>NW_022681460.1:18657330-19907330 GCF_009764315.1 Trachypithecus francoisi | reverse complement strand
AAAGAGATAAAAACAGTTAGGGGACAGAAAAAAAAAACTGCTCAAACTTGAATTTTGACAAAAGTCGTCTATGGGTCTTGTTAAGATGTAGATTCTGATTCAGTAGGTCCAAAGTGAAGATTGAGATCCTCATTTCTGATAGTCTCCCAGGGATATACAAATGCTGGACTGTTTACCACACTTTCAGTAGCAGGGTGACAGAGAATAAGGAGTTACTTGTTTAGGAAAGGGTCTTCTGACAAATTACATTTAAATAGAGTCACCAGTAGAGACCTAACAATATATCCCTCAAAATGTATGGAAAGATAAAGAGACAGTTCTACAATAATAGTTGGAGACATCAATGTCACAGCATTTTGTTTGTTTGTTTGTTTGTTTTTCACATAAGTAGCTACTACCAAACAATATTGCACTTTTAATAATGGATAAAAAGAGCAAAAAATCATTAAGAAAATAGAGGACTTGAAGTTCCTGGAGCAAGATGGCTAAATAGCAGCAGCACCAGCCTCCAGCTCCCAGCACGAGCGACACAGAGGACGGGTGATTCCTGCATTTTCAACTGAGGTACTGGGTTCATCTCACTGGGGAGTGCCAGACAATTGGTGCTGGTCAGTTGGTGCAGCCTGACCAGACCAGCGAGAGCTGAATCAGAGTGAGCCATCGCCTCACTTGGGAAGTGCAAGGGGGTAGGGAATCCCTTTTCCTAGCCAAGGGAAACAATGTTAAGGGCAGCCAGAGAGAATGGTCAGGTTGCCCACAAAGGGAAGCCCATCAGACTAACAGCAGATCTCTCGGCAGAAACTCTACAAGCCAGAAGAGAGTGGGGGCCAATATTCAACATTCTTAAAGAAAAGAATTTTCATCCCAGAATTTCGCATCCAGTCAAACTAAGATTCATAAGCAAAGGAGAAATAAAATCCTTTACAGACAAGCAAATGCTTAGAGACTTTGTCACCACCAGACCTGCCCTACAAGAGACCCTGAAGGAAGCACTAAACATGTAAAGGAGCCGGGCGCGGTGGCTCAAGCCTGTAATCCCAGCACTTTGGGAGGCTGAGACGGGCGGATCACGAGGTCAGGAGATCGAGACCATCCTGGCGAACACGGTGAAACCCCATCTCTACTAAAAAAAAATACAAAAACTAGCCGGGCGAGGCGGCGGGCGCCTGTAGTCCCAGCTACTCGGGAGGCTGAGGCAGGAGAATGGCGTAAACCCGGGAGGCGGAGCTTGCAGTGAGCTGAGATCTGGCCACTGCACTCCAGTCCGGGCGACAGAGCGAGACTCCGCCTCAAAAATAAATAAATAAATAAATAAATAAATAAATAAATAAACATGTAAAGGAGCAACTAGTACCAACCATTGAAAAAACATGCCAAAATGTAAAGACCATCGAGGCTAGGAAAAAACTGCATCAACTAATGAGCAAAATAACCAGCTAATATCACAATAACTGGATCAAGTTCACACATAACAATATTAACCTTAAATGTAAATGGACTAAATGGTGCAATTAAAAGACACAGACTGGCAAATTGGATAAAGAGTCAAGACCCATCAGTCTGCTGTATTCAGGAGACCCATCTCACATGCAGACACATACATAGGCTCAAAATAAAGGGATGGAGGAAGGTCTACCAAGCAAATGGAGAACAAAAAAAAAGCAGGGGTTGCAATGCTAGTCTCTGATAAAACAGACTTTAAATCATCAAAGATCAAAAGAGACAAAGAAGGCCATTACATAATGGTAAAAGGATCAATTCAAGAGGAACAGCTAACTATCCTAAATATATATGCACCCAATACAGGAGCACCCAGATTCATAAAGCAAGTCCTTAGAGACCTACAAAGAGACTTAGACTCCCATACAGTAATAATGGGAGACTTCAACACCCCACTGTCAACATTAGACAGATCAACAAGGCAGAAAGTTAACAAGGATATCCAGGAATTGAACTCAACTCTGCACCAAGCAGACCCAATAGACATCTACAGAACTCTCCATCCCAAATCAACAGAATACACATTCTTCTCAGCACCACATCGCATTTATTCCAAAATTGACCACATAGCTGGAAGTAAGGCACTCCTCAGCAAATGTACAAGAACAGAAATTATAACAAACTGTCTCTCAGATCACAGTGCAATCAAACTAGATCTCAGGACTAAGAAATTCAATGAAAACCACTCAACTACATGGAAACTGAACAACCTGCTCCTGAATGACTCTTGGGTACATAACAAAATGAAGGCAGAAATAAAGATGTTCTTTGAAACCAATGGGAACAAAGATACAACGTACCAGAATCTCTGGGACACATTTAAAGCAGTGTGTAGAGGGAAATTTATAGCACTAAATGCCCACAAGAGAAAGAAGGAAAGATCTAAAATTGACACCCTAACATCACAATTAAAAGAACTAGAGAAGCAAGAGCAAACACATTCAAAAGCTAGCAGAAGGCAAGAAATAACTAAGATCAGAGCAGAACTGAAGGAGATGGAGACACACAAAACCCTCCAAAAAATCAATGAATCCAGGAGTTGATTTTTTGAAAACATCAACAAAATTGACAGACCGCTAGCAAGACTAATAAAGAAGAAAAGAGAGAAGAATCAAATAGATGCAATAAAAAATGATAAAGGGGATATCACCACCGACCCCGCAGAAATACAAACGACCATCAGAGAATACTCTAAACACCGCTACGCAAATAAACTAGAAAACCAAGAAGACATGGATAATTTCCTGGACACGTACAGTCTCCCAAGACTAAACCAGGAAGAAGTTCAAACCCTGAATAGACCAATAGCAGGCTCTGAAATTGAGGCAACAATTAATAGCCTACCAACCAAAAAAAGTCCAGGACCAGACAGATTCACAGCCAAATTCCACCAGAGGTACAAGGAGGAGCTGGTACCATTCTTTCTGAAACTATTCCAGTCAATAGAAAAAGAGGGAATCCTCCCTAACTCATTTTATGAGACCAACATCATCCTGATACCAAAACCTGGCAGAGACACAACAAAAAAAAGAGAACTTTAGACCAATATCCCTGATGAACATCGATGCAAACATCCTCTTTAAAATACTGGCAAACCAAATCGAGCAGCACATCAAAAAGCTTATCCATCATGATCAAGTGGGCTTCATCCCGGGGATGCAAGGCTCGTTCAGCATACACAATACAATAAATGTAATCCAGCATATAAACAGAACCAAAGACAAAAACCACATGATTATCTCAATAGATGCAGAAAAGGCCTTTGACAAAATTCAACAGCCCTTCATGCTAAAAACTCTCAATAAATTTGGCATTGATGGAACATATCTCAAAATAATAAGAGCTATTTATGATAAACCCACAGCCAATATCATACTGAATGGGCAAAAACTGGAAGCATTCCCTTTGAAAACTGCCACAAGACAGGGATGCCCTCTCTCACCACTCCTATTCAACATAGTGTTGGAAGTTCTGGCTAGGGCAATCAGGCAAGACAAAGAAATAAAGCGTATTCAGTTAGGAAAAGAAGAAGTCAAATTGTCCCTGTTTGCAGATGACATGATTGTATATTTAGAAAACCCCATCATCTCAGCCAAAAATCTCCTTAAGCTGATAAGCAACTTCAGCAAAGTCTCAGGATACAAAATTTATGTGCAAAAATCACAAGCATTCTTATACACCAGTATCAGACAGAGAGCCAAATCATGAATGAATTTCCATTCACAATTGCTCCAAAGAGAATAAAATACCTAGGAATCCAACTTACAAGGGATGTAAAGGACCTCTTCAAGGAGAACTACAAACCACTGCTCAGTGAAATAAAAGAGGACACAAACCAATGGAAGAACATACCATGCTCATGGATAACAAGAATCAATATCGTCAAAATGGCCATACGGCCCAAGGTAATTTATGGATTCAATGCCATCCTCATCAAGCTACCAATGACTTTCTTCACAGAATTGGAAAAAACTGCTTTAAAGTTCCTATGGAACCAAAAAAGAGCCCACGTTGCCAAGACAATCCTAAGTCAAAAGAACAAAACTGGAGGCATCACGCTACCTGACTACAAGGCTACAGTAACCAAAACAGCATGGTACTGGTACCAAAACAGAGATGTAGACCAATGGAACAGAACACAGCCCCCAGAAATAATGCCACACATCTACAGCCATCTGATCTTTGACAAACCTGAGAAAAACAAGAAATGGGGAAAAGATTCCCTATTTAATAAATGGTGCTGGGAAAATTGCCTAGCCATAAGTTGAAAGCTGAAACTGGATCCTTTCCTTACTCCTTATACAAAAATTAATTCAAGATGGATTAGAGACTTAAATGGTAGACCTAAAACCATAAAAACTCTAGAAGAAAACCTAGGTAATACCATTCAGGACATAGGCATGGGCAAGGACTTCATGTCTAAAACACCAAAAGCAATGGCAGCAAAAGCCAAAATTGACAAATCGGATCTAATTAAACTAAAGAGCTTCTGCACAGCTAAAGAAGCTACCATCAGAGTGAACAGGCAACCTACAGAATGGGAGAAAATTTTTGCAATCTACTCATCTGACAAAGGGCTAATATCCAGAACCTACAAAGAACTCAAACAAATTTACAAGAAAAAAACTAACAACCCCATCAAAAAGTGGGTAAAGGATATGAACAGACATTTCTCAAAAGAAGACATGCATACAGCCAATAGACACATGAAAAAATGCTCATCATCACTGGCCATCAGAGAAATGCAAATGAAAACCACATTGAGATACCATCTCACACCAGTTAGAATGGCAATCATTAAAAAGTCAGGAAACAACAGGTGCTGGAGAGGATGTGGAGAAATAGGAACACTTTTACACTGTTGGTGGGATTGTAAACTAGTTCAACCATTATGAAAAACAGTATGGCAATTCCTCAAGGATCTAGAACTAGATGTACCATATGACCCAGCCATCCCATTACTGGGGATATACCCAAAGGATTATAAATCATGCTGCTATAAAGACACACGCACACGTATGTTCATTGTGGCACTATTCACAATAGCAAAGACTTGGAATCAACCCAAATGTCCATCAGTGACAGGCTGGATTAAGAAAATGTGGCACATATACACCATGGAATACTATGCTGCCATAAAAAAGGATGAGTTCATGTCCTTTGTAGGGACAAGGATGCAGCTGGAAACCATCATTCTCAGCAAACTATCACAAGAACAGAAACCAAACACCGCATGTTCTCACTCATAGGTGGGAATTGAACAATGAAATCACTAGGACATGGGAAGGGGAACATCATACACCAGGGCCTATTATGGGGAGGGGGAAGAGGGAGGGATGGCACTGGGAGTTATAACTGATATAAATGACGAGTTGATGGGTGCTGACGAGTTGATGGGTGCAGCACACCAACATGGCACATGTATACATATGTAACAAACCTGCACGTTGTGCACATGTACCCTAGAACTTAAAGTATAATAATAAAAAAAATTAAAAAGTAAAACAAACAAACAGAAAAAGAAAATAGAGGACTTGAGCAACACTATCAGTCAATTGAACCTAGCAGGTATGTACAGAATACTACACCCAACAAGAGCAGAAGACACATTGTTCTCAAGAGCAGATGGAACATTTTCCAGAATAGACTATATGTTCAGGCACAAAACAAGTCTTAAAAAATTCAGAAGTATTGAAATCATACACAGAATGTTTTCATGCAACAATGGAATGAAGCTAGAAATCAATGACATAAGGAAAACTGGAAAACTCACAGATATGTAGAAATTAACACACTCTAAAAGCACAATAGGTCAAAGAAGAAATCACAAGGGAAATTTAAAAATACTTTTAGATGAATTATAATAAAATGAAACATACTAAAATACATAGGATTCATTGAAAGCAGTAGTGAGAGGGAAATGTGTAATTGTATATACCTACATTAAAAATAACATCTCAAATGAATAAACTAATTGTACACTTTAAAGAATTATCAAAAGATGAGCAAACTGAACCCTCAGCTAGAAGGAAGGAAATAATAAATATTCTAAAAGAGATAAATAGAGATTAAAAATAATCATTAAATTCCATCAGCATCAAAAACAATAAATAATTATTAACTCTAGGAGAAAAATGTTGAGGTTTCATAAACCAAACACCGCCTGTTCTCATTCATAGGTGGGAACTGAACAATGAGATCACCTGGACTCGGGAAGGGGAACATCACACACTGGGGCCTATCATGGGGAGGGGGGAGGAGGGAGGGATTGCACTGGGGAGTTATACATGATATAAATGATGAATTGATGGGTGCTGACGAGTCGATGGGTGCAGCACACCAACATGGCACAAGTATACATATGTAACAAACCTGCACATTATGCACATGTACCCTAGAACTTGAAGTATAATAAAAATAAATTAAAAAAAAAAGAAAAATCAAAGTGACAAGATTTTCAGCTCAGTATGGAGCTCAAGTGAAAATAGTTCACTTACCCTGAGTCATTTTGTTTATGTGAAACAGGTATTGTGATATAAAAATTTTGAAGAAGAAAATATAATTTAAAAAAACTAATTGACTCTATAGTAAACAATGCTTATAAATGTGATTTGATTTTCAGTTATTGAAATTAACTCTTATCTAGAAGAGAATAGGGCTCAAGATATAGGGAGAAAGCAATGACTACTGTAAACTCTTCCATACTATTAAGTTTTTTCAAAAAAATAAATAATTTAGCAAATTAATAACAAAATGTTTTTCAGTAAGTAAAGGAAAAATGTTATCTCAAGACAGTGTCCAGATTATTAAGTCTCTGGGGAGAACAGACTGTCATTGACTTCTCAATGCAGTGAGTCGGTAACCAGACAGTGCCTCAAATGGGAAAAACTATTTATGTCAAAGGCTTAAAGCCTTGTGAGTATAATTAGGACATTCAATAACTTCCTTTACTCAAAGATTAGACAATCAATCAGTCCATGAGCCAGCCATCTTGGATAATCCATTCCTCATTTTGATTTCATATTGTTTTTGAAGTCATAATCAATGAAGCATTTTATCAAATGAAACTAAGAAGAGCAAATATTAAAATTAATAAGACTATACAATCATTATTTTTAGATGGTATGATATATATCTAGAAAAGTGAAAGAAATTAGAATTGATAAATTAGTGTAATAAAATAGTACCAATACAAGTACTATATCAAATTAAAAAACATTCTTTCATAACAGCTTCATCCAGAGGATAATTCCCAAGGTGTCTTTTGAAACAAAAGAAATTATTAGTAGCTTTACTGTTTCCTCCTCCTTAGCTCAGGTGCTGGTTTGAAGAGTGCCACCTCAAAATTCATTCTACTTGAACTTCAGAATGAGAACTTAGTTGAAAATAGTGTTTTGCCAAAAACAGATGTAATCAAGTTAAAATGAGAACATATTGGATTAAGGGTGAGCCTTAAATCCAGTGACTGGTGCCCTTATGAAATGAAGTTAATTTGGACACAGAGACATACATGCCGGGAAGGTGATGTGAAGACATAGAGGAGAATCCTATGAAGACAGAGGTAAGTGATGCATTTACAAGCCAAGAAAGGCTGAGGATTCCTGGCTACTAGCAGACAGTAAGAGGCAAGGAAGGATCCTAAAGTCTTCATAAAGGGCATGGTTCTGTTGACACCTAGATTGCACACGTCTAGCCTCCAGAAATATGAGAAAACAAATTTGTGTTGTTTAAGCCTCTTGATTTGTGGTAATTTACGTGGCAGCCCTACAAAATTAATACACTAAGAATTCAGCACAATAGCTCTTGATAGTGGCTGGTTATACAATTCCAAATCTGACTGGATAATCATTTATACATTTCATTTTTTTTTAAGTAGTGGATGTAGTTATTTTGCCATTCTTTACATAGTCTTAGAAACTCTTCTTTATTGTGATATAATCTAAATCCCAGAATATAGAACAAATTACATTTGGGATTGCTCATAGTCAACCATAGCTTAATAACTGCAATGAAAGTAATTGAGAATAACTGGGGAAGAACCGATTGAGATCTATCTTCTTTTTGTAAATGAGGCCTCTGACATAGATTTTTTTTTCATTTTTAAACTTAAAGGGGTTTCTGGGAAATCATAGGAAATGGTGCCCTGAGAAAAATATTTATCTCCATTGTTGCTTGTGCTCCTTTTTCAGTCACTACTGACAAGTACTCTGCACATTCAGAGGCATTTATAAGGAAAGGGCTAGGTGGTCTGTTAAATAATCTCCCCAGTCAAGCGGACCTATACTTGTGAAATCAGAGATGACTTTTGTTTCAGTTGCTACAGGACCTCAGGAATCTGCTGAGATTCATAAATTCATTTCACTTACATTGTTTATTGGGAAGTCCACTGGATCCATTTAGTTTTTTTTTGTTTGTTTTTTGTTTTTTGTTTTTGTTTTTTTTTTTGAGACGGAGTCTTGCTTTGTTGCCCAGGCTGGAGTGCAGTGGCACGATCTCAGCTCACTGCAAGCTCTGCCTCCCGGGTTCACGCCCTTCTCCTGCCTCAGCCTCCCGAGTAGCTGGGACTACAGACGCCCACCACCGCACCTGGCTAATTTTTTGTATTTTTAGTAGAGGCGGGGTTTCACTGCATTAGCCAAGATGGTCTCAATCTCCTGACCTCGTGATTCACCCGCCTCGGCCTCCCAAAGTGCTGAGCCACTGCACCTGGCCCCATTTAGCTTTAAGGTCATCACTTTCTCATTTCTTTGCTTGTAAGATATTCCTATATCTCTCACTTTCTTAAAATCGTGCATTTTTACTTGCATGCACGCACACACACGCTCATACACACACTCATTTTCTCTCATAAATCAAAGAGAATCACCAACTAATAATTTTATTGTATCTCTATGGAGATTGTGCATTACTTTCATTTGCATTCAAAAGGGAAGACAAAATTCTCAGTAAAATTTTAAAGAAATGCTTTGCTGGCTCAATAAAGTAAAACTATAAGGTAAGGCACTGATTCCTTTTCTTTTCTTTTCTTTTCTTTTTTTTTCCCCCACAATATTTAGACTTGTGATGGTTAGTGGATTTTAGTCTGGGAAAAAAATCTTTCAGTAATATTTTGGTTTGAAGACTCAAAGCTAAAAAGCATGAAACTCAGTGAGAAACAGGACGCTCTCTGACAGAGTAAAAAGGTCACCATTCATTCTTCATCCTCTTCTACAAACACAGAGACCTAAGGAGTGTACTTGAGGAAAATTCTGTCAGAAGAAACAGCACCACAAGCAACACTTGAACAGAGCTGTAACTGTAATCATCATAATTGCACTACTAAAACTAATGAAATATCATATTGGAATTCTTCCTTGAAACAGTCATGATAAAGTACCTGTTTCTTTCATGCTGTTAGTCATAAGTCTTTGAAAAAGCATTGTGGGAGTAAAGGTCAACTCTTTATTCATTTAATGTAACTGTTAAGTTCATAGGAAAAAAATTCAGACACAGCAATTACAAAGATGGGCAAAAGACAAAGAAAGCAAGTCTGTCTGATGAACAGATATTTCAGGGAATGTGTGACTGTAATACAAATGCCACATGTTCCTGATGTTTTTGTTAAAAGAAGAAAATACTTTATTGCTCTTGTCAATGTAAGGCAAACGTTGTTGGTATGCTGGACATCTTGGGCTCCCAAGTTCATTTCCACTTTGAAGCAGACTCCTTCTTCAGGGAACAGGTAATAAATCTGCCACTCTACCTGCATCCCTGAAGAAGACAGTGCTTCAGCTCGTGAGCAGTGCCTGTCAGTCCAGGTGTATCTGTGAGAAGATGATGACCTTATAGCTGCCAATGTCTTTCAAGTAACAGACAGATGGCAAAAACAAGCTTGACAAAACCAAGATGAAGAATTTTAAAAATCAAGGGTAAACAAAAGAGTTTCAGTCTGTTTCACAATGAGATGTACTTTGAGCATTGGTGTCAAAGAACTTTAAACGAGATAAAGTTGGCAAGATAATTTATGTTACATCCAACGCACTCGATGGCACATTGAAAATTTAATATGCTGTCCAAATTAAGAACTTCTGACTTTATCATTAGCAGCCATAAGAAAATTGACACTGATTCCATCATCTCTATTTGCCCCTTTCCAAAGATGGAACAAGCTTTTCTTTACATCAAAATTGATTTACCTGTTCCCTCCAAAGGCTTAGTAAATAGTTAGTGACCAAGAAAGTAGAGAAATTTTTCTTTCTTCAAGAAAGTTTAATCAGTGAAGTTGCCTGAGATCAGAAGAATAAATAGAGAAATGTTGCAGCTGCACCACACCAGTCCTAAAATGGGTGAAATGTTTGTCATATAATTTTCAGAATATTTTTTTCTGAAATATATTGAGACTCATTTATCATTTGGATAATTATTCTCCTAGAAGTAAAGCTATCTCATTATTATTTTCTGACACTTTTATATTCTATATTCCACTGTATCTTTTGGAAAGTCATTCTATTTTCTAAGAAATGTTTTTCATTTTCCATGTGATTTTTGAAAAAATGAACCATTCACATTGTGATTTTTAGAAAGTGAGATGTTTCCTAGATATTGTGTGTTGTTCCTCACTTTATCTCTTTGGTCTTCTTCAACTAGAAGACTGACTTTCAGAGGACTAAACTATCTTTCTCACTGGCAGAGCTCATTTTATATAATTTGATATTGAAGCTCCAGAAAATGCCACACTCAGGAAACTCAACACTTTGCTCAGATTTCCTCATAAACTCCATTTCACAGTTATCCTAAAGTACTTGTAGTGAATGTATGTATGATTTCTTAAACATATAGTTGCTTTATCCTCTCAATTATTTGGTTTAGAAAAAAAACTTTCATACCTTCTTTGTGTTGGGCATTGTGACAAACCCTTTGGAGGAAAAACAAAATACAGTAACTTTCTTGAGCATCCCAATGTGGAAGAAACTCACATTTCTTTCCCATTCCATAAGCAGACTTGGCCTGGCTTACAAAAGTCAGCATCTACATTTACTTTTCTGAGTGTTTTCTCTAATAGCAACCTCATCCTCTGCATCCACAGCAGGCCAGACATGCCAGAAAATACAAGCATTCTAAGATCATCACCACTTAACCAGTGACTGGTAGGAGTCAGTATATCAGTATAGTGGCTCCCTTTTCTTTTGTGTCAAATAATTCTGAGACTCCTATTCCCCATTGTCTCCTATAATTCCCTAGTGGGAATAAGATCTTATTGCTTATATTGGTAACTTGCTTTACAGCATTCCTTTGAATGACAGTTTTCTCTTTACTTTCTCTCTTCCTGTCTTATTTTATGACCCTCTGGAAGCAGAGGGATAGTATTTGAGAAATGTGAGAAACATTAGAAGGGAAATGGGTAGGCGTTACGAAGAAGAAACCAAGCTATTCAAGTGTGCTTTACTAATCTAGAACCCACGGGGTTGCTTCACTCTAGGGGAAAGGGCAGAGGGCAAAGGCATGCCTCAGAGTTGTGTCAAACAAGAGAAGAGATAATCTGAGGTTATGTACCAACAACCATAAATTCCTGAGGGCTCTTGGGGTGGTACATTTAATTCCCTGGTACTTCTAGCCTGCCAATTGCACAAGCATAGCGGTCTACCTATTGGGGAAAATCCTTATGCATGGAGATGCAGATACTTGTCTCTGTAAATCAGAACAAGCAAATTGAAATGAGAAGATTTGAGGATGCTTGGTAGGATACAGATAGTGTCTGCTATCCTTCACGATTTGCCTACCAGATTTATCTGGGATCTTTCCTAACAACTTATTTGAACTAGAATTTTTGTCTCAAGACTTGCTCTTGGAGGATCCTAAACTATGATAACCATGTTTGACTGTGAAGATACTTAAGGTGTCATTATCTGAAAAATCCTGAATTAAATATATAAGAACATGCTACAATGCCATAGAAGGAAGAAAGGGAGGAGAATCAGGAAATATGGAGAAGAGAAAGAAAAAAAAAAATTTTAGGACCAGTAGGAGTTAGGTAGATTAAAACAGAAATAAAGGGGCAGGTGCTTGGAACATTTCATCAAGTGGCCCTGGGGCATCAAGGGCTGGGCAGTCGGAGTCAGCTGGCAGGAGCAGGCAATAAGGTGATGCAGTTCTTCATAGATAATTAAAAATAATAATAATACTCAAAATTAGTCCTTATCACAATATAATCTTTATCACTGATATAAAAATATGTTAGTGTTCTAAACTATTATCTATGTTCTAAACTATCTAAACAGTAGATATGTTCTAAATCAAACTATCTAGTTTTGAACATATACATATTATCTATATGAACATATTATCTATCTAACGTTTTTGTTCTAAACTATTGTTGCAGTTGCACAATACATGTTATGCTACATATATGCAATTTTAAAATATATTTTTTAAATAAATATTATACTTCACACAGAAGTTAATTTGAAGAACCCCTAGTTATTTAGTGCTCAGGTACATATGTTGATTTCAAGAATTTGTAATAGTATGGAGCTTTGTCTGGTAACATTTTTGTCTTCCACCCAGACAGTGCTTTATATTTCTGCATTTAACAGGTTTGAAATAAGCAACAATAGCACAGTGAATGTAAGATGAAGCAACAGAAACTGAATTACTTCTATCCTGTCATTTTCAAATGCCAGGACAAATGACAAAAGACACTGCTTTTACATTACCAGAACAAATTAAATTGTCAATGTTTGTATGACTTGGTTTTTTATCATAGGTTTTCCTTTCTTCTTTTTTCTTTTTCTCTTTTTTTTTTTTTTTTAAGATCGAGTCTCGTTCTTGTTGCCCAGGCTGGAGTGCAATGGCATGATATCGGCTCACTGCAACCTCCACCTCCTGGATTCAAGCGATTCTCCTGTCTCAGCCTCCCAAGTAGCTGGAATTACAAGCATGTGTCACCATGCCCAGCTAATTTTTGTATTTTTTGTGGAGACAGGGTTTCGCCATGTTGGTCAGGTTGGTCTCAAATTCCTGACCTTAGGGGATCTGCCTGCCTTGGCCTCCCAGAGTGCTGGAATTATAGGCATGAGCCACCATGCCTGGCCTTATCATAAGTTTGCTATAGAAAATTACATCCATGCTCAGCATCTTTCAGCCTTTTTCATTTGTTTTAGTGTAAACAAATATTTAGGAATTTTAAGAAATATATTAGCAATTTTGGAAATTTTTTGACACACACACATCTTAATGTGAAAGAATTGTTTATATTTAAATATATAACAATATAGTTCAATCAAGTAAAAAAGTTGATGATAATGTAGCTATACTGCCTGTGTAAGTTAAATATATTAAAAAGTCTACATATTTGTATTAAATATAAATTATATAGACATTTGGGTGTATGGTCTTGACTTTTTTCCTTTTCGTCTTTTATTTTAGGTTCAGGGGGTACACGTGCAGGTTTGTTACATGTTTAAATTGTGTGTCACTGGGGTTTGGTGTACAAATAATTTCATCACCCAGGTAGCAAGCATAGTTTTGACTTGCGGTTTTTCAATCATCATTTTCCAGACTCTAGTAGGCTCCAGTGTCTATCTGTCTCTTCTTTGTGTCCGCATTTACAGTGTTTAACTCCCCCTTACAAGGGAAAACATGCAATATTTGGTTTTCTGTTCCTGCATTAATTCACTTAGAACAATGGCCATCAGCCATATCTACATTATTGCAAAGGACACGATTTTTTTTTTTTATGGCTGCATAGTATTCCATGGTGCATATGTACCGTATTTTCTTTATCTAGTCTACTGTTGATGGTCATCTAGGTTGATTCTGTGTCTTTACTAATGCAAATGGTGTTGTGTTGAACATACAAGTGCATGTGCATTTGTATTCCTTTGGATGTATACCCAGGGAGTATTGCAGGGCTGAATGGTAGCTCTGTTTTAAGTTCTTTGAGAAATCTTCAGACTGCTTTCCACAAGTGGCTGGAATAACTTCCATTCCCCCAAGCAGTGTACAGGTGTGTTTCTTTTTTTCTTTTTCTTTCTTTTTTTTTTTTTTTTTGCAACCTCACCAACATGTTATTTTTTGACTTTTCAATAACAGCCATTCTGATTGTGTGAGATGGTAACTCAATGTGGTTTTGATTTGCATTTCTCTAATGACTAGTCTATTGAGCATTTTTGCATATGCTTATTAGCCATGGGTATGTCTTCTTTTGAGAAACATCTGTTCATAACCTTTGTCTAATTTTTAATGTGATATTTTGCTATTTCGTTGTTGGTGTTTAAGTTCCTTGTAGATTCTGGATATTAGACCTTGGTTGGAGCATATTTTGTGAATATTTTGTCTCATTCTGTAGGTTATCGCTTTGCTCTGTTGATGGTTTCTTCTGCTGTACAGAAGACCTTTAGTTGAATTAGGCCCCACTTCTCCATCACTTTGTTGCAATTGCTTTTGAAGACTTTGCCATAAAATCTTTGCCAAGGTCTATGTCTGGAATGATATTTCTAGAAATGAAATTTCCTAGATTTTCTTCTAGAGTTTTTAGTTCTAGGTCTTACATTTAAGTCATTAATCTATCTTAATTTTTGCATATGCTGAAAAGAAGGGGTTTCAATCTTCTGCATATGACTAAACACTTATTCCAACACCATTTATTAAACAGAAAGTCCCTTCCCCATTGCTTAATGTCAACTTTGTCGAAGAACAGATGGTTGTAGGTGTGCAACTTTATTTCTCATTTCTCTATCCTATTCCGTAGGCCTGTGTGTCTGTTTTTTCTACCAGTACTATGCCGTTTTGGTTACTGTAGGCTTGTAGTATAGTTTGAAGTTGGGTGGTGTGATGCCTCTGGCTTTGTTCCTTTTGTGAAGGAGTGCTTTGAATATCTGGGCTATTTTTTGGTTTCATATAAATTTTGTAATAGTTTTATCGAATGCTGTGAAAAATTTTATGAGTAGTTTGATAGCAAGAGCATTGAATCTATACATTTCTTTGGGCAGTATGGCCATTTTAATAATATTGATTTTTCCTATCCATTGTCATATAATATTTTTCCGTTTGTGTTGTCTCTGATATCTTTCAGCACTATACAAAAGTATGTGATGTCTAAATATCTTCATAAGTCTCTAAAAAATATCTTCATAAGTCTCTAAAAACCTGTGTGAATCTGGGTGTTCCAAAGTTGAGTGCATATATATTTTGGATAATTAAGTCTTCTTGTTGAATTGAGCCCTTCATCTATATGTAATGCCTTTCATTTTCCTTTTAAATTATACTTGCTTTAAAATCTGTTTTGTCTGAAATAAGAACAGCAACCCCTACTCTGTTGTTTTCTCTTAAATTGACAGATCTTTTCCCACCCCTTTACTTTGAGCATATGGGTGTCATTGCATGTGAGGTAGGTCTTGTGAAGACAGCACACAGTTGGGCCCTGCTTCTTTATCAAACTTGTACGTTGGTTAACTGAATTCCTAAGTATTTTATTCTTCTGTGGATACTATAAGTCAGACTGTGTTCTTGATTTGGCTCTCAGATATTACTGGTATATAGAAATTCTCTTGATTTTTTGACACCAATTTTGTACCTGAAACTTTACTGAAGTTTTTTATCAGATCTAGGAATTTTTGGGCAGAGACTATGGGGTTTTGCAGTGTAGAATTATACCTTCTGTGAAGAGAGATGGCTTGACTTCCTCTTTTCCTATTTGGATATATTTTATTTCTTGTCATTGCCTGATTGCTCTGGCTAGAATGTCCAGTACAATGTTGAATAGGACTAGTGAGAGAGGACATCCTTGTCTTTTTCCTTTTCTCAAAGGGAATGGTTCCAGCTTTTGCCCATTTAATATGATGTTGGCTGTGGGTTTGTCATAAATGGCTCTTACCATTTTGAGTTATGTTCCTTTGATGCCTAGTTTGTTGAGGACTTTTAGCACAAAGAGATGTTGAATATTTTCAAAGTTTTTTCTGCATTTATTGAGATTATCATATGGCATTTTTAGTACTGTTTATTTGATGAATCACATTTATTGATTGGTCTAGGTTGAACCAAACTTGATTCTCAAGAATAAAGCCTACTTGATCATAGTGGATTAACTTTTTGATGTGCTGCTCTGTTCAGTTTGCTAATATTTTGCTGAGGATTTTTGCATCCATGTTCATCAGGGATATTGGCCTGAAATTTGTGTGTGTGTGTCTGCCAGGTTTTGGTGTCAGAATGATGCTGGCCTCACAGAATGAGTCAGTGAGGAATCCTTCCTCCTCAATTTTGTGGAATAATTTCAGTAGGATTAACACCAGCTCTTCTTTATACCTTGGGTAGAATTTGGCTATGAATCTGTTTGGTCCAGGGCTTTTTGGTTGGTAGGTTTTTAATTGCTGATTCAACTTCAGAACTTGTTACTGGTCTATTCAGGATTTTAACTTCTTCCTGGTTCAATCTTGGGAGGTTGTATGTTTCCAAGGATTTATTGATTTCTTCCAGGTTTTTGGGTTTGTGTGCATAGAGGTGTTCGTAATAGTTTCCAAGGATTTTTGTATTTCTATGGGATCAGTGGTTATGATATCTTTGTCACTTCTGATTGTGTTTATTTGGATATTTTTTCTTTATTAGTCTAGCTAACATTCTATCAATCATTTCTTTTTCAATAAACCAACTCCTTGTTACATTGATCTTCTGTGGGAATTTTCAAATCTCAATTTTATTCAGTTCAGCTCTGATTTGGGTTGTTTCCCTTCTTCTGCTAACTTTGGGGTTGATTTCCTCTTGTTTTTCTAGTTCCTCTAGGTGTAAGGTTAGGCTGTTCATTTGAGATCTTTCTAAATTCCTGATGCAAACATAGAGTGCTGTAAACTTTCCTCTTAATACTGCTTTCGCTGTGTCCCAGAGATTCTGGTAGGTTGTATCTTTGTTTTCATTATTTTCAAATAACTATTTGATTTATACCTTCATTTCATTCCCTAAAATGTTACCCAGGAGCAGGTTGTTTAATTTCCATGTCATTGTATGGTTTTGAGAAAACTTCTTATATTGATTTTCATATTTATTATGCTGTGGACTGAGAGTGTGGTTGGTATGATTTTTCAAAATTCATTTACAATTGTTTTAGGGCAAATCATATGGTTGATCTGAGTGTATGTGTTATGTAGAGATGAGGAAAATGTGTACTCTGTTTTTGTTGGGTGAAGTACTCTTTAGATGTCTGTTAGGTCCATTTGATTAAGTGTGGAGTTTAGTTCCCTATCTTTGTTTGGTTTTTCGCTTTGATATGTCTAACACTGTCAGTGGGGTGTTGAATAATGTGGTCCCACTCTTAGTATGTGGTTGTCTAAATCCCTTCATAAGTCTGTAAAAACTTGTTTTACAAAACTGGATGCTTCAGTGTTGGGTGCATATATATATTTTGGATAGCTAAGTCTTCTTGTTGAATTGAGCCCTTTATCAATATGTAATACCTTTCATTTTCCTTTTAAATCATTGTTGCTTTAAAGTCTGTTTTGTCTGAAATAAGAATAGCAACCCCTGCTCTTTGTTGTTTTGTCTTAGATTGATAGATCTTTTCTCACCCCTTTACTTTGAGCATCTGGGTGTCATTGTATGCAAGATAGGTCTTGTGAAGACAGCATACAGGTGGGCCTTGCTTCTTTATCAAACTTGTCACTGTTTGTCTTTTAAGTGGGGCATCTAGCTCATTTACATTCAAGGTTAGTATTAATATGTGAGAAATTGATACTGTCATAGCTGGTTGTTATGTAGACTTGATTGTAGAATTGCTTTATAGTGCTAGCGGGTTATATATTTAAGTGTGTATTTTTGGCAGCAGGTAATGGTCTCTCATTTTTATGTTTAGCACTTTCTTAAGGACCTCCTGTAAGGCAGATCTTGTGGTGATTAATTCCCTTAGCATATGATTGTCTGAAAAGGATTTTATTTCTCCTTCAATGATGAAGCTTAGTTTGGCTGGATATGAAATTCTTGGTTTGAATTTATTTCCTGTAAGGATGCTAAATATAGGCCCCCAATCCCTTCTGGCTTGTAAGGTTTTTCCTGAAAGGTCTGCTGACCTTTACATAGGTCTGCTTCCATAACAGTTGTATCATTTTGCATTCCCACCAGCAATGTATGATAGTTCCAGGTGTTCCACATGCTTTCTAGTACTCAATATTGTCTCTGATTTTCATATTAGTCATTCTAATAGTTGTATAATAATGTGTTATTGTGGTGTTAATAATTTATATTTCTTAAGAGACTCGAGATATAGAAAATTATTTTCATGCTTTTATTTTGTATCCATGTATTATTTTTGATAAATCATCTAAGATATTGGAAATCTCCAATATCTTAGGACCTTCTCCTGAAAGGTCCTGATAGGGTTCCCTTTGTACGTAACCTGCCCCTTCTCTCCAGCTGCCTTCAGGAATTTTTCTTTCACAGTTGCTTTGGAGAATCTGATAACTATGTGTCTTTAAGATAGTTGTCTTGAATAGTTATTGCAGGGGTTCTCTGAATTTCTTGAATTTGCATGTTGACCTCTCTAGCAAGGTTGAGGAAATTTTCAAGACAATATACCAAATGTGTTTTCAAGTTGCTTGCTGTCTCTCCATCTCTTTCTAGAATGCTGATGAGTGACAGGTGCTGTCTCTTTAGGCAATCCCATATTTCCTGGAGGTTTTGTTCATTTCATTCAATTCCTTTTTCTTTATTTTTGTCTTCCTGTGTTGATTCAAAGGAGTTGTCTTTGAGCTATGAGATTCTCTCTTCGGCGTGGTCTATTACGTTATTAGTGCTTCCAATTGCATTCTCAAATTCCTGTAGTGATTTTTTTTATTTCCACAAGTTTAGTATGGTTCTTTTTTCTTTTTGAAATGGAGTCTCACTCTGTCACCCAGGCTGGAGTGCAGTGGTGCAATCTTGGCTCATTGCAACCTTCACTTCCCAGGTTCAAGCAATCCTCCTGCCTCATCCTCCCGAGCAGCTGGGATTACAGACACCCACTACCACACCCGGCTAATTTTTGTATTTTTAGTAGAGATGAGGTTTTACCATATTGGTCAGGCTGGTCTTGAACTCCTGACCTTAGGTAGTCCACCTTCCTCGGCCTCTTAAAGTACTGGGAGGCATGAGTCACTGTGCCCGGCCAGTTCTTTCTTAAAATGGCTTTGTCTTCTTTCTAATCTTGGACCATTTTATTGCTTTCCTTGGATTGGATTTCAATCTTCCATTATATGTCAATGACTTCTTTTGCTATCCAGACTTGGAATTCTGTGTTTGTCATTTCAGTCTTTCCGGTCTGACAGAGAACAGCCAAATAAAAGCTTGCCGGGGAGCTAGTGTGGTCATTTGGAGGTAAGAAATCATGCTGGCTTTTAGAGTTGTCAGATTCGTATAGCCACGACCACAAACAAGATACAAAAAAGCGCAATCACCACAACTTTCTCATGTTATTCATTTAAATTCATAGCCTCTACCCACCCCTAAAAAGTGGCAAATATTTGCAATGGATATAAAGCATTGTCTTTTGGAGAACATCATACAAAGTAAACCATATAGTATATAAACTTTGTGTCTGTTTCTTTCATTCAACACAATACCTCAGTGATACATCCAAGTTTTTGCATATATAAATAAGTTGTTCCATTAAATTGTTGAGTAGTATTTAAGTATCTGGATATATCACAAGTTATTTGTCCACTCGTACTTAGAAGTCACTTCTTTTCCCCCAGTTTTTGGTAATTATTAACACAAATTTTATAGACATCTAGAGTAGGGACTTTTTGACATAAATTCACATTTGCCTAGTTAAATGCCTGGCAGTTGTATTTCTGGGTCATAGGAAAGTGTATGTTAATTTTGAAAGAAGCTGCCGTCTGTTTCCATAACAGTTGTATCATTTTGCATTCCCACCAGCAATGTATGATAGTTCCAGGTGTTCCACGTGTTTTCTAGTACTCAATATTGTCTCTGATTTTCATATTAGTCATTCTATAGTTGTATAATAATGTGTTATTGTGGTGTTAATAATTTACATTTCCTAAGAGACTCATGATATAGAAAATTATTTTCATGTTTTTACTTTGTATTCATATATAATTTTTGATAAATCATCTAAGATATTGGAAATCTCCATGTTTTAGTTGGATTTCTTTTTTCCTAGCTGTATTGAGGTATAATTGACAAGTGAAAGTTATATATATTCAAAGTGTACATGTGCTACTTTGCTGTGTGTATACTTTGTGAAATAATTACCACAATCAAATTAATTGACATGTTAATTGCCACACAGAGTTTCTACAGTTACCCCTGTGTGTGTGTATGTGTGTAGTGTGAACAATTAAGATGTATACTCTTAGTAAATTTCAAACAAACAATATGGAATTATTAACTATAGTTACTATGCTGTATGTAAGACCTCCAGAACTTATTCACCTTATAACTGACAGTTTTTATCCTTTGATCAATATCTTCCCATTTCCCCCATCCTGAGCCACTGACAACCACCATTTTGCTTTCTGCTTTTAGAATTTTGACTTTTTTAGATTCCACTTGTAAGTGAGATCATGTGGAAATTCTTTTTGAGATACTGACTTCATTTCCTTTGGATATATACACAGAAATGAGACTGTTTGATGGTATTTAGCTGTCTATGCCTGAGTTATATCACTCAGCATACTGTCCTCCAGCTTTATCAACGTTGTTGCAAACAGGAGGATTTTTCAAAAAATATTTTATTGTAAATACATAGACACACACTTTCTTTATTCATTCATCAATAGACACTTGATTGTTTTCGTATCTTGGTTATTGTGAATAATGCTTCAATAAACGTAAGAGTATAGATATCTCTTTGAGATGGAGTTACATTATGCTAGATTTACGCCTCAGTATTTAATTTTGAAGAGCTCTTGTAAATTGTATAATTTTGAAATTTCAAATTCCATTTGCTATTGCTAATATATAGACATTTTATTGAAATATGTGTACTGAAATTATATTCTAGCTAATATTTTAGGAGGGCTATCTTTTTCCTTTTATTGTAGATTCTTCATGGTTTTCTAAAAATGATTTCTGTCAGTGTGAAGAAGAAAAATTGTATTTTTTCCTTTCAAATTGGCATACCTTTTATTTGTTTTACTCCTTTTTGCACTGACTTAACAATGTTAGGTTGTTGAAGAGTGGAGAGAGAAGACATTCCTCCCTTTTCACAGATCTTAGGGGAAAATAATCATTATTTTATTATTAATGTTGCTATTACCTGTAAGTCTATTCTACCTGCCCTTTATCACGTTGAGTAACTCCCTTCTAGAGCTAGCTTGGGGAGAGTTACTATAAATGGGGGTTGAATTCTGTCAGATGATTTTCTGTATAAACTGATATTAGCATATTTTTCTTCCTTTCTGTTAATATAGATTATATTGATTTATTTTTTAGTTTTTATGTATTTATTTTTTTGAGACGGAGTCTTGATCTGTCACCCAGGCTGGAGTGCAGTGGCCGGATCTCAGCTCACTGCAAGCTCCGCCTCTTGGGTTCACGCCATTCTCCTGCCTCAGCCTCCTGAGTAGCTGGGACTACAGGCGACCGGCACCACACCCAGCTAATTTTTTGTATTTATTTTAGTAGAGACGGGGTTTCACCATGTTAGCCAGGAGGGTTTCGATTTCCTGACCTCGTGATCCGCCCACCTCAGCCTCCCAAAGTGCTGGGATTACAGGCGTGAGCCACCGCGCCCAGCCCTTTCATTTTTTAAATATAAGACCATCTTATCATTCTCAATATAAACCCAATTTGGGAATGATGTATTATTAGTTTTATATATTTATGGATTTCACTTGCTAAAATTTTTGAGAATTTTGTATCTATATCCATAAGGATTGGGGCCTGCAGTTTTACTTTTTTTTTTTTTTTTAGTTTTCTATGGCTGCGTAACAAATTACTACCAACTTAGTGACTTAAAACAACATTCATATGTTTGTTGGCTATATGAATGTCTTCTTTTGGGAAGTGTCTGTTCATGTCCTTTGCATATTTTTTAACGGTTTTTTTTTTTCTTGTAAATTTGTTTGAGTTCCTTGTAGACTCTGGGTATTAGACCTTTGTCAGAGGATAGATTGTAAAAATTTTCTTCCATTCTATAGGTTTCCTGTTTACTCTAATGGTTGGTTTTTGTTTGTTTGTTTGTTTGGCAGTGCAGAAGCTCTTTAGTTAAATTATAACCCATTTGTCAATTTTTGATTTTGTTGCAATTGCTTTTGGCAATTTCATCATGGAACCTTTGCTCATGCCTATGTTCTGAATGGTATTGCCTAAATTTTCTTCTAGAGTTTTGATAGTTTGGGAGTTTACACTTAAGTCTTTAATCCCTCTTGAGTTAATTTTTATATAAAGTGTGAGGAAGGGATCCAGTTTCAATTTTCTCCAAATGAATAGTCAGTTCTCCCAGCACCATATATTAAATAGAGAATCCTTTCCCCATTGCTTGTTTCTGTCAAGTTTGACAAAGATCAGATGGTTTTAGATGTGCAATCTTATTTCTGAGTTCTTTATTCTGTTTCATTGGTCTATGTGTCTGTTTTTATACCTAAGTGATGGGTTAATAAGGTGCAGCAAACCACCATGGCACACATTTACCTATGTAACAAACCTGCACATCCTGCACATGTACCCCAGATTGAAAAATTAAAATTAAACAGTATTCATGTATAATCTCAGAGATTTTCTGGGAGTAGGAATTAGAAGAATGGGAACAGCATAATTGAACTCTCTGCTCAGGGTGTCACAGGCTGAAATCAAGGTGTCAGCTAGGCTGTAATCTCATCTGGAGTTTGGGCTTTTCTTCCAAGCTCAAAATATTATTACCAAATTCAATTTCCTTTCAGCTGTAGACATTATGAAGGCTGCATACTGAAGGTCAGCAGAATGCCTCTCTGATGCTTCTTTTATTAAAGGGTCATCTGATTAGGTCAGGACCACCTAAACTCAGCTTCATTTTGATTAACTCAAAGTTAAGAGATTAGTTACCTATTCATGAGAGTCATATTCCATCATATTCACAGACCATGCGTCAAAAATTCTGCACAGGTTTTTTAGAAGACTTTTGCTAAAAAATACAAAAGTATGCTTAGGTCCTTGTACCTTTTGCAAAGAAGATAAACTGTGATGAAATCAATGACAAACTTGCAGGGATTGAGGTTTCAAAATAGGAAGAATAATGCTATTCATTTATCAACAAGCCAATATATAAATATAATCCTTGTTTAAAATATATATTAATGTAATCAAAATTATTAATCAGTTATTTTCTCATACTGCCGAATTATTTTGGTGTGTTTTTTCTCTCTGTTTTTTACTAGCATGATTATGTAAACAACCTTCAAGAAGACTGTGGTATATTGTTTTGTTTCCTTTCTTTTCTGGCCATTAAAATTTATCATCTCATTTCATGATTTTTAATGGAAAATATTTTGTCAAAGAGAAGAGAGGGAGCTAACATATAATTACACTCCAACTTTCAAATATTCAAAGATTGACTTTGCTGGAGAGATCAGTATTGCAAATGTCAGGGAGGAATGACATAACATGACAAGTTCGGAACTACAAAGAATTCAGCACGTCTAAATGAAGGGTAAAGAAATTTCAGGAGGTAAGCGTAATATAGCTAGTGTGCGTTTTAAGATTGTTGATTGAACATGTGTATTGAAGCTCAAGCGAATACAGTTAAAGGACAAAATAACAACAAAAATTAACAGGAGAAAAAAAGAGAGAGAGCAGGAAAAAAGATAATTCTGATCACAATCAAAAAAGGCCCTAGAATGACAACTGTAGGTGACAAAAAGGAAGTAAATAGTCAAGATCATGAGTGAGAAATTTTATGTAGGACAAATATCTTCAAGTAAATGAAATTAATAGAATATGTGATATGTTTATCTTAAGAGAAGATTTATATTTACTTTAGAGGGATTGGAAATGACTTAAGAGTAATACCGAAAAAAAGACAAAAGTAAAGTGACTAATTCTAAAGAAAACAGAAAAACTGTATACAATATAAATATGCCCTACCTGAGAATGGTATTAACAAGCAATAATAATATACCTCATATATTATTATTATAACTAAAAGTTATGACTACTGTGGCATAAGTATCTGATGTGTTTAAGTAATAATTTATTACATACTGGGTATGTGAAAAGAGTAAAACGCTCATTTTGATTTTATGTATGGCCAAGTGATTATTTCTGACCAATGGACTGTGAACAGAAATAATATACAGCATTTCTAGATGTTCTCTAAAATATCTCAAAATGTCCTTCACTTCCTTGCTATTTCCTCAAATTCAGCTGGATGCAGGCCTCTATGAGAGAGGTCTTTAAGATAGCATCCTAAATCAGAACAGTTTGAATCCTGGAGTATTTGATAAAAGGAAAACTTCCCAAAGAATCATGCTACCAAGAATAACTACATTAGATTTTTATTGAGAAATACATGTTATATTAAGTCACAGAACTCCTTGATTATGTATTCGTTTTCATATAAGAACTAATATTCCTTGACCTAACTAATACAGAAATTGAAATTGGAGTTCCACAATAGCTTCTGGATGGTTAGCATGGTTAGAGCTGTCATTCTGTTGAAAGGCAAGACTATTTCTGAGGTTTGAAAGTGTTCTAGACTATTCTTTCAGGTACCTTAGCATTACAAAGTGGAAGAACTATAGAATAGCACCAGAATCAGGGTCTAGGTTATTTCCTTTCTTCCTTCCTGAATTAGTAAGGGTTCTCCAGAGATACAGAACCAATAGGACACACACACACAAACACACACACACACACACACACACACACAATGTCAACATAAAATGTAGAGAGACAAATCTCTAAGTAAAAAGTTTTTTTTTCTTTTATTTGGGAATAATATACCAGAAATAGGATTGCAATCCAGGACACACATACAGATCAGGGTGGTCTCCAGTATGTCTGGAGAACAAAGGATAACTAGGATTTCACTGGGAAAAGATAAGCTTACTGGTGTCAGAATGTCTTTTGGGAGCTGGCAAGCTGTGATTGGTGAGTGGTGGCAGTTGCTAGATAAAACTTGTAATCTTAGATATAGCAGGCTGTTTCATAGGATTGGGCTTGTGAGATAGTGTGTCAGGCAAATGTTTTTGTATAAGCAGCTAGCTGTCCTTGTGCTGCTATCTATCTTTGTGTGACTCATGCAGTAAGCTGTGGTTTGGGAAAACTTCTTGTGGGAGTTTCTGTTATCAGAATTGTGTATGAGAGCCCTCCCTTTATGGCCTATTGCCAGCTCCGTTTTGCCAGAATTTGACACAACTGACTCTATTTTAATTTGACAACTTTCACAATATGTGTGTGTGTATGTAGAGAGAGACTCACATGATTATGGAAATGATTATGGGGACTGGGAAGTCCAAATGTAGTGAAGGCTGCCAGGCTTGAGACCGAGAAGAGCCAATGGTACAGTTCTAATCTGAAAGCAATCTGCTGGACAATTTCTTCTTGTTTGGGAGGTGGGTCTTTTTATTAGATTCAGGCCTTCAACAGATTGTATGAGGTCCACACGTGTTATGGAGGGCCATTTGCTTACTGAAAGTTCACTGATATAAATGTTAATCTCATTCAAAAACATTTTCCAAGTTTACACATAAAGTTGTCCATCACACTTCCTCTTTATTTCCTTTCTTCCTTCCATGATAGATGTGTTTTCAACTGGGGTATATACTTATCTGCTAAAGGAGCCATAGGAAAATAGGCCAGAGCTTGAGGAGGAGGAGGGACGATGGATGACGCAGTTTGCCTCAGTTATACAAAGCACAGATGGAGATAGTAATCTTGATCAGAAGGAGAGAAATTTCTCCTGCTGAGAAGGGAGGAAGCCCTAGTGCTTTCTGTCTCCACTGTACTTCACTGTCACTCCTCCACCCCTAGCTTGGTTGTAAATATACTGTCTTCAATGTCTACAATACTGTAGTTCTTCTCTGGGACTGCACCCATCTATCTCCTTTCCCCATTCACTCCCTCTGCATCATCAGCAAGACTGTGAGTCCCTCATTCCTCCAAGCTCTTAAGATTCAATAAATAAATAAATATGTGTCTTATAAGGCTCCTTGCTCTATAAAACTCTGTCTCCTTATCTGCTAATTCAACACTCTTCATGTTCTCTCCCTCTAAATTCAGTCTCCTAAACATTATCAGATATATATTTTTTAATTTTGTCTACTGAATTTAATACAAACTCATACTGCTTAACTTCATCCAGGGGTCACTAAAAATCAGAAACATGTTTGCATCTTACTGATAGCAATACTGACATTTCTGGGGGCTAAGGTGATTTCAGCATTCAACTTTGTTTTCGCATGCTTCTTTCTTTCTATCTGTCTATCTATCTATCTATCTATTTATTTATTTGAGATGGAGTTTCACTCTTGTTACCCAGGCTGGAGTGCACTGGTGTTCTCTCAGCTCACTGCAACCTCCACCTCCCGGGTTCAAGCGATTCTCCTGCCCCAGTCTTTCAAGTAGCTGGGATTACGCATGCCTGGGTAATTTTGTATTTTTAGTAGAGATGGGAATTCCCTATGTTGGTCAGGCTGGTCTCAAACTTCTGACAACAGGTGATCCACCCATCTTAGCCTCCCAAAGTGCTGGGATTAGAGGTGTGAGCCACCAAGGTGGCCCTGTGTTCACATGCTTCTTTCTTCCTCCTATGCAAACTTTATTTAACTTACATGCCACTTTTATGAAATGACACTAATATTACCCAAGATTTTCTTATACCACAGTAAGTAATCTTTCTTCTGCCTCTATATTTGTGTTGCTGCAGGATTTCATTATTTACTATGTCCTTCTTCAAAGAATTTCATTTCTTGGTTTTTACTAGTCATTTTTCTGTTTCTTCAAACTTCAAAGACAAATCAAAATTATCCCTTAAGTTTGGCTTGTTTTCTCAAAGTCTGCATTTTTTAAATGTAAATTATTCTTTTGTACTCACAGCTACACGTGGAAATTTATCTTGACCAATACCTAACAAGGCTTTAGAAGTGAGTGTTTTTCAAAAGATGTTATTTTCTCTAGCTAGCTCAGGATATTTGGAGCCATTTAGAAATATTATAACAAGCATTACTTAGTAAAAATGAAAGGACTATACTATTTTAATATAGAACGAAGGAAGAATTACTGATTGATCATCTAAGAAGACAAAATTTGACATAGCTAGTGAGTAGAATTGCATGTATGCAGCTGGAACTGAAATAAAGGGACTTAAACCACAGATAGTGCTAAAATTTGTGTTAAAAAAAGACATTTTACAAAACTGAGACTGTCTCTAACTTGGGCAGTAAGGAGACTGACTATAATCATCATATATATAAAGATTTATTATAAAAAATAATAAACTAAGCTTAAATCACAAAGTTAGGATTTAGGCTCAAAATAAATTAAAACCTCCTTCTCTTTTCAAAGGTCATTAAATACTGAGATAAATTAATGAAGAAATTTATATAAAGCAAGGTCTTATTCCTTCAATGCTTTTAGTAACAGGATTGGCACCAATTTATCTGATCTGAAATAAATACAATGCACAGAGTGGAACTAAGCATATTCTTGAGAAATATGTAATGCTATATGCTAAGAGCCATGAGAATTACAATGAACTTACACACACAAAAGGGTTAGGATGCACCAAGAAAATAAGAAGAACAATTGGGACAGGTATTAGAGCATTACTAAAATAAAACTATATTTTCTTCGCTTTTTATATTTTAGATAAATAGGAAATACATGAAAATGTTTATGCAGATATTTGGGATGGACAAACACTTGCAAACCTCAAAAAGAACACACTTTTCTGGTAAAATTATTCAGTTCTTTTATTGGATAACATTATGCCATACAAGCAAAGTTCTTTATTTTTCTTTTATTTATTTTTTCTTAGATTATAAGTACTAATCTCATTAAAGAAGTGTGTGTGTGTGTTTGTATGTGTGTGTGTGTGAGAGAGAGAGAGAATTTGGAGCATAAATTATTAATTATTTTTTATTTTTTACTTGTACGTACTAACATTGCTTTTTTACTCGGAAGTATACAGAGAGAAAAACTCACTTCTCGGTCTTTAAATTAAGGACAGTTTGAAAGAGAATCATATCATTGAGCTAGAGGTGAAAAACTCTGCCTCATGATAGCTCAAACCTTTGATCTATCCAACATACTAACGATATTATTTTTGACAGATGACAGAGATCCAATGAATTTTAAATCTGGTCTCTATAAACCATTTATAGCTATAAGGCACCCTCACAGGCACTCTTATTCGGTATTTATGAATCCTTCTGGAACAGATTTCTTACTATATGTCCATCTGATAAGAATAGGAGAAAAACTGAATATCAGTATATTTCAAAATATTTTCCCTAGACTGTATAATTATACTCAATTAAAAACTTGCTAGAAAAAGTAAAAGTTATTCACAATCAATTGCCACTTTTGTACCAAGCAAATTCATTTGAGAATGCCATGATGGACATTTGCAGGCAATGGTAGAAAATGCACTGGCTGAATATCTTGTAATTTAGCCTGAGTAAATCTTCCTGGAGAATACAAAGTACTGGAACTCTAAGCAAGACAATGCTATGAATACATTTTGGAAACTTTTACAAGAAGGAAAACATGCTGATCTGAAGGATGACTTCTTTTGTTTTTGTCATCTTCAGAATCCGGCAATGTAACAGTAAAAGCTTGCTTTGAGGCTAAAAAGCTATTAATAATGAATCACTAGGTCAATGTTGTAGTCCAAGGGGGAGGTGCGGAGAAATAGCAATGGGCTCCAGCAGTCAATGCTATACTTTTATCATTGGCTGTTTCACTTAATCACTGATACATTTACAGAGCTTGTGGCAGATCAAAGATCCATGAGCTGATGAGAAAATAAACTATATCCTTGGTGAGAATTACAAGAATAATCTCATATTTTCTAGCCTTAGGGATGAAGTTTCAGTTTAAAGGTTGTACCTTCAACAGTTGTGTCTGCAATGCAAATGATGGCCATCAATATTTTCCTTCCAGTCAAATTGTCATTTTAATTCCTATGCTCATTATTGAAAAGCACACTGAAGAGCCACCATACGTAAAACTGCCACAGAGTTCAACAGACAGGGTACATCATCACTTGAAAGAATTTCAAACAACAGGTAAGAATTTTTTAAAAAGTGAACCAAGAAAAGGATTGAATTATAAGGAAGTAAAATTTAAAAATTGTCAATTATGCTGTACTCATAAAAACATATCAATTCACCTCCACCAGTAATTTAATTGCAAAATTTTAGTGATTCTGTAGTTTCTTCTATGTGTATGAAAAAACACTCTTAAATATTTTTGATATCACAACAAAAAATAACTTCAATCTCTTACAGTGGCTAAGTATCTGTAATGCTATATTCATGCATTTATACTGTGCTCATAATATGTACTCCATTGAACCAGACACTACTAAAAGAAATTCTTCTATTTGCCATGGAGAGCTGTGATAATGGTTAATCTTACATGTCACTTGGCTAGGCTATTGTGGCAAGTAATTTGGTCAAACACTAGTTTAGATGTTGCTGTGAAGGTATTTTAAATTGTAATTAACACCGATTTCATATCTGAGTAAAGCAAATACGATTCAGGCAATTATCAAATGGTTCCAGATCTACAGAGCATTGTCTGCTCTATTTATATAATTTCTTTTGAAATTCATATTTAATTTTTTTTAACTTTTATTTTAGGTTCAGGGCACATGTGCAGGTTTGTTATAAAGTGTAAACTTGTGACTCGCAGGTTTGATGTACAGATTAGTCAGCCAGATAGTAAGTCTAGTACCAGATATTTACTTTTTCTGATCCTCTGCCTCCTCTCACCCTCCATCCTCAAGTAGGTCCCAGTGTCCGCCGTTCCCCTTTTTGTGTCCACATGTTCTTATCATTTAGTTCCCACTTATAAGTGAGAAGATGCAGTATTTCATTTTTTGTTTCTACATTAGTTTGCTAAGGATAATGGCCTCCAGATTCATCCAAGTTCCTGTAAATAACATGATATTCTTTATTATGGCTGCATAGTATTGCATGGTGTGTGTGTACCATATTTTCTTTTTCCAGTCTGACATCAATGGGCATTTAGGTTGATTCCATGTTTTTGCTATTGTAAATAGTGCTGCAATGAACATATACGTGCATGTGTCTTTATGATAGAATATTTTTTAATCCTTTGGGTATATAACAAGTAATGGAATTTCTGGGTCAAATGTTAGTTTTGCTTTTAGCTCTTTGAGGAATCACCACAATGCTTTCCACAATGGTTGAATTAATTTATACTCGTAACCCTGTATAAGTGTTCTTTTTTTCTCTCCAAACATGCCAGCCTCTGTTATTTTTCTTTTCTTTTATTTTTGAGACACAGCTCTGTCACCCAAGCTGAAGTGCAGTGGCCCGATCTCAGCACCACCTCTCAGGTTCAAGTGATTCTTGTGCCTCAGCCTCTCAAGGAGCTGGGGCTACAGGCGCGCACCACCATGCCCGGCTAATTTTTTTTTTTTTTTTTGTACTTTTAGTAGAAATGTAGTTTTGCATGTTGGCCAGGTTGGTCTCAAACTCCTTACTTCAAGTGATCTTCCCAAAGTGCTGGGATTATAGGCATGAGCCACCGTGCCCAGTCCAGCCTGTTATTTTTGACTTTTTAGTAACAGCCATTCTGACTAGTGTGACATGGTATCTTATCATACTTTTGATTTTCATTTTGTTAATTATTAGTGATATTGAGGTTTTTTATGTAAGTTACATATATGTCTTCTTTTGAGAAGTGTCTGTTCATGTTCTTTGCTCACTTTTTATGGAATTGTTATATATATTCTATATATAAATATATATTTTGTATATAGATATATTATATATCTATACATAAATATATTATTCTATAAACATATATTTATATATAGACATATATTTGTAATATATATTTTTTATATATTATATATATAAGTTCCTTATAGATGCTGGATATTAGACCTTTGTCAGATGCATAGTTTGCAAATATTTTCTCTCATTCTGTGCATTGTTTACTCTGTTGACAGTTTTCTTTAGTGTGCAGAACCTCTTAAGTTTAATTAGATCCCATTTGTTCAAGTTTTGCTTTTACTGTGATTGCTTTTGTCATCGTCATGAAATCTTTGCTAGTTCCTATGTCCAGAATGATATTGCCTAGGTTATCTTCTATGGTTTTTATAGTGTTAAGCTTTACAATCAAGTCTTTAATCCACCTTGAGTTAATGTTTCGGTATACTGTAAGGAAGGGGTCCAGTTTCAGTCTACTGCATATGAGTAGCCAGCTATCCCAACAACATTTATTAAATAAGAATCCTTTCCCCATTGCTTGTTTTTGTCAGCTTTATCTAAGATCAGATAGTTGTAGGTGTGTGACCTTATTTCTGGGCTTTCTACTGTGTTCCATTGGTTTATGCGTTTATGTGTCTGTTTTATTACCATGCTTTTTTGGTTACTGTAGTCCTATAGTATAGTTTGAAGTTGGGTAGCTTCTAGCTTTCACCTGGAAATTGATGCTTCCAGCTTTCTTATTTTTGCTTAGGACTTCCTTGGCTATTCAGGCTTTTTTTGTTTCATATTAATTTTAAAATAGTTTTTTTCCTAACTCTGTGAAGAATGTCATTGATAGTTTGATAGGAATAGCATTGAATCTGTAAATTCCTTTGATAAATATGGCCATTTTAATGATATTGATTATTTTTATCCATGAGCATGTAATATTTTTCCATTTGTTTGTATCATCCCTTATTTCTTTGAGCAGTGTTTTGTAATTCTCATTGCAGAGGTCTTTCACCTCCCTGGTTAGCTATATTCCTAGGTATTTTATTCTTTTTGTGCCTATTGTGAATGGGATTGCATTCCTGATTTGGCGCTTGGCTTGGCTGTTGCTGGTTTATAGGAATGATAGTGATTTTTGTACACTGATTTTGTATCCTGAAACTTAGCTAAAGTTGATTATTGACTGAAGGAGCTTTTGGGCCAAGAGCTTTTGGGTTTTCTAGATATAGGATCATGTTATCTGCAAACAGGGATAGTCTGACTTTCTCTTTTCCTATTCGGATTTCCTTTACTTTTTTCTCTTTTCTGATTGCTCTGACCAGGACTTCCAATACCGTGTTGAATAGGAGTAGTGAAAGAGAGTATTATTGTCTTGGGCTGGTTTTCAAGGGGAATGTTTCCAGTTTTTGCCCAATTAGTATGATGTTGGCTGTGGGTTTGTCATAGAGGGCTCTTATTATTTTGATGTATACTTTCAGTACCTAGTTTATTGAGAGTGTTTAACATGAAGGATGTTGAATTTTACCGAAACCCTTTTCTGCAGCTATTGAGACGATAATGTGGTTTTTGTCTTTAGTTCTGTTTATGTGGTGAATCACTTTTATTCATTTGCATATGTTGAAACAACCTTGTATCACAGCCTGAAAGCCTACTTGATTGTGGTGGATCAAGCTATAGAGTGGTTGCAATGAAAGCAGTAATGTCTAAGGCTGCAAAACAGCAAAGACTGTAGACCACCCCTTCTTCTGAGAGCTCTGTCTCAGCGAGGGGTAAGACTGATACTGGTGGTTGACTGGGTTCCAAACCAGTAAGTTTTACCCAGTGAAGTGCTGTGGAAATGGAGCTTGCAGATCATTGCTGCTCAGCCACCTGGATTCAACTCCTTTCCTAGGAGGACGTATGGGGTTTTAACCTCTTGCTTAGCCGCCTGGATTTAGCTCCTTTCCTAGGAGTATGTACAGGGTTCTAACCTCCTGCTTTGCCAGAGTTGTAGCTGCCTTTGCTGAGAAGCCCAGATTTCTAAATCTCTTGGGGCTCCATGTGTGCCTGAGCGGCTGCTGCTCTGCTGAATGTCCATGTAGCTCTGTGTGTCCGACTGAAGGCCCCGGTGGAGTAGGTTCACAAAGGGATCTCTTGACCCGAGGTTGAAAAGATCCGTGGGAGAAGTGTGGGTCCCAGGGTCACTCACTCACTCACTGCTTTCCTGAATGGGGGAGGCTCTCCTGGCTCCATGTTGCTCCCATGTGGGGAGTTGTCTTGCCTTGCTTTTCTCCATTCTTCGTGGGTTGAGTTGTGTTACTGGTTCTTAATGACTGTACCTGGATGTTCCAGTTGAAGGTGCTGTATTTACTCATCCCTTGTATTTCTCTCCATGAGAGTGGAGCACACTAGCTACCTCTAGTCAGCCATCTTGCCCAGCCTTCTGATTAACATTTAAAGCAGTAGACTTTGAGTAGAAAATATTATCTTCCGTAATGTGGGTAAGCCTCATCCAGTCAATTGAAAATCTTCAAAGACTAAGTTTCCACAAAGAAGAAGAAATTCTGCCTCCAGACTGCTTTTGGATTCAAAATTGCATCATCAATTATTCTTCAGGTCTCCAGCCTGCAGGCCTGCTATGAAGATTTTGGAATTACCAGCCCTACAATCACAAGAACCAATTCCTTAAAATCTCTCTCTGTCTACACACACACACACACCACACACACACACACACACACACACACACACACACATCTTATTGGTTCTGTTTTTCTGGAAAATGTTAACTAACATAAGAACTTCTTCATTCATTAATACTCTTTGTGAACCTTCTAAAATTGTGCTTTTTATTCCTATTCCTAATACAGAAGTTACTTACTTGCTTTTATATGTTTATTAATATTCAAAAGTAAGAGCTTTCAGGATGTGACATTTCTAGAGAGTTCATCCTTATTCATTTATTCAAGGATTATTTATTGAAAGAGATGTAAAAGTGCTCTAGCATTCAAAGATACGGTAGTGAATAAGATAAAGTTTCTGTTCTCAAGGAGATTCCATTCTTATAAAGATAGCCAGAAATACCTGAAAAGTCACTAAATTTTTAAACACAATTTATTATATATTAAACATTATCTAATGTTAATAGTTGCTTATACCAAAGTATCTAAATAAAATTAAGATGCTTCTGGATTAAACAGATCTATTTCATGATAGTATTTAATGATTTAAAAGCTTTAATCTAATATTTAGCATACATACAGAAATGTAATTGTATAATAATTGCTTAATTAATTCATTTTTTCCTTGACTCATTCAGTTTACATATCTCTTATATGACTAAGAAGTATTTAGGACAACTTGAAGAGAGGGCAAGTAAATGTAACTGCAATTTATGTAGTTAATAGTGTAAAATGCAAAATAAATAGCCAGATACAGAGAAACCAGTTTTTCCGTATTAAAATTTAAACTTATATTCTACTTTTGCACAAGAAACTACTTCTGTTAAGTGCATTCAGAAAGTAGTTGCATATCAAATTCACATTCTGGTTTCGAAGTACTGTTACTGGCTGTAATAGAGAACTTCATTTTTTCTCATTAGGGCTCTACTAATAGCCTCTGAATAGATGCCTTTCACCTCCAGACTCTGCCATCTTAAATCTAGCCAATCCACCTACATAAATATGTAGAGATATTATTTAAAAAATGTTCTGTGATCCCGTATCTCAGCTATCTCCACTTCCAATTTATGTCCTTTACAACATTCACAACTCACTCTCTAGTACCAGATAGACTTCATCTGATGTTCCTATTATCTGATACTTATCTCAGCACATTATATTATGTTGGTGAAGAAGGAATTGTGGTTTTTGCACTAACCTAATGTATATAGCTTACTTCTAGAGTTCTGAATATATTTATATTAAATTATCACTTGAATTTTTGTTTATAAGTATTTGTTCAAACTTCCCTCCTGAAAATGGCTACTACTCAAAATTCAATATATCAACAAAAGAACCCGGTGGAGCTAGAGTAACCACAATACAAATAAATCCAGTAATATTTAGAGAATTGGCTTTGGCTCATGAAAATGTTTTGTCAAATACTGTGAATGAGATGGCACCAATAAGAGAGTACAGTAGGAAATGCAAGTCTTCTTCTCTCCTTCTCCACACAAAAAATCGATAGTTATCCACCAAGGAAAACAGCTTTGGGAGGGCTCAAGTGTCCATATAAGCACATGCAGCAACATGGTGGAACATATGTAAAAAAGAAAAAGAATAACTGAATAAAAGGTATTGCTACAAAGTTTGGTATATCTGAGGTGTCTGGAGATGACTAGAAATAAAGAAGAAATATGGTGGCTCTTAGTATCAGCCACAGGGTGGGTGCCAACACAATCCTCATCAGCTCCCTTTGCAAATGACATTGACACCTTTTACCACTGAGGTAACGAACAGTCATCCCTGTTCATTCCCTCTGGAACATACTGCAAAAAGAAGTTGCTGTTTTGTCTCCCTGGGACTGGAGCTGTTACCCTTCCTGGCATCATGCACGCCCATGCCCCTATAGCCATAGTTACCCCACATGTGCCCATACACCAAATCTCGCCTCTTTAGCCACTCTATACTTGCTTGTATTCCAGACTTGGACTTTATGGCCATGCTGGGAACATGAAGGCCTCAAACATCAGAACCACTGTGGCTATGGTCTAGCTGCACCCTGGACCTTAGAACCATGGTTGCTCTCATGTCCCTAACTTCTGACTCTAGCTCCACAGCTGTTCCATGAGCACCCATTTCTCTGACATTTGAGCTGCCAGTACAGCAAACTAGTCCACTCCCTAGATCCTAAAGTTGCTGTAGCTCCTTACATTCCCATGCTCTAGAGCCTAGTTCTATGGCTCTGCTGTGTACACCCACTCCTCAGACACTGGAGCCAATGTCACTATAGGCTACTTTGCATCCTTGGCCTTTGAGATGCTGCAACTCTGCTCATGCCTGGACTCTAGACCCCCAATCCCTAGCTGTCCCACAAGCACCCATGCCTCATACACCATTCTCAATGTGAGAGTGAGGGTGTCTGTGTTTGTGGCACTGGTGTTACCCCTGCCCCAACCCTAGAGCCTTGGTTTCTTTATGTATGTCCATGTTTCAGACTCCAGCTCTGTGGCAGCTCCATGGGCATTGCAAATCAGACCCCGTGGCCATTACCACAAGCAAGCCCTCCAGCCAGAGCCAGCACCAAGAGGGATCCTCTTGGCCATGACTTTTCAGGTAGAATAAACACATTGGAAGGGCCCTAGCAGCCTTTTCCACCAAAGACTCCAAAGCTATGGTTGCCACTGTAATTATCCACATCCCTGGCTGCATATAATCCCTACAAGTTTTGCCAACACAGACCTTAGCTGACAGAGTTCAATGTAAACTATACTCCTATGCCCACAGAGCCAGAACTATTACAAACTACCTTCTAGCACCCCCACACCCACCCATAGACGAAGGACTTTTCCTATTGAAACCAGTTCATAAAGTCTGAAAATGGTGACTGCTCCGTCAAATGTGTGGACATCAATGCAAAGCAACAAGAAATATTTTAAAAATAGGGAAACATAACACCACCCAAAGAACATAATAATTTCACAGTAACAAGCCCCAAATAAATGGCAATCTATACATTACATGACAGATAATTAAAAATAATTATTTTATGGGAGCTCAGCAAACTTCAAAAGAACACAGAAAAACAACTAAACAAAATCAGAAAATAATACATGACCAAAACAAGACATTTACAGAAAAACTGAAATAATAATAAAGAACCAAACAGAAATTCAGGAGTTAAAGTACACAATGAATACAATTTTAAAATGCAGTAGAGCACATCATCAACAGCAGAAGTGATCAAGGAAAATAAGGAATCTTTGAACTCAAACACAGTTATTTAAAAATATGCAGTTAGTAGGAAAAAGTAGACTGAAAAAGTCATGAAGAAATCTTATGGGATTTACAATAAAACATCAAGAAAGCTAATTTACTTATTACAGAATTACAAGGAGAAGAGAGAGAAAGGAACAAAAATCTGATTTAAAAAATAATGGCTCAAAATTTTCCAAATCTGAAGAAAATATAAACAACCAAATACAAGAAGCTGAAAAGTCTCCAAAGATACTCAACTCATAGAAAATGACATCAAGACATATTGTAGCCAAACTGTCAAAAATCAAAACAAGAGATTATTGAAAGCAGCAGCAGCAATAACAACAGAAACAATAAAAACAACTAAGATCCTAACATACAAGAGAATGCTCATAAGACAATGGATTTCTCAGCAGAAACTAGGCCAAGGAGTGGAATGACATAGTCAATGTGCTGAAAGAAAATGAAAAGCTTCCAACCAAAAATTCACTCATCAAAGCTTTCCTTCAGTAGTGAAGCGGGGCGGTGGGGAGCGGGAAAGACTTTCATAGAGAAGCAAATGCTACAGGAGCTCATTTGCCACTAGACCTACCTTACAAGAAATGCTGAGGTGAGTCTTAAAGCTGATACAAAAGGAGATAATTAATATTATGAAGACATATAAAAATATAATATGACTCAGTTGTGTGTTGCCTATAAAAGACTCACTGCAATATAGCTATTATGTATCCATAATAACTGAAAATTTTTTTTAAAAAGTGAAAATAAAAAGATTTCTGAAAAGATACCCACTTCCACATTGACAATATTCACACTGAAAGGGAAGGGATGGAAAAAGATTTTTCATGCAAACAGAAACCAAAGGAAAATAGAGGTACCTATTTTTCTATCAGAAAAAATTAGAATTTAAATCAAAAACTGTAAAAAGTGACAAGGAAGGGCATTAGATAATAATAAAAGTGTCAATTAAATAAGAAGATATAACAATTGTAAATATATATGCATTCATCATTGAAAAAACTAAATCTATAAAGAAATATTAGTAGATCTGAAGACAGAAATAGGTTACAATAAAATAATGGTAGCATACTTCAATACTCCATTCTCAAAAATGTATAGATTATACAGACAGAAAATGAGTAAGGAGACATTGAACTTGAATTACATTTTAGCACAAACGGACCTAACAAACATATACAGAACAGTCCATCTAACTGCATCTGAATACACATTCTTCTCAAGCCCACACAGAACATTCTCCAGATCACATATAAATTATATGTTAGACCACAAAACAAGTCTTAACAATTTAAGAAGACTAAAGTCATACCGTGTATCTTTTCTAACTATAGTGTTATAAAACTAGAAATCAACATCAAGAGGAATTTTGGAAAATTCATAAGTACACGGAAATTAACATGCTTCTAAACAACCAATGAATCAATCAATAAATAAAACCAATTTTTAAGTATCTTGAGACAAAACAAAATAAAACATAACACATCAAAACTTACGGGATGCGGCAAAAGCAGTTATAGGAGAGAAGTTTATAAAGATAAATGCCTACATTATAAAAGAGGAAAGATCTCAAATAAACAACACGATGTGACACTTCAAGAAACTAGAGAAGAATAAACTCAGTCAAAGTTAGTAGAAGGAGGGAAATAACACAGATTAGAGAAGAAATAAATAAAATAGAGACTGAAAAATAATAAACCTGATTAAGAAAACTGAGATTTTTTTTAAAGAACTAAACAAAAACAACAAACCTTTAACTCAATTAAGATAAAAGGAAAGAAGATTCAAATAAAATTACAAATGAAAGAGAAGACACTACAACTGACACAACAGAAGATAAATGATAACAAGTTACTACTAAAAGTATTCATATGCTAATAATATGATAATCTGGAAGAAATGTATAAATCCCTAGACACAAACAACCCACTAAGACTGGATCAGGAAGGCGTGGAAATCTGAACTGACAAATAATGAACAAGGAGATTGAATTAGTAATAAAAAAAATCCCATTAAAGAAAAATCCAGGTTCTGTTTCCTTCACTGCTCAATTCTATTAACCATTTAAAGAATTAAAACACCAGTTTTTCTCAATCTCTTCCAAAAAAAAAAAAAAAGGAGGAAAGAAAGGGATACTTTTAACCTCATTTTATGAGACCAGCATTACGTTGATACCAAAGTCATTAAAAAATGCCACAAGAAAAGAAGATTACAAGCAAATGGCCTTGAAGAATATAGATACAAAAATCTTCAACAAAATGCTAGCAAACAATACAAAATTTAAGGATCACTTAGCGATCAAGAGGGATTTATCCCTGGGATATAAGGATAGTTCCACATATGACAATCAGTAAATGTGATAGAACACATTACCATTTTTGAAGGACAAAAACCATATAATTATCTCAATAATTGCAGAAAAATTATTTTATAAAATTGAATATAATTTCGTGATAAAAATTCCCAGCAAATCTATTATAGAAAGAATGTACCTCAACCCATTAATTACCATATATCACAAGCCCACAGATAACATCATACTCAATGGCAAAAAGTTGAAATCATTTCCCCTAATATCAGGAAAAAGATAGTGGTGTCTACTCTAGCCACTCTTATTCAACATAGAGTTGAATAAGTCCTAGCCAAAGCAATAGGAAACAAAAATAAATAAAAGATATCCCAAATTGGAAAGGAGTAAGTAAAATTGTCTGTGTAGCTAACATGACTTTGTATATAGGAAACTAAATACTCCAGCAAAAAAAAAAAAAAGAAGCATAAAGTAGAAACTGATAGATCTAAGAAACAAAATCAGTTAAGTTGTAGTATAAAAAATTAACATATAAAAATCAGTAGCATTTCTACACATTAACGATGAAGTATCCATAAAAATTTAAGAAAATAGTGCCATTTACAATTGCATCAAAAGAATAAAATACTTAGGAATAATTTTAACCAAGTAGGTGAAATATCTTGTACCTTGAAAACAATAGAACATTGATGGTGGTAAAAATAAATGGAAGATATATTGTGTCAATGGATTAGAAGAATTAATCTTGTTAAGATATTCAGGCTACCCAAGCAATATATAGATTCAATACAATTCCTACTAAAACTCCTAATTCCCACTAAAATTTTTCACAGACATAAAATAAATAGTCTTAAAATGTGTATGGAACCACCAAAGACCATGAACAACCAAAGCAATGTTACGTAAAAATAACACAGCTGGAGATATCAAAGTCTTTAATACCAAAGTCTATTCCAAAGCTACAGTAATAAAAAATGTATGGCACTGGCATAAAAATAAATGTATAATCAATAGAACAAAATGGAGAGTCCAGAAATAAATCCATACATTTCTGGACAAACTGATACTTGACAAAGGTGCCAAGAACACACAATAGGTAAAGTTCTTCCAAAAATGAAAAAAAATAAAAAACCCTTGCTCTCCACATGCACAAAAATTAAACTGCACCTTTCTTTATCTTTTCCCATGCCTAAAAATCAACTGAAAATGGGTTATAGACTTAAATGTAAGACCTGAAACTGTAAAACTGCTAAATTAAAACCTGCGTAAAATGTACCTGAGGTTAGTCTTGGCAAATAATTTTTTGATACAACCTCAAAGGCATAAGAAACAGAACCAAAAATAGGCAAATAAAATTGAATCAAACTTAAAAGATTCTGTAGAGCAAAATAAACAATTAACACAGTGAAAAGACAACCTGTGGAACGGGAGAAAATATTTGCAAACCACTCATATGATAAAAGGTTAACATTTAAAACATGTAAGGAACTTAAATAACTCAATAGTAAGAAAATAATGTGATTGGAAAATGGGAAAATGGCCTGAGGACATTTCTTCAAAAAAGACATACAAATGGCCAATAGGTATATTACAAAATGCTCAATATCACTCATCATCAAGGAAATGCAAATCAAAACCACAATGAGATAGAATGGCTATATCAAAAAGACAAAAGATGTGTTGGAAACAATGTGGAGAAAAGGGAACCCTGTTCAATGCTAGCAGAGGTGTTTAGAAAACCAGGAGATATTGGTCAAAGGGTGAAAAGTTTCAGTTAGAAAGGAGGAATAGATCTGAAGATCTATTTTATAGCACGGTGACCATACTAATAATATATTGTATACTTGGAAATTTCTAAGAGAGTAAATTTTAAATGTTCTCGCCCCCCCCAAAATAAGTATGAGTTGATTATTCTACCATATGTATGTGTGTATATATATATATACACAAACACCCATCTATATACACATATACACATATATACACACACACATTTTGTATGCCAAAAACATGTACAATTTTTACTTGTCATTAAAAAAATAAACTATGAGTAGTCTGACATGTTACTGTGTGTGTGTGTATCTGTACTGAAAACATGAGACACTCAGTCAAGGAAGACAGGTCTTGCTTTTTTCACTTTTATTTTAGGTTCGGGGTACATGTGCAAGTTTATTATACAGGCAAACTCGTGTCACGGGGTTTGGTATAAGATTATTTTGTCACTCAGGTGCTAAGCCTAGTACCCAACAGTTACTCTTTCTACCCGTCTTCCTCCCTCAACCCTCTATGCTCAAGTAGGCCCCAGTATCTATTGTTCCCCACTTTGCATCCATGAGTTCTCATCATCTAGCTCCCACTTATAAGTGAGAACATGCAGCATTTGGTTTTCTGTTCCTCCATTAGTTTGCTAAGCATAATGGCCTCCAGCTCCATTCATGTTCCTACAAAAGACATGATCTCATTCTTTTTATAGCTGCATAGCATTCCATGGTGTACAGTTATCCCAATTTCTTTATCCAATCTGTAATCGATGGACATTTAGGTTGATTCCATGTATTTGCTCTTGTGAATAGTGCTGCAGTGAACATTCGTCTGTATATGTCTTTCTGGTAGAATGGTTTATATTCCTCTGAGTATATATCCAGTAATGGGATTGATGTGTTGAATTCTGTTATGTAGTTCTGTTTTAGTTCTTTGAGGACTTACCACACTGCTTTCCACAATGATTGAGCTAATTTACACTTCCACCAACAGTGTATAAGTGTCCCTTTTTCTCCACAACCTCTCTAGCATCTGTTATTTTTTGACTTTTTAATAATAGCTATTCTGACTGGGGTGAGATGGTATCTCATTGTGGTTTTCATTTGCATTTCTCAAATAATCAGTGATGTTGAGCTTTTCATATGCTTGTTGGCTACATGTATGTCTTCTTTCAAAAACTGTCTGTTTATGTTCTTCGCCAATTTTTAATAGGGTTGTTTTTTTCCTGTAAATTAGATTTGAGTTTCTCATAGATGAAGGATGTTAGAACTTTGTCAGATTGGTATTTTGTAAATATTTTTTCCCATTGTATAGATAATCTGTTTACTCTGTTGATAGTTTATTTTGCTGTGCAGAAGCTCTTTTTGATTTTTTTTTTTTTTTTTAGACAGAGTCACTCTCTGTCACCCAGGCTGGAGTACAGTAGCACCATCTCGGCTCACTGCAATCTCCACCTCTTGGGTTCAAGTGATTCTCCTTCCTCAGCCTCCCAAGTACCTGGGATTACAGGCGTGCACCACCATACCTGGCTAATTTTTTGTATTTTTAGTAGAAATGGGGTTTTGCCATGTTGACCAGGCTGGTCTTAAACACCTGACCTCACGTGATCTGCCCATCTCGGTCTCGTCTCCCAAAGTGCTGGGATTACAGACGTAAGCCACTGCACCTGGCCCAGAAGCTCTTTCTTGATACAACTAGATCTAAACAGCCAGAGTAACACGATTAGCATCCACCCTGCACCTACCCACACACAAAACTAGACCTGTAGGCAAGGCTGCAAGATCTGGTTAAGAACTGCCTACATGAGTGATGGATTACTCTCCCTAGACTAGGGATGAAATTGGGAACAATGAATTTTCTGTGCTTTTATGTGGGCAAGAGGTGGGTTCTATCTCCTCTTCCCCTGTGAGAATGGAGATAAGCCTCTGTTCTTTTATGTGATGTTAAAGACACTAGGCTTTTACTCTAACTCTTTGAAAGTATAAAAACATAATGAGAGCCAGATAAGCCTCACTGTCATAATACAGATAAGTCTCCAAGAACTGGGCTTTATCCCTTTACATGTAAATATCCAGGGGGATAGATCTTTAGTCTTCCTGGAACCTTGGGAGTTTAACTTAGAGATTTAGTGTAGTCCATAACCATTAGCCTTCTTAGGTAGATAGCAGTTTTATTGTCCTGTTTGGATCAGCACAGTTAACTACACAAATAGCAACAGCTCTAATTCTCATGGTATGTGAGGAGAAAAGTATTTTGGAAAAGAAATGAAAACACTTCTTTATATTGTATACATCTCCATACTATCGGAGGAGGTAGGTCTTTTTACATGAGCACTGAAACATTTTCATAGTAGGTATGTTCCATTTTAGTGATAGAATAGTGTGTTTAGCTTTGCTGTGGTCTGGAAAAAGTCTTAATTAAGATGCTGGATAACATCTCTTTATGCCAAGCAAAATCTGGTTATAATTTGATTTTTTTTCAAGCCATAGAAGGAAAAACGCACTTACTAGAGTATTTATTTTAAGTCTCTTTGTAAGTTATTTTATCACATTAATGAATAAATTATTAATTTCTTGATGATGCTATTCTCTTATAAATTGGTTAGCGTAAGTCAGAAAAACTGAATGGGATCTTTTCTGGAAACAGTGATTAAATCTAACTTCTGGATCTATAAAACTAACAAGTAAATATCATATCTTGTATATCTTGGTTTTTTTCCCCAAGATAAAACTATCCTGAAGTTTGGTTGACTAGCTTTTAGATTTTCCTAAAGAAATAAATGTTTATATTTCTCCATGAAATGATCCACACCTTTCAGGATGAGTAGAATTTTTGGAGTGGTCATATCAGTCTTTATTCACACGATCTTTCTTACCTAACCTGATTAAAATAGCTTCTAGGCAAATATTGATAGCCCAGGATTGTCCTGGCAAAATTCGTTTGAAAAACATCTATTCTACAGATACTATAGAGACCTTAGTCTCCCTCTGTCTTGTCATGAAAACCACTTCTCCAGCATTCAGGCTTTATATTGCTCCTTGACTATTCAGGATTATCATTTTTCACTTCCGGGCCTTTATTATCTTTAGAGGTGTCTGCCCTTAGATAGCGCATTCTATTTCCCTTTATCTCAAATATACTTTTCAATGTTGTGTTCGTCCTCATTGGGTTTATCTAATTGCTTTGTGAAAACAAGGCAGAAAAAGAGCTCATGTTTTTCTGGTCATGGATACTAACTCATTCAGTGACTGCTCAAATGTGTATCTGCCATGTGCAATGTGAACATGCTGAACATGGTTCCTAATTTTATGTATCTAACATAACAATCTAGGATGATACATATTTAAACAGAAGCCTCTTAATCCTTAATTGGGGGAGTATCATTTTAAAAAACGGTGTGTGCATGTGTGTGTACGTGTGTGTGTGTGTGTGCGTGCGCATATACACATGTCAGTTCTTTTATTTTTAATAGATGCCTTCCTGGAACAAAACCCACATCTATCTGGAACTCTAGGCCTTGCGCTCATAAACCAGTCATATTACTAGACCTGGATTTTGTCTTGTTCTCTTTTTCAGAATATGGCTTCCAAAATGCCTCATTATAAAAGTAACTCTCTCAAAAGTGCGTTTATTATTTTTGTATTATATTCCTTTTTCAAATTGGCAGCCACCATCCCTGGTACCCTACAGTATTCATTTTCTATGGTAATAATTTTCTTTTAATCATAAAATGTATACTCATTGAAGAAAAAAGAGAAAACCAACAAGGAATAAGAAATAATTATGAGCACAATTGCTAGCATTCCAGGCTTTCATTATTTATCCCAATAAATGTGAAAAGTCTGAAACATTATTTCTGTTTTCTTCACATTTTAGCTAAACAAGACCACTTGGTCCGCTTGTTTGCATGTGAATATAATTCTGTATGTTCTTTCTTCCTTCTTACAGATGCTTCTTTACTGGTAAAGGAAACGCTTTGGGGTGGTGACACTGTGGGCTATGAGGACAATAGACATATAAAAATACATGTTGCAATTTTTACCAGGAAATGTATAATATGAAACTGGTTTTCTATGAAAGGCAATTAAATATTAAATGCATATGCTTATCTTCTCTCAGACTGTTGAAATTATGCATAAAACACAGTTTTAATATTTGCAAAGAACTAAGAGCATCAACATACAATACCCCATAATGTTTGCCAGTTTTCATATGCTGCTTATTATAAATAGCTTTTGCTAAGTCAGATGATATGAGATTAGTAATACTGAATGACTCACCAAAAATATTTTGCTCCTTTCTGATTTGTGAAAGGGAAACAGCCAATTAGCACTATTAAAATGATCTGAGCCATATCTAACAAATCTCCTTCAATATGAGTTTCCATGTCTCTGATTAGATTTTCAATTTTTAAAAAATATTTTGATTGATATTTTTTATCATAGTTATATATATTTTGGGTAGTACATGTAATATTTGGATACATGTATAAAATATGTAATGATCAAATCAAGGTCATTGGGATATCTATCACCTCAAACATTTGTATTTTCTTTGTGTCAGGAACATTACACCTGAAATCTTTTCTCTCTTTAATTAGTAAAGCGGTGGTCACTTAATTTGACATAAATTTCAACTTCTTTTTGTGTCGATATAATAAAAAAATACTAAGTAATTGAGTAACTATGAACAAATATTTTCCTTATATTTACCACACATCAATGAAATGAATGATCTAGAAAGCTGTATAAAATGGGGAAACTACTGGCAAAAACTCAGTTTTTCTTTTCTTCAACAAAAATAGCACATTGAGTGTTTAAAATATTATTGCCTAAGTCTTACCTCGGAGATTTTGAATATGTAAATACGAAATAAGCCCTGCCTACGCGTATGCTTAACGGACTCACTACAATTTCCGATTATAGCCAGGATTGAATTAGCTTGAATGTATTTCTAAAATAAATTTTTATAAAATACATATTTTTGTTGGTCACCAAATCTGGAAAACAGCAAATATCCTTTCATGAGAATTAATTTTATGAAAACATTATTTTGAGTCTGAGAACAAATCAAAATATTTCTGAATGCTTTTGATTAGCACTTTATTGGAGAAATAATTACAAACAAGACTCTTTGATCACACTGAAGTAAAACTAGAAGTTACAAAAACAAAAACAGAATAGTCCTTCCACTGAGAAATTTATAGACTACTTATTAGATATCTCTTGGGTAAAAAGGAAATAGAAATTGGTATATAAATAATAACAAAAATGTTATATATTAGAATTTATAAAATGTAATTAAAGGGGAGATAAGCTGTAAATTCATCGCACTAAACACTTTCATCACTCAAAAATAAAATAAAAAATAACTAAAATCTCTAACTCAAAAAAATTATAAACAAGAATATCAAGGAACTCAAAAGAAAATAATAAATATAAAATCATAAATTATGAGATAAATTATAAAGTAGATTTAATTAATAAATTATTCAGTTTTTGAAAATGATAAAATAGAAAACCACTAGAAACCTAAGGGAAAAGAGAATGTACAACTATAGGAAATAGGAAATAAGAGGCAAATATCCATCAAAATAAAATAATTATTTTTTAAATGATGGGGCTACTTTGCTGACCTCTAATGAAATATTTTTGAAAATGTAGATGAGATAGACAATTTCTCTTTTTTTATTTCTTCTAAAAAAATAAAAACGGGATACACATGAGGAACGTACATGTTGGTTACATAGGTATACGTATGCCATGGTGGTTTGCTGCACCTATTGACCCATCCTCTAAGTTCCCTTACCTCACCAACCCCCCAACAGGCCCTGGTGTGTGGTGTTCCCCTCTGTGTGTCCATGTGTTCTCAATGTTCAACTCCCACTTTGGAGTGAGAACATGTGGTGTTTGGTTTTCTTTCCCTGTGTTAGTCTGATGAGGATGATGGCTCCCAGCTTCATCCATGTCCCTTCAAAGGACATGATCTTATTCCTTTTTATGGCTGCATAGTATTCCATTGTGTATATATCCCACATTTTCTTTATCCAGTCTATCATTGATGGGCATTTGGATTGGTTCTATGCCTTTGCTATTGTAAATAGTGCTGCAATAAACATGTGTGTGCATGTGTCTTTACAGTAGAATTATTTATATTCCTTTGGGCGTATACTCAGTAATGAGATTGCTGGATCAAATGGTATTTCTGGTTCTAGATCCCTAAGGAATCGCCATACTGTCTTCCACAATAGTTGAACTAATTTAGATTTTCACCAACAGTGTAAAAGTGTTCCTATTTCTCCACATCCTCTCCAGCATCTATTGTTTCCTGATTTTTTAATAATCACCATTCTGATTGGCATGAGATGGTATCTGATTGTGATTTTGATTTGCATTTATCTGATGATCAGTGATGTTGAGCTTTTTTTCATATATTTGTTGGCCATGTAAACGTCTTCTTTTGAGAAGTGTCTGTTCATATCCTTTGCCCACTTTCCTTTGAAAACTGGTATAAGACAAGAAAGTCCCCTCTCACCACTCCTATTCAACATAGTATTGGAAGTTCTGATCAGGAAAATCAGGCAAAAGAAAGAAATAAAGCATACTCAAATAGGAAGAGAGGAAGTCAAGATGTCTCTGTTTGCGAATGATATGATTTTATGTTTAGAAAACCCCCTCCTCTCAGCCCAAAAACTTCTTGAACTGATAAGCAACTTCAGCAAAGTCTCAAGATACAAAACCAATGTGTAAAAATCACAACCATTCCTTTACTCCAACAATAGACAAGCAGAAAGCCAAATCATGACTGAAATCCCATTTACAATTACTACAAAGAGAATAAAACACCTAGGAATAAAGCTAACAAGAGATGTGAAAGGACCTCTTCAAGGAGAACTACAAACCACTGCTCAAAGAAATAAGAGAGGACACAAACAAATGGAAAAACATTCCATCCTTACAGATAGGAAGAATCAATATTGTGAAAATAGTCATACAGCCCAAAGTAACTTATAGATTCAATGTTATTCCCATCATACCATTGACATTCTTCACAGAATTAGAAAAAACTATTTTAAATTTCATATGGAATCAGAGAAGATCCTGTATACACAAGACAATCCTAAGCAGAAAGAACAAAGCTGGAGGCATCATGCTACTTGGCTTCAAACTATACTGCAAGGCTACAGTAACCAAAACAGCATGGTACTGGTACCAAAACAGACATTTAGACCAATGGAGCAGAACAGAGACCTCAGAAATAACACTACACATCTACAATCATCTGACCTTTGACAAACCTGACAGAAAAAAGCAATGGGGAAAGGATCTCCTATTCAGAAAATGTTGCTGGGAAAACTGGCTAGCCATACGCAGAAAACTGAAACTGGGTCCCTTCCTCACACCTCACACAAAAATTAACTCCAAGTTGATTAAAGACTTTAAAGTAAAATCCAAAACCATAAAAACCCTAGAAGAAAATCTGCACAATACCATTCAGGACATAGGCATGGGCAGAGACTTCATGACAAAAATGCCAAAAGCAATTGCAACAAAAGCAAAATTGACAAATAAGATCTAATTAAAGATCTTCTGCATAGCAAAAGAAACCATCATCACAGTGAACAGGCAACCTATAGCATGGGAGAGATGCACAATTTCTTAAGGAAAGGCAAGTTATTAAATGTGACCTTATTTGAGATACAATGTTTGAACAGATCAATTTTTTATTTGAGAACTTTAGAAAATTTATCTCGGAGTGCTTTCTTTTTAGCCTTTCAGATCCACTCACCATGCTTCTCTACCCTAATACCTGCTCGAAGAAACTGTCCTCTTTGACCACATTAATCATCATTCTCAACCTCAAACTTCTGGTAGTGTTCTTGAATCTGACCCCATGATTTTATCCATGTAAGGGACATGATCACACAATTTATTTTTCTGATTACTTCTAACAAAATGAATTGTACAACTGGATTTCAAAATATTGAACCATATTCGCATGCCTAAATATTATTTAACTATGATATGCATTTACATTTTTGTCATGTTATTTTCTATTTGTCCATTTTTAAAATTAAGTTTTTAGCAATTTCACCATAAAAATTCAAACGTAAAACGATCACCCATTATACACTCTCCATAAATATTAATATCCTATTATTTTATATCATCTATCCCTCCCTTCACTCCACAGCACCTCAATCAGTTATTATTCCCATTATTATTATGTACTTCTTGAGGTAAATTTACATCAATTAAAACACACAAATCTCCTGTTATCAAATATGCCATTTTTAGCTAATTATATCCCATTCAAAAAAAAATTAGCAACTCTATTATTATTCAGAACGCCAAAGCTGTTTGAAATCTGCTTGCCTTGAAACAAGCAGATTTGTGCTTTTACAGTTTTCTAATATTTATTTAGTGCTGGTTATATCTCTATTCATGATGCTGGATCATCTATTGGACTACACGAGAATATTAGTTTCTAAGGATTCTCTCAAAATTATTACTATGCTTCATTGACTATGAGCACAAAACTATGTGTTACTTAAATCATGCAGAAACATGTAAACAGTAATTTACTTTCTGGTCATGTTTAATTCACTCTTCAGAATTTCAATACTGTCAAGGTGGAATGACACATGTTCAAACCATTTTTTCATGTCAAAGGTCATAATCAACACATTCCAATAATATTATCTCTTTCAGAGTTGACTAAACCCCTTACAGTGTGTTGATCACAGTAGAAAAAATAAAGGAAGAGAAAGGAGCATTCCCTTTTGCTAAAGAATACTTGTTCCTGTCCAGCATGGCTGAATACTGACTCAGAACAGGACAGTACCCCATTTATCACAGGTGAGAGAAAATAGCAATCTTAATGAATTTTTGTCAGTGTCAAGCAACAGTCTTTAAAGCCCTTTGCAGAGAAAGGCATGGCCTCATGAAAGTGTTCAAAATGTAGCATGAAGACTGTGGATGAGTTAGGGTGTCTACCCTGTCTGTCAGAAGTGAAGAGTGCACAGGGTGAAGAATGCCTGTAGCCACTCCCACTAGAGGAGGCACTGTGATCAAAACAAAGACAGGCAAGGTCTGATACATAAACCACACACATGTGACTCAAGCCCAAAGGCTGGCAACAGACCTCCGATAGCCTAGATCCCTGAAGTCACCCTATGTCTGACTTGAGTGAGAAACTGCCCAAATCAGCACCATCCTGGCAGTGTAATCTTACGCGATCATTTGAAAGAAAGACCACAGTCATTTGAAAGATCACCACTAGAATGCCCTTCCCCAATCTCAGGCTCAAGGCAACTCATAAGCTCAAGTCTCTGAGTACCATAAGACAACCAGTTGAGCCTATACCTAGAGTATATGGTCAGAGAGAAAAACTGGAAAACGGAGACCAGAACTTAGAGGTCCTGGATGAGGCTCCAGGCAATATGACCAAGATATATCTGCCAACCCACATTGGGCCCAAGCACTGAGAGTAGGATTTAGAGGGAACCCCCAGCCAAGGTTTTAGGGTGATACTGCTTTTCATCATCTCTCCAGCAATGGCATTTCCTACTCAGACTGAATATTACGAAGGTCTTTCAGAGGTGACACCAGCCTGGAAGCATCTCACTTCCCACATCTGAGCTCCAGCTTTGGAGACTCCTTCTTAGATGCTGTAGATTTGGGTAACCTCTACTTCTTCCTCTTTATTCCATCCCTAAGGGACTTTACTTGCTTGCTGATGCTATCTTGCAGTAACCTCAGAGGTTCATTTTTGCTCATTAAATGCTCCAGTGCCCATGTAAACAATTTTCTTTATTAAATTTCCTCTATTGAAAGAACTAGTATAATGTCTGTTTTCTTGGCTGGACCCTGGACAGATACACCTATAAATCAGGGATAAAGAAATCATACATTGAATGGAAACAACTTTCTAATGTTGTTGAATATAAGATTTTTTACTGTGATTTGTTTATGATTTATATCTGAAAACTGGTTTCATTGAGACAGACCCACAGTTTTTGCTCTCTTTGTAGATGAAACTGGCTAATTTATATAGATTGGAAAGCAGTATGAGATTTAAAATGAACATATATGACATATGTATATTTTTTAAACTAAACTTACTGCAGGAAAAAATTGTTGATATTTTATTTCAATGTGATTAATTGACAAAATATTTTAAATATCACACAATTCCTGTTTTTGTTTTTCTGATTTCCCTACCACAATTAATTCAATCCTCTATTTTAAAGTGAATTTTGATGTTTGACTCTTAGACTGTTGCATTTCTTTCAGTGTTCTTTAATATTTAAAAGCAATGGGATATAATTACTGAAAGATAAAACCTGGTAAATATTCCAAAGGTGTGATAACATAATTAATATGACTTTAAATAAAAGACCTTTGATCATAATGATTCAGGTAAGGTTGTTCCATATTTTGTTATTTTTTTCTATCATATATTGCTTTGCTATATGAAGTGAACTAGAAATAAATACTAATGGGATTAAATATGTACCACTCCATATCTACCATCACATATGTATTTACTGGAAGCACTGCAGTACAGGATTAGTTAAGTTTCCATAATAAAAGGTGAACATAATCTATTCTCTAAACTGATACCTCGGTTGTTTAAAAGGAGAAATTACACTCAAGAGTATTGACAAAAAACAGAGAACATCTGCTCATTATGGTGAAAAGCAGTAACATCTTTTATTGTGCTTACTGCTATTTTTCTTGAAAAATGTCAAGTCAAAAGCTACAATTCTCCTTATCAGATGAGAAATATTTTAGATAGCACATTCTTCTCATACGCTAGTACTCAAAATGTGATAAACTGTAAAACTGCACACAGAAAAAGTCAAGCATATTATCCTGATTAGCAAATGACCCAGATCGATAGGTGAGGATGGGAACATATAACATAATTTGAACACTTATCTTACTCTCTGATTTATCCCAGAAAGAAAAGAATTCTAATTAATCAGATCCCAACTTATGAGTGTCAGGAAAACTTTTTTAGTAATTCATTTTCTGGCCTAAATATTTTTCTTTCTCCAAATGTCTTATCTTTATATTCATTAATTTTGAAGTGAAAGTAGCATTCAATTTAGTAAGTCTTTGTAGGCAATCCTAATCTCTAAGTAGAAAAAATTACATATAATTTTACATTTCCTTAATATTTAGACTATGCTGATCTTCAATAAATGATAAATAATAGATAATTACTTAGTATCACTTGCAATGCAGAATATAGTATTTCAGAAATATGAGCTGGATTATGTGAATTAAAGTTTTACATAGTAAAATGAGTTTTCCCACTACATATACATATATACATGTAGGCTTATATGTGTATGTGTGTGTGTGTGTGTGTGTGTATTTATATATATGTATGTATGTGTGTGTGTGTATATATATATGTTTAAGCACAAGCCACCAAGGAAAGTTAAAAGGTACTTAGCTACGTTTCAACTTATTTGTACACAATTTCCCCATAGTAGAGCTTGTCCTATTGCCAAATAGCTTTGTAACTGTAACTATGGGTTTCAAAATATCCATGCAGCACTCATCTATGCAAAATCTATGTCACAACAACAACAACAAAAGCATCATGGAAAAAAGTGTTAGGCACTAAATATTTTACTATGTTATACTCATTGTAATATCCAGTTGAAATGTAACTAATCTTTAAGCTTGACCTATTTTACTAAATGTTTTTAATATTCATGTAATTAGCGGAACAAATTTACTCAACATAAACCCCTTCCTACGTACTGATCTCACACTATTTTGTGCATAAAATATTTAAGTTTAACAAAAGTGTATGGGAGAATCTGTACTTTCCACAAGAGCAAACAAATATACAACATCTAATGAAGAATCAAATATTTAACAAAGACTCAGATTCTTTTCATCTATCCTTGCAACAGGATGATATATTATTTATAAAATACTTTATAAGTATATACTATACTATAGTACAGACACTCAAATGTTTTCTATTTGTAAGATGATTCCGACTTCCTTTTCAATAGAACACCTAATAGATGCATTTCGGAAAGAAAAAGAAACTCTGGCTCAACTACCAGGAAGCCAAACCCATTTGATAAGTTCTACTGAAGTTGAATGCTAAAACTTTGTTGATAGTCCTGGAGATATGTTCTCAATGGCCACAGGAATGTAAAACCTATATAAATAAATATTAACTTTTTGATACATGGCAGCATTGTTGCAATCATTATCAGTTCATGAACGAAATTATTTTTCAATATACTAAGAAAAAATAAGTATTAATTACATGCCCAAAAAAAAAAAATGAACTGTTTGAACTACAGTATAATGTATGTTTGTTACCCTAGTAAATCTACCATTTCCTTGTACTAAATAATTTATAATCAAATAAGCATGACATGTAGGAATTTAATAAAAAGTTGAAAGTAGAGGTTTAGGACTAAATGAATCATTATATTGCATAAACATATGTAATTTGTAAAAGTTAAAATAAATGTATAACTAAAATTTTAAAGGTCTACTCAGAGACTTTAATTTCTAGCCAAGATGGAGTAATATGGCCTAAATTTCCCTCCTGCCTGAAATATCAGACACATTATATAAACATCAGACACATTATATAAAACAATGTCTTGAAAGCCATTGCGTATCAGGCAATGAAGAAGAATAATTACTATGGTGTGTGAAACAAACAACATGATTCCTATGGTTGTCTCAACTTATGGCCTTGAGAATGTTTCTAGGCCATAGTGCAACATGGGAAAACCCAGAAGTATGGCAGGCTTCCTGTGGAGACTCAGATGAGGATCGGGGGACAACAAGGTATTACATTTTGCTGAACAGAATACTGGAGAGAAGAGAGCAGCACTGAAATAAAGCTCTGGAGATCTGCTGAGGTATGCTTGAATATTCAGCAGAGTATATTCAGACTATGCATGTGAGGAAATTTCGAGAGGCCAGAGGAAGAACCTTATGGAAGCATTTGAGCAAACAATCCCCAATGTACATAGGACCAGAAACATCACCTGTTCTCACAAGATAGACTGAAAATCTCATAATTCAGGGTTATCTAGTAGAATGAAGGCTTGTGCCGTAAGAGTGGGGAATAATTACCCATATATTACCAGATGCTCTGAACAACCCAAACAAATCTTCAAAACAAGGTTCACAAGGACAAATTATTTCCAAGCATCTTAACAGTGTCCCAGAACAAAGATCACCAATATTTATAGAGATACAAAAAATACCCAGGAAACAAAAAGCTAAAATTAACAATGTTTGCTATCTAGCTAGATATTACCAAGCTTGCAAATGAGCAGGAAAATACGACACAATGAGAAGAAAACAAAACAAAACAAAACAAAACCAGACCTCACGCAGATGTTAGAATTTAAAGACAAATTTATTTAAATAAATATTTTTAACTAGGTTCCATATGTTCAAAAAGTTAAAGACATTGAATATATGAAAAAGGCCTGAAATGAACTTCTAGAGATGCCTAAACTAAAGCAAAAAGTGAACTGGATGGTGTTAACATCAGATTAGCAAAAAGAAAACGTCAGTGAACTTGAAGTAGCAGTAAAATATCCAAAACGAAATAAAAGAAGCTCAAAAAGTGAAATAACATCAGTGAACATGCAGACAATTTCAAGCTTCCATTTATGTGTGTGTGTGTGTGTGTGTGTATATATATATATATATATACACACACTCTTGGTATCAAGGGGTGTGTGTATATACATACATACACACACACACAGATATATGGAATATATATAGTTAGGGTCCCTATAGCAGAAGAGAGAAAGGATAAGATTAAACAAATTAGAAGAAATGACACAAAATCTTGAAACGTGTTTAAAATGATAAATTTACTGAACCAAGGGGCTCAAGGAACCTGTCATATTCAAGAAGTTCAAACACAGGAAACAAAGAAAACTATAACAGGACAAGTCACAGTAAAACTGCTCAGACCCATTGATAAAAAGAGAAAAGTATCCAGAGAACAACAACAACAACAAAATTACATACAGAAAAACAAAATTCAGATGACAGTATATTTTATGTCAGAAACAAAGCAAGTGAGGAGACAATATCTTTAAAATATGAAAGAAAAAGCAAAACCTGCACAAATAAAAGATTATACTCAGCAAAAACATCTTTCAAAAACATAAGCAAAATAAATCCTTTTCAGACATACCACAAATAATCACCATCATACTTTCACTACAAGAACTATTCATGGAAGTCCTTCGGACAGATGGAAGATGATACCATATGCAAATATGGATTTACTTAAAGGAATAGAGAGCATTGGAAATAATCACTTGGGTAAGTAACAAGCTTAAAAGTGGGCAAAGTCTTTGACTAGATACTTCATTAAAGAAGATATGCAGATGGTGAACAAGCACAAAGAAGGAAGCTCAACACAGCCTTTAGAGAAATACAAATTAAAACTAAAATGAGATAACATTAAACACCTATTAGAATGGTTAATATAACATTGCATATACGGGGTGATGGCACAGATGTGGAGGAAATGGAATTCTCTCACTCTACTTGTAGTGATGTAAAATTGTATAAATACCTTGGAAACAATTTGACACTGTATTAAAAGGTTAAACACATACCTACCATATGATCTAGCCATTCTGTATCTTGGGATTTACCTAAGCAAAAGCATAAAATAAACTTGTTCATTTTCATCAAATATTTGTAGGTTTATTTTCAGTAGCCAAAATCTGGAAAACACTTAAATGCTGTTCAATAGGTGAATGGATAAGCACGTGAGTATATCCATTCAGTGGAACACTACTCAGCAATAAAAAAATGAAATATTGATATAAAAATACAATGAAATAATATTAGCATAACTATTGCTAAATAAAAAAGGAGTATATACTGCATTATTCTACTGATGTTAAATTCTACAAAACCAATAGGAATCCAACTAATGGTTTTCTTGGAAGTAAGTCAAGGAGAAAAGCAGGAGAGATGAATTACAATGGAAATAAGGAAAATTTAGGGTGATGAATATACTTGGTATCTCAGTTGTGGAGATGATATCAAGATTGCATACGCAGGTCAAAACTTTCATATTGTACATTCTAAACACATGTAGTTAACTGCATGTAAATTATACCTCAATGAAGTTGTTTGTTTAAAATAGTATTCTACTCATTTTTCTTCTTAGGCTCTATCAGTTACTTCTGTTCTTAATTGTGCACAAGTTCCACATAGAGCAAAGGAAAAGGCAAATAGTTGATGCTGATAAAGAAAAGTAAAATAAGAAAAAAAAAAAGTCTTATCATTTCACAATGCCTCTCTGCCTGAAAGATATGGTACTCTCACTACGTTTATGTGATTGTGTGTGATGTGTATGCACGTGTTTTCATGTCTTTTTCTTAACTAGAGTTAGGTCAGGTAGGTCAGGCCACCCACTGACATATCAATTTGTACCTACCCAGTGAATCATTCTAAAGGTCACAGACATTCTGAAAATGAAGTAGAGTCTGAATTATCTAACAAAGGTCCTTTGATAATCTAATATAGCATTTAAAACATAGCTAATTAGGAATAATTCTCAGACTCATTTAAAATATTCAGAAAGCTTCATTTTTTCATTTCTCCTGAAACAAAAAAAAAGGTATTTCAATGCAAGGAAATGAAAATTCTATTTGCAAATACCTGTAGCATGCATGGTGAAATGTATTGAAATTTTCAAATTAGAGTTTATTTCTTCAGATTTGAAACCTTCTGTAACTGAGCCCAGGTTCAGCTGCTCACCACTGGCAAGCCCAACACAAGAGATAAGGTCGGTGGTAGAAAAAGCAGGTTTATTAAGAAAGCCAGCAAAACTGGGAAGATGGTGAACTAGCATTCTAAAGTAGTCAGGGGGTTTTTATGGGAGAGGATATGAGGAAGAGTAGAGGATTTGTATCAAGAGGTGACCAAGGACTGCAGACATCGGGGGCAAGCAAGGGTCTGAGGAGGTTGGGAACTTCTTTGTCCTTGGTCAGGTCACAATGTTCCATAATTGTTTTCATGCTCCCTCTTTAATCCCAGAGTTAGTTTCAAAAATTATGTGATTGCTGTTTTTGCATATTATATCAGTGTTCTAAAATTATCCTATCAATGGTCAGGAATGAGTAAAGTCCCCTTATAAAATGAAATTTATTATGTTAGTTCTTTTGCTATTTCATTGTTAATACCCCTCTGTTAAAATTCCAAGGAAAATGACATGGGTGGTCATGTGTGAGGCTTTTAGGCAAGATAATGCAATGTAAGACCCTTTCACAATATATCAGTAATTTATGTCTTTATGAGTGTGATTCTTAGCCAAGATCATTTTTAATGACAGATGGAATATCTTGGGCTCTTCAGCTGAGGTAACCAATGAGCAGGGATAAAAAGAATCTGAATTCACAATATATAAAGGTTATCTCAAATGTTAACTATCTTAGCAACCAGTAAATCCAGAATTAAATTGCACAAGCAAAGCCAAGTAAAACGTTCTTTTTACTGACAAATCTAAGCATAAAGCTTCTGAGATCATTATAGAAAACTGTAGGAGGAAAATAGGTATATCATTTCTTGTAACTTGCAGAGTTATCTGGGATTTGTTTATATCAATACTGTAACTTTATCAGGCAAGAAAATATGTAGAAGCTGAAAATGTCACTAGCTTACCTGGGATAACCACTGAGAGATGTAAAAATCATTTAATCCAGGAATCATAACATTAGGAAGGTTGTATTATTTGAAAGTTAAGCAAAAAATGTGAATTATATGGATGCATATCAAGATGCATAGAAAGAAAAAGAAACAGATTTATGTTTCCACAATTCTAAGTATTTATGAAAAATTTTCTTGAGTACTGACCAGAAAGATTGCAAGAGGAAGAGATGGAGGATAATTGCAGAAAATACAGGTCTAAAAATTTAACCAAAAAAAAAAAAAAAAAATACTTTTATAATTTAATCAGTGACCATAAATTAACTTTTATATATGTGTGTATATGTATGAGTGTGTGTTAATGGATACAAGAAAGGTGATAATGAAGAGGAGAAGAGGTATGTGTAAGGATTGAGATTTTTCATCAATATTTCCAGAAATTACTTCTAATTGGGGATTAGTCTTTTGATACATTGATAGATATTTTTTAGAGAGATCACAAGATGAAACACATTTGAAAAATGCTACATACATGCCAGATGCAATAAGGGCCTCATAGAGGTTTATAATTCTTATTAGTTTATTAAAGACTTATTTGATCCACAGTAGATAAATTTGCTTAAATTGTTCAAATCAGAATACACCATACTCATTTATCCACAGACATTTCTTCCTTGGAATATTTTAAAATTATCTTTTTGGGAAAATATCATTCTAGGTTAATCTCTGAAAATACATTACTCAGTTTTTATACTATGACTCAAGTTGCTTTTCCATGAAAAAGAATGGATCTGGATCAGCAGAGGTGGAAATTGATAGTTTCCATAATTTGGAGCTTTTGTAAAACAGTTATTGATGCATAATAGATGTACATAGTTTTGGGATACTTGTAATAGTTTCATATTTATATAACTTGTAAAGATCAAATCAGTGTACTTGAGATACCTGTCACCTTAATTATTCATTTACTCTTTATGCTAGAAGTATCTGCATTCTTCCACTCCAGCTATTTTGAAATATGCAATTGATTCTTGTAAACTATTGTTACTCTACTGATCTTTTAAACACTAGTTTTTATTTCTTCTATCAAACTGTATGTTTGCACTCATAAATCAACTTCTCTTCATCGCTTCCTTTCTGGCCTCTGGTAACAACCAGTCTGTTCTCTCTCTTCATGAGATACATATTTCAATTCCCACAGTTGAGTGAGCATATGCAACATTTTTCTTTCTGTTTTTGGCTTATTTCTCTTATCATACATACGGTATATTTACATATATCCTTTCCCTATAATGCCTTTAGATGTTACCTGCCATCTGAGCTCTACAAAGTGTAGAGTTCAGGAGTCTAAAAAGGAGCAGATCCTCCACATACTAGAAAAGTACAATAACTCACATAAATTTTGTAAGCCAATAATAAATAGCTCTTACATGTATGTAGAACGAAGCAAAAAAAAAAAATGGCTTGCTATTTGGCCATAAGAAACAAAGAAATAACTTGTAGCTTTGAATACATTTGAGGAATATCCTATAGTCTTTGGTCCACCTTTTGAGAATGACTTCTGGTGGCCAATTTCAAAATATTAGACTAGATTGAGAATCATAGTAATTCAGTGTTTAGTAGTATCAAAAGTCCATCTGGTCCTGAGTTTTCACTAATTGATCAGTCCTGCATTATGTAAGATATATTTTATTATTAGCCAAAATGTATAAATATTTTGTTAATAACTGTTACTAAATTTATGAACAATTTTTTTCACAGATGTAACCAGATTAAAGAAGAAATAGCTAATGATATTCTTCATCCTTATATTCTGACATACTGTCTTCAGTGAAAAAAAAAAAAAGAAAACAAAAAACAAAGGAAAGTAGATATTTTGCATTAAATCAAATAATTTTAGTTCTATTATTGGAGTATGTCACACAGGTAAATCACATCAATCATGCAAGCTGCAGAAAAGAATTAGAACTCAAGATCTAGTAATTTATTTTAAGACATCCCTAACAGAGGTAATTACGTACATTACTCCATTGGAAATTTCTGGCTTTCCTTTGAAGCTCTATAGCATGTAGAATATTGAAAGCATGTGTGGCATCTTCTGTGGATTACTTGCCCTATCACCTTCCTCCACTGTCTTGTAAAGTCTAGAAGCTTAAAGCCCTATTTTCCAGTCTCTGCTGCCACAGTTCTGGAAGTGAACTTCATTATGCAATTGAATACTCATATACGATTTTAAAGGGAAGTTATTTCTCTCGCCTCCTCCATTCTACAGGTGAGTGAAAACATGGAGATCCACATATCAAGAGGATATTGATTGCAGCTTTCCAAAGTCTAGTCACGAGATCCAAATGTAGCTATGGAAGCAACAGTGGAGTTAGGATTTGAGGAATGTTTTAGCCCCACTAGTTTCTATGGATCCCTGTAGTTACTTCACTCCCACATAGCTACCTTTCCCAGTAATTTTTCTAAGTATAACATTCCCTGTATTTAATCTTTTCAGCTTAAAAGATTTCTGCCTTTTACACTGAACTGGAACTGATACAGTAGAAATGACATATAACCAAAATATAGCAAAAAATAAAGCTTTCATATTAAAAATCTGAATACATAATAGAATTCAATAAAAAATAAAATAATTCAATATATAATAAAAATAAATAACTGAAAATTATTAAAATACTACAAACCATTATGTTGTATTTGCAATGCAGGTGGGATTAAAGGTACATTAATTTTCTATAAAATCTGTTGGGAAAATATTGGGAATAAAATTATGTCTCCCAAAAGTGTCTTTGTTTTTTGTTTGTTAATTTTAACAATCATATTTATTTTTCCATTTAGGAGAGAACAAAGCAGAACTCATATGTTGTCTCCTCATCGTTAACATCAGTCAATTCATTTTCTCTCTTTTCCTTACTCTAAACTCCAGAGAGTAGATATTAAAACTGGCTTTTTAAAGTAAGAATTTTATGTAGTTAATTAAACTGGCTGCTCTCCATCAAACAGTTATTGACTAAAACTAGGATTACTTTAATAAAAATATTGGTTTGCAAAAAGTGTAAAATGTCTAACTACTTTGAATGTTCCTTATTACACATAGTTTGAGATTTAATAAATGCTTTGGATTTTAATGAAAGGATATTATCTACTTAAATTTTGAAAATTATACATAAACTATGATTTTAAGAATTATAAAAGTAAAATTCTACATTTAATAATTTGTATAATTATTATATACATATACACATGTTTATTAATAAAGAATCTACATATGCATTACCTGAAATAACCCTCTTAATAATACTAATAAGTTGCTGTTCTACAGAGTAGGAAAAGCAGACCTGGCAATTTTAAGTACTTTAATCAAACTAGTCAAGAGGTAGAGCTACAATTTTAGGACAGATAATCTGAATTATGAGTCATATAATTCTTTATTGCATTATGATTATTTATATTAAGTATCTAGTCTTTACATTTTAGCTGACATAAAGCAATTATATATAAAAATAAAAGTTACAACTCCCAACAAGAAATTTAAAATATTATTTCAGCTCAGATTTAAGTTAAATTCTAACTCACCGAATAAAATTCATATTCATAAATATGTATATATAATATACTGAGTAGTTGTTCCTTCTTCTCAAACTCCCAACACATTGACTAAATTATATCTACTGGAAAATTATAATGTGATTTTAAGTAAGCTAAATGTAATCAATTGTTTTACATATTATCTGAATAGACACTAGATTAGTAAAAATAATAATAATAATAATAATTTTTAAAGAAACTAAGAAATCAGTTAAGAATTAGTTACTGACTCTGGTGGCATGGGGAGAGAATGCCATGCCAGTGAATATAAGTATCCAGTCTTGATAGATTTATGTTAGATGCAGTAAACTGTATAAAATGTGTTAAGGGTTAAAATAATAATAATCCAGAGTCTTGAAGACTATTTCACTCCCCTTTTTTGAATCATATATTCAGCATGTAATTCTAATTTTGCTATTGACATTGAGTGGTGAAATCAGATGCCTGCGTGTGATTGAATCTAGCTACATGACATGCCAAATGTGTGGCTCTGGGATATTAAACTTGTGATTTAATTCCTGCATACATAATTGAGACTAGTAATACCACCAGTGTCTCAGGATTATTGTGGGGATTGAATGAATAAATATATATAAAACTCTGATTGCCATATATTAATTGGTTAATAAATGTTAAGTAGCTTAAAATAGTAATTAACATATAATGAGTTAACTGCTATAGACTAGGTAACAAAGTAAATGTTTAAATACATAATCATCTTACAAAGAAGTCATTGGATAGGACAATTTCTTTAAATGAGGAAATTGACAACAAAAAGCATCCCACCAATAATCGATGACTACCAATATTCCAAAATGCTTTGTAGATACACAATTTCTCACTTAGATCTGAAATCGTTTACACACCAGTCTCTTGTAAATTTAGTCACAAAGATGCAATTCCTAAGAGGGTAACTACTTTGGGGATATCAAAATTTTAATTACTTTGTACATCTGTAAAGCTGAAGATTAAATTTTGGAAAGTAATGAGTAACCATACAAGGCACTATCTTCTGCGATTTTATTTGACCCTAGAGGAGAGCTCCATTTTGTCACTTGATAAATTTGAGAAAACTTTTTTTTATGGCATGATTATGAAATTTTAAATTCAGATTTTGTAATTTGTTCCGATCTTAATATTTTGGTACAGAACTATACATTCTATTTTAATATCAAATCCCCTGAGAATACCTAGGAAAATTTTCATGAGCTGTAATAATTCAGTTTAATATCTATTGGTCACATGATATAATTATAAATAGACTAATCCAGAAGGCAGGATGGCCATCTCCTTTTCCCTGACCTCACATTTACAGATGAAAGACTTCTACTAGATTAACTTTCCTGGAATGCTTCCACTCTCCTTCCAACTCCTTTCCAAGCGAGAGAAAATGATATCTATATGTATATGTATGCAAATGAAGAGTTTGAGTAAAAGGTGCTCAGTCCCTTCCTTTCTTTTAATCTCTCTCTCCTCCTCCTCTTCTAGTGCATCCTCCTCCTCCTCATCATCATCATCACCATGTCTGTCATAGTTATCATTTATTATTTTCATCATTTTAACCTGTCTGCTTTCAGTGAAGGCATATTCTATTCAGCTATAAGTTTAGGGGAGTGGGTTCTGCTCCATGAGGATTGGGGCAGGAGGGCTAGAACTGTCCAGGAAAGTTGGTAAGTGGGTAGGTAAATCTTTTTTTCTGGGGTGAATGATTGGTAAGCTATATTGTTCACATATATAAAGTAATACTCCTCAATCTTTGTATTACTAATAAAGGTGTGCCTGAATTATACATCTACTCCTAAATTAGTTCTGAATTTTGTAAGAGATAAAATATCAATTCTCTCTTAGAAATTTCAACACAGCAGGATCTATTGTTTCTTGACTTTTTAATAATCATCGTTCTGACTGGCATGAGATACTATCTCATTGTAGTTATGATGTGCATTTCTCTAATGAACAGTTATGATGACCTTTTTTCCTATATTTGTTGGCTGCGTAAATGTCTTTTTTTGAGAAGTGCCTGTTCATATGCTTTGCATATCTGCCAGTGAGGCTGTGGAGAAATAGAAATGCTTTTACACTGTTGGTGGGAATGTAAATAAGTTCAACCATTGTGGAAGAGAGTGTGGTGATTCCTCAAAGATCTAGAACCAGAAATACCACTTGACCTAGCAATTCCAATACTGGGTGTATACCCAAAAGAACACAAATCATTCTACTGTAAAGACACCTGCACACATATATTTACTGCAGCACTATTTACAATAGCAAAGACATGGAACCAACACAAATGCCCATCAATGATAGACTGGATAAAGAAAATGTGGCACATATACACTATGAAATATTATGCAGCCATAAAAAAGAATGCGATCATATCCTTTGCAGGGGAATAGACAAAACTGGAAGCCATCATCCTCAGCAAACTAACACAGGAACAGAAAACCAAATATCACATATTTTCTCTCATAAGTGGGAGCTGAATAATGAGAACACATGGACACAGAGAGGGGAACATCACACACCGGGGCCTGTACGGGGGTGGGGCCGGGGGAGGGAGAGCACTATGACAAATACCTAATGCATGCAGGGCTTAAACCCTAGACGACAGATTGACAGGTGCATCAAACAACCATGGAACATGTATACCTGTGTAACAAACCTGCATGCTCTGTACATTTATCCCAGAACTTCAGGTAAAACAAAAATAAAAAATTTCAACACAGAGGACAGTCACAATACCTTCATTGTGAGCCTAGACAGGCAGAAAAATAAGAAAAACAAGAGACAAGAGACTCTAGGTCTCTGAAGCCAAACACCTTCCTTTTTCATATTTCTATTCTGCAGTACCATCTGTGAAGGTATTTTCATTGCCTTGAATATCTTCCAACTCTCTTACCTATCTTCCCTGGATATTTCACCATTAGAGAAAGTATAACTATATTCAGAAGCTGCTTACCAACAGACTTAGTGTTGACTCTCTATACATGTAAAATATTTCACTGAAATGCTATGTTGAGGTTTATTAAAGTATATGTTACTCAAGAAGAATTATGATAATTTGGTAGGAGACAAAATAACATCAAAACAACCACTTTTGCTGCTATTGTAGGAGCAACCAGAGGGAGCATATTTATACTGAACTCTCAAGAGGCAGAAAGATAACATCACAAGTTATTTCTGGATTTTATAATTATTTGAACTGATAAAAGGCGTTACTAGGTTCCCTAGAGATATGCACAATAATTAATTTTCCTAACAACACATTCCATTCTTTCATGAAAAACCATAGAGTTTTCAATATTATTTCTTAGGGTCAAAAACTTGGTTTCCAGGTAGAAGTCCCCAATATAATCAGGAAATCAGAGGAAACAGACGAATGAAGGAAGGAAGAAGATGAAAATAGAATGTTTTGAAATGTCATAACGTTGATATCTGTGCAATTGACTACTGAAGGGCGAGCTCCTCGCCTAACTGGTGCTAATTACTACGAATTTCTAACAACGAAAAGATAGACAAGATAGAAGATGATTCCCAGGCACTCATTTCAAGCAGGTTCAAGGTATTTTTCGAAATGTTTTTGTGGACAGGCTCACCTAAAGCCCAGAAAGAGCAGAAAAACAATGCTGAAGCAATTTCCCAAGAATTGAAAGAATTCAAATACATGTATGGAATTTTAACCCACCATTTTGCTTGTAACTATTGGTAGCATTAACTGAAGATGAATAGGGCCTCATATACCTCTAACATATATCAAAATCCTAATGTACTTATTCAAAGAAAGTAAGACTAAAAGCAAGGAAAGACCAAAAGGAAGGCAGAAAAAAATGACTACTTTTTTCTTTTTCTGAATAAGAGATCTATAAGCAGCATTCTATTAACAATTTGGTCTTTATAATGGCTCCATTTCCTTCAAATATTTCCATATACATTATATATATGAAGAATAACATTCTAATAACTTAAAATGGATAAGGCACATAGATAAATATACCTCTCATTAAACATTTTAAACAATAAAATACTAAAAGGAACAAATGAACAAAAATATTAAAGAGTTTTCAAAAGAATGCAAAATTCCTTCTAGAAACACATCGACTTTATATGTGGATTTGCAATAAAATATATTTAATTAAGGTATATAGCTTGTTTTTAAGACAGAATCCTTGTGTACAGTCAATAGATTATAGTATAAAGATAACTTTTATATGCATGAGAAAACAAAAAAATTTGTTGTCACTCATTTTATTGCAATATTTGCTTAATTTTGGTATTGGACCCACAGTATCTCCAACATATGCCTATACATTAGGTTACAAAAATAATTTATTTATTATCAACACTGACTAGGTATAAATATAATGGTGGCATTCTTATTCAAGTTTCTAATAAATCTTTATGTATAGAAAATACAGGGCTATTGGTCGAAGATGTAAACACTGCTAAGTTTTTGTAGAGTGTGTGAAAAACAAAAAAACAAAAACAAAACAAAAACTCCTGCCTTTTCTCCCTCTGGCATCTGTATAAATATTTGATATGTATCTGTTCACTGTTTAAAAATTGTAATTGCTGAAGATCAATATGGAAGACATTTGTGGTTCTTGTTGGTGTGAAAGAATTTGATTTTTTCATTTAGTAAGCACAAGGTCAAATCCTCAAGAAAAAATAAGAAAATAACCTGTTCTTAGTGTTCTACTGATTTTTTCTGATATATTAATGAAATACATATTGAAATACATTTTGTACAAATTATTCACAGAAAAAGTATGCATTAATTATGTGTTTTTCCTTGTTCCCATGACAATTGCATTGAATAAGCAGATCTATTTTATATTTCAATTATACTAATTCATATATCATGTTAAAATAATTTCAATTTTAATTTTTAAAAATTTTTCCATAAGTTATTGCGGTACAGGTATTATTTGGTTGCATGAGTAATTTCTTCAGTAGTGATTTGTAAGATTTTGGTGCACCCATCACCCGAGCAGTATACACTGCACCATATTTGTAGTCTTCTATCCCTCACCCCCCTCACACTCTTCCCCGCAAATCCCCAATGTCCACTGCATTCTCATAGCTTAGCTCCCACATATAAGTGAGAACATAAGATGTTTGGTTTTCCATTCCTAAGTTACTTCATTTAGAATAATAGTCTCCAATCTCATCCAGGTTACTTTGCAGTGCTGTTAATTCATTCCTTTTTGTGGCTGAGTAGTATTCCATATATATATATATATATATATATATGTATATATCTCACAGTTTCTTTATCCACTTGTTGATTGACGAGCATTTAGGTTGGTTCCACAGTTTTGCAGTTGTGAATTGTGCTGCTATAAACATGCTTGTACAAGTATCTTTTTTGAGTAATGTCTTCTTTTCCTCTGGGTAGATACCCAGTAGTGGGATTGCTGGATCAAATGGTAGTTCTACTTTCAGTTCTTTAAGGAATCTCCCCACGGTTTTCCATACCACCTGTACTAGTTTACATTCTCACCAGCAGTTAAGAGGTGTTTCCTGTTCACCACATCCACCTCAGCATCTACTGTTTATTTTTTGATCATGGCCATTCTTGCGGGAGTGAGGTGGTATCACATTGTGGTTCTGATTTGCATTGCCCTGATCATTAGTGATATTGAGCACTTTTTCATACGTTTGTTGGCCATTTGTATATCTTCTCTTGAGAATTGTCTATTCATGTCCTTAGCCCACTTTTTGATGGGATTGTTTGTTTTCCTCTTACTGATTTGTTTGAGTTTGTTGTAGATTCTGGATATTAGTCCTTTGTCAGATATATAGATTGTGAAGATTTTCTCTCACTCTGTGGTTCTCTGTTTACTCTGTTGACTGTTCCTTTTGTCATGCAAAAGCTCGTTAGTTTAATTAGGTCCCAGCTGTTTGTCTTTGTTCTTATTGCATTTGCTTTTGGGTTCTTGGTCATGGAATCCTTGCCTAAGCTAATGTCTAGAAAGGTTTTTCCAATGTTATCTTCTAGAATTTTTATAGCTTCAAGTCTTAGGTTTAAGTCTGTAATCCATCTTGAGTTTATTTTTGTAGAACGTGAGACATGAGGATCCAGTTTCATTCTCCTGCATGTGGCTAGGCGATTATCCCAGCACCATTTGTTGAAAAGGGTGTCCTTTCCCTCACTTTATGTTTTCATTTGCTTTGTTGACGATCAGTTGGTTGTAATTATTTGGGTTAATTTCTGGGTTCTCTATTCTCTTCGATTTGGTCTATATACCTGTTTTGTACTAGTACCATGATGTTTTGGTGACTTTGGCCTTATAGTATAGTTTGAAATCAGGTAGTGTGATACCTCCAGATTTGTTCCTTTTGCTTAGTCTTTCTTTGACTATGCAGGCTCTTTTTTGGTTCCATATGAATTTTAGAACTGTTTTATCTAGTTCTGTGAAGAATGATAGTGGTATTTTGATGGGGATTGCACTGAATTTATAGATTGTTTTGACAGTATGGTCATTTTCACAATATTGATTCTACCCATCCATGAGCATGAGATGTGTTTCCATTTGTTTGTGTCATCCATGAGTTCTTTCTTTCTTTTTTTTTATTATTAGACTTTAAGTTCTAGGGTACCTGTGCACAACGTGCAGGTTTGTTACATATGTATACATGTGCCATGTTGGTGTGCTACACCCATCAACTCATCAGCACCCATCCACTCGTCATTTACATCAGGTACAACTCCCAAAGCCATCCCTTCTCCCTCCCCCCTCCCCATAATAGGCCCCAATGTGTGATGTTCCCCTTCCCGAGTCCAAGTGATCTCACTGTTCAATTCCCACCTATGAGTGAGAACATGCGGTGTTTGGTTTTCTGTTCTTGCGATAGTTTGCTGAGAATGGTGGTTTCCAGCTGCATCCATGTCCCTACAAAGGACACGAACTCATCCTTTTTTATGGCTGCATAGTATTCCATGGTGTATATGTGCCACATTTTCTTAATCCAGTCTGTCACTGATGGACATTTGGGTTGATTCCAAGTCTTTGCTATTGTGAATAGTGCCGCAATGAACATACGTGTGCATGTGTCTTTATAGTAGCATGATTTATATTCCTTTGGGTATATACCCAGTAATGGGATGGCTGGGTCATATGGTATTTCTAGTTCTAGATCCTTGAGGAATCGCCACACTGTTTTCCACAATGGTTGAACTAGTTTACAATCCCACCAACAGTGTAAAAGTGTTTCTATTTCTCCACATCTATGAGTTCTTTCACGAGGGTTTTTAGTTTTCCTTGTAGAGGTTGTTTGCCTCCTTGGTTAGGCATATTCTTAAGTTTTTATTTGTTTGTTTGTTTTTTTCACCTGTTGTAAAAGGGGTTGAGTTCTTGATTCGATTCTCTGCTTGGTTGCTGTTTGTGTATAGAAGAGCTGCTAATTTGTGTACATTAATTGTGTATCCAAAAAATTTGCTGAATTCTTTTATCAGTTCTAGGAGCTTTCCAGAGGAGTTCTTAAGGTTTTTAAAGTAAATAATCATATCATCAGCAAATAGAGACAGTTTGACTTCCTCTTTACCAATTTGGATTCCTTCCCTCTCCTTTTCTTTCTTCTCTTGTCTGATTACTCTGGCTAGGACTTCCACTGCTATGTTGAAGAGGAATGGTGAGAGTGGGTTTGTCATAGAGAGCTTTATTACATTAAGGTATGTCCCTTGTATGCCGATTTGCTGAGCGTTTTAATCATAAAGGGATGCTGGATTTTGTCAAATGCTTTTACTGCAGCTATTGAGATGATCATGTGATTTTTTTTATTCTGTTTATGTGGTGTATCACATTTACTGACTTGTGTATGTTAAACCATCTCTGCATCCCTGGTATGAAACCCACTGGATCATGGTGGATTATCTTTTTGTCATGTTGGATTCAGTTAGCAAGTATTTTGTTAAGGATTTTAGCATCTATGTTTGTCAAGGATATCAGTCTGCAGTTTTCTTTTTTGTTTATGTCCTTTCCTGGTTTTGGTATGAGGGTGATGCTGGCTTCATTGGGTGAAGTTAGGAGGGTTCCTTCTTTCTCTACATTGTGGGTTAGTGTCAAAACGATTGGTACCAATTCTTTGAATGTCTGCTGGAATTCTGCTATGAATCTGTCTGGTCCAGCACATTTACCATTTCAATCTCAGTGCTTGTTATTGTTCTGTTCCAGGTATCTAATTCTTCCTAATTTAAGCTAAGAGGGTTGTATTTTTTCCAGGAATTTATCCGTCTTTTAGGTTTTCTAGTTTATGTGCATAAAGGTGTTCATAGTAGCCTTGAATGACCTTTTGTATTTCGGTGGTGTCAGTTGTAATATCTCCTGTTTCATTTCCTAGTGAGAATATTTGGATTTTCTCTCTTCTTTTCTTGGTTAATCTTGCCAATAGTCTACCAATTTTATTTTCCTTTTCAACGAACCAGCTTTTGTTTCATTTATCTTTTTGTATAATTTTTGTTTCAATTTCATTTAATTCTGTTCTGATGTTGGTTATTTTCTTTCTTCTGCTGGGTTTGTTTCAATTTTATTTAGTTCTGATCTGATCTTGGTTATTTCCTTTCTTCTGCTGGGTTTGGTTTTCTTTTGTTCTTGTTTCTCTAGTTCCTGGAGGTGTGCCCTTAGATTGTTTGTCTGTGCTCTTTCAGCCTTTTTGATGTAGGCATTTAGGGCTATGAACTTTCCTCTTAGCACTGCCTTTGCTGCATCCCAGAGGTTTTGATAGGTTGTGTCATTATTGTCATGCAGTCAGAATAATTTTTTAATTTTCATCTTGATTTTATTTTTGACCCAATGCTTATTGAGGAGTGCGTTATTTAGTTTCCACGTATTTGCGTGGTTTTGAAGGTTCCCTTTGGAGTTGATTTCTGGTTTTATTCTGTTGTGATTTGAGAGAGTGCTTGATATAATTTCAATTTTCTTAAATTTATTGAGGCTCATTTTATGGCCTATCATATGGTCTAGCTTGGAGAAAGTTCCATGTGCTGTTGAACAGAATGTGTATTCTGTGGTCGTTGGATGAAATGTTCTGTATATATCTGTTAAGTCTATTTGTTCCAAGGTATAGTTTGGAGTCAGTGGAGTATCGAAGTCCCCCACTATTATTGTGTTGCTGTCTACCTCATTTCTTAGGTCTATTAGTAATTGTTTCATAAACTTGGGAGCTCCAGTGTTAGGTACATATATGTTTAGAATTGTGATATTTTCCTGTTGGACAAGGCCTTTTATCATTATAATGTCCCTCTATGTCTCTTAACTGCTGTTGCTTTGAAGTTTGTTTTGTCTGACATAAGAATAGGTACCCCAATCACTTTTGTTGTTCATATGCATGAAATGCTTTTTTCCTCCCCTTTATTTTAAGTTTTTGTGAGTCCTTATGTACTGAGCAAGTCTCCTGAAGGCAGATAATTTGTTGGTGAGGTCTTATCCATTCTGTGGATCTGTATCTTTTAAGCGGAGCATTTAGGCCATTTACATTCAATGTTCATATTGAAATGTAAGGTACCATTCCATTCATGGTACTCTTTGTTGCCTGTGTACTTTATGTGTGTTTTGTTTTTTGTTTGGGCTTTTTAACTTGTATTTTTGTTCTATAGGTCCTGTGTGATTTACGCTTTAAAGAGGTTCTGTTTTGATGTGTTTCCAGAATTTGTTTCTAGATTTAAAGCTCCTTTTAGCAGTTCTTCTACTGGTGGCTTGATAATGGCTAATTCTCTCAGCATTTGTTTGTCTGTAAAAGCCTATATCTTTCCTTCATACATAATGCTTAGTTTTGCTGAAATCAAAATTCTTGGTTGATAAGTGTTTTGTTTGAGGAGGCTAAAGATAGGGCCCCAATCTCTTCTATCTTGTAAGGTTTCTGTTGAGAAATCTGCTGCTAATCTGATAGGTTTTCCTTTATAGGTTACCTGGTGCTTCTGTCTCACAGCTTTTAAGATTCTTTCATTCATTTTAACTTTAGACAACCTGATGACAATGTGCCTATGCAAAGATCTTCTTGTGATGAATTTCCAGGGTGTTCTTTGTGCTTCTTGTATTTGGATGTCTAGGCCTGTAGCAAGGCTGGGGAGGTTTTCCTCGGTTATTCTTCCAAATACGTTTTCCAAGCTTCAGAATCTTCTTCTTTCTGAGTAATACTGATTATTCTTAGGTTTGATTGTTTAACATAATCCCAGACTTCTTGGAGGCTTCGTTCCTATTTTCTCATTATTTTTACTTTGTATTTATTGAATTGGGTAATTCGAATACCTTATCTTTGAGCTCTGCATTTTTTCTACTTGTTAAATTCTATTGCTGAGACCTTCTAGAGCATTTAGCATTTCTAAAAGCGTGGCCAAAGTTTCCTGAATTTTTTATTGTTTTTTCTTTAAGCTATCTATTTCCTTGAATATTTCTCCCTTCACTTCTTGTATAATTTTTTGGATTCCCTTGCACTGGAAAGATCCCTACCTAATTAGCTTAATAACTATCCTCCTGAATTATTTCTTTGGTCCCTCCCTGATTAGCTTAATAAGTAACCTTCTGAATTCTTTTTCAGGTAAATCAGGGATTTCTTCTTGGTTGGGATTTGTTGCTGGTGAACTAGTGTGATATTTTTGAGGGTGTTGAAGAGCCTTGTTTTGTCATAGTACCAGGTTTGGTTTTCTAGTTCCTTCTCATTTGGATAGGCTCTGACAGAGGGAAAGTCTAGGTCTGAAGGCTGTTGTTCAGATTCTTTTGTCCCACAGGGTGTTCCGTTGATGTAGTACACTCTCTCTTTCTCTATGGATACGGCTTCTTGTGAGCTGAACTGCAGTGCTTGTCCCTCTTTTGGGTCTAGCCACCCAGCGAGTCTACCCAACTCTGGTGAACCATCTATAGATCTCTCAGTCATGGATACCAGCGCTTTTTCTGGTGGAGGTGGTGGGGGGTGCAATGGACTCTGTGAGGGTTCTTAGCTTTGGTGGTTTAATATTCTATTTTTGTGCTATTTGGCCTCCTGTCAGGAGGTGGTCCTTTCCAGAACACATCAGCTGTGGTTTCATGGGGAGGAGCTGGTGGTGGGCAGGGTCCTAGAACTCCGAAGATTATATGCCCTTTGTCTTCCACTACCAAGGTGGGTAGGGAAGGACCATCAGGTGGGAGCAGGGCTAGGACTGTCTGAGCTCAGACTCTCCTTGGGCAGGTCTTGCTGCAGCTGCTGTGAGGGATGGGGTTGAAATTCCCAGGTCACTGGAGGTGTGTACCTAGGAGGACTAATGCTGCCTCTGCTGAGTCAGGCAGGTTGTCAGGGAAGTAGAGGAAAGCCAGCAGTCACAGGCCCCACCCAGCCTCCATGCAAACTGAAGACCTGGTCTCTCTCTCCCCATCCCCCCCACAACAGTCCCCAGACCATTTCCAAGCAATAAGGGCTTGAAAACCTGCCCCAGGCTATCCATCTCCCAGCTATGAAAGGAAAGGGCTGGATTTGGACCCTGCCCTGAGTTCTGGCGGGGAGGCTTCTCACCTGGTTCAAATTGTTACAAAGTTCAGCTAGAGATTTGTATCTTCCTGTGTAGTTTTACTCCCTGTTCCTCTCCCGTTGGATCCCTGTGGTGCCAGGCAGGAATGGGCTGCTTGGGGACCCAGCGAGTCTGCTGTTTCTCTATCCTTGTATTTCACTTAGCTCTCTAAATTGACTCAGCTCCAGGTAAAGTCGGAAACTTCTCCCTCAAACAGACCTTCAGCGTCTCCAGTAGGGGTGTGTGTTCAGGAGAGGAGGGTCTGCCTTTTCCACGGCCGCAGTTGGGACACTCAGTTTTTGGGGGGAGGTCTACTGGGTCCTGCAGGAGCAGGAGGGTCTGTGGGTCCTCTTGGGATTGCTGGTCTCAATTTTAGTGAGATAATTATGCACTGGTTCTACCAGTGCATATTTAGTACCAGTGTACTTATGGGGGAAAATGAATAATTCAGCAAAAAGCAACTGCCTCTCATTTTCTGCACTAATTACTAAAGCTGCATTTGATTTTCAAAATGTAGTGAGCTTTTTCAGTTTTCCAAGCATACATTGTCTTCTTTCAAATACAGGATATCATCTCTCCAACTGCAGATGCTCCCTGACTTATGATTATGTCCTCATCAACTCACTGTAAATTGAAAATATCGTAAGTCAAAAATGAATTTAATACACCTAATCTACTGAACTTTATAAAGCTTAGCCTAGTCTAGCTTAAATGTGCTCAGAGCACTTACATTAGCCTATATTTGGACAAAATCATCTAACACAAAGCCTATTTTATAGTAAACTGCTTAATTTGATGTATATGTACAAATAAGTTTTGAGTCCCATGCAATTTATTAAATATTGCACTGACAGTAAAAACGAAAATGGTTGTATGGGTACTCAAAGTACGGTTTTTGCTGAATGTGTATTGCTTTCACGCCATGGTAAAATTAAAAAAAAAAATCCTAAGTCGAAGTATTGTAAGTCAGAAACCATCTGAACAATGTATCCTTGGTACCCAGGTTATTGATTTTTTTAAATTTATCATATCATTTTTTAAAAAATCATCTTGATTAAATCTACTTTTCATTGCTCCCTAAAAAATGTCAGAGCCTAAATGTGTCCAGAGAAATATTTCTTATGCCAGCCTTAATTAACACAGGATCAATATTATCACTTAGTATTACCAACTTATATATGGGTATTATAAATATTTTTGAATATCATAGCTAATCTCAAAAACTATGCCTATCACTGCATTCACAGAAACAACCATATGTAACGTTATTTTTATGTTTATTCTCCATCAGAAAGAGGACTAAGGTGCACAAACCTATAATTTTCCTGTTTTTGAAGGCTTGTCTTACATGTTAGAGCAAACTAAATGTAGTCCTTTGACCACCTGAACAAATAATTTGAACAGAGTCACATTCTTCCTGAGTATACCCTATAATTCTCTAAACATAAGTATTTGAAAGTATTAGTGAAATCAATTACCAACATAATTTCCACCTGTAAAATATCTCAACTGAGCTTTCAAGGGATTTTATCAAATAAGTACTTAAATAAGTAAAATATATTCTTGATTTGTCACAAACAATATTGAATCTTAAAAGTTCAAATATATAGTGTATAAACTTTTTGAAACTGGTATCCTGACTACTAAAGAAAAAAGATTTAATGTGTTGTGAATTTAATTTAATTAATTAATTAAGTTAACAATAACATAGACTTAAATGTAAGGAAGTTAGGTTCTATCAATAACTGTATGTATGACCTTTGGGAAATTACTTAACACATTTTGTGTCTATTTTCTTTATTCACAGTATGAGAGGTTTGGACCTATTGGTCCCTAGTATGCCTTCTAGGTTTAAAATATTTTGTCTTTATAAAAATTTAGCTAAAATAAAAATCCAAAATTATGCAGTATTCTTAGTATTGAGGCAATATATGTAGCAAAAGTATTAGCTCAAGAACGATTCTGAATGGATTTTATGTTGAACATTGATACCTAACCTAAAGATTCACAGATTTAATTTTATAGTTTAGGTACTCCCTGGTGGCTTATTTACTTTTTTGCATAGGGGGAGGAGAGGAAGAAATCTGTAGGGAGCATCTTGCAATCAAAAATTTTTCCTCCTAATAACATATTTAAATCTGGTAATCATTACATAAAGGGTGCTATATACACTTTGTATCAACTTCTAATTTAACTTTATTTAGCCTACTGTATTTAACTGTGATTTGACTTTTCTGTTTTAACCAAAAACATTTTATTTAAATAGGCACTAATGATCTTAACCAATAAAGTTAATATTTTTATAGTTAGGAAAAAAATGCATACAAATGTAGAGGTAAAATGTTATTTTAAAAATTCTCCTAACAATTTTCTTTCTCTTTTCTGCATTATTTTTGTATTCTGAACTTTATTGCCAATTGGCATTAATTGGTGATAATTGGTTGTATGTATCTGGTAATAGTCATGTGATTATGGAACTGAATGAGATTACATGAATAGTAATTTCAATTTTCAAATTTATGTGTATTAAAAAATAAGCCTGAGAAGAAACAGGCAGTTTGTCAAAGTAGTAATTTCTGAGGGACACAAAAGTTTTATATTAACTTGAAATCTCAGTGGGAAATAATCTTTACATGCAGATATAATGAAGGCAGAATAACCCACACATTCCAGATTTCTCCAAGTCTTTGAGTACATTTATTTACATTCTAGTCTGTCTGAATAGCTAAGTGTATGAGGGATTGTAGCCTGTATAGTTGGAAATCAGTGGTAACAACTCTTCTTCCAAGATAACGTACACCTGTTATAAAAGGCAAATTAAATTGCTATTTAGGATCTACCAGCCATATAAACTTTAATAAAATCTGTTACCTTTTTGAGGCTATTGTCTTATCCATTTAAAGAAGATCCTAATAAGTTTAGAAATTTCCAAAGTATTCCATTGTTAGTACTTTTCAATTATCAGAGATGAAAAGAGCCTAAATATTAAAAAATAAATAAAAACAAACAATATATACTAGTATGTGGAAGATAATCTGAATCAGTAAGACTTCATTTAATATGGAATAATATGAGAAAAGGAAAAATAACTTAGACCACGAAGATATATGATAATTTTGACCTGTAGAGAAGCCATCAGTGAAAACTAAGTGAAGCAATGAAGATGTAACAGAGGAAAATTCTCCAAAGAGGTAGAAAAAAAGTAATATGTATATAAAGTGGTGAAGACAGAGAAGCATATCAAATACATGAAAAGAAATATTTAAAAGTTTTTACCTCTAAAGACCACAAGGTAGACTCAAAAGTTGGAGAAAAGTGCAACATGGAGGATCTTCCAGGTAAAACAGTTGTTAGACTCCTTGGTAATCTGCTTCTACTACCTTTGTCAGAAGTGATCATAAAATCTTGCAAATACTAGAACAAAATTAGGTTATAGAAAACTGAAACCAAATACTAGAGAGAAGAATGTAATAAAAGAATCCTTACATCTTAGTCAAGAAAAATGATTTGCTTAGAGTCTAAGAAAATGGACAAATTCAATAACTGTGCCATATTACTTTACTCTGAGAAATCAGGCAGAAGATGCAAAGAATGGATATGGGAAAATGATCTTCCTGTTTCTGAAACATGGAAGCTCCATTTCATAATCCACAGGCCAGTGAACATGACAGAGAATTGATATTAAGACAAAAGCATTTTTGTGAGTGCCTACAATAGGAAGAAGTGAGCAGTGGACCTTGCATGTTATCATTAATACAATGCTTTATATCACTGTGTAGGATTTGTCAGATATATAATCCTTTAGAGGTTTATAAGATTGAAGCTCTAAAGGCATATCTATCTGACAGATCCTATAGTTAGTAAGTGGTAATGCCTGATCTACCATCTAGTTCTCCCGACTGCAAAGCCCATGCTCTTTCTACAGCATAAGTCCTGATATTAGAATGTTAAGTTTGTTACTCTGGAGACATAAAAAGGTTATAACTTTTCTTTTTAAACTACATTGTAGACTGTCAGTTTCCTATTGCTGTGTAACAAACTAGTATAAAAATGAACGCTTTCAAACAATGACCATTCATTTAGGTAGTAATTATTTAAGTCTGCAGTTTAGGCTATGCTCATCAGATTAATTGTTCCAGTCTCAGCTGGCCTCCCTCTTGAAGCGGTAGTCAGGAGGGAACTGTGCTTCTTGGTGTTGGCTTGTTTGGGGCTGGGAAAACAGTGGTGGACTGGGCACCTGGGCCATGTAACCCTTCTTATCTAGCTGGCTGGACTAGGCTCAAAAGTGTTTTGGGAGAGAAGAGGAAAGATGAAATGACCTTGTCTGAGTCTGTCCCTGCCTCTATAACAAAATACCACAGACTGGATAATTTATAAATAATATAAATTTATTTCTCAGTGTTCTGGAGGCTGGGGTGTTTAAGATCAAAGAGTCGGCAGCTTTGGTGGCGGGTGAGGGCCTGGTTGTTGCTACTGAAATGGCATTTTGAACACTGTGTCCTTACGTGGTGGAAGGACAAGAAGGGTAAGAGAGGATAGCTAGTTCCCTCCACCTCTTTTATAGTAGCATTAATCCCATTCAAATGAGCATACAGCCCTTATGGCCTATTCACATCCCAAAGCCCCACCTTCTAACACCATCACCTTTGTGTTTAACTTTCAACATATGAATTTTGGAGAGACATACGTTCAAATCATAGCAGATTCTCAAGGTTAGGCTCAGAACCACAGCATCACTTCCACTGAATCACCTTAGCCAAAACAAGTCTCCAGGTCAGTCTGTTTTGTTTATCCCCTCTTCCAGCAGTCAATAAGGAAGGAATTCCTGTCCTAGGTTATTGCTAAACACACAACATCTGAGTCTTGATAGACGACCTTGATGGCAGTGCAGTGATCATGTACACTTACAGCCTGGGGAAGAGGAAACCACATTACATAGGGACACATGGGAGCTGCTCTCTGGGTCAGAGGGAGCCAGACGAGTCTGTGGACACAAACATTCATACAGTGCTGCGGGGGTCCATCCCACAGACCCTGACACAACGACTGACAAATAACATACACTGACACAGTTATTCTGCTTGTCAGTCCGGCTTAGGGTCCGGGCCCCTCACGGACACCAAGGAAGGTGCTGTAAAGAGTAGCAGCCAGGGCTCTGATCAGCCAGCGAAGCTCGCATTTATTCAGTATAGATTTAATTGACAAAGGCTTGAGTCAACACACCTGTGGGTAATTAACCTGATTTCCCCCCCGCCGCCCCCCCCACCGCCTCTCACCCGGGTCAGGGCCATATTGTCCTTGAATGAAGGCTGATTTTAGGACCACATGAGTAAACAAGCTATTTAGATAAACCACTCTACATTCCTTTCCTTTCTATCTGCGCCCTAAGCTCTCTGGCTCCAGAAAAGAGAATCTAGCTGCCTTCAGACAAACTAAAGTTACACAAAACTCCCCAACCTTCCAAGAAGGTTTCCTTCTTTCTATTCCTATAATTTTACAATTTTTCTCACCATCCTGACTGAAATCCCCACTCCCACCTTTCGGAGTACCTTCTAGTTCCCATGGGAGAATGTAACTGGCTTGAGTAATTTGGTAAGCTAGAAGGAAGGTGAAGCCCATTAGGTTGAGAACCAGGTAGAGTGAACCTGGTCTGGCTATAAAGGAACTGTTTAGACCAGAGGCTTGCCTATTTGGTGGAAGGTGTATCTGGCAAAAATTGGGGAACTTGCGGTAGGGTGTTGGGTCTGTGTGAGACTCAAAGCTATCAAGAAAACACTTAATTAATTGCATATTACTTTCAGGCCTTACACCACACAGCCCAGATTGAGTGGGTAGAGAAACAAACTCCACTTGTGTAGTGGCTGCGTATTCCACTGATTTATCTAAACTGAAACCATGTGTCCTAGAATTCTCTTTCCTGCATGGATCTGGACAAAGATTGGCTACTAGAGAAATTTGCATGGAACCTAGAAGGTGAAAGTGAAGCAGCAGCCATGTTAATATTAGGAATGTGGGTTTAAGACAGGCATTTTTGCAGCACTGTATCAAATGCAAATTGTCACAGATCTGCTGGCTTCCCTGTCGAACTATCTGTGAAGCCATAGCCGGGCTTACATCTCCTCCAGGTTCTATGAATCTCTGTCAAAAACTGTGAAAGATCTTAGATTTTACTCACTTTGCAATCTAACAAACTAGCCTGCTACAATTTCATGGAAGCTGGCAGAAGATACAAAACTCTTGGATCAGAATCAAAGGACTTTATTATTTAGGACAAAACAAGCAGCATAAACTTCATGTTTGTACTGGTTCTCCTTGTTTTCCAAAACCCACACGGTCAGCCTGGAGCGGTCCAGGTTGATACTGTACATTGAAATTGAGAAACACTGTGCTTAAATGGCCTAATATGTTAAAGGAGCCACAAGCAAACCTTCCCAACCTATGTACAGATGAAAAGAGTATTTTTATTATATTAATCAGCAAACAAATATGATCTTTGCCCTGAAAGGAGAAACTGTATTTTCCAAGGCAGTTCGTTATACACACATTCTTGAGAAAAGAGTCTGGAACTAAAGTCATCTACCTCATCTCACAAAATGTACAGAAATTTGAGAGACACAACAGTCCTTGTCTTCCCAACAATCTCCTCCTCCAGCTTCTCCCACTCCTAGAGAAGATATTTAACTTCCTAATGAAGGATGCCAACTTCTCCTATAGGTTACCTATTTCATCACATTTGATGCTTGGAGGCAATGAGAGGTAATGTTGCTTCCAGTTTGCACTTGTGGGTTCCAAGTTAGCACTTACAGTTTCCAAGTTTGTCCTCCTTCTCCCACAATACAAACCCATCTTCCTAACTGCCTGGCAGTAGGCACAAAAGCAACTGGTGTACATAACCGCTAGGGGTTGAATGTGTCCCCTAAATTTCACCTGTTAAAAACTTAATCCCCAAATTCATATGTGGAAGGCATTTAAGGGTGGGGAATTTAAGAGGTAATTAGTATTTGATAAGCTCATCAGGTGGGTCCCCCATGATAGGACTAGTGGCTTTTTAAGAAGAGGAAGAGAGACTTCAGCTGGCACACTCTTGCCCTGTCATCATGTGATGCCCTCTGCCATGTTATGATGTGGCACAAAAGCCCTCACAAAATATGGCCCTCAACCTTGGACTTTGCTGCCTCCAGAACTATAAGAAATAAATTCATTTTCTTTATAAATTACCGAATTTGTGGTATGTATTATAGCAACAGAAGACAAACTAAGACACACAACATTGTTTAACCAGCTCCCACAGTGGCCGTTGGTCCAATTTTATTTAATAAATCCCCTGTTCCATAGCAATCCTACTATTTTCACTTCTCCCATCAATTCCTGATTGATATTAATAGGAGAAGTTACAAAGTTACATTACAAAGGTATTGCTACAAGGAGAGTTTGAGATGTGCACCACAGGGTATGAAGAAAGGATTAACTTTTTCTTTGTAGCTCCAGGTACTAGCATTACGTCAACAGATTTATAGGGTGACTAATTTTAACACAGATAATATGAAGTTTTTCTAAAAGCCATAGCCATTCCAAGATGAAACTTGCTCCCAGAAACTAGTGAGTACCCTTTTACTTCAAAGTCAACAGGTTTAATTTTAATTAGTATTTAGCAAAGATGCTAAAGAAAAGAATTAAGCATTTGTTATATATTTGTTATATATATATAGCATTTGTTATATATATATTTGTTATATATATATTTGATATATGTCATATACATCCATCAAAATATCAAGTACAGGCCAGGAGCAGTGGCTCACACCTATAATTCCAGCTGAATTTTGGGAGGCTGAGATGGGAGGATCACTTGAGCTCAGGAGTTCAACGCCAGAATGAGCAACATCTGTCTAAATATAAAAAGAAAAAAATTAAAAATTATCTGGGTGTGGTGGTGGGCTCACAACTGTAGTCCCAGCTACTTGGAGGCTGAGGTGGTAGGACTGTTGGAGCCTGGGAAGTTGAGGCTGCCATGAGCCATGATTGTGCCACAGTACTCCAGCATGGGCAACAGAGCAAGACTCTGTCTCAAGGAAGAAAAAAAATTAAAAAAATTCAAGCATCGAGAATAATTATACAAACGCCAGTGTCTGGGAAGTAGTAGATAAGAATCAATATGAGTCCAAGAAATAAGAGATAGTGATAATTGATGTCAGGTTTAACCCTAGGCTCTAGGACAGACTATAAAAAGCTGAGGTATTAGAGGTGTTGGCATAAAAATGATGTTAAGAAAAAAATAGCCATGAAATAGGATTAAAAAATGACAGAATTCTGATAAAAGAAAATAAAGCCATGCCCATAGGCAAGATGTTGTTAAATGAAGAAATTATAAAAACATAATTAACATCTATTTATAAAGCTAACATAAGCATATACAGTTATGCATTGCATAATGACATTTCAGTCAACGATGCACTATTTATAGTTATGTTGTCATAAGATTATAATAGAAATATATTTTTACTGTGCCCTTTGTATGTTTATACATGTTAAGGTACACAAATATCACTGTGTTACAAATGCCTACAGTATTCAGTATAGTAACATGCTGTACAGGTTTGTAGCTTAGAAGCAATAGGCTGTATCATTGAGCCTAAGTACGTAGCAGACTATACCATCTAGTTTTGTGAAAGTACACTCTATGATGTACACAAAAGGAAAAAATCTACTAACAGTGCATTTCCCAGACTATATTCCTGTTAGGTGATTCATGACCACATATTTCCCTTCAGATATTCTTCTATAAAAATATTGTACTATATAGAATATAGTTTGGTACTGAGACAATTGTCACCGTAAGATAGGGATCATTGTACAGCCTCTTCCCCAACGGATGCCAATTTTATCATATGTCAACATGTTAACAGTATATCATTAGTTCTATTCAGTGATATAATAATGAATGTTTTAAAAGTAGCTGTTTTTCATGGTGTAGATTACTACTACCATGAGTTACTTCAGACTAAATCAGTCTTCTACTGATTTTTATGTAATTACGTTGTGGTTACTTTGGCAGAGTCCTTTGTTTCTGTGTTACTGGACTCGTTGGTTCCAAAGTGGGGTTGGTCAATGCTTTGAGGATTTCTGGGTAGAGGATGGCACAGTGGTTAAGAATCTCAGATCTACAACCACACAGATTAGGTCTGAATCCTGACATAGCAATGTACTCTCTGTGTACTCTTAGACACATTGTTCAATGTCTTGCTTCATTAATTTCCTCATTTGTAAATTTGGACCTATATAAAATGATTGTTGAGAGAGATTAAACTGCTTATTAAGACAGTTAGGACAGTACCTGATACAGAGTAAAAAATTTAGCAGGTTTTAAATATTTTTCCCCACTTTGTATCTTATTGTTTTCATTATCTTGTTACATGGGTAATTCTTAGATTGTAATAAATTCAGTATAAATAACATAGTCAGCATTTCTTCTTGAATCAACAATTTCAGTTCCAAAGAGTGTTTACTGTTTTTTTTTTTTGTTTGCTTTTTTTTTTTTCATATCTGTTTGTTACACTTCGGTGTTTTGGGTGCTGGTAAAAGAAAATAAAGAAGTCAGCTAAGATTCTACATTCATCGTATTTTATAGGTAATAGTATATTACCTATACAGATTTTAAATATATTATAATTATCCCTATGTCTCTTTCCCTCACTTCCTCATATACAGTGTTATTTCATTTTCTATTGCTATTGACTACATTTGCCAGAGGTTACCTCAAGGCATCAGAAGCCAGTGTTTGAGTTCATCACGAATCCTATTATTAATCATTTAAATTATACAATTCATTAAAAAGTGTCTGCTATTTCAGGTTTTTATTTTTCCTTCAATTTGGTTATAGTTATAATTTCATGAGTTATAAACAAAACAAAGTTCAGCTATTGTCTTTTTCCTTTTATTAAAATTATTTATGGTTTCAATTTTCATATAGTTTTAATGGGATCCCATTTGTTTTGATGTGTGATGTGTATATTTTCATTGTTTTTCTTAAGCCTCTAATTGCACATTTGATCTTTTCATGATTTATCAGTCATTAAGGAGAATGGTTTTTATTTCTTCAGGCTTATTGTTATTGTTCTATAAACTTTTATAATTTTTATTTATCATATTCAAAAATGAAATCTATAATTTCTGACTTTTAATCTTGCTAAATTAAAATGCTTAGAGTTTATTTTTGAACAGAAAATATTTGATATAGCTTAACATATAAAACAATTCAAAATGTGATAAAGTGAAGTCTTTCTCTCCTACCTCTAATTCTCAATTACCAGATCCTCTCCTCAGGTAATATTACCAATGTCTTGTATATCGTCCCAGAAATCATTTTGTATACATATATACACACACATATTTGGTATACATATGTATATGTGTATATATTTTTCTTATTTTCAAGTATGGAAAGTACCATTGTTTTGCATATACCTCCACTTAAAATATATCTTAGAGAACATTCAATATTGATGAAGAATTTCTACTTAGTTTTTGTGTTCCTGGCTGAACTGGCAACATATAGATGTATCACAATGTAGCCAATTGTTTTCAAACATGAACATGACATCCTTTATAATCTTCTGCAATTGCTAACAATGTTGTACTCATTAACCACATACCTCCATCATTGCTTATGTGTGTGAGTGAATCCGTAGGGTAAATTCCTGGAAATTGGAGTTGCTGGCCAAAGGATATCTATAACGTATTATGCGGATGGGCATTCTCAATTGCCCTCCATACATGTTATACCAATTTACACACCCATAAGATATTTTTCAATGAAAATGATTAGACGTTTATCTTTAACCATCTGAGAGGTGATAAACTGTATATCAGCAAAAGTTTATTTTTCCTATCTTTCTCATACTATACAAGAGGTTGAACATATTTTCACATGCTTTAGGGACCTTTTATATCCTTTCAGTGAACTGTCTTTTCTCAATTTCTTAGTACTGTGTTTAGTCTTTTTCATGTTGGTTTATGGGTATTATTTATCTATAGATAATCTTTATATACTTGTTTCATGAGTTGGACTTTTATAATGTCTAAAGAAATTTCTGGCCGGGCGCGGTGGCTCAAGCCTGTAATCCCAGTACTTTGGGAGGCCGAGAGGGCGGATCACGAGGTCAGGAGATCGAGACCATCCTGGCTAACACGGTGAAACCCCGTCTCCACTAAAAGATACAAAAAACTAGCCGGGCAAGGTGGCGGGCGCCTGTAGTCCCAGCTACTCCGGAGGCTGAGGCAGGAGAATGGTGTGAACCCAGGAGGCGGAGCTTGCAGTGAACTGAGATCCGGCCACTGCACTCCAGCCCCGGCGACAGAGCGAGACTCCGTCTCAAAACAAAAAAAAAAAAAAAAAAGAAAAGAAATTTATAAGATATTTTGTTTTAATGATATTTTTAAGTATCATTTCCATTTAAATAATTTTTAAGAACTGAGGAATAGATCTAACTTTACTTTTGCAATATGACTGTCATGTTACAATAGAATTTCCTCAATAATTCAGATTTTTTTTTACTAATTAGTATGCCACACATATTTCAAATTTTACTTTGTAGCTTTATTCAATTGTTTGCATGCCATTGCTTGTTCATCTTATTCATTAAGGAGTACTAGGACATTCATTGTAAGTTGTTTTCATATCTAATAGAATAAATTCCTTCTTGTTGCTTTCTTTTCCAAAATTTTCCTGGACACATTTACTAGTTTATTACTTATGTCAGTATTAACTTCACCAAAGAATATCCTGTAGCTACTTTTTCTTGAGACTGCCCTAAATTAATAGATTATTTTAAAAAGAAGTGGCATCTTTATACTTCAAGTCTTCCCAAAGGAAAGCATACTATTACATTTCATCAAGACATTTTTATGTCCCCTACAAATACTTTAAAGTTATCTTTGTATAAGTATTTCGCCATTTTTAGTGTTAGCCCTAGGTATTTTTGTTGTTGTTGCTACTTTAAATGGGTTTCTTCTTTCATTATATGTTTTCAATGGCTTTTTGTATGTATGAAATTGATGGATTACCTATTACCTTTTGTCTAGACATCTTCATGATATCGTTTAGTGTTCGGGCAGTTTTTCCATTAGATCTGATGTTGTGTTCCAGGTCATATCATCTGAATAAAGCGATAATTGTCAACCTCAGTTCTAATTTTTATAACTCTAATTTCTTATTTTTCCTGATGTCTAAGAGTTTCAAATCAATGTATTTTTGTATTGGCAATAATAGACATAGCTATTTTTATTTATTCTAATTGAGTGTTAATATACATTTTCTCTTTTGCATGATGTCACCCTGGGATTGAGATAAAGTTGGTTTGGTATGATAAGGAATTGTGTAACTATCTTTATTATATAGGTTTATTTACTGTAAAAAAAAAAAAGGTGAAGTTTAACAAAGCATTGTCACTTATACTAATGACCTTTTACTTTTTTCATATGTTGAATTATACCATAGATTCATAACTAGTAAACCACCTTTAAGTCCCATGATTAACCTCACTTGTTCATGGTATATGAAATATTCTGTTTAATAATTTTTGCACTGATTTTGCACTCATATTTTAAGTAATTTTGATGTTAAATTTCCTTTCATTTTCTTGTGCGTAGGCCTCCTCATTTTAAATATAGTACCCACTTTGGCATTATCTCTTAACTTACACTTATTTTGTAATGTAAAGGCAAATTATTAATGTAAAGTACTGTTAAGAAAAAAAGTGGTCAATAAGCCCACTATTCACATATACCTCTTGTTTTATTTTTAAAGAAAAGTTTATTATTCATGGTTTAGTAATTAAAATGGTAGAAAATGTAGTAAAATACAAAGTAAAAATGTTTTATCTTTTCCATTCATCCTTAATAGTTAACATCATATTTATATTATTTATTGCAAAAAGTGTGCATACCCTAGTACAGCGGTCCCCAACCCACATGGCCTGTTAGGAACAGGGCTGCCCAGCAGGAGGTGAGTGGCAGGATAGTGAGCAAAGCTTCATCTATATTTACAGCTGCTCCCCATGGCTTGCAACACTGCCTAAGCTCCAGCTCCTGTCAGATCAGCAGCAGCATTAGATGCTCACAGGAGCATGAATCCTATTGTGAACTGTGCGTGTGAGGGATCTAGGCTGTGTGCTCCTTATGAGAATCTGATGCCTGATGATCTGTCACTGTCTCCCATCACACCCAGATGGGATCATCTAGTTGCAGGAAAACAAGCTCAGGGCTCCCATTGATTCTACATTACGGTCAGTTGTATAATTATTTCACCATATATTACAATATAATAATAACAGAAATAAAGTACACAATAAATGTAATACGTTTGAATCATTCCAAAGCCACCTCCAACCCAAGGTCTGTGGAAAAATTATCTTCCATAAAACGAGTCCCTGGCTCCAAAATGGTTGGAGACCAGTACCCTGGTATATGTGTCTCCCTGGAAGTACACCATTTAAAAACCTACACAAGGATTATATGATATATACCACTGAAAATATGTCTTGGAGAACTTTGCTTTCAGCACCTAGAATTCTACTTCATTCTTTGAAGTAGATGCATGCGCTTTTGAACAATGGATATTGGTAAAGAGAACCAACACTCTCCTTTAAATGAATTAAAACAGAATTGGGGAAATAACTAGAATTGCCAACTCTTTACATGCATTTTTCACAAAGAAAATGGAAGACAAACCAAGGGAGAGTAACTATATATGACAGGATATTTGATATTTTCTAGATATTTTGAAGTTTACATTATAAATGCATTTTTTTGGCCATGCACTGAAGGAGAACATTTCTTATTTGCAGTTAAAAGAGCACATTATTTTCTTAGTTCATTAATTTCTATTGCTACTGAGTTACAACTGGATGAAGTTATCTATGTATTTTCACTATTTAGATATATTTGGAATCTTCATTTCTCTCTTATATGTGAACTCTAAGTATAGAATTAGTTATTATGTACAATAATATAACACATACAGTTGTTCCACCTATTTCTGTATTACAAGATAATCTTCTGTTGTCTATTTGTCCTTCTACAATAGCTTTCCTTTGTTGAGTACTTAATTTTGAGTATTTTCTGGGATTTCTAAAATTTATCATCAAGATTCCTTTTCAGAATGAGCTACGAGCTCTATGAGTTTTTATACATTTCAAGATGTTTTATTTGAAAGATGAAATATAGAAAATCACTGAGTCACATGTAAGTTGACAAAAAAATTTACTATACAGTTTTTCAATACCTTCCAGATTTAAATATCATTATAGAGAAATTTAAGGCAGGCTGACATTTTTCCCATAAAGACGATTTTATTTATTTGTCTAAGGGCCTATTGAATTATTCTTCTCATTGAATTTCAGAAATTGTAAAAGGTTATTCCTGATAGTTTTCTAGCAATTTATTTTCTTGACTATATACATTTAAAGTATTTACATTAAAATCTCCATGACTGAAAGGCTTTATTCTATTATATATTTTTATTTTGTGAGCTTATAGTTGTGATTTTTCTCTTCTTAATCTTCCCAATTATGTTTATGTTGGATCTCCTTAGTCTCTCTATAATAGCTATCATGTTTCAAATCATTTTTTTGGGTGTGATTCTACAAAGCATAGCCATTGTATCTCTTGAGTCTATATTTTGTTAATTTTATTATGTCTCTCATCTCTTAACTGTTTTCTATTCCTTTTGCAGTTTTCTTTTAATGATCACATCTTTAAATTCATATTCCCTCTTTATAGGTTTTCTTAATATCTCTCCTTTAATTCATTTTATGTGTATCATTCTGTAATTTCTTTGAAACTATGAAACATTATTTGTCTACTCTCAGAAGATTCTTTAGGCCACTCTTTTTGCCATATTATTTATCTACCATTTGCTACATTCCTTTTCATTTGCTTATGTTTATGTTCTCTAGTTCCATGATGGTTTATTTGTTATTAGTATTAACCTCTGAAAAATATCAAGAGGGAAAATAATGAAAAGACAGAACTAGAGAACATTTCAATTTTATGTTTTCAATAAAACATCTCTTCCCCGGATGATAATTGCCCTGAAAGGATGTTTCTCCATAATTTCAGCCAGTTAGTGGCAATTACTGAAGGAATTCAGCTGTGATAATCTTGCAATCACTACTTCTCCTTCTTTTATGCCATCTCACCATGATCTGTCATATAGTTGGGCTATGAAAAATCAAAATTCAATTTTGACATGAGTCCAGGTTTTCTCCAATATGTTCACGCCTATCTGGATCTGCTTAGACATATTTGTGCATACACACACACACACACACACATAGACACACACACACACACACACTTTATCCGTGGTATGCCCTGGCATTGGATATGCTCACTGTAATTCAGATTGGTAGGTGGAACCTTAAAGATGTGACAGTTACTTTACTACTCCTAGGAAAATGTACACCCACCTGATGTTTATTGACTTATATATGTGTTGTCAACATTGTACTTCATATATATTCAAATTTATAGTATGAATTATTTTTCCTCATAATTTTGGTTTTGGATTTTGATGTTATCTGCTTTATTAACATACTTTTCCTTGATTTTTATTTTTTGGTTTTAGAAAGTTTTAAGAATGGTAGTAAACAGAATGTTTGCTTTCATGCTGCCATTTTTTTCTCAAACTGCCTTGTAGTGATTTTCGATGACTCAGTGACTCTTTATTAGATATACTTAGGCATTTCAAAGTTTGCCTTGTATCTGTACATTGAAATCAGTGATGAATCACTAAATGGTTTTCTTTCACTGTCAGTTTTTGGAACCTATCTATACTCAGCTCTTTGACAACTTTTGCTACTGTCTTGCAATATTAATGAAAAGATGCATGTCCATTTTAGAGTCTATGACTTGATTTTAGTATTACTACTATTATAATACTAATAGTAGTACTACTAATAGTATTACTACTTACTTTTTAGTCAACTGCTATAAATAATAAACCCAAAGAGCCTGTTTGTCTTAAGCCCCTTTTCCGAAAAACTGTTATCTTAAAGCCCTTTTAATCATCACAAACAAGCACAATTTCAATACCAGAATTTACACTAGGGTTTAATTAGTATTATTAGAGTTCCCTTTAAAGTGAAAGAGAATATATCTTGTTGAGAAAAATAAAAACTTATAAGAAACAATACAGTAAAAATAAAACAATTTTATTATTGTATTTAATCCCACATTACTGTAATTAATTAAATTTAACATAGTTTACTCAAAATTTTCTCATAATACATTTCAAAAATAAAAATCCTAAAAAAGATCTCTTCCTTGTTTAAAATTGTTTTTCATTCTTATCTCCAAGAGCAATGCAAACAAATGTTTTATTTTAACTGTATCTACCTTTAAATGATCTTAAAATTGCCAGTTTTGCAGTTTATACAAAGAAAGGTCACTTAAAGTATCCACCTTAAAACAAAATTTAATAAGACTCTTGCCACCACAACAGGAAACAGGAACACTTAAGCAACCATGCTAAAAATCATTTATTTAAACATTCATTTTCTCACAGATACAGGAAATGAAATGCAAACAAACTAAATATAGGTTTTTAAATCTAGGCCTCAGCAGTCTGTACATTCAGAAAAAAATGTTATTGCTACTTCAGTGAGTAGAACATGAAAAGTGAAATTATGAAAAAAGAAATGTGTATAAATGATGAAACACTTTATTATATTTCTTAACATAAAATGTCATAAAATGTAATATAGATAAATATTTTGTGGCTTTACTAGAGTCTAATATAAAGCAAAAGGTCTGGGACTGGAGAAGAGATTTTCAGAGGAAATCTCATTTCTTCACTAATGGCATAGCTTAGTATGATTACTTGAATTACTGTGAAATTAAGTTATTTTTAAACTTTTGCTACTTTCTTTTTTCTACTACATTTCACATTTTCTTTGATGGAGGCTGGTTATTACCTAAGCACAGATAGTAATAAGAATAACCATATTCCTTATTTCCAGAATTGGTAAAACAGTAAATGAGAATTAAACCTGGAAATCAGGTAGTACGCTTTGCCTCATCATTTATTTTCTTATTATATTGAGTTTTCTAACAGTCCCTGTTTAGGAGCAAACACTGTCACTGTCTCGTTCTTCCTTTCTATATTCTTGTAATTCTTGGTTAATAGGTTAATTGATATGAGGAAGGAGGAAATGCATGAACAGGTCCACATAGATATGAAAATCATAATCCGGCCACTGCACTCCAGCCTGGGCGACAGAGCAAGACTCCGTCTCAAAAAAAAAAAAAAAAAATCATATTTTTGAAGATTATTTGCAAATATATCACTGAACAGATTCTCAGCACCTATGTGTAAATATGGTGTGTGTGTGCATGTGTGTGTATGTGGGTGCTCACCCATGGGTAATTTGGTATGAACGGATGTCAACTCTCGATTTTCAAAGAAGATTTTGAACTCGACAACAATAATGCAGGCCTCCTGAAAGTAAAACGTTATTGATTTTACTAGGTCTTAAGTAAGACTCTCCATAACATGCTATTTTCATTTTCAAAAAGTATATTTAATAATTTATACATCCTCAAGAAATGAAGTATGAAAGTGTAAGTTTAAAGACAGATGTTAAAATCAAAAGACATTCATGGATTTATAGAAGAAATACCAATAAGGCAAAAAGATTCATTAAATAATAAATGTATAAAATATTCATTCAATGCTTAATTAGAAAACAGTCTGTTGATGAGAGATTTCCAAACAGATTTAGGATCTGCAGAATGAGTGCATAAAGTTGGATATTAAAACAGAAAAATAGAGAACATAATATGTATGCTTCATGGTTATTCTTCTAATGATTATGGAGTCAAGGATATATCTGAACCAGTAACTATAGGAATGGGTAGAATTTCACCAGGAAGAGAAGAATGAACAAATTATTGTACGTTGACAAAACAGCAAGAGTAAAAGGATGTAGAAGCAATAAAGAGAGGAGTCACAGAACATACTAAAGTTGTAAAGGGCCCCAGAATCCAACTGCAACAACAAGAAAAAAGCAGGCTCGAGATTTGGATTATGGCTAAAGTAGAAGTCTTACAGTTCAAATGAATGAAATAATTGTGTTCTTTTGCAAAGTGTCTGTTCATGTCTTTTGCCCACTTTTTAAAGGGGCTGTACATGTAGGCAACAATTAGATGAAACATAGCTCAACATCACTGATCATTAGGGAAATGCAAATCAAAACCACAATGAGATATCATCTCACCAAAGTCAGAATGGCTACTATTAAAAAGTCAACAAATTACAGATGCTGGTGAGGTTGTGGAGAAAAGGGAATGCTTATACAATATTGGTAGGAGTATAAAGTAGTTTAACCATTATGCAAAGTAGTGTGGTGATCCGTCAAAGAGCAGAAAACAGAACTGTCATTCACCCCAGCAATCCCATGACTAGGTATATGCCCAAAGGAATACATATCTTTCTACCATAAGACACATGCATGCACATGTTCATTGCAGTGCTATTCACAATAGCAAAGACACAGAATCAACCTAAATGCCCATCGACAGCAGATTGAATAAAGAAAATGTGGTATATATATAACATAGAATACTATGCAGCCAGAATAAAGAACAAGATCATGTCCTCTGTGGGAACATGAAAGTAGCTGGAGGCCATTATCCTTAGCAAACTAATGCAGGAACAGGAAAAAAAAGAAAACAAATATCCCGTATTCTCATTTATAAGTGAGAGCTGAATGATGAGAACACATGGACACAGAGAGAGGAACAACAGACACTGGGGCCTACTTGAAGGTAGAGGCTGGGAGGAGGAGAGGATCAGAGAAGAAAACTAATGGGTACTAGGCTTTAATACCTGGACGATGAAATAACCTATACAACAAACCCTCATGACAAAGTTTACCTATATAGCAAATCTGCATATGTATCCCTGAAATTTAAAAAAAAGGTAAAAACGAAGTTCTTCGAATGTTAACCACCATATGACATGGTGCGAGAAATATTAACTATTACCATTTCTTGTGATCTAGAGACTTAGGAAACTTTCTGCATCTCAATATTATGAGAATTTAGTCACTTTAAAAGTTACTCTTGTATATAGTGTAAGGAATGAGTAAAATAGTATTATTTTCCCAGTGAATAGAGTTGTTCTAATATCATTTATGGTGTATCCCGTCCTTTCCACACTAATTTGAACAATCATCTTAAATTATGAATTCCTATATATGAAATGATTCCTATGTACAAATGGGTCATTTGTTGCATATGTTTATTCCTCTTCTAATACTTTCTACTGGTAAATTGTATTTGTTTCTAACACAGTGAAACCCCATCTCTACTAAAAACACACAAAAAATTCAGCTGGGTGTGGTGGCGGGCACCTGTAGTCCCAGCTACTTGGGAGGCTGAGGCAGGAGAATGGCATGAACCCTGGAAGTGGAGTTTGCCATGAGCCGAGATGGTGCCACTGCACTCCATCTAGCCTGGGAAATAGCGAGACTCTGTTTCAAGAGAAAAAAAAAAAAAAAAAAAGATGAAAAAAAAGAAAAAGAACATGACACAGTAGCAAAAGTTGATAGCATGATGAAAAACATTAAAGCTTCCAAAGCCAACTTCAAAGCTGCCTCCTGATCTTCTTAGGTTTCTAAAATCATATTCTTCTCATTTGTACAACAAATTTTACGTGTATCAATTTCTTCAATATAGTATCTTGAATGCCTTTTCTACTCTTCACTCCCTTATCATTCAGATTATCTTCCTAGTCAAAATTTGAGTTTTATTAACTTATTATTTAGTTCTCACACAATTCTTGATAGTTTTTTTTCTTAAGTGCCTTTGAAATATTTTTTTATGTATTTATTAACTCATTCTGGATACTAAATCAAGAAGGCAAGTATCAATATTTCATTATACTTCATTTTCTTTCAGAAGCTTTTAACATTTATTACTAGGACTTCCTTAAATATTGCCTCCTGTGACAATAAACTCCAGGGCTTGCTCTAACCTATGTTGCTGTTTTTCACATGCTACTTTGCAGACTTCTTTTCTTCTGCCTGTGTCTTAAATGACATTGTTCCCCAAGACCTGTATTAGATTCCTATATTTTCCCCACTCCTCTTGGATAATCTCATTCATCATCAGAGTTTCAATGAATATTACAAGCAAGTTACATCCAAATCTATAGCGTATCACCAGTTCTCCTGCCTATATCCACATATAAAATGATAACTTGATAATTCCACTTGTGTTGACACATAGACACTTCAAATTCATTATCTTCAAGACTGACCTATCATTTTACCACTAAAACTTTTATCAGATTCTGAGTTGCCAATCTCAATGAAAGTTGTCTAATTTTCTGCTTAGTTTGGCCTCTACTTACCTACCTAGAATCATCTGTTGTTGAGGTTTACAAGGTAAAATGAAATGCATTAAACTTTCACTGTTTTGAATGTGCAATGTAATTTCTAGTATCTGGATCTCCCTCCACACATAACACTCTTATGTTTGTCTCCTTATTTTGTAAACTGTAGTAATCCTTTAGGTTTCAGAGTAGTTGTTTCTTATTGGAAAATTCCAAAACCAGTAGTTGGCAGCTGACTCTCTCCTTTTGTTCCATAGTGCTTATACTAATTTTCTGTCATTTCCTTTTAACTTATCTTCATCCCTTACTAAAATCTAAACTACGTGTGGGTCAAGATCATTTTTACTTGTCATTGTATTCAAAGCACGTATATAAATACTCTAAAAAGATTTAATAAATCAATAGATTCACTCATGAAAGACCAAATATACAGAAGAAAAAAGTCTGAAAGGAAGGGAAGGGAACAAATGAGACAAATAAAGAGATTATATTTTCCTCAACAATCCTAATGAGTACTTCATGCTCCTATAGTAACTAAGACTCATGTGATTTTCAAATGGAATCATAGGTGTCCTATAGAGATCCCATCCACATTTGTAGATGAGGGCATGCAATTCTGCTTGTCTGGCATGGTTCTCAACTGTGAATGCTTTTGTCTCTTAGTGGACATTTAGCAATGCTGGGAGATATTTTTGATGGTCCCATCTGCAGATGGTGGGGGAAGTGGCTACTGGCATCAAATGGCTAGGGGCCAGGGCTTCAGGAAAACACCCTACAACGCACATGGGAGACACCACCTCAAGGGTTTATCCAAACCCTACATGATCATAATGCCAAGGTCTTGTGGTATAAGGCCTAAAATTAATATTATCTGTTGCCTTGACATCTGATAAAATTGAGAGAGGTTTTAATAAATTAACCACATTACCCTCCCCTCTGCTTTGGTAAATGAGATCCCTTAGCTAAAAGAAATTTCTCCTTGTGAATTGTAATTCCTGCTTAGTCCTGTGTAGTGGATTCATTGGTAGCCTGTAGATTTATTCACATGAAACAATAACATCCTTTTGCAGGGCCTAGGGGAAACTTTAGTCTCTTGATACTAAAAAATTCTACCTCCTAAATCCTCCTATTGTTCACTCTTTTCCCTGATAGTATCCATTGTGTGGTCCTCATTAGTGAGTGTTCTCATCTCCTGAACTGTGACTATAAGTAACTAATAAACTATGGTCTGTCTCATTTGTCCAGGATCAGTTGTCACTGTTAAGCTCTCCTCATAACCTTAGGGCAGGAAGCCCTCTCTCATCAGTGAAATAAAAGAGTTGATGATCAAAACAGGATGACACACATAAACAGAACTAAAAATAAAAACCATCTCAATAGTCATGGGAGAACCTTTTAATAAAATCCAACATCCCTTCATGATAAAAACCCTCAACATACAAGGCATCGAAGGAACATATCTCAAAATACTAAGAGCCATCTATGACAACCCACAACTAACATCCAACTGAATGGGTAAAGCGGTAAGCACTCCCCTTAAGAGCAAAACAAGAATGTGCACTCTCACCACTCCTATCCAACACAGTACTGGAAGTCCTTGCCAGAGCCATCAGGGAAGAGAGAAAAATAAAAGGCATTCAAATAGGAAAAGAAGAAGTCAAATTATCTCTCTTCATTCATTATATGATTTTATAACTAGTAATCCCCAAAGATGCAATCAAAAGGCTCCTGGAACTGATCAATAATGCCAGGAAAGTTTCAGGATATAAACTAAATTACAAAAATTAGTAGCATTCCTCTACACCAATAATTTCCAAGCTGAGAGCCAAATTAAGAATACAATCCCATTTATAATTGCCACAAAATAAGATACCTAGGAATACATCTAACCAATATGAAAGATCTCCACAATAATTATAAAACACTGCTGAAAGAAATCATAGATGATACAAACAAATGCCGATTGTTTGTAATGCCAATCGTGATACAAACGAATGGAAAAACATCCCATCCTTTTGCACTGGAAAAGCTAATACCATGAAAATGGTCATAGTAACCAAAAAAATCTACAGATTTAACAGTATTCCTATCAAACTGCCAGTGACATTTTTTACAGAACTGGAAAATAATCTAAAATTCATATGGATTCAAAATAGAGCCCAAATAGACAAGGCAATCCTAACAAAAGGAACAAAGTCGGAAGCATCAAATTACCCTACTTTAAACTACGTACTCTTAGCCTACAATAACCAAAGCGGCATGGTACTGGAACAAAAACAGACACATAAACTGATAAAACAGAATAGAGAAGGCATATATAAAGTCACACACCTACAGCCATTTGATCTTTGACAAAGTTGACAAAAATAAGCAACAGGGAAAGGACTCCCTATTCAATAAATGGTGCTAGGATGGCTGACTATCCATACGCAGAAGAATGAAACTGGATCCCCACCTTTCACCATATACAAAAATCAACTCAAGAACTCAAGATGGATTAAAGATTTAAATGTAAGACCTTAAACTAGAGGAAAGCCTAGGAAATACCATTCTGGACAATGGCCTTGGGAAATAATTTATGACTAAGTCCTCAAAAGTAATTGCAACAGAAACAAAAATTGGCAGCTGGTATCTAATTAAACTAAAAAACTTCTGCATAGCAAAAGAAACTATCAACAGAGTAAACAGACCACCTACAGAATAGAGGAAAATATTTGCAAACTACGTATCTGACAAAGGCACAAATCTAGAGTCTATAAGAAAGTTAAAAAAATCAACAAGCAAATAAACAAATGATCCTATTAAAAAGTGGATCTCTAAAGAGGACAAACAAGCAGCCAAACACATGAAAAAATGTTCAGTATTCACTAATAATCAGAGAAATGCAAATCAAAACCACAATGAAATACCACCTCACACCCGTCAGAATGATTATCGTTAAAAAGTCAAAAAATAACAGATGCTAGTGGGGTTGCAGAGAAACGGGAATGCTTATTCATGGTTCATGGGAATGTAAATTATGCCAGCCACTGTGAAAAGCTTGGAGATTTCTCAAAAGAAAAGAAAAGAAACTTAAAACAACTACCATTCAACCTAGCAATTCCATTATTAGGTATATATCCAAAGGAAAATAAATTGTTCTGCCAAAAAGACACATGTACTGGTATGTTCATTGCAGCACTATTCACAATAGCAAAGACATATCAAACTAGATGTCCATCAACGGTAGACTGGATAAAGAAAATGTGGAATATTACATAGCCAGAAAAAATAAAATAAAATTATGCCCTTTGCAGCCACATAGATGCAGATGGAGGACAATATTCTAAGCAACTTAACACAGGAAGAGAAAAAAAAAATACCACATGTTCTCATCTGCAACTGGGAGCCAAGAATTGGATATACACAGACATAAAGATGAGAACAATAGACATGGGGACTATTTGGCAGTAGGGACGTGGAAGAAGAACTGAAAAACTACCTATTCGGTACTGTGCTCAGTACCTGGGTATATTAGGGATCTCAAGAGGAACAAGACTACTAGGATAGATGTATATATGAAAGAGAGTTTATTAAGGAGTACTGATTCACACAATCACAAGATGAAGTCCCACAATAGGCTATCTGCAAGCTGAGGAACAAGGAAGCCAGTCCAAGTCTCAAAACCCCAAAAGTAGGGAAGCTGACAGGGCAGTCCTCAGTCTGTGGCTGAAGGCCCTAGAGCCCCTGGCAAACCACTATAAGTCCAGAGTCTAAAAGCTGAAGAACTTGGAGTCTGATGTTTAGGGCAGGAAGCACACAGCATGGGAGAAAGATGGAGTCCAGAAGACTCAGCCAGTCTAGTCCTTCCACGTCCCTCCGCCTGCTTTTATCCTAGCCATGCTAGCAACTGATTAGATGGTGGGCCTGCCTCTCCCAGTCCACTGACTCAAATGTTAATCTCCTTTGGTTACACCCTAACAGACACACCCAAGAACAATACTTTGTATCCTTCAATCCAATCAAGTTGATATTCAACCATTATCACACTGGGTGATGGGATAACTTGTACCCCAAAACTCCATCATGCAGTATACCCATGTAACAAGCCAGTACATGTAGCCCAAGTCTAAAATTAAAGTTGAAATCATATATATATATATATATATATATAAACAAGGTCAGAAAACCCGATCTACAGGGGTTTCTACTCTATTTCCTTTTGAGAATTCTAAAATCGAGAAGTCTTACCAAGCTAAGAAAACAGTTCTATCAATGCTTCAAAGTGGTATAGTGTCAGAGCCCAGATCTGTTTCTAAATCTTTTCTAGGATCAACCTCTTGATAATTAAGTGGCATTGAATAATTCAATTTGTCCTATTGGGATTGTATTTCTTCAGAGTTGTAACTAATTCTAGTAATAAGACCAAATAAAATAGCTTTCTGAAAGGAGTATTCCATATTAGCTCTCCCCTCTGTGGGCTTTAGATCTTGGTTGCAGAAATTAGATGATATCCAATAGTTTATTAGCAGTTCTGGGGTGGTAGACTTGCTATGGGTGGCCTGTAAGTGTAGTCCTTGGACTACACTTAGCAATTGATTGCAGCTGAAGAATGAGATCTAATTCTAATAAATCTTCCTGTGTCATCTGTATTTTGCTGAAGATTCTACAAAGTAATAGCTGAGAATTCTTACATTGAACATCACTTAGAAATACCAAACATTTATAGTCATGTTGGTAGCATCAGCTTTCTAGGTCATTGTGAAGAATGAGGAAGATAAACATTAGAAAATAGTGGAACTACATTGAAATAGCTACTGTATTAAGTGTTATTATATTTAAAACATTTGTTGTACATTATGTTTAGTGCATAATTCTACCAGTAATTATTATTTGACTAGTTAAGTTTTGCAAATAATATTACTGAGATGTTTGTAAAGTTCTGTAAGAAAAACAAAAATCTGTGATACATTATTTGTAGGAAATGAGAAATTATTTGGTCCCCTAACTGGGTTCCACAATGAGCCTTAAAAAATATTTTTAATGTTATTTAAACTAAGATTTCCCAGGCCGGGAGCAGTGGCTCAAGCCTGTAATCCCAGCACTTTGGGAGGCCGAGCTGGGTGGATCATGAGGTCAGGAGATCGAGACCATCCTGGCTAACCCGGTGAAACCCCGTCTCTACTAAAAAATACAAAAAACTAGCTGGGCGAGGTGGTGGGTGCCTGTAGTCCCAGCTACTAGGGAGGCTGAGGCAGGAGAATGGCATGAACCCAAGAGGCGGAGCTTGCAGTGAGCTGAGATCCGGCCACTGCACTCCAGCCTGGACGACAGAGCGAGACTCCACCTCAAAAAAAAAAAAAAAAAAAAAAAGATTTCCCAAATATATTCGATTAAAGAATTCCTTTTTGCAGACTAATTTTTAATGTCATGTGTTGTATTGAATAAAGTTCAGGAAATATTTTCACTATATATGATTTCATCACATATATAGACTATATGTACACATATGTTTTAATTTGTATAAAAATGTTTTAATTATACAATATAAGTGGAGGACAGACTCATGAACTATTTAAAATATATTAATGCATGTACTTAGTTAATTGGTAAAACAAACATGTTCTACAAAGAACATGGAGGAACCCATGGAGGTTCCTTAAAAACAATATATGTAAAGTAAAAAAAATTATTTGCAGATTCAGAATCAGAAAATACAGTTTTCTAATAAATAAGCATAAACATACAACTTTGGGAGAGAGGATCATTTTTCTGCCCAAATTTGGCTAAGCAGAAAATTGACATATTTTTAAAATATTAGACGCCTAGTACTATTCTATTTCCAATGTCAATTTCTCATATTCCTTTTATCATATTGTTGTGAAAATATATTCTGGGTACCTAGCAGGAAGTAAGTTGTAGGACACAGTGACTGGAGAAAATATGCAAGCACCAAGGTAACTGCTGTGGTGAAGAACAGTCCCACCGCATCCTTAGGAATGTTGACCAGATTGTGGGGAACACAAACAGTTCCTTTCAGTAGAAAGTACATAGATTAAGAAACCAACCAGATGGCTTAACACACTTTTTATTCTTTCTCTTCCTTCCCTTTTCTTTTCACGGTATAAAAGACTAGTCAGTTATGCATTGCAAATGCAGATATTTACCTCACCTTACTGCTGCCCAAGATTGCCTCTTATGAAATATCCCGCTGAATAAATCTTTGACTATCTATCAACATGGAGTGGTGTGCTTTGCCCTCTGCTTGCTGAGAGTTATTCTTGGTTCCGGTAGGGAATTTTTCTGACACATATCAAAATATTGTTTGATATCTTGATTTTTATGTGTGCATAATTGCTCATCTCATGTGCATACCATCGCTGAAGCTGGTTTTGACTTTGGCTTTTACTCTTAATAGAAACCATGCTATAGCTTATTCTGTGTGTACTCCATATTGACCTTTTGTCAATAGTTAAGAATATAATTTGTATTTCAATGCCACTGTGAGGATCAGAGCTGATATGGAACGTTCTAAAAGACCTTATGCAACTCTGAGTCAATTTAAATTAAGATATACTTTTGTCATCTTTATATTTTTAATATGAAATTGCTATTGGATGATTCAGAGGTTTTTTTCTGTTGTTAGATATAAGATAAAAAAGAGAAGGTAATCCTCAGAGATGCAGGTGGTGAGGTCACAGAGATCACCTAAAATAATCAAAAGCCATGGAGATTTTCTTCTTGAGCTTCCTGATACATCAATATTCTAAAAATATATAGATGTGCCGTTCACCCTGGAGAAACAAAACTTTCTTTGACACTCTTAAGTTCAACTCTTACATTGGTTTTAATGCAAGTCTTTTTTCAAAAGTCACTCTTTCTGACAAACTTTGCCTATACCACACAATCAAAAAGAGAATTAGCCCTCTATTCCATCATTCTCTAACCCCTTATCCTGCTAAGCCTTTCTTCAAGTTTTCATTTTCTTAATATGTGATAGGATATGTGATATTATGTCACTGTTCATCTGTCTCCCCAACTAAAATGAAAGATCTTAGAAGACAGGTACTTTATCATATTTCCATCTAAATTTTATTTCCTGGAATAAGACCTCTTATACTAGGCAAATGGAGAAGGAACAGTAAATCCTCTCACTCCAGCGCAAGACCCAGTTAAAAAAAAAAAAGGCATTGCTTCTTGGGAGAAGTAGAAGCAAAATCCTTCTTCCTTTGAATAAGGGAATAAGGAAACCTACTTCCAGGACACAAGTAGAGATCTACTGCCTCTGGAGTACAAGAACAAGCAAGAACTCTCTGCATGTGGAGATGGGCAGAAAACTCTTTGTGGCATCAGTAAATATGCATCAGTAAAAATGTTGCATTAGGTGAGATAGAGAAGAAGTGATAAATGATCTTTAACCTCCTAAGCCTCAAGAATACATGTGAGAGTTGGGCTCCCACAAATAGGAGAAAAAAATCTGATAACGAACTATTCTCCAAGGCCAGGGATATAAGGCCTGCATAAGGTTGAAACTGAAATAAGAAACTGGAGTCTTCCTCTATATTTAGTATGAGAAAACTACCCTCCTAGTAAATAACAGCAGTCTACCACTGGGAGAGGGGCACTGCATAGAGAGAAATGTCCTCACGTCACAGGTATGCAAAGGTTGCTGAAAGATAAGCCTGAAAAAGCCAAAAGCAAAAAGAACACCATCATCTCATGCCCCATTCTAAGCACAAAGTAACAGCAGGTTAACACTAGAAATATTTCCTGTGGTCAACTAGAGAGTGTAACAGCAAAAACCCAAACCAGCTCAAGTTATGACTAAACTGACTCAATTCCACATAATAAACAAAAGAAGAGTCATGCCCATTTCTGGTAGTAATTTTATTTATCGTTTTTTCTAGTGTCTCCCATAGTTTCTGACATTCAATTTTTTAAAAATCGTGAGACGCAATAAAGGAAGAAAATAACTCAACCATTAATAAGAGATGAAGTAATAGACTCAGAGATGTAAGTGTATAAAAATGTCAAATGGGAATGCTAGAAATAAAAAAAATAAAATATCACAGATAGGGAATTCCTTTGGTGGACTGAGCAAAAGTTTGGATATAGGTGAGGAAAGAATTCGAAATCCCTGAAAGTGAGAAGAATTGAACAAAAAGTATCCAAATTGGCCGGGCACGGTGGCTCAAGCCTGTAATCCCAGCACTTTGGGAGGCCGAGACGGGTGGATCACGAGGTCAGGAGATCGAGACCATCCTGGCTAACACGGTGAAACCCCGTCTCTACTAAAAAAATACAAAAAAACTAGCCGGGCGATGTGGCGGGCGCCTGTAGTCCCAGTTACTTGGAAGGCTGAGCAGAAGAACGGCGTGAACCCAGGAGGCGGAGCTTGCAGTGAGCTGAGATCCGGCCACTGCACTCCAGCCTGGGCGACAGAGCGAGACTCCGTCTCAAAAAAAAAAAAAAAGTATCCAAATTGAAATACAAAGAAGAAAAAAGTATGTGTGTTGCAGAGCCAGGGTGGGGAAGGAAGAATCAGAGCAGAGCTCCCAAGAGCTGAAAGCAGTGTGTATCTGCATATATATGTAATTGCTTTCTTTCAGGAAAAATAGAAACAGAATGGGCAGAAGAAACGTTTTAAAAATAATGGTCTGGAATTTTCCAAAATTAATGAAATACAACAAACTACATGTCCAAGAAGGTCGGAAAAACCCAAATAGGAAAAGTATAAAAAAAGGATGCACATGTACACACAAACACATCATGGTCATACTAGAGAAAGGCAAAAATAAAAAGTCAATCTCAAAGGCAGTTTAGAGGCAGGAGAAACAAAACAAAACACTGCAAGACATTGAGAGAAACAAATGTAATAGTCGTACCAGATAAATCATTAGAAATACTACAAGCCAAAGTCTCAGAAATCACCACTAAAGAACTTATCTATGAAACCGAATACCACCAATACCCCAAAAACTACTGAAATAAAATTTTAATTTTTTAAAAAAATATTACAAGCTAGAAAACAATGGAGTGACATCTTTAAAGGCCACACACACAAAATGAATTGACACAAAATTGTAGCCCGGGTGACATTTAAAAAAAAAAGAATGCAGGCAAGGTATGGTGGCTCTCACCTGTTAATCCCAGCACTTTGGGAAGGCAAGAAAAGAAGATAGCTTGATACTCAGGAGGCTAAGGTAGGAAGAATTGCTTGAACGTAGGAGGCAGAGGTTGCAGTGAGTTGAGACTGCACCACTGCACCCCAGCCTGTTAGGCAACAGAGCCAGACTCTATTTAAAAAAAAAAAAAAAAAAAAAAAGGCCGGCGCGGTGGCTCAAGCCTGTAATCCCAGCACTTTGGGAGGCCGAGATGGGCGGATCACGAGGTCAGGAGATCGAGACCATCCTGGCTAACACGGTGAAACCCCGTCTCTACTAAAAAATACAAAAAACTAGCCGGGCGAGGTGGCAGGCGCCTGTAGTCCCAGCTACTCGGGAGCCTGAGGCAGGAGAATGGCGTAAACCTGGGAGGGAGAGCTTGCAGTGAGCTGAGATCGGCCACCGCACTCCAGCCTGGGCAACAGAGCGAGACTCCGTCTCAAAAAAAAAAAACAAAAACATAGCTTGAGCCCAGAAGTTCAAGACCAACCTGTGCAACATGGTGAATCCCCATCTCTACAAAAATTACAAAAATTAGGTGGGTGTGGTTGCACATGCCTGCAGTCCTAGCTACTCAGGAGGTGGAGGCTACAGTGAACTGTGATCATGCCACTGCCCTCCAGCCTGGGGGACAGAGGGAGAATCTGTCAAAAAAAAAAAATAAGAAGAAGAAAAGATTGGTAAATAAAACGTTTTTCTCACAAAGTGAGAATTCATTGCCAACAGCTGTGCACTACAAAATATTAAAGAAAATGCTTCAAGAAGAAAGAGTGTGACACCAGATGGAATTCTAGATCTATATAGAAAAGGGAAGATCAACAGAATTTACAAAAACGAATGCAAAAGTAAAAGAAAATTTTAGTTTACACATGCCAAAACTCATTATAAGATTTAATTGTGTCATTTATTGTTGGCCAATTACACTCTAAATAAAGCAGTTTATAAGTGAAAGATAATATCGATTCTGTTCACAAATAGAACAATGTATTGGGTTTATAACACATATAGGAGTGAAAACTAAGACAACAATAACATAAAACATGAGAGGGAAGAAATAGAAGGACATGGTTGTAAGTTTCTTACACTATAATTAAAATGCAGTAATATTATTTGAAAGTAGAGAGTGGTAAGTTAAAGTATATTATATTATTACTACTTTATACTCTCAGAATATTGAATATTAAAGGAGACTGAGACTAACAACCAGTTTTTGGTAAGGGAGTGGAGCAATTGGAATTCCCACATATGGTAGATACCAATGTAAATTTTATAACCATTTTGGAAATTTCTTGCAGAGGTAAACATACACATAACATACCATTTCACCATGTTAATTCTGAGTATTCACTTAAGTGAAACGAAGGTATATGTCTCCAATGCACTATTATGCAAATATTCCTAGAAACTTTACTCATAAGAGTAAAATCTAGAAATCAAATATCATCAACAGGTGAGAAGATTAACATACTATAGTATATTCATGCAATGTTGTACCTCTTACTAAAAATTAATAAACAACTGTTACACTTATCAACGAATTAAACAAAAGAAACCAGGCACAAGAGAGTACATACTATATTGTTTCATTTATGTTAAGTTCTAAATAGGCAAAAAGATGATATGGTGATAAAAATCCAATTAGTAGTTCACTGCAAATTTAGAAGTACTGCAAAGGCCACATGGGAAATTTCAGGTGTGATGGATATGTTCTGTAAATTGATTGGATTGATGGTTGCATGGGGGACATGTATTTGTCAAATCTTATTGAATTTTGGATATTGTATTGTTTTTAATTTATACCTCAATAAAAGTTATTAACAAAAGAAAAATAATTTAAAATAAAACCAAATAATAAAATTCAAGTATGTGCTATTTCCAAAGAAACACATAAAATTACCTGACATAAAACAGTTAAGATAAAAATAGCAAAAGGTTAAAGAGAGTAGGGAATGTAACAGTAAAAATAAAATTTAATGCAATCTTTAGTAAATGGTCTATATAAATCACTTTTAAGTTAATTTATTGTGGTAATTTACATAACAAAATTTATCATTCTAACCATTTTTAAGTGTTCAGTTCAGAGGAATTAACTATTATTCACATTGTTGTACAGCCATTACCACTAATCATCTGCAAAACTTTTTATCCCATATTAAAACTACCCAATAAGCAATAACTCCCCAATCTCCTCTTCCCCCGGCCCTTCATAACCAGAGGTTACTTTCCGTCTCTATGAATTTTACTACGCTAGATACATCATATAGTGGAATCAAAAAGTATTTGTCTTTTTGTGTTTGGCTTATTTTACATAGGATAATGCCTTAAAGCATGTATCGGAATTTCATCCTTTTTTAACGCTGAATCATATTCCATTGTAGTTATATACTACATTTTGCTCATCCATTCAAATGCTGATAGATTTATGAGTTGTTTTTATTTTTTTGGTTATGAAAAATGCTACTGAGAAAAATAGTATTCAGATATATCTTCAAGTTCCTTCTTTCAATTATTTTGGGTATATCGTCAGAAGTGGAATTGCTGGACCAAATGGTAATTCCGTGTTTAATTTTTTGAGAAGCCACCATACTATTTTCTATAACAGTAGTACTATTTTAAATTCCGATCACCAGTGCAAAAGGGTTCCAATTTCTCTACATCCATGTCAACACTTGGTTTTTGTGTATTGTTTCTTTTTTGTTACTAGCCATCCTAACGGAAATAAAGTGGTATGCCATTGTGATTTTGACTTGCAATTTACTTAATTATTAGTGATATTAAGTATCTATTTTTACAGCTTATTGGCCATTTATCTTCTTTGAAAATATGTCTATGCAAGTTCTTTGCATAGTTCAAATATTCATTATATTGTTTTATTTTCACTGAAATGTAGGAGTTCTCTGTATATTCTAGATCTTAATTCCTAATTAAATAGATAATTTGCAAATATCTTCTCCCATTTTGTGGGTTACCTTTTTATTCTGTTGATAGTGTCCTTTCATGAACAAAAGTTTTAATTTAGATGAAGTCACATTTGTCTATTTTATGTTACCTATGCTTTTGGTGACATACCCAAGAAATCATTGCCACATCCAATGTCATGAAGGCTTTCCTTTTCATTTTCTCTTAAGATTTTTGGAATTTTAGCTCATACATTTAGATCTGTGATCCATTTTGAGTTAATTTTTGTATATATTGTAAAGTACAGAGCCAATTTCCTTCATTTGCATGTGGTTATCTAATTTTCCCAGCACCATTTGTTGGGGGAAAAACCCCCAAAACTTTCCTTTCTCCATTGAAAGTCTTGATATCCTTCTCAAAACTAATTTGACTATATATGTGAGGATTATTACTGGGCTATTATAGTACTTCATATGCCTATCTGTATTCTAGCACCACACTGTTTTGATTACTGTACCTTTGTAATATGTTTTGAAATTAACAAAAAGAATGAGGCCTGCAAATTTGTTCTTCTCCAGGATTGTTTTGGCTATTTAAAGTTTGTTGAGATGTTATATAAATTTTAAGATGGACTTTTCTAATTCTGCATAAAAAGTTATTGGGATTTCAACAGGGATTGCACTCAATCTATAGATTGATTTAGCTAATATTTATATCTTAACAATATTAAATCTTTCCATTCATGAATGGGGGTGGCTTGCCATTTATGTATGTATTCCTTAATTACTTTCAGCAATATTTCATAGCTTTCAGTATACAATTCTTTCATCTACTTGATTAATTCCTAAGTATTTTATTCTTTTTGATGCTATTTTAAGTGAAAATGTTTTAATTCCATTTTTCGATTGTTCATTGGACAGTATAATAAAAACAATTATAATGAGTTCCAACTTGTGAACATTTATAGTGATGAATTAAACAAACAGAAATTGAAAAAAATCAAAAGAAAACACTAATATTGGGAGAATGTACCTCATCTTCCTCAGTATTTGACAGATAAAATTGAAAACAGACAAAAAAGAGAAAGAATCATCACAATATAGAGAAAGTGCTGGCAAACTATGGCCAGTGGATCAAATCTGGCCCCCGTCTATTTTTGTAAATAAATTTTCGGTTACGTATATTCATACTCATTTGTTTACAGATTTGAACAGTTGTAACAGAGATCACATGGCCCACAAAACCTAAAATACTTCCTCTCTACTATTCTACTTTATAGAAAAGGTTTGCCAACTCTTGATGTGGAGAATCAAATTATTGTTCTATACAGACAGTGGCTTGAAGAAATATAAAGCTCAATTGTCTCACACCCAGGAAGTCTTATTTTTGGCTGTCCAAATCCCATCAGGTAGCAGTTATTGTCAGCACCAGGACTTAAACTCAGTCACAGGTTCTGCTTACTTCTCAGAAATGGTTCACATGACCGCTCCAAGATACAACGGAGTCCGTGAGGTGACACATCCTGAGTTGCACTCAAACCTACGAACAGTTTTTATGTACTGTACAAAAGGAAAAAAGGAAGAAAGGATACATTTGGGGCATCCTGCAATATTTTCATATCACATTGCACTCCTCAGATGCTACACACTATGGAGTATTAAAATAGTTATTAATATTATAGAATGAAAATAAAATCTCAAAAATCAAAATGTAGAAGATGTTTTTCTTGATGCTAGTGACATAAAATAGGAAGAAATAACACTTCCCCAAGTAAAGACAGTTAAAAATATGTCTAAATAATCCAAGCTAATCTTTATAAGTAAAACTTGGATCAGAAAGGATGACTGCATTGAATTTCATGGCCAACTAAGGGAAAATAAAATTATAATAACAATTTCAAACATGACGTTTAATTTATATTCAGAAGGAAAAGCTTTAAATGCCTTATGATTAGACATCAAAACTATACAGTAAAACAGACTGTCAAATAAAACATTGAGTCTAATCATAAATGTTTACAGAATGATCATAGGAAAACAGAAAAATTTAGATAAATATAAAAACACTCATTTAGAAAACATAAAAACAATTACATTTGGAGCTTAGTGGGTTTGTTGTTGTTGCTTTCTCATGTTGGCAATGAACACTTCGGTTGATTTTTCATCCAGAGTACACCAGCACAATCTACCAATTGTTAATGGCCAGCATCTGCTCTGACTGGTATGGTGGTTATCTGAATATTGTATTACTGATGTGCATACCCAAATGCTAATAAAGTTTAATGTGAGACACTTATTCTTAACATAAAGGGGACCTAATTGTCAAATATAATTGAAGTGAATTCAGTTGAACTGGAAATATTTAAGCTGATTTTTTTCCCTTGACCCCAATGCACATGTCTGTTTGAACTATAATCTTCAGGAAGCTTCAGGTCTAAGGGTTTATTCTTTAATTTAAGTGATCGCTTTAAAAGACTTCTTTATTTCTTGCCTTCTTGCCTCATTCCCCTCTTCTTTCTTCCCTTCCTATCTCCTTCTCTGCTTTTTTTCTTTCTTGTGGAGCTCATGATACACTCTTGTCTCTTCCATTTGGAATATAAAATCCATACTTGTTATATGTTTGGTACATGCATGCTAGACATCGAGATGTTATAAATTAACTATAAATATTATTGAGATTACCAGTACTTCTGGGAAGAAAAACATGTATTGGGATAATGCTGCATATCACATTCTGTCAGAAAAGCTCTATACTTAAAGGCAAAGACCAGGGGATGTTAGTTTTCCTACGTAGGGAGGGTAGAATTGGGAAGGGATAGTATAATGATAGGCTGCTCTTTACATAAATAAAAAGGATTTTTATTTAAAAAAAATAAAGTCTTTTCTCTCCGATTTAGGCTTGATCAAAGCTAATGCCAGACTTCTACACTGAAGGCAATATGAGCTATATGTTAATTACTTTGAGCATCATAATATCAATAAACAATTAATATTCTGTAACCCAATCAGCCTCTGCTTCCTCTAAGTTAAAGAGAGGTCATAGAGGGAAAAAATCCTTTTATAAAAATCTAATATAACTAATCAGGAAGGATGGAGAAACAAAAGTACAAAACATTAAAAACAGAATCTATTGTTGCAGTTATGGAAAGATATCACGGTAGAATAATTGTGAGAGAATACTAAGTGAGGCTCCGTGCTCATGCATTTGAAAACCTCCATAAAGTGGACCATTTGCTGGAAAACATAAAAGATGAAGTTATTCTCATAAAGGAGAAAAACCAATAATGTATAAAATTGGGGGAAAAGTTGAAGAAATATACGTTAAAACAAAGGTTCTCATCCACATCAATTTATGACTCAGATCTTCCAAACTCACTGAAAACTAATTTTATTAAAAGTGTAATCCATGCCTTACAATGTATATTTTAATATATTTCATATAGGTTTTGATCATGCTTTGTTAATAGATTTTGTTATCAATGTTAATAGGGGAGATGTTGCTTAAGGGGTACAAAGTTTCAGTTAGGAGGAATGGTTTTGAGATTTATTGCACAGCCTGGTGACTACAGTTAATAATAATGTATTGTATATTTCAGAATTGCTATGAGAATAATTTCAAGTGTGTTTATCACAAAATTGATAACTATATGAGATGAGGTATATGTTAATTAGTTTGATTTATGCATTCCACACTGAATACATATATAACATCTCATTGTACCCCATAGATATTTGAAACTACACTTTGTCAATTAAAAATGTTTCAAAATGTTAGTAGGATTTTGTTTTCCCACTGTTATTACAAATTGTTCACTATTTTCTCTAAGGCTATAGGCTAACTGGTCACATTATTGAACTCTTATCAATTTTTATATAAGTATATGTTTAGCTGCAAATAAGCAAACATTCAACCAAACAAATTTAAGCAAAAATTTAGCTCACCTAATTAAACACACTAGGCCTAATCAGGTGTTCTGAGATGAGGCTTGATTCAGGGCTTAAAAAGGATTTAAGAGCAGGATGTAGCTCGTTTTTTCTCCTTGATCTGGCTTGGCTCCATTTTCGGACACAGTTTACTCTTGTGGTCACATGAGGCTGTTAGTAGCACCCAAGGCTATATTCTCTCAAGATCCTATTTAGCAGTTAAGAAAGAATCTGCATCCAGGCATTGCCAGTCCAATCCTAAGATTAAAACTGATTAGAGCAATTTAAATTACTTGCCTATCTTTGAAACCACCATGGCCAAGAGTACAGATTACACCAATTAAAGTCCTCAGAGCTTATTTTTGGTGTTTGATATAGTAGAGATGACTACAGTTTAATCAGAAAATGTGCAGGCTCCTATCCTGGAGTAGAGGCTTGCCAAGAAATGGCTTCCCACTCGTACTATATTTCCCTTACACTTGTGAAACTAGGTGGAGTCATGTGACCAATTCTCAGGCATGGCATGTGAGCAAACAGGTTGTTTGACTCACTCATCCTAAAGTGAACAAGAAACAAATGTTCTTTCTTCAATCTTCCTCTATCCATTTTCAGGCTGGAGGAATACTTCTAGAATCTTTGAGGTGGAATATGGGAGAGACAATATAGGAGAGTATCTGACTATTGATAGACTTCTTGAAGTCAGATTATTCTTGCATTCTTTTTAAAAAGGCACAATAATGATGTATATTAATATGATGCACTTAGCTTTCTGACAGTCTGTTAGCTTTCTGGCATACATATTTGTAAGTAACAGTATATCCTAACTTCATTTTGTGGAATACACTAAACCCATAAAATACATTCAGTAGGTTTTGTTACTTTCTATGCACTGATCAAGTTAATTGTCAAAAAAAAAAAAAAAAAAAAAGGTAGGTCCTCAAAGGTTTCTGAGAATTTGCTTTACAATAATCTAAGCCTTGGTTATTACTTTTTATGTGGGACTAGAGGGGGAAAAAGAAAATACATCAATTTTTTTTTCTGTTGTCCTGTCATTTGTTAATTCACATTTATATCCTCTGGAATTAATTTTGTAAACATGTTTTGTGAAAAGTTAATAATTATTAGATTTTTGAGGTTATTGGCACATTGTATATATTATCTCTTAATTATTTGAATCTCTGTCATTATGTCATCATTTCATTCCTAATGATTGTGTTTCTATTTACTTGATCAGAATTGAGACCTTTCTTTTCTGCTCTCCTTACTTCCTTTCTCCCGCTTGCCTTCTACTCCCTCCATTTCTCTCCTCTCTCTCTCTTTGTTTTCGTCTTTCTTCCTTCTTTTGTCTTTCTCATTCTTTTATTTCCTTGGTTTGGTATGCGGTAGAGAGGAGTTCTTCTTAAAAAGTTAACAGTTTCAGTAATCAGATCTATTGGCTTTTATCCAAGTGATTGTTTTATAGTGCTCATGGAGTAGTGCTGTAACAATCTTTTGTATCCCCATTGTTCTGAATACATGTATGGGTACAGGCAATATCTCACAGTTTAAGAATACTGTATTAGAGTGGTTGAACACAGTGGTCAGTCCAGAAAATGACATAGAAGAAAAAACTATATGACCTTGAGTATCGCCATGATGTTTCATATACAACACCAAAGGTACAGTCCAGAAAAGAAATCATTAATAAGCTGCTTCATTCAAATTAAAAACTCCTACCCTGTAGAAGACAAGGTCAGGAGAATGAGAAGACAAGCTACCATCTGGGAGAAAATATTTGCAAAGACATATCTAAAACAGAGTTGTTATTCAAACATATAAAAACTCTTAAAAGTCAATAATAAGAAAACCTGATTTAAAAATGTAAAGGACCTTCACAGGCACCTCACGAAAGAAGATATACAGATGGAAAACAAGCATATGAAAAGATGCTCCATATCATATGTTACTATGGTCTGTATTTTTCTGTCCCTCCAGAATACCTAGGTTTAATCTAGTGGCAGTTTAATACTGTGGCAGTATTGAGAGGTAAAGCCTTTAGGATGTTATTAGGTCATGAGGGCTCTGCGGTCACAAATGAGATTAGTACCCTTAGGAAAGAGGCTTTAAGGAGTCTTTCATGCTTTCTGCATATGAAGATGCAGCAAGAGGAACCTCTATGAAGCAAAGTATGAAGCTTCACTAGATACTAAATCTGTCAACACCTTCATCTTGGACTTCCCAGCCTCCAGAACTGTGAATTATTTACAATTAAATAATTATTTACTTACAAGGTATTTTGTTATAGCAGCCAAAACAGACAAAGGCACATATGATCAGTGAAATGCAAATTAGAACAATGAGATACTACTACACACCTATTAGAATGGTCAAAACATGGGACAAAAGCAACACCAAATTCTGACATGGATGTGAAATAACAGGAACTGTCATTTACTACTGATGGGAATGCAAAATGGTACAGCCACTTTGGAAGACAGTTTCTCAGTTTTGTGCAAAACTAAACCTTACCATACAATTCAGCAGTCACGCTCACAGAATTTACCCAAGAGTTGAAAACTTAAGTCCACACAAAAGCCTGTACATGGATGTTTATAGCAACTTTATTTATAGTTGATAAAACTTGGAAGCAATCAAGATGGCCTTCAGTGGGTGAATAAATAAATATACCGTGGTAAATCCAGACAACAGAACATTCCTCAAGGCTTAAAGGAAATGAGCCACCAAGTCACAAAAAAACTTGGAAAGGCATTAAATGCGTATTACTAAGTGAAAGTAGCCTGTCAGAAAAGGCTACATATTTTATGATTCCAATTATATAACATTCCAGAAAACGTAAAATTATGGAGATGGTAAAAACAAACAAACAAACAAACAAAAAAACAGGTGCCAGGAGTTGGGGGAGGCATGAATTGGCAAAGCAAGCAGAATTTTAAGGCAGTAAAAATAATCTTCATGACACCATTCATTATATATTTGTCAAAAACCATAAAATGTACAACACTGACAATGTGAGCAGTGGACTTTTGTTATTAATGATGTGTCTGTTATTGTAGGTACATCAGCTATATCAGGTGTATCACTCTGATGGAGGACATTGATAATGGGGGAGGCTAATACATGTTGCATATATGGGGACAGAGTTATATGAGAAATCTCTAATTGTGCTTTGAAATGAAAACTACTCTAAAAATTATCTTAAAAAACACATATTTTTCACACAGCAAAACAAAGCAAACAACTTACAGTAAGAAGTAAGGCTGTTTGGGATTAAATTTTAGCACAACAGCTTATTAGAAACCTTAAGAAAGTTAACCACTCATTTCAAATGTATTTTTAAATACATAGTTTAGACATACAAACAGACATATAGAATAATACTCATTTATCCACCACAGAGCTTAAGAAATGAACACTGCAATTATTCCTTAATAATTTACTATATTTTATACATTTCTAAAACAGGGATTATAATTTTGTTTCTACACTATACAGGTTTAATATCACTTTGTGTATATTCCTTTAAAACTTTCTTTTATATCTAAATATATTAGTTCATTCTTTTCCACTTTTATCATATTTTATATATTTTATATTTTATAATTATACCACAATTGACTTTTTCATTTTATTCTTAATATTGAGATAATTTTTAATTTTGTGTTATTACAATGATGATATGATTATTTTATATATCATACGATGCACATACACAAGACATTCATTAAAGTACACTTCTAGGAGCTGAATTCAAAATACTTCTAGGATATACACATTCAGTTTTACATGATAATATCGAAGGAGGTTTTCAAAACAGTTTGTAGCCATTTTCATTCTCATTTACAACCTATGAATATTATCATTGATCAAAACACCTGACATTATGTCCTTCTGAACTCCTGTACAATAAGACTTAAAATATTTTCAAGTCTAATGGGACTAATTGATATTTCATTGTGGTTTAAATATGTACGAATTATTAAGAAGATTGAGCATATTTTTATACATTTGCCAGTTGTTTGCTGTTTAGCAAAATACCCGTTCTTATATTTGCTTCATTTTTATATTAAATGTTTTAAATGTTTGAATTATAAGATGTCTTTATAAAGTATACATTATATTTTCAAATATAATCATTGTCCTTCCTTGTTCTTGAATTATTTTGTTACTTTATGGTAACATTATATAAATCATTTTTAAATTTAATGTATTGTAGTTACAGCAGGCATTTGCTTTATAACTTGCCCTACTTTATTAATACTTATTTACTCCCAAGTCATATAGTTTTTATATTACCTTCTAAATATTTATTTTTTATATTTAATACTTAAAGTACCTGGAGTAGGTTTTAATATATTATTTCAAGAAATAAAATTATATTTTCTTTCATACGAATAACTAATAGTTTCAATACAACTTATATATTTCATTATTTCACAATTGATCTACAATTTCAATTCTAACATGTGTATTTGTGTTTTGTGATATTTTGTTCCACTGTTTTATCTACCCTTAGCACTAACTTAATTTTTCAATATAGACAATAGTTAAGAGCAACCAAGTATTGTGGATTGAATTGTTGGCTCTGCACTGTCAGCAGTGTGACTGTAGACATGCTACTTAATATCTACAAAAGGTAATTTGAATACTTAACAAGACTAAATATGTTTATATATGCAAAAAATGTAGAAAATTGCATGGTATGGGTATGTCACTAATTATTATAATAGTAATAAATTGATAATGAGTAGGACATATATATATACATACCTATCTTGATATTCTTCTCGGAAAATTTCAACTATTCTTGACCCTTTTATTCTTATAAATTTTAGAATGTCTCTTTTAAAAACTCAATAAATATATTTCTGTAGACAAAAAAATAAGAAATGTGATACTCCCACTTAGTCTTTAACATGATGCAATATTTTGCAACAAGAGCCCAGAATATCCTGTTCTGCTAAAATGATATAAGACAATATATTTTTTTTATCTGTGATGAAGTTTGTTTGCCAAAATTTACTTGATACTGTTAGTGGACTAATTTCAAGGCATATGAGTGCACAAAGATGATAATGTAATGTGAAAATGAAGATATGTATTGTATTAATCAATTTAATTGGTATTAGATAGCACAGAGACAGTGAATCCACTATGAGATGGGCCTTGACCAGCTTCCTTTGTATTACCTAGACCTAAGATGCCAGTGCTGCACCAAGGAGGCTATGATAACGCTTCACATCTCCAGGATTCAGTGTCAACTTTGTCCCTCTGTCAAAATAGCCAAAATAATTAGGTATCTCCCTTTTCCCAGTGTATGGTTACCCAAGTAGTAGGCTATAAATCTGTTTTGGGAAAGACGACGTCTTAGAGTCCTTCTTTCTGGATCTCTGAATCCTGTTGAGACACTGGGGTCAGGGATAGGAAATCAATCAAAGGCTCAGGATTCTTATGTTTATTATTATTATTAATATAAATGGGAGATCTTGTTATGTTGTCCCAGCTGGTCTTGAACTCTTGGCCTAAGGAATTTTCCAGCCTCAGCCTCCCAAATAGCATAACCTTTTATTTTGCCAATCGCCTTCAGCCTCTGGATCATCCACTTTTCATTTCTTATCACCGTAAATGTTCAGTGATTCCCTTCTTGGTTGCCTGTTTTGCCCATAGAAACACTTTATTCAATTAACCATCTCCTGAATTATCTGAGGCCCTTTGGCTGCCACTTTGAATTCACCACACAATAAAATCACATCAAGCTGGTGTTGGACAGTCAGTACTTCTTATTGCTTTGGGGTTCCATCATCCTTGTCAGTGCGCAGAGACAGTGGCCTTTCCACTGTCCACTGTGATCTACAGAGCAGACCTAGATTCTGTGCTTCTCACCAATGTAGTCCATATGGCCTTGGTAACTGGCAGGTCCCCAGGGCCTTCCTTTGGAACATTTCATAATAGACATAATATATCCATTCGTGCTCACTTTACAGAGTCTTTTAATCCCTTCCTTCAAAGTCAGATTCACCAGTGATGGTATTTTGACATCACTTACCATGGATCATTGCTTTTTCTATTCTTCTAGGAACCATTCTCATGGCAAGGTCATACCATCTCCTGAAAATCTCGTCAGTCATTAACTTAAATCTTAAGAGAATGTTTCCAAATAAACAAACTCTTCCTCATATCCTAGACCTACTGAGCAAGCAAGCTTGTTGCTTAAATTCTTGACATATTGTTTAACATTTTTGCATGCATGTGAAATAGAACTTGGTGTATAATTTTCCCCACTTGTAAGACCCTTGCCAGGTTTTGAGACCAAAATAGTGTTGAAAATTGAGTAATGAGCCTTATTATTCTACTCTCTAAAATACTTTATATAACATTTATTTCAATTTTCCTCAAATATTTATAAGATACAAAAGCAAAAACCACCTTGACCTAGAGTTATCTTGGTGGGAAGGGTTTAAATCACAAATTAAATTTCTTTAACTGCCATTGGAATATATAGATTGTGTTTTTCTTTTTGTGTAGTTTCCATATATTATGTTTTGCGAGAATTGTGTCCATTTAATCTAACCAAATTTATTGGTGTAAATAGATCATAATATTTTTCTATATTTTCTTTCTAATCTCTGTAATATCTGTACTGGTATTACATTTTTATCCTGAAACCAGTAATTTGTATATTCTCTGTTTTATAGGCTTTCAGTTATTTATTGATTTTGTTAATCCTTTAAAGAATTAAATTTTAGCTTGTTTTCTCTGTTGTCCATTTGTTTATTTCACTGATTTATGTTTTTATCTTTACTCTTCACTTCCATCTACTTTCTTCATATTTTATGCTTTCCTTTTGTTCTAGCATCTTAATCATTGGCTAATTAGTGAACCAGTTAGTGAGAGATCACTAATTTTCAGCTTTTCTTATTTTTTAATACAGAAACTTAAGGCTAAGTAAAGCTAAGCACTATTTTAGCAGTATCCTACAAGTCTGGATATGTTTTCCGTATCCTAAAATAAATAATATTTTCTAATTCCCATTGTTGTTTTTCCTTTGGGCCATGTACTGTTTAGAACTGTACTGCTTCATTTCTAAGTAGTTTGAAATTTTCTAGTTTTCTTTTGGTTATTGACTTTTAAAATATTTCCTCTCTAAATTGAGAACAGACTTTTTATAATTTCAATGCTTTGAAATTTGTTGTGACTTCCATTAGAACCCAGAATATTATCTCTACCCATACCCCCAGTCTTGCAGGAGTCTATATATGTTCATACAGTCAAATTTATTATAATTTTGTTTCTTAGACTTTCTATAATTTTTTGCCTCTGCTTCTTTTATTATTATAACATGTGGGCATACATTCTCAATACAATACTTGTACTGGACTTGCTCTTTTGTCTTCTATAGTAGTTCCGTTAAACATCCTAAGTGAATACTATTTCCAACTCTTGAAATTAGTATGTAAACAATCCATTTTTTCCAGCCATTCTTTCCACAATATTTAAGACTCTGAATTGTATTATAAGCACGGCTTTGGAGACACTCATCATATGCTGTTGTGCCATATTTGTATTGTTCTTCAGGATTCATTTTCTAATTTCCATTGTGCATTCTAATGACCTAAAGGTTGTTTACAATTATATTGGGTAATTTGCAAATACTTTTGGGTTTTCTAGTTGTCATACTGTTATTGATTTTTAGCTTTATTCCAGTGTAGTCGGACATCATCCACTATATTATTTCAATGCTTTGGGGCTTTAATCTTGCTTATGCGGCAAGCATATGATTAATTTTATAAATATTAAATGTGTGCTTGTAAATAATTGAATTCAGTGAGTGGAGATATCCACATCTATGTATGAACCTATATCTATCTATACCTATATATATATATGTATACATGTTTGTTCTGCGTGGAAAATGCGTGAGGGGAGAAGAAAAGACATACACACAATACCTTAAGGGTAAACAACATTTATCCCATGCAAATGGCAATGCAGATATAATAAGCAAATGATGTAGCAATAAGAAAATGATATAATAAACAGATTGATATAACAAGCTAATTGGAAGGGGAGAAGGGAAAAGATACTTATATACTCATCAGACTATGGAGGATTCACCACCAGACTGCGAAGCAACAGCCTGGGCTCCAGAGTTGGCCTCCGGTCCGCGCACAGATGAGGAAAGGTCTCATGAAGCTTCAGCGCAGTCTGGGACCCTAGCTCTTTCTGTAACGCGTTGTTTGGCATGAGGCCCACTCACGAGGGCTCTTCACGACTGGGCTCAGGGAACACAAAAAGGTCAACTTGTTTTTGTGATTATCTGTTGTTTTTCAATAACTAACGTATAGGAATAGATTGAAATAGAGATTTCTCTGAAACAGAGCTAGATGAACGCCTCAAGGGGCTCACATCACCTGTTCTGGGACTTGGTGATCACTGTTTGTGTCCACGTTCAATTGAGTTCAAATTTGATATTTAACTTTTCCTCTGCAATGTCTACGCATGTATACATCTGCACAGAAAGAAAATGCATGCACAGAAACCAAATTCTCTTGGTCTCTGAAAAAATCTATACATCTATATATATATGTTTATGAACAGCGATATCTAGCTCCCTATATCTACCTACGTCTACATATATCTACTGATTATTCTAGATATACATATGAAATATGTACTTTTTAATTAGAGGACTTAGTCTCTTTACATTTACTAAATCTATACATACACACATATAAGCATTCATATACATACATATTTGAATTTGTTAATCACCATAGTCAAAATATTTATTTATTTTTTGTTTTTTGGGGGGTAGTCTGTGTTCTAATTGTTTTTTAGTGTCCTTAACTTGGAGCTAGTAAGACAGTAGTTTAAATTTTTCTATTGTGAATGTGTAATTGCTATTTCTTCTTTAATATTTGATATGTTCTTATTTATCTCTTCTGAATCTATGTTACACCTTCCTAGTGGATTCCTGTGAGATGTCTATTATGAAATGTGTAACAGTCCATTTTGCTAAATATGGACTTGGTTATGAATAATGACTTTCACTTTCTATTGGTTAGTGTTTTTATGGTATACTTTTTGTATCATTTTCAGTATTTTTTTTTTTTTTTCATTTTCAGTATTTCTCTATCCTTCTATTTAAGTTGTGCTTCTTACTGTTAATATAATCAGTATATGGATGAAATATATTTCATCCATTTCAATTTTTTTTTTTTTTTTGTAGGCAGTGTCTCGCCTGTTGGCCAGGCTGGAGTGCAGTGGCATGATCTCGGCTCACTGCAACCTCCATCTCCCAGGCTCAAGCAATTCTCCTGCCTCAACCTCCTGAGTAGCTGGGATTACAGGCGTGTGCCACCACCCCTAGCTAATTTGTGTATTTTGAGTAGAGATGGGGTTTCACTATGTTGACCAGGCTGGTCTTGAACTCCCGACATCAGGTAATCCGCCCACCTTGGCCTCCCAAAATGTTCGGATTACAGGCATGAGCCACTGCCCAGCCACAACTATCATTTTTTAATTAGATAATTTGGTTTCTGTATATAAATTTTTAAAATATTGTATTTGTTTTCAATTTTGTCATTTACTATTTATATTCGCCCTTTTTTCTACTCCTTTAATCTGTTCATTCATTCATTTAGCCTTGTTCCCTTTCTTGTTTGCTTTTAGATTAAGCAAGTACCTTTTCATATTCTCTCTTTTCTCCATATTAATTTTTTATTTAAAAATTTCCTATTTTAATGGTTATCATAGTGATTATATTATGTATGTTCAATTTATGACAATCTAATACAAATTATCACTTTTACCATTTTTCTGTAAATATCAGATCTTAGATCACTGTAACTGCATTTACCATTCTGTGCCATTTTGGTTATTTTGACATTTATTTTAATTTTATTTTTATTTTAAACTCCAAACATATTTTTATAATAATATTAATTTTAATCAGTAAGTATTAGTGTATATTTATTAATCTGTTTTACTATTCCATTTTTTATAGTTTTTTAATGTATTTCCACATGCAATGCAGAACACAAATTTACCTGGACAATATTTATCTGTATTTCTATTAGTGAGAGTATGCTTGTGAACAATTTTCTTGGTTCCTGTTTGTTTGAAAAAAAATCTTTCGGTTTATTTTAAAGGACAATTCTATTGCATACAGAATTATACATTGCCAGTTACTTTCTGTTTGTACTTGCAGTGCCAACTGAATAGTATTTGACCATAAAGAGGGATCTTTGATACATGCCACAACATGAATGAACTTTGGAAACATTATTCTAAGTGAAAGAAACCACACATAAAAGGCCACATATTGTATGATTCTGTCCTATAAAATATCCTTAATGGGCAAATCCATAGACACAGAAAGCAGATAAGTGTTTCCCAGGGTGTAGGAAAATGAGAAGTGACTGCTTAATGGGTAGATAATTTCCTTTTGGGTTGATAAAAATGTTCGGGAGCTGGATAGTGGTGGTAGTTGTGAATGTACTAAATACCACTGAATTGTACACTTGAAAATGGTTAAAATGATGAATTTTATGTTATATGTATTTTACCACAATAAAAACAAAAAGTAACATCAAATAAAAGATTTTAACTTTTTTCTGTTAAAATTATAGCTATCAAATTATTGCATCTTTAAAATTAATATTACATTTTTCTTTGCTGTTTATAAAATTTTTTATTTGGTTTACAAATTCTTGCTAGTTTGTCTAGTTGTGGGTTTCACTGGACTTATCTTGTTTGGGGCTCGCAAAACTTTCTAAATTTGTGGCTTCATATATTTTAACTCTTGGGAAGTCACTGGTTAGTAATTTCTCAAATACAGCTGCTGCCATATAGTCTTTCTCTGCCTCATTTGTGGTTCCAATTATACATATTTTGAATATTTTCCCTATGTTTAGAATTCATACATTTTTAATCACTCTTTGCTTTAGTCCATATTTTCAGGTTACATTCCACCTCTTCTCTGCTATGTCTAATCTGGTCATCTTAATACTATATTTTGAATTACTAATATATTCTATATTTCAGTTTCCGAATTTGTGTTTTCCATCAAGTTTCTGTTGAAATTCTCCAACTTGCCATCTAGTCTCTTGAACATAATTTACAAAATTATTTCTAATTTTATGTTGAATCGCTTTAGGATCAGAATCATATATGGGTTTGTGTCTCTTTTTTGTCTTTATTTCCAGGTCATTATTTGTGTCTTGATTTTTTTTCATGCCAGCTATTACACGTGTAGTAAGGTAGATGACCTCCATGTGATTCTCCTTCGGAAACGATTCGTTTGTTTTGCCAGGAAGTTAGAATAGGAGCAATTCTTCTTGTTTCAATCAGAGACTGAAGTTATTAGGCCACGTATCCATGTCTGTGAGGGCTGATCTATTTATAATATACATTACTCATTGAATATCTCAACTGAAAGCCTTTCTGGGATCTTAACTGTAAGCCAAGTGTTTATACTAGACCTCTCTCTTGGTGATCCCTTTGTGTCTCCAGCTCAATAAAACTGACTAACTGCTTAGTCTTTTATCCTCTTGCTACAACCTTCAGCGAGTGCTTTGAGGCAGAGCACCACAGAATGTCAGCTCACTTCTCTCAAGTTTCCTTTTTCCCAGTGCTTTTGTCAATTGTTGCCTGCCTAAGGAGTGCTACCTTCCAATGTTTGTCTCTCTAGGACAGTGAGACAGTGAGGCTACTGGAAGCTGAGGTGCCTCTTTTGCTTCAGTCAGCTGGCACAGCACCATATTGTAATTAGTGAATACATCAAAGTTGAAAAGTGGCAGAAAATGCTATTTTCTCTACCATGCATTTTCCTTTGAGATGTTTTATACTGAAATCCTGCTACTTTGTATGTTCTCTGGTACTTTCAGACAACTGGGGTTTTAGTCTCATAAAAGCTGTTTCATGGTAGCCAAAAGTGGCATTTGTAAGCTGGCTTTTTTAATATGGAAATTTTTTTAGCATCACGTTGAGGATATATTCTTTTTGAAAGGATTTGTGTTAGCTTCTGTCATGTGCCATAACACAATTTTCAATTAATTTCTCAGCTTGGAATTACCCACACCAAGCAGGTGGTGTGAATTTGAAATCCAAATCCACAAAAAAAGCACTCCTCTTTCCCTTTGATAAAAATTGTAGTGGGCAATTCCATTAGAGCTATAGTTCTTCAAGTATTCTGTTGTTATTTTATCTTCTCTGCTATTAATATGCACCTTACATTGGTCCAATGCCTATGTTAACATTAACGTCCCAGGCTCTAGGTAGCCAAAGACCATTAGGGTAGGCAGTTATGCCTTTAGTGGCCTCCTCCACCCTGCTGACCCTGTAGTGCTTTTGGTGTGCCAAGGCTCATTCTATCCATTCTTGTTGGTGGACTACTGAATTCCTTCAAATCTGCATTATATATCATTCTGAATTATGTAACAATTTTCTGTTTCTTTTTTTTTTTTTTTTTTTGAGATGGAGTTTCGCCCTGTCACCCAGGCTGGAGTGCAGTGGCACGATCTCTGCTCACCACAACCTCCGCCTCTTGGGTTCAAGCGATTCTCCTGCCTCAGCCACCTGAGTAGCTGGAATTACAGGCATGTGCCACCATGCCCAGCTAATTTTTGCATTTTTAGTAGTGATGGGGTTTCACCATATTGGTGAGGCTAGTCTCGAGCTCCTGACCTCAGGTGATCTACCAGCCTCAGCTTCCCAAAGTGCTGGGATTAGAGGCGTGAGCCACCAAGGCCTGGCCCATTTCTCTTTTTCTTTTAGAATGCTCTCCTAAACTCAATATAATTTTCTGAGAAACACTCCAACCAGCTTTATGTACTTTCTGCAGCAGTGATGGAGCCCACAATCAAAACACAAACACACAAGTTTTGGTTTTGATAGTACAGAAATAACTAATACCATCGGCCTTCTATATGATTATCCCAATCCATACATGAAATGTTTTCTTATCTTTTATAACAAGAACCCAGATCCACTTTTTTTCTGATATAAGCATAATATTCCAGTTGGTTTCTCCAGATCCTAGTGGCAAAGAATCCATATCAATTGTTCCAGAAATTTAAAATACTTGTTTCTGATAGACAAACCTCCTTCAATGACTCACTTCAGCCAGGGTAGCAGGGCAATGATTTTAACTTATAAAAGCTTATTTGACAACTGCTTAATATCTCCATCTAGAAAGTACTCTTAACGTCTTAAGAATTGAAGTGTTTATGAATGTTGAATAAAATTGATCTATAGCTTGTAATTTCATGGAGGAATATTTTTTGAAAATTGATTTTTCTCATTTTAGAGAAAGCATGTAGTCCTAACTCTGTTTTTCTAGTAAGTCCCTAATAGTTTCTGATTCTGATCCCAAAGCAGTCGCTGCTGAATGGCTCTGACTTTGCAAATGTGTTCCAAAGCCCATCAGGTTTGATTCGTTGAGTTGTATACTTTTGTATAAAACTCTGGCTGCCATAGAAAAGTGTGATATTTGCTGTTTTAAGATAAGAATTGTAACAGTAGGTACCACTCGTATTTTCACAGTACTCTGGAATAAAAAAATAAATGAAAAGTCATTTTTAAAATACTCCCTTTCACAAAGAACCAGAGAATTCCTGTCAGTATTCTCAGGAAAATGCACTACAATTCTATTTTTATTATTCCTTTTAAACATAGCACAACTCTTCCCCAAACATGATCTCTTTTGCAATATCCCAAACTCTTTCTTACATCCACGTGACACCCTCCCCCACTTACCCTATCCTGTGTTTTGGATAGAATTTATTCTCTTAAGAGAGTTTAATTGCAGGTTTCCAGTGTAAATCAATCAAACATGTCTGGCCTCAGTTTCTTATTTTTACTCATATCTGTTATATTCTTTTTTTTAAATATTTTAAGTTCTAGGGTACATGTGTAACAGGTTTGTTACATAGGTATGCTTGTGCCACGTTGGTTTGCTGCACTCATCAATTCATCATTTACATTAGGTATTTCTCCTAATGCTATCTTCTTAAGAAAAAAAAAAAAAAAAAAACAGAGCCATATCAAGCTAAACCAAATGCTACTTTAGCTTGTTAGGAAGTACAAGAAACTCTAAATAATCACCAAATGATCAGTAACAGACAACACATACAACACACACATTCTGATTTTTAAATTCTGATCAAAAATTTATCTATTCAATTCAGTATCCTTGCATTTTATAAAGCTTTAATTCCAAAATTAACTTCTTTGTGCTTGAAAAATCTTTGCATTTTTATACTTCTTATGTTTTACTAATCAGTGTCTTGCTTACAAAAGCCATTTTTTAAATAAAATTATCACTGAGTGCTTACAAACATGACATAAGTATACATTTAGAAGATAAAACTAATTAATTTGTCAAAATACTAGCATCTTTATCGTCCAGCTACACAATTAGAATAAAACTATTATAATTCTTTCAACTAGATGTTCAAGCACAGGTTTTTTGATGACTAAAATCTGTTTTTTAGGTAAATGTATTTTATTTTTCAGCTTAATTTTACTTTTTAGTTCAAAACAGCTTGAACACACTTACTATATGGATTCCTCTAATATGTTCACCTGTCATGGAAGCCTTTCTATATACAGTAATTGGAAAGAGGGAGAAATTTATGCATTTGCCTTTTTGCTACCCTTTTTATTTATGTTTTAAATTTCAGCTTAATTTTAGATGCCAGGGGTACATATGAAGGTTTGTTAGATGGTTGTATTGCAATCAGGTAGTGAGCATAATACCCAACAGGTAGTTTTTTGACCCAAATGCTTTCTTTCTGCCTCCCGCCCACTAGAAGTCCCAGTGTCCATTGTTCCCATGTTTATACCCATGGGTGCTCAATGGTTCATTCCCACTTGTAAGTGAGAACATTTGATTTTCCATTCCTGTGTTATTTGCCTGGGATTACGGCCTCCAGTTCCATCCATGTCTCCACAAAGGACATGATTTTATTCTTTTTTTATAGCTGTGTAGTACTCCTTGGTGTATATTTTCTGTATCCATTCCACCACTGATCAACACTTAGGTTGATTCCATGTCTTTGCTACTGTGAATAATGCTGTGATAGTGTAAGGCGTGAGTGCATGTATCTTGTTGGCATAATGATCTATTTTCCTTTGGGTACACACCCAGTAATGGGATTGCTGTATTGAATGGTAGTTCTGTTTTAAGGTCTTTGAGAAATCTCCAAACCACTTTCCACAGTCGCTGAACTAATTTACATTCCCACCAATAGTGTATAAGCATTCCATTTTCTCTGCATCCTCACCAGCATCTGTTGCTTTTGGATGTTTTAATAAATATCTATTTTGACTGATGTGAGATGGTATCTCCTTGTGATTGGTTTTGATTTGTATTTCTCTGATGACCAGTAATTATGAGCATTTTTTTCATATTTTTGTTGGCCACTTGTATGTCTTCTTTTGAGAAGTGCCTGTTCATGCCCTTAGCCCATTTTTAATGTGGTTGGTTGCGTTTTGCTTGTTAAGTTTCTTACAGATTCTGGATGTTAGGCCTTTTTCAGATGCATAATTTGTGAATAAATGGTGCTGGAATAACTGACCAGACCTATGCAGAAGAATAAAAGTAGACCCGTACCTTTCACCATACACAAAATTTCACTCAAGATAGATTATAAATTTAAATGTAAGATCTCAAACTATAAAAATCCTAGAGGAAAATCTAGGAAGTACCCTTCTTGACATTATCCTTGGCAAAGAATTTATAACTAAGTCCTCAAAAGCAATTGCAACAAAAGCAAAAATTGACAAGAGGGTCCTAATTAAACTAAAGAACTTTTGCAAAGCAAAAGAAACTATCAACAGTGTAGACAGACAACCTACAGAATGTTTCCCTTTTTACTGGGGCTTTTGTACTGATACTTAAACCAAAATATTTATCAATTAAAATTATTTTTCTTTGAAATATTCCTGATTTTATTTTAAACATCTATATAATGCAATAGATTCATGCAGTTATTTCTTACACTTTTATTTCCAAAGATATACAATGTTTATCTAGTCTCACTCCAATTACCCAGTAATAAAGCCAATATTTGACTGTCTGACAACTGTTAGATTGATTTTGCCAGCTCCTTATTATAAAACAGTAAGTTGTAATTGGAGTGCCATTTTTAAAGACAATGAAGAATGAGGGTTTATTACACCAAGCAGAATGTAGTAGTTTACTGCATGCTAACAGTCCCAATGCCACCAACTAGAACATCCTGGGTAAATACATTTTAATAAGCATCAGAAGACTGAAAAATAACTTGGACCTGAAAGTCCAAAATGCCAGAATATGGAACCCTTGAAGCATAGGCAGCTATTTCCTCTTTGAACCCTGGGAGTGTTTTTTTTTTATAGACTCATGACAAGGAAGAAGTTTGTAGGCATGGGGCACTTTTGCTTGAGTTCAAATTGAAGAATGTTCTATTTTGTGATACGAATGCCCATTACATGTTTGTCTTCAGTCTTTGAAATATTGAGCTCTACACTTATGCATTCTCATTATTGTATGTATCTCATACCTCAATTAAAAATGTAGAAACTAACTAGAATAGTATCAAAAACACAAACTAGAAAATTTTGTAATTTTATATCTGAGAACTCAGTGAGTTGAGAAATGGAATGAAGCATGATTTAATGGTGTTTGTAAATAACATTTGATTAAGTATAATTGTGACATAATTTAAATGCATTCAGGAGTATCACTGTTTAATTTTCTGTAATCGAATTTTTAAAAATACTGTTTGCACAGTGACAAGTTCTACAATTTATGAAGATAGCTGCTTTGACCTCTTTAGATGTACATATGAATCTAACATTGTAGCATGTTTAATGCAGCTGACCAGCACCTCTCACTGTGTGACATTACAGAAGGAATGACATGCCCTCTTCTGATTGTGCTCTAGGTTTAACACAGCTGTATTTCCTGCTAGATAGATTTCCTATTTCTTAATAGCACATTGTGCCTTTCTTTCTAGAATTTTTACCTTATAATACAAGATTGCAAACAATAATATAAAGGTATTAAATTTATTTTCTTCATATGCATTTGGAAAGAAATGTCAAATTATTTCAGACTGTAACTACATGGAATAGATGGCATGTAACAGAAAAAAAAATGTAAGAAGGAAACCCAGGAGTCACTTGAAGCCAAGAGACATAAAATTTCTGGCTCACTTGACTTCTGAAAACTTCTTGGGATATAATAGGCACTCAGTAAAAACTTTTTGAGTTGAATAGATACATTTTTTAAAATTCTGCATTTTTAACTAGACTTTTGAGTAAGTTAAACTTCACAAAAATGTAGCATGTGTATTCCATGTCTCTGAGAGCATCCTGGCACATCCTTGTACTTCCTCAAATGCACATCCCACAGTGAGAGACACAGACATAAATACGAAATCAGAAATATGTTAATCCACATGTTTTTTCATCACAGCATTCATTCTATAATAGAAACTACCTATAAGTCAACACATGGGAATTAAATCCATTTATTTCATCTCTCTCTCTCTATATATATGTATACATATATAGATATACTATATTGAATGCTATACAGGATATAAACAAGAGAATTCATTTCTGGGAAGTGAAAGCTTTCAACTTGTTATAAATCCATGTATTTATACTATCTAGAAATATTACATTACAGTAGCTAAAAGCTTAGAGTTTTTGTTACAATTCAGCTAATACAAGTGAAACTCTTATTATTCTACCTGGCACAATGCAAGTGCAACATTAGTATTGCCGTTATATGTGTTTTATATTTTTTGATGAACATGTATTGATACTGTTTAGGTAAGCAGAATATCTTATTAACATAGAAATTATTTTAAGTAGGTTTTCAGTAATATACAAATGTTTGTGAAATCACGTTTATTAACAATGCATGTTAGAAAATTATGTTATTTTAACTACATATAGAATGTAGACTAGAGACTAAAATAAAACATAAAATGTTAATGTTTATCATGTTTTTTTAAAAAATTAGACTTATTTACCTTTTTTCTCACTCTTTTCTGCGTTTTATCAAGAAATGTCACAGGAATTAATTTAAATTAAAAAAATAGATACATTTGGGAAAATGTAAATACTGGAGCAGATTATGACTGGTATATGCTTAAAACAATATAGCATGACGGCAGCTCTTACATTTCATCATCTAGGGTCAAGTTCTAGCTTTATCACTTTTTAAATATTTAATTCTTTTGTGTTCATATTCTCTTAAGGCTAAGGTGTCAAATTTTGAAAATGAGGAAACTATAAATGAATGATCTTCAACCCACTAAAAAAATAAACTCTCCAATTGGGATAAGTAGGAGTAAAATTTTTTTTTGTAATAAAATGTATAACCTAAATTATTTTCTTCCTACCATCCCGATTTACAAAGTTCAAATCCTATTATCAATTCCTCTAGTTTATTGAGAAATGCATCCTTTTCTCTTCAAAAGATCTGGGATATAGCCCAAGTTCCCTCCCTCCCTTCAAACCCAGGGTAAGACTCTTCATAGACTCAGACAGTGTAAACAGGCCAGTGATTCTCAATCAAGGCTATGAAGCACCCATCAACAAAGGTTTTATTGATTCAGCAGAATAAGAGGATGGATTATTCCTTTATGTTCTTATTTCTAATAATTCATGAACTCATTAAAAATCAGTATTTAGTTGAGTCCATTTTTATGTCAAACATTATGTCTGTAAGGTCAATTGAAAATTAATTACCAATTTAACACCTAAAGTAATATAAAGAAAATACTCATATTGAGAAATTGAAGCAAGAAGAGTTACGCACCATAAAATCTTCATACAGTCCTCTGAATAAGATAAATCAAGAGAAACTTGTCCAGGAGGCTGATATAAGATGGGGCCAGAACCCTAACTAGGAAGGAGCCCTTTCATCTGATTCCTTCCATGAAAACTTATAAAGGCTGAAAACCACTTTATTTCTTACTGAAACGAAGCCAGAAAAAATATGCAGGACATCCTACCTCTGCCACTTTGGTAGCACACAGCATGCATGGATTTGCCAAATAAGTAATTTCTACCTGGAGAGGATCATCCTTATGGCTGACTAGCTATTATACTTGCAGTGTGTTTTCATCCTTCAGATTTTCCTGAAAAGGACCAGCTCATACGACCTGATTCTGAAAAATTGCAGGTGGCAGTGGGCCTGATCAGTAATTCACTGAAGTGTAAACTGTTCCTATTGAAGGGGTCCATCCAAGTAAGTGAACTATGGAGATGACTTTTTCCTTTTCATTTGTTTCTGCTCTATCTATTTGCTTTTGGTTATTTCAATACATTTAATTTTTGGACATTTCTCCTTAGGAAAAAGCTGGAAGACAGACTAATAAATGAATAAAACAACCATTGATTGTCACATCTGTCAAAATACAAAAATAAACAAAATAGGCTGACAAGTTATAAAAACAACACATTTCTATCATTTAAGATTTTCTTTACCTGCGTGACTCTTCTTTCCCAATATTCTAGATAATTAAAATACTGACCTTTGCCTCTGCTACCATCATCATTTTTTTCCGTAGTTTTAACTGTAAGAGAATGGTCTCTAAATGCATTTTATGTAGACAGACACAGATGCCCTCATGGGTTCAGTTAAAGGAGGTAATAGAAACAGTAAGAGAACCAGGGAAAAGAGGCATGTTGTTTTTATGCAGCCACAAGAATTTGGAGGAATGCTAATAATTTGTAAGGTTCTTACCTAATTTATATATGAAAGCATAAGTATATAGAATCACACTAAAATCAGTTTTATACTGAATAATCATAAAGTATGTTAAATATTCTGATATTTTTAAAGAAAAGATACCATTAAAAATACTGTTTTTAGTTTTAAATGTTTGTTTTACTTGGAAAAGTTAATTAACCCCTTGGCTAGTCATCTGAAAGAGCTTGACCAACTCATTAAGTTCTCTCCAATATAGTCATACAACCCCAGTTTGGTGAACTGCAGTGTGGCTAGTTTATTCTGGGAAGCAAATGTGACAGTACTAATGAGAAGTGTTAGAAACAATGAAACTGCAATCAAACATTAACAAGCCTTATTCCAGGAGCATTATTTATATACACGTTGAATCTCTTATTGACTAGTAGCAACTGGCAGAACTGTCCATGTTATGAGTTAAAGTATGTGCACATCTAGTACTGCTAAAAGCCCACATGAAGATTTTGTGAATAATAGAGTTGCTTTGATGTGATGTATATCATTAGTACCTGAGAGGAGAAACTGACATCTGCAAGAAAATCTGTTTAAACTAATCCTGACTTAATCAGCCTCTGAATTTGCTAATTCAATCTTTGGTCTTCATTTACATTCTAATGAGCCGTGGCAATAACTGAAATGTTTAAGTACCAGTGTAACCGTGAGTGAATAATTGAAAGTTTCAATCTTGGGAAAAGTTCATTAGGTTTTAGGTTACTGAATAGTATCAGCTTCACAAAATACACAGGTATATAATTAGTCCAGTATTCATATTTTCTTTTGTGTGCCCATTTGCTTTTGCTTTATATTCAGAAGTCATAAAAAAAAAAAAAAGAATGTTTCAAAGTAAAGAAAATATACCTGGGGAAAAATGTTCTCAAACAACAGCAATAAGCTTTGAAGAGTTTTCAGAGGCTTAAACCTTAATTGAGGGTGAAAGATAAACACAAGAAAACCTGTAATGAATAAAATCAATAATTCAAAATAGGTCCAGTAGAATAATCATCTCTTTTGCTAAGAATAATAGATATTTCTCAATAAAACATCATCTATGTATTATATCCTTTATACTTTCTTTTAGACTTTCATTTCATATCGTTTCATATTAAAATTGGCATCCTTTTTGACTAGTCAGTCACATCTATTGTCAATGAAGAGGTTATAATTTACATGCCAAGATCTGCTATGCTTGTGAGACTTACTTTCCTCATATTTTTATATTGTTACCTTAAATAGACATTACATATTACTTGCTGTGATAGGAAATAATATAAGACATACCCAGCATATATGAAATTAACAGTAGTAAATTCTGTACAAAGAAAGACTCCAAGTAACTTTAGGATAAATTTATAAGTTAGAAAATAAAAATGTGTTTTTCAATCTCTGCCAGATTTACCTGTGCTCATTAGTAATTACACTTGCAACCAATAAGCAATACTTCCATTTTACTTCCATTTACCTTGGACAAACTAACGTGTTAACTTCACATTAAATCACTTAAGGTTACAAGCCAAAAGAACTCAAAAGACCCATAGCACTACGTGAACCAGAATATTCCCTGGATCATATACTATTTTTTTAGAGAAGCAGAGTCAGGTTCTTACATCAGGTGGAGTAAGTTTGAGGGCAGGACAGGAAACAAGAGGGGAGACCTATGTCATTGATTGGTAGGAGAGCAGCGTACAAATATGTGCAAACTTTTAATAATCTTTATAAGCATCTCAAAAAGCTAACCAAGGATTTCAACTGAGTTTTAAACAGACTGCTGCTTTTATACTAATTCTTATAATGAAGTGCTCTTCAACTAACTGCACTTTAGAATTACTATGGAGTTTATATTAATGACTCCTAAGTCCTCACCCATAGAGATTTTCATTTAATTGACCTGGAGCTGGGCGGAAAAAAAACAGTATTTTCACAAACTCCCCAGGTGATTCTTTAAACCATTATGCCAACATTCCACCTTTAAAAAATAATATTGATGCAATCACACACCAGGAGTATGTGCTAAGGAAGAAAAGTAGAAGCTGTCCCTGTTCCCCACCAGGCTCTGCTCACTTCCTCTTCCATCTGATTTTAAGAAGGTGAAAATGTATTTTATAAAATTTGGTGGAGACACACCACTCTTCCATAAAAAAATGGTGTCACTTAAGTAGGTGAAGTCAGAATGTTTGAGAAAGGATTCTTCTGAAACTTCATAAAAATCAGAGAAGTACACTTACACATAAATACCCTCACCCTTGCATATTTGGACTGTATAGCTCTTACGAGTAGGAGAAATCCACTTTGATCTGGTTCCATAGCCAGCAAACAAACAAGAACTTCTGTGAAAAAATTAGCAATTGACAGTAGCATCTACAATATAATCTTATTTAATTTGCAAGTGTTAGTATAAGCTGAATCATCATGGTTAAACATGTCTTAAACTACTTTTTTAATTTGTAACTCAACATGATTGGTTATCACTGTTTCTAGCAGTAGTTATCACATAAGTATAGACATGCAAATCTGCAACTGCTGAAAAATAGGCTTAACTTTGCAAATGAACTTTTTAGAATCAAGGTAATATGCCTCAAGAATAGTCCTCCAAAAGTAACACAAACTGCCACAAAACCAGTGCTTAGAAATTTATCACATCGAATGCATTCATTAGAAAAGAAGAAAGATCTAAAGTCAATAATCTAAGCTTCCACTTTAGGCAACTAGAAAAATAGCAGCAAATAAAGTCTAAAGTAAGCAGAGAAGAGAAATAACAAATAAAGGATAAGTTAATGAAACTGAAAACAGAAAATTGATAGAGAAAATTAACAAAACCAGAAACTAGTTCTTTGACAAGATCAATAAAATCACTAAGCCTCTAGCAAGGCTAACTGAGGAAAAAAGAGAGACAAACGAAAGAGGAGGCATCAGTAAAGATCCCATGGACATCAAAGGCACCATGAAATGATACTATGAACAAGTATATGCCCACAAATTTGACACTTAGATGAAATGAAGCAATTCTTTGAAAGATACAATCTGCTAAACCTTACACAAAAGGAAACATTCTGAACTTCTGCTATGTCTATTTAAGAGAATGCATCAATAATTAATGACCTTCAAAATCGGAAAGCTTGGGCCAATATGGCTTTAATGGTAAGTTTTACCAAACATGTAAAGAAAAAATTACACCAGCTCTCTGTAATCTCTTCCAGAATATAGAAGCAGAAGCAGAAGGAATTCATTCTATGAAGCCAGCTTTACCCCAATACTAAAACCAGACAAAAACATGAAAGAAAAGATAAAATAACACACTAATATCTCTCATATAGATGCAAACATCCTCAACCATATGTTAGCAAATAAAAACTAATAATATATTAAAATAATTACACACCACAACCAAGTGGGGATTTATCTCATACATGCAAGTTTGATTCAATATTCCAAAATCAACTATTGTAATCAACACACTAAAGAAGAAAAATCAGGCCAGATACAGCGGCTCATGCCTCTCATCACAGTACTTTGGGAGGCCAAGGTTGGCAGATCACTTAAGATCAAGAGTTTGAGGCCATCCTGGCCAACATGATGAAATTCTGCCTCTATTGAAAGTAAAAAAAAAAAAAAAAAAAAAAAAAAAGTCAGGCTTGGTGGCAGGTGCCTGTAATCCCAGCTACCAGGTAGGGAAGGCTGAGGCAGAAGAATCGTTTGAACCCAGGAGATGGATGTTGCAGTGAGCCAAGATCGTGCCAATGTACTCCAGCCTGGGTGACAGAACAGGACTCTGTCTCAATTAAAAAAAAAAAAAAAAAAAAACAGAAGAAAAAGAAAAATCACATAATCTTTTCAAGTGATCCAGAAAAAGCATTTGACAAAATTCAACATCTATTCAGGATAAAAACATAATAACACCAAACAAATTAGGAATAGAGGGAAACTTCCTCAACTTGATTTAAAAAAAAAAAAAAAAAAAAAGTAGCTAACAAAATACTTAGTGGTGAGACACTAAAAGTTTTCTTGCCAGGATTAGTAATAAAGCAAGAATATCTCTCTTCATTGCTGTTTTTCAACATTTTATTGGGAGTCCTACCTGATGCAATAAGAAAATAAAAGGAAATAAAAATTATACATTGGAAAGGAAGAATTAAAGCTATAGTTGTTCAAAGATGATATGGTGATCTATACAGTATATCTGAAAAAATCAATAAAAATCTTCTAAGGCTAATAGGTGATTATAGTAAAGTTATGAGAAATTAGATTAATATGTAAACATCAATCACTTTCCTATAGACCAGCAATGTACCGATGGGTTAAAAATTAAAAACACAATACTATTTACATTAACAACCCCTAAAGTGAAATATTTAATATAAATCTGATATGACAAAACATGCATTAGATCTGTATGATAAAAACAACAAAACTCTAATGAAAGAAATCAAAGAAGAATGGAGAGATAGATATTCCACGTTCACGAATAGGAAGATTCAATATTGTCAAAATGTCATTTCTTTATAATTTAATTTATAGATCCAATGCAATCTTAAACAAAATCCCAAGTTATTTTGTGGATATTAACAAATGCATTCTAAAGTTTGTGTGGAGAGGCAAAAGAATCAGAATAGCCAGCACAATAGTAAAGAGAACAGCGACGTTGGAGGACTGACACTAGTTGACCTTAAGACTTACGGTAAAGCTACAATCACCAAGATGGTGTAGTATTGACAAAACAATTGGTAAATAGAACAATTTACAGAACAGACAGCCTAGAACTAGAACCATATATAGTCAATTAATCCTTGACAAGGAAGCAAAGGCAATACAATGGAGAAAAAAATAGTATTTTCAACAAATGATTCTGGAACAACTAGACATCCATATGCTCTCTCTCTATATATATATATATATGTGTGTGTATGCACACACACACACATATATACACATATATACTAGACTGACTTTATACTTGTCACACAAATGAATTAAAAATGGATCACAGAATTAAATGTAAAATATAAAACTATAAAACTGGAAAATTGCATAGGAAAAAACATGAAAGAACTTGGTTATGAAGATGACTTTTTGGATACTGACTAAAAGCATGACCCATTGGAAAAATGATTGATAACCTGGACTTTGTTGAAATTAAAAACTTCTCTGCAAATGACATATTCAAGAGAATGAGAAGATAAGCCACAGACAGGGATAAAATATTTGCAAAGACACATCTGATAAAGGACTGTCACTCAAAATATACAACGATCTTTTAAAACTCAACAAGAAAATAAAAACCTGATTTTAATGTGCATAAGACCTAAACAGACGCCTTACAAAAGTGATACGCTGATGGAAAATAAGCATGTGAAGACACTCCACATCATTTGTCATCAGGGACTCAAATTAAGAAGAACGATGAGATAATACTATACATCTATTATAGTGGCCAAAATCTGGGACGCTGATGACATCACGTGTGGTGAGGATGTGGAGCAACAGGCAAAATCACTGCTGATGTGAATATAAAATTGTACAACCACTTTGCAGACAATTTGTCAGTTTTTCAGAAACTGAATATACTCTGTCCACATGATCCAACAATCACTCCCCAAAGGTGTTGAAAGCTTATGTCCGCACAAAAACCTGCACTTGGATATTTATAGCAGCTTCATTCATCCAATTGCTGAAGCTTAGAAGGAACAGAGATGTTTTTCAATAGGTAAGTGGACCAAAAACCTTATACACCCAGACAATGAAATACTATTTATTCACTTCCAAAAAGAAATGTCTTCCTGAAGGCATGAGAAAGCATGGAGGAAACTTAAATAAATAATACTAAGTGAAAGAAGCCAATCTGAAAAGGCTAAGTGCAGTAATTCCAAATGTATGACGTTCTGGGAAAGATAAAACAACGAAACAGTAAAAAGATCAATGATTGCCAGGGACTTGGGGTGGGGAGAGACTCAACAGGCAGGGCATAGAGGATTTTTAGGGCAGTGAAAATACTCTCTATGATATTATTCATTATACATTTGTCCAAAGCCACAGAATGCACACTACTAAAAGAGTAAATCCTAATGTAAACTACAAACTTTGGGAGATGATGATGCGTCAGTGAATGTTTAGCATTTGTAACACATGTACCACTCTGGTGGGAGATGTTGATAGTCGGGGGTTGTGTATGTATGGGAGCGGCAGGTAAATGGGAATGCTTTCTGATCAATTTTGCTGCAAACCTAAAATTTGTTTACAAAATCAAATCAGGAATGGCAATATAAACCAAAATAAAACAAAACACTTATATTAATGAGCTTTTGTACTTCATATACTCTATAATTTATAAACAGGAGAGTGATTCATATGACTTACAATATGAAAACAGTAAAGCCATTCCTCACCAAAGCTTCTTAACCAATGCTTCTAAAAGACAAGAAATTGGCAGAAAGGCTCATGCTACAGTATTCATGATAAGTATAATAGCAAAAGCTATTCTAGGTCACTCTCATAACCTTTAGCGACCAAGTTCATATAAATAAAATTCTGACTTGCTGCAGAGGAAATTACTATAGCTAGTTACTTTGGTAAAATAAGATTGTCCCACAAAAAGCAATGATTTATATTCATCATATTTCAGTAGTTCTCACACAAAAATAAATATACACTGATATTAGGAAAATATTTCCACACTGGAGAACACAACATCAAATAAATATACACAAATCAGTAAAACTTATGAAAAAAAAAAAGCAAAAGCACTTAGTTCACTGGTGATCCTAGAATACACAAAACTGGCCTTCTAAATCAAAAGTAACAGGACAAGTTGAAAAGTTCCTGGGATATCTTAGACCCTAGTGCACTCGTTTCTGGTCCTCAGACCATAATTTTTTTGTGGAGAAATTTAACAGCAATTCTTACATAATAATTAACATACCATAGGGACAAGGGCACCTGGAGTTCTATGTGGGAGCAGTCATTCTAAACGGGGAAAGCAAAACAGCAGTTTTATTAATTATTATTATTATTCTAAAAATACAGAAAGAATTTTAGAAATTATTACTTATTTACCACATGTGTTGTAATGAATCAAACTTTTAGTGTATTTCTGCATTAAATATTTAGTGTATCTCTTCTAATAAGGTACCGAAGTTCAAAATCTTTTAAGTTACCACTGCCAGATGGATAACGATATAAAGACACAGACACATGTGACACTAAGTAGAACCTTCTAATCTAATAACTAAAAATGGCAAGTAAAAAACTAAAGTAAATGGAATAGACCGAGGGGCAAAAAGCATTGCCTTACTCTAGTAATGTACGCTACAACAAAATTCAGGTCAAAGAAATCAGGAAAACAATGTTTACGAGGTAATTAGCAGTCCTTGAGAATCGTGATTAAGACTCCCCCCAAAAACGCCTCTGTATTTCTTTATAACTTTCTAAAATACTGTTAGTCATTGTTTTTGTTTTTGTTACATATTGTTGTTTGCAAGGTTTTTTATGTTTGCAAAGATTTTCATGACATTTAAAAATAAGGAGGATGAAATGTCCCTACTTCTATGAAACAAAACAAGTGAACCCTGCTTTGCCTCAGGTATATTGTTGTGTCTTCATGGCTACAAAATTTGCATTTGTCATCTATAGGGTACAAGAAAGTATCAAACAGCTGCGACCAGCATCATGGCCAATCGGATGCTCTTGGTGCCCCCTCAACCCCATCCCAGTACATATACGGGCAGAACATCCAGTTTTAGTCCACATGAGGTAGAGGAAGACACTTAGGTAATCATAACACCACGTCACGCCCCACCCACCCTGACATAAATATGCCCCTCAAACACATACAGACACATTCACAGAAAACAAAACAAACATGCATAAAACGTGTACCCTAGGAACAGAGCTGGAAGCCAGGAGCAGGAGGCAAATGGGAAGACTGTGGTTCTCTGCGGGTGGGTACCACAGGCACAGCTGCCCTCAGGTGTGTCTGAACCCTGATTGAAACCAGATGCCTTTACTGAGGCAGAAAGTTGAAGAGTCCTGAGGCTGTTTCCAGACAGTAGGTGCCGCTGGAGACAGGCAGAAGGAGCAAACCTGTCTGGAGGAAAGCTCACCAAATTTAGGGCTGCAGGACTCCTACAGAGGAAGATCACATAGTCAGCTGCTCACGCACCCATTTATCATATGATTTGCTGATCATTCTTTCTGGTAACACAGAGTTTTAATCTCAGATTGTTTTTCTTCTTTTTGACATGTATCCTAAAGGATTACCTTTGTGCTGGGCATTTTGGTGACATTTTTATTCATAATTTTTCTTGAAAGGTACTACTACATCTAGGAATCTAAAGGTAGATTGCTAATAACTTTTTTCTCAACAATTTGAAGATTTTTCTTCTGCCCTCTATTGTTGCAACTGAGAATTGTATTATTGTCTAATTGTCATTATTTTCCCCCCCTTTCTTCTGACTGCGTAAAAGATTTTCGTTTTCTTTCTACCTTTCTGTTCTATATGTATACTCGAAGATGTTGGGCTCAGATTGAGTTTTCTTAGTGCTTCTAGTGATATCTAACAAATCCTGTACCTGTGTATTTATATCTTATGTATGAAAAATGTGTAGCAATTTTCTTTCAAATATTATGTACCCATTTTCTGTTTCCCCCTCTATGATTCTATGACATCTGTTAAACTTTTATATTCTCTCATGTAGCTCTTACCATCTCTTTCATATAAATTTTTCCATCTTCCTGTGTGGCATGTCAAATTATTGCTTTATGCTTTAGGATGATTCAATTTCCCCATGGTGTTGATACCTGGAATTGCTTTTTAGAGTATAAATTTAAAAGATAGCATATACACAGTTGATGTGTCTGATGTTTGCGTCTTGAAGATTATAGAAATATTCTGAAAAGATATTAATTAATCCAGAAAAACCTGAGAATTAATCATGGAGGACCAGAGATATATTGCCAAGATGATTAGAGAGTCATGTCTCTTAACTTCATTTGAAATACACTAGTTCCCTTAGGCTGATGAGTTGTTCATAATGCCACCTCTACTCCTCCATGCCTGTTAACCTAGGTCAGCATCTCTCTTTTTATTATTATTATAACAATAAACTACTAGAATAGCCAAATGTAATTTTTAAAAAATGTATTTTTGACATTTTCACCACAAAGAAATAATGTTGGTGGGATGATACATTAAACTAGTTTGATTGACTCTTTTTACAATGTACATAGATCAAAACATATCATGCCCACAAATATACACAATTATTATTGTCAATTAAATATAAGTAAATAAATAATTTTAAAACAATTCGGATAATACTCATTACTTGCTATTCAGTTTCAATGCCTACTACGCTTTTGCTTACATTTTTTGGTGCCACATGATGACTTTAATTATAGCAAAATAATAGAAATAAAAACCGAATTATGTGTATACCATATTCATCGCTGCTATGTAAAAACCAAGGTATATCAGAACACGATGTATGAGTAAATGTCTTACAGTAGTTCAACTAGGGGAAAATGGTAGAGCAATTCACTTTTCAGATCTTATGTGGCAATACAGACATGTTCAGCCCACAAGGACCTATGCAATAGCATTGATACTTAAGGAACACTGTGAGCAACAGTGCAATTTCAGCAAATGGCATTACATCAAATTAATCCTTTTGATTAGAATGGTTTTTTGTTTTTCTTGTATTCAATTTACAAATTTGCCTTTGGTTGGATGGTTTATAGCTGTAAGAATTTATAACCTATGTTTGTACAAATTTTAAAATATTACAATAAAAATAATTTTAAAACTCTCAGAATATAGGAGTAGTTTTTTATTTAAATGGTATCCATACATTACTCTTGAGAAACACAGTTATATATTTTTCCTTTAAAAATGTGGGCTTTAGTTCTAAGATATTAAGATATCTGAAAAATAAAATAATTCACCTACAAAAAGGCAAATTAATAAGATAATATCTGGAGGCCTCCTATTTCATAATTTTGACTCTGATAATGGACCAAGAAGTATCCAGATGTTTAGACACTCTGCCACAATTTTAAACTGTAAGAAGAGATCTTAATGTGCTGGTATTTTCTGTTTTTAACCTATTTAGACTTAATCTTGGATTTCAGATGATCATATATTTGTCAAGGCTTAGAAAGGCGAATGCATCTCCTTCGTAACAGGGAATGTAAGGTTACATCAAAGATTCTTTAGGAATTATATCTTTCCAGTAGAATCAATCTCTGTAATGATAGCACATCATGATTGCTGCAGGATCTCATCTAGAATAACATTTCGCATTAAGGCATAATTTTCCTTTACAAAAACATTGAAGGAGTTTCTTGAGCCCTTAAGGTAAATTGAAAGATTTACTGACCACTAGAAATAATTGGAATCTGAAGGAAATTCACTTTAGTCTAACAAATGATTCTCATCATTGAAGTCCTAACATTGCCATTAGAAATAGTTGGAGTTATTTGATTTGGCTATAAAACACTCATATATAAGTAGAAATAGGAAAGTGTATTGTTCTTTAAAAACACACTAGCACATTTTAATACAGAATGGATATAGGTAACTAAAAACAAAATTATAATGCTGTTGAATGCTGCATTGTAACTAATGACTTATGAATCATTTGCCAGGATTTATTAACCATACTAATTCTATGAAAAAGCAGACAGACTAACATTTTCTCTGAGTCCCAATGCATGGTGGTTCTTAAAGGTTATCAGTTAACCTTGGAACTTAAAAAAAAAAAAAAACTCCCAATTTGCAATTAATTATATATTTAGAAAACACTCTCACATAAGTACACTAACATTGATCTGCCAACAAATGTGGGATGTGATAGAAAGAACTTATGGATTAAAAAAAGAAAAGCACAAATTCCAACTTCAGTCTGTGCTTACTGTATGTCAAATTTTGGGTTAGTCAAAAAACTGAGCATCAGTTTCTTCATCAATAAAATACTTAAACTTTTCATCATAGATCATTGCAAGAATTAAATGATACAATATAAGAATCCTAGCCTAAGGAAATGCTCATAGTAGCATGGTCATTACTGTTCCTACCATGTCCATATATATCCTTCCAAAACTAAATTGCAAGTTATGTCTTTTTTCTGTTTGAATTTCTTTTTTTTATTATTATTATTATACTTTAAGTTCTAGGGTACATGGGCATAACGTGCAGGTTTGTTACACATGTATACTTGTGCCAGGTTGGTGTGCTGCACCCATCAACTCGTCAGCACCCATCAATTCGTCATTTATATCAGGTATAACTCCCAATGCAATCCCTCCCCCCTACCCCTCCCCATGATAGGCCCCGATGTGTGATGTTCCCCTTCCCGAGTCCAAGTGATGTCATTGTTCAGTTCCCACCTATGAGTGAAAACATGCCATGTTTGGTTTTCTGTCCTTACGATAGTTGCTGAGAATAATGGTTTCCAGCTGCATCCATGTCCCTACCAAGGACACAAATTCATCCTTTTTTATGGCAGCATAGTATTCCATGGTGTATATGTGCCACATTTTCTTAATCCAGTCTGTCACTGATGGACATTTGGGTTGATTCTAAGTCTTTGCTATTGTGAATAGTGCCACAATGAACATACGTGTGCATGTGTCTTTATAGCAGCATGATTTATAATCCTTTGGGTATATACCCAGTAATGGGATGGCTGGGTCGTATGGTACTTCTAGTTCTAGATCCTTGAAGAATCGCCATACTGTTTTCCATAATGGTTGAACTAGTTTACAATCCTACCAACAGTGTAAAAGTGTTCCTGTTTCTCCACATCCTCTCCAGCACCTGTTGTTTCCTGACTTTTTGATGATTGCCATTCTAACTGGTGTGAGATGGTATCTCATTGTGGTTTTGATTTGCATTTTTCTGATGGCCAGTGATGACGAGCATTTTTTCATGTGTCTATTGGCTGTATGAATGTCTTCTTTTGAGAAATGTCTGTTCATATCCTTTGCCCACTTTTTGATGGGGTTGTTTTTTTCTTGTAAATTTAATTTGTTTGAGTTCTTTGTAGGTTCTGGATATTAGCCCTTTGTCAGGTGAGTAGATTGCAAAAATTTTCTCCCATTCTGTAGGTTGCCTGTTCACTCTGATGGTAGTTTCTTTTGCTGTACAGAAGCTCTTTAGTTTAATTAGATCCCATTTGTCAATTTTGGCTTTTGTTGCCGTTGCTTTTGGTGTTTTAGACATGAAGTCCTTGCCCATGCCTATGTCCTGAATGGTATTACCTAGGTTTTCTTCCACGGTTTTTATGGTATTAGGTCTAACATTTAAGTCTCTAATCCATCTTGAATTTTTTTTGTATAAGGAGTAAGGAAGGGATCCAGTCAAAAGAACAAAGCTGGAGGCATCACACTACCTGACTTCAAACTATACTACAAGGCTACAGTAACCAAAACAGCATGGTACTGGTACCAAAACAGAGATATAGACCAATGGAAGAGAACAGAGCCCTCAGAAATAATACCACACATCTACAGCCATCTGATCTTTGACAAACTTGACAAAAACAAGAAATAGGGAAAGGATTCCCTATTTAATAAATGGTGCTGGGAAAATTGGCTAGCCATAAATAGAAAGCTGAAACTGGATCCTTTCCTTACTCTGATTGAATTTCTAAAATAATTCTTGTCATGGAGAAAGTGTCCAAAAATATTTGTGGAATGAACACACATCGTCAACTTATACTCAAGCTTGAGTCCTCACTAGCTCTGAAGGAATAAAAACAGAATATTTATTAGACAACTCCCTAAACATTCACTAATTTGTATTGAATGTGTTACATATAGGGAAATTATACTTGAAATTTTAATTTTCCAGTAAGGAAAATTTTCACTTAGAAATTTATTTAGCTTACCTATGTAAATTTATTTTTTTACATCAGCTAAATTTATTTAGCTTACCTATGTAAAATCAATTCATAATTCATTATAGTTTAAATACAGCCATAATATTTAATATTTGTATAAATATTTGCCATTCATAACATATTTTCACATCATAACTCATAAGGTAAGAGAAAACTATTATATTAAATCTTATCAAAAAGAAGTGAAAAAATTTTCTACAGGTTTTATGGTAATTGCTGTTTGGTGCTAAACATAAACAGGTTTCTTAGTTGATATTATAAATTGATATTTTATCTAATAGATTATGTTAATAACAGTTTAGTTAATTGCATCTTCTAAAAACAAGTTTCATTATTCAACTACAATGAGATCATATTTAGTTTCATCTGAGATTTCAAATTCATACATACAACAAACTCTATATCATAAGAGGTATTGTTAGGAAGAATAAGTTAATTATATTTCATATCAGAAAAAAATCCCCTTCATTATACTTACAATTTGAAACAACTAAACTAATTCAAATAATACAAATTGTATTAATTATTTTATGATCTCTTTAAAAACATACACTCAGGGCATTTTTTATAGTGTACCTCAATACAAATAAAACTTCAAGTGGAGAACAAACAAGATAGAGAAAAAAAGCATAGTTTTGGTAATGATATAAATAGTGAAGATCCTGAAGGTGCTGACATGCCAGGATATAATTTAAAATTTTATATCATAAAACACTTAAAAAAAAAAAAAAGAAAATGGCCTAAGTGTCTATGTAGAAATTCTATTTATGAAAAACTCAGAAGAGACACAACCAAGTTGTTATCAGTGTTGACAGCAGTTAGCTCTTTGGGGCAACAGAGATGTAAAAAAGGCAGGAAACTACTTCTATGGTAGTGTTAGCATTCTACTTTTTGACCTGTGTGTTAGATACATAGGTATGTTCAGATTATGACAACTTATCTAGTTTCACATCTATGATACATATTTCACATCTATGATATATGATATATCAATAATCTATATGATTATTATACGTTAATAACCCCTTTTAAGAAAAGGAAGAACATAATTTCAAAAAGACAAAGGAAAAGTAAAGTATTCAGATGACAGAGAAAGAAGATCCATCGTGTACTTAAGAGGGGTCTTTAATGAAGCAAATCAAAGCAAGAGTAGAGGAAAAGCTACTGAAAATTATAGTTCTAGGAAATATTCTTAATTAAACAGAAATAATTAAAATGACTTATTGAAAGGAAATATCATGTTCCTGAGAAAATTAACTGGATTACCTACACTGAAACATATTCTCATAAAATTAATAGACATTAAATAAAAGATCTTGAGTCAAGCAAAAAAAAAATACCATCTCAAATGACATAGTATGGAACAGCAAAACACATCATCAGACTTTGAAACTTCAATTATTTAGGCTAGTGGAACGTGTAGTGAAATATCTAAGACATTCATGTAAAGAAAATATGAACTAAAGATATTAGATTTACCAACAGATCTTCAAAAGTAAACATCACAGATGAAGTGTTATCAATACAAAAGAATATAGGAAATGTTTTTCCCATAAATATGTTTTGAAGAATGTGCTAGAAGACAAGCTTCAGAAAACAAAAATGATTAGAGAAAAATCAACAAAAATACAAAAAAAAAAAACCAACTAATGATGGACAATGAGTTTATTTTCACTACAAAGACTACGTGTGAATTGTACAGGAAAGAATATAGTATTGAATCATAGCATTACTGATATAAGTAGTTGGAATTCCTTTGACATTTACCTGGATAATTTAGTATTAAATTGACAACACTTAGGTTAGTATATCCTCTTATTCTCCCAACATACTTGAGTTTAACAGTAATACCTATCAACAAATCAAAGAAGTAAAATTTGACAATGGGATAGGAAAAGCAAGATGGCTGGTTGTCATTCATTAAGATAGATTGTATATTTATTTTTAAAAGGCCAAATAGGTTTTCTCAAATAAAAGGTGATGAGAAAACTAAAACTACCAAGATAGTGAGGCAACAAATTCAACAAGAATTAACATCCCACCCTTAGAACAAATACAGTCATTATCCTGAGAGAAAATGCAGAAAAATGTGCATGCATAAAATATAACTAAATAGAGATATATTTTTAAAGACAACTTTTGATTATTGAGATATAAGTAAAAGCAATGTAGGGATTGATTTGCTGAGTGAACACTGATGAAGAGCCAATTATGGAGCCAGAACATCAAAAAAAGAGATTCATTTCTATCTTAAAGGTATCAAGATGAATAAAGATTCAAATACATGAAATGAAATTCAGTATTTCCAATATTTTGTCTAAAAGCATATGCTTTTTGAGCATACTCCAAAAAGAGTTTGGAGTTTGGTGGGGAAAATAACCAAAGAAATAAACCAAAGAACATTTTCTAAAACTGAATAAATTGTAAGTGCTCTCCGACTGCTATGCAGAATAAATTTTAGTAAACAGGAATACTTATCCACATTCTCATAAAGCTTTAGAAAAGCAAAAGAAAATTTAAAAGTTACAAAATCTTTAAGAGATATGTAGAAAACTAAAGGCTATGTTTACAAAGAAACAAGTATAAATTTGGTGCTGAAATGACCACACTGGATTTTAAAAGAAAATGAGCAAGAGCTTGAAAACACAACTAATTTTAACCTAACTTTTGACAAAACAAGATCACAAATCCTTGTGACACACAGTGTACCTATAAAACAAACATGCATGTGTACCCCCAAACCTAAAATAAAAATTATATCTATAATATATATATTAAATATATATATATTAAAAATATAGATATATTTTTATAAAGATCATTCATCATGACCAAGTTGGATTTATCCTTGGAAGGCAAGGATGGCCCAACATATACAAATCAGTCAATGCGATACATCATATTAACAGAACGAAAGACAAAAACATTACTATCATTTCAATTGATCTGAAAAAGCATTGATAAAATTCAACAACCCTTCATGAAAAAAAAAAGGTCAAAAATCTGGGAACAGAAGGAACATACTTCAACATTATAAAAGCCATATATGACAACCCACAGCTAGTATCATACTGAATGGGAAAGATCTTAAAGCCTTTCCTCTAAGATTTGGAATATCACAAGGATTCCTACTTTCAGCACTGATATTCACCATAGTACTGGAAATCATAGTGAGAGCAATAGGACAAGAGAAAGGAATAAAGGACATCCAGATTGAAAAGGAAGAAGTTAAACTCTCCTTGTTTGCAGATAATATGTTCTTATATTTGGAAAAACCTAAAGACTCCACCAGAAAACTATTGGAACTGATAAGCAAATTCAGTACAGTTGCAGTATACAAACTCAACATACAAAAATAAGTAGCCTTTCTATATGCCAACAGTGAACAATCTGAAAAAGAAATTTAAATAGTGATCCCATTCAAAATAGCTGGAGAGGATGTGGAGAAAAGAGAATCCTTGCACAGTATTGGTGGGAATGTAAATTAGTACAATCACTATAGAAAACGGTTTGGAGATTCCTCAAAAAAAATAAAAATTGAGCTACTATATCATCCAGCAATCCCTCTGATGGGTATATACCCAAAAGAAAGAAACTTAATATGTCAAAGAGATACCTTCTCTCCCATGTTTGTTGCATCACTGTTCACAATAGCCAAAATTTGAAAGCTACCTAAAATGTCCATCAACAGATGAATGGAAAAGGAAAATGTCGTATATATACACAATGGAGTACTATTCAGCCATTAAAAAAGAATGAGATCCTGTCACTTGCAACAACGTGGATGAAACTGAAGGTAATTATGCTAAGTGAAATAAGCCAGGCATAGAAAGACAAATATCACATGTTCTCACATATCTGTGGGATTTAAATTTCAAAACAATCAGACTTATGGAGACAGAGAGGCTAGGAAAGGTGGTTGGCGGATGGAAGGAGGTGGGAATGGTTAATGGGTACAAAATATATTTAGAAAGAAAGAATAAGACCTATTTGATAGCACAACAGGGTGACTATATTAAATAATAATTGTACATTTTTGAATAACTAAGTATAATTGGATTGTTTGTAATTCAAAGGATATGTGCTTGAGGGAATGGCTACTCCATTCTCTGCCTTGTGCTTTCCTCATCTTGTATACCTGTATCAAAATATCTCATGTACTTCACAAACATATACACCTACTATGTACCAACAAAAATTGAAATTAAAAATTTAAAAAGTGTCACTTTCAAGCAGGAGAAATATACAATGATATTTTCAGTTATACAATGTCTTTAAAACTATACTATTAAAAAGTATTAATAGAAGAAATAAAATCCCACATATTCTCAGCTTCAAAGAAACTGGGAGATACGTTTCTACATAAAACATTAATCTTTAATGCTCAAAAGCATTTCAAACCTAACGTGCTACATACTAAACTCAATTTGTTGCTGGTCAAAATAATTATTTTGAAGCCTTATCCATATTAATAAATGCTTAAAACACTCATTCAGTTGTTCAAGCTATAAAGCCAATACCAATACTATAAAAGTACTAACATAGAATTGTGCTAATATTAGTACAAAAGTAATAGCCTAAAAGTATATGTCCTTTTCTATTTCATTCTTCACATACTGAAGATCCGCACTACTAAATGTGTGGTCCACAAAATATTTGGTAGCAATATTGGTTGGGAAAAGAAGAGAAATACACAGCCAATATTTAAAAATGTCTATAGCATTTAACAAAATGATTTTATGTCAGTTGAACCTAATAATAAATGAAATTATATTTGTATGCTTTCTCTGTAATTTCATTTCTTAGTAATTTACTTTTATCTTAAAAAATACTGCCTTAAATGATTGATGATTTTTTAAAAATGGTCCCTAATCACAGATATTTTGAAAAGCATTGCTGCAGATAAAACCTCCCAATATATTTCAGTCCCATCTACTGCACTTCATCTCCGCTGTCACAGTGCTGATATCTGCACAGAAAAAATAATCCGATTCTCATAATTCTTATGCTTCCTCAAACTTAATTTTCACCATATAGCTGTAAAATTGTAAATATATATGTATACATATATATTGCATACTATAGATGTATTCATGCTATGGATTATTTCTCTGTTGAAAAATCACTTAATATTGTGGCATTTTATTTTTAAAATAATTCATTTAACAACTTTTTAATATAAACACAGTATATTATAGTATTCACCTCAAAAAATTAATATATTTCTTTAATTTTCTCTTTTCCCCTTCTCAACTTCATAAGTATTTATTCATTTAAATGATATTTTGAATAAGAAATAAATCTTTATATATTAAAATCCATTCTCACTGTGTAGAATAAAGGAGAGATATGCAATAAAACTATCTTAAAAACTGTTATCCTCATCTACAGATTGGTGTGACTGTGTGCCTACAGTTATAGTCAATTTGATACAAGAAGAGATTATTTGGTTTCACGTTCGTGAAACTGCTTGGAAAGAAAGCTGAGAAATAAAGAATGGTTACCTTCAAACTTAGCAAGTAAAAATTAGAATTACAGATGATTTTCCACAGAAACAATGGGTTCCTGCAGAAATTGGAATGTTATCTTTAAAGTGCTTAAAGAAAATAGCTTATAAAGCTATAATTTTGTACCCTTATAAAAGCTTGTAATTTTACACCCATCATAGTTACCCTACAAAATACGAAGTTAGATATCCGCCTTCAGGTATGATGAAATAGCCTGTAAAAGACCAATATTTCCATCTAAAAACTAGACAAAGTATGTTAAACAACAACAATAATACTAATAAACATTTGTCTAAAGTTATCAGATAACTAACGAAGCAATCAGGAATAAAAGAGTCACATTCTAGAGAAGGAAGAGCCAGGAAGAAATGAGCTGACATAGGGCAGTTGCATTTTCCCTTTGGTATTTTCTCCTACTAGATGCAAGACAAGAAGCTGAAAACCATAGTATTTCCTGGACAGAGAGACACTGCTGAGGACAGAGAAATCAGAAGAGCTTTTGTGGTTTTTCAGGAGTTGAGGAACAAAACTAGAGACTCAAGACATCAGGTATACAAGAAGCAATGGCCAGAGAACTGAGCTTGAATGAAGCAGGTTTTTTAATGAAGATGTACGAAGGATTCAGAAGCTACATAAGTCAAGAAGAAAAAACTAAGAAGAAAAATTACATGAATACAGTTGAGATTTTACTGTTTTAATCTGTTGAACAGAAAATAATTTTAGTTCAAGTCAACCAATAGGATGAATGCCCATGAGAACTGGCCTCTTAATTACACACTTGGTCATTTTGTTTTGAAATGGGAGGAAAACAGAGGTAGGTGGACTAATACTAAATCTGCAAAAACAATTTGACTCAGCTAAGTTTCTGATCAGATTAATGACACCCATTTTATATTCCTACTAGAGGAAAAGGCAAATTTTATTTGAAGGACGAACGTATCATCAAGAACACCTAGTCTTTACACACAATGCCCCAAATTCAATCAACAAATACTATACTTGTCAAAAGATAGGAAAATATAACTGAAAACAGCCCAAAAAAATAGAAAATAGAAGACAACTTACATGTGATTCCGTTATTGGAGTATGTTCACAGGACTTTAAAATAATTATGATTTCGATTTTAATAGAAGATGAAAGAAAATATTAAAAGATAAATAATTTTTACTCAAAAACCATAACTTAAAAAAAAGAATCAAATGGGAACAGTAGGACTTCACAATTCAAAACTAGAAATAAAAAATCAATGTGCATAATAAGAGATTTGAAATCATAGGAAACAGGACTGGTGAACAATATAAATAAGCCGAGAGAAAATATGTGAACTAAAGCATAGAGAACAAAACGAAAATTATATAAAAGAACAAGGGTCATAAGGGACACGGTTAAAAGCTTTCATATTCAGATGAAGTTTTAGAAGAGCAAAAGAAAAAAGAAGGGAGAGAATTCAATGGAAAGAGTTGATGAAAAATAGTAGCACATATATTCAAGATGTTCTGAAAACTCTAAGGAAAAAAAACCACACACACAAAAGAAGCCAAACCTAGTAACTTCAGTAAAATGGCTGAACTTCAACATCAGAGAAAAATCTTAAAAGTGTCTAAAGAATAAAGCTATGTTATCCTCAATAGAACTACAATAGTTGAAATATACAGATAACAGCATCTCAACAGAATCAAGACATTTTAATATGCTGAAAAATTATTATCAACTTAGAAAGTAAAAATATTTTCAAACAAATAAAACCTGTAAGAATTCATCACCACTAGATGTGCTTTAAAAAAGATCAAATAGTATTATTTCAGTAGGATGAGAATAATTTCAGCTGGAAATAAGGAAAAGAAAGAAGCTATAAAGAGCAGGAGAACTGGCAAGCATGTGGGAATGTGTGTATGGGAGACAGAAAATTATAATGCTATTTTCTTGTGGTGGTTCATACATACACAGAATTAAAATGTACAAAACAATAAAACAAAAGGCAATAATGAGGTACATGGATAATAAATTGTTTTATAGTCCCTATTATTGGGTGAGAGAAAAAAAGGTGTTCATTTTTTCAAATGATAATAAACCACACAGATATGTGTTGTAAATCCTATAGTAGTCATTAAACAAGTAGGAAAATAATGTAAAACTAAACTGTACTAAAGGAGAAAATGCAATAACTATACATGACTCATGAAAAAAGAAAGAACGAACTAATGAAAAGAATAGAGGCAGTTCAAATAGAAAACACATGATAAAATTTATAAACTAAAAAATTAAAATTTGAAATATGAAATATTACATTAAGCATGAATACAAAAACGCTCATTATCATAGATGCAAAATTATTAAAACAATATCTGAAAATCACTACTAGATAACATACTATGGCCAAATATAATAACCAAGTGTTATTCTAGGAATGCAGAGGTGGTATAACAATGGTAAATCAATCAGTTCACCACATTAACAAAATAAGGGATGTCAACATTATCAAAAATACCACAATTGTCTGAAAAACAATGTTAAGCAAAGTGAGACTATCACAAAAGTTCATGGATGTTTCTTATTTATGATGGTCAACAAAATGAAAATGAATTTAAGCTGTTAGAAGTTAGAATAGATACCCTTGAGTGGTTGCAGAGAGTGTTTGAGGCGGCACACAGGTGTTAGTATTTTATTATGTTTTTGAAAATCTGAGTTCTTAGTACAAGGGTATGTTCACTTTAAAAAATACGTGGGTCTATCTGACTATATTTTTGGAATTTTCTACGTGTATGTTATGCTTTAACAAAAAGTTTACTTAAATGATAGTAAAGTTATCTACAGGGCAACGACAAAATAATTGTAATAGTCAAATCTACCGCTGAGAAACACTGGAATAGCTAGATAAGATGCAAAAAACAAAGAGCCATCACCACCACAACAAAATTATTAGAAGGTAATAGTTCCCAAAGGAAACAGCACTCAAGGAGTCAATATCCTGAGAAGAAAGGGTACAGGGAAGTGTGCAAATTCTGCATGTTCTTCTACCCTCAGGCCACTTCTTACTCATTCTTGTTATGTGTCTTTAAAGATAGTCCCACTAGGAACTACCACGAATACATGTTGAGAAATTAGCAGATATTTTATCAATTTTATAGAGCTGGAGGAAAAGGAAAATAAAAACTATGGATACAACAACAGTTGGAGCTTGGAGAAAAGAGGGGTGGTCAAGCAGTTACATTCTTTTCAGAAATGTGGCACAGAAAAAGAAACTTCACATTATATTGGCTTTTACCTTAGGGCAATTGCCTTATTCTTGAACTGCACAGGATAAAAGATAAAAAGCTAGGCAAAAGCTCCTGGTAGTCAAATGGATATTTTCTGCATTTTATAATGCCAAGAAGACAAAACTTGGAGTTCAAGTCCCATCAAAGAGAGGCACCCTGATAAAGACCTCATTAACTCCATTGGAAACCCTAGAGAGCTACACCTTAATAGAGGGAGCAAAGCAGAGGAAGAGTAGAGAACTCAATCATGCTATAGGCACATAGTCAAGCACAGCATTGAGAAAAGATGGCCAGTTGCTACATGCAACAATGGAATGTCTCTCACACGTACAATATTGAACAAAAGAAGCCAGGCAGCAATAAGCACTTTTTTAAATTATTTTTTATTTTTTTGAGATGGAGTCTCTCTGTCACCCAGGCTGGAGTGCAGTGGCACTATCTCAGCTCATTGCAACCTCCGCCTCCCAGGTTCAAGCTATTTTCCTGCTTTCACCTCCCCAGTAGCTGACTACAGGTGTGAGCCACCACGCCAGGTTAATTTTTGTATTTTGAGTAGAGATGGGGTTTCACCATGTTGGCCAGGCTACTCTCAAACTCCTGACCTCAAGTGATCCACCCACCTCAGCCTCCCAAAGTGCTGGGATTACAGGTGTGAGCCACCACCACTGTATCTGGCCCTAGGCACTTATTAACAACATATGATTCCATTTATATGAAGGCAAAAGTTGGCAAAACTAATCTTAAATATTATGAATCAGAATAAAAGTCATTTTGAAGAGAAGCATTTAGAGGAAGAGGGTTATTGATTGCTGATCACATTCACTTTCTTGATCTGTGAGCATGATTTCATAATGGGAAAATGTTTCCAATAGATATGTATTATTTGTGAATATTTACACATGGACTGGTGTAATATTTCAATGAAAAGTTACTTAATAAAAAGGAGTTAAAATGTAGAGAATATTTGAACACTTAGATTTGTAACGTCATAAATAAAACATGCTAAAATGTCAATATTATAGTATTTCACTGAAGAAAAATAAATACGTAACTTTTCAGCATAAAATGTATTAAATTCGGAGAAAATTCTGCAAAGAAAGTGGAATAGAATTGTTATTTTAAAAATAGGAAGATGTAACATTCTAGAATGTTTAAAGAGCATGTTCAAGGATGTATGAAGTGGATGCTGCTAGACAGTATTTGTTGATATTTATATCCCACTGGACATAGTTTACAAACTTGTTGCAGTAAATAATAATCTTGTATGGTTATTAAACTTTCAATATTTAAGTATATAGAAGTTACAAGTTTTATAAATGAGAATGATACAGAGGTTACATTTTTAAAATGTACTTGAGGGGATATGCAAGCAAAGAATTTTGATGTTCTCTGTCATATGCACCATTTTTCCTACTAATGTCTAATGCAAGATTTACCATATTCTAAGTTCAATATATACAGGGCTCTGTTCCTGAGATATCTACATCATTTCATTGGCTTGCTTGTATATTTCTGTAGCAATGTTGCAGTATTTAAATCATTTTTCATTATGACAAATTTTTATATTGTTATAGCATACCCTCTCTTAACATTTTATCTGAGTTTGACTATTTACACCTTCCATTTATTTAAGGATTAGCTTCTGAAGTTCCATGAAATATATCATAAGGATTTGAAAGCAAATATTTACTGTATTTTAGTAGAGGAGAGGAATATTTTTAACAATATTCGACCTTTTTCTGTCCATGAACAGGGCCCATACTCTGGTATTTCCTGAGGAAAAGCGATAAGGAGTTAATTTTTTTGAGACTTTGCATATCTGACAAAGTATTTATTTTATCCAAACACTTGATTAATAATTTTCCTTGGTATAATAACGTTTTACCCTCAGAACATTGTAGGTTTGGCCCACTATCTTCTAGATTATAATGGTGTTGTCACTTTCATTTCCAAGTATTTGTATGCAACTTGTTTTCTTCCTACTTCTCATCCCCCCCACACCCCACCCCTCTCTCTGTCTCTCTCTCTGGGAATATTAGGTATTGTATCATTGTTCCTAAAAATTAAAAAAATCACAATACACACCATGGTATATGTTTTATGATATCACTGTGTAGGATTCTACATGGGCACTTTGAATCCAAAATCCTTTAGTTTGGAGAAAATTTATTGTATTATTTCAATCATTCTAACATTCTGTAACTCACAGTATTCAAGTGTTGAATCAATGATATGGTTTGGCCACCCAAACCAGGGGTGAGATGTACCCCCACCCAAATCTCAACTTGAATTGTAATCATTCCCAAATTTTGGGGAAGGGACCTAGTGGGACGTAATTGAATCATGGGGTAGATTTTTCCTTTGCTGTTCCCGTAACAGTGAATAAGCCTCACAATAGCTCATGGGTTTTTGTTTGTTTTTGTTTTGAGATGGAGTCTCGCTCTGTTGCCCAGGCTGGAGTGCAGTGGCAAGATCTCAGCTCACTGCAAGCTCCACCTCCCGGGTTCACGCTATTCTCCAGGCTCAGCCTCCCGAGTAGCTGGGACTACAGGCGCCCGCCACCACACCCGGCTAATTTTGGTTTTGTATTTTCAGTAGAGACGAGGTTTCACCATGTTAGCCAGGATGGTCTGGATCTCCTGACCTCATGATCCGCCCGCCTCCGCCTCCCAAAGTGCTGGGATTACAGGCGTGAGCCACTATGCCCGGCCGAGCTCATGGTTCTATAAAGGGGAGTTCCCTTGCACATGCTCTCTTGCCCACAGCCATGTAAGAATTCTCTTTGCCCTACCTTTGTCTTTCTCCATGATTGTGAGGCCTCCCCAGCCATGTGGAACTGTGAGTCCATTAAACTTCCTTTATAAATTATCCAATCTCATGTATGTCTGTATTAGCAGCATGAGAATGGACTAATACAATCAGTTAAACAGTAATTCTAATTAAGTTGTAGTTATCTGAAATATGTTCTTCAGTCTAAAACTTCAACATTCTTTTTGCTATTTTTAGATTTAGGGGGTACATATGCAGGTTTTTGGAAAGGAGTATATACTGTGTAATGATGAGGTTTGGGTTCCTGTTGAACCATCACCCAAACAGTGAACATTATGCACAACAGGCAATTTTTCAACCTTCACCCTTATCCCACACCCCTACCTTTTGGAGTTCCCAAAGTCTACTATTTTCAGAATGCCCCATGTGTACCCATTCTTTAGCTCCTACTTATAAGTGAGAATATGCTGTATTTGATTTTCTGTTTCTGAGTGACTTCATTTAGGATAATGGCCTCCGGCTCCATCCATGTTCCTTCAAAGGACATGATTTCATGTTTTATGGCTGCATAGTATTACATATTGTGTATATACTAAAGTTTCTTTATCCAGTCTACTACTGTTGGACGCTTAGATTGATTCCATGACCTTGTTATTGCAAATTGTGCTGCAATACACATGTGAGGGTAGGTGTCTTTTTGATTCCTTTGGGTAGATACCCAGTAGTCAGATTGCTGGGTCAAGTGGTAGTTCTATTTTTAGTTTCTTGAGAAATCTCCATACTGCTTTCCAAAGGGTTTAAACTAATTTACATTCCCACCAATAATATATAAACATTCTCTTATCTCCATATCCTCACCAATATCTATTATGTTTCACAGTTTTAGTAATAGTTATTCTGACTGGTGTGAGATGGTATCTTATTGTGGTTTTAATTTATATTTTCTTTTGATGATAATGTTGGGCATTTTGTAGGTCACTTGTACCTATTTTTTTGGGAAGTGTCTGTTCATTTTTTTTTTTGAGACAGTCTTGCTCTGTTGCCAGGCTGGAGTGCAGTGGCGCGATCTCAGCTCACTGCAACTTTTACCTCCCGGGTTCAAGCGATTCTCCTGCCTCAGCCTCCTGAGTAGCTGGGACTACAGGCACTCGCCACCATTCCTAGCTAATTTTTGTATTTTTAGTAGAGACAGGGTTTCACCATGTTGGCCAGGATGGTCTCGATCTCTTGACCCTGTGATCTGCCCACCTCAGCCTCCCAAAGTGCTGGGATTACAGGGGTGAGCCACCATGCCCATCTTTGCCCATTTTTTAACATGGTTGTTTTTTGCTTGTTGATTTGCTTAAGTTCCTCACTGACTCTGGATATTAGTCCTTTGTTGGATGCATGGTTTGCAAATGTTTTCTCCCGTCCTGTATGTTATTGATAAAGTTTGAATGTTTTTCCCTTCCAAATCTCAAGTTGAAATGTGACCCAGTGTTGAAGGTGGGGCCTAGTGGGAGTTGTTTGGGTCCTGGGGATGGATCTCTCATAAATACTGTGGTTCCCTCTCTGTGATAATGAGTTACCCTGAGATATGACTGTGAAAAAGAGTCTGGGACCTCCCTGCTTTCTCTCTTGGTCCGTCTGTCACCAGGTGGCATGCCTGCCACCTCTTCACTTTCCATCACCAGGAAGCTTCACCAAAAGCTTCCTAAGGCCTCACCAGAAGTAGATGCTGGTGCCATGCCTGTACAGCCTGCAGAACCATGAGCCAAATAAACCTGTTTTACCTATAAATTACCCAGCCTCAGGTATTCCTTTATAGCAATACAAGAGGACTAATACAATTGTCTACTGTGTTGATAAGTTTATTTGGCTGTTCAGAAGCTCTTTAATTAAGTCTTATTCTTATTTTTGTTGCAATTGCTTTTGAGGTCTTACTTATAAATTTTTTGCCTAGGCCAATGTGCAGAAGAGTTTTACCTAGGCTTTCTTCTAGGATTTTTATAGTTTCAAGTCTCACATTTAAGTCTTTAATTCATCTTGAAAAATTTTTGCATATTTTAAAGGGTGTGTTTCATTGTTCTGCATAGATCTATCCAATTTTCCCAGCACCATTTGAATAGAGTGTCTTTTCCCCATTGTTTGTCTTTGTCAACTTTGTCAAAGATCAGTTGGTTGTAGGTATGTGGCTTTCATTATGGGTTCTCTGTTTTGTTCCATTGATTTACGTGAATTACTCCATTTTTACAATGCTATAAAGAACTGCCCGAGAATGGGTAATTTATAAAGAAAAGAGGTTTAATTGACTCATTGTTCTGCATGGCTAGGGATGCATCAGGAAACTTATAATCATGGCAGAAGGCAAAGGGAAAGCAAAGACTTTCTTCACATGGTGGCAGGAAAGAGAGAGCTAATCAGAGCAGGGAAAACTGTTTTATAGCACCATGAGATTTCATGAGAACTCACTCACTATCACCACTCCCACAAGAACAGTATAGAGAAAGCTGCTCCCACGATCCAGTCACCTCCCACCGGTTCCCTCCATCGACACGTGGAGATTATGGGGTTTATAATTCAAAATGAGATTTTGGTGGGGACACAGCCAAACATATGATTATATGTCTATTTTTGCACCATCACCATGCTGTTTTGGTTACTATAGCCTTGTAGTATGGTTTGAAGTGAGGTAATGTGATGCCTCCAGGTTCTTAATTTTGCTTAGGATGCTTTGGACCACTTGGGCCTCCTTTTTTGTTCCATATACATTTTAGAATTGAATTACCTAATTCTGAAAAAAAAAAAAAAAGACTTTGTTATTTTGATAGGAATTGCATTAAATCTATAGATTGCTTTGGGCCATATAGTCATTTTAACAATATTCATTATTCCAATCCATGAGCATTAGATTTTTTTTTTTTTTATTTGGTTGTATCATCCACAGCTTCTTTCATCAGTGTTTTGTAGTTCTCCCTATAGAGGTCTTTCCTTCTTGGTTAAATATTTTCCTAGGCATTTTAAATATTTTGTGGTTATTGTAAATGGTATTACATTCTTGATTTGGCTCTCAGCTTGAACAACAATATTGTATAAAAATGCTAATTTTTGTTCTTTGATTTTGTATCCTGCAACTTTACTGAGGTATTTTATCAGTTTCAGGGGCCTTTTTGCAGGGTCTGTGGAGTTTTCTAGGTAATAGAATTATATCATCAGCAAACAGATAGTTTGACTTCTTTTTCTAATGGGTGCCTTTTATTTTTTTTTCACTTGCCTGATTGATGGCTAAAACTTCCAGTACTATGCTGAATAGGACTGGTAAGAGTGGTCATCCTTGACATGTTACAGTTCTCAAGGAGAATGCTTCCAGCTTTGCCCATTCAGTATGATGTTGGCTGTGAATTTGCCATAGATGACTTATTATTTTGTGGTATGTTCCTTTGATTCCGAGTTTGAGGATTTTTATAACGAAGCAATGTTGCATTTTATTGAAAGCCTTTTCCACATCAATTGAGATGATCATATGGTTTTTGTTTTTAATTCTGTTTATGTAGTAAATCACATTTATTGATTTGTATATGTTGAACCATTCTTGCATCTCAAGAATGAAGCCTACTTTATCATGGTGAATTTACTTTTTGATGTACTGCTGCATTTTGTTTTCTGGTATTTTCTTAAGGATTTTTACATCTATGTTCATCATGGATATTGGCCTGCTGTTTTCTTTTTTCACTATGTCTTTACCAGGTTTTGGTATCAGGGTGATACTGGCTTCACAGAATGAATTTGAGAGGAGTCCATCTGCCTCGATTACTGGAAACAGTTTTAGTGTAATTGGTATCTGCTCTCTTTAGTATGTCTGATAGGATTTGGCTGTGAATCTATCTTGCCTGGAGCTTTTTTGGTTTGGTGTGTTTTTTGCTATTGACTCAATTTCAGCAATCAATATTGGTCTGTTCAGGATTCCAATTTCTTTCTGATTAAATATTTGGAGGTTGTATGTTTCCAGGAATTTATTTTTTCTCTCGAGTTTCTAGTTTGTGTGCACAGAGGTATTCATGACAGTCTCTGGAGATCTTTTGTATTTCTGTGGGATTGTTTATGTCACTGTTGTTTTTTCTAAATGTGGTTGATCTTGTTTTCTTTGTTAACTTAGCTAGCAGTCTATTGATATTATCATTTAAAGGAGCAAACTTATGGTTTTGTTGATTATTTGCATGAATTTTTTGTTCTCAATTTTATTCAGTTCTATTCTGATTATAGTTATTTCTCTTCTGCTGCTAGCTTTGGAATTAGTTTGTTTCTGTTTTCCTAGTACACCTAAGTTCAATATTAAGTCATTTATTGAGAATTTTCTAAGTTTTTGAGGTGTGATTAATGCTATACACTTTCCTTTTAACACTGCTTTTGCTGCATCCCAGAGCTTTTAGTATGTTAATGTCTGTTTTCATTTATTTCAAATAATTTTTATTTCTGCTTTAATTTTGTTGTGTTCCTAAAAGTCATTTAGGAACAAGTTGTTTAATTTCATTGTAATTGTGAGGTTTTGAGACATCCTTTTGCTACAGATTTCTATTTTTACCCCACTGTGGTTCAAGAGTATAGCTGTTTTTTTGTTTGTTTGTTTGTTTGTTTTTGGTATTGAGACTGCTTTATGGCCAAGCATGTGGTCGATCAGAGTATGCTCCATGCGAAGATGAAAAAAACGTACATTCTGTAGTTGATGGGTGGAGTATTTTGCAGATATCTATTAGATCTAATTGATCAAACATAAAATTTAAGCCCAGAATCTGTTAGTTTTCTGCCTCGATGATCTAATATTGCCAGTAGGGTGTTGAAGTCCTCTACTATTATTGTATGGCTAAGTGTTTTTTAAGGGCTAGAAGTACTTGTTTTATGAATCTGGGTACTTCAATGTTGGGTGCACATATATTTAGAATAATTAAGTCTTCTGGGTGAATTGAATTCTCTATCATTATGTAATGCATTATTTTCCATTTTCAGCGTTGTTGGTTTAAAGTCTGTTTTATCTGATATAAAAAGACTATAGTCTTGTCTGAAAAAGACTATTTCTCCTTTGCTTATGAAGTTTCGTTTAGTTCAGTAGCTTTTTCAAATGCTGCTTGTTATCACGATGTATTGCGTATATGAGCCAACATATTATCTTCTGTGGGGCTAGGAGTGAGGGGATCTCAGGAAGCTTCTCTCAAACACTAGCACTAACCCCTTCTGAGAACAGGATTTTCACTTGGTGGTGCAGTTCAGTCTACAGTCCAGTAGGAGGCGCTTAAGAGCAAGAGCCACCTAGCCTTTGGGTAGACTGATGAGTGCAGGCACTTGCCTGATGGGGGTTGAGGGATGGGTGGGTGCAGAGTCGCCGTACCAGCTCCTTGTCCTAGGCAGGTAGGAATGTGATCCACTTCCTTATCATGTCCCTGTTGCAGGCAGGTTCCACAATCTTCAGTTTCCATCGACAGTGTCCTTTGGCTCCCAGCTGCAATGCAAGCAACTAAGATGCACAGAAATGCTCCCCTGGTGGCTGCCACAAAGGGCTCCTGGCAGAACAACTGCCCCCCTACCTCCTACCAGCTACCAGAGCCTGTGGCTCGTTTGCTCTCCATTGCTGGGACACTGCCACTCTTCTAGGGAAGGAAAGATACGTATCACCTTTTGTGCAAGCCCAGGTGATGCGGGCTCCCTTTCAACAAGGTTTCAGCCACCATGAAAGGTACTGGAAAGTGCACTCATGCCAGTCCCCATCAGGGAAATCCTCTGTTGCATCCACAACAGTGGACAGGGGGCACAGGAGATGGATGACTCCTTCTCCAGGTTCGTTTCCGACCACCCACATCTCTGACTTCAGCGATGAGCACTGCACCTGCATTTCCTTTGTCCCAAGGTGGGGCTTTAGCAGGCTGCTCTCCTTCCTTCCCATGTGGTGATCCCTGCCAAAGACTAGATCTCTGGGGATTCCACAGATACCCAGGCACCTGTCAGTCCCTTGTGATTGCCAAGTCAGAGCAGGTCTGTGGTATGTTTGTGCAGGATTTGATGATGCTGAGATGCAAGGGCTAAGGTTACCCAGTGAGGCCAGTGGCCCACAGTGGATGCATGACCAGTATGGCACCAGTATGGCACCTGTCATCTCAGTTCAGCATGGGGTACACCTGCAGGAGCTGGCCACCCAGTGCTTTTTCCTTGATAAGTTCCCAAATCGCCACCAACAGTGTGCCTGGATTTGCAATGGCAGGTAGGCTCACCGACAATTTGGCAGCCAGTAGTTTGTGGCAGGGGAGAGGAATGCAGAGACGTACCCTTCACATACCCTCTCCTTGGGACTCTGAGTTCATCAGAAATTAATCTCTGCCAGACTCTTGCTGCTTTCCTTTACTGCACCCCAACTTTATTCCCATGGGCCCTCTGACAGCTCCTGTCTCTCTCACCTCAGCCTTCCGTTTAGATCATGACCATTCACCTTCAACTTTGATTTTCATTCTGAGAACTAGCATCTAAGTTCCTAGTCAGCCGTCTTGAAAAGAAAAAAGGCTCTAAATATTATATGGCAATATTTTCTTCTACTAATATATTTCTTTTATTTCCAAGAACATGCATTTTAAAAAGATCTTGTTCTTGTTTCACATGTGGAATAGCTTTCATTTCTCTGAAGTTATTACCTAGATTGTTAGTTGGTTTTAGTTTTCCATGGATTCTTCTGCCTGTGAATTAGTTTTAGTTTTGTGTATGTTTGTGTATCCATATTTCATGTTAAAAACCTTTCTCAAATTTCTGGTGATACTTGTCCTTTCGTCTTTGAGACAGTGGCACTAAAATTTTGCTTAGATGTTCTGGTTGTAGAAACAGTGTTTGCCCAACTCAAAGCTTTACTGTAGGCTGATCATATAGAAACTTGGTAGTTATGGATCTCAAAGTTTTCATATTCTGAAATGTTTCTTTTGAGATTGTTGCATTCCAATTCAGAACAGAGCAATCTTTTTAGCTGAGTAGTATAAGCCTAGTTGCTGGTGTTCTGGAAACAGAGCTAGAAAAGAATGTTGGTTATTTCACTATTAAATCTCAGTGTTTTCTATCAATCTTGTTTTCTGTATGAATGCTTAAGGGAGGAATTTGAAGATTGAAATCCTCAATTACATATTCAATTTTACCCTATCCTACACTCTTTCATGTTCTGAAGTAACTAATACTTCTAGTTCATTTGCTGGTATAACAACTCCCAATATTTAATGCATGGGTTTTAGCATTGTGGAAATAAAGACGAGCCAAATGAGAAAAACAAAGATTATTTATCCTATAGCAGCCAGACACCATCACTTGCATTTTGGCAGAGATTCCAAAACAGGCAGAGAAGTGAAAATGCTTTGTACTGGGAAAGAGGAAAGACTTGAAGTAAGCCTTGATTGAAGGCTGTTGGCCCAGGGATGTTTTAGGCAGGCTAACTAGAAGTGGGATATCTTATGCCATTAATTAGGGATGCATATTTGGCTTTATCTGATTTGTCTTCAGTTGGAACTGGGAACAAGAAATAGAGAAGTTGTTAGTGATTAATCAAGTCCTGGCCATTTTGAACTGATTGTTACAGAATTTCCTAGTTTCCTGAATTGTCACTAGAAATGATAGTCTGTCTTCAAGTCTGACTTATAAGGCTGGTTTCCTGGGTTGTTTATTGTAAAGAGGTTGGTGTCCTTGGAATGTTGTTGCAGATTGTAGGTCAGAGTTCTGCATGATCCAGGCATTGTCTGTTTCTATGTTCAGTCTCTCAGCTTTCTCTGACAGTTAACACTACTTCATCACTACTGACATTACATAATTTTATTGGTATATTTTACACATTCTTGTCACCTTCCCTGATAATTCTGCCTTCTATTGTTTTTATTTCTTTGCTTTTCTTTACAAATACAAATAATGTTGCAATGAATAACTATGTATGTGTGTGTATTTTTCTGTATGTGTATAACTGTTGGAAGTATATCTTCAGGTTAAATTTCAAGAGGTGGGCTTGCTGATCTAAAATATAAGCACATATAAACATTTCGTTTTTGAGGTTGGAAAATACTCCTACGTAAGGATTGCAATAATTTGTTATCAATTTGCATTCCCAACAGCAATGTTACAGAATGTCTACTCAGCTCAAAATAAAAAATTGTCAGTTTTAATATTTACTAAACTGTTAGTTGAGTTTCTGTCTTATGAGTGGCAAGCACTTTTAAATGTTTAAAAGCCATTTTTATGTCTTATTAAATGAACTGCATGCTTTTATCTTTTACTTATTTTTCCTGGTGGGTTGTAGTCTCCTTTTTCTCAAATTTTTTATATCACAGAGATTTTAGCCAGTTGTAATATATGTTGCAATTTTTTTCTCTCAGTTTATCATTTGATTGTGATTTTGCTTATGGTGTTTTGTTTTGGCGCGTGTGTGTGTGTGTATGTGTGTGTTTGTAGTTGAATTTGTCTCTTTTCTTTGATTGCATCTAGGTCTTGAGCCATAGTTTAAAAACCTTGTCCTGTATTTATGTTATAGAATAATTCACTTCTGTTTTCTTCTAGTACTTACATAGTGTTATTACATGTAGACCTCTAATCCATTTGGAATTATTTCTTGTAAGAGGTTAATAAAATTTTATTTTTTTCCAATGGATATTCAATCACTAAGCCAACAACAATATTTAAATATTAAAAAGATGCCCCAGCGATTTGGGATGTCTCTTTACAATCTAATAAATATTTAAGGATATTTCTACTGGACTGTCTTTCTATTCACGAACCTACACATATCTGTTTTAATTCTGAATTGGTGCAATTTCCCAGTTACAGGTTTTATTTTCAGTATTTTACTGATTATTTCTTAATATTTTACCATATGAAGTGAGGTATCAACTACAGTTTCCACACAGAAATTTAATAGACAATTTTTGTGGAATAGCACGAAATATTTAATATTTAGAGAGAACTGAAATCTATGAGATGTTGGGTCATGATGTCTGAAAACAAGGGATACCTTTAGAATTGTTCAAGTGTATGTCTGTGGCTTTCAAGTATGTTTTAACATTTTCCCTTATTGATTTTAAATAGCTTTTCTTGAGTCTATTCATAAGTATTCTAGGATTTTTTTTTCCTATTATAAACAGAGCTATTTAAACGTTGTATTTTCTAGTTATTGTTTGTGTATATGAATGCTATTGATTCTTCATACTCAGTTTATATTCTATACCCTTATTTAATTCTCAAGTTAATTTTATCACTGATTCTGTAAACATTTAAGCATACTGTACTAATGTACTGTCTGCAAATGGTTTTGCTTCCTGCTTTCTAACTCTTATGTTTCTAGTATCTGGTTTAATTACATTGTTATAAACAGGATGCTGTTGAATTAGTCATTGCAAAGAATTTAGAAATTGGATATTAAAGAACTCACAAGCATTCATTGCCCTTCTCATTATACCCCAGTGTCACTGTGGCCTGCTGTCTGTTCCCTAGTTATGTTTATTTTTGGACACGGTCTTCACATATATCCTTTAAAATAGAGTTGTCTTCTACCCATTACTCATCTTCTAATATTAGTTCCTTGAAGTCTTCCGTGGCTTTCACTATTCCATGAAAATCTTTTAACTTATATATGTACACTTTTTCCTTTTCATTTAAAAATACTTAATTAGCTCAGATTGAATATATTCAAGGTGTACCATGTGCTGATTTGATATACATATATATTATGTAATAATTATCACAATCAAATTAATTAACACATCCATCACCACCCATGCTTTACATTAGACCCTTCAAATGTGTTCATCTTATAACTGAGTTTGTACATATTGGCCATGCAAATATTAATTTACCATCTGTATTTCACACCACCATGATTTTCTCTCATTTAGTTTTTGTAGAAAATTTATAACAATTTCACTTTACTTTGCATGTATTTGTTGTGCATTAATTCAACTCATATCAATTTCTATCTCATTGAACTTGACTCAGGACAGTACTCTTGCTCTCTCATACACAGTTGACTCACCAATGCTTAATACATGTTTATACTTTGTAGGAGCATAATACTTTTTAATAAATGAAGAGATTAAAAATGAAATTTATGTGATCATCTTTAATACATGCCAAAATTTCAATTGAAAATGCAACCATTGTTTCTTTTTAAAATCTTAGACACAGTTATAGATAGAAATTATTACAATGAGGAGCTTGAGAGAAGCGACTCTGGAAAAGAAAAATTGAATTTATATTCTGTCACTGATTAGTTGTGTAGATATAGTCAAGTTACTAATCATTTTTCCCTCCATTTTAAAATAACAATACCTGTATCAGTGGTTTGTATAATAAATGTACTAATACATGTTAGCACTTAGAAACCAAAAGAGAATAAGTTTTCAAATCCGTTTAATTTCTTCCATTGCAAAATGAAACTGAAATTTCAGATTGATTCAAAGCAATGACTCTTGGGGTTAGCTTTCCGTTCTCTATTTAGAAAGAGAAGGTTAAATATATTGTTTTAAAAACTATATAATGTTGCTTACCATAAAACTTAGCCTAAGTTTACATTCTGTTTATCTGTAGCTTCCTCAGTTATGAAGGAAGAAACAGATGTAGTAAGATCACTAAAGTCATTAGAGAAAAACTAAATAAATCAATATCTTACCCAACAAAAAGTAACAGATGTGATTCTAAACAAGGTGTGGATGATTCACTTAGAGTATGAATTTTAAAATGCACACCAATAAAGTTCAATACAAAATTCATTTGTTATTTTGGAAACTATTCATCATTGTATATTTAGTATTCTTGTTTTCAATTTTTTAACCAATGTTATCAGATATTTTTCAAAGTTGTCAGAACTCTCAATTAAATATTTATGTGAATTTTAAATGTCATAACTAAGACTTGAACCAGTAAACATAATTTCATAATTGTAAGAAATTTGAATCAAACTCAAATATTTCACATTAAGAATCAACTTTAAAGAACTTTCCCTTTAGAAGATAGCATAATTAGAATGAAAATTTTATTTGAAGCTATTTTACTTTTAGTAAATGAAATTATTGCTATGCCCGGGCACAGTGGCTCATCCCTGTAATCCCAGCACTTTGGGAGGCCAAGGCAGGCAGATCAAGAGGTCAGGAGGCCGAGACCATCCTGGCTAACATGGTGAAACCCCGTCTCTACTAAAAATACAAAAATTAGCTGGACGTGGTGGTGTGTGCCTGTAATCCCAGCTACTCAGGAGGCTGAGGCAGGAGAATCACTTGAACCAGGGAGTCAGAGGTTGCAGTGAGCCAAGATTGAGCCACTGCACTGCAGCCTGGTGACAAAGCAAGACTCCATCTCAAAAAAATAATAATAGTAAATAAAATTAAATAAATAATTTATTTCTATTAGTTGTCTACCCAATGTTAACCTTTCCTTTCTCATTTACTAACAAACCTCTAATTTTGACAGTATGCACAGCTAGAAGTGGCATTGTGACATGATGCTACCAAAGGAAATTAAGCAGAAGACTTCTGGTTTCCGTTCCAACACATTAAAAAGTTTGGAATTTCTAACTTCCATCTTTTACAAAAAAAAAAAAAAAAAAAAAAGGTTGAACAAACTGAAAATCAATGACTTATTAAACCCATCAGAGAATTGAAGTCACAGGGAAAAGTGTCACCCCAAAATCTGAAAAGATAGGCAAATATAGAAAATTAGAGTCAAGATCAACTCAACCTGAAGCAGAAGCCCATAGAATCATCAACAGGTAGGAACACTGAAACAGCAATGTTAGCGAATTGCGGGAGGTTAAGTAATGAGGAGCTTGAGAGCAAGAAACTCTTAGGGGCTCAGTCCTTAAAGAGGACGCAATGCATTCATGAGTTTTACCTCCAGGAAACTAACAGGTTATCAAGGTAAGGATCTGAGAAAAATATCCTGTTTCCAGTAGAAGAAAGAGTAATGTAACCATTTCAAAATTTCCCAGAACATCCCCCAAAACAAAGTCCTGCTGTTCAAAAGAAATAACTCCACCAGAGCTTATTCAACTTAAGGAAAGGGCAATCAGCCAAATCCAGGTCCCTCTAGCCTCCTTGCCTCACCTGATGGGGTGGGGATACACTACAAAATACTTCTGAAAGTCAGAACCCGGGTGCTCAGGCTCATCAAAAGACTGAGATTTAATTATAATGTTATAGAATGCTCCTTTTCCCCATACCTTGCCACTACATCAACAAAGTTCCTCTATAACAGTGGATGATAGTTGATAGAGATACAAAACACAGACTGTTTAAGAAAGACTACTTAAGAAAACTAAAAAGTTAAAAAAAAAGTACAGGACATCTGAAAAACCCAAAGCCTCTGTCAGCTACAGCTACAGCAAACAGCAACTCAGCATGGTGCCTAGCCGATTAATTTAAATCCTCACACTAAAGGCTTGTTCACCTTCCAAGGCATGATACATTATGCTCATCTTTCAACAAGAAATTACAAAGCATACTGAAAGACACCATAAAACACAATCCACCGGGAAAAACAAACATCAAAACTGCACTTAGATATGATGAGGATGTGGGACAACAGGAATCTCACTCATCACTGGTAGGAATGAAAATGATACGACCACTTTGGAAGATAGTTTGGCATAACCTAGACATAGTCCTACCATATGATCCAACAATCACACTTCTAGGAATTCACTTGAGTTGAAAAATTATATCTACACAAAACCTCCAGAAATTGTTTTTAACTGCTTTGTTCATAATCATCAAAAACTGAAAGCAACCAAGGTGTCCTTAAATAGGTGACTGGATAAACATCTGTGGTATATTTACAGAATGAAATATTTAGTGATAAGATGAGCTATGAAACCACAAAAAAGATATAGAGAAATCCTGAAAGCATATTGCTAAGTGACAGAAATCAGTCTGAGGAGACAATATCCTTTATGAATACAATTATATGACATTCTGAAAAAGGCAAATTTCTAGAAAGAGCAAAAATATAATTATTTGTCAGGTTTTCAGGATGATAGGGGGAGTGAATATCCCGAATTTTTGGGCAGTGAAACATATTCTGTATGATACAGATATGGTGAACACATGGCATTTTGCATCTGTCAAAACCTACAGAAGTTTATAGCACAAAATGTATCTTCTCCTTCATTTAGGAAGAAGAGAGCTCTAAGGAAAAATATGCAGATTGTGACAAGAGAGTCTGACTATATTAAAAATGTATAAAGAAAAAACATCACTGAAGAGGATAAGGAATAAGAAAATAACCCAAGTAATTTTGAAATTAATGGAATCTATAAGACTAAAAGAAAAAGGAATTGCACATGAGCAGTGTATTCTAGTTGATAAAATTATTTCTTATGGGAGTTTGGCATAACAATTCTGATGCTTCTATAAATTTATAATGTAATTAAACAATTGAGTAAATGATCAGCAGGTGGTAGGAACCAGATTTCTCACTATTGGAATGGGACTATGTAGGTAAGCAAATGGAGGATGCTAGAATGATTCATGTGGTAATAAAGTTTCAGACATCAATGAGATTTAATGTTTTATTATAGATACAAATGGCTATATATTTATACACATACATATATTTCTCTGTGTGTATACAGGGGTTAGTATATTAGTATATACTCATTTTTGCTCTGTCAGATAAGTGGGCATAAAAGAAATGACACCCAGTAATAATGAGAACATCTAGCTCCAAATCTTAGTTTCTAATATTATTCTCTAATAAAAATGATCATGGCTGTTTGGATAAATGGCTGATTCTGAGATTGGGATAAGGAATATACAAGATGAGCCTGGAGCATCATTTCATTCCAGAAGGTAGAGAGCCTTAGCAAAGTGATGAGGGCTTATCAAAGTAGTACAGAATTCAACTGAAAGAGCTCAAATGGAAGCTGAAAAAATTGAGCAACAAAATAAAACAGCATTGAATTAGAACCCAAAGTATAAAATAAATGTTCATGAGTCCATGCTAATATTAATGACTGACTATGTTAATAAATGAGGGAGAACAGGCAAATATCCCATGCAGAAAAACTTCAAATTAATTCTTTAGATAATTCACCCTTAGGAGCATAATTCATCACTTCTTAAGTATAGGTTGTATGTAGTATCTTCCTTAGAAAAGGTACAGTGTGGTCAACATTAGAAGTCATGTATATAATGTCTGAAAATGGCACCTTACCTTAGTAATCTCAAAAGCCTGTAACATCAGTTTAACAATGAGAATAAGCATCAGACAGATTTCACTCCTGTGATAAACTTGATCAGTAATTCTCAAATCTGTTAAGGTCACCAAAAACAAAGAAACTATCACAACCAAGAGGAATCTAAGAGCCATAATTATTAACTGCATCGTGGTATCATGGATAGAACCCCTTAGCAGAAAAAGGACAGAACATTAAAACGACGGAAATCTGAATGAATCATGAACTTTAGTTGAAAAATAATGTGCCCATATTAATTAATTAATTGTACCAAATGTACCATGGTAATGTAAGATGTTAACAGGGCAAAACTATCTGTGGGGGAATATATAGAAACTCTGCACTGTTTGCTACATTTTCTGTTTAAAACTGTTCCAAAAATAAAGTATATTTATAATAATTTAAAAAGATAAGCAAAAGTCTAAGAAAGGTATAGGATACACCTTTCTTTATCAAAAATATTTATCAAAAAGTATTTGATAAAGAGAAAAAGACTTCACAGGCCCCCACCTGCCTTGTTTCTTTAAAGAAAATGCTTATTTTATGACCATAGGCAAAATCAGTCATATTTTTAAAGGAAAAAATCATAGTGTGTAATCCTACATGAAGTTAATTTCTAGGGGCTCCGTTATTCATACATCTGTACACTGGAGCACAATAAAATCAATGTTTAGGAATAATTTTGTCCCAACTTACATTTAGACTACAAATTTACTTCCATGTTAAGGTAAAAGACCAGCAACTCCTCAACTTTCACGAGGGTGTATAAACCTAAGCCCCACCCCTTTTCAAGTGTCTGAGATAAATTGTTTGTATTCATAAAATACATTTCAAATTCTTAAAACTATAAAGTGAGAAAAGCAATATTTGGTGAATACTGTTTAATAAAACATAATTTTATTTCTGATTCGAACTATAAATCAACAGAGAGATGGGTACCTGAAGCTCTGGTATTGTTTACAGGCAAAAATCACTTTCATTGATTTGCTCTTGGTCTGATGCCTTCAGTCTATATTGAGTATCAATGTAAGGTAGAGCCCTGTGCTACTCCCTGTTGCATCTATTATTTTAAAAACAATAGTACAATACATGAAATTGTATACACTTATCTGGATTTCAGAAGAATGGTTGCCTTAGAAGTGTTGTATTACTCCTGAGTAATTGAATTACCTTCATCAATTCTGTAAATTGTGCAATTATGTAGTTTTTCAACTTAAAGTGGCTTAGAGAATCCTTTTGTAAAAGTTTTGGATAATTTTAAGCAAGTATATGAATAATACACAGATAAATTTGTGAAGCACTTTTGCCATCATTCTATCCTACTGTATGCATAGTTTATATTAAGAATTGAACAGCATCTTTTGTGCATCATCTTTTGTGCTGAGGAACTACACATCTCAATATCCTTCTCAAGAGTTTGTCAGGTATATGAATTAATTACATACGTGGTGTAGTATGGAACTAATACCACAATTTGACATACCTGGTATGGATCATTATCATATGCACATTGATATTCCTCATTTATGGACTATCTTATGTTCCCACGATTCATTCTTCTACATTCACTTCTAACTTTTACCATTTCATTGTAAAGCAAGGGTAGTTTCATTTCTTTTTCTTTTTCTTTTTTTTTTTCTGCTTTAATCATATGCTTTAGAACAACACTCACTAGTCTGGAAAATGCTCCTTCCAAATTGATGTGACTAAAACTCATCTTACTTGCTAACCACTCTCATTGATCTGAAGAAAGCACAACGAAAGACAGCCTCCAAGAATTTTTAAAGAATATTTTTATAAGATACTGAGTAGATAAAAATAATGCTTATAAAATATGTGTGGGAACTAAAACGTCACAGCATAGCTCTCAACATCTTACCTGTGTTTCTCTGCACAGATGTGAGAGTTCTCCAGGGTACTTTAACTGAAATGCAATCTTTGGATTTTAGTGCATGTGCTTCTTCAACTCTAGAAAGGAAAAGCACATGCTTTTTCCCAAAGTGGCGGTTCCTACTTACACTCCACTCGGCAGGATATTTGTATTCAACTTGTTTTACATTATTTTTCAACTCTTGCTAATGTTAACGTTTATTGTTGCTTACAAAAAAAATCTGGAGTTTGTATAATGGCAGTTCATTTTGATTTTTTTTGTATTCTGCTTGTTAATATTATTTTTTTCTTACATTTAGCCATTGGATATCTTATTTTGTATCGTGCCTGTTCATCTCTTTTGCCTGTTTTTCTATTATACTTTATATTTTTTCTTACGGATTTGTAATAGTTTTTGTAATTTTTTGATACTAAGCCTTTGTCCATTTTGTGTGTTACATAAAACTCTTCTTTGTTCTGGACATGTATCCCAGAACTTATGGTAAAATATTTTTTTTTCTTTAAAAAAAAAGGCTTATTGTATAGGGTTCTACACAATAAGTGGCTGCCCATAGGCTACATCAAGCCCATACACCTCTAAGTTGGCCTATATTACACTGAAAAGACTTCTTTAATCTCAAATTAAGGTGCATGTTGATTTTTTATCTGTCTAACCCATGCAGGTGTTTTAGTTTGCCTTTGCATTTACTAGCATTCCATGGTTTAAAATGAATGTTTTCTGAGAAATTTGAAGAAACAGATTCTAGTTTCATTTAAATTTTTAGAGAATACAGAACAAAAGACTTAATTTTATGAATCTCAAGACATTGATCCCAACACCTAAAACAAATCTCACTTTCAGATATCAATACAAAAATTGTAAATAAAAGACACAAATCCAGAAAAAATACATACATAGTCAGAGTTTTAATTCATCCATAATTTGCATAGACATCCTATAATATCTTTCAATAATGCCCCAAAGTTTTCAAAAATATCTGGAATATTTTGCTAGATTTTTTTCCTATCTACTTTTAATCTGATAGTCTTATAAATAGTATCTTCAATTAAATGACATTAATAAGTTACTTTCCTGTCAATTTAGGAAAATGTTATTGATTCTTGCATATTTTATATCCTCTACCTTGCTAAGTACTAAAAGAATTTTAAGCGTTTATCTACAAATTATTTTGTATTATTTACATAGACACATGTAGTCTATTAAAGCATGCTAAGTTTCTTCCTTTCCTTTTTTTGGAGGCAAAAAATTGATATTTTTTCTTGCTTTGTTTTCTAGCTAGAACTTAATAAAATGATGAATGGGCATGATGATCACTTGCATCTTTTTGTTATCGCTGAACTTAGAGCCAAGGCTTTCAATGTTCTATCGATAATGACGTCTTCTATGTTATTTTTATAGGTACGAGGAAAAATACAACATTTCTGATACTCTGCATATTGCTTGTTCATACTCAGTACTATCTTCATCTTTCATAGATCATCTTTGGCTCACAAGGATGTAAAAGCTTGTCTACATTTTCCTAGACTCTCCTGTGACTACAGTCCCAGATATATTTCACCAGAAGCAGTACTAGGAGTATTTGTGGAAGATAGAAGACCAAAAAAAATTGGCAGCAATAAACAGGAATGGGGAGTGTTCTTTTTTCTTTTTTCTTTTTTTTCTTTTGAAGGTTTTGGGTGCCTCTTGAGAAGTAATAGCTTCATTGTTGATGAAAGCTATAACCACTACTGACAACTTTTCTATTACTTAAACACAACCAAATTTTTTTAAATGGTCTTCCTCACATTTGCTTCCCAGGTTACAAAATGTCTAGAAGCTTCTTATATCCTGTACTAAATGTCATTTCATTCTAAATAACTAAAATGACTTTAGTTTCAAAACTGAACCCAACACAATCAACACTTGCTACCAGAAATTATTTGAAAGAAACAACTGTGGATATAAGAATCTGGGGCTGGTTATCTGATCTAGTTAGATTTGAAAGTAGCAATGACCTCATTATCAGTAGATGTGAAACATTGGTATGTGGTGGCAAAAACAAAAGTTTAAATTCAGACTGGCCATTTTTTGATATAAACTGGTAATTAAAATGGTATTGAAAGACTGTTGCAATAGAATATTATAAAGGAAATAATGAATATAAGGATTGTAGATAGAGGACTGCTGAGTCACACTGTAATGGAAAGTTTGCAGAAAAAATTCTAAGTCTAGAGCTGAAGTTCTCAGGTGAAGATATGACCTGACAACCAGAGAGCTCCTATGACTGCCCTGAAATAATCACTTTCCTCATGTAGTTGCAGGCAAGTGTTTCTGAAAACCAGATACAAAAGTTGATCCTGTGAGTTGCTGAATTACAATGTAGGCTAAATTCACAGCCTCATTAAGCATGTATCATTAATGTTGAGGCATTAATTAAGAAAGAATGGTTCCCTGAGTGTTGAAATTAAAACATTTGATCAGAGTCTCATTAATATGAACACTTTACAGTCTAAAATCTTACTGAGACTGCCGTGACATAATAAGTATGCTTTATTCCACTGCCTTAACCTTGAGGACCCTATAATTATCTCATCTAAGTGAATTGCCTCATAAGGAAGCTAATTCCTCTCAGAGCCCAAGCCACCAACTCTCAGTTATTACAGATCTATAGAATCAAATTCTAGCCAACTCAAGAGGGCAAGTTTAAGTATGTCCCAGGAGGAGGTGCATAAATTGAAAGATTTTCAATACATATTTACAGTAACCTTGTGAAGAGATGGATTTTAAGGGTATTAGATCAAGGAGGTAGAATATTGGATTTGTCCAAATTTATTAGTTATGAGAAAGTACATTTCCTAGAGAGTCAGAATGTAATAGATATGCTTGAGCAGCTGAGAATAGCATTCACGATTTGCTTGGTTGGTTAATGTACTGCCAGCCGTACATTATTAAAGTAAGCTGATATACTAGAATTTCTTCGGTATGATATAGTAGAAAGACTTCTGGCTGATCAGATACTTTAGGAATGAAGTTTGAGTTACCTTATCAAGGTAAACAACCACAATCAGCTTAGTTTCTACCTTAGGTCAAAGGGAAGAAATGGTTACTAGAGGAAGGATACTATAAATGCCAACTATAGTCTTATGCCTAGTTTCAGAAACAGGACTGATATGTTTGGCTGTGTCCCCACCTAAAATCTCGTCTTGAATTGTAATCTCCATAATCCCCCCATGTCAAGGGTTAGACCAGGTGGAGGTAACTGAATCTTGGGGGTAGTTTCCCCTGGGCTGTTCTCGTGGTAGTGAGTGAATCTCATGAGATCAGATGGTATTATAAGCTTCTGGCATTTCCCTTGCTTGCACTCACTCTGTCCTGCTGTCCTGTGAAGAAGGTGCCTGTTTCTCTTTTGCCTTCTGCCACAATTTTAGGTTTCTTGAGGCCTCTCCAACAATGTGGAAGGGTAAGTCAATTAAACAGCTTTCCTTTACAGATTACCCAGTCTTGGGCAGTTCTTTACAGCAGCATGAGAATGGACTAATACAGTAATGAAAAACTATGCATATTTTATTCTGGAACTTGTCATGTAGATGATTTCTAAATACATTAATTGCTTTTATTTTCACTCTCACCTTCCTCTCATTTATTTTAACATAAACTGGTTATGGTTAACATTTAAATTGTCATCAGTTTCCATGAGACCAAAGAGTGATTGTGACTGAATAAGAAATCAAAATTATCCAGAAATTAATCAGGGAGAACAAAAGGCATTGTGTCTTTACACTTTGGGAAGAAGGTGGAATTTATCCTTTTATATACAAGGAGTATTTACATCTTGTTATCACTAACATATTTTAGTTGAAGATATTACAGGAGGTGTGTTTTTAGATGCTGAATATTGAAAGATAAGGCTTGTGCTTGAGATTGTTTGCTGATATTCAATAACGCCCCACCATTCTAAGTTTTTCTCTGTATTACAGGGGCACAAAACCCGGAAACCGCAATTTCTAAATCCCTTTGCCAGTAGAACCTTAGGTGTATTTTGACAAAGAGGGATATTTGCAAATTATTCGGAGAGTAGAAGGCAAAGATGCATTGTTATTACCTGGAGACAGCCACATGTAGGTGCATTGGTATTGAGAGAGGGCAGACATAGATTTTTGCTAGCAGTTTCTGGATATCTTTCTGAGAAGAATCCACTTAAGTGCTTATAGGAAGCAGAAATCGCAGGTAATAGATTTTCTATGATTCTGGCTCTTCTACATTTCCTAAAATTCAGTTTTCTAATTTTTTTTCCTGAATTGCAAAGGTTTTATAAACTTCTGCCTTCCTAAATTAAACTTCTTTCTATATTGATTGTGTAGGTAGCTTATGCTTTCCTTACTCAACTCTGATGATTTCCCTTTCCAAGACACACTTTCAACTTGGACCAGAGACATCATGTTTCTTAAGACAGTGAGCATTCTGATATTTGAGTATCTGACATTTTGGCAGGTTTTGCTTCATGTCAAGTAAAGGAAATCCTTGGCGGTAATGAAAAATGACTTGATAAAATATTAACCACAGAGCTCCCAGAAAGCACTAAAATCTCAAGGTCCAGACATCCATGCATCACACCTGTATCCCTGCCCTTAGCCTATGCAGTCTCATTTTTTCTTAAGTTATTTTGAGTCAGTTTTCTACCCCTTGCAAAAAAAAAAAAGCCCCCAAACACAGAAATACACATACAAATGTAAGCAAGACTTTTGACGTACATGCAATCTTTCTATTTAAGAATGTATAGAAATAAATTTCAAATTTAGTTCATGTGTACCTGGTTTTATAAAACGGCTGAATCTTACCCCTTGCTTTAACAAGCTATGTCAAAATGAGAAATAACACTATTTTTTAATTAATGATATAGAAAATAGAAAAAGTTCACAAAATATAGTGATACTGATGATTCTATAGGTGTATTCAAAATACTGAAATCTCATAATTTCAATAGGTTTCTGTCTAGAATGTGTATATATATATTTTTATGAATTTATAAATATTTTATAAATATGCATATATTTATAGATATCTATATAGTTGTTTGTATTATTTGTCATACTATTAGTTGATGTGTAAAATTTACTTCAGGGATCAACTATAAAATGTACTCTATTGATGTATTATCTTACACATTTTAAATGTGATGATCACAAAATATACATGTTTGACAGACCATTTAAAGTTTTAAAAATTTCCTGGGAAGTAAACAGGAAAAAAATTATATACAATAGACTATTCTGACCTTCCAACCTCTTCAGTCATGAACCCAGGTCCTTTAGCTCCAATGCAGGGATGCTGTTTCAGCAGTAACATCTTAATATCAATGGCCCAGAAGTCATAAAAATGACAAAACTTTATATTATGCTAAGTTATTCTTATTTTACACTATGCAGTAACCGTTTAAGTTCTGTATTAATTATCCTCAGTGAGAAATAAAATAACTTCAGCATTTCTGATGAAAAGCTTGCTTTCAACACAACTTTGAGAAGAAACAAGCAGCAGCAATTTTCTCTGCATATTTTCATTTAGATAAGAAAGATTAGTAAAGTAGAAAGACAAGTAAATAAACTTACCATTGCATAATCCTGTCTTATTTTGCAGCTTACTAAACTTTTAGGAACACATACATTTGCATAATTAATGTAATTATACATTACATGGAAAATAGTTATTTCTGTCCAGTTCAGTACCTTTGAACTTAGAGTTCCTGCCCAGAGGATGATGACCAGGGACTGAAATTCAACAGTGGATATAGCACATCTATACTCATGCATAAAAAATTAAAGCAATTAATTCAGAGTGTTTAAAAGCCTCTTTAATTTTGAATCAATCTGTGCTACTAAAAGTAGATCATCTTATCTAGATGCCATAGAACAAAATTAGTCTTTCTGGCCATTAAGGCATTATCTTTAAAATTACAGCCACATTCATTCAGTGTTCTTTCAGTGACCTGAAAAAGTAAATATACCTGCAAAGGACTTAATTTACATTCCATAAACTTGGCAATTTGTTTTCTCTTTACTGAGGCCCCCTTTTACCTGGCTCATGGCTATTTTGCCCTCCTCATCCATCATTACTACCCTCATATTCAAACTTTGTTTTATGTTCCTGGAATACCACTTACAGTTGCTTGAATGAAAGTTGCTGCTTTGACTTTTAACTTGCTTTTTTTCTCATCACTCAACTACAGATATTTAATCAGATTTTTTTTTTTTTTTTTTATACTTTAAGTTCTAGGGTACATGTGCATGACGTTTATGTCATGTATAACTCCCCAATGCAATCCCTCCCTCCTCCCCCCTCCCCATGATAGGCCCCAGTGTGTGATGTTCCCCTTCCCGAGTCCAAGTGATCTCATTGTTCAGTTCCCACCTATGAGTGAGAACATGCGGTGTTTGGTTTTCTCTTCTTGTGATAGTTTGCTAAGAATGATGGTTTCCAGCTGCATCCATGTCCCTACAAAGGACGCAAACTCATCCTTTTTGATGGCTGCATAGTATTCCATGGTGTATATGTGCCACATTTTCTTAATCCAGTCTGTCACAGATGGACATTTGGGTTGATTCCAAGTCTTTGCTATTGTGAATAGTGCCGCAATAAACAAACGTGTGCATGTGTCTTTGTAGTAGAGTAATTTATAATCCTTTGGGTATATACCCAGTAGTGGGATGGCTGGGTCATATGGTACATCTAGTTCTAGATCCTTGAGGAATCGCCATACTGTTTTCCATAATGGTTGAACTAGTTTACAATCCCACCAACAGTGTAAAAGTGTTCCTATTTCTCCACATCCTCTCCAACACCTGTTGTTTCCTGACTTCTTAATGATTGCCATTCTAACTGGTGTGAGATGGTATCTCATTGTGGTTTTGATTTGCATTTCTCTGATGGCCAGTGATGATGAGCATTTTTTACTCACCCTTCTATGATATACTATTGTGTGCACACACACATGCACACACACAAAATATAGTTAGGCCTTCCACTAACTCTGACCAGATGTGATGAAAGTGATGATTAAAGGGTTATGTCAATGGATTTTCTTATATAATCATTCATATATATAATGTTTTATTGAATTCACATTATATGCAAATGTATTAGGTTCAAAGGAAACATCAAGTGAATACAAATAAACGGCCCTGTCCGTCAAGGAGTCAGAAACTAGCAAGTCTAAGAAATTACAATGTGAGACAAAAATAACTTCCACAGAGTAGGTACATACGTCCATGGGTACATAGTGGAAGGGCAGTTAATTCAACAGAGGAACTAGGGAAAACTTCATGGGTGAGGAAGATTTCATGAGTGAGCCAGTTCATCTAAACAACAAGGGAAATACAATTTCAATGAGTATATAAATGAATAAAGAGCATTATATAGTATTCTTTGGTGGTTCATTTTGCATTGCAAGCAAATATTCAGAGGAATACAAGAACACAGGGTAATATAAAAAGAATTGTGTGACTAGAACTCAGATGCACAAAAAAGATAAATGTGTTAGTTACCATGGATTGTTCTCAAGGAATAGAAGCAAATTGGAGCTAGTTTTCAACATAAAATTGGAAGAGAACTAGGATAAATTTGTCATTAAAAAAACACATGTATCTCACAGAACTCAAAGATGGGGATCTACCAGGAATCACAGGGTGACTGGAGTCAGGACCTAGAAAACTGTCAAGATCTTTTTCAGTCCCTTATGTTGTCTTCTCTCTGCACATCTGATTATTCTAAGTAGATACAAATAATATGGTTTATTTATATCAAGTGTACAACTCAGTGTCATTTTATGTGCACACATACACAAACACATGAAACAACTGAAAGTTAAGGTACAGAACATTTCTAGAACTCAAGAATTTTACCTTGTGCTCATTCCCAGTTAGTACTTACCCAGAGGTTATCATTATTTTGAGATCTGTCATCACCTATCTTAACCTATTCTTTTGGATTGATATACAATAGTTATTGTGCAAATTTGGGGAATACATGTGATATTTTGACACATTTATATAATGTGTAATAATCAAACAGGGTGGTTGAGAATATCCACCACATTACACATTTATCTTTATAGTGAAAAGTTTCAAATTATTCTCTACAAGCTATTTTGAAATATATAATAGATTATTGTTTACTGTAGTCATTCTACTGATTTTTTGAACACTAGGTCTTCTCTCTTTTCTCTAACTGTAATTTTTGTATGCATTACATACAAATTATGGTATGATTATACCATAGTTTCCATGTTACAGTTCTTGCCACAGTGGAGAAAAACTATGATGTCATTGGTAACCAAGTATAATATTCTGGAAGATTCTTGTAATCCCATCACGGGTCAAGTGTACATCCTTGGCCTAATGGCCAAAGTGCAATACATACACTATCTTATATTCTTATGTATATTACCATGGACATTTCATGCATTAGGGAATGAAAAGGTCTAATGGGTTCAGAAACTCAGGCAAGTTCATAAATCAAATAATTAGGTCACTAGTTCTATTAGGACTCATATGCAGTAGCACAATAATCACACTCAGAAGCCTATAACATTAACCATTATGTTATACTCTTATTGCTTCACAGACCTGAACCACTGACTGCCTAAGGGGAGAGCAGAGACTGTGTAAAAGTTATTTCTAGCATAGCTAGAGCAAGTTCATACCCTCATTCTTTTCATTAATTCTTTTAGGACTGCAATTCTCAGTCCTTTCATGTGGATGAAGTCTCAAGTCTAATGGTAAAAGTTACAAGAGTTGAGTAGTGTAGTTTGGGCCAGTAATTTTACTGTTTCTTCTAGTAAGCACATTAAAATATAAAATAGCAAATTCAGACTGTTTAAAACTCTTTTGGAAAAAACAAGCTATTCATACCAGGGATAAGTTAAGGAGATGCTATATCATATAAAGAGGCTTACTTAGTATACACAAGAAGCTGTATTCCCGAAATAGGGTTAGAGACTTTACACATCAATTAGTAATTCAAGTAGTTAAGAGTAAGAGGAAAATTCCAGCACAAATAGTAAACGGAATGAAAAAAAGGCACCTTCTTTTTATGGTGAAAACAGTCTTAGATTTTCATATGCTCAAAAATGAAAAACAGAGTACACATACAGCCAAAAAGGAAAAAGTTCTGCATCATTAAAAACAACGAATATAAGATTCAAGAAGAACAAACTTTTGGATATAAATGCTGCTGTAAACAGGGAAAATGGTATAAAATATCTTTTTTCTATTTTTAATAATATTCAGAACTAAAACACACAGATCCTTTGGAAATAATAGGCCCACTCATTTCTATTTATATCTGTTCACATGTGAAAAAGTGTAATGTGTCTTTTTGCCTTTTAGCAGTTGGCATTTTCTTCATAAGACAAAAGATAGGCTTGCTAAGTGGAGAGTATGGGTAGGGTGTTCTCACTCCAGTTTTAACTTCATGATACATTCTCTCTCCTTTCATCTGTGTCTTTGATTACCTCCACCAGTCTTGGTTTTTGGTATCATTATGAATTTTCATCCTTTCTGAGATTTTTCAGTAATTTAATTGAGGAATTAGAAAACTGAAACCTCTATACTATATAAGAAGTTCTATGAGTGCTATAGTTTATAATTTCAAAAATCCATGAAATCCTGGATGGTATTAAAGACTGACATGTAAACATGAACATGGGAGGCAGAATTTTGTGGAAGTGAAGTTTGTTAAAGTTGAAAAAGTTAAGGCCAGGCATGGTGGCTCATGCATGTAATCCCAGCACTTTGGGAGGCCGAGGCTGGCAGATCACCTGAGGTTAGGAGTTCAAGACCAGCCTGGACAATATGGTGAAACCCCATCTCTACTAAAAATACAAAAATTTCCCAGGTGTGGTGGCGAGTGCCTGTAATCCCAGCTACTCTGGAGGCTGACACAGGAGAATTGCTTGAACCTGGGAGGTGGAGGCTGCAGTGAGCCGAGATCATGCCATTGCACTCCAGCCTGGGCAACAAGTGCAAAACTCCATCTCAAAAAAAAAAAAGTTGAAAGTTAGGTATATGTGGCATAAAAGTTACAAGATTAATCTTCATAGCTATAGAAGTCCCATAAGTCATGACAGGTGTTGGGATGAAGCACTGGTGAATAGCAGATAATAACTAGATAATATTTCTTAGAGGAGGCAGTTTTTATAATCACACGTCATAACTGCAAAAAAAAAAGATTTATGTGAAAATGAGTTTGTGTGTAATGGGCTATATATAGTATTAAGAGCTGAGAATAAGCATTATCAGAGTGATAGCCAGTGGTCCATGAAATGGTATATAGGTTCTTTAGAGGGACAGAACTAATAGGATAGATGTATATAGAATGAGAGTTTATTGAGAACTACTGACTCACACAATCACAAAGTGAAGTCCCACAATAGGCCATCTGCAAGCTGAGGAGCAAGGAAGCCAGTTCAAGTCCCAAAACCTCAAAAGTAGGGAAGCCAACGGTGCAGCCTTCAATCTGTGACCACAGACCCAAGAGACCTTGGAAAATCACTGGTGTAAGTCCAAGAGTCCAAAAGCTGAATAACTTGGAGTCCAGTGTTTGAGGGTAGGAAGCATTCAGCACAGAAGAAAGATGAAGGCTGGAGGACTCAGCAAGTCTAGTCCTTCCATGTTCCTCTGCCTGCTTTTATTTTAGTCACACTGGCATCTGATTAGATGGTGCCCACCCAGATCAAGAGTGGGTCTTCTCCCAGTCCACTGACTCGCATGTTAATCTCCTTTAGCAACACCCTCACGGACACACCCAGGAACAATACTTTGCATTCTTCAATCAAGTTGACACTCAATATTAACTACCACAAACAGGAAAATCATTCACTCCTTTAGAAGCATCTTGAAATAAAAGGCTTTCCTTGTGGCAGAGTCTAATTAAGACAATAAAACAAATACTTCAGTGAAATGTTAGTTTGTATTTATGCTGGACGGAGGTTCCGAAAAGCATGACAAAAAGTCTTGTGATGGTGAATGCATTTCCTAAAAATTCGATGAAAACCAATGCCATGTCAGAAAATCTAAATTTGGCAAGTTCTATAAGCTTTAAGTATTCAGTGCTGAACACAAGGGCAAAGTACCTGTACTCATGGAGCTTAGCATAAGTCATATATATACCTAAAATTGTGCCTGTTTAAAGAGCATGAAATGGTATGTGCTTATTTTCTGTAATATCTTTTTATGACAGCATTTTAAAGGACTATATTAATCTCAGTAATATCTACATTGTAAGCTTCCCTTAATAAAAATGGCCCTAAAAATGTTTAAGTCAGTTTAGATAAGCAATACATGTAGATACCAGGTAAACAACATTATTAAAGAACCTTCAACATTAGATATTAGAAGTCTAAATTCATGAGCTCCTGTGAGCTCTATTTTTTTTTTTCTAAAACAAACGCTTCCACAGGTAATTGCAAAAGAAAAAAAAAAAAAAAAATATATATATATATAGTACTCACATTTCTGGATTACACTTTTTCTTGTAGGCACTATCTCCCAAAGGATAATGAGATAATTATATTGTCCTGAAAGTTGCTATATTCAAAAACATCATATTGAGAACCACATACAGAAAACAACAAAGCAAGCTCTCATTTGGCGCATGCTGGGTGGTAATATGGGCAATTCACCTGATTCACTTGGCCTACTTAGCAGATCAAATAGGCCAATTTTGTATTATCCTTGAATACCAATTATCCCTCCTAAAACTGTCTATGAGTTTTTTGTTTTGTTTTGTTTTTCTTTAATGATGTGTCTCAAACAAAAAAGTGGTATATCTAGGATATAAGAAAACCTAGTTTTGGTTTCCTCAATGTTGACTAAATATTATCCTCAATGTTGACTAAATATTTTACAACCATGAAAGAAAACCATTAGTTTTCCCTTTTTGCTGAAATAGGCTTAATGAAAACCTGGTATCCACAACATAGTTACTTTGTTATTCCATGATTTCCCCTATTTTTTAAACTTTTTACTAGCACTTATTTACAGGAAATTTATGTAATTGCTACAGATAGAAATTTGTTTTCTTAATTCATTAATATGAGAAGTTATAGGAAAAGACAAATATAATTAGAAAATAATGGAATAGTAAATGTTAACCTGGGTATGAAGATGTTTCTTACCAACTATGTTACATACGTCAGGATTATAAGTAAAAAATACCAACTATAGGGAGAAAACATGATATTATCCTTGAAAATATCTGTAAATTATAATTGTGTTAATATTTCCTATTACCTGACTTTCTCAGTGAACTCATTGTTTTTTTGTTGTTCATTGTTGTTAATCTTTATTATTGTTGGCCAATACATTAATAATTTCTTTATACTTCTGTGTTGCAGGGCAACCTGGTGAGTTTCATGGCATGGAACTAACGCTTAGCAAATTCACTTGCAAAGCATTCAATACAAATTCTGCACACCAAACATAGTATCTCTGGGTCTGAACCACTGCATAACTAACTTGCAACACTGTCAGTGCCCATTGATGGGAACTAAGAATCCTAACAACTGGTCGGTGATTGTACTTGTGAGCAGCACCTATAAGTTGAATGTAAGTTTTGAAGGACTGCATTTATTATGTCAAAGGCAAATTAGCAGCTGTTTGAATGAGGATAGAATTTTAATATAACATCTGCAAAACAGCTTTACATCTCTAGAATCAGCTTTTCTCACCAAAGACCTTTCAGTTAACTTCATGGAGAAACTGTTCACTCCATATGTCTTATACAGTGTTTCATATTCTCTATAGTAGCAACTGTTTTAACTAATACAGCTTGGCTCAAAATCTTTGTGTGGCTGAGATTTGTCCATCTCCTTTATACTCCTTTTGACTTAACCCTCAAGGTTGGTGTAATGTTTTCCTAATTCAAACAATCACCTTATAGTTTCACATTAGTCTCATATCTGTATAGCCCTGGATGATTGAACAATCTATGACTAGTTTTTCAATCTTTATCCAATATATTTTTAAAAGATCATTTCTGTTGTACTACATTATCGTCTCAGTTAATGTTCCTTAGAATTCTGAGAAAATGATGGCTTAGTAATAGAAGGTGTCCAAGCCTTGTCACAATAAAACAAAAAATGAGAAGAGAAAGCTTCCACAATCAGGAAACTCTTGCATAAACATAAAGTGTCATCCACATACCACAAACAAAAACACTTTTTTGTTCTTACAGAGCAAAGTTGAATAAATAAAAAGATGTCAGTTAAGAACACAAGCCCCAGGCTGACAGAACAGTTCTGAATTATGACAAATTATTTAAATATCTTTAAAATAAATGAATAGAGGATAGATGGAAAGTCTAGCCTATAAAGAGATGGCAAGCATGGAGCCACATGTAAAGAAAGCTTAGAGGTCATGAACATTTTTTTAACTTGGATTGCCAAAATGTGTTTAAATCATATCAAGAAAAACTGGCCACCTTTGTGAATTAATGGAAAAGTTCTTTAGATAAATGGACAAAAGTCTGGAAGTAATAGAGATGGAAGATTTCCATTGCAGCAGCTATTGACCCAGCTGACCATGAATGAGACTTTGGAGGTTGCATGGTGTTAAACCAACATGTGCAGCAACAGTGCTCAGAAACCTGTGGACTGTGTTCCTCTTCCCTGATGTGCTTTCTCCCGGAATTTCTGAATCTTACCTCAACTTGGGCAATCGCTTCTCTGAATCTGAAGGGCAGCCCTATAGAAATGTAGACTATGCCTTTGACTACACCAAGAAAGAAACTTGAGATGAAATAAATGTCATTCTGCTCCATGAGTTACTGAACCCTCTGAGAACACACATGTGATCTATGGAACAGGGAATGCGAATGAACTAGAGAACATACTGCTTTCAGGATGAAGGGTGAAATAACAAAATCATGGCAAAAGATAAAGAGCACATAATTGATAGAAGGGAAATGGTGATCAAACATACAGAACAATCATTCTTTTTCGCCACTTTGGCTGCCCAAACGACCATGAAGCGATGTCTACAATGATTAATCTCAAAGTACTCCTCCCTTCCTTGTTTGAGAATCATTCCCTGGCAGCCTTGATTAATAAAGGGAGAATAATATATTCCTCAGGTGGTGATATTGAAGTATCTTAGAATTATGGCAGGAGTTAGAATGAAAAGAAAATTAGAGGTTTCAAAATTGAAATGAATTTAGGTAAGGACCTAGAAATAGAAGATAACAAAAGAGCAAAGGAGGAAAAAGACATAAAGCAAACTGGCATGAGCTTCACTGAAGAAATTATTTTTTAAAATATTTTGGAAGCAGCAACACTTAATTACCAAAATATTAACAGCTCCTGTTGCTTCAGAAAGAGCTTCCAATGGAGGAAGACTTTAAAAATAGTATTGAGGGGAGAGCCCGTTTTCAGACAGAGCAGTTATTCTGAAATCTAGATGCATATTTAATCACATGAAAGAATTCTTGTAATATGCTTATACAGTCAGTAGTCTTTGGTTTAACCCAAGCATTGGTAATTCAGAATCATTTAAAATAAGGAGGTGAAATAAAGAAAAGAAGTAGAGAAGGTAAGTTTGCTGATTATAGACAAGAATAACTGGAAGCACTTTGAGGGAGACAGGAAGACAAACCAACATTGGCCAGAGCCAGGACGGAGCAATGGGAAGAAACCAACATTGGCCAGAGCCAGGACAGAGCAATGGGAGCAAAAAGGGCAAAACTGCAAGGGGAGTTTATTAGTCTTCTATTGTGTGATCAACGACCACAAACTTAGTAACTTAAAACAACACAATTATCTTACAGTTTTGTTTTTCGGAAGTCTAGCACAAGTATCACTGGGCTAAAGTCAAGGTATCAGCAGACTAAGTTGTCTCCTGGAGACTCTAGTAAAGAATCTTTCCTTGACTTTTCTAGCTTCTGGAGACTGTGTACATTCCTTAGCACATACACACATCTTCCTTCTCCAAAGCCCACAACATTGAGTCTCACTATAGCTCTTTATCAAAAGATTTTTTAAAAAGAGCTTTATTAAGATTTCAGTTATATACCATGTAATTCACACATTTAAGTATATGATTCCTTGTGTTTAGTATATCCACCTGGTTGTGACACCATCGCCACAATTTAATTTTTTATTTTTTAATTTTAATTTTTGTGAGTACAGAGTAATTTTATATATTCATAGGGTACATAAGATATTTTGGTACAGGCATACAATGTGTAATAATCACATCATAAATGTGATATCCATTACCTCAAGCATTTATCCTTTGTGTTACAAAAAATGCAATAATCTTTTCACTATTTTAAAATGTACAATAAATTATTGTTGGCTGTAGTCATTCTGTCGTGCTATCAAATACTAGATCTTATTCTAACCGTATTTTTGTACCCATTAACCATCCCAACTGTCCCCTACCTTCCCCACTCCTCACTACCCTTCTTAGCTTATGGTAATCATCATCCTACTCTTTATCTCCATGATTTCAATTGCTTAGAATTTTTTAGCTCCCACAGATAAGTGAGAACATGTGAGGTTTGTATTGCTGTGCCTGGCTTATTTCACTTAACCTAACGACTTCTAGTTCTATCCATGTTGTTGCATATGACAGGATCTCATTCTTTTTTATGGCCGAATAGTACTACACTATGTGTACGTACCATTTTCCTTATCCATTCATCTGCTGATAAACACTTAGCTTCCTTCCAAATCTTGGTTATTGTGAATAGTGCTGCAATAAACATGGGAGTACAGTTATCTCTTCAATATAATGATTTCCTTTCTTTTGAGTATATACTTAGCAGTGGGATTGCTGGATTATATGGATCTATTTTTAGTTTTTTTTTTTTTTTTTTTTTTTAAGAACCTCCAAACTCTTCTCCATAATGGTTTTACTAATTTATGTTCTCACCAACAGTGTATGAGGGTTCACTTTTGGTAAGCTGTATGTGTCTAGAAATTTATCCATTTCTTCTAGGTAGTCCAATGTATTGGCAAATAGTTGCTCATAGTCACTAATAATCCTTTGAATTACTGTGGAATCAATTGTAATGCCTCCTTTTTCATCTTTGATTTTATTTAGTTTGCTTTTCTTCTTAGTCAAGCTAAAGGTTTGTCAATTTTATTTATTTTTTCAAAGTAACCACTTCTTTTTTTTCATTTCAATTTCCTTTATCTCTGCTCTGATCTTCATTACATTTTTTGCTCTATTAATCTTGGGTTTGGTTTGCTCTTGCTATTTAAGTTATGTAATATGCAGCATTACTTTTTTTATTTGAAGTTTTTCTGCTTTTTTGATGTAGGTGCTTATTGCTATAAACTTTCCTCTTACTGATGCTTTCGCTATATTACGAAGATATCAGTAAGTCCTGTTTATATTTTCATTTGTTTCGATAAATTAATTTCTTAATTTCTTCATTGACTCATTTGTCATTTCAGGACCCACCACTGATGTTCACTCAAGGCCTAAGGGGTCTTCAACCTGCTTTGGTGAATGTGGCCAGTCCCAAGCCTTTCCTTTCAGGATAGTAGGCTCCCCTCTGGCCCAGGGTAAGTGTGAAACGGCCATCCAGGAGCCAAGGCCTGGAATCAGGGACCCCAGAAGCCTTCTTGTTGCTCTATTCCACTGTAACCAACTTGGTACCCAAGCTGATTTGCGGTTCTTATGAAGGTGCTTTCTTGTGTAGATGTTCAATTTGGTGCTCTCATTGGGGAGATGATAGCTGCAGGTTCCTATTCAGCCATCTTGCTGATTCCTTCTCTATAGTTCTTTGTATCAATTTCTCTCTCTTCCTTCATCTTCCTCTTATACCTTAAAGCCCCTTGTGTTTACACTGGGCCCACCCACATAATCCAGAATAGTATCCCTATTTTAAGGTCATTTCATTCGATTAGTAATTTTAGCTCTATCTGCAAGCTCAATTCCTCTTTGTCATTTATTCTTATATATGCACTAAATCTGGTTGAGTGCCCCCAATAGTGTGGGTCTCAAAGCTCACAGTGCCTCATGACATGGGCAGATCTGGTGAAGAGGTGAATTGGTGAGATAATGAGTAATTGATTGGGCAAATGGAGATGTAGAAATAGGGGGAATTGCCAGTAAAATAGTTGAAGGCAAAAGGGAAAATCAGAGACTGGAATCCTGGAACATAGCGATTGTTATGGAGTTTGAGGAATAAAGTATATTCAAGGAAATAAAAGATTAAAATATAGAAAAGAAAATATCTTTATAAAATAGCCTCAAGGTTAGAAATACTTTCAAAAATGTCTCAACTGTTGGGACAGGCAAGGCAAAATTACACATGCTCCTTACCCTGACATTCTCCTCTGCATTTATTAAGTACATGTGATATGGTTTGGGTCTGGGTCCCCACCAAATCTCACAGTGAATTGTAATCCCTAATGTTGGAGGTGGGGCCTAGTGGTGGGTGGTTAGATGATGGGGGCAGATGCTTCGTGAATGTTTTAGCACCATCCCCTTGGTGCCGTTCTCATGATCGTGAGTTCTTGCCAAATCCAGTTTTTCAAAAGTGTGTAGCACCTCCCCGCCCTTCCTCCTGTTTCAACCATGTAAGATGCCTTCTCCCACTTCGCTCTCTGCCATGACTGGAAGCTTCCTGAGGCCTCCTCAGAAGCAGAAGCCACTATGCTTCCAGTATAGCCTGCAGAATAATGAGCCAATTAAACCTCTCTTCTTTATAAACTACCCAGTCTCAGGTATTTTTTATTATTATTATTATTAATTGGGACAGAGTTTTGCTCTTGTTGCCCAGGCTGAATTGCAATGGCATGATCTCAGCTGACTGCAACCTCCATCTCCTGGGTTCGAGCAATTCTCCTGCCTTAGCCTCCTGAGTAGCTGGGATTACAGGCGGCCGCCACCATGCCCAGCTAATTTTTTGTATTTTTAGTAGAGACAGGCTTTCACCATGTTGGCCAGGCTGGTCTTCAACTAATGTCCTCAAGTGATCCGCCCACCTTGGCCTCCCAAAGTACTGGGATTACAAGCATGAGCCACTGTGCCCAGCCAGGTATTTCTTTATAGCAATGAGAGAACACACTAATACAACATTGTTAGGTAACTGATGAATATTATATTTTTGAGTTATTAACGGTCATATGTTTTTTACTTAATTCAGTTTCTTTGCCCTGAATACTATTTTAATGGTCATTGATTAGTAACCACTAAGTAGTGTCTTTAATTTTTACATTGCACAAATACAATGTATAAGTATGTTGCCATTCAATTCAAGTTTCAAGTGGAATGTTCCCGTTTTTAGAAGTAAATTGATTAGCGTGATAATTATTATATCCCACTGTAGCACTTGAGTGATGGCTATAGTAGAAATACTCCTTATATTATTTTTAAAAGTATTTTGAAGGGTCAGAACAAAAAAGTTGTATTGTATGTATATACACAATGTATTTCATTATATATACACAATGTATTTCATTAACCATTTTTTTTCTTTTGACTTACTAAGTTAGGCTGACTTGTCAGTTAGAAGGTCATAGATCCCAAATTAGTCGATTTTCAGCCACTCACAAGACAGATTATCCTGGGTGGGCATGAAATCATTAGATGAACCATTAAAAGAGAATAGGTTCTTCCTGAAGAAAGAAATTCACAAGAAATTTTCTCTTGCTGGCCTTGAAGAAGCCAGTTTCCACACTGTGAACTGCCTGTAGAAAGACCATGTGACAAGGTCGCTAAGGGCATCTCCTAGGAGTTGACAGCACTCTCTGGCAGCCACAAAGAAAACAGGGGCACTAGTACAACAAAAACAAGAAAGTGAATAATGCCAACTTGAGGGAGCGTGGAAGTGGACCTTTCTCTAGTTGTGTCCAGATGAGGATATAGCTGGCTAATACCTTGATTTCAGTCTTGTGAGTCCCTGAACAAATGGTTTGTTAAGGCCCCTAGAAAGTTGCCCAATGCCCAGTGGAATTCTCTTATCCATTCAAGTACCATGTCGGTCAACTTTTAGCCACAGACACATCTTGCTAAAGTCCAGTCTCAAAATTCTCCCCATTATTTTTCCTCATAAGAACAAATGAAAATGAACATAGCCTCTAATTTTCCATAACTCAAGCACCCAAAACCCTATACAGGTTGCTCTTCTAAGCAAAGAGTGGAGCATTTCCAACCCATAGTCTTTGCTGCAACACTTTGCAAGAAAAGAAAAATCATATTTTACTCTCAAAACAAAATTTTATTTTACAAATTGGTCTAAGTTAACTAGTCTGAAATTACTAGAAGCATACTTGTAGGATTTTCACCAAGAATGTATATCCCTCTCTTAATTACTGTAAGTAAACGTGTGTATACATATACACTTATATGCATATATATGGCATTGTAGAAATTTATTTATGTGCACATGTGTGTATATATATATATATATATATACACATATATATGTGCACGCACATACACACACACACACACGGCCTTGTAGCAATGTGTTACACTGACAAAAATAAGCCAAAAAGCTGTGTATTGCCTATCCATGGTCCGTGGCCTTACACAAGTTGTTGCTATCTGGCATTTCTATTGGCTGCTGACCTGGCTCCTCATTTGTACAGCTTAGGCCCTTCCCCTGCTCACTGACTCCTCCAGGATCTGGCTCAGATTTCTCCAATTAGATATAACCTGTTAAAATAAAACCCCGGCAAGAAAGAAGATAACAATGTATGTTATGCAAAGTGATATATCTCCTCACTAATTTAAATGCTTCCATTTTAGAAAAGAATTTTGACTGTAATTCCACATAATAAAAAGACAGTATTTTTTTCCAAAAACAAAAAATTAACTTTCTTCAAAGATAAATCAGAAAACATCTGTGACAATTTAAAGTAATAATTTGTAGCCATTTTTATTTATCTAGGTGGCAAATATTAAACTACAACGTCAATGACAATATTACATTAAAAGTCTGATAGAGCTAGAGTGGTTCTTTAGTTCAAAAACTGAGACTAAAGTATTAGGGAAAGCCTTGCATTTCTTCATTACAATGTACCATAATTTCATCATATTATAGATAAAACAAATCATTTATAGAACCTAGGTGTGTGTATATCTTTATAATTTGCATAACTGCAGTAAATGTTCTGTGTGTGTAATTATATTTAATGAGCTCAACTGGATTTGATATATAGCATCAGCTAACACCCAAAAGATTAGCAGAGGTTAGCAATGAAAGTAAAAAGGTGGCTTACCTAGCTTAGAGTCTGTGATAATTCCAATTATGAGTTTTAGTTGCCTAATTTTACCATTGAATTATCTACTCTGTTTTGAAACTTTTATCTCCTTTACCCTGTCCCCAGGTTCCTGTGGACATGTCCTTGTCTCCCCATCCTCATAGTATTCACTTGCCCATGAGTTGCAAATCAAATGCCTCTGGAATGAGGCAGGGAACTGTCTTGTGTAAAGTAATCCAGATGTTGAAAGCTAGAAAGTGTGAAGGGCTGTGATAAATTGAACAATGCATTGTCAGACAAAATGTATATAAATGCAAAATTCTTAAAACACTTTGTAACCAAAGAAAACATATCTGAAGGATGGATTCAGCCAAAGGATGCTAACTTGCACCTACTGTCACAAATCACTAGTTTATATGTTTGGAGGAGTCAAGTAATCCTTTGAGATTATAATGAAAGACGTTTTTCCCTGTGGATTTTGTTTGTTTTTAAGTTCCAGGGTACATATGCAGGATGTGCAGTTTTGTTCCATAGGTAAATGTGTGCCATGGTGGTTTGCTGTACCTATTCACCCATCTCCTAGGTATTAAGCCTGGCATGAATTGGCTATTTTTCCTGATGCACTCCCCACATAAGCCCCAGTGTGTGTTGTTGCCCCTACCATGTCCGTGTGTTCTTATTCAGCTCCCACCTACAATCGGGAACATGCAGTGTTTGGTTTTCTGTTCCCGCATTAGTTTTCTGAGGATAATGACTTCTAGCTTCCTCCACATCCCTACAAAGAACATGATCCTGTTCCTTTTTATGGCTGTACAGTATTCCATGATGTATACGTGCCACATTTTCTTTATCCAGTCTATCACTGATGGGCATTTGGGTTGATTTCATGTCTTTGCTATTGTGAATAGTGTTGCAATGAACATACATGTGCTTGTATACTTACAATAGAATGATTTATATTCATTTGGGTATACACCCAACAATATGATTGCTGGGTCAAATGTTATTTCCAGTTCTAAATCTTTGAGGAATTGCCACATTGTCTTCCACAATGGTTGAACTAGTTTACATTCCCATCAACAGTGTAAAAGTGTTCCTATTTCTCTGCAACCTTGCCAGCATCTGTTGTTTCTTGACTTTTTAATAATTGCCATACTGACTGGTGTGACATGGTATCTCATTGTGGTTTTGCTTTACATTTCTCTAACGATCAGTGATGTTGAGCTTTCTGCCATATGTTTCTTGGCTGCATGTTTGTCTCCTTTTGAGAAGTGTCTGCTCTTGTCCTTTGCCCACTTTTTAATGGGGTTGATTTGTTTTCTCTTGTAAATTTGCTTAAGTTCCTTATACATTCTGTATATTAGACCTTTGTCAGATGGATAGATTTCAAAAACTTTCTCCCATTCTATAGGTTGTCTGTTTCCTCTGATAATTTATTGCTGTGCAAAATCAATGTGCAGAAATCACAAGCATTCCTATGCACCAAAAACAGACAAGCAGAGAGCCAAATCATGAATGAACTCTCATTCACAACTGCCACAAAGAGAATAAAATATCTAGGAATACAGCAACAAGGGAAGTGAAGAACCTCTTCAAGGAAATCAGAGAATACACAAACATATGGAAAAACTTTCCATGCTTCATAGGAAGAATCAATATCATGAAAATGTCCATACTGCCCAAAGAAATGTATAGATTCAATGTTATTCCCATTAAACTACCATTGGCATTCTTCACAGAATTAGAAGAACCTATTTAAAAATTCATATGGAATCAAAAAAGAGCTCATATAGCCAGTACCATCCTAAGCAAAAGAACAAAGCTAGAGGCATCATACTACCTGACTTCAAACTACACTACAAGGCTAGAGGAACCAAAACAGCATTGTACTGGTACAAAAAAGGCACATAGACCAATGAAACAAAATAGAGAGTTCAAAAAACCACACATCTACAACTATCTGATCCTTGACAAACCTGACAAAGACAAGCAATGGGGGAAAGGATTCCCTATTTAATAAATGGTGCTGGGAGAACTGGCTAGCCATATGCAGAAAATTGAAACTAAACCTTTCCTTACACCTTATACAAAAATTAACTCGAGAGATTAAAGACTTGAATATAAAACTCAAAATTATAAAAACCCTAGAAGAAAATCTAAGTAATACCATTCACCGACACAGACATAGGAAATGATTTTTATGTTGAAATTACCAAAAGCAATTACAACAAAAAGCAAAAATTGACAAATGGAATATAATTAAAGAGTTTGTGCACAGGAAAATAAATGTTCTGTTTTTATACTATACCTTGGGTAATTTCATTCAAACCCACAGATGCATTTTTCATATATATTTTAGTATTCACAAACATACATATATACATGTATATGTGTATATATATGTACAGTGGACCCTTGAACAAAACAGGGATTAGAGAAGCAGACCCCTGCACCATTGAAGTTTGCATGTAACTTTTGACTTCCCAAAAACTTAACAGTCGGTTACTGTTGAATAGAAGCCTTACCGATAACAAAGTTGATTAACAAATATTTTATGTTATATGCATTATTTATTGTATTCTTACAATAAAGTAAGCTAGAGAAAGAAAATGATAAGAGAAAATACATTTACTATTCACTAAGTGGAAGTGGATGATTACAAAGGTCTTCAACCTTGTGGTCTTCATTTTGAGTAATCTGAGGGAGGTGGCAAAGGCACAAAACAAATCTATGTATGAGTGAACTCATAGTTCAAACCTATGTTCAAGGAACAACTGTATATATGTGTGTTCAGAAATACACACTTCACTTTGATTGAATAGATGTATACGATTTAAAAATGAAATAGTACTAAACAGGTTATGTTAAAAAAAATTTACTGCTCCCACTTTTCCAAACCCTTTGTCTCTTTACTCAGAAACCACTTTTGATTCAAATTATTTAAATTAGCACTACAGTTTTAAAAAGTATTTGCATTGCTCAATACAATCAAGTATATACTTTTTAATTGTTTTAGTAAATAAAATAGGGATGGATGAGGATTAAACAATCTTACAACTCAACTGTCCCTAACCAGCCTCTCAAAGTATATCACTATTTTTCATTAAACCAAAAAAAATTTATGTCTCTGTAAATGTGATTCACAGTAAAGCCAACCACAGTACCATATTACATCTCTTCTTTAAAAACATTTTAAATGTATTTAACAAAAATATATATTTATAGCATTTGAAATATGTTTGCCTTATAGAACAGCTAAATCAAGCTAATTAACATTACCTCACATACTTATTTTTTGTGGTGAGAACACTTATAATTTATTCTTCTTGATTTTCTAAAGATATAATACATCGTTATTAACTATAGTTACCATGTTGTAAAATGGATCTATTGAAATTATTCTTCCTAAAACTTTGTATTTTTTTACCAAAATCTGCCCACACCCACCTCACCCTCAGCAGCCCCTAGTAAGCACCATTCTACCATTTCTATGAGTTCAAATTCTTTTGATTCCACACATAAGTGAGAGCATAAAGTATTTGTCTTTCTGTACATGGCTTATTTCTAATGTCATACAGGTTCATCCATGTTGTCACAAATGACAGGATTTTCTTTTCTTTTAGGTTGAATAGCATTCCATTATGTATAAGTACACCACATGTTAACTATTCACCTGTTGATGGACACTTAAGTTGATTCCATATGATAGCTATTGTGGCTAATGCTTCAATGAACATAGGCATGCAAGTATCTATCTGACATAGCAATTTCATTTTGTGTACATACCCAGAAGTGAAATTGCTGGATCATACGGTAGTTCTGGTTTTTGGAGGTTTTTTTTTAAAGAAACTTTATATTGTCTTTCATAATGGCTATACTAATTCATATTCCCAACAGTGTGAAAGAGTTCCCTTTACATCTTCACCAAGCGTTACCTTTTTGTATTTTTTGTAATTGCCATCCCAGAAGGTATTAGGTTATATCTTGTTGTGATTTGAATTTGTACCTCCCCAATGATTAGTGATATTGAGCATTTTTCATAAAGCTGTTGAACATTTGTAGGTCTTCTTTTCAGAAATGTTTACTCTGTCCATTTTTAATTGGGTTGTTTTCCTGCTACTGAGTTCCTTACATCTTCTGAACATTAACCTCTTACGTGTGCTTAGCAAATATTTTCTTGTATTCTATAGGTTTTTCTCTTCACTCTATTGTTTCCTTTTCTGTGCAAACGTTTTTTCAGTTTGATGAAATCTCACTTGGCTATTCTTGCTTTTGTCACTTATGCTTTGGGGTCATAGCCAAAAAATTAAGGCCTGGCACAATGCCATAGAGCTTTTCCCCTATGTTTACTTGTAGTAGTTTTAGACTTTTAGTCTTCCATGGGATGAGGGTCTGATTTTATTTTTTACATGTGGATTTTCAGTTTCCCTAACACCATTTATTGAAGAGACTCTTTTCTCTATTGTGTGTTATTGGCTTGTCAAAAAGAAATGGAATGTAAATTTGTGGTTTTAGTTCTGGGCTATCTAGTCTATTCCATTAGTCTGTGTGTTTGTTTTTATGTCAGCATGGGATTGTTTTGATTATTCTAGCTTTGTAGTATATTTTGACATCTGGTAGTATGATGCCTTCAAATTTGTTCTTTTTGTTCAGGATTGCTTTGGCTATTATGGGTCATTTGTAGTTGCATATAAATTTTAAAATTGTTTTTTCTTTTCTATGGAATATGTTATTGAAATTTTGATATGGATTACATGGAATTTTTAAATTACTTGGGTAACAGAAACATTTTAACTGTTAATTCTTGCCTGTGAACACGCAATATCTTTCCATTTACTTGTCATCTTCAGTTTTTTTCAATGTTTCATAGTTTTCCATGTATAAGTTTTTACTTCCTTGGTCAAACTTACTCCTAAGCATTTTATTTTATATTTGGATGCCATTTTAAATGCAAGAGTTTTCTTGATTTATTTCTTGGATGGTTCATTATACAGAAATGCTACTTTTTGCACATTCACTTTGTATCCTGCAAATTTACTAAATTCATTTATTAGTTCTAACAGGTTTTTTTTTTTTTTTGGTGAAATCTTTAGGATTTTCTATATATAAAAACATGTCATCTGCAAACAAACAATTTACCTTCTTTTCCAATTTAGATTCCTTTTGCTTCTTTCTCTTACCTAATTTATCTGTCTAGGATGTCCAGTACAATGTTGAATAGATGTGGCGGGAGTGGGCACCACCGTCTTATTCCCAATCTTAAAGGAAAATCTTTCAATATTTTACTGTTGAGCATGATGTAAACTGTGGGTTTGTCTTACATGATCAATATTGTGCTGAGATAAATTCCTTTTATACCTCATTGGTTAAGAGTTTTTATCAAGAGTGTTCAATTTTGTCAATGCTTTTTCTTCATCTATTGATTGAGATAATCATATAGTTTTTATCCTGCATTCACTTAATGTGGTAAATTAGATTTGTGTATGTTGAATTATCCTTGCATTTCTGGATAAATACTACTTTATCATAGTGAATGATTTTTTTAATGTGCTTTTAAATTTGTTTTGCTAGTATTTTGTTGAGGACTTTTGCATCTATATTCATGAGGAATATTGGCCTGTAATATTCTCTTCCTATAGATATCTGACTTTGGTATCAGGGTAATGTTGGTATCAAGGTAATTTTAAATGATTTTAAAATTATTTCCTTTATATGGTCTTGTTCTATGTCCCCACCCAAATCTCATCTTGAGTTGTACTCCCATAATTCCCATGTATTGTGACAGGGACCCGGTAGAGATAATTGAACCATGGGGGAGGTTCCCCCATACTGTTCTTGTGGTAGTGAATAAGTCTCATGAGATCTGATGGTTTTAAAAAGGGTTTCCTCATTTGCTTCTGTCTCAATCTCTCTTGCTGCTGCCATGTAAGAAGTGCCTTTTACCTTCCACTATGATTGTGAGGCCTTCCCAGCCACATCTATTTTTCTTCCCAGTCTCAGGTATGTCTTTATCAGCAGCATGAAAGTGGACTAATACAGTAAATTGGTACCAAAAATGTGGTGCTTCTGAAAATATAGCTGAAAATGTGGAGGCAACTTTGGAATTGGGTAATAGGCAGAGCAGAGTTTGGAACAGTCTGGAGGGCTCAGAATAAGAGAGAAAAAATGTGGGAAAGTTTGGAACTTCCTAGAGACTTGATGAATGGCTCTCACCAAGATGCTGATAATGATATGGACAATGAAATCAGGCTAAGATGGTCTCAGATGGAGATGAGGAACTTGTTGGGAACTGGAGCAAAGGTGACTCTTGTTATGTTTTAGCAAAGAGACTGGCAGCATTATGCTCCTGCCCTAGAGATTTGTGGAATTTTGAACTTGAGAGAGATGATTTAGGGTGTCTGGTAAAATAAATTTCTAAGCAGCAAAGCATTCAAAATATGGCTTGGGTGCTGTTAAAGGCATTCAGTTTTAAAAGGGAAACAGAGCATAAAAGTTCAAAAAAAATTGCAGCCTGACAATGTGATAGAAAAGAAAATCCCATTTTCTGAGAGGAAATTCAACCTGGCTACAGAAATTTACATAAGTAACAGGGAGCTGCATGTTAATCACCAAGACAATGGGGAAAATTTATCCAGGACATAGACCTTCACAGCAGCCCCTTCCATTACAGACCCAGAGGCCTAGGGAAAAAAATGGTGTCATGGGCCAGGCCCAGGGTCCCACTGCTATGTGCAGTCTAGGGACCTGGTGCCATGTGTCCCAGATGATCCATCCGTGACTAAAAGGGTCCAAGGTACAGCTTAGACCATGGCTTCAGAGGGTGCAAGCCCCAAGCCTTGGCAGCTTCCATGTGGTGTTGGTCCTGAGCATGCACAAAAGTAAAAAATTAAGGTCTGTGAACCTCTGCCTAGATTTCAGAAGATGTATGGAAACACCTTGATGTTCAGGCAGAAGTTTGTTGCAGGGGTGGGGCTCTCATAAAGAACCTCTCCTAGAGCAGTGCAGGAGGGAAATATGGGGTGGGCACCCCCACACAGAGTCCCCACTGGGGTGCTGCCTAGTGGAGCTGTGAGAAGAGTACACCATCCTCCAAGCTCCAGAATGGTAGGTTTACTGACAGCTTGCATCATGTGCCTGGAAGAGCCACAGACACTCAACACCTGCCAGTGAAAGCAGCTGGAAAGGAAGCCATACCCTGCAAAGCCACAGGGGCAAAGCTGCCCAAGACCATGGGAACCCACCTCTTGCATCAGCCTGACTCAGATGCAAGACATGGAGTCAAAGGAGGTCATTTTGGAGCTTTAAGATTTGACTGCCCTCCTGGGTTTTGGACTTGCATGGGGCCTGTAGCCCCTTTGTTTTGGATGACTTTGGACAATTTCTTACATTTGGAATTGCTGTATTTACCCAATGCCTGTAACCTCATTATATCTAGGATGTAAATAACTTCCTTTTGATCTTACAGGCTCATAGGTGGAAGGGACTTGCCTTGTTTTGGCTAAGACTTTGGACTGTGGACTTTTTGAGTTAATGCTGAAAAGAGTTTTAAGACTTTAGGGCACTTGTTGGGAAAGCACATTGGTTTTAAAATGTGAGGACATGAGATTTGCAGGGGCTAGGGGTGGAATAATGTGGTTTCTTTCTTTGTCCCCATCCAAATATCTTGAATATAGCCCCCATAATTCCCATGTGTTGTGGGAGGAACCTGTTGGGAGATAGTTGAATCACTGGGGTGGTTTCTTCCACCCTGTCTCATGGTAGTGAATAAGTCTCATGAGATCTGATGGTTTTACAAGGGATTTCCACTTTTACTTCTGTCTCATTTTCTGTTGCTGCTGCCATGTAAGAAGTACCTTTTGCCTTCCACTATGATTCTGATGCCTCCCCAGCCACTTGGAACTGTGACTCCATTAAAGCTATTTTTCTTCCCAGTCTCAGGTACGTCTTTGTCAGCAGTGTGAAAATTGACTAATACATTCCTCATCTTTAATGTTCAGAAGCATTTGAGAAGACTTGGCATTAATTCTTCTTTCAATATTTGGTAGAGTTCATTAACGAAGCCATCATGCCTTAGGGTTTTCTTTGACGGGAAACTTTGTTACTGAGTCAATGTCTTTATGTATTATTGGTCTGTTCAGGTTTACCCTTTCATGATTGTGTCTTGGTAGGATATTTATGTCTAGAAAGTTATATATTACTTCTAGGTTATACAGCTTGTTGGTATATAATTGTTTATAACAGTCTCTTAGGATCCTTTGTATTTCTGTGGTATCAGTTGTAACATATCCACCTTCATTTCTGATTTTTAAGTTTCCTCATTTTTCTTAGTCTAGCTAAAGGTTTGTTGATTTTATTTTTTCAAAATACCAACTCTTGGTTTCAGCAATCTTTTTCTAATGTTTTCAAGTCTATTTCTTTATTTTTGCTCAGATTTTTATTTTCTTTCTTCTACTGACTTTGGTCTTAGTGTGTTCATTTTTCTAGTAATGTGAGAAATGTTATGTTGCTTATAATGTTCTTTTTCTGACATAGGCATTTATTGATACAAACTTCTACCTTAAAAGAACTCCTTTTGCTGAATCCCGTAAGTTTTGGCATGTTGTGTGTTCACTGTCTCAAGATATTTTTTAATTTCCCTTTTAATTTTCTCTTTGAATTATTCATTAAGATCATGACTTTTAAATTTCCATTTATTTGGGAATTTTATGAAATTTAAAAAATTATAGTATCATACCATTGTGGTCAAAAAATATATTAAGTATAATTTTAATTTTTTAAATTTGTTAAGGCCTGTTTTGTGGCCTAACCTGCAATCTATCCTGAAGACTGTTTCATCTGCCCTTAAGAACACGTATTCTGCTAACGCTGGATGAAATGTTCTATATCCATAAGCTATATATGTCTCCATTGATATGTACATATCCATTAAAAAATCAGAGTTAAACTACACTTTAAAGACACCGAACAGGTACATGGGTATCTGATATCTACATATATCTTTGGTCCCCTTAAAGTATAGTTTCAGTCTGATGTTTTCCTGTAGATTCCGTCTGAAGAATAACCATTTTTGGAAGTTGGATAGTGAAGTTTCCTTTTATTTTCTCCAGTCACATCTATTAATATTTGCTTTATCTATTTAGCTCTGATGGTGAGTACATTTGTATTTAGAATTGTTATGTCCTCTTGATAAGTTGACCTCACTGTTATATAGTGACCTTTGTCTTTTACAATTTTTGATTTAACCTACCTTATCTAGTGGAGATACTTCTGCTCTTTTGGTTTCTATTTGCATGAAATCTTTTTTCATTCCTTCACTTTCAGTCTACATGTGTGATTAAAGATGAGGGGAGAATTTTGTAAGTAGTATAGAGTTGGGGCTTTTTTTACATCTATTTATCTACTTTTTATTGGAGAATTTAATCCACTTATATTCAAGGCAATTATAGATTCACTACTGTCATTTTTAAATTGTTTTAATATTATATAGATCCTTTGTTACTTTCTTTTCTGGATGGCTTCCTTTTGGATTAGATAATCTTCTCTAGTGATATGCTTTGACTCCTTACCTTTTATTTTTGTGTATTTACTATAGGCCTTTGTTTTGTGGTTACCATGATGTTTATATAAAATATTGTATATTTAAAACAAGCTAATTTAAATTGATAACCTGACTTTGATTGCATTAAAACTGTTTTTACTGTCACATCTTATGTTTGACATCACAATTTTTATGTTCTTCTATTGTGTATCCCTTAAAAATTATTATAGCCAGCTGTTATTTTTAGTAGCTTTCTCTTTTAACATTCATACTAAGAATGAAAGCAGTTTATATATCATTACATTATTATAGTATTTTGAATTTGACTTCTTAGTATTACCAGTCATTATTATACTTTCATATTTTTTCATGTTGCTAATTTTCTTTCAGCTTATAGAATTCCTTTTATTTCTTGTGTAACCTGATCTAATGGTGAGGAATCTGCTGCTAATAAAAACTTATGTTTTACGGGACACTGGGTAATTTATAAAGGAAAGAGGTTTAATTGACTCACAGTTCTACATGGCCAGGGAGGTCTCACAATCATGGTGGATGGCAAAGGAGGAGCAAGGTCACATCTTATGCAAGGGAACTCACATTTTTATAAATATATATAATAATAAATATATATCTGATATACTATCAGATTTTGTGAGACTTGTTCACTACCACAAGAACAGTATGGGGGAGCCACCCTCATAATTCAATTATCTCCACCTGGTCCTGTCCTTGACACATGGTGATTATTAAAATTCCATGTGAGATTTGGGTGGGGACACACCAAACCACATCATTCCAACCCTGGACCCTCCCAAATCTCTTGTGCTTACATTTCAAAACCAATCATGCCTTCACAACAGTTTTCCAAGGTCTTAATTCAGCATTAACTAAGAAGTCCACAGTCTAAAGTCTCATCTGAGACAAGGTAAGTCCCACCTTGAGCATGTAAAATCGAAAGCAAGTTAGTTACTTCCTACATACAATGGGCATATAGGCATTGGGTAAATACACCCATTCCAAATGGGATATTGCCAAAAACGAAGTGGCTACAGGCTCAATGCAAGTCTGAAATCCAGTAGGCCAGTCAAATCTTAAAGCTCCAAAATGATCTTCTTTGACGCCATGTCTCACATCCAGGTGATGCTGATGCAAGAGATGGGCTCCCACAGCCTTGGGAAGATCCATCCCTGTGGCTTTGCAGGGTAAAGCCCCCTTCCTGGCTGTTTTCAGAGGTTACCATTGAGTGTTTGTGGCTTTTCCAGGTGCACAGTGCAAGCTGCTAGTGGATCTACCATTCTGGGGTCTGGAGGACAGTGGCCCTCTTCTAACAGCTCCATTAGGCAGTGCCCCAGTGGGGACTCTGTATGGTGGATCCCACCCCACATTTCCCCATTGCAAGGCCCTAGCAGAGGTTTCTATGAAGGTTCCACCCCACAGCAGACATCAGCCTGGACATCCAGGCATTTCCATACATCCTCTGAAATCTAGGTAAAGTTTCCCAAACCTCAATTCTTGACTTCTGTGCAACTGCAGGACCAACACCACGTGAAAGCTGCCAAGACTTGGGACTTGAACCCTCTGAAGCCACAGCCTGAGCTGTACCTTGGCCACTTTTAGCCATGGCAGAAGTGGCTAAAACACAGGCACTAAGTCCCTAGACTGCATACAGCAGGGGGCCCCTACACCCAGCCCAGGAAACCATTTTTCCCTCCTAGGCCTTTAGGACTGTGGTGGAAGGGTTGCTGTGAAGGTCTCTGACATGCCCTGGAGACATTTTACCATTGTCTTGGCCAGTCACATTTGGCTCTTTGTTATACAAATTTCTGCAGTCAGCTTGAATTTCTCCCCAGAAAATAGGTTTTTCTTTTCTACTGCAGTCAGGTTGCAAATTTTTCATATTTTTATGCTCTGCTTCCTCTTGAATGCTTTGCCACTTAGAAATTTCCTTCACCAGATACCCCAAATTTTCTCTCAAGTGCAAAGTTTTAGTGATCTCTGGGGCAGGGGCAAAAGGCAGCCAGTCTCTTTGTATAGCAAGAGTGACCTTTACTTCAGTTCTCACCAAGCTCCTCATATCATATCCATCTGAGACCACCTCAGCCTGAACTTTATTGTCCATATCACTATCAGCATTTTGGTCAAAGCCATTCAACAAGTCTCTAGGAAGTTCCAGACTTTCTCACATTTTCCTGTCTACTGAGCCCTCTAAACTATTCCAACCTCTACCTGTTACCCACTTCTGAGGTTGCTTCCACATTTTCAGGTATCTTTACAGCAGCGCCCCACTAGCTGGTAGCAATTTACTGTATTAGTCTGTTCTCATGCTGCTAATAAGGATATACCCAAGACTGGGCAATTCATAAAAAGTGGTTTAATTGACTCACAGTTCCACATGGCCAGGGAGGCCTCACAATCAAGGTGGATGGTGAAGGAGGAGCAAAGTTGTGTCCTACATGGTGGCAGGCAAGAGAGCTTGAGCGGGGAACTCTCATTCATAAAACCAGATCTCAGCTGGGCACGGTGGCTCATGCCTGTAATCCCAGCACTTTGGGAGGCCGAGGTGGGCAGATCACAAAGTCAGGAGATCGAGACCATCCTGGCAAACAGTGAAACCCCATCTCTACCAAAAATACAAACAAATTAGCTGGGCGTGGTAGCAGGTGCCTGTAGTCCCAGCTACTCGGGAGGCTGAGGCAGGTGAATGGCATGAACTGAGGGGGGGCGGTGTGCAGAGCTTGCAGTGAGCAGAGATCCTGCCGCTGCACTCCATCCTGGGTGACACAGCCAGACTCTCTCAAAAAATAAACAAATAACAAAACCAGATCTCATGAGACTTATTTACTACCATGAGAACAGAGAACAGTATGGGGAAAATCACACCTACAATTCAATTATTTCCACCTGGCCCTGCCCTTGACATGTGGAAATTATTACAATTCAAAGTGAGATTTGGGTGGGGACACAGCCAAACCATATCATAAGCTGACCTTTACTCCAGTTCCCAGTGTTTCTCCTCTCCATCTGAGACCTCCTGAACCTAGCCTTCGCTGTTCATACTACCACCAGCATTTTGATCTCTCGGGAGTTTCAAATTTTCCCCTCTTCCTGAGCCCTCCTCACTCTTTCAAACTCTGCCTGTTACCCACCTGCAAAGTAACTTCCATAGTTACAGATATCTCCATAGCAATGTCCCACTCCTCAGTACCAATTTTCTGTTAGTTCATTCTCACATTGCTATAAAGAAACACCTGAGACTGGGTAATTAATAGAGAAAACAGGTTTAATTGGGTCACAGTTCCACAGGCTGTATAGGATGCATGATGCTGACAATCTGCTTGACTTCTAGGGATGCATCAGGAAACTTATAATCATGGCAGAATGTGAAAGGGAAGCAGGCTTGTGAGGAAGGGGAGTGAGGAGAGGTGCCACATACTTTTAAACAACCAGATCTCATGAGAACTCATTCACTAGATAGTACCAAGGAGGAATGGTGCTAAACCATTCATGAGAAACCACACCCAAAATCCAATCACCTCCCACCAGATCCTACCCTCTAACATTGCGGATTACATTTCAACATGAGATTTGGGTGGGGACATAAACTCAAATCATATTACCTTAAATCAACTGAATAAGAATCAAGCAAAATACGCTCATTTCTCTATCTCTTTAGATTCTTTTGGTTGTCTTTTATGAGCAGTTTTAAAACTTAAATATTTCTTTCTCACCTTTTCTCTTGCTCCTATACATTTCAATTTTGGATAGTAATATTAACTTTTAGTGTTTGCTAGTGTACTGTAAAATATATCATTGAATTCTATTGCTGTTGCCTCAAATTCATCTCACCTATAGCTGAGTACCTGCAAACCTATTAGATTTTCTAGATCTCAGCTTCCCTGAGTGATTATGGCCACAGGACACTGATTATGGCCACAGGAAGTATTTTCTTCACTAAAATAGGAAGTGAAGTGTTATATGTAACTTATCCACTTAAAGATGATTGTCTAGGATTTGCTTCTTTTTCTCTCCTCTTAGCTAAAAATGGCTTTAACTGAAGCAACCTTGAAACTCATGTGTCAAGAACTGCAAAGCTTCTCTACTAACCTGGGTCCCTAAGTGACTTCCTACAACACACACACATACTTACCCTAGAATGTTAAAATGAGAGATTAATAAGCTACTGTCTCCATTGACTACTATACTTTTGAATCGGTGTGTAATAGCATTATCCAGCCTTCAGCTGAACTAATATATTTGTTTTTAAATTTTTAATCTGAGATTACTTAAAAAGAAGTTTTCTGCTGCTGTTGGATACACCAATAAGCTCACTTGGTTAAAAGTGTTGTTCTAATCTGTTCTTTTTACTTATACTTTACACTTTTGAAGAAATAAGTTATTGAGAAAGAACTTGTCCAATCACCAACAATGGTTTTGAAATTATCTCGGATTTTATCAACTGTATTTGGTAATTCCATATACCACTAGCATTTCAGTTTAAATCAAATCACACATTTTCCAGAAATATTTGATGTTACAAAAAGCCTTTTCTCTGAATATGGGTCCATGCTTTAGATTCACAGATTATCTTTATTACATAAACCACATAATCACATATCACCTTCAATTTCTATGTTATCTTCCTTTAAAGAGGAATAATATATTTAATGCAGATTTCCCCTGAATGTTTACAATTTATATCCATCCTTTATTTTCTTCTGACCCATACATCACTAGATTTTTTATTGACTTAATTTTTTTACCAAATCATTCAGTTCGTATTTAAAATAAAATGTCTTTCTTTCAAGCTCATGTTTTATCTCTTAATTATTAAATAACAATGACAAATATAATCTGTATAAATACATTTTGGAGCAAACAAAGCTTATCTTTGGTCTCACAATACAATCTGCGATTACAAAAGTATACAGTACATTTGAATTTAATCTTTTGGGAGAACTCTACTCTATGTGGGATGAAAATTATTTAGTTTATTATATAGGAAAAGAAAATTATACACTAATTTGGCCAGTTACTGAGACATTACTTAAGAGAAATTCTGAAATATTTAATACTTTAAAAGACATTTACATTTTAAAAGATACTTATACACTTTTTAAGAAGTCTTTGAGAAAAAACAGCCAACATTTATAGAGTTCACACTTTGTGACAAGAGGTGTTCTAAGCACCAAACACTATCAAATATATGTCTCACAATAGCATTAACAAAAGACTTAGTAACTCATTTAAATTCATTACGCTATTAGGTAGCACAAGCAAAATTTTAATTTAGTCTGATTCCACAGTTTGACTCTTAAACCTTGAATACTGTAATTTTTTTTAAAAAATCACTTTCTAGAAAATGTGTCAGGATGGAATAAGTAGAATTAAAACTAAAGAGGTTATTTATACCAGAAGCTTGAGAAATATTTCCTAAGGTAAGAAATACTTTTAATGGGGAAGCATGAAGGATAATTCAACTTGGATTATGGAAGCATAATTCAACTTGGACCACCAATATCAGCCAAAGACCTACAGGAATCATCAATATAGCTTGAGTCCTTAGCACTAATCAAGTTTTTGTTTCTTAAAAGTGTAATGGTTGCTGCTGGGCACTGTAATAGGGCTAACAGTGAGTAAATCTCATCTAGAAAATGAGTAAGCAATTTAAAAATATTTATACCTCAGGTAAGATAACTACCATAAATAGTGAATATTTAATCCAAAGTTACAATATAAGGTCTGAAATATCCAAGTTGCATTCATTCCAATAGGAGACAAACTTCATAAGATTCAAGTCAAACTGTATGAAATCAAGTTTGCAGACTTTTTTAAAGTTGTGTTTAATACAAGTGGAATAATAAAATACCAATTTGGCCAAAAGTCCTGCCTCTAAGTTTATGTGAGTATATCACTCTATTTGTTCACAGCTTATAAAGAAAAACATGGTCATATTTTATATTTTGAAATATATTTTAAATAGCACTAAAGATACTCAGAGGCAAGAGATAATCAATGCATTTGAGGGAGTGAAATAAGACTCCAAAAATGATCTATTTTTAGTTCATAAGTAGATAGGAGAGCATACACAAAGGCATAGCACGTGAGTAGCTTGAGGTGGTCAAGGGATAGTCAGAAGGTTAGTATGGCTAGAATATAAATTATATGAGAAAAGTGTTATAAATAAAATTGGTAAATTGAGATCAAATCAAAGGACATGATAGGTAGTAAAATTTTAACTTTATTCTGAGTTCTAATTTTAAGATTTAGTACATACTAATTATAAAATTGGTGTGATTTACTTAAGTTCCCTGTGTCTAACTTTTATAATTAGTAAAATTATATAGACTGTCAATTTTTCCTCAGTTATGTCAGCAAATTACAATCATCTGGGGATTTCTCTTTAAATAATAGTACTCAAGTTTATATACAGAATGTCTTAAACAGTCTGAGGTGGGGTTTTTCAACCTTGACACTAATGACATTTTGGGCTGAAAACTCTTAATTGCAGGAAACTCCTTTACATTACAGAATGTTTAGTACCACCCCTGGTTTCTTCTGCCTATTAGAGTTTGGTAATATCCACTTGCCCACTTACCCCAAGTCGTGACAACCAAAAATATCTCTAGATTTCCCCTAGAAGTAAAAATCATCCCTTCGCTTTTACTCAGAGTCATAGGTTTGAGGTATACCCTGTATTTATTGTTCATGCTTTGGCATATAGCAATTTGAGCCCATATTTGACACGCTGACTTTTTAAATATATCTTATTGAAGGATAATTTCCATAAAATTAAATCATGAATTTTAATGTACCTTTTTATGAGTCTGACAAATGTATACATCTGTATAACCACTCCCTTCAAATGTAAAATCCTTCAGATCCTGGAATAAATGAAGCAGCTCAATCAAGACCTTATGCTCCTATAGATGAGAATTATAAACTCTGAACAAAATAAAAAACACAATCATCTAAAAACACTGGATAATGAGCTAAAGCAGAGAGATTCCAGGATATTTCAAACTTCTAAGTAAGTAGTAGCACAGCACAAATTTTCTATTTTCAGTTTGTAGGCTGAGGACAAAGTCAGTTCTACGTGGGGCCACAAATCTTAGAGAAGCCACAGCAGACTCTTTGGTCTCAAGGTACAAAGAACAGAATTTAGATAACTTGACCCACAGGAAAGTAAAAAAGAATCTAAAAAGAGAGATCCAAAGAGAGGAAGTCACCAATTTTCCACATTAATTTTACACACCTTTCTGCTGACTATTAAATCAACTAACCTTTTAACCGAGATCTAAGCTGTAGTCGAACACCTAACCTCTACAATTTGAATTCAATCAAGTAAATTGCTTGCCAAAACAAAAACATCAATGTGCTTTCAAAATATAAAAGAGAATCGAGTCTCTACAACATAGCATTTACCATACTCAAGATTCAATTCAAACTTATCCAACATACAAGTAACCATAATAACGTATTTAATTCTCAAATAATGGTAATTAAATTAGGCCATATCCCAAGATGATACAGATGTTGGAATTAGCAGACAGATTTTATTGCAACTATTATGACTATGAGCTGAAGGAAAATAGCTTACAATAAACATTCAAACTATCAGCAAAGAAGTCAAAACTAAAAAGAAAATTATAGAATAATATATTATCTGAAATTCAACATCTATTTGTTTAGCATAAAAGTACAATGGAAAAAAGTGAGGAAATAAAGGAACTTGAAGATTGATGGTAGAAATAATCTAGCATGAATATGAAAGAGAAAAATATAAATTAAATATATGAAGAGCTTCAGATACATTTTTGGCACACTAAAAAAGTATACCATATGTATGTTTATAATTCAATTAGGAAAAGGATTAAGAGATGAGGAAAAAGTATATACTGCCTAGGAGATATCTCAAAATTTGGTGAAAAATAAACACATATACAAATATAAGAAGCTCATGAATCAGAAGCAAGATGTTTTAAATGCCCAGGCTTGGGTATATCATTGTCAAATCGCTAAAATCAAAATGTAATAAAAAGCATTTCAAAACGAATCAGGGAAAACCAAATCGTTACATCCAGGAAAACAACAATGTGGAACTACTGATTTCTCATAAGACACTATGAGGATCAAAGACAGTTGAGTAATATCTTCAATGTGCTAAGAGAAAAATAAACTACAAATCAAGAACTCTATGCAGAGCTAAAATACCTTTCAACAATGAAAGCCAAATAAAGACATGTTCATATAAATGTAAGAGGACGAGGAGAGATGGAGCAACATGGCGGAGTAGATGGCTCCACAGATTTAACCCACTCCCCAAAAGTTACCAATTTAACAACTTTCAACACACACACACACACACAAAATCTTCATAAGAACCCACAAATCAGATAAGCACTCATAGTACCTGGTTTTATCTTTACATCAATGAAGGAAGCACTAAAGAGAAAAAGCAGTCTTGAATCCCTGATGCCTCCCCTCCCTGACTCCCAGCAGGGACCAGTGACAGCATGGGGCAGAGAGCTTATCTGGGCACCCCAGGGAGGAAGAGTCAAGGCAACTGCTAGGCATTATACTGAATGCTGTCCTGTCAGAGCAGAAAGGAAAACCAGAGCAAACTCAACTGATGCCTACCCACAGAGGGAGCATTTAAACCATCACCGATCCCAGTGGTTGGAACTTGAGTTCCTGCAAATGTTGATACTGAGGGCTACAGGGCTGTGTCTCCCAAGAAAATTGAAAGGCAGTGTAGGCCTTAAGGACTACCACTCTTAGGTTAGTCCTGGTGCTGAACTAGGCCCAGCGATAGAGGACTGGGGTTGCACATGATACACTGAGACAAGCTGGGGTGGCTAAGGGACCGCTGGTATTCCCTTTCCCCAACCCCATAATGCACAGCTCATGGAGCTAAAAAAGACCCCTTCCACTGTAAGAGAAAAGAGGAAAGAGCAGGAATAAGGAATTGAGAAACCTATCAGGTAAATTTAGCAGAGACTGAAATAATTAAAAAGAATCAAGCAGAAATTCTGGAGCTAAACAATGCAATTGGCATACTGACCTTTAATAGCAGAATTGATCAAGCAGAAGAAAGAATTAGTGATCTTGAAAACAAGCTATTTGAAAATACAGTGAGAGGAGACAAAAGAATAAAAAATAAAAGTCAATGAAGCATTTCTACAGGATCTAGAAAATAGCCTCAAAAGGACAAATCTAAGAGTCATTGGGCTTAAAGACTTTGTCTTGCATCTTGGATACCAGCTCAGCCACAGTAGGATAGGACACCAGTCAGAATCACAAAGCCTCTGTTCCAGGACCTAGCTCCTGGATGACATTTCTAGACACACCCTGGGGCAGAAGAGAACCTGCTTCCCTGAAGGAAAGGATCTAGTTCTGGCAGCATTAATCATCTGCTAAGGAAAAGAACCGTGAGCCCTGAATAACCAGCAGCAATATCCAGGTACTATGTTGAGGTGCTTGGGTGAGACTCTGAGACTTGTTATTTTCAGGTGAGATACAGTATGTTACCAACTGTGGTAGCTACACAGGGCAAAACTCCCTCTGCTTGAGTAAAGGGGATTTTGTCTTGCACTTTATGTACCAGCATGGCCACAGGGGGTTAGAGCGCCAGGCAGGCACTTATACTGATTCCAGGACTTGACTCTTGGATGGCATTTCCCTGGGCCAGAGGGGAGCCCACTTTTCTGAAGGCTAAGTCCCAGTCCAGGCAGCATTCACCATGAACTGACTTAGGAGCCCTTGGGCCTAAAAAAACATGAGCAATAGTCTGGTAGTACTCCTTATGGCCTGTACAGTAGTGGGTACAGGGTGAGGCTCACTACCTTTGTAAAAGGAAGGGAAGAGAGGGAAGGACTATCTCATGGTTTGAGTGCCATCTCAGTTACAGTACAGTAGAAGACCAAGTAGACTTCTAAAGGTTTTTATTCTAGTATCTGACTCCTGGAAAGCACCTCTGGACTCACCTGGGGCCTAGCAGAAATTACTGCCCTGAAGGGAAGGACACAGGCCTGGCTGGTGCCACCTGCTTATTGTAGAGCCCCAGGGCTATGTTGAGTGGACACAGATAGTGACCAGGGAGTGGTTATAGCAGGCCTTGGGTGAGGACCAGTGCTGTGCTGGCTTCAGGTCTGACCCAACACACTCATAGAGATGGTAGCCACAGGGGTGCTTGTGTCACTCTACTCTCAGCTTTAGGTGGGTCAGAACAGAGAGAAAGACTATTTGGGAGAAAACATGGAAACAGAATAAGGGTATCTGCCTAAGTAATCCAGAGAATTCTCCCCATTCTTATCCAAGACTCCAAGGCAGGACCTCTTATGAGTCTGCAAGAACCACAGTGTTACTGGTCTTGGGGTGCCTCCTAAAGCAGATATAGCTTATATCACAACACTCAAATTTTCTTGAATACATGGAAAGTCTTTCAAGAGGAATGGGTATAAACAAGTCTGGTATTGGTGAATACAACAAATACCTAACTCTTCAATGCCTGGACACCAAAGAAATCTGCTAGTATCAACACCATCCAGAAAAAGATAACCTAACCAAATGAACTAAATAAGTCACTGAGGGCCAATCAAAGACACAGATATGTGACCTTTCAGATTATTCAAAATAGCTGCATTGAGCAAACAAATAAATTTAAGATGACATAAAGAAGGAATTCAGAAACCTATCAGGTAAATTTAGCAGAGATTGAAATAATTTAAAAGAATCGAGCAGAAATTCTGGAGCTAAACAATGCAATTGGCATACTGACCTTTAATAGCAGAATTGATCAAGCAGAAGAATTAGCGATCTTGAAGACAAGCTATAGCTATTTGAAAATACAGTGAGAGGAGACAAAATAAAAAATAAAAATCAATGAAGCATTCTATTTCTAGAAAATAGCCTCAAAAGGGCAAATCTAAGAGTCATTGGGCTTAAAGAGGTGGTAGAGAAAGATAGGGGTAGAAAGTGTGTCCAAAGGGATAACAGAGAGCTTCCCAAACCTCAAAAAATATCTCAATAACCAAGTACAAGGAGATTATAGAACAACAAGCAGATATAACTCAAAGATGACTACCCCAAGACATTTAATAATCAAATTCCGAAAGGTCAGGGATAAAGAAAGGATCCTAAAAGGATCAAGAGAAAAGAAACAACATACATGGAGCGTCTACACCTCTGGCAGCAGACTTTTCAGTGGAAATTTTACAGGCCAGGAGAGAGTGGCATAACATGTTTAAAGTGCTGAAGAAAAGTTTTTACCCTAGAATAGTATATCTAGTGAAAATATCTTTCAAACATGGAGAAATACTTTCCTAGACAAACAAAAACTGAGATTTCATCAACATTAGAACTATCCTATGAGAAATGCTAAAGGGAGTACTTCAGTTAGGGAAAAAAAGGATCTTAATGAGCAATAAGTAATTACCTGAAGGTACAAAACTCATTGGTAATAGTAAATAAAGACAGAATAACACTGTAACCATGGTGGGTAAACTACTTTTTTCCTAAATAGAATGACTGAACAGTGAACCAATAAAACATTGCAACAACTTTTCAAGACATAGTACAGTAAGATATAAACAAAAAAAAAATATTTAAAAATGGGGAGATGTTTTTATTAGTTTTGTTTATGCAAATAGTGTAAGTTGTTATCAGGTTAAAATAATGGGCTACAAGATAGTATTTGCAAGCCTCATGGTAACCTCAAACCAAAAACATAAAATGGATACACACAAAAAAAGTAACTAAATCATGTCACCAGAGAAAATCACCTTCACTAAAGGAAGACAGGAAGGAAACAAAGAATAAAGAGAAGACCAGAAAACAAGTAACAAAATGTCAGGAGTAAGTCCTTAATTAATAACGTTAAATGTAAATGGAATCAACTCTCCAATCAAAAGATATAGACTGGAGAAATGGATGAAAAAATAAGACTCATTGACCTGTTGTTTACAAGGAATATATTTCCTCTATAGAGATACAAATTGACTAAAAATAAAGGAATGAAAAAAGATATTCCATGCCAATGGAAATTTAAAAAAAGCAGAAGTAGCTATACTTATATCAGACAAAATAGATTTCATGACAAATCTGTAAAAGAGATAAAGCAGCTCACTATATAATGATAAAGAAATCAATTCAGCAAGAAGATTTAACAATTATAAAAATATACACCCAACAACACTGGATGACCCAGATATATAAATCATATTATTAGAGTTAAAGAGAGATAGGTCCCATTAAAATAATAACTGAAGACTTCCACACCCCTCTTTTAGCATTAAATAGATCTTCTAGACAGAAAACCAATGAAGGAAATTTTCTGCACTACAGACTGAGTGGATCCAATATATATTTATAGAACATTTCATCCAAGAGTTGCAGGATACATTCTTTTCCTCAACACATGGATCATTCTCAAGGATAGACTATATGTTAAGTCACAAAACAATATTAAAATATTCAGAACATTGAAATTGTATCAACTTCTCTGACCATGGTGGAATAAAACCAGAAATTAATAGCAAGAGGAATTTTGAATACTAAATAATATGTTTTTGAATGACCAGTGGATCAATGAGAAAACTAAGAAGGAAATTGAAAATTGTCTTGAAACAAATAATGGAAATACAACATATCAAAACCTATGTGATACAGCAAAAACCAGTACTAACAGGGAAGTTTATAGCTGTAAGTGCCTACATCAAAACAGAGGAACTTCAAATGGACAATCTAATAATGTATCTTGAACCTGAAAAGCACAAGAAAAGAAAATCCAAAATTAGTAGCAGAAATAATAAAGATTACAGCAGAAATAAATGAGACTGAAATGGAAAAAAAATACAATAGATCAATGAAATAAAAACTTGGTCTTTTGAAAAAAAAAATTGACAAACCTTTAGCCCAACTAAAAAAAACATGAGACAAGATCCAAATAAAATTAGAAATAGAAAATGAGACATTACAAGGGATACTACAGAAACTCCAAGGATCATTAGCAGATACCATGAGCAACTACATGTCAATAAATTGGAAATCTAGAAGAAATGGACAGGATCTTACACAAATACAGCCTATCAAGATTGAACCAATGGATTTACTGTTGAATTCTACAAAACATTTAAAGAACTAATACTAATCCTACTCAAACTATTCTGAATAGAAGGAGGAAATACTCCCAAACTCATGAGGCCACTATTACCCTCATACCAGAATCAAAGACACATCAAAAAAAGAACTGCAAGCCAATATCTCTGCTGAATATTGACACAAAAATCCTCAGTAAAATACTAGCCAACTGAATTTAACAATCCATTAGAAATTTCATTCATCACAACCAAGCTGAATTTCTCCCTGGGATGAAAGGATAGTTAAAATATGCAAATCAACCAGTGTGGTACATCATATCAATAGAATTAAGAATAAAACCATATGATCATTTCACTTTTATGCTGAAAAAGCATTTGATAAATTCAACATCCATTCATGATATAAACCCTCAAAAAACCAGGGAAAGAAACATACCTCAACATAATAAAAGCCATATATGACAGACCCACAGCTAGTATCATACAGAATGAAAAACTTAAAACCTTTCCTTTAAGATCTGCAGCACAATATGGATGCCCACTTTCACCACTGTTATTCAACACAGTACTGGAAGTCCTAGTTGGGGCAATCAGACAAGAGAAAGAAACAAAGGGCATCCAAATTGACAAGAAAGAATTCAAACTCTTATTGCAGATAATATGATCTTATATTAAGAAAAACCTAAAGACTCCACAAGAAACTGCTAGAACTGATACACAAAAACTCAGTAAAGTTACAGAAATCAGTAGCATTTTCTGTATGCCAACAGTGAACAATCTGAAAAGTTAAAAAGTAATCCCATTTACAGTAAGCACAAATAAAAATACCTAGGGATTAACTTAATCAAAGAAGTGGAAGATATCTATAACAAAAAGCTATAAAATACTGAACAAAAAGGAAAAGGACACAAAAAATGGAAAAATATATTCCATGTTCATGGATAAGAGAACCAAGATTGTTAAAATGTCCATACTGCCCAAAGCAATCTACAGAATCAATGCAACTGCTATCAGAATAACAACTAGTGTCTTCACAGAAATAGACAAAACAATCCTAAAATGTATACGGAATTATGAAAGACGCAGAATAGCCAAAGCTGTCCTGAGCCAAAAGAACAAAACTGGAGGAATTGCTTTACCCGATTTCAAAACACAACTATAGTGACCAAAGAGCATGGTACTGGCATGGACAAATGGAACAGAATACATAACCCAGAAATAAATCCACACATCTACAGTGAACTCATTTACCACAAATGTGCCAATAACAAATACTGGGGAAAAGAGTCTCTTCAACAAACAGTGCTGGGAAAACTGGATATCCACACACAGAAGAATAAAACTAGACCCCTATCTTTTGCCATGCACAAAAATCAAATCAAAGTGGATTAAATACTTAACTGTAAAACTTCAAAGTATAAAACTACTACCAGTAAACATTGGCAAAAATCTCCAAGACATTGATCTGGGCAAAAAATTCTTGAACAATGTCCCAGAAGCATTGGCAACCAAAACAAAAATAGACAAATAGGATCACATCAAGTTAAAAAGCTTCTGCACAGCAAAGAATACAATCAACAAAGTAGAGAGACAACTCACAGAATGGAAGAAAATATTTGCAAACTACCCCTCTGACAAGGGATTAATAACTAGAATATATAAAGATCTCAAGAAACTCTACAGGAAAAAAATCCAATAATCTGATCAAGTAATAAACAAAGACGTGAATAGACATTTTTCAAAAGACATACAAGTGGCAAGGAGGCATATGAAAATATTCTGAACATCACTGATAAGAGAAATGCAAATTAAAACTACAATTAAAATGGCTTATATCCAGAAGACAGGCAATAAATATTGTCAAGGATGTGGAGAAAAGGGAACCCTTGTACGCTATTGGAGGGAATGTGAATTTGTATAATTACTACAGAGAAAAGTTTGGAGGTGCCTCAAGAAACTAAAAATAGAGCTACCATATGATCCAGCAATCCCACTGCTGGGTATATACACAAAAGGAAATCAGTATATTGAAGAGATATCTGCACTCCCACGTTTTTTGCAGCGTTATTTACAATGACCAAGATTTGGAAACAATCTAAGTGTCTATCAACAGATGAATGGATAAAGAAAATGTGGTACATAAACACAATAAGAACTATTCAGTCATACGAAGAATGAGATCCTGTTATTTTCAACATGATGGAACTGGAGATCATTGTGTTAAGTGAAAGAAGCCAGGCACAGAAAGACAAACATATTTTCTCACTTATGTGTGGGAATTAAATATCAAAACAATTGAATTCATGGACATAGAGAGTAGAAGGATGGTTGCCAGAGGCTGGGAGGTGCAGTGGGAGGCTGGGCAAGTGTTGGGGATGGTTAATGGGTACCAAAATAGTTAGAAAGAATACTACCTACTATTTGATAGTACAACAGGGTGACTATAGTCAGTAATAATCGTATATTTTTAAATAAAAAGGAGTATAACTGAATTGTTCTTAATACAAAGGATAAAAGCTTGAGGGGATGGAGACCCCCATTGCCCCTGATTTAATCATTTTACATTGCATGTCTGTATAAAACATCCATAAATATATACACCTACTATGTACCCACAAAAACAAACTAAAACTAGAAATACAAATGATGTATATTAGATGCAGATACAAATTAGATACAGATGATCTAAATAAGATAATCAACAACTTTGGCCGAATCGATATTTATAGACCACTAAACCAGACAACTGCAGAGCACACATTTCTTTCAGGTGCACATGCTATGTTAAAGACAGATCATATACCTAAATGATAATGTTATGTCACCAGAAACATTACCAGCTTGGATTGAGATGGAGACAGAATTAAAAAGTTGTTGGACTCCCAAAATTTTACAGACAGGAAACAGGCTGATAAAACTACTCAGATGCAAATACGCACTCTTTCCAGAAAAAGGAAGAACACCTTCAAGTGCAGAACCTTGGGCTCAGGCATGGAGTCTCAAACGACAGAGAGTTAATCCTAGGCTTTGAAACCTAATGGAATTTGTCTAGTTAGATTTCAAAATTTCTCACAACTGATGATTCCTTTCTTTCTTCCGTTTTCTCCCTTTAGGAATAGTAATTCATACAATTGTTATCCCATGTCTCTCTAACCATTGTATCTTGGAGGGAGATAAATTGTCTTCTAGTTTCAGAAGTCCATAGAAGAGGAATTTTCCCCCCAGATGGATAATACCCAGAGTATTGTTACATATTTGTGTTGTTTTAAGATACTGAGTTTGTCATAATTAGTTACAGTACTCATAGTAAGGTTACTCAATATGTAATTACATTTAGAAATCAATAACAGTAATATATCCACAAAGCCACAAAATATTGAAAAATTAAATATGCCTCTAAATTTACATGTGAAAGAAAAAACCCAATGGAAATTAGAAAATGTTTCAAATTGAATAATAGACATATAAAAACTTGTGTTATACAGCTAAAGAAACATTTCAAGGGAAATTTTCAGCTTTAATGCTTGTATTTCAAAACAAGAAAACTCTGAACTCAATGATCTAAGGTTTCACCTTAAGAAGCTAAAACAGAAAAAGACTAAGCACAAGTTACTTAAAGGAAAGAATAAGTGAGCAGAAATCAATCAAATGTAAAATAAAGAAACAATCAAGAAAATTATCAAAGCCAAAATCTGGCTAATAGAAAAGCTGAAGATAATGAAGAAATATTTTGAGATATTGATTAATAAAGGACAAAAGTACAAGATAGCAACATCAGAAATACAATAGGGCTTATCAACACAGACATTATCATTGTGATATAACACAATGTATGTCAATGTATTTAACAACATAGGTAAGATGAACAAATTCCTTAAAAAGTACAACTTACCGGCCGGGCGCGGTGGCTCAAGCCTGTAATTCCAGCACTTTGGGAGGCCGAGACGGGTGGATCACGAGGTCAGGAGATCGAGACCATCCTGGCTAACACGGTGAAACCCCGTCTCTACTAAAAAATACAAAAAAAAAAACTAGCCGGGCGAGGTGGCAGGCGCCTGTAGTCCCAGCTACTCGGGAGGCTGAGGCAGGAGAATGGCGTAAACCCGGGAGGCAGAGCTTGTAGTGAGCTGAGATCCGGCCACTGCACTCCAGCCTGGGTGACAGAGCGAGACTCCGTCTCAAAAAAAAAACAAAAAACAAAAAACAAACAAACAAAAAAAAAGTACAACTTACCAAGAAGAAAGAGTAGCACAATATAAATCAGTATATCATAATAGCCCTTTATAATTACATGTGTATATGTGTAGATATATATATATACACAAAGAATGACAGAGGCAGACAGGAAGACAGAATATGAAGAACCTTTCCACAAAGAAAACACACTTCACTTGTGAATGCTATCAGATATTTAAGAAAAAAACAGCAATCTGATACATATTAGAAATTGAGAGAATTCCCATTTATTATAAAGCTAGCGTAATCCTACTACAAAACTTGACAAAAATATAAAAATTGTAATATGTACTCGTCCCTCATGAATAGAAACAAGAAAACTATTACTAAGATACAAGCAAATGAAAGTCAGCAATATATAAACAGATATATTATGAGGAAAAGTTAGTGGATGTGCCAAGAATGCAAGATTGTTACAGCATTCAAAAATCTATTAATGTAAATCATTATTACAAAGGAATAAAGGAGAAAAACTGTATGATTAGTTCAAAAGACACAAAGATTATATATAAAATGCCAATTTATAACTTTAAAATTATTAGCAAATTGGTACATAACATTTAGAGAAAACAGCTGGCATCACATATGAAGGTAAAATATTGAATACTTTCCCACAATAATTGGCCAAACAAGGATGCTCACTCTTACCCCTTCTACTCAATATCATGCAATGTAGCCATTGCAATAAGAAACAGAGGAAATAAAAGCTAGAGATCTAAAATAAATGAAACTGTCTATTGGTACATAATTTTGTACGTAAAATTCCTGTGTAGTATAAAAACTACTAAACATACATAAATTAATGCTACAGAGTACAATATTAATATACAAAAGTCATTGTATTTTGTATACTGCCAGCAGAAATTGAAGAATAACATTTGAAAACAAATTGATTTACAATAGGTTCCAAAAAAACATGCTTAACAACAAGGGTAACAAATGACGTGCAATACCTATATTCCAAACACTACATTTTGATAAATGAAATTTAAAAGCTAAATATGTGGATTGACTGGAAGTTTCTTTTTTTTTTTTTTTTCTTTTTTTATTTTTTATTATACTTTAAGTTCTAGGGTACATGTGCATAACGTTTATATCATGTATAACTCCCCAATGCAATCCCTCCCTCCTCCCCCCTCCCCATGATAGGCCCCAGTGTGTGATGTTCCCCTTCCCGAGTCCAAGTGATCTCATTGTTCAGTTCCCACCTATGAGTGAGAACATGCGGTGTTTGGTTTTCTCTTCTTGTGATAGTTTGCTAAGAATGATGGTTTCCAGCTGCATCCATGTCCCTACAAAGGACGCAAACTCATCCTTTTTGATGGCTGCATAGTATTCCATGGTGTATATGTGCCACATTTTCTTAATCCAGTCTGTCACAGATGGACATTTGGGTTGATTCCAAGTCTTTGCTATTGTGAATAGTGCCGCAATAAACATACGTGTGCATGTGTCTTTGTAGTAGAGTAATTTACAATCCTTTGGGTATATACCCAGTAGTGGGATGGCTGGGTCATATGGTACATCTAGTTCTAGATCCTTGAGGAATCGCCATACTGTTTTCCATAATGGTTGAACTAGTTTACAATCCCACCAACAGTGTAAAAGTGTTCCTATTTCTCCACATCCTCTCCAACATCTATTGTTTCCTGACTTCTTAATGATTGCCATTCTAACTGGTGTGAGATGGTATCTCATTGTGGTTTTGATTTGCATTTCTCTGATGGCGAGTGATGACGAGCATTTTTTCATGTGTCTGTTGGCTGTATGGATGTCTTCTTTTGAGAAATGTCTGTTCATATCCTTTCCCCACTTTTTGATGGGGTTGTTTGTTTTTTTCTTGTATATTTGTTTGAGTTCTTTGTAGATTCTGGATATTAGCCCTTTGTCAGATGAGTAGGTTGCAAAAATTTTCTCCCATTCTGTAGGTTGCCTGTTCACTCTGATGGTAGTTTCTTTTGCTGTGCAAAAGCTCAAACCCATCGTCTCAGCCCAAAATCTCCTTAAGCTGATAAGCAACTTCAGCAAAGTCTCAGGATACAAAATTAATGTGCAAAAATCACAAGCATTCTTATACACCAGTAACAGACAAGCAGAGAGCCAAGTCAGGAATGAACTTCCATTCACAATTGCTTCAAAGAGAATAAAATACCTAGGAATCCAGCTTACAAGGGATGTAAAGGACCTCTTCAAGGAGAACTACAAACCACTGCTCAGTGAAATCAAAGAGGACACAAACAAATGGAAGAACATACCATGCTCATGGATAGGAAGAATCAATATCGTGAAAATGGCCATACTGCCCAAGGTGATTTATAGATTCAATGCCATCCCCATCAAGCTACCAATGAGTTTCTTCACAGAATTGGAAAAAACTGCTTTAAAGTTCATATGGAACCAAAAAAGAGCCCGCATTGCCAAGACAATCCTAGGTCAAAAGGACAAAGCTGGAGGCGTCATGCTACCTGACTTCAAACTATACTACAAGGCTACAGTAACCAAAACAGCATGGTACTGGTACCACAACAGAGAAATAGACCAGTGGAACAGAACAGAGTCCTCAGAAATAATACCACACATCTATAGCCATCTGATCTTTGACAAACCTGAGAGAAACAAGAAATGGGGAAAGGATTCCCTATTTAATAAATGGTGCTGGGAAAATTGGCTAGCCACAAGTAGAAAGCTGAAACTGGATCCTTTCCTTACCCCTTATACGAAAATTAATTCAAGATGGATTAGAGACTTAAATGTTAGACCTAATACCATAAAAACCCTAGAAGAAAATCTAGGTAGTACCATTCAGGACATAGGCATGGGCAAGGACTTCATGTCTAAAACACCAAAAGCAACGGCAGCAAAAGCCAAAATTGACTGGAAGTTTCAACACGGTTAAGATGTCAGTTCTTCAAAAAGTAGATTCAATGCAATCCCAAAAAATATTTTGAAATAACTGGCAAACTTTAACATAAAATTTCAACTGTCATTTTAAATTCAGGGGGTACATGTGCAGATTGGTTACATGTATGTATTGCATGATGCTAGGATTTGTGATACAAATGATCCCATTACCTATGTAGTGAGTATACTACCCAAGAGGTAGTTTTTCATCCCTTGCCTGCCTCCTTCTCTCCTATCTCTACTATTCCCCAGTGTCTATTATTCCCATCTTTATGTCCATGTGTATCTAATGCTTACTTCCCACTTATGAGTGAAAATATGTGGTATTTGGTTTTTTGTTCCTGAATCAAGTCATTTAGAATAATGGCCTCTGGCTGCATCCATGTTGCTGCAAAGGGACATTTTCTTTTTATGGTTGTATAGTATTCCATGGTGTGTGTGTGTATCTATATGTATATAAATACCTATATATGTGTGATATATAGATCACATTTATCACATGATATATATGTATCACATATATATACATGGTGTGTATTATATGAGGTATATACATATACATATATACACACACACACATATATATATATCACATTTTCTTTTCAATCCACCATTAATGGACAACTGAGTTGATTCTTCATCTTTGCTATTGTGAACAGTGCTAGGCTGAACATATATCTTTGGTAGAACAATGTTCCTTTGGGTATAACCACTAATGGGATTTCCGAGTCGAATTGTAGTTCTACTTTTAAGTCCTTTGAGAAATCTCCAAACTGCTTCCCACAGTGGCCGAACTGATTTACATTCCCTAAATAACCAGATAACTACAAAAAGTATACAGTCCCATCAGAAATAAACGTTCCCTTTACTCTTCATCTTCATCAGCATCTGTTATTTTTGACTTTTTATCCTTGTGGTTTTGGTTTGCATTCCTCTGATTAATAATGTTAAGTATTTTTTCATATGTTTGTTGGCCATTTATATGTCTTCTTTTTAAGTGTCTGTTCATGTGTGCTGCCCACTTTTCAGTAGTTACGTTTTGCTTGTTGAACTGTTTAGGTTCCCTATGGATTCTGGATATTAGACCTTCATAATAAGAGCCATCTATGACAAACCCACAACCAACATCATACCTAACAGGCATAAGCCTGAAGCATTCTCAAGAACTCTAACAAGACAATAATGCCTACTCACTGCTATTCAACGTAGTATTGGAAGTCCTAGCCAGAACAGTCAGGCAAGATAAAGAAATAAAAGGCATTCAAATAGGAAAAGGAGTCAATTTATCTCTCTTCATTGATGCTATGATTCTGTACATATTCAAATATTTTTATGAAATATATCAAAATTTAGATACAGATTATCAAAAGCAATGTTAAAGAACGATATTGGAAAATTTGTATTACCTGATTCCAAGTCTTAGAAACCCTAGAAATATTTCTATTGTCATTTGATTTTGTTAAAGTCACCAAAGTTACGCAATGAGAAAAGAAAATTTCACCAAATGATGCAGAGAAAACATTATACCCATGTAAAGAAAATGAGCCTTGACTCCTACCTCACAGCATACAGAAAATTTCAATATAGACAATAGTTCTAAACCTAATACATAAGACTTTTAGAATAAAACGTTAAAGAATATTTTCATGAATTAGAAATATATGAACATTTCTTAGAAATGCATAGAAAACAATAACTCTGAAAGTAAAACATTGATAAACTCATTAAAAATGTCTGGTCATAAAATGATATTAAAAGAATAATTAACAGGGAGAAAATAGTCCAAAATATACATCCAAGAAAGGAATTGTGTAACACATATTTCTACAACTGAATAAAAAAGATTAATCCAGTAAAACATTAACAAGATGGCTAAAGATATACAAACAACCAGTGATCACATGGAAAAAAAGTAAAGTACTCAAATTATTACTAGGGAAATGAAAATTATAATCACGATGAAATGTCACTACATTCCCACCAGAATAAAAGTTAAAAATAAAAAATAAAAAAATAAAAGTTAAAAAGACTGATAAAACTACATATTTTGGGGATTCTTGGGCAACTGAAACTCACATTTTTAGTGGAAAGATTTTAAAAAGACAAACATTTTGAAAATAAGTCTGCCAGTTTCTTGTAAAATTAAACATGTGCCAATGATGTGACCAACACTCCTACTTGTAGATATGTTTCCAATAAAAATTAAAACATATTCACAAAAAAAGACTTGTACAAAAATGGTCAAAGAAGCTGTTTTTATGGCAGCACAAACTTGAAACATTTCAAGTGTCCATGAATAGAAGTGTATATAAAATGCTGATATATTCATGCAATGGACTATTTCTCAACGTTACAATAGATTGCAAATGCATATATCAACATGAATTAATCTCAAGAAGAGTGAAAGAAGCTTGACACAATTTCATATTGTATTATTACATCTGTATGAAATTATAGAACAAGCAAAATAATCTATTGAGCAAACAAGCCAGAACAATGATTGCCTCTGGGGGTATTGAGAGTGCCAATACCAAGAAAGAGCATAAAGAAATTTTCTGTGATAATAGGAATGTTGTATATCTTCATGGGAGTTTGGATTACACAGGTGTATTCATTTGTCCAAACTCTATAAACATAAACAACATTTGGGCATTTCGTTGCATATAAATATTACTCAAAAGGAAAAAAACTAAAGTATCGAACTCTAGTTAATGATATGCAAGCTGATTGCCGATGGTAGTAAATGGTAATAAATGATAAACAAATGGTAACTATATTAGTATCTTCAATTTACTTTGAGATACACAAAAGTAATTTATGCATGGATGGATAAAATTATGGATAAATGGATACTTTTGTAAAGGATCATAGTAGAATGTTAATGGTAGAATCTTGGGCATGGATATTTATTGTAAAATTCTCTCAGCTTTGCTGTATATTTGAAAGTTTTCATAATAAAATGTTAGAAAATACTTGGAATATTCCCATCTTCTCTGAAAATTCCCCTTTGCTTTTTAACAGTTAATACTCCCTTCTCTTTCCCCTGAACAGCTATCTCATTTCTCCAATAATAGGTTAATTTGACCTACTCTTGACCTTTGTATAAATGGAGTCATACAGTATGTATTTTATTGTGTCTAGCTTCTATGACTCAATATGCTGATTTTCATTGGTAGGTAATATTCCACTTTATTATATCACAGAATTATTCATTAACTTATTGATAGTAATTTGCATTGTTCCAGTTTCTGATTATTATAAATATAATTCTGGCAGAGTAATGACTCCCCAGGGTTTCTAATATACAGGCAGAATTGAAAACCACTGGACTATGTGATTATTAAGATTATTTCTCATTAGAAAACTTGGTATTATGGCTATCATGGGAAGGATGAAAAAAAGATAATCAGCACTACAGTTACAGCTCTACTTCTGAGAGACAGATGTCTCACAATCAATTAATACATATCTAATTGGTGTTCACTTCCTAATTAGAACCAATTAAATTAAGCAAATAAACGGGCTCAAAGTCCCATATGTGTCAGATTTTAATAGAATTTTAAAACATAGTTTGCTTAAAGTAAATGTGAGAAAAAATATGCCTAGTGTAAGGCTAATTACATAAGTTTAACACTATAAAGGTGTCTCTAATAATTATAACCTTGTTTGTGTGAAGTAGGAATGCAGTCTACATAAACAGAGAGGAGTTTCTGGGCAGCATGATTAAAACTCTTGGTTGGGAACATTATTCTTTAGTCTCTCAATTTTAGCCAGCTCTTTTGTTTGAATAAAAGTAATAAGCAAAATAAAGGCTACTTTCACGAGTTTGAGGAAACAAGTAAAATCACTACAGCCAAATAAAAAAGCAGTTCTTATTGTGATGACATCCTCTCAGTGATTCTCTGAACTTATAACCACTGCTATTTTTTTAAAATCTCAGTATTAAAATGAGTAACATTTGGAAGTACAGAATACTCTGTCACTATAAAAGACTGATTTTTTAAATTACCTGGAGAGAAAAAAATTAAATGAATCTTTAAAACAAAAGGTAAGTAAAACACACATTCCCATAAATATTGCATATAGTATAATGATACATTTCATAAAGTTACAAGCAACTGTTAAATCAAATGTGGCCTGAGTCAGCCTCTATCCCTTGAGCCCCTATGTAGAAAATCGCAACCTAATTGTATCAGTCCATTCTCACACTGCTGTAGATACTACCTGAGACTGTTTACTTTATAAAGGAAAGAGGTTTAATTTACTCACAGTTCCACATGGCTAGGGAGGCCTCAGGAAACCCACCATCATGGCAGAAAGCGAAGAAGAAGCAAGCGTCTTCTTCACAATGTGGCAGGAAAGAGATACGCCGAAGGGAAACTGCTATTTATAAAACCATCAGCTCTCCTGAGAACTCACTCACTAGCAGGTGAATCGCATCTGGGAAATCACCCACCAGGATCCAATCACCTCCTGTAAGGTCCCTCCCTCCACAGGTGGGAATTGTGGAGATTAGAATTTGAGATGAGATTTGAATGGGAACACAGCTAAACCATATCACTAATTTACTTAGTCTGTAAGAAACTGAAACCTAATTTAGACGTATAACAAACAGCCAAGTTTCAGCCTATCACAAGCAGCTGTGTTTCATCCAATCACAAGCAATCAGCTCATTACACCATGCTCAAAAGGTCAGATGCCCACCTGTAGCTAATCAGGTGGTTTCTCTAATTTGCTTCTGTATTTGGCCTATTAAAGCACACTCCTCATACTGCTGAGCAGAGCTCTCTAAATTGCTTCTGGATCTCAGTACTGTTCAATTCATAGGTTGTTCTTTGCTCTAATCGATTCTGTTATGTTTAATTTGTCTGAAGTTTTTTTTAAAAAACATAACTACAACCAAAGAATATACACTTAAGGATGCATATTGGTATATGACTATATAAAAACGAGAAGTAGTGTATTTAGAGTGCTGATTGCCTTGCGTAGCCAGAGGCAGGTGAATGGAATGCAGGGAGAAAATTAGAGATAATTGTCAAGTTCTAGTTTTCATTTATAGGAGTGACTTCATGATTGCTCAGTGTATTTTTAACAATAAATAAGTAAATAAATCTCTACTTAAATAAAAATAGACTATGTGTGAACCAATGATGAGTCTTTCATTAACCAAAAATTATAAATTATCCACTTGTGTATACCTGCACTTAAAAAAACAAAAACTAAAAAAAAAAAAAGAAACAAAAATCCTGTCACAGTACTTAGAATTCCTGATCAATGAGAGACCGTATAAACATACATTACTATGTTGCATATGGGAAAAAATATTTCAAATGTCTCAAGCCAGAATTTTGAGCATGTTCCTTTGTAAAGAACTCATAACTCTGAAGAACCTATCACATACCTAGCCAGATCTTCTGCTTTAAAAGTGAAATCCTGCCAAGCATGTAATAAGTTATGAAACACAATTACCTATTAAAGTGTAGAAATGGCCTAATATAAAAGATAGGTAAGAGACTAACACCCCAAAAGAAAAATGGGCAAAAGTTATACGTAAGGAAAGCACAGTGTAAGAAAACTTATTAACGAATAAACATGATGGTAAATACATAGTCTCATTCATAAGGCCGGGTGCGGTGGCTCAAGCCTGTAATCCCAGCACTTTGGGAGGCCGAGACGGGCGGATCACGAGGTCAGGAGATCGAGACCATCCTGGCTAACACGGTGAAACCCCGTCTCTACTAAAAAATACAAAAAACTAGCCGGGCGAGGTGGCGGGCGCCTGTAGTCCCAGCTACTCGGGAGGCTGAGGCAGGAGAATGGCGTGAACCCAGGAGGCGGAGCTTGCAGTGAGCCGAGATCCGGCCACTGCACTCCAGCCTGGGCGACAGAGCGAGACTCCGTCTCAAAAAAAAAAAAAAAAAATTTTTTTTGCTTTAAAAACAAATAAATGCAACATTGAGATTTATTGTTCATAACTCAGATTTGAAAAGGTTTTAAAGATTGAAAACACCCACTGCTGAAAATCTGTGGAAACCAGCGTAATAAAATCTGCTGGTGAGAGTGTGAATTAAAGCTGCCTTTTGGGAAAGCAAGTTGGGGATATGTATCTAAAAATAAAATGTGTATATAATTGGGGAAAAAGGTCAAAGCCTGCTATTTCAATATAATTCTTTGTTATTTTGAGGGTGCTAACATGTCAACCATGCACATTTCTTCCTTCACATTTATATTGGTCATGACTTTATATGCATAGATCAAATGAGAATGTGCAATTTTTTCCAACAAGAATTCAGACAATAATCAAAAGTAAAGGCTACATTTTATAAACATGATGTTTAGCTTACAAATAATACTCCATAGGCTGTTTTGAAAAGTGTGAGTGCCGCTGAATAAATAGGTAAATGTGGTTCGTGGAAAGGCAATGGTTTATTTTTATCCTCAGGCCAGTAGAATTTAATCAAGTGTCTGAACCAATGTTGTATATTAATAAAGCCATCCACCAGAGGATGTTAGTTGTGAAGTATTTATACAGAGGAAAACAACTAAATAAAAATGTACCATCAATGCTTTTAGCTTAAGTGAGTTTTCAACTTGGAGGTCATGAAATGATTATCCTGTAAGAATAGTCTTCCATGATTCGTATATTGCTTATTATTCAAAGATAAATTTTCTAATGACAGCAGGATCCAAAGTAAATTAAAATCTTTTGCTGAGCTTAAAAGAAGGGAAAGTCTTCTGAGTTGAAATAAGTGAAAATTACCTTAGTAAATATAAATAGGTGAATATGAATAGATGACTTCATTCAGTTAAGGCAAAACAAACTCTTACCACAGTGATTCTGACATTGCAATTCCAAATGAAAAATAAGTAGTCAGCGCCCAGCTTTTAATTTTTTTCCCCAACACAAGCACACTGACCTAACAGTGCTTCTAACTCAGACTGAAGTTTATAAACACTTCTCAAATAGCTGCATGATATCTACATTAGAGATGACAGTTCCCAAGTAAGAGAAGATTTTTGGAGGGTTAAAAACATTCTGCTAGGGTCAACAAAATGTATGTAAAGTAAGGTTAAAAACAAGAGGGTTCCGGGAGGCGGAGCTTGTGGTGAGCTGAGATCCCGCCACTGCACTCCAGCCCGGGTGACAGAGCAAGACTCCGTCTCAAAAAACAAAACAAAAAAAAAAAAAAAAAAACAAGAGGGTTCCCAGATATATTAAGAAAAAAACACTTTAGAACATAGAAAATCTTCACAAGATTCTCCTCTGAAGAGACATGTAGAATAAGAATGAACCCTGAAGAGATGCAAAGGAATAAAAATAATACAATAACCACAACAAAATTTGTGTTACTACACTTCAAAATTTGCATCATTTTTAATACATTATCTTTTCTCATCCTTACAGCAACCTTGTAAATTATGTATTACCAAGCTTGTGTTGTATTTGAGATAACAGAGAATTAGAAGGTATATTTTTTACCCAAGGCAACTGGTATACCTGGAGTGAGCAAGCCAGTCCAAGACATTCATTTTTCATTTATCTTATTAAGTTCTGAGTTCTCACCAGGCCTCATGGTATAATGTATACCCTTGTGTTCATTAGGATGAAAACTTCTATATCCTTTAGTGACTTCACAGTCAATAATACATGATGCTTTTGTATCTAATTTGGCTCTGGTTCCTACTGAGACTTGATCTATTTAATATTCTAGAAGAGGCTTCCCTATATTCTTATTATTCCTGTTAGGGTCCCACTAAATTTATGCCCATCCCTGCCAACCACCCTTGGTTATTACACAAACATTGTTCTGACCATGGGTTCTGCCATAGCCTGAACAACTCTACCATCCTGCCATATCCACTGTTGGAATGCTAACTATTAACATCCTAGATAGAGTGTGAGTTGCCCATACTCTCTTGAGCATTTTTCTGTGGATTTACATTAATCTCCAAATAAGCCATATCCAAAATCAAGCTATTGCATCTGTGTTTCCAAGACCTTTCATGTACCCGTTTAGATAAAGATTCTATTTGCTTGAATTTTGAGTTGAGTCCCAGGTAGTTTTGCAATTGAATAGCAATAAACTAATATTTACTGAGTGCTGACAATGTACTAGACATTGTACTTTTCATGTTTCTCTCATTCCATAAATACAAAATTCTACATCTTAGGCATTAGTAGTCTGCCCATTTTATAAATGAGAACACAGAGGCAAAAAGAGGTAAAGATTCTTGCCAAAAGACAATATTTAAAGTCAGGATTTCAATCCAAGCATTCTGGTTTTTTAAGTCTGACCTTTAACTCTGCATTATATTCCTTCAGAGAGTGAAATTACATGATTTTGAATAAAGCTATCAACAGGGAAGCTATTTCCTCAAGGGAAGAGTGTTCACCTCTACAATAATCATTGGATATTTCGTCGTTGGATATCATCGAATATTTTAAGAGTCAAAGGGTTGGATCAGGCAAAAAAGAAAAAAAAAGAAAAAGAGGAAAGCATGTGCCCCATTTAATTAATCTTCCCTTCTCCAGTCAATCCAAAGCAAAACCAAACATGGCAGTTTCTACCTGTTCTCTTGTGATTGCCTTGACCTTGCACTCATTATAAGATTAGAAGTGACAATAGCATTGTGGCACCACTGGATGTCACCTTTCACTTCTTTGATCCAATCCATGTTCTTCTCATCACTACCTACCCATCCCTCAAAACCTAGCTCTGGTGTCACTGTCCCCAGGAAGCCTTACTTGAGCCCATAAACCTTCCTAAGTGCCTTTCTCATAAATGACTATGACTTCTATATTTCGGCATAGTTTGTTCTGCCTTGCCGTAAAATCAATGTGCGTCTCTCTGCTCTGAAACTGAGAGTTCTTTGGAATATTGCTCTGCTGGAGACGATCACAGCACATAGTGTCTAGTACTTTGCAGGAACATAAAAACCTCTAACCTCTGAATTTTGTAGTTGGGTATTAAGTAGCTGTGTTTATTGAGTACAATTCCCTTTAAGAAACCAGAAATGTAAAAGCCTGCCACTAGTAAATTCATAGTTACAATACAATTATAGCTTTGATCTTGGAAAAAATTACAATGTGATCTAGTCCTCAATTTTCTCATTTGTAAAATGTGATCATTCATGGGACTCTTGTAAGGATTAAATAAGTTCCTTATAAGATTGTGTAATATAATAAGCATTTAGATAATAATTTCTATAATGTTATGATTTGTTTTTGAAAATTGAGCAAGAAGGAGTATCATTTCTGGCTCTGCAATAGCAACACTGGAAAAGATGAAGTAAACCATATTTTCTTTATTATTCTCTTCTATGCTTTCTTAAACCAAGACAGAATAAGCAGGTAGGAATTATGGAATAAAGAAGAAAAAGATGAAGGAGAAAAAATGACACAAAGACCTCTTCTTGGTTAAAGTGAGTAGGTTTTCCTATTTTTCAATAAATATTTTATTTCCTTATTCAGGTTTGATGTAGTGCTATGGCTTTATAATCTTAGGATTCATTTTGAACACTGTGAGAATTTGATTTGCAATACTTCAAATGTATCTTTCCCCTTCTGTGACCATTAGCCGCAAATTTTGCCATGATTTACAAGACAAGATATTTTACTATCTTGATGAGCCATTGAAACACAATTTGAACTACCGGAGGGGATCTCAAACATTCCCTAAGTCATAGAATGGAATTTTGGACACAGAAATTTCCAATAAACAAAAGAAGCCAAGTTATCTAATGAGAGACATTTTCCTGAATTGTGAAAGAACCAGAAGTTAGTTGTCAAGTCAAATCATTAATTCATTCATTAACTTCCCTTAATTTAAAATTCTATAATCTTGTTATCCCAAATAGGATCAACTATCATCAGTTCATTCATTACAGAACAATTTAGATTTTCATTAGTTTAGAGCTACTTTTCTTCCCTTCTATCAACTTAAAATAGTTTTTAAAATGGTGTGAATTGTTTAACACTGATTTCCTTTGCCACCAACAATATAACTTTCTTGAATAGACTACCAGAGAAAAGGTACAATGTATGGTTCAGTGTCATTCTTCAATGAAATAAAGAACTGAACTGAAAATAAGTAAAATAGATGTCAGACATGGTGGCGGCCAAGCAGACACTCTGGATGAAACGGAGAAGACCCCTGTAGCTGCAGATTTGAGAACAAGCCAGAAATGTTCATTTTCTTAGATGCAAATCAAAATTTTTGGTTTGCAAAAGTTGGAAGGGGGTAAACAGGGTAAGGACAAAAGCTTCCCTGGCCTTCATTTGGTCTTCCTCCTGAAATGCTAAGATTCTTGAGGGCAAGGGAAGTGTGGCAGTTCACTGTCATATTCCAAGTGCCTGGAACCATACTTGACATTTAATATATTCTCAAAATAATTTTAATAAATGCCAGATGCAAGAAAATGTGATAAACAAAATTACTACAAATGAATACATAGAAAATAAAGAATTATATGTAAGGACAGTATTAAGAGAGATTTATCCAAAAGGCAGTTTTGTGGAGAAGTTAATGCAGCAACCACCTGACTGGGCCTACTGTGAGGTGGGAAGAAATGATAGGGAAATAAGCCAAGTTAGTACTCAGTATGTGATGCCAGTGAATTAATGTATATAAAGTTTCACAGATAATCCCCTAAATCCTATACCATAAGATAGCAATAATATGAATCATTAAGTACTATCTTATCATTCTGCAGCTACAAAAATATATAAATCTTGCACTTATGGAAAAATTATAATAAGAAAATGGCTTACTTTAAATTTCTTTGACTAAAATAAACTTATGAATTCCACGCATGAGAAAATCCCATGCTCTCTGATTTGCAGCAGCAGTTGAGTGAAAAGGGCTATTTATATGTGTATATAAACTTCAATTGCAAATATTTAAACCATAGATCTAAATAGTGCATAAATATTTACTATATTAATTGGATAATCAAGTAATTAATTAAATTACTAGTATCCATCCAAGCTCTTCCTAAGTGTCCAGGACTCAAAACAAAACAACAACAACAAAAAGGTATGGTCCCTCTCTTAAATCATAGGAAAATGTAACTCAGTGCTTTGGAAGAAGCCTGCTATTACCTCCCACAGAAGATCCATTTAAAGTAGTTGGGGAATTTATTAATATAATGTCAAAAGCAGAGTATTAAAAGATAAGTAAGAGTTAACCATATGAAAAGGGTAATCCAGACACAGGAAATATTATATGCAAAGTGTGAAGATCAGGAGAAAGCACAGGAGCCCTGAGAAACCGCAAGAGATTTGACAGGGTCACCATCAAGAAGGGTTTAACACTATAAGTTTATCTTGAAACTACTGTTGAAGTCAGTTGTGCTATAAGGATCAAAGTCATGGAGAGAAAAGTTAAAATTCAGATTAATTTTGCCTTCATAGAAACTCTCTTTAGGATGATGTTGCATACCTCAAATAGATTAAGAGAAAGGAAATACATGTGTTCAAGCCACATATGTTCTACACACAGTCACAAATACACAATCCACGAGATAAACATGTTTAAGTTTACCTGTTAAAAAAAGAAGGAAAATTTTCTTAGTCACTAATATACCTAATATGTTTGATATATTTATATTACATATAACAATATTTATATTTCAAGGTGAGGTGAAAATATTCATTTGAGACTGGAAAATGATGACCACATTAGTAGCTAAGTAGTAAAAACAGTTTTGAGGTGACATTAACTGTGCAGATACTGCAGCTGGGATTTAATTGAGAAGTCATGATAACAGGAATAAATTTACCCTCTATACATGTTTTCTCTTCCATGGTTAGAGAAATAAGGTTTCTAGCTTATTAGTATGGACTCAATTGTTTCAAGGCCCCAGTCACTGGCAAAATAAATGATTGCCCCCTTTGTCATTATTAGTAAAGGGCACTAGAAAAGGTGCAGGAATCATTTAATGAGCTTGGACTAAAATTTTGAAATTGTTTAATAGTCTCAAAGTTTAGTTTACCTGACTGCAATTCGTAATTCTTCTTAAACTTTATAATATAAATCTATCCATATGGAGCAATCTAGCTCATACAAATTCCTAACATATCTTAAAATTTATTCTTGATATTGACCATATTTTCATCAAAAACTATTATGGTAGAATCCATCTGCCCAGCCAGGAGTCCTACACCATCTGAAATCATTTTTAATATTTTTCTTTTAGTGGAACATCTTTTTTTAAAAAAAAAAGGTAGCAATTTTTGTAATTCCCTTAAAGAGTATACTATATAATATGTAAAATGTCTCATTAGACTTCTGAAAAGTGATATAAATACAAAGTATTTTGCAAAGCTGTGATTTTTTTCTCTTTAATGTTTTAGAAGTGCGAATGGGACTGTTTCCTACTTGCACAAAATGCCACATATGTAATATTCCTTACTTTGACTCTATTAACTTTTACTTAAAAACATGCCAAAATATAATTTCCTCTATTGTTGTTTGTTTGTTTTACACAGGTTTTTCTAAGTCATAAGTAATAGCTAATCATTAAACTAGAGCTTGAAAGAGAATATTTTGTAAGACCAAATCAACACGTTTCCTATTAATATGCCAACACTGAGGCTACAAGTTTACTGAAAGACATCAAATTGAAGTCAGAATATGCACATTACCAATGCCTTGTATCTTATTTACAAAATGACCTTATAACCACTTCGCAATTACTCTCCAATTCAGAAAAGCAGGCCATAACCATATAGGTTGAGTGGCATAATATGGAAGGAGCGAAAATCATACAATTCATACAATGTGCTTTTTCCATGTAAATTACCATGTAAATTACCTTATTCCAAATGCTGGTTATTAATATTTCAGAAACTCAAGAAGACAGCTGGAATAGCACAGGGAGAAACTCACAACAGCACAGTGCAATCTGTCTAAGATAGGCTATATTTACAGTAAACTAAATATAATCTGCTATAAAGTAACATCTATAGTAGATTGATAGGAGCATTACCAGAAAAGTTGTTGCACTCATATTATTCTAGAAAGATTTACAAAGACTAAAGGGATGTCAAATGCCTATAATTGTGCCCAAACCAGATTATCATACATTATAACTTTTAGGTACATAAATGAACATTTCCTTTAAAGTCAGGGAAATTCTTTAGTAACAGTAACTAATTCAGAATTGTCTAAATTTTTTGAATAAGAGTTCTAAAGATTAGGAAAAACAAAAAGAGTGAAAAGTGAGAAGAATAAGGAGGACATCTCTATAATTCCTATGTTTTAACAAACTAGTCCATCTACAAAACACATGACAATATGCCCAAGTAACTGATTAAAGAATAGTATCATGCCTACTTGACTTTTGTACCAGTAAAAAAAAAAAAATCTTTGTATGTTTCCCTGTAATAAATCAATCTTTTCTCTCTTATTTATTCTGATTCACCATGATAAACATATGAAGAAAACAGTATGAATAAAATGAATAAATGTATGAATAAAATGTTTTATTTAAGTGGCCCCTTCAGTACAGAATTTATAATATATTCAGATACGTTTCTATTCTGCTGAGACACACTAGTACTATCTATAAGTTTTAAAGATTGTTATATTTTTATTGTGAAATTCAGTAGTTAAGATTTTTAAAAAATAGCACTTAACTAATTATATGCAGCTGGAATCCATCATTCTTAGCAAACTATCACAAGAAAAGAAAACCAAACACCGCATGTTCTCACTCATAGGTGGGAACTGAACAATGAGATCACTTGGACTCGGGAAGGGGAACATCACACACTGGGGCCTATCATGGGGAGGGGGGAGGAGGGAGGGATTGCATTGGGGAGTTATACATGATATAAACGTCATGCACATGTACCCTAGAACTTAAAGTATAATTAAAAAAAAAAAAAAAAAAAAAAGAAAATAAAAGGCAAGGATTAAACATACTTTTTTAAACACCCATTTTAAAGTAATGATTGTAAACTATTAAAAAAAAGATTTAAAGTCCCTGTTCATATAATGTTAGGAAAGCACATTTTATAACTTGTGTATAATTAAATTATTTCACTAAAATTGTTTTGAATATGTGCTATTTCATACTGAAGGCTAGAAAGGGCAGCCAAAATGACAAATCCCTTATTACAGTCTACTTGTTAGCATAAACACATAAATGAAAACCATGTACAGATATAACAGATTTGCTTTTACATAGAGTGAGTAGTTTTCATAGGATTCAAAAAAAAAAAAAAAACAAAGCATGTGTTGTGAGTTACAAGTTCAGGCAAGATGTAATGCAATAAAGTTATTTTCAAGATCCAGGGAAATCTGTCACACTTAAAGATTACTTTTTCGCAAGGTGAGTAATTTCTGTTTGGTTTTTATAATTTCTCCAACACTTCAGAAGATGTGTAGGTCCATATTCCCTCATGGCCATTCTGATTTAGACACTTTGCAATTTTGAGCTCTCTCATAGAAACACATATGCAAAGGACATGCCTTAAAGCCTTGTTAGAATAAGCTCATCTTATTTCAATCTGTAATGTCATCGAAAGGTTAATTTGAAAAGTGACTTCATTTTAATTGCTGTAGCTATTAAGACCAACTAAATGTTTAGGAGAGTTTGTCCTAGAACACCTAATTTATCTAAATTTAAAAATCAAACACAAGTAAAACTCAAACATATCTCTTGTTTTTCTCAACTCCACTTGTCATATTTAAAATTGTTACAATTCCATTAACATCAAAAAATCTCAGAGTGTACGAGGTAAAGTTTAAATGTCAGCTTCACTATTCCTCAATACGTTCTTTTCTGTTCATCAGATATAATATTTGAATAACCATCCAGGTCTTTTCTCTATGCATTTAGTACATATTCTATACACATCGTCATATGGATGTTTTAAACAAACAAACAAAAAAGCTCATACTATAAATACTCTTTGCAAATGAAAATCTATATGTATTCCTTCACAGAACAAAAATTCGTGAATATACTGCCACATTATCATAAATCTACTTCATTTTTTGTAAAGGGCACAGGATATTCCCTAATGGAGATTAGGAATACCATTGTACCATGGTTCAATCAAACATTCTTCTATGGATGAACAGGTTTATGGCTTTTAAAATTTTCTCTTGCCCAGGTGCAGTGGCTCACATCTGTAATCCCAGCATTTGGGAGGGCGAGGCAGAAGGATCACTTGAGCTCAGGTGTTGGAGACCAGCCTGGCCAACATGGTGAAAACCCATCTCTATTAAAAATACAGAAATTAGCCAGGTGTAGGGGCAGGCGCCTGTAATCCCAACTACTCGGGAGGCTGAGGCAGGAGTTTCGCTTGAAACCAGGAGGCAGAAGTTGCAGTGAGCTGAGATCATGCCATTGCACTCCAGCCTGGATGACAATAGTGAGACACTGTCTGGAAAAAAAAAAAAAATTCTCTTAAAATGTGTTACCCTGATACCCTTTCACAGATCATAGCTGGGCACATGTACAAACTTTTCTTTTGTTTGAATACCTTAAAAGAAATTTCTAATGAAAGGTTATGTCTATTTAAAATTTAGTTATGCATAAGTAGACCTCAAAAGATGATTTGTTTATTTTCCTGTCTTCATTTTCATTCATGTTCAGTACTAAATATCATCCATCCTTTAATTTTTCCAATATAATATGTAACAAACAGTATTGATTGATGGAAAATAATTTTCTTTTAACTCATTTTCAATGAGTCTGAGCATTTTTCAGGTACTTATTGGACATTTGTGTGGCCTACCATAAACTTTTCATTAACATGCTCTGCACGCTTTGCTCTTACATTGTTTGGGGATTTTGTATAGATTTCCAAAGGAATTCGTATATAATGGATGATAATTTATTTATTTAATAAATATGCTACAGATATTTATTCCAAACCTGCATCTTATATTTCATCTTTTATGTTTTACTATACTGATTTAAAATTTTATATTGCCAAATCCAAAGTTTACAGTTCTAAAAATTAAGTAGTAAGACTATATGTCTCTCATTATAAAACTATTTTCTCATATTCCAATCAAGCACTGTCATATCCTTTCTATAGTTAAGATACTTGAGCATCTTCAATTTTTGGTATAGGGTTAAGTTGCGGTTTAACATTATTTTTGATACAAATCAATAGCTAACTTTTCAAAAAGCATTTATTTAATGGCTTATATTTTCTCATCTTAGCCACTTCAAAATCTCAATTTCCTTTAGCGTGATTTGAGCCCATCTTTATAATGTATTTACATTTCCTCCTTAATTGCATCCTTATTTGCACCTTAATTTATTTTCCAATCTTCCAGAATCAAAAGTTTCTCCCCAATTAAGTAGGACCAGTAGTGGGGGTGAAAAGCAGACACATACAAAATCCACTGTTTTAAATTCAATCTCTGGGATAAAATGTCAATGAATTTACATGTCCATAAAACCAGAATGTACATTTGCATTCAATTATATAAATGAAAGATAAGTGAAATGGAAGATACGTGTAAAGTACGCCCAGTCACTATTGCTCTACAGACAAACTCTGAAAATAGCTATTGGTATTTTCCAAAAAGTCAAAATTAATATTTGTCACTACAGCTTTTTAAACAACACATTTTAAAAGGAAATGGGGAAAGCAAGCCAAGAATCAATTCAGTATGCTTGTGCATCCCACTACTGTGAAGAAACATTCATCATTCTGCCGCATGAGTCAACTCCTCATCCTGCTTCTACCAGGGCGCATTATTGAGCCCCAACAGTGAACATTAAAAGAAAGGCGGGTTGCAGGCTAGAAAATTAACAAGAGGAAATGAGAGAGAAGGAAAACATTGTTCTAATCATTCTTTGAGTCCTTATAATTATGAAGTTAAATCATTCCTTGAGGGTTATTATGGTGATAGCTGTATAATGAAGAGGGGGCTGGCGGATTAGGATAAGATATGTTATTTCTAAGATTGTATATAAAGTAAATTTAGAAAACAGCAGCAAGAAAGTTATTTCTTTTATAGAAAAACATCATTTTGATTTTAGTCAAGCAATTCAACAGCATTTCTTAAAAGGAAAGTGAACACTTGAAGCCCTTTCCAAAACAATGTAAAGCAGATATAGAGAGCTGAACACGTTATTGTTTTGGTCATTGTTAATGGAATTGAACCTTTGAAGATACATTTTCCAGATGTTTATCACTGTGGTTACTGTTATCATATTTAAAACAAACTGCCTTTGGCATTGCTGTTCATATTTAGAGCAGTTTAACCTTACTTTCAAATCCTACATTGATAGTTCCTATGATTAAGAAACTATTAGTTATAAAATAAATTTACTCTTAAAATTAAGTTTGAGATCTTATCCAAATTCTGTGTGCTACCACCCCACTTCTGAAACTCATTTGCATAAATACAAAAATAAATATCTATCAATATTTAAAAAAAATAAAAGTTGAGGTGAAATTCATATAAGCACAAAACAAACCATTTTAGAGAGAATAATTCAGTGCATTTAGTACACTCACAATGTTCTGCAACCAACTTCAGTTCCAAAGCATTTCTATCACTGTGAAGTAACCCCGTACCCACAAAGCAGTTTCTTCTCATTTCCCACTTCCCTTATTCCCTAGAAAACACCAGTCCACAATGTCTATATGGATTGATCTATTCCGAGTATTTTATGAATGGAATCATATATATGGGACATTTTGTGTTTAACTTCCTTCATTAGCATAATATTTGGGGGGTTCATCCACAGTGTGGGTATATCAGTATTTCATTCACTTGTATATCAAAATAATATTCCATTGTATGTATATGCAGTGCCATAATTTGTTTATGTATTCATCTGTTGATGGAAATTTGGGACTTTTTCACCTTTTGGCTATTATGGCTTATTCTGCTATGCACAGGCATGTACATGTACTTGTTTGAATACTTGTTTTCAAAATTCTTTTTGGTTTGTACCTAGGGATGGAATTGCAGAGTTATATGAGAATTCTATTTTAACTTCTTGAGGAACCACTAAACTGTTTTCCTCAGAGATTGAACCATTTCCACCAGCAATATATGAGGGTTCTAATTTTTCCACATTTTCATCAATACTTGCTATCCCCCCCCACCTTTTTTTATTATATTCTAGTGGGTTTGAAATGCTACCTCATTGTGGCTTTTCTCTCATTTTCTCTTGTTAGTTTTCTAGCCTACAGTTCACTTGAGCAAATTAATCCTTTGCTCCATCATATAATATAGGATCATTTATGTATAACTTCCTTTATTATCATAATATTTGGGAAGTTCATCCACATTGTGGTGTATATCAGTATTTCATTCACTTTTATGTCAGAATAATATTGTGCCATAAAAGGAATAAAATTCTGTGATCTTTGGCAAAACAGATGAGATTGGAAGACATTATGTTAAGCGGAATAAGCCAGGCATGGGAAGATGAGTACCACATGTTCTTACTCATATGCGGAAGCTAAAATTTGATCACATAGTGGTAGAGAGTAGAACGGTGGTTGCTAGAGGCTGCAAAGGGTAGAGAGGTAGGGAGAGCTTAGTTAACAGATGTAAAATTAGAGCTAGAGAGAAGTCGTAAGTTCTAACGGTCTACAGCACTACATTCCAACATTTGAATTTTGCTATTAATAAAATGAGTATTCTAAGCATACATTAAGTGGCATCATGAATCCAAAGTGCTTATTAATGTATCAAGGGCGAGTCATTCCCTATATTCTATCCTTCCCCAAAGTTGTATTTCTATTATAATATTATCTAGAAACATTCTGGCTTCCAAGTTGATTCAGTGACTCTTCTGGTTAGTTTTGAAAACAACCTCTAATTTACTGGTTTTATTTTTCTTTATTATAAATTTAGTTACACATGCAAGCACAAACAGCACAGAAATGGAAAGTTTTCACTTTTAGTTCATCTATTTATTTATTCATCCAAAAATAGTTTAAATGTCTTATAGGGGCTAGATACTATTCGAGGCATTCAGATTCAAAAAGAATCCAACACAATCCTATCCCTTAGGGAGCTCACAGTCTAAGGAGATAATCACACAAGTAAATTGACAGTTGAGGTATGCTACATTACGTGCTAAGATCACTATAAGAGAAGAGAAAGAATAATAAATTAGATAGGAGGAGTCATGAAAGTTTTCCAGATAGAAGGGGATCTTTAACTAAATCTTGCAGAACAAATAAAGCAGGGTAGTAAAACTGAAATTCTTTCTATGTGTATGATGCCTTTGTTACCCAAGAATGTTTGACCTGCTCTTTCTCATCAGCTACCACAACACATAACCTTTTATCCCAGCTCCTGTCCACTGTCCTGAGACTTCCATTGATGGCAGCCACAGTGCCACATTTTCATCCAGAACACAAGATGATAAAATTTGAGCAACATCTAAAGGGTCACAGTTGCTCTTGTTAATTAATTAACTGGAAGCTTCAAGAATACACAGACCTCCAACAAAGTCAATGCTATCTTTTTAAAAAATTATGTAGTGTTTTGGCACTGATAACAAATGACAAATGGATATAAAATTAAGGCTAACTGTAGACCCTTGGCAGTGATATGTTAAGATAAAGAACACTCATGACCTAGACCAATTTTTCATGGACAAATTTCAATTTAATAAAGCTAGTCAGTATTACCAAGAAAAATTTAATTATTGGGTTATAATCTTAAAATTATATATTTAATAGAAATTCAAATAGAAAATTTTCAGATTTATAGGCCATATTTTTGCCAAGAAATTAAACATTATTGCTTTTTCTCTATATTTGATTCCTATTGTGCTTTCATTTTTCTGTGTTATTTTCTAGAATTTGTTGGCCTTCGTTTAATCAATGTAAATGGTATATCTCTACATCTTCTCTCTGTGAGGAAGCATTTACTTCTGTTAAATGAATAATAGGCATTAGTCTGCTTAAAAATTTACAATGCTAATATGAGCACACACACACACACACACAAATGATTTCACTCTTTACTCCACCCATCTATTGCAAAATCTAATTGTAGCCATTAACAGCCTTCAGAGTAAAAAAAAAAAAAACTATTCCTATGTCATTAACTTTTTAAAAAACATTGAGTAACTAATACCTATAACTAGGCTTTGGGAATTCATGTACATTTGTGTTTTGTCTTACCTCAAATTAACATTATAAATTTCTTCCTATTGCTTGGTCTGCAGTACTTCTAGGGATTATATTTGTTATGTTATATATGATATTTGAGGTAGGAAAACTTCAGAGGCTTTCCTAATTACTACTGAAGTACTCCACAGAGTAAATTCAGTTGGAACAGGTATCTTTCTTGAAATAAATATTTATTCCACCCAGAAAACTGAAGCAAATTTGTATTAGTTTACATATTCACATTGTTTATTTTACATATTTCAAGCTGCCTAAGGCAATTACAATTGCTAAATAAAATGTAAAAGACTTGAGGTAGAAGATGAAATAAAAGAGAAATAGGTCAATGATTAATGTATATTTGTTTTTCTCATCTTGTTTAGAACCAAAAGGTAATAAATATATTAATTATGGCCTATAAATTATATAATAGAAGCATTATGGAGAAATATTATTCTATTTTAGAAAAGCTGATATTTTGCCCACCAACAAAATGGGAAAAATGATATCTACCTAATAAATTATTTTTTGACCATTAAATGATATGATGTGGGTAAATCACTTACACAAGGGTGTGTACATAGTATAAGTTCAAAATTAATACATAATTTCAATTGAATAAACTATAATTTTTTATAAAAATTATGCCTGTTAATATAAAAGGATTATTAGAATGATGCATAGACTACCAAGGTTTAAAGATAAAGAATAAAATATGAATGATTAAAATTCTCATTGAATAAACTCACACTAAAAATCTTACAAAATAGATTGTGAAAAAGACATTAGACAGACCGGGCACGGTGGCTCATGCCTGTAATCCCAGCACTTTGGGAGACCGAGGCAAGTGAATCACAAGGTCAGGAGTTCGAGACCAGCCTGGCCAATATGGTGAAACCCTATATCTACTAAAAATACAAAAATTAGCCAGACATGGTGGCAGGTGCCTGTGGTCCCAGCTACTCGGGAGGCTGAGGCAGGAGAAGCGCTTGAACCTGGGAGGAGGAGATTGCAGTGAGCCAAGATAGTGCCACTACACTCTAGCTTGGGCAACACAGCAAGACTCCATCTCAAAAAAAGAAAAAGAGAAAGAAAAAATGACATTAGACATCTGATAAAGTGAGCAGAAATGAGGCAAGTGAGTTTTAATAACAGAAAGGAAATAGTAATTTATTTATATTTTACTGGAAATAAAAGCTTGATCTTCGCGGTAAAAAGTTAAGAAGGCATCTGTGCCTTTACCTGTGAGGGGATAAATATAATCTTAACGTGGATGACTACTGTTGGCTTAGAATGCACAACGTAAATGGATTGCATTTCAAATACATTGCTAAATTAGTCTGAATTACAAATTATCAGGACTTTAGGAATTTCCTCTAGTAGTTAGGGGAAGAACTGGAAAAAGAATGAGGCATGGATAGAAAAGTCTCTCAAAATAAAGTAAAGTCTGGAAAGTATCAAGTAGAAGGTCTTAGAGCAAGGATATCAATATTTGGGGGGAACAACAATCAACCCGAGGAAAGAGATGTCTAATGACATTCAAATGGACATTGCTGCCTGAACTATGAGATGCTCCAATGACCCATAACTCATACCAGCAGGAAAATCTCCCACACTACATTTTATTTTTGCTGTTCTAACAAATTACCACAAATTTAGTGGATTAGAAAACACAAATTACTTTCTTATAGTTATGGAAGACAAATGTCTGATACGAGCGTTGTGGGGCTCAAATCGTGGTTGTCAGCAAGGCTACCGTTTTCTGGAAGTTCTAGGAAAGGATTCGTTCCTTGCTTCTACTCTTTCTAGAGTCTGCTGGCTTTCTTTCTTCTCTCTCTCTCTTGTTTTTTTTTTTTTTTTTTTTTTTTTGAGACAGAGTTTCACTCTCATTGCCCAGTTTGGAGTGCAATGGTGCTATCTCACCTCACTGCAACATCCACCTCCCAGGTTCAAGCAATTCTCCTGCCTCAGTCTCTTGAATAGCTGATATTACAGAAGCGCGCCACCACGTTCGGCTAATTTTTTGTATTATTAGTAGAGACAGGGTTTCATCTTGCTGGCCAGGCTGGTCTCGAACTCCTGACTGCATGTGATTCCTACTCCTTGGCCTCCTGAGTTCTGGGATTACAGGTGTGAGCCACTGCACCCGGCTGCATTCTTTCATTTGTAGTAGCATTATCCCAATCTCTGCTTCCATCGTCATATTGCCTTTCCTACTACGAATTCCAATCATTCCGCCTCTTTTACCAGGACTCTTGTGATTACACTGGACCCACCCTGATAACCTAACATATTTTCCTCATCCCCAGCTTCTTAATTTAATGACTTACGCAAAGTGACTTTTACCATGTAAGGTAACACATCCATAGGTGCCAGTAATTAGAATGTGAATATCTTGGTGGCAGGAAGGAGACATTATCTAATGTAACACACACACATTAATAGCTTTGGGTTAGAAATAATGTGATGAAAAATAAGAACAATCTCCAAAATAGGAAAAGCAGTGTAAACAATAGACAGATGAAAAAATTAAAATAAGAAAGAAAATTAGTTGAAGCCAAAAAAAAAAAAAAACTCAAATAAAAAATGGAATTTATTAGAAAAGTTTAGATAGACTTCCAGACATTTCAAGGATATCAGGATGATGGAAGGAAAAGTCTACGATTTTTCCAATATGAGGAATTAAGGACAAAGCAATTTAATTTAAATGTTATGGAAAAGAGCAACAAAAAAAGACAAGGAAATCCCAAATGATAGAATTTTGAGTTATATAAGGAAAGCAAATACTAGCAATAGCTGAGAAAATAAATGTTTCTCCAGTATCATTTACAACACCTGAAAGATACTTGGCAATATTCATAATTCAGTTCTCCTCAGGCTTTTTCTTAGGAGGATATCCATAGAAACTGATAATAATTGTGTAGAAACTGGGATAAAAATAATATGAGCTAGAAACGACAGGTCAAATCTCACCAGCCACCACATACCTGCCAGGCTGCCCTGAGGCCTAACGTACCAATATCCTTATATTCTGAAATAGCTGTGTAAGGAGCTCCATAGACCCACTCCTCAGCAAAACGATCGTAACTGTTGAGAAATCATTCAAAATAAAAATAACAACAAAAAAGCAATTATAGCAATCATTTAAAGACTAGAAATTGTTGTAAGGGAAAATAGCAAGTGCGAAATCATTTGTTCAAGAAAATTGACTAAATATGAACAAGAATATCAAGAGTCTGTGGTACTGAAGCCATGACCTTCCTTCCTCCACAAGCTCAGCATGATGTAAGCTCTGCTCTGGGTTGGTATGGCCAAAAAGATGGAGCTCACTCTCTCATCAGCTCTCAGCCAAAAATACTACAGTACCACCAGAAAGGGGCACACAACCAGCATTGCTTATCCCTCTCCCTGAAATGGGAGGAATTCCTTTATCCCCAGACAGGGCTTGTGACAGAGCTGTGACTCACTTCTTCAGTGCCCATCTGCTCAAACCCCTAGATGGAGCATGCAGAATGGCAGCTCATGGGGAGCGTTTTCAGGCTCTGATACCACAGCAGGATCTAGGTGTGAAAGTTTACTGCTCTGGAAGCCCCAGTGGGCATGTGTTACCCAGTGCTCTTTTGGTTTTGCCATCTGTAGGTGGCTTATGTTAATGAGCTCAATTAGACCCTCTGTCTTATCACAAGGACAGAGGGCTCTCTGTATACCAGGTTTTTGTCTTGGTGTACCAGAAAAATCAGATCACATGTGGGCTTGGAGGATGGGTGTAAGGTTTTATTGAATGGAGGTAGCTCTCAGCGAGGTGGATGGGGAGGTCAGAAGGGGGATGGAGTGGGAAGATGATCTTCCCCTGGAGTCAGGCCGCCCAGCACTTGACTCTCCTCCTACCACCTCCAGACAAATTTCATGTCCTCCTACCGTGGATGGACTGTTGGCATCTGTTGGTGCCTGTCAGTGTGCTCCTCCACTCTTCTGTTCTTCTTGACATCCAGTCACCTGTGTGTGTCCACTAGGGTCTTGGGGTTTGTATAGGAACAGAATAGGGGGTGTGGCAGGCCAGAGTGGTCTGGGAAAATGCCACACTTGGGTGTGGAAAAAGGAGTGCCTGTCCTCACTTAGGTCTGTGGGTACAAGCCCGAGGGTGGAACCCTGGCCAGGGACTGCGCGTTTCTCTACCCAGCACTTCCTTGCCTCTCCCTACCACACCCCTGCCGCATATTATCCCAAGCTCTACTGTTGTGGAGAATAAATTCCAGCTAAGTTTATCTGAGAAATTGAGGGTTCCTTTCTTCAATCCAGAAAGGGGTGAGTGGTATTCTCCAGGCACAGCACACTGAGAATACTGGAGCTCTGATTGTTCTTGCTCAACTTACTTGCAGCATAGAAGATCCACAGGGAGAGATGCAGCCAAGAAGACTTGGAACTAATTCCTCTGTCATAAAGCAGAAGTGTCACTCCCAAAGGAGTGAGCCTTTTTCCCCACCCCCAGTTCTGAAATAGTGACTCAGAGATTTTGCCCAGGGGTAGAGGCAGGCCATAAAAACAAAGAACTCTAAGTTCTCTCCAAAGTAACTAAATTTACTTGGAACAAAGTGTGAAGAAGTTTAAGTCTAAGGTGTCCTCTGGAGATTTTGGTGGTAAGCAATTAGGAGCAAGATGGCAGCCACATGAAAGCAATAAACTTAACTGTAGGTCAATAGTTTTCTAAAGAAAACCAGGAAAAGAGATAACTAAGAGCCCTCCTTGGGTTAGAACAAAACACAAAGACTGACCTCAAAAACTACCCCTGCAAAGGAGCCCAAATTTAATTTGATCAGACTACAAAGCAATCTATGCCCCAAGGCATTATCAGAAAGATTAGAGCAATCAGCCAGCAATTAGAGGACCAATATAACTAATAGCTGGACTTGATATAACCTGGGAATTAACCAAACTGCAAGGTTAAGGGCACAGTCTACCAGGCTGTCAAATCTTCCCCAAACCTCTGACCCCTTCTGCGAAGAATTAGGGTCTAAGTCTAAAGTCAGAAAGAGGAGTTTACACAAGACTATCCTCACTTATGATACTAATACTAAGTTTGGGGTGTTATTGACTGAACTGTGCTCCTCTAAAATTTATACGTTGTAGTCCTAACCACCAATGTGACTGTCTTTGGAGACAGGTCCTCTATGGAGGTAATCAAGGTTAAATGAGGTCATAGGGGTGGTTCCCTAATCCAATATGACTGGTGCCCTTACACGAAAAGGAAGAGACACCAGGAAAGTACAATCAGAGAGAAAAGGCTGTGTGAGGGCACAGCAAGAAGATGGCCATCTGCAAGCCAAGAAGAGAAGCTTCAGGAGAAGAAAAACCTTCGTCACCTTGATCTTGAACTTCCAGCTTCTAGAACTGTGAGAAAATAAATTTCATTTTTTAAACAATTCAGTCTGTGATATTTTGTTATGGCATCCCTAGCAAACTAATACAGGAGGATTCTCAAAAGTACCCTCAGTTTCAATTTTTCACTGTAAAGACTCACAGAACATAAATATATAAATTATATAAAGTAATAGTTATAACAATATCATGCTTTGTGAAAAAATACACATGTAATATATGTAACAATAGCGCAAAACAAGGTAAGAAGAAATACAGGTATATAAGAGTAATGTTTCTATATATTACTGGAATTAAATTAACATATATCTTAAGTGGATTCAATTAAATTAAAAGACACAAGGTAAATCTTAAAGCAACCAATAATAATAATTACTCAAAAATATAGTGAAAAATCCTTAATTAAAATATTACACTAGAAAACATTCACAATGCAAAAAAAGCAATAAAGAATGATTAGTAAAACAAAAATAAACTGAGATATATAGAAAACAAAAAGTAATGGGTGGAGATAAATTCAACTCTATTGATAATAAAATTAAATTTTAGTGGATTAAACAACCCTATCCAAAGCAGAGACTGTCAGACTAGATATTAAAAAAGATGGGATTTGGCTGGGCACAGTGGCTCTCGCCTGTAATCCTAGCATTTTGAGAGGTGGAGGTGGGTAGATTGCCTGAGGTCAGGAGTTCGAGACCAGGCTGGGGGACACGGTGAAATCCCATCTCTACTAAAAGAAAAAATTAGCCAGGTATGGCAGCGTGTGCCTGTAATCCCAGCTACTCGGGAGGCTGAGGCAGAGGAGAATCGCTTGTACCTGGTAGGCGGAGGTTGAAGTGAGCCGAGATCGCTCCACTGCACTCCAGCCTGGGCGTCAAAGTGCGACTCCATCTCAAAAGGGAAAAAAAACGATGGGATTTGACTATGTTATCTTACAGGAGACACACTGTAGAATCAAAGATACAAACAGATTGAACATAAAAGGAAAGAGAAAAATATGTCATGCAAACAAAAACTTTATGAAAGCGAAAATGGCTACTCTAATGTCAGACAAAATAAACTTCAAACAAAAAAGTTACTAGAGGAAAAACAGGGATTTATTATTGAAAAATGTTTACTCCATCAGGAATATTTAACAATTATATGCACATAATAAAAGATCATATATCTATTGATATGTCTTATCAATAGAATAAAGGACAAAGACCACATAATCATCTCAATAGATGCAAACAAAAGTATTTTATAAAACCCAACATCATTTAATGATAAAAATCCACATCAAATTAGTCAATAGAAAAGAGCTTCTTCTATCTGATAAAGGCATCTACAAAAACCCACATGAATGCCATACACAATAGTGAAAGACTGAATGCTGGCCCCCTAAGATCAGAAACAAGGATGCCTGCTCTCATTACTTCTACTCAGCATTGTGCTAGAGGTTCTAGCCAGGGCAATTATTCAAGAAAATAAAATAGAAACCATCTAACCAGGAAGAGAAGAAGTAAATCTATTTTTATTCTCAGGTAACATGATCTTATATAGAGAATATCCTAATGAAGCCATTTAAAAGCTATTTTTGGTGATAAACAAATTCAGCAATTTTGTGGGGTACCGAACAATGTACATTAATTAATTGTACCCCCCAAAAAATGAAATTCAAGAAACAATACAATTTAAAGTAACATAAAAAATACTTAAAAATCAATTTAGCAAAAGAAGTGCAAGACATATACTTTGAAAACTACAGAATATTGCTGAAATAAATTAAAGACCTAAATAAAAAGAAAGACATCCCATGTTTATGGATCAGGACAGTTAATATTATGAAGATGACAATACCTTCCAAATTGTTATATAAATTCAATACAATTCCTGTCAACATCCAAATGGTGATCTTGCAGAAATGAAAAACTGATCATAAAAATTCATATGAAATTTCAAAGGATCATGAAAAGCCAAAGTAATATTGAAAAAAAGGAACAAAGTTGGACAATTTACATTTTTCCCATTTTAAAACTTACTACAAAGCCACGCTAAGTAACACATATAGATGAACATATAGGTCAATTCAATAGAATTAGAGTTCAGAAGTAAACACTCAAATTTATGGTAAATTCACGTTCAACAAGTCCCCAGAAAATTCAGTGAGGGGTAGCAGAGGAGTGGTAATAGACTTTTCAACAAATGCTTAACTATGCTCCTCCAAAATTTATATGTTGTAGTCCTAACCACCAATGTGACTGTCTTTGGAGATAGGTCCTTTATGGAGGTAATCAAGGTTAAATGAGGTCATAGGGGTGGTTCCCTAATCCAATATGACTGGTGCCCTTACACGAAAAGGAAGAGACACCAGGAAAGTACAATCAGAGAGAAAAGGTTGTGTGAGGGCCCAGCAAGAAGATGGCCATCTGCAAGTCAAGGAAGATGGCCATCTGCAAGCTGGGACAACTGAATATTAAGATACGAAAAAAGGCCAGGAGTGGTGGCTGACGCCTGTAATCCCAGCATTTTGGAGGCCAAGGCGGTTGGATCACTGGAGGTCAGGAGTTCCAGACCAGCCTAGCCAGTATGATGAAACCTTATCTCTACTTAAAATACAAAATTAGCCAAGCGCAGTGGCACGCACCTGTAATCCCAGCTACTCCAGAGGATGAGGTAAGAGAATCACTTGAACCTGCGAGGTGGAGGTTGCACTAAGCTGAGATCACGCCACTGCACTCCAGCCTGGGCGACAGAGCGAAACTCCATCTTAAAAAAGAAAAAGAAAAACAAACATGCAAAAAAATAAAATAAAATAAAATTAGACCTCTTACTCATATCACCTACAAAAATTAACTCAAAATAAATTTTAGACCTAAACATAACAGCTAAAAGTAAAGAAATCTTAAAATATGTATGTATATGTGAGCAAATCTTTATGGCCTTGAGTTAGTCACAAACCTTAGTAAAACACCCAAAAGTGACAAATGAAAAAGTAAATAAATTGGACTTCTCAAAATTAAAAACTGTGTTTCAAAGGATAGCTTATATTTAGAAGATTTAAATAAATATTATTATATCGAGAATGTATAAAGAAATCTCAAACTCAATAATAAAAAGACAAATAAACAAATTTTAAAATAGGTAAAGTATTTAAATAGATATTTCCCCAGGGAAGATATACAAATGACCGATAAGCACATGAGAAGATGTTCAACATTATTGGCCACTTTTAATGGCAAAACTGCAATGTCTTTTGCACCAATCCAATAAGTCAAAACCATAATAGGATGTCACTGCATACCCACTAAGATGGCTTTTGTCAAAACAAAGAGATAATAAAAAATTATGTGTGGATATAAAAAAAAGTGTGGAAAAGAATCTGGAGAAATTTGAATCCTCATACACCCGTTATTGATGGGAATGTAGCATAGTACAGCCACTCTGGAAAACAGTCTGACAATTTTTCCAAAGGTTATACACAGAGTTACCATAGAACCTCAAGATTTCACTTCTAGGTATATTCCAAAGAGGAATAAAAATTTATGTTCACACAAAAAGTTGTACATGAACGTTCATAAAAGCAGTGTTCACAATATCGAATGTGGAAACAAACCTAAGGTTTATCAACAAAGAATGGATAAACAAAGTGTGGTATATTCACACAATGAAATTTTATTCGGCAATAACAACATATGAAGTATGGTACATACTAAGAGGTAAGTGAAGCTTACAAACATTATGTTAATGAAATAAGGTAGTCACAAAAGACTATGATTTCACTTACAGGAAATGTCTGCAATAGGGAAATAATTAGAGATGCAAGAAGATTTGTGGTTGCCTAGGACTTGGAGTTGGGGCTTAAGAAAAAATGGGGAATGACTTCTAAAGAGTACTCCATTTTTCTTAAATTTGACTTTGGTGATGGTTGCACCACTCTGTGAATATACTAAAAAACATAGAATTGTACATTTTAGGTGGATTAATTATATGGCATAGGAAGTATATCTCAAAGAAGCTGATATATTTATGTATGTATATTTACAAAGTCATGCATTCTTTAATGATGGGGATATGCTCTGATAAATACATTGTTAAATGATGTCATCATTGTGTGAACATCATAGTGTACTTACACAAACCTAGATGAGTTCACTTACTACATACTTGGGCTACATGGTATAGCCTATTTTTCCTAGGCTACAAACCCATACAGCATGTTACTGTATTTAATACTGTAGACAATTGCTACAGAGTAGTGTTTATGTATCTAAACATATCTAAACATAAAAGAGGTTCAATAAAAATATGGTACTATAATCTTATGAGACCACAGTCATATATGTGGTCCATGGTTGGCCAAAACATCATATGAGGAACATGACTGTATATGTGCCATACACGACATTTTCATCAACATATTTGTGTGTGTGTGTGTGTGTGTGTGTGTATATATGTATATATATGTATGTGTATATATATGTGTGTGTGTGTGTGTATATATATATATATATATATATATATATATAATAGAAGAAGAAATTATTGGGGAAGCTTGGTTATATATTTTTCTCCTGGAATCAGCTGGATTTGTAAAATCTGATTTGTAAAAGTACAAATTGTTAGATATCATTAAAACAATCGTACAAACTGAAGGGAAACATATTTTATCTTTTTTTATTATTAAAACAAAAGCCTATGCCCGGCAAAGAAACTTTACTATATTCCAAGATGAAAAAAAAAAAAACGTATGTAAAGATTAATAAAGACATCTAGATTATGAACAAGACTGGAAAATAGTCAGTATATCTTATAAGAAGAAAATGGAAAGATCTGAATTCTTACATCTGGAAAACAAACATTGGGGTAGATGTCACAGAACTCCATGAATGTGTGAATGTTACATCTAAGATCAACATAATACAAAGGAATGATTTTGTAAATCAAGAAGATAATTTAAAAATAAATATAATGACATATATTGAAATAAGTGGAAAGAATTCATTAACCCCAAATATGATACCAGCAGAAAAAATTATTTTCTTCAAAAAGAGACAGTAAGTCCTTGATACACTTGCAAAAATAGCGATCTCTAGAGTTTATTTTGGAGTGCCAACAAAGCTCTCCTCCACTGCTAAAATCCAGCTAGATAAGTCAAGTTTCAGACTCAGAGAGGTAATTCTCATTTTGAAATGAATTAATCAAGCATGCTATTAGATGGAATTTAAAGTCATGAAACTGGGTGATATCACAAAGGGAGTGTATATAGAAAGATCAGTGTAATTAATAAAGTGTAAATAGATGTAGATAGTATATATGGAAAATAACATGATAGATATAATCTATGATTTACCAAAATAATATATTTGAAGGGATAATTCCTAATATTGAGTTGATCACAAATCAAGTACAGTTCATGGTATTTGAGTTCAGGCTTAAGAAATAGTTATTGGCAGCTCACTAGATGGAAAATGGAATGAGAGCCATTATATTAAAATTTAATTTCACAGCAAAGACTGAGAGATAAGATTCAAGACTGATACTTTGCAGGTTGGCCTCCCAAGAAGTTGGAAAAGCCGAGCTTCTCTGACAATTGGCTATAGTATATCCCTGTAGAAAGGCAATCTATTCTGGTCAACTGCAAGTCTTACACAACTCTGTCATGTCAGGGGAGGGTCTCTACTTCCCAATACTGGTTGTTGAGATGGAAAATCTTGGTTCCAGTTTCAAATATCACACAGCTGAAACCACAAGTCTTGGACCCATGGCCTGGTATCACGCCAGAGGAAGAGTTAACATGTACCCAACGAGATAGAGCAAAATTAAGATCAGGTTTCCTTTGGGAGGAAATGAGTAGATGGAATTATGAAGAGATATGATTTACACCGTATACTTTCTAGCATATTTTAAACTTCATACACTGTGCATGTATTACCTACACAATTTTTTTTCTAAAAGTGGATAAGTATCTACATTTTTGACAACGAAAAGCACTGACACCATCTTATGTTTAGATAAAGCAATGTTCTCACGCGATAAGAGTAACTTGAAACTTCAGTTTTCTCACTAATTTAATTAAGTACAAAGCATTTAGCATTTAGAGAAGCATTATTAATCTGCTTCTCTCCAACATCCCAGCTAGACACTTTCTCAAGTAACTTTATCCACTTCTTCTGATAGTTATAAAATCACAGTTTAAACTCTTCTTAGATTTATTTGGAAGCTTTCAGCCTGATGTGAAAAATGAAACCTTATTACCAAGTTAATTTTGTCCTTGCCAAGGCTGACTTTTCTGCTTGCTTTGGAGGCTCTGCACCTTTTAAAATATACAAATGAAATAAGCGATTATTTTAATTTTTCATGTTACTTGTTCTTTTCATGTTATGGTATTTTTAATAGCTTATTTCAGTAATCTGCACAATGCTTTGATTCAACATTAGAGTTTGAAAGATTCCGTTTTCAAATTAGATTTAGGAAACCCAGTTATATTCACTATTTACAATAACACCTTCTCTATGGCTAGATACATAATATGTACTAAGTGGTATTGCGCTTCTCTAAAATTCAGAAAATAATCTTTTTTCTCTTTTCTTTTCAGTCAGTGAATCATTAATGCCTAATTCTAACAATTCTGAAAGGTAAATGGACCTCAAAGTTTATAAACATAGGGCCGCCAGTCTCTTGGCCAACCAACAGAGGGAGCCCACACTAGATAGATGCACAGCAAATACTCCCATATATAAAAAGAAGGTGATACTATTCTGCCAATGGTATTTAAAACAGGTCCAAATGTACACTATAGTGTAAGGGGAGTGGGAATGTGTTGCTCTATTGTAGATGTAACATCCCTGGCAAAAGCAACCATTATCTAGGCACCATCATTCCTCCTTCAATATGTGCCAACTGCGTAACACATCTTATCTCTTGAATCACTACAACACTTGTGAGGCAGGTACCATTATTATTCTTATTCTGTTCTGAAAATAATCCTAAGCTCATATAGCTAGAAAATTTGACAAAACCAGTTTTAAATCCTAATAAGTGGTATGACCTCGGAGTATATGTTCTTAAGGACTGTACTAGGCAGCTTCCCAGCAAATTGTAGGAATGAGGATATTCTTGTTTGAAACAGTTATCTGCACACGCCAATTTTATAGATATACTTAAGATGGGGAGAGGTAAATGCACACTTTTCCCAGTACCAGCAAAATGACAAGTAGGTTTACACCATAGTTCTTTTGAGGTCAAAAATATCTCTGCAAGGCCATCGTTCTTGCTCATCATAAACACAGCTGTGGATTAAGAAAAAAAGTGTTCTGTGCTGTTTTGGTGTATTAGGTATGTGAACAGTCTGCTGAAGAACCCAAATGCATAGGATTTGTTTCCTCTTCAATGATCTTTGGCCTATCTATATCTTCAGCCATGAGCAAACAGCTACATATGAATTTTTATCAGATAATGTATTCATATCCGTAAGACATTTCCGCAGCACTTTTATTGGTATATTGACCTATCTCGGCCTAATCCACATATTACTCAGGAAAAAATATGTACAAATCTCTAAAATAAAATTGTCTAGGAAATAGCATTATTTATAAACATAACTTGACAGCTCCATATTCACATCCCATTACGGTATCCATGGTGCAATATATTTTAAGATAGCCTTCATCTTTACCTTTACATTTACAAAATAAATGAAAATTCTGGAAGTTTACTGTGCAGAGAAGCTATGAATGTGTAATATTTCTGTTTCTGTGAAAGCTTCTCACCAGCCATATTTGACTGTGGGATCTGTATCTCCTTTGTTCCCTGTACTGAGTAAACCCCTCACCAAGACAGTTGATTGCTGAATTAAAATCTGAGGAGAGAAAGAAATAAATTTCTGCACTGTTTGTACAACAATATATTCAGCAGTGTACTGTAAGACATTATGACTTAAAGTAATGCTGTAGAATGCTAACAACAAAGAATTTAGAGCAGACTCAGAGGGAACTCATAATCATAAAGTCATCCTTAGACAAGGATAATAAAAACACAGTTACAGTAAACAGACTGAGTCCTCAATCACACTGGATAAATCATAAAGTAAAAAATGGTAAAAGCAAACTACAGACATCATTTGACCACGGTAGAAAGAAATGATCAAACAATGAGGTAATAGAAATGTCACAACACTGGAGCTGGTGTTCATTACGACTTCTTTCAGTGCCATTCATTCCCCTTAAAGGTCAAAGAAACTTTGGGAATGATGAAACATCACTTTCATTTTCCTTTGTTCCCTCTTTCCCTGGTTTTAAATTCTCTTTTAGGAGTCTTACCTGAGATCTGGCTTGAATGTTACATTGTGTTGATGACAATAGCCACCCTTGGTTTGGAGAGAAAAGCCAATATGTTTTCTCTTGAAACCAAATATGACCCAAATAGTCTTAAAAATAATCATATTGTTGTTAGAAAAGGGAAAGTGGTTTCAATATACTGATAAACGGGTTTATAGAAATACTGAAGAATTAGCATAAAAAACAAATTCTCTAATAATTCAAAGGCAGAAATTCCTATTGTTTAACCTTCATGGAAGGTAGAAAATGAATTGCTGGGACACTGGATTTGTTCAAAAATCTTGGATGACATTTCCCAGGAAATCATAAAATCAGATTCCCTGAGCCTTGTGAAATCAAACAAGTGAATGTTTTTTATTTTAAGGAACTCCTATGCATTTAACCACTTCTCTAGGGTCCCATAGTAATAATAACTAATATAACACATGCATAGTAATAAGAAAGTCTAGGAAAATTGGGTCTTGGGTCAAGAGTCAAATGTGATCAAACTGAACTGCCCATGTCTTGACTAAAAAGTGAAGGAATTAACTCAAATTTATCTTTTATACTTAAATAATCTAAACTTTGACTTTAAAAAATTATTCATTTTGAGAGTATTTGCTTAAATCTGTTTGGGATAGTTACTTTATGACCTGGGTTAGACTTCTCAGAGGCCACTAAGAGGCATATAGAGCCCATAAATCTAGTAGGAGAGGTTAAACAGCCAGTTGCCAAGACCTTCTGATACTAATCTTGACCATTTGGTAGATTTTATTCACTTAACCAGTTTTAAGTCTCACGTGACTCTGGAGTCTACATCTGTCTATGTATTTCTTAGGTACAGGCTAAACTGCTGTAAAAGAAACTCAAAAATACCGAAGCTCAAATTAGATTGTATTTTTTTTCCTTCACTCTCTCACAAAATAATCCAGAGGAAGAGAGCAGTCCAGGATAGGAAGGCAAGTTCCATAAGAACATCCAGAAACTCAGGTCATGGATAAAGACCCTGTCATCCTCATTAGGAACCTTTCTCACCTTTTCTCTCTAGGTCTAATGTCTCTGGCTAGTATAATCTTCGTTTTCTAGCTAATAAGGAGGCAGAAAGAGAGAAGCAAACCAGCATTTGTTTAAAGGCTGTGTGTTTACAATAGTACATATTGCTTCTACTTGCATTCCATAGTCACAGGGCCATACTTAGGGGAAAAAGAAGCTGGAAACTTAAATTTGAAGTTATGCAACACCACACCTTACTAAAACTATGGTGTGGGTGTGTGTGTGTGTGTGTGTGTGTGTCTGAGTGTTTGAAGAACTCCGTTGCTCTAAAGTAAAAAAAAATGAGAAAAGTAATGAAAGAAAACAAAACTTGTCTCTTCACATATTAAAAGGTGAAGCTAACTCAATCAACATGACTTAAAAGTGGAACTCATGTAGCATTCTCCAATGGAGCACATTTCTAGGTGCCAATTGTTGTAAGAGAACTAATTAGTACAATGTTTCATTTGCGTAGTATTAGTGAATCATATAAAAATTATAACAAAGACTATATCAAGAGCCATATTTTGCATCTCTTGTGATTCTCTTTTATGTTCAAAATGATGTTGCCATGATTTTTTTGTCAATAAATGGTTTTTGACAATTTTATTGTATTTTTTATTATTTCAGGTCTTTGCCAAATAAAATGGATAAAGATTTCTGGCTTTTAAGGTGATTTTATTTTAAATCTGAAAATTATAGGACAGTTTAATCTTAGTCCTCGAAGATAATGGAATGGAATGAATTATAGTTCCCAATTACGCTGCCTCCCTTAGGAAGATTATGTGCACTTATTTTCATGTGACTAGTAGTATATTTCTGCGGTTTAATTCTATTTTCCCACCTATTTACATCAGCATAGTCATGTGACTTGTTTTAGCAAGTAAGATGTGGGAAGAGTAGCCACTATTCAATTTCTGAGCAAATGCTTTATCAGAGATGGTATGTTTTTTCTGATTCTCTTGCCTTTTCCCTCTGCCTTAACAATAGCAAATCTTGCAAAGGGCCTGCGCCTTTAGCCTGGAACCCAGAATGGAAAGACACACAGAAGTGAGCTGCTGTTGCTGTGCATAACGTCCAGTTTTATATGTCACTTTAACTGGGCCAAAGGCTGTGGGGTGCCCAGACATTAGGGCAGATGTTGCTCTGGGTGTGTCTGTGAGGGTGTGTCTGAATGAGATTAACACCTGAATTCACAGACTGAGTCATGCACATTGCCATCCCTAATGAGGGTGGGCATCATCCTATCAGTTGAATGTCTGAATGGAACAAAAAGACTGACTTTCTCAGGAGTAAGAGGGAATTCCTCCTGCTTGACTGCCTTTGTGTGGATCATAGGCATTTTCCTGCTGTTAGACATGAACTGAAGCATCAGCTTTTCTTGGGTCTCAAGCCTGCAGGGCTTCAGACTGCCACTGCATTATTCACTCTCCTGGCTCTCATACCTTCAGACTCAAACTGGAATTATGCTATTCCTGGGTCTACAGCTTGCCAACTACACATCTTGGGACTTCTCAGCCTTTGTAACTGCATAAGCCAATCCCTTATTTAAAAATTTCATATATATGTATACAAGTTCCTATGGGTTATGTTTCTCTGGAGAACTGACTGTATCAGATACAGAAGATGAGCAAGAAACTAACTTAAAATGTGTTAAACCATTGAAATATGGGCATCATTTGTTACAATGGCAAAACTCATTAAAACGGGTTGATCTATAAGAGTTATCTACATGTACTACATACAAAACCTTTGTAAAAAAAATGTTGCAAGTATTTTCTTATCCTGTAGCCTAGTTTGTTTTTTAACTTTTCTTTTAAGTTATCTTAAAATAAAATATACAGGGGTATCTGTGCAGGTTTGTTACATAGGTAAACGTGTGTCATGGGGTTTTGCTGGACAGATTATTTCATCACCCAGGTATTAAGTCTAGTACCTATTAGTTGTTTTTCCTGATCCTCTTCCTCCTTTCACCCTCCACCCTCCTATAGGCCCCAGTTTCTGTTGTTTCTATGTGTCCATGTGTTCGCATCATTTAGCTCCCACTTATAAGTGAGAAGATGCAATATTTGGTTTTCTGTTCCCATGTTAGTTTGCCAAGTGTAATAGCCTCTAGGTCCATCCATGTCCCTGTAGACCTGATCTCATTACTTTTTATGGCTGCATGGTATTCCATGGCGTATATGTACCACATTTTGTTTATCCAATCTATCATTGATGGGCATTTAGGTTGATTCCATGTCTTTGCTTTTGTGAGTAGTGCTGCAGTGAATATACACATGCACATGTCTTTACAGTAGAATGATTTATATTCCTTTGGGTATATACCCAGTAATGGGATTGCTGAATCAAATGGTATTTCTGTCTTTAGGTCTTTGAGGAATGGCCACTTTGTCTTCCACAATAGTTGAACTAATTTCCACTCTTGCCAACAGTGTATAAGTGTTTCTTTTCCTCTGCAATCTCACCAGCATCTATTATTTTTGACGTTTTAATAACAGCCATTCTGATTAGTGTGAGATACATCTCACTGTGGTTTTGATTTGCATTTCTCTAATGATCAGTGATGTTGAGGATTTTTTCATATGATTGTTGGCCTCATGTATGTCTTCTTTTGAAAAATGTCTGTTCATGTCCTTTCCTTTTAAAAACTAGGATTTTAATTTTAATGAAATCTAAAGTAACTTTTTAATGGTTAGTGTTTTGAACTCTAAAATATTTTACCTAGCCCTTTATACTTTTGCATATATGCATATATACACACGCATACATATGTTAATATGTGTGTGTTTGTGTGTGTGTATGTGTCTGCATTAAATCTACACTCTTGCCATGTGATCTCAATTTCTGCTGTAGTTTTTTTTTTTTCTCTTTTCCTCTTTTACTAAGATTTCATAGATTAACTGCCTACCCTACATATCCCATTTTTTTCTCTACTACTTGGTATTTAAAGTACATCTTAATTTTTTTAAATGGTTGCTTTAGCATTACAACTTGCCCCTTTACCTATCACAGCCTGCCCTAAAGTAACATTATATTACTTCCTACATACTGAAAGATCCTTATGAGGGTACATCTCTCATTTCCATCTCTCACATCCCATTTCCATCTCTCACATCTCATTTCCATCTCTCACATCTCATTTCCATCTCTCACATTGTATCATTGTTGATATTGTAGACATAGATTTTATTTCCACAAATATTATAAAGTCGAAGTTACTTTGTTAGTTTTTTAAATCAATTATATATTTTCTTATCCTAATAGACTTTATTTTTAGAGCAGTTTTTATTTCATAGAAAAAGTAAGTAGATAGTATAGAAAATTCCCATACACTCGCTGTTCCCACACATATTTAACCTCCCTGGCTATCAACATCCACCATCGGAGTGGTACATATGTTACAGCTGATGAGCCTACATGAATATATTGTTACCCAAAATCCATAGTTTACATTAGGGTTTATTTTTGGTGTTGTACAATTTATGAGTTTTGAAAAATGCATAATGACATGTATCCATAATTATAATATACAGAATAGTTTCACTGCCATAAAAAAAAAATGCATTCCACCTATTCATCTGTCCATCACCCCTAATCCCTAGTAACCACTGATCTTTTTATTGTATCTGTTGTTTTGCCTTTTCCAGAATGTTATATAGTTGGAATCATACAATATGTAGGTATTTCATATTACTTTCTTTTGCTTAGTTATATGCATTTAACGCTCCTCCATGTCTCTTCATGGCTTCATAGCTCATTGCTTTTTAGTAATATTATTACTGAATAATATTTCCTTTTCAGGATGTAATACAGTGTGTTTATTCATTCACCTAATGAAGGACATCTTGGTTGCTTTCAAGCTTTGTCAATTATGAATAAAGCTCCTGTAAACATCCATGTGCAGGTTTTTGTGTGAACACGAATTTTCAACTCCTTTGAATACCAAGGATCATGATTGCTAGATCATACGTTAAGAGTTTGTTTAGTCTTGTAAGAAACCACCGAACTCTCTTCCAAAGTGGCTGTATCATTTTGGATTTCCAACAGCAGTAAATGAGAATTCCTGTTGCCTTATATCCTTGTCAGCATTCGTTCTCATCAGCGTTTTCAATTTTGATCATTCTAATAGTTAGGCAGTAGCATCTTGTTGTTGCTTTAATTTGGAATTTCCTAGTAAAATATGATGTTGAACGTCTATTCCTATGCTTACTTGTCATCGCTAAGTCATCTTTGATGAAGTGTCTGTTCAAATGTTTTGCTCATTTTTAAATCAGGTATTAACAGTTTGTTTTGATATTGTTGAGTTTTAACAGTTCTGTGCCTATTTTGAATAACAGTGTTTTATCAGATATATTTTTTGCAAATGTTTTTCCTCAGGTTCTGGCTTGTCTTCTCATTCCTTTGACTGTCTTTTGGAGAGCAGAATTTTTTAATTTTAATGAAGCCCAAATTATCCATTATTTATTTCATAAATCATATCTTTGACATTGTATTTAAAAAGCCATTGCTATACTCAAATCATCTAGATTTTCTAGTTTTTGATTTTCCATTATATATTTAGGTCTATGATCCATTTTAAATTAATTTTTGTGAAAGATGGGAGTTCTATGTGTACATTCGTTTTCTTGCATGTGGATGTCTCAATTATACTTTAGTCAGTTTAAGGAGGTATAGTTTCCATATAATTTATTTATTTGAAAAATCAATTGGAAAAATTTTGACAATAAAAACATTAAAATGCTCTCACCTCCAGAATATTCCTTACATCTATTTGCATCAATCCCTTACGCATTAACCCTGGACCCTGGCAACAACTGATCTGCTTTCTGTTATAATGGTTTACCCTCTCTAGAATTTCATACAATTGGACTCATACAGCATATAGTCTATTATTATTAGATTATTTTACTTAGCATAAAGTTTTTGACATTCATCCATGCTGTCATGTGTATCAGTAATTTGTTCCTTCTAAATACCAAACAGTTTTTTTATCAGATATATTTTGGTATTTTTTATATAGGGAACAGAAGCATAAACCATAAACAGAAATAGATAAATTGGAACTCATTCAACTTAAAAAAAAACAATTTTTCTTCTAAAGTCATGGTTAGAATAATGAAATTGTAATACACAGCCTGGCATCTCTCTTTACTGTATGATCATTATCCAGTAAGTATTTCTGCATTTATCAGTTGATGGGCATTTCAGTTGCGTCCAGGTTTTTGATATTATGGATAAAACTGCTATAAAAATTCATGCAGTTTCAGTCTTTGTGTGCATATGTTTTCTGTGTCCTTGAATACATAACCAAGAGTAGATTGATTAGATTATATGAAAAGTGTCCGGTTAACTCTATAGGAAACTGCCAGCCTATTTCCAAAGCAGCTGAACCATTTTGCATTTACAACAGGAATATTTCAGAGTTCCACTTGTCCCACTATCTCACTAACACTTATTCTTGTCAGTCTTTTACACTGGGTTAGTATAGTAGGGATCTGTGTTACCTCAGTGTGACTTATTTACATTTCCTTAGTGAATAATGATGCACAGTTTTATCTACTGATTTGTTACTTGCTAATCTCTTACGAAGTGTCTGTTTAAATATATTGACTTTCTAATTGCATTGTCTTTTTCTTAGTAAGTTATCATACACTTTATATTTCAGATACAAGTACTTCATAAAATAAATGTGATGCAAGTATATTTTTCCAGTCTGTAATTACAGTTTCAATATTCTAGCCATGACTTTAGAAGAAAAGTTTTTTTAAGTTGAATGACTTCTGATTTAACTATTTTTGTTTATGGTTTATGCTTCTGTGCCGTATATTAAAAGATAATTCCCTCAAACAAAATCACAACGATTTGCTTGTTTTTTTCCCCAAGAAATTTTGTAATATTAGTTCTTATATTTATATCTCTGATTCATTTCAAGGTGACTTTTATATATGGAGTGAGGTAAAAGTCAAAACATCATTTTTATCATAAACAGAGTTTCAAGTATTATAGCATCATTTCTTGAAAAGGCTGCCTTTTTCCTATTACATCACCATGGCATTTTGTCCAAAATCAATTACCATTTGTTTGTTGGCCTTTTTCCTGAAATTTATTCTATTTCATTGATGTGTACGTCTATCTTTACACAAAAACCATACATTTTACAGTTAGTCTTGAAGTCAGGTTGTGAAAGTCTTCCAAATGTGTTCTTTTCCAAATTGGTTTGGCGATTTTAGGTTATTTGCATTTTCATGTAAATTCAGTTTGTCTATTTTTAACAAAATAGTCTGCTAGCATTTTTACTAGGAATGGCTAGTAAAAATGGATCATTTTGGAAGACAATTTGCATCTTATTGGTTTTTAGTGTTCCAACCCATAAATATGGAATATCTCTCCACTTTGTTTTCTTTAATTTTCTGTTAGCAATATTTTGTAGTTTCAGTGTACAGTATTAAACGTTTTTATGTTCATCTCTAAGTATTTCTTTCTTATCAATCTTATTGTAAATAAGACATTTTAAATTTCTATTTATTAATAAATAATAATAAAATAGATTTTTATATATTAATCACATAAATATGATGTAACCAAACTCACATATTAGTTCTAGTACCTTTTATTATAGATTACTTCAGATACTCTTCATTATTATGTTATCTCCAATCTATATTTTATTTATTTATTTTCTTGCCTTACCTTATTGCTGACTGGAACTTACATTAAAATGTTCACTATCCCTGATAAGATTGAACATTATTGCCTGGGCTTTGATCTTAGGGAAAAAGTATCCATCTTTCAGCATTTAACAGGATGTTGGTTAGGTTAATTTTATCAAGTTTAAAAAATACATTGTTACTCATATTTTGTTGAGAGGTTTTATTATAGATAAATGTTGAAATCTGTCCAGTATATTTTCTGAATCTATGGAAATGATTATGTCACTTTGTTTAGTCTTTTGATGTGGTGATTTAAATTTACTAGAATTTTGAGTTAGATATTTGAATGTTGAACCAACTTTGCCTTCCTGGAGTAAACATTACTTGGTCATAATACATTATCTTTTTTTGTGTTTTTTGATATGCTAGTATTTTAATACAAATTATTGCATCTATATTTATGAAGGAAATTGGTTTCAGTCATTTGTGCTTCAAGGATCTTTGCCTGGTTTTGGCAATAGAGTGATCCTAGCTATATATACTTTTTGCTTGCTGCTGTATTGTTACCTACATACTTAGGTATCTACTTAGGTAGATAGAGTGCTTTATTTTAATTGAGCCTAATATCTCTCTTGCAGTCACACTTAAAATGTACCACATAGATCAATATCATATCTTATTTTATTTTATTTTATTTTATTTTTACTCCAGGATTGCATCTGAGATACCTTATTATATTTAGTCATCACGTCTCTTTACACTTCTCTTGGTTGTGGCAGTTTCTCAGACTTTATTGTTGGTGACCTTGACAGCTTTGAGGATTACTGGTCAGGCATTTTGTAAAGTGTCTCTCAACTGGTATTTGTCAGATATTTTACTCATGATTAGACTGGGGTTACAGGTTTTGTAAGACAGACCACATTAGTAAATTACCATTTTTATCCCATAATAACCAGGGCACATACTATCAACATGACTTTTCAGCGTGGTTGTTGATCTTATTCACTTGGCTGAAATTGGGTTTGTCAAGTTCCTGCACTGTAAAGTTACTCTTATTTTTCTCCATTTTCAAACACTGTACATTTTAGAAGGAAGTCACGATGTGTATAGCCAACACCTAAAAATCAAGGGATTATACACTCCTTCCCTAAGGGCAAAGTATCTACATAAACTATTTGAAATTTTCTTGCAAGAGGGATTTGTCTCTTCTCTCTCATTTACTTGTTTATTTAATCATTTATTTCTATTCATATGACCTCATGGATATTTATCTTGTATTTGGGCCTATAACCCAATACTACTTATTTTTTGCTGAAATTGTTCCAGCTTTGGACATTTGGAGCTCTTTCTGTTGGTTCTTCCACTCTTTTAGCATATCCACCTAATTATTGGTTTGTCATTTTTTACTTTCTTATTTTCTGACAGTATAAGATGCTCAAGGCTCAGCTTGTTTATTAACCGCCCAGCCATTCCTCCAAAAAGCCTTGTACTTGTTTTTTGGTTTGTTTTTGCAATAGGGTCTCACTATGTTACCCAGGCGGGAGAGCAGTGGTATAATCTCAGCTCACTGCACCCTTGGCCTCCTAGGTTCATGTGATCCTCTTGCTGAGTAGCTGGGACCACAGCCACACACCACCAAGCCTGGCTAATGTTTGAATCTCTTTGTAGACACGGAGTTTCGTCATGTTGCCCAGGCTGTTGCCCAAACTCCTAGCATCAAGCCATCAGCCCACTTCTGCCTCCCAAAGCGCTGGGATTTCAGGTGTAAGCCACCACAACTCATTTGTATTTGTTTCTACATGTAGCATTTGGCTAGGTACAGTGGCTCACGTCTGCAGTCCCAGCATGTTGGGAGGTCTAAGTGAGAGAGTTCAAGACCAGCCTGAGCAACATGACAAAACCTCATGTATACGAAAAATTAGCCAAATGTGGTGGCACATGCCTATGGTCCCAGCTACATGGGAGGTTGCGGTGGGAGGATCACCTAAGCCCAGGAGTTTGAGGCTGCCGTGAGCCAAGATTGGGCCACCGCACTCCACCCTGGGTGACAGACTGAGGTCCTGGCTCAAAATAATAATAATAATAATAACAATAATAATAATAATATAAATATTTATATAACTGTGGACCTACTTTGAAAAGTAACATTTTATTTAATCAATTTGTTTACTTAAATGTTACTGAAATGGAAAAAAGTTCCCTTGTCCTTCTTGCAGGGCATGTGACAGGGGTGTGGCTTCTTCAATGCCCCACTGCTCAAACCTCTACGGGGAGCATGCAGACAAGCAGGGTGTGGGGATCCAACCCCATGGTAGCATCTAGGGGTGAATGTTTATAGCTTCTGAAACCCCAGTGGGCGTGTGTTACAGGGTGCTCTTATAGTTGTGTGCTCCTTAGGTGGTTTGGGTTAGTCAGCTCAGTTAGACTCCCTGCCTTACCACAAGGACAGAGGTAAGTGAATTTATAACATTTTCATAATATGATATGATACAGTAGTCATTGATAATTGCATTTAGAAATTTTAAATTCCATATTATGTACTCCTCACACCAACAGGAAATTACAGTGTACATATTGAACAATTAAACAATGAAAACACAATGCATTTCAAAATTGGTATCTCTAGAGGAATGTTGTCCATGTAATATTTCATAAGCACAGTTCTCCAGCTTCACTACATTACTAAATTTATTTGACTTTTGGATTTCATTTTATACTCTCTTCAGCATCTTGGTGTTTATTGAGTGAGACATATTCTGTGAGCTCTTTTGTCAACAAACCCAGTAAGTGTTATATTCACAGTGAGTATGTTCTACGTATGTCTAACTATATTCTAAGTAAGTATGTCAAACTAAAGCTAAGTACCTGAAATTTATCCTAAATAAATGATCTGCTATAGCTTCTTTTACATACAAGAAATCAATAAATATTAAAGGGCTAAATAAGTCCATGATGATTTCAGAAGTCTAATGTTTATATACATAAAACATAAAAACTACTCTATATTCCTCAAGTCAGTGTGAGGAAAAAGTGAGATGCAACTTCTGTGTCTATTTGCAGAACAATCATACCTATTTTTCTCCCATTTGGGAGAATTAAAATCCTTGGTTCCTACACCTGGAAGTCTTTTCTCTTACCATCGCTTTTTACCTTGCACTCAAACACTATTTATGCTCAAAAGCTGACTGTCACCTCAAAGTCATTTCAGAGGAATGTACTGTAGGATTTTTTACCTTGCCAACAAAGATGCTTTACTGGGCCATTTTCAATGTAATTTGGCTCTTGCATGAAAAAGACAGCCTCCTAAATTCAGATATAGCCAGATAAAAACCCTTTCATTCAACTCTACGCTATGTATGTATTTGTCATTAAAACTCAAATTCTGCAGCAGGGCTTTGCCACTAGTCCCTGACTAAGCCTTTCATCAAGGGTTTTTATTTTTCACATTTCAGAATCTAGGGGAAACTACTCTGTCAGTCTCTGCTCACACAAAATGTAATTAGCCACATTTTGGATTTCTCTTCTTACTTAGATTGGGATACTTCATATCTTGCCAAAAAAACTTATTTTCAGATCTGCATTCCTCACACCATTATAAACATTCAGCCAGTGGTTATTCTCTTATTTGTAATATAATTTATACATTAATTTATTTCTGAGTGTCTTATTCTTGATTTGAAACACAAAGTTGCTTCCTGCTACTTTTTTTTTTAATTTGAATGTGAACAGAACATTGTTTCTTAATGGAACCTAATATCCATCATGCAAACATACTAATAACCATGTAGAGTAATGTCGAAAACCATGCAATGTAGGCTTTTTTAAAAGAAAATGAATTAGTGAATGATTCAATTCAGTGGTACCATAAACTTTCTGTACGTTAGCTACTCTCTGTGAATATATCTCTCAGTTTTAGAATCTGCATTAACATTTTCCATAAATCTTTGAGTGCATAGAAGTAATGATGTTTATTAAGTAACCCAGCAGAATCTAGTGAAATAAAGAATAATACAGTGTCTTGAAGAGATCCCAGAAGACCACTTAAACATCGAGAGTGTCTCACTAATGCAGTGAATAATTCCAAGGTAATTTCTCAGCTACTTCTCCACAGTATGTGAAATGACCTTTCTACTAGACATGTATTCAATTATATGTCTTGAGATATTTCCAGTGGAAATTCAAAAATGAAAAAGTGAAATTAAGCGGTCATGTTCTTATCCAAGGCCTACCTTTTCATTTTTAGGTTAACAATAAGAATACATCTATAATCTATAATTCATAATTATCAATGCATTACAAAACCTCCATATGTCTAACAGACTATACTGTAATGCTGACATTCTAAAGTTTTAAAGTCATCTAGAAAAACATAAATTTAGAGGAGAAGAAATGAAAGCTATTAAATAGTTGGACAATAGGCTTTACAGAGGGAACTTAATTGAAATGGAATTATTTAAACTACGGAATAATGGTACTGCAAGGTGACTTACTGTTGAAAGAAGAAAGTATGATTATTATTAAGTGAATGCCAAATTGCTCTGCATACAACAAGAGAAAAAAAATCAATTAAATTTGGCAATTCCTCCTTTCATGTAGCTCCCACTCCACCTCTGTTTCCGTCTTTTCTATATAGGTAAGTTACTTGAAATACAAATTGGGCAATATCTTTTTTGGGTATGTATATCTAACCTTTTCAACACTGTCATTGAAATGTTTGTCTTACATGTGAATACAAGATATAATGTAATAAGTTTATCATGATATGTTTAAAAAGAGAACAAGCTGGTCATTATAGTTATTAATCAAATAATGTCTGATGTTTTAAAATGAAAAAAGTAAAAAGATAACCATTTTAAAATATAGCAGGTTTTTTTATGCCAGGGTGGATTGAATATATTGTTTTAAACAACTCTAGAATATATTTTGTTTGTTTGTTTGATTGGTTGCTTTCGCTTCCTATCCAATCCTGAAATTTCTGTCGGTTTTCATGAATTGTACATTTCTCACTGATAACCCATCAAAAAATTACTTGGACCCCAAAGCTTTCTTTTTGGTGTTGATTTATTTAATAAAATCCAGTAAATCTGGACATACATTCTCACAGCTGCTTCTCTAGTCTTCCCATCCTAGATTTTTGTGGAGTTTTCAAAACCATGCTGTGATAGGCAGAATTCTAAGGTGGCTCCTAAGATTCATATCCCCCTGGCATACACATTCTGTATAATTTCCTCCTATTGAGAATGGGCATGATTGTGACATATTATATGGCAAAATTTTGCAGAGTAAGGCAGCAAACCATTTGATTCTGGATTTTATCAGAATACTATTAGCTAGGTTGGCCTGACTTAGATGGGAATCTTTAAAAATGGAACCATTGAAAGCACGAATGAGATTTTCCTCTAGGCCTTGAAGACATGAAGTCCCATGATGTGGAGAGGGCCAAAGATTGGGGAATTGTGTGGCTTCTAGGAGCTGAAAGCAACCCCTGTCCAACAGCCAATAAGAACAGTGGGAACCTACAACCTTACAACTGCAAGGAACTAAATTCTGCAAAACCACATGAATGTGGAAGAGAACCCTGAGTTCCAAAAAAGAATATGGCTTTACCAGCTGTTTCATCTCAGCCTTGTGAGACTCTGGGCAGGGGACTCAGTCATGTCATTCTAGGACTATGAACCTACAGAATCGGGACATAATAAATGTGTTTTGTTTTAAGACACTAAGTTTGTTAGACTTTTGTGGGCATTTGTTGTATAAAAATATACATGCCCAGATGAAATCTAGAAGTATAAAAGTATTTTGGCCCTTCACACTCTTACCTTTGAATTACAAAGCAATCATATATATATATATACACGCATATGCACATACACACACATTTAATTAAGAAACAAATAAAATGACAGGAAAGAAGACTCTATTAACATCCCATTTCTCTACTCCAAAATGACAACTTTCTGTATCTCTTGTCGGTTGTTTCTTGTACAAAAATAATAGGGCAACTAAATCAAAAAGAGGTGTTTAGAGGGAGAATTAGAAGAGGTATTTTTAAAATACCAATTCTAGAAAGTTGTAATAAAATACTACCTGTAAATTTGTCATGGAATCAACCACACCACATGTGTAGGTGTGAATAGAGAAAAACTTAAATTGTAGCCAGTGTCACCTTTCCTGCCTATATCATTCCAACGTGCCTAGAAGTAGCCTCACAATTCGCAAGCAGGCCTATCAAGTCCTATGATTTCCATTGGACATAAACTGTGAGTTCTACAGTTAGTCATCTTTCAAGGTCCAAATTCCATTTCCATTATCTTTGCTTCTGAATAGTTGTTATTGGGAAGTAGGAAGAAAGAGTGATGACAAATATACTGCCTTTGCTACCCCTGCAACACGTTTTTCCCTTTTTCCTGTAAGCCCAGTAAACTGCCATGCCAGTGATTTCACCCTCTGCTCTGCTCAATAAAGCACAGCTAAAACTAAGATTATTTGCTTTCCTCTTGCAAATGCACCCTGAAGTTATATCAAAATGTTTCACTAATAATTTTTCCTCTACGCAACGTGAGAGAGACGTTTTTCTGCCATTTGATGCCAGTAATGGATTTACAAAGGCCACAACATCTAACACAAAGTAGAACATCACACCATACAAATGCCCACTCCGTTTGAAGGTTATCCATAAAAACTCTTTGACTATGATGAATCTACGCAAAATGTGCTGCCTTCAAATTCCTTTTCAAAATGTATGTTTTAAAATTCCTGCCAGATTCCCCTTAAGCTACCCCTTACTTCTCTCTTTCGAATCACTTTTTTTCTCATTCTGAGCGTAAGGATGATGATGATGGGTAACTGGTGCTATTAAGTACCCTACTGACCCAGTTGACTCTGATTAAATACCATAGTGTCAGTCAGCAAGTATTTGGCCTTAGCTATAGTAATTATCGAAGCTTGTATAAAAGCTTAACCAGGATGTTAATGTAGGAAGTTATTATGACAACTTTTGAGTAATAGATTGTTGCACTACTGACTGAAATATGTAAGGTAGAGAAATAGAGAGAGGTTCCTGATGACATTTTTACAGAAAAGCATTAGAAAGCACATAATGGTCACATAGAAAGACCATTAACATTCCCAGAGTGAATTCTGTGAAAGCGTGTCATATTCGTTCAATCCAAAAAGTGGAGGAAAGTCTCACAGCAGCTGAATTTTAGAGTAACAGCTTCCACATAAAGCATTTTGGTGTGGAAAAGTCCTGCATATATTCATCACTTACTCATGTGCTGTAAAATGAATGCTTTCCTATTTCAAAATGGCTGGCAGTCTTACTAGAATTTTGGCAGAAATTCTGCTGTTTATAATAGCAGAAATTGTTTTCTGCTATTATAAACAACTTCTGCCTTATATCAGTTCTCTTAATGAGTAATGGGAAATGTCAAATGCTGAAAGAAAAAAAAAACCCACATTTATATATTGTTAGCTCAGCAATGAATTCAGACATATATGGTCAAAATATTATATCTTAAAGCTGTCTTACAAAAGCCAAACCAGACCTGCAGAATAGGAATTGAAATATCTGATTGCACATTCACACGAGCAATCAACTAGCCAAAGAAAGAGAGTAAAAAAGACACTTTCTAATGTTCAGCAGTATTCTATCTGTTTCCAGGAATGTGTTCCAGGCCTTAGGTCATGACAATCAAGCTGCCTGCCCTGTTCATATCACCTCATCTCTTTTAGTATTTAAGTCAAAAACACACCTGCCTAAATGCCTAAAGCTTACCACTAAATGCCTGCACAATACGGCTAAATGGGCTGAATGCAACCCAACATAGAACCTTCCAAACACGTGCTTGAAATGCACTGAGAGAAGCATTTTTATGCAAAAATGACAGAAAATGTAATCGAAAAGAAAACCTCTAACAAAGCCATAGCCAGATGGTGTTCTTTATTGGGGGCCAGCTCAGATTTCTGAGCTTCTGAAAATGTCACAGCTATTGCTACTCAATTCTAGAGTTACATCCTAAATTTGGGAAAAACCTTTCCCATGTGAATATTATGATCCATTCACATTTGTCTTATAATTTAACATTTTGAAAATTCTTTCAATTTTTTGGTTGTACAGATGATACATGTTCAAAAAATGCATATTTCAGTAGAAAAATATGGAAGCAATATGAAAAAAATTAAAAGTAAAAGTAAAATCTTACTGAAAATGCTATTGTTTTGACTTTGTAAGTTTTTTCTATGCATTTAGACACATATAATACATTCAAAAATGAAGTTTAATTTTATAGAGATTTGCACATTTTTTGTTACATTAAAAGTTGTCTTGTAATCATCTTCCCATATCAAAAAACACACATTCAAATTGACATTTTAAATAGTTGGATAATATTTCACTTTAAGGTAATCTCACAGTATATTTAACTAGAACTACAGAACTGTATAGATTGCTATCTCTAGCAATGTTACAACAAATATTGTTAAATCTGTCACATTGTACTCTTATTAAAATATTTCCTTAAAGCAAATTCCTGGAATTAGATTCACTGGACCAAAGTGTACTTGTAAATCTAATAACACATACTACCAATCATCCAAAAATTTTGCGCTCATTCAAAGATCCAAAGAAAGTATAAACGTTCATACTGGCAAAAAGCCTCAGAAACATTGGGTAATTCCATATAGGCAGAAAGTGGAAACCATTGTGGTTTTTTGTTTGTTTCTTAAAATTATGTATTACATTATACTTTTATACATTAGGGAGTACAAAATGATGTTATGATTTTTAATACCATGTGGAAAGATTTAATCAAGCCAATTAATATATGAATCACCTCAAATATTTAACATTTTTTGTGATGAGAACATTTTAAATTTCCTCTTAGAGATATTAAAATGTATAGTACTAATTTTAGCTATATTCATCACTCTCTGCAACAGATCTCAAAAAAATAATCAAACGTATTCCTCCTACTTTAGGCTTCGTATTCATACTATCTCTCCATTCCCTCTCTTTCCCCAGCCTCTGATAATATTCCTACCATTCCACTCTCTGCTTCTGTGAGTTTAAATGTTTTAGATTCTACATATAAGTGGGAACATGTGGTATCTGTCTTTCTGTGTTCAGCTTAATTCACTTAGGATAATGTTCCTCAATTCCATCCATGTTGTTCCAAATAATAGAATTTCTTTATTTTTAAAGGCTGAATAACATTTCATTGTTAATATACCTTATATTTTCTTTATCCATTCATCTGTTGACGGACATTTAGGTTGAATCTATAACTTACCTATTGGGAATAATGCTTCATCGAACATGAGAGTGCAGACATCTCTGACACACTGATTTCAAATCTTTTAGTTAAATATCTAGAAGTGGGATTGTAGGATCATATGGAATTTTTTTTTTTTTTTTTTTAGTTTTTGAGGAACCTCCATGCTGTTTTCCATAATTACTGTATTAATTTACATTTCCACTAACAGTGTAAAGTGTTCCCTTTTCTCTACATCCTCACCAACACTTGTTTCCTTATTGTCTTTTCGATAATAGCCATTCTAACAGGTATAAGGTAGTATCTCATTGTGGCATTAATTTGCATCTCTCTAATAATTAGTGATATTGACCATTTTTTCATGTATCTGTTAGCCATTCATATTTCTTCTTTGAGAAATGTCTATTCAGGTCTCTTCTTAGGTCAGGTCATTTGTTAATTGGATTACTGGTTTTCTTTTTCTAGAGATGTTGGAGCTCCTTATTTATTTTGGATTTAATCTCTTACCAGACATATATGGCTTACAATTATATTTTCCTAAATCCATAGGTTATCTCTTCACTCTGTTAATTGTTTCTTTTGTTGTGTAGTGAAACTTTCGATTTTGATGTAATCTCGTTTGTCTTTTTTTAATTTGGTTGCTTGCACTTTTGGGGTCACATCTAAAATTCATTGCCCAGGTCAGTGTTGTGTAGCTCTTCTCCTATGTTTCCTTCTAATAGTTTTACAGTTTTAGATATTATATTCCAGTCTTAAATACATTTTGAGTTGATTTTTGCATATGGTGTGAGATAAGGGTCCAATTTTATTATTTTGCATATGAATATCCAGTTTTCCCAACACTATTTATTGGGGGAAAAAAAAATCCTTTCTCTCTATATATTCGTAGCTCCTCTGCTACGAATATAGTTCGTAGTTCATTTCTAGGGTTTCTCTCCTTTTCCATTGGCCTAAGTGTTCTGTCTTCTTTTTGTGAAAGTTCACTGTGGGGTCTTCTCCTTCCCTGAGCAGAGCTCTAAGTTAGAGTATGAGGCTGGGCCTGGAAGCTGGTCATCTAGGGATGCAAGTCTATTAACTCTTCCCACCTCTGCTGGAAACAGCTAGCTCAGCTTTGTGGGGGAGTTATGCTGTTAGCTCGTACCTGTGATCATACATCACCACTGGCAGATATAAGGAGTTATCACCAAAATCTGAGCAAGGGTCGCTAAGGGCTCTGCCTTCTTGCTTTGCTTCTATCTGACCACCCCAACCCACCCCCACCAGGCAGTCTAGTCCCGCATTCCTACATTCCTTGTGAGATGAGGAGAGAGTAAGCTTCCTGTGAAGCATCTTGGAATTCTAGGGAAGCTGGAAGTCCACCTTCCTGTTCTTCTTTTCCCACTGTAGAAACTGTGGGCCCTGAGGAATGTTCTTTGCGGTGCTGTGCCAACTTGAGGTAGGGGAAGGGGCAATATGGTCAAAGCAAGACCATTTGTCCATCCTTTCGATGTTAATTTTTATTCGGTTCCGTGAAACATGCAGGTGACTCAGCCTTCTTCCCACATTTGAGGGTTTTCACCAACGTATTTTTGTCCGTGGATAATAGCTAGCTGACTTTTCTGTGTTGGGGAGTGAAGCCCGGGACCTCCTATACCACTATGTTGCTGATGTCAGCAAAATCCTAAGCTATAATTTTTAGCTTTATATATTTAGCAATGATATTGAAATTTTTACATGTTTTGACTTAATATAGATGTATATTGACTGTTCCTATCCTTTCGTCTTGCTCTACTAGAACATTTGTCTTTTACACGTTGATTTATATGTATTTTTCATTATTGCCTTTCTGCTTGGCATATGTACTATATTTTTGTTTGTTTCTTTATATTTTCTTTTACCTTCTAGGAAGTTTTACTATATTTAACATAGTAGATTATACAGCTTTTTATAGTTTCTTGTGGAATTATTTGTAACTTCTAATACTTCCATAATCCAAGTTTAAGATATTATAAATTATATTTTCTTCCAGTATTCATTTTGGTTAATCAGTTACTCCAACATCTTTTCTAGTGATTTAAGATGTCATATTTATTGTTTACTAAATGCATGTATTTATGTGAATTGGTTAATAGACTTTGGGGCTGATTTTCTTCCACAATTTTTAAATTACCATAGATTTATAAGAAGTTAGCTGGCCAATTTTGACCCCTCTCCTTGATCTCATTTTTCAAAACATCTTCTAATAATGAAAAAGACTAAAGATGGGGTTTTTCTTCTGCCTTTGTTGGTATCATGTAATATTTGCTTGGTCCACTGCAATGTAAAATCTCCATTTTGGGATTTGACATTGATTTTTCCTAGTATATGGTTGTAAACTTTTCTTTTTTTTTTTTTTTTTTTTTTTTTTTTGAGACGGAGTCTCGCTCTGTCGCCCAGGCTGGAGTGCAGTGGCCGGATCTCAGCTCACTGCAAGCTCCGCCTCCCGGGTTTACGCCATTCTCCTGCCTCAGCCTCCGGAGTAGCTGGGACTACAGGCGCCCGCCACCTCGCCCGGCTAGTTTTTTGTATTTTTTAGTAGAGACGGGGTTTCACCGTGTTAGCCAGGATGGTCTCGATCTCCTGACCTCGTGATCCGCCCGTCTCGGCCTCCCAAAGTGCTGGGATTACAGGCTTGAGCCACCGCGCCCGGCCGTAAACTTTTCAAATTGCATACATAATATTTTATTCTTTAGTTCAGAATATTTCCACTCAATATGTATTCAATTATCCCTTCTGTTTCATCCGTGCTGGTCTCTCCGTTCAGAAGGGGTTATTGTCAACATAGTATCTCTCTTCTCTGTTTATCTTATACCTAATCTTTTTTCCACATTCTTTTTCAGGAACATCTCACAAATGCATCTTCTATATTCACATTCTCACATTCCAACTTTTTGAGCTCCTTAGGTTTCATATTGACTGCCTCTACTACTGTGGTTTTTTGTTTGTTTCCAACTATTTTTTTCAAATTGAGCTTCATTTTATATGAGCGCTTTACCTTTTCTCCAAGTTATTTTTGTTCTTAGGATTTATGTTCTTAATATCTAAAGGGTACATCTTCTTAAATACCATTAAGGAAGTTAGATAACTTAATAATGAGCAAAAGCTCATTTTAACAGTTACATAGCTATATTTTTCTAGATATTCTTCTTTTAGTTTCCTGTAGAGATATTTTTCTCTAAAGACTATTCTTCATGCCACTGAATTAGATATGGGTGCTCAACTACAAAATCACCAGGAAAAAACATTTCTACAGTCGAAAATTCTGACTTCAAAGTAATCTTTCTCCCAAAAAGGAAATAAAATTGGAAATGCTAAAGATTGTTTATGGGGTGCTTTATGAAAAAAAAAGAAGAAGTTAAACTCTACTTTGAAGACCAATATTAAGAAAGGCTTCTTTCCTCCATGAAAAGACTTGAAACACAAAAAAATTACAGCACATGATAGATAGTTTGAATTTAGGGAGAAAAATCCTTACAATATTTACATACTGAGCATGATAGTGGCCAAATTATCCACTAATAAAACTGTTGCTCAAAATTTATAATATTATTTTAAAATTTTACCAAGAAAATATTGACTTCAGAGCATCTCTGCAATATAAATAGAATAACTCCAAGTTATATATATAATTTGGTCCCCACACAAAGTAGAACACACATAACAAGACAGGAAAAACATTAATGAAAAAAACTACACTAGTTGCCTGAGACAATACAACTGGACTTCAAAAGTTGTTGTTTCTTATTATTGGTTATTCAAAAAATTATAAAATGTAATAAGATACAAGTTATTCTATACAAGTATATTAAGAGTCATAAAAACTTACAAGAATTGACTCTGATTTAAAGTTTCATTTTTCTGAAAATGCATGATAAATGAAAACACAATGGAATTCTTAACTGAAAAGACTTTAAACCTAGATAATATGACTTCCAGACCAATTTTGAGGATTATAAATAAAGCAAAATAAAGGACTTATTTATAACCCCTGATGCAGCCTAACTGAAGAAATGTTAGAATACTTAAAGAAATGACTTAGACAGAAGTTTGACTTATATTTTGGGAAAGATAAATTTAAGACCAATATCTAGATCCAAACATAATGAAAATTCTTCTTCAGCAAAGACATTGTATATACTGTGGTATTAGCATAAAATCACTTTTCCAAGAAAAGCTTCATATATTGATTATTATAATGAAAGCACAATCAAGTCCAGAATTTTAAAAATTGAATTTTTTAGAAGTCAAAGATATCCTCCACACATTTTATTGTTATATTGAGAGAGGATTAAATCTGCAGTCACTAATATTATGATAAATAAATGAAGGACCTATGATGTGAAAATCGCTTGTCTTTTAAACAAGAGAAAACTTAATCTTATTAAATGTATATTTATGTATGTGTTTTATTTTAAAATTAATTACAATGAAATACTTAAATTATTTATGTCTATGTACCTTTAATGTTTTATGACAAACAAAAAATTGCAAACTAATTAGTGTGTCCAGTTATATTAGATAAGATCGTTTATGCTGTTATTCAAAATAAGTATTGCTGTGAAATTTTTTGCTGTTCATTTGTAGCACTTGTGAAATTATGGCTTCCTCAATTTACTGAACTCCTGTAAATCGGTTATTTCTTCCAGCCTACGGTTTCCTGGGAGTTTCAATTCCTGCTTAAGTATTAAAATATGATGCAGACCACTACACACCTATTAGAATAATAAAAATTCAGAACACTGACACAAAATTCTGGTAAGGATGTGGAGTAACAGGAACCCTTATGCATTGCTGGTGGGAATGCAAAATTGTACGGTGATGCTGGAAAGCAGTTTGGCAGTTTCTTACAAGACTAAACATATTCTTACCATACAATTCAACACTCGCACTACTTGATACCCACCTTATGTCCACACAGAAACCTGCACATGGATGTTTCTATCAGCTTTATTTATAATTGCTAACCAAGATGTCCTTTAGTGGGTGAATGGATAAATAAACTGTGTTACTCCATGACAATGGAATATTATTCAGCACTAAAAGGAAATGAGCTATCAAGCCCTGAAAAGACTTTTACAGGAAACTTAAATGCATATTACTAAGCAAAAGAAGCTAATATGAAAAGCCACATATTGTAGGATTCCAACTATAAAATATTCTGGAAAAGGCAAAACTATGGAGATAATAAAAAGATCAGTGGTTGCCAGAGATTATGAGCAATGAAGGAATGAGTAGATGAAGCATAAAAAACATTTTATGGCAGTGAAATTATTCTGTACATTATAATAATGGATACATGTTACTGTACATTTGTTAAAGCCCATAAATTTATACATTATGATACAATTCATTATACATTTGTCCAAAATCATACTGTGTACAACACCAAGAGTGAACCTGATGTAAATTATGGACTTTGGGTGATCATGATGTGTCAGTGTAAGTCCCTAAATGTAAAAAATGTGCCATTCTGGTGGGGGATGTTGATAAGGGAGACTGTGCATGTGTGAAGGTAAGGAGGATACGGGAAATCTCTGTTTCTTCTTTGCAATTTTGCTATGAAACTAAAACAGCTCTAAACTCACTAAAGTCTGTAAAATAAAGATACCATGAATAAGAATAGCTAGAAAGAGTATGGCACCACACAGATCAATATACAAAGGGTCGATAATGACACTTTTTTTTTCAATGTTGTAGAATTCATGCATCTTTGAATCAGGGGACTGATTTTGTAGGAGGCTGAAAGTTTTACTCTAATTCTTCTGAAATAGGATGTAAGATTGAACTAAAGTTTGGGAATGATTTTCTCAATCCAAAACTGTATTTCCTAATTATGTTATTTTTTCCTTAGCAATTATATTATCTTTAAATTTTATGCTATTTAGAAATTTTATGTTTTAATACATCTTCAAAAACCATTTTTTGAGAAGCTGGGAATGGTAGCAGATTAAAAACTATATTCCAAAAATTATTTTGAATTGGAAGTCCTGCTGTTTCACTATGAAACCATCAAACATCATTTGGCATATAGAACAATGAGAGCATCCTCGTCACACATTTGCATAACCTGAGGCTGAAAGTGGCTCAGTGGGTTACTCTAGGTCACACAGGTGGAACAATATTGCGCTATCACTAGAGATCAGATAATATTCTTCATTATAACTGTTTCCAATTTTACAAATATGAAAATTATGATATGATTGAGATCCTCACTAGCAATAGTAATAATATATAGAAAGAAGACTGTAATGGTAAACTAATGTTAAAATTGAGTGATACTCTAAGATTCTCTAATCCTTCATTGTCAAGAAATTGACCAAAAAATCCAATTTGATCATTTTGCATTAAAGTTTTCTCAACCCTAAAAATTAAGTAATTTGGGGCCTGTCATGGCTACCATCTCCAAATGTTATTCAAACATATAAAAAATTTCAGTGATGATAAATAGATACATATAAATGGTGGGCATTGGTCAGGCGCAGTGGCTAATGCCTGCAATCTCAGCACTTTGGGAGGCCAAGGTGGGCGGATCATGAGGTCAGGAGTTCAAAACCAGCCTGGCCAACATGGCAAAACCCCATCTCTACTAAAAATACAAAAAGTAGCCAGGTGTGGTGGCGCGTGCCTGTAGTCTCAGCTACTTGGGCAACTGAGGCAGGAGAATCACTTGAACCATGAGGCAGAGGCTGCAGTGAGCCAAGACCACACCATTGCACTCCAGCCTGGGTGACAGAGTGAGATTCCATCTCAATAAAAATGAATAAATAAAAATAAAAATAAATAAATGGTTGGCATTATTTATAGCTGTGTTATCAGCTACAACACACAATGCCACAAATGACTTATTTGTTTTCTCCCAACACAGCGTATAAATTCTTAGCCATATCTCCAGTGTTACTTACATTTTCAATGTTTGTTTCTGTTGAGGACATAACATTTCTATTGCCTCCAATAGATACTCCTTTATAAAACTACCATCTGTAATAAAAATGCCATCTGGGCAATTTTTTAACGAATTCATAGTAACATATTACAACAACATCACTTATTTTATATGCATTCAAAAATTAAGCCTGTTGAAATTTCAGTTCATACTTTAGTTCATTAAGTTTTTTATCAAGAATCTTTCCATAGATTCATGATAAGCCTTGTTTTTAGTGTGTGTGTTTGTGTGCGCATGCATAGGCACGCGTGTGTGTGTGTACAGGCACTTTCCAACATTTTGTTAACCGTATAAATATGTAAAAAAAAAATTTAGTTTAAGAAATAATTGTTCTTGGCTGGGCGCGGTGGCTCATGCCTGTAATCCCAGCATTTTGGGAGGCCGAGACGGGCGGATCATGAGGTCAGGAGATGGAGACCATCCTGGCTAACATGGTGAAACCTCATCTCTACTAAAAATACAAAAAAAATTAGCCGGGTGTGGTGGCGGGCGCCTGTAGTCCCAGCTACTCGGGAGACTGAGGCAGGAGAATGGCGTGAATCCGGGAGGCAGAGCTTGCAGTGAGCCAAGATCACTCCACTGCACTCCAGCCTGGGTGACAGAGCGAGACTCCATCTCCTTGGAAACAAATTGTGCTTTTTCTCTTTCTTGTAAACACTTTGAAAGATACATAATTGAAGGATGTCTATCTCCAACTAGAAAAAAAAATGGCACAAGCATGATGATGCATTGCAACCAATACTTGGGTTTAGGGTCAGGAAGACCAAAGGGCACACAAAAGAAAGTCTCAATCTGGAGCACATATATCCCATCTAAAAGCAGAAGCAACTACTTACTTTTTGACAATTGTTTTCCTTCATAAATGCAAGTTCAGTTTACCAGCTCTTCCACTTTGCAAAAAAAGTAAGAAATCTGTATTTTTAGATAAAATCTACCAATTTTAATATATCTGAATAATTATTTTCAAAACATTGTACAGGCTAGGCAAGTTATGTCTGCAAGAGGTATTTAGGCTGTTAGTAACCACTTTGTGATGCTCTAAAAATTACAGCATCCACCTGATAAGATTACAAAAGGAGACAACATAGATAATATGGGAAAGGGAATGTTCAAAGAAACAAAAAGGAAAATTTCACAGTAATCAAAAACATACGATTTATATCCAAAAGGGCCTGCATTTTAGAAGCAAAGTAAGGAAAATAATAGCAAAAACAAATTCTACATGTGAAAAACAGAACAAACATGTAGACAAAATACTAAACAGCTTCCAGAGAAAATTGAAGGATAAAAGATTATGTGCAAAAAATTATAATCAGATGGACCACAGTGTTGCCATTGACAACACTAGAAACAAGAAGACAAAGAATAAAAGCTTAAGATTTTAACAGAAACAATTTTAAGCAAGAATTCAGAAGAAGCATTATTTTTCAGATAAGTGGGTTAAGAAATGTTACCACAAATTGGCCAGGTGATCTCCACATGGTCTGGAGATCAAGACCATCCTGGCCAACATGATGAAACCCTGTCTCTACCAAAAATACAAAAAATTAGTCAGGCGTGGTGGCGGGCACCTGTAGTCCTAGTCCCAGCTACTCGGGAGGCTGAGGGAGGAGAATCACTTGAACCCGGGAGGCTGAGGTTGCAGTAAGCTAAGATTGTCCCACCGCACTCCAGCCTAGATGACAGAGCAAGACCCTTTCCAAAAAAAAAAAAAAAAAAAAAAAAAAGAAAGGAAAAAAGAAATGTTACCACAAATTGATTAATTTTAAAAGCAAAAAAGTGGACATTTTCAAACAATAATGTGGATTATACAAAACTGATAGAAAAATTAGCAAGCTGTTTTTGTTTTCTTTTCTTTTGATTTGTTTTGTTTTTCCCAAGATGGCAAATCAGAGTGTTTTTAGCATGCCTCAGCCACTTGGAAATCGCAAGACAGTGTATCAAGGTCAACTCTCTGAGCTTTAATTCAAGAAGGAAGACGGAAACCTATCAGAATCATGAAGGACATCCTAGATCCTCCCTTGTATGGTGTGTGACTCATAAAAGTAAAGTCCCAGTATGTGAGAGGCAGAGAGCCTCCCTCTGTGACACCTTCCCACTGGGGATCCAACAATCCAGGCCAAGAGAGAGCACTGTGTTTCTCCCAAACTCCAGACCTAACTTGGGGAAAGGCTTAGAGGCTCTGAGAGAGAAAGAAGTTGCAGGCAATTTCCCAGACCTGGGACTGAGAGCAGGATCGCATTTTAAATCCGGTGTATGCAAAGTTATGGCAACTCAGCAGCATAGCTGTGCAGGCATTTTTGCCTTGGACCAGAGATTGGAGCACTTGCTCTGAAGAAGCAGAGGGGCTTCCACAGTCAGAATTACGTAAAGTGTCTCAGCAGTAGGCACTGGAACTGTGCTCTCCTCAATTACAGGCCTGGTATGGGAGAAGAGTTGCTATGCTTGAAATTTCTTTTGGGAGATGAGACTTGCAGCCAGGGCCAGTTTGATGCCTAGAACTGGTCGGTATGTGTCATTGCTAATTGCTGCAGCCTGCTCACTGAGCATGTAGTGCAGTGGGGCTCTCTCCACTCCTCCCACAGACAGATATCCAGGCATTCAGAGCACACAGCAACTTACGCTGCTTCACCATTCCTGGGCATAGATGATGGTAGAGTGGGGCCCTCTTCACTCCACAGTCAAAGCACCTGCTCACCCAGATTGGTAGCCTGAGCCACCCCACCCTTCTTGTGCAGAAATCCTGGTGCAGGGAGGCCCTCTCTGCTTTATGTGTAGGAGATCTCCAGGCTATCAGAACTCCTGCTTGCCTGATTCAGTAACCTGAATCACCCTACCCATCTTCCTGTGCAGAGATCCTGGTGTAGGGGGGCCTTTTTCATTCTATGTCCAGGAAGATCTCCAAGCATTCACAGCACCCACTCACCTGAATTAACCACCTGAGTTGACCCGCCTTTCCTATGCAGAGACCACAGTGACATGGGACGCTCTCTGCCCCAAGCCCAGACCTTGTCTTTAAGCAGTTGGATCACCCATTCATCTGGATTATCAGCCTGAGCTGCCCTACTCTTCCTATACAGAGATTGTGGTGCAGCAGGGCCCTCTATATTTCATGCCCAGGTGGATCTTCAGGCATCTGAGGCACCCCTCATCAGAATTGGGAGTTTTGGCTATCCCCACTGCCCATGCAGAGAACTAGGAGCCAAGAAGGCTTCCTAGCCACACACCTAGGCACACCTCTGGGTGCTGGGTGACCACTCACTGGATTCTCACCTGGCAATAGCGCTTGTGCCTGCCATCAGGGGGACTATAGGTGGGCCTGCCTGGTCTGTCTCTATTCATTCTGCCCCCGGCTGCTCCGAGATTTAGCAGGGAGCTCAGACAACTGTGAACTCCATGGGTCAGCCCATTGCCTGGGACAACAGAGAGCATCTTCCAGTAAACAAGGATGAATTATATACCCAGCCGGGTTATCCACAGCTGGCTGTCACCCATATGCACCATCTATTGGTTTGTAAGTCAAAGAACACAGCCCAATATAAAACGTGCTGACAGAAATGCATAGGGTTATAGAAGTAAAGCCAAAATACTCAACATAACATTTGCGACTTTCACACTCACTAGGAAGAAGGGGAAAGGGAAAGGGAAAGAAAAAAAAAATTATAAAGTGGCTCACACCTGTAATTTCAGCACTTTGTGAGGCTGAGGTTGGAGAATCTCTTGAGCCCAGGAGTTCAAGACCAGCCTGGGAAACAGTAAAATTTTGCCTCTCCCCTGCTCCCCCAGCAAGAAACAGCCAGACATGGTGGTGTGTACCTGTAGTCTCAGCTACTGGGGAAGCTGGAGTGGGAGGATCACTTGAGCCCAAGATGTGGAGGCTATAGTAAGGCATGATCACACCACTGCACTCCAGCCTGGGTGACAGACCAGAGTCTTGTCTAAAGGAAAGAGAGAGAGAGAGAAAGAAAGAATTCTGCTCACATGAAAATAATTACAAAAATTAGAAGTGCCTGGATCTCCAGATGAGAAGGAACCAGGGCAAGAATTCTGGCACCATGAAAAATGAGAATGTAGTGACAACACTGAAGCATCACATTGACCCTCCACAATGGTCCCTAACAAAAATGGAAACTGAGAAATGGCAGATAAAGAATTCAAAGCATGGATTGCAAGGAAGCTAAACAAGATCCAAGATAATGTTGAGAATCAACACAAAGAAACCTCTAAATCAATTCAGAAAATGAAGAAAGAGACAAACATCTTAAAAAGAAATCAGTTTCCGGAATTGAAAAAAAAGTTACTTTAGGGATTTCAAAATATAATTGGAAGCTTTATCAATACACTGGACCAAGAAAAAGAATTTTAGAACTTGAAGACCAGTCTTTTGAAATATTCCAGTCATACAAAAATGAACAAAGTCTTAAAGAAATATGGGATTGTATAAGCAACAAAACCTATGAATTCTTGGCATTTCTGAGAGAGAGAGAAAAAGGAACAACCTGAATAACATATTGGAAGGAATAGCTCAAGAAAATCTCCCTAATCTTGCAAAAGAGTAAACATCCAGATACAAGAAATCCAGAGCACACCTGTTAGATGTCATGCAAAATAAACTTGACCAAAGTATATAGTAGCCAGATATTCAAGGTCAATACTAATGGAAAAAGAAAAAATCTTAAAGGAAGCTAGAGAAAAAGATGAGATCACATACAAAGGGAACTTCACAAAGCTAACAGCAGGCTCTTCAGCAGAAAACTTACAAGCTAGGAGAGGTTAGGAGCCTATTTTAAGCATTCTCAAAGAAAAGAAATTCCAACAAATAATCACATATCCCACCAAACTGAGCTGCATAAGGCAAATGAGAAATAATTTTCCAGACAAGCAAACATTCAGGGAATTCATTACCACTAGACCAACCTTAAAAGAGATTCTTAAGGGAGCTCTAAACACGGAAATGAAAGAATGATGCCTGCTACCACAAAATCATACTTAATTTTAGAGCCCACAGACCATAAAAAGCAACCACAAAGTAGAAACTGCAAAGCAATCAGCTAACAACTTCAAAGTACAAAAACCTCATATTTCAGTATTAACCTTGAATGTAAATTGTCTAAACACCCCACTTAAAAGGCACAGAGTTGAAAGTTGGATTAAACAAACAAACAAAAAAACAAAAAAACAAGACCTATCCATCTGCTGTCTTCAAGAGACCCTTCTCATATGTAGTGACAACCATAGACTCAAAGTAAAGGGTTGGAGAAAGATCTGTCAAGCAAAATGGAAAACAAATAAAGAGCAGTGGTCACTATTCTTACACCTGATAAAACAGACTTTAAACCAACAACAGTAAAAAAAAAAAAGGACAAAGAAGTGTTATTATATAATCATAAAAGGTTCAATTCATCAAGAAACATTAACTGTCTTCAATATATATGCACTCAACATTGGAGAACTGATTCACAAACCAGTGACTTCTAGACTATGAAGAGACTTAGACAGCAACACAATAATAGTGGTAGACTTCAATACCCTACTGATTGTGTTAGACAGATCACTGAGACAGAAAGCTAAGAAAGAAATTCAGGACTTAAATTCCACTTGAACAATTGGACCTAATAGACGTCTACAGAATAGTCCACCCATCAGTCACAGAATAAACACTCTTCTCATTTGCACGTGAAACATATTCCACAACTGATCACATGCTTTACCATAAAGTAAATCCCAATAAATTCCAAAAAAATTAAAATCATACAAACTATACTCTGAAACCACACTGGAATAAAAATATAAATCAATACCAAGAAGATCTCTAAAAACCACAAAATTATATGGAAATTAAACAATTTGCCCTGAATGACTTTGGGGTAAGCAATAAAATTAAGGCACAAATAAAATTATTTGAAATACATAAAAACAGAGAAACAACATACCACAAGCTCTGGGATACAGCAAAAGCAGTAAAGTTAATAGTGCTAAACACCTACCTCAGAAAGTTAAAAAGATCTCAAATACATGATCTAACATCACACCCAGAAAAACTAGAGAAATGAGAACAAATTAACTCAAAAGCTAGCAGAAGAAAAGAAATAACTAAAATCAGAGCATAACTGAACGAAATTGAGACCAAAAAAATTAATATAAAGCATCAATGAAACCAACAGTTAGATCTTCAAAAGGATAAACAAAACTGATAGACCATGAGCTAGATTAACAAAGAAGAGAAGAGAGTAGATCCAGATAAGGACAATCAGAAGTGACAAAGGTGACACTACAACCCAATCCACAGGAATCCAAAAGATTCTCAGAGACTGCTATGAACACCTCAATGCACACTAACTAGAAATTCTAGAGAAAATGGATACATTCCTGGAAACACACAACCTCCAAATATTGAATCAGGAAGAAATTGAAATCCTGAACAGACTAATATCTAGTTCCAAAATTTAATAAGTAATAAAAAACCTACCAACCAAAAACAAGAAAAAAAGCAACGACAAATAAAACCTGAACAAGTTAGAACCACAGCTGAATTCTATCAGCAGAACAAAGAAGAGCTGATACCAGTTCTACCGGAATTATTCTAAAAATTGAGGAGGAAGGACTATTCCCTAACACATTCTATGAAGTCAGCATCATCCTGATACAAAAACCTGGCAAAGACACAAAAAACAAAATTACAGACCAATATCCCTGATGAACATAGACGCAAAACTCCTCAACAAAATGTAAAGTTCCTACCACAGTAAATAGGGAAGAGAAAGAAATAAAAGGCATCCAAATATAAAAAGAATAAATCAAACTATCTTTCTTCACTATATATATAATTCTGTGCCCAGAAAACCCTAAAGATTCTGCCAAAAGACTCCTGGAACTGATAAACGACTTCAGTAAAGTTTCAGGATACAAACTCAATGTACAAAGATCACAAGGATATTTATACACCAATAATGTTCAAGCTGAGAGCGAAATCAGGAACATAATCTCATTTACAATAGCCACACACACAAAAATAGCTGGCAATACATATAGCCAAAGAAGTGAGAGATCTCTACAAGAACTACAGAACACTCACATGAAAGAAATCATAGACAACACATACAGAAAAGCATTCCATGTTCATGGAAGAATCAGTATCACTAAAATGTCAATACTGCCCAAAGTTATCTACAGATTCAATATTATTCCTATAAAACTACCAAAATCCTTTTCCACAGAATTAGGAAAACTATTCTAAAATGTATATGTAACCAAAAAAGAACCTGAATAGTCAAAGTAATCCTAAGCAATAAGAGGAAAGCTGGAGCCATCACATTGCCTGACTTCAAACTATACTGTAAGGCTACAGTAACCAACACTGCATGATAGTGGTACAAAAACAGACACATAGACCAAAGGAACAGAATAGAGACCCCAGAAATAAAGCCATACACCTACAGCCATCTTATCTTTTAAAAAGTCAAGAAAAATAAGCAATGGGGGAAATAGGTCCTATATAATAAATGTCATTGGGATAGCTTGCTATCTACATGCAGAAAAATGAAACTGGACCCCTACCTTTAACTATACACAAAAGTTAACTCAAGATAGATTAAATATTTAAGCATAAAACTTCAAACTACAAGAATCCTAGAGAAAAACCTAAGAAACACCATTCTGGATATCAGCCTCAGGAAATAATTTATGACTTCATCCTCAAAAACAATTGGAACAAAAATAAAAACTGACAAGTGATAGCTAATTAAACCAAAAAGCTTCTGCACAGCAAAATAAATTATAACAGAGCAAACCAACAACCTACAGGATGGGAGAAAATATTCACAAACTTTGCATCTGACAAAGGTCTAATATCCAGGATCTATAAGGAACTTAAGTAATTTAAGAAGCAAAAACCAAACAACAACAACAACAAAAAAAAAAACAACCCCATTAAAAAGTGGGCAAAAGACATAAACAGACACTTCTCTAAAGAAGACATACCAACAGTTAACGAGCATATGAAAAAATGTTCAACATTACTGATCATCAGAAAAATACAAGTCAAAACCACAATGAGATGCCATCTCACATCGGTCAGAATGGCTATTACCAGAAAGTCAAAAAACAACAATGCTGAAGAGTCTGTAGAGAAAAGGGAATGCTGGTGGGATTGTAAATTAGTTCAGCCACTGTGGAAAGCAGTCTGGAAATTCCTTAAAGAACTTAATACAGAACTAACAACTGACCCAGCAATCCCATTACTGGGTATATATTCTCCAGAATAAATCATTCTACCAAAAAGACACACGTATGCTTGTGTTCATCGCAGGACTATTCACAATAGCAAACACATGGAATCAACCTAGGTGCCCATCTCAAATAAAAGTTGAAATTATTTTTTTAAAAGAATTTGGTAAGGATTCTTTACTAAGAATTTATTGTGCAAGGGTTGAATGGAAAATGGAAAATTGGCCAGGTGCGGTGTCTCACGCCTGTAGTCCCAGCACTTTGGGAGGCTGAGGCGGGTGGATCACGAGTTCAGGAGATTGAGACCATCCTGTCCAACATAGTGAAATCCCGTCTCTACTAAAAATACAAAAATTAGCCTGGTGTGGTTTCAGAGCCGGTAGTCCCAGCTACTCAAGGCGGCTGAGGCAGGAGAATCGCTTGAACCCAGGAGGCAGAGCTTGCAGTGAGCCAAGATCTCAGCCACTGCAACCTCCAGCCAGCCTGGGTGACAGAGCAAGACTCTGTCTCAAAGAAAAAAAAAAAAGGAAAATTATTTTAATCACAATCTGGTACTTAAATTACAAAGATCAATCTGAAATTGACAGAAACTAAGAGACTATATAGTTCTTTGAACATTTGGGGAACCATGTAGTCTAATTTTCCACAACACTGTCACCAAAATAAAGTTCAGCATGTCCATTAAATATTTGTGATTATCCAAACAGGTGAAGAAAATAGGATAACAGTTTTGAATGAGAAGGGAAAAAGTTGGTAGAGCAGAATAGAACCCTAAACCAGAGGATAAGATGGAAATAGAAACAGATATCATTTCAGTAGAAAAGGACACTGTTCAATAACAGGGTTGAGCTACTTGCCTAGGACTTCAGTTTCAATATAGTGAGTGGAAAACAAGTACTCAGACCAATATTTGTATATGAATGTTCACAGCAGCAATAGTCAAAATAGCCAGAAGGTAGAAATGAACCAAATTTCTAACAAATGGATGAACAGATAAACAAAATGTGGTATACATAAACAATAGAAAATGAATTCAACCATAAGAGGATATGAAGTACTAATAAATGATGCAATGTGGATGAACCTTGAAAACATTATGCTAAATGAAAGAAGCCGTACACAAAAGGCAGGTATTGTATGATTCTATTTACATGAAATTCCTATTCTTCTCCACACTTATTTACATGTAATGCAAATCAAATCAAACTTCCAGATTAATGATGTGATTATGTGTCTTTAAATTTTAAAAAGTCATTGATAATTTGGTGAAGGAAATATATTTTTAATGAAAGTAATCAGTAGTAGGAAAATGAGACACTTACCAAAGTTTTGGTATTAAGTATAAATAACTATAAATAGATACACAAGTCAATGAAAGAGCACAGAAAATCCAGTTATAATAATATAATCACGTTAAGCTAACAGTTATTTAAAATGTGATAAATGTGGTATTCAAAATTGAGGATTAGCTAACATAACATAAATAATGTTTTAAAGTATACTTTTGATGAATGGGGAAAATGGGTCAAATTGTTAACTTTTTCTCTCAAAAGTTTTCTAATAACTTTTAAGAGTTAAAGTACCAAAATAAAATCTAGTTTAGAAAAAAAAATTATTTTATCTAAAAGAGGAAAGTTCTTTCTAGTTTGACACCAAAAGTAAGAACCATAAAGATACAGAACAATGAGAATAAAAAATACTGTGTTAGAACTTCTGTACTCCAAAATACCATCAACTATTGAAACATATATTCAAAGAGTTACTAAATTTTATATGTGAAGAATTCTTTCAAATGAATAATAAAAACACCAATAAAAAAGTAAACAAAAGATATAACCTGACGTTTGTAAAAGAAATTCAAATAGAAAATGAACAGAAAAAATATTCAGCTCTATTTCAAGGCAAAAGTAAAAGAAAATCAAAATTAACATATGATGAATTATCTATCAAACTGGAAGTATATCTTATGTTGGTATCAGAAAGACTGACATCCTCAAAGTGTTTTGAACTGTTAGACTTTCTCAACGTAGAAAAAAAAATGGCAGTTCACGTAAGAAACAGAGTTGAATAGCACCTCAGAAACATATTTCTAAAAAATACATAAATATATATTATTATATATATTCAATTTCACATATATTGCATATATATATGATATTACGTATGCAAGGACTTTTCTTCAAGTATATTTAGCACACTCTAATTGATATTAACAAAACCTTGGAAACAAACTTAATGTCCAACATTTGGTAATTATTTAAGAATATTGTGGGATACCCATATATTGCCATTATAAGCAGTTTAAGTATTGAATAAGAGCTTAAAATTAGGAAATGTTTTTAATAGTCTCTGAAATGGTTAGGGGAAGAGATTTCACAAGAGCACACACAATCTTTATAACAGAAACTGGTGTCATGATCTTCCAGACTTTTTTCCAAGAGCCACTGAATATAAATTTCTCTTCTTTTTGAAGTAGTTTTATCCCTTCTTTCTGCTATCTAACACATTCCTCTGAGTCACTCATCTGATTGGTGGGTTTTTAGAAAAGGGATCTTCCTTTTTTGTCTTTTCAGGCCTGTCTGTGGCCCTATCCTCCATGAGATATTTCATCTGTTCTCTGCCTGCAATTAGGTGAATAAATTTATATATAAGATAAAATCGTAAATAGTTTGATGCTGGCCAGAAGTCCAGCTACAGTCTACAAAGTTTTCAATAACAGACCTGATAACATAACTTTCATTTTTCAAATTCTTGAATTATTTCACAATTTGTTCCAAACTCAAAGGGAGACAAGAATGTAACTATTCACAAATGTTGATAATATAAAGAATATATATACAAACCAAGAAGGTTAAAATAATTATAAATGTTAATAGTTGTAGAGTGAGATTCTGAATGATTATATTTTCTCTTTTGTGATTTTTCTATATTCCACAAATTTTCTAATTATTATGCATTATGTGTATTAATTTATAAATAAATATTTTTAAAATAGAAGTAAATATTTATTAAATTTCTGAATAGAAGACTTTCTAATGTTAGAAAAATGGGAAAGCAAGAAAAGAAAATATGTATGCTCTTTAATTTTTATATATCCTTAAATATTCTGCATGCCCAAAAATAAAGGAATTAAAAGTCAAAATTAATTGGCAAAATGTTGTAATACAGGTCAGATTAGAGATTACATGTGTATTAAATGAAACTCCTCAATATGTTAATTTAGGGTAATGGAACAAACTATCCTACAACAGAGGCTACATGTGTAAGAAATGGGCACACTCAGTATTAATCTCTGATATCTGAAGCATCTTAAAAGCACTATTACGGAGAGACCAGCCATGATATACTCATTGCCTTATATGTACAAACTTATCACAACTGTTTATATTGTTACCACTTTGAGTATAGGTACTATTGCTAGTTCATGTGTGGAATTTAATTGCCATTTAATTAGTTTCAAAGAGATTACATTCTGATTATGCTTCAAAATGAAATGCTATTTTACACAGAAATGCTCAGAAACAAAACAGTCAGAGCATCAACTTGAAGTAGATACTTCAAGTTGAAGGATTTCATACTTCATTGGAGGAATGAAATACTCTGGTCCACACAGTCTCTCATTTTACAGCAGGCTAGGCTGGGCTTGTTCACATGACAGTAGATGTTCAAAGAGACTAAAGAAACATGTCCAAGTTCTCTTGAGGACTAGGCTCTAAACTGGTACACTGCTACTTCTACTACATTTTTTTTTTTAGTTCAAACAAGTGACAAGTCCAATGCAGACACATGGGATGGTGAAGCAGACCCCTTCCCTTGCTAGAAGAGGCTGAAATGTCATGCTGTAAGTACTATGCATTTAGAAAGTAATGGAGAATTGGCCAGGCACAGGGGCTTATGTTTGTAATCCGAGTGCTTTGGGAGGCTGGGGTGGGCAGATCACGAGGTCAGGAGTTCAAGACCGCCTGGCCAACATGGTGAAACCCCATCTCTACTAAAAATACAAAAATTAGCTGAGCATGATGGCAGGCACCTATAATCCCAGCAACTCAGGAGGCTGAGGCAGGAGAATAGCTTGACCCAGGAGGCAGATGTTGCAGTGAGCCGAGATTGCACCACTGCACTCCAGCCTGGGTGACAGAGCTAGACTCAATTTCGGAAAAAAAAAAAAAAAAAGAAAAAGAAAAGAAAAAGAAAAAAGAAAACAATAGAGAATTAAAGCTACTTTTGCAAGAAATCCACTTAGTATCACATATCACTATTACAAGAAAAATACTGGCAAATCACCCAAATAATTGAAAGCCATCTCAAAGCCCTGAGAATTTGGAGTGACTGAGTCTTGTGATTCATGTGTTGGACAGTCATGTGATTATTAAGTCATCCAACATTGATTTGTGAGAAACTTCTAACTTTGAACAAGAGCTGCATAACTTCTTCCAGTGGCATGTGATTCAACTGATGCAAATATGAGGCTGAAGTCTTGTCAAATAAAAAAATTCTGCTAGATTCTTGACATGACTCAAAATTATGCTATCAATAATAAAGCTGCTAAAGGATTCAGATCACGAGGACAGGTTACATGTTTTCTATTTCAAGAAGTCAGTAAGAGCTATTTTGATCAATATACAGCTTTAAGTGATAAGAAAGCAGTTTTTTCTGACTAAATTGGTAGGGTTTTTTTTTTTTTAGTAGTGCATAAAATTATCTTTCAATAAAAGATAAACTTCCTTGGGCATAAAAAAAGACTAACATTGTTCACGTTTTAGCTGCTATTAACTATCATTATGGATATACTTATCACATATTCCAACCATAATAAGAGCTTTTAGTTGTAGGTATGAAATTAGATAGCCTGCAGTCACATGACTATTTCATCTTAGATCACGAGTTCCTCAACTTTGCTGAGTGTGAGAATTTTGGGGGGAACCTGCCCCCAATATTTCAATGTAGGTATTTTCCATAAGTGTCAGCTGGCTGAGAAATAAAGAGAGACAGTACAAAGAGAGGAATTTTATAGCTGGGCTGCCAGGGGTGATATCACATATCAGTAGGACCGTGATGCCCACCTGACCCTCAAGTCAGTGAGTTTTTATTAAGGATTTTTAAAAGGGGAGGAGGTGTAAGAACAGGGAGTAGGTACAAAAATCACATGCTTCTGGTAAAAACCGGAACTACTAATAAGGATATAGCAAAGATCACATGCTTCTGAGGGAAGAGGACAAAGGGCAAAAGCAGAACTACCAATAAGGGTTTATGTTCAGTGGTGCATGTATTGTCTTGATAAACATCTTAAACAACAGAAAAAAGGGTTTGAGAGCAGAGAACTGATCTGACCACAAATTTACCAGGGCAGAGTTTTTCCCCCACCCTAGTAAGCCTGAGTGCACTGCAGGAGACCAGGGCATATCTCAGTCCTTATCTCAACCGCATAAGACAGATATTCCCAGAGTGACCATTTATAGACCTCCCCCCAGGAATGCATTCCTTTCCCAGGGTATTAATATTAATATTCCTTGCTAGGAAAAGAATTTAGCGATATCTCTCCTACTTGCACGTACATTTAAGGCTCTCTGCAAGAAGAAAAATATGACTCTATTTTGCCCGATTCTGCAGGCAGTCAGACCTTATGGTTGTCTTCCCTTGTTCCCTAAAAATCCCTGTTATTCTGTCCTTTTTCAAGGTGCACTGATTTCATATTGTTCAAACACACGGTTTACAATCAATTTGTACAGTTAACACAATTATCACAGTGGTCCTGAGGTGACATACGTCCTCAGCTTATGAGGATAACAGGATTAAGAGATTAAAGAAAAGACAGGCATAAGAAATTATAAAAGTATTATTTGGGAACTGATAAATGTCCATGAAATCTTCACGATTTATGTTCCTCTGCTGCAGCTCCAGCCAGTCCCTCCTTTTGGGGTCCTTGACTTCCCACAACAGAGAATCACCTGAAGACCTTCTCTGGCATTAGGTTTTAGGATATGGGCACAGGGAGTGGAGTCTGCAACTCTTCATTTAGAACAAGTTATCCAAATAATACTTGTGCATTAGAAATCACACTTGGAAAAATTTGTCCTAGATATTTTTCTGTTAAATTTGCTGTTAAAGTAGGTAGGATATAATGCTTTAATTACAACCATTTGATAATAAGAATGACAAACACTATTAATAGAAGGATTTCAATTCCTTCTACTCATTATCTTTTAAAAAAAAAAAAGCATTTTAAAAATGTAAAAATACTACCAGGAAAAATATGCATGAACCTTAGACTTATTTTCTATTTTTAGGAGGAATAGTATTTAGGAAAGGTAAAAAGAAGTGCTTCAATTGTATGTTTTATTTCTTTTAAAAATTCTGTAGCAAACATTACAAAGTGTGCCAGCCTGGTATGCAACTTCAGGGGAGCCCCCCCATGGTAGTCTGTACAAATAGTACCCTCACAAGTATATATGCCATGATCTATACAGTCACATGCAGAAACCCTAGCAAAATGCTCTATTTTCTGAAGATACCTGTGGTGTATGCAATGTTTTATATTATTCTCTGGATTTTTGAAACCTTACATAATTTTTAAAAATTAGCAGCAACTTGATATTAGATCTTAAGTGTTCTCACCACACACACACACACAAGTGCTAATGATGTGAGGTGATCGATACATTCATTAACTTGATTAATCACTTTATGACACATACATATATCAAATCATTATGTTTTACACCTTAAATATATACAATTGTATTTGTCTCATATCACAATACAGCAGAAAAAAAATAGCAGCTAACAAAAACTCATATTTATCAGGTAGAAATATAAGAAATAGCCAAGAATTAATCATTTAGGACTTACAGCAGCATTTTTTATGGTTCAACCCAGTATATAATATAATGAAAGAAAATTCACTCTAGCCAGTGAAGTTTCCTGATATTCTATATAATCAGTATCTTCCTAACCTGAAACGTGAAACAAAAAAACTTTGCTCAAGAATCATCTAATTATATCTTATCTTCAACCTTGCACTTAACCTAATATCTAAATAAACATTGTAATTGAAAATAAATACATTACTCAATTTGCATTCAGCACTGAAGACACAATTTTCTTAACACAGAAAGCTGACAAGTATTGTTCGCCAGGAACTTGTGGGCCGGTATCTAAATGTTTTAGGCTTTATTGTTGTCCTTTAATTTCTTGCAATGTGCTATAGAGAACAGACTTTCAGCATTTCTTAATATCTGTGTATTACATTGTTAATGCTTTCAACTTCTGATTACTCACACAACTCTGTTTTTATATTATTTCCTTACTGTGTGTCCTTTTAATATTTTCTTCCATATTTCCCCTCATTTGATCCTTTTCCTAGAGTTTGCAATTATTTACTCAGTACCTCCTATGTGCAAGGCACTCTGCTAGGTGATGGGGATACAAAGTTAAGCAAGGCAGACACTCCCCAGGATACAGTATTCACTTTCCTGGTGCTCATTACACTTTCTTCCTATTAACTGTCCATTCTAAGAGGATTTTCTGTGAGTTCTTTATATATTTCCTCTTAAAGCTTAGCCTCTACTTACACACTGCTTGCATACTGGCCACCCAGGATGTGACTTTACAAAACATATTAACACTAAATGTCTAAAAATGGACTGGATGTGTACCTCCCCTATAAGAAGTGCTATGAGAAGGAGGGATAGGCCTCCTGGTGGACACAGCAACAATAACCTTGGCAAAATGGGGCTGTGGCAGGGATAAGGGATGACCAACTGGCTATGCTCTCATCATTTAGTGGGTGATAAGGAATCTTTGATTTTTGAGTGGCCATTGGAGCACCCAATTCTAAGATATGCAATGGGAGCTGTGCTGCTATCACTTGCAAGAAGTAAAATTTACCAATAGATTCAGAAATAATCTATTTTCCAGGGAGTTAGTTTACTAGGTGCATGAGGAAATGTGATGTAACAAGAAGAAAATGCAAAATATACATTCCCTTGGTTATTTTTTAAGCTATCCTAAGAATTAAAACTAAGGTAAGAAATAGGCCAACCTCAGATTCTGGCCAATCTGAACTATGGCTTCTATTCTCAAGGCACCCACTATAGCAATGTTTCGGAGCAGAACCTGATGCTAGATCAAGTTTAGATTCTGGCTGGCCTGAAGCAGAACTGCTACCTTCAGAGCCATTTCCAAAGGGAAAAGTTATGCTGAAACAATAAATAATGAAGAAGGTTTAGACTGAGTCCCAAGATAATAGGAAAAAGCAAGAAGGAGAGTCAAGGAATTCAATCCACCAGACTGAAAATAATTAAACAGTTATTTTTTTTTTTTTTTTTTGAGACGGAGTCCCGCTGTGTCACCTGGGCTGGAGTGCAGTGGTCAGATCTCAGCTCACTGCAAGCTCCGCTGCCTCCCAGGTTCACGCCATTCTCTCACGTCAGCCTCCCAAGTAGCTGGAACTACAGGCGCCCACCACCTCGCCCGGCTAGTTTTTTTTTGTATTTTTTAGTAGAGACGAAGTTTCACCATGTTAGCCAGGATGGTCTCGATCTCCTGACCTTGTGATCCACCCGTCTCGGCCTCCCAAAGTGCTGGGATTACAGGCTTGAGCCACCGTGCCCGGCCAACAGTTATTTTTAAATGGGGTAAATAAATCAAGCATTCATGAGGGAAAAACATAGAGGAAAGAAATAGGGGAGAGTCAAGGAACTCATCCCAGTAGAATGAAAATCTTTAAGGAGTTATTTTAAATTGAGTTGAATAAACTAGACATTGATGGGGTGAAAACAAAGATCTTAATGCAGCACACTTAGGGGTTAGTTTGACCAGTAAGAGCCCCTGTTGGCCCACCAACCACGCTCAAAGATTGGGCTGATAAGTGAGAGCCCCTGTTGGTCCACCTATAAACAAACAAACAAACAAATTTTATTCACCTAATTTGGATGAATTAAAGAAACTGGGACTTTGAATTATCTAGGTGATGATCCTAGAAGAAATCTCATCACTGCAAAGACTGAGTCCCCTACTGGAGACTCAAAGCTTTGTGTACATGAGTAGGTAAAATGGTGAGGGTACAGAGAAAACATGTTTCTGGGACTCCTTGATATGGGCCCCCCATGCACTGAGATACTAAACCCATTGTTGAAGCACTACCAGGGGCTACACCTGAATTTACAGAATATAGAAATGCAAGGGTTGAGATATTATGGTGAAAAATTGGATGAATATTGGAATATTTGAGCAGACTTTATGTGAAGTGGTAGCATCTCCTCTACCTGAATATATCATATGATTGGGGTGATTACGGAAATAAATATATTATATCTGACAGAGAAACATGTTCCATACCCAGTATCATAAAACAGAATGCACATAAATTCACCCTTCAGGCCCTATTAATTGAATATACCGTCAGGGATCACATAATGATGTTTCAGGTAACAATGGACTACCTATATGGCAATAGTCCCACAAGATTTTAGGGAAGCTGGAAAATTCTTATTTCCTAGGATTTACTATAATATACCTTTTATCATTATTTTAGAGTATACTTCTTTTACTTATTAAAAAATAGCAAACTTTCTAACAGCCTCAGGCAGGCTCTTCAGGACGTATTTTTTTTTTTTTTTTTTTTTTTTATTTATTATACTTTAAGTTCTAGGGTACATGTGCATGACTTTTATATCATGTATAACTCCCCAATGCAATCCCTCCCTCCTCCCCCCTCCCCATGATAGGCCCCAGTGTGTGATGTTCCCCTTCCCGAGTCCAAGTGATCTCATTGTTCAGTTCCCACCTATGAGTGAGAACATGCGGTGTTTGGTTTTCTGTTCTTCTGATAGTTTGCTAAGAATGATGGTTTCCAGCTGCATCCATGTCCCTACAAAGGATGCAAACTCATCCTTTTTTATGGCTGCATAGTATTCCATGGTGTATATGTGCCACATTTTCTTAATCCAGTCTGTCACAGATGGACATTTGGGTTGATTCCAAGTCTTTGCTATTGTGAATAGTGCCGCAATAAACATACGTGTGCATGTGTCTTTGTAGTAGAGTAATTTATAATCCTTTGGGTATATACCCAGTAGTGGGATGGCTGGGTCATATGGTACATCTAGTTCTAGATCCTTGAGGAATCGCCATACTGTTTTCCATAATGGTTGAACTAGTTTACAATCCCACCAACAGTGTAAAAGTTTTCCTATTTCTCCACATCCTCTCCAACACCTGTTGTTTCCTGACTTTTTAATGATTGCCATTCTAACTGGTGTGAGATGGTATCTCATTGTGGTTTTGATTTGCATTTCTCTGATGGCGAGTGATGATGAGCATTTTTTCATGTGTCTGTTGGCTGTATGGATGTCTTCTTTTGAGAAATGTCTGTTCATATCCTTTCCCCACTTTTTGATGGGGTTGTTTGTTTTTTTCTTGTATATTTGTTTGAGTTCTTTGTAGATTCTGGATATTAGCCCTTTGTCAGATGAGTAGGTTGCAAAAATTTTTTCCCATTCTGTAGGTTGCCTGTTCACTCTGATGGTAGTTTCTTTTGCTGTGCAAAAGCTCTTTAGTTTAATTAGATCCCATGTGTCAATTTTTGCTTTTGCTGCCGTTGCTTTTGGTGTTTTAGACATGAAGTCCTTGCCCATGCCTATGTCCTGAATGGTACTACCTAGATTTTCTTCTAGGGTTTTTATGGTATTAGGTCTAACATTTAAGTCTCTAATCCATCTTGAATTAATCTTTGTATAAGGGGTAAGGAAAGGATCCAGTTTCAGCTTTCTACTTATGGCTAGCCAATTTTCCCAGCACCATTTATTAAATAGGGAATGCTTTCCCCATTTCTTGTTTCTCTCAGGTTTGTCAAAGATCAGATGGCTGTAGATGTGTGGTATTATTTCTGAGGACTCTGTTCTGTTCCATTGGTCTATATCTCTGTTGTGGTACCAGTACCATGCTGTTTTGGTTACTGTAGCCTTGTAGTATAGTTTGAAGTCAGGTAGCGTGACGCCTCCAGCTTTGTCCTTTTGACTTAGGATTGTCTTGGCAATGCGGGCTCTTTTTTGGTTCCATATGAACTTTAAAGCAGTTTTTTCCAATTCTGTGAAGAACGTCATTGGTAGCTTGATGGGGATGGCATTGAATCTATAAATCACCTTGGGCAGTATGGCCATTTTCACGATATTGATTCTTCCTATCCATGAGCATGGTATGTTCTTCCATTTGTTTGTGTCCTCTTTGATTTCACTGAGCAGTGGTTTGTAGTTCTCCTTGAAGAGGTCCTTTACATCCCTTGTAAGCTGGATTCCTAGGTATTTTATTCTCTTTGAAGCAATTGTGAATGGAAGTTCATTCCTGATTTGGCTCTCTGCTTGTCTGTTACTGGTGTATAAGAATGCTTGTGATTTTTGCACATTAATTTTGTATCCTGAGACTTTGCTGAAGTTGCTTATCAGCTTAAGGAGATTTTGGGCTGAGACGATGGGGTTTTCTAAATATACAATCATGTCATCTGCAAACAGGGACAATTTGACTTCTTCTTTTCCTAACTGGATACCCTTGATTTCTTTCTCTTGCCTGATTGCCCTAGCCAGAACTTCCAACACTATGTTGAATAGGAGTGGTGAGAGAGGGCATCCCTGTCTTGTGCCAGTTTTCAAAGGGAATTTTTCCAGTTTTTGCCCATTCAGTATGATATTAGCTGTGGGTTTGTCATAAACAGCTCTTATTATTTTGAGGTACGTTCCATTAATACCAAATTTATTGAGCGTTTTTAGCATAAAGGGCTGTTGAATTTTGTCAAAAGCCTTTTCTGCATCTATTGAGATAATTATGTGGTTCTTGTCTTTGGTTCTGTTTATATGCTGGATTACGTTTATTGATTTGCGAATGTTGAACCAGCCTTGCATCCCAGGGATGAAGCCCACTTGATCATGGTGGATAAGCTTTTTGATGTGCTGCTGAATCCGGTTTGCCAGTATTTTATTGAGGATTTTTGCATCGATGTTCATCAGGGATATTGGTCTAAAATTCTCTTTTTTTGTTGTGTCTCTGCCAGGCTTTGGTATCAGGATGATGTTGGCCTCATAAAAAGAGTTAGGGAGGATTCCCTCTTTTTCTATTGATTGAAATAGTTTCAGAAGGAATGGTACCAGCTCCTCCTTGTACCTCTGGTAGAATTCAGCTGTGAATCCATCTGGTCCTGGACTTTTTTGGTGGGTAGGCTATTAATTGTTGCCTCAATTTCAGAGCCTGCTATTGGTCTATTCAGGGATTCAACTTCTTCCTGGTTCAGTCTTGGGAGAGTGTAAGTGTCCAGGAAATTATCCATTTCTTCTAGATTTTCTAGTTGATTTGCGTAGAGGCATTTATAGTATTCTCTGATGGTTGTTTGTATTTCTGTGGGGTCGGTGGTGATATCCCCTTTATCATTTTTTATTGCGTCTATTTGATTCTTCTCTCTTTTCTTCTTTATTAGTCTAGCTAGCGGTCTGTCAATTTTGTTTATCTTTTCAAAAAACCAACTCCTGGATTCATTGATTTTTTGGAGGGTTTTTTGTGTCTCTATCTCCTTCAGTTCTGCTCTGATCTTAGTTATTTCTTGCCTTCTGCTAGCTTTTGAATGTGTTTGCTCTTGCCTCTCTAGTTCTTTTAATTGTGATGTTAGAGTGTCAATTTTAGATCTCTCCTGCTTTCTCTTGTGGGCATTTAGTGCTATAAATTTCCCTCTACACACTGCTTTAAATGTGTCCCAGAGATTCTGGTATGTTGTATCATTGTTCTCATTGGTTTCAAAGAACATCTTTATTTCTGCTTTCATTTCGTTATGTACCCAGTAGTCATTCAGGAGCAGGTTGTTCAGTTTCCATGTAGTTGAGCGGTTTTGATTGAGTTTCTTAGTCCTGAGTTCTAGTTTGATTGCACTGTGGTCTGAGAGACAGTTTGTTATAATTTCAGTTCTTGTACATTTGCTGAGGAGTGCTTTACTTCCAATTATGTGGTCAATTTTGGAATAAGTGCGATGTGGTGCTGAGAAGAATGTATATTCTGTTGATTTGGGGTGGAGAGTTCTATAGATGTCTATTAGGTCCGCTTGGTGCAGAGATGAGTTCAATTCCTGGATATCCTTGTTAACTTTCTGTCTCGTTGATCTGTCTAATGTTGACAGTGGAGTGTTGAAGTCTCCCATTATTATTGTATGGGAGTCTAAGTCTCTTTGTAGGTCTCTAAGGACTTGCTTTATGAATCTGGGTGCTCCTGTATTGGGTGCATATATATTTAGGAGAGTTAGCTCTTCCTGTTGAATTGATCCCTTTACCATTATGTAATGGCCTTCTTTGTCTCTTTTGATCTTTGATGGTTTAAAGTGTGTTTTATCAGAGACTAGGATTGCAACCCCTGCTTTTTTTTTGTTCTCCATTTGCTTGGTAGATCTTCCTCCATCCCTTTATTTTGAGCCTATGTATGTCTCTGCATGTGAGATGGGCCTCCTGAATACAGCAGACTGATGGGTCTTGACTCTTGATCCAGTTTGCCAGTCTGTGTCTTTTAATTGGAGCATTTAGTCCATTGACATTTAAGGTTAATATTGTTATGTGTGAACTTGATCCTGTCATTATGATATTAACTGGTTATTTTGCTCGTTAGTTGATGCAGTTTCTTCCTAGCCTCGATGGTCTTTACATTTTGGCATGTTTTTGCAATGGCTGGTACCGGTTGTTCCTTTCCATGTTTAGGGCTTCCTTCAGGGTCTCTTGTAAGGCAGGCCTGGTGGTGACAAAATCTCTAAGCATTTGCTTATCTGTAAAGGATTTTATTTCTCCTTCACTGATGAAGCTTAGTTTGGCTGGATATGAAATTCTCGGTTGAAAATTCTTTTCTTTAAGAACGTTGAATATTGGCCCCCACTCTCTTCTGGCTTGTAGAGTTTCTGCCGAGAGGTCTGCTGTTATTCTGATGGGCTTCCCTTGTGGGTAACCCGACCTTTCTCTCTGGCTGTCCTTAAGATTTTTTCCTTCATTTCAACTTTGGTGAATCTGGCAATTATGTGTCTTGGAGTTGCTCTTCTGGAGGAGTATCTTTGTGGCGTTCTCTGTATTTCCTGAATTTGAATGTTGGCCTGCCCTACTAGGTTGGGGAAGTTCTCCTGGATGATATCCTGAAGAGTGTTTTCCAACTTGGTTCCATTTTCCCCCTCACTTTCAGGCACCCCAATCAGACGTAGATTTGGTCTTTTTACATAATCCCATACTTCTTGCAGGCTTTGTTCATTTCTTTTTCTTCTTTTTTCTTTTGGTTCTCTTCTCACTTCATTTCATTCATTTGATCCTCAATCGCTGATACTCTTTCCTCCAGTTGATCGAGTCGGTTACCGAAGCTCGTGCATTTGTCACGTATTTCTCGTGTCATGGTTTTCATCTCTGTCATTTCGTTTATGATCTTCTCTGCATTAATTAGTCTAGCTGTCAATTCTTCCACTTTTTTTCAAGATTTTTAGTTTCTTTGCGCTGGGTACGTAATTCCTCCTTTAGCTCTGAGAGGTTTGATGGACTGAAGCCTTCTTCTCTCATCTCGTCAAAGTCATTCTCTGACCAGCTTTGATCCGTTGCTGGCGATGGGCTGCGCTCCTTTGCAGGGGGAGATGCGCTCTTATTTTTTGAATTTCCAGCTTTTCTGCCCTGCTTCTTCCCCATCTTTGTGGTTTTATCTGTCTCTGGACTTTGATGATGGTGACGTACTGATGGGGTTTTGGTATAGGTGTCCTTCCTGTTTGATAGTTTTCCGTCTGACAGTCAGAAGGACTGTCTGTTGGTCTGTTAGAGATTGCTTGAGGTCCACTCCAGACCCTGTTTGCCTGGGTATCAGCAGCAGAGGTTGCTGAAGATAGAATATTGCTGAACAGCGAGTGTACCTCTCTGATTCTTTCTTTGGAAGTTTCCTCTCAGGGGTGACGCCACCCTGTGAGGTGTGGGGTATCAGACTGCCCCTAGTGGGGGATGTCTCCCAGCTAGGCTACTCAGGGGTCAGGGACCCACCTGAGCAGGCAGTCTGTCCCTTCTCAGATCTCAACCTCCGCGTTAGGAGATCCACGGCTCTCCCCAAAGCTGCCAGACAGAGTCGTTCGGGTCTGCAGCGGCCCCGCTCTTTCCCCTAATGGACTGCAGCTGTGCGCTGTCCACAGCGGTAGAGTCTACAGAGACAGGCAGGCTTCCTTGAGCTGCTGTGAGCTCCACCCAGTTCGAGCTTCCCAGCGGCTTTTTTTACCTACTTAAGCCTCAGCAATGGCGGGCGCCCCTCCCCCAGCCTCGCTGCTGCCTTGCGGATAGATCGCCGCAGACGGCTGTGTTAGCTGTGAGGGAGGCTCCGTGGGCGTGGGACCCTCCCGGCCAGGTGTGGGATATATTCTCCTGGTGTGCCTGTTTCCTTAAAGCGCAGTATTGGTCAGACAGGGGGGCGGAGCAAGATGGCCGAATAGGAACAGCTCCAGTCTCCAACTCCCAGCGCGAGCGACACAGAAGACCGGTGATTTCTGCATTTTCAACTGAGGTACTGGGGTCATCTCTCTAGGGAGTGCCGGACAATCGGTGCGGGTCAGCTGCTGCAGCCTGACCAGCGTGAGCTGAAGCAGGGCGAGGCATCGCCTCACCTGGAAGCGCAAGGGGGAAGGAAATCCCTTTTCCTAGCCAGGGGAACTGAGACACACAACACCTGGAAAATCGGGTAACTCCCACCCCAATACTGCGCTTTAAGGAAACAGGACGTATTTTAGAAGGAGGCATTGTTATCATAGGAGATGACAGCTCCATGCATGTTACTGCCTCTGAAGATCTTCCAGTGGGACAAGATGTGGAGGTGGAAGGCAGTGATATCAATTATCCTGACCCTCTGTAGGCTGAGGCTACATGTCTAACTTGTAACAACAAGAAAAAAAGTGTAAAAAGTAAAAATAGACAAAAATGTAATAATAGAGAAAAGTTTATAGAATAAAATATAAAGAATATAATTTTTACAGTAGTACAATATGTTTTAAGCTGTTACAAGAGTCATAAAGTTTGAAAAACTTTGTTAAAAAGTCACAGTAATCTAAGGTTAACATATTATTGAACGAATAAAATATTTTAAAATAAACTTAGTGTTGCCTATGTATACAGTGTTTATAAAGTCTATAGCAGTGTATGGTAATGTCCTAGGCCTTCCCATCCACTCATCACTCACTCACTGACTCATCCAGAGCACTTTCTAGTCCTGCAAACTCCATTCGTGCCAAGTGTCCTGCACAGTAGTACTATTTTTTATCTTTTATACCACGTTTTTATTGTACCTTTTTATGTTTAGATGCAATTAGATACACAAATTATTAGCATTGTGTTACAATTGCCTACAGTATTCAATAGAGTAAATAGAGTAACATGCTATACATGGTTACAGCCTTGGAACAATACACTAGACCATATAGCCCAGGTGTGTAGTAGGCTATATCATCTAGTTTTGTGTAAGTACACTCTAAGATGTTTAAATAAGGACAAAAATCACCCAATAACACATTTTTCAAAATATATTTCTGCCTTTGAGTGATGTATGGCTGTATTAAATAGGAGCCAATAAGATTTCCAGAGCCCATATAAGTCATTAATTTTAAACAGCATAGAATAGAAGTTGGAATGTTGATACCAACAAATTATCTGTATAGTGGTCTGAGGAGAACATAGACGGTAACTATTGCAAAATCCTATTAGCAGCACCTAGACACAACTACTGGGATTTCAGGCCAGAAAATGTCAATGTAAGAGGCAATTAGTAGCTAAATACCAGCCTTTGATTGACACTGCCCCTGTGGATGAAGGGCAAAAAATAATTTTGAAGACTGAATGCCTAAAATATATTGAAATATATTGAGTGATGTCAGATAAATGCTCTAATAGGAAGGGCAAATTCCAGAAGAGTTCTAAAAGAAAAAGGAAATGAATTATATAAGAAACTACTAATAGGACAACACAAGAAGGTACTAACAAGCAGAGAGCCTCTTTTTCCCTAAGACTTTGGAACCACCTGAATGGTAACCAGGCCCTAATGCTACTTGACTAGTGGCCACAAATAGCTCTTGGCTGACCAGAAAAGGAACTTCTTGGTTTAGAGATGACAGTCTCAAGGTGAATGGACAGCATCCAGTTTGGAAGGTTATAACTCTGATAAAAGAAGGTAGAACAAATAAACTTGATGGGATGAACTGAGTGGTTTGCCCCTACATTTTCTTTTGTCCAAAGCCTGGCCATATGGTCAGGTAACGGGCCAATGAAAAAAGAGCCTATTAAAGTGATACCAATATGGTGCATGTTCCTATAGACATCACTATAGAATTTGAGGTGTTCATTACATTAAGCCATGTTGATGCCCATCAAAGGAGCCCCCTTTCAGAAAGGAAAAGTGGTCAGAAACGATGAACAGATTTCCTGATGTGCTTGACTGAGGTGGCCACCTGGGTCCATGAAATGAGTGGGAATGGAGGTACCACAGCAATGCAGAGATGGACTGAATCTAGACATATTCTTTCTATAGAATTTGCATTAAAATTGCACTCTAATGCATAAAATGCCAAGAATAACTGCTCTGTTTACCAACAAGTGATACAGAGACTGCAGATGGCTATGGGGAAGACTCCCTGGGAATAATAAGGCCTTGCAATTAACTGACAAGTTAGGCTGATGTCATTAGCTCCATGAGGCAACAAATATGTCCTAATAAGAAAAGACACTTACTCTGGACTGAAATTTGCTTTCCTGCTGCTAGATGAAAATATTGAGAGTACTACAAAAGAACCAGATAGAAGATATGGCACCAGTTTGGACCACCAAGTCACATTTTTTTCAGACTAGGAAATACACTTTACATTGGCAACAATAATGGGTAGAGAAATGGTATTCTCAGAAGAACAGCGTGACAGTGAATTGGAAAGAACAACTGAAACATGGGATGTTTCAGGAATGAAGGACTGGTTTACACATCTTCACTAATGTGTGGTCACACTCAACATGGGGAGGAAGGCAAGGAAGGGACCCCATTGGATAGATTCTTCCATTTTTATGTTGGACCCAAGGAACAGGGGCCAAGGGAGAATGCTGACATAACTATACAATTTTCCCCACATCACTTCAAGTTTTTAAATCTCCATATTACCTTGTTTTTTTAACCTAATGCAGTGGTCCCAAAGCTTAAACTTCAATGGTAAGTGCAAAAGCTGGAATGATCCTTGCTGGAAGCAAGAAAGTGCAAATATAACTTTAAACCTTAGTGCCAGAGTTCCCAAGGTCCCGATGGGGTGAACCGTACCTCACCCCATCTGAAAAACTAGAGTTGATGGTGAACACAGCTGTATGTCTTAGGGGGTAAGATAGCCCACATGTTCTGTACCCAGTCTACCCTATATGGATGGCAGTGGGCTGACAGGGAAGCACTTACTACACCAGTATTGCTGCCTAAAGTTCAGCACAGTAGCTGATCCTAATGTACCTTCCAATAGGGTAAAATCTGACTTTAAGAAAAGAAGGAATAGTAGTTGAAGGTACATAAACGAATAAATGGATTATGCAATGAAGGAAATTCAATATAACATTCATGCCTTGAAAGAGGCTCAGAGTAAGACATGATAGGTATCTCAGCTCGATTATACCAGAAGCCTGAAAACGTGAAGCCATATATTACTGAGACCACTCCTGTTTTGAGAATTTGACAGTATAAAATGGAGGCCTGCAAACTTTAGTGACCTTATTCTGGGAAATATTTTGGTCATATGATATGATGATGAACTGGACTAATTGCTAAAGACAGACCAGGAGTCTACTAAAATCCCAACATCTTCTCAGATAACATCCACCATCCTACGACTTTGGATAACACTGCCATTGTTAATAAAATTATAGTGCTGATATTGATGGTCCAGTTTAGACTATGGGTACAACACTAGGGGAAAAATAAAGCAGAGAAGGTAGGCAGTGCTGGTGCTGAAGAAGTACGTAAGTATAATTGTAAATAAAGTTGTCAGGAAAGGCCACATCAAGAATATAACTTTGGTATAAGAAACTGAGAAAAGAAGAGAAGGAGTTGTGCAGATGTCTTTGAGAAGACCATTTCAAGCCCAGAATAAAGCAAGTGCACAGGCCCTGAGGTAGGAGCTTGAACTAGGCAGTTCCAGGACAGGGAGCTTGCGGAAGAGTTGTAGGACATAAAACGGAGAAAAGAAGAATGAAAAAGTTCAGACTGTGTGTGATAATAGGCTGCTGTAATACTCTTGGTTTTTACTCAGTATGAGAAGGGATTCGAACATGAAAGTGACCGGGTCTCACATCTCTTTAAAAAATAATTTTGTTTGCCATCACCAAGAGTAAGAATGGAGGCTAGTTAGGGGGGTATTGCAATAATTCAAATGAGAAATATTGGTATTTAGAAAAGAGTTTGATAGCAAAGAAGGTTGTCATGAGTGGTTATACAGCAAAGGTGAACTGCCAGGATTTGCTGACAGAGATGATGTGGATGCAGGGAACAGAAGGAGGTCAAGGATGACTCTAAGGTATTTGGCCTAAGGAACTAGAAGGATGAAATTGCCATTCCCTAGGTGGTAGAGAACAGCCCTGCAGGAAAAGAAAAATTAGGGGATGGCAGTTTGGGCAGTTTTGGACATATCAGGTTTTAGAAACTTTTAAAGATATCCAAGTAGAGATGTTGTCTAAGGAGCTGAATACATAAGACTGGGGTCAGGAAATGAATTCAGACTTGAAAAATAAATGTGGGTATATTCAGCATTGTTGCGGGAAGTCAGGGACCCCAATCAGAGGGCCCGGCTGGAGCCAGAGCAGAGGAACATAAATTGTGAAGATTTCATGGACATTTATCAGTTTCCAAATAATACTTTTATAATTTCTTACACCTGTCTTTACTTCAATCTCTAAACATAAATTGTGAAGATTTCATTTTAATATGGACATTTATCAGTTTCCAAAATTATACTTTTATAATTTCTTATGCCTGTCTTTACTTTAATCTCTTAATCCCATTATCTTCATAAGCTGAGGATGTACGTCACCTCAGGACCACTATTGTCTTAACTGCACAAATTGATTGTAAAACATGTGTGTTTGAACAATATGAAATCAGTGTACCTTGAAAAAGAACAAAATAACAGTGATTTTCAAGAAACAAAGGAAGACAACCATAAGGTCTGACTGCCTGCAGGATCGGGCAAAATAGAGTCATATTTTTCTTCTTGCAGAGAGCCTATAAATGGACGTGCAAGTAGGGAAGACATTGCTAAATTCTTTTCCCAGCAAGGAACATTAATAATTAACACCCTGGGGAAGGAATGCATTCCTAGGGGGAGGTCTATAAACGGCTGCTCTGGGAGTGCCTGTCTTACGCGGTTGAGATAAGGACTGAAATATGCCCTGGTCTCCTGCAGTACCCTCAGGCTTACTAGGATTGGGAAATTCCACCCTTGTAAATTTGAGGCCAGACGGGTTCTCTGCTTTTGAACCCTGTTTTCTGTTGTCTAAGATGTTTATCAAGACAATACGCGCATCGCTGAACATAGACCCTTATCAGTAATTCCACTTTTGCCCTTTGCCTTGTGATCTTTGCTTTTGCCTTTTGCCTTGTGATCTTTGTTCTGCTTTTTGCCCTTTGAAGCACGTAATTTTGTGACCTACTCCCTGTTCTTGCACCCCCTCCCCTTTTGAAATCCTTAATAGAAACCTGCTTGTTTTGCAGCTCAGGGGTCATTACAGTCCTACTGATATTTGAGGTCACTCCCGGAGGCCCAGCTATAAAATTCCTGTCTTTGTACTCTTTCTCTTTATTTCTCAGCCAGTCAGTACTTATGGAAAATAGAAAGAACCTACATTGAAATACTGGGGGCTGGTTCCCCTGATACAGTGTAGAGATAATTTTTAAAGCAATGGAGCTGGGAGAGATCACTGACAGACTCAGTGTAAACAGAAAAGAGATCCAGGGAGTGATATCACCAAAATAGCAGAATAAAAGGTAACCCATTCATATCCCCCATGACAAGAATTCTGCATCCATCTGCAGTCAAAAGTCTCTCTTTGGGAGCCTTCAGTGTATCGCTGGGAGAAGCACACTCCTCTTAGCCAATGATCAAGTTCTTCAGCCTCCATTCTACAGCAGATCTCAAGGGAGCCCAGTCCCAGTTCTGACACTTCCTGCTGCAATCAGGGAACTATTCTGGCTCTGCAGGATCTTGTGGGGAGATGTATGACCCTCTGAGCCAACAAGACCAGGCTCTCCAGCCTCAACCCCACAGCAGATCTTGGGGGTGCAAGTCTCAGCTCCAACCCTTCCCACTACAGTTGGGAAGCTTTCCCATTTGTGCTGAGACCTGCTGGGAGACACATGCCAGCATGAGCTAACGAGAACAGGCTCTCCAGCTTCTTTCCCTCAACAAATCCTAAGTGGGCCCGTCTAAGCTCTGGACTCTTCTGCTACAGTTAAGGAACTATCTTATCTGTCCAAGAACATTCCCCTCTGGACTAAGATCGAGCTCTCCAGACTCTGTCTCACAGCAGATTCTAGGGGAGTCCAGTCTTAACTTTAGCCACTACTGCTGCAGTTGGGGAACTACCATGTCTGTGTGGAAGTCTGTTGGAAGACACATGCCCGTCTGAACCAATGTGACAGGCTCACCAACCTCCATCCCACAGAATATTCCAATGTGGCTCAGTAACAGCTCTCTCCCCTTTCTCTACAGTTTGTAACGAACCCATCTGTGCTAGAACTTGCAGGACAATATGAAATTCACTGAGCTAAGACCAGGCTCTCCAGCCTCTTTCCCACCACATATCCCAACAGGGCCCAGTCTGAGCTCCAGCCCCTCTCACTGCTGTTGGGAACCCATCCTACCTGTGCAGAGACATTCTGTGAGACATGCCTATGTGGACCAGCAGGATGGTTTTCTGAGCTGAAGTTTCTGGCCAGCATTCCTACATAGTACCCTCCTTGGGTTTTCCCCATGTCCATGAAGACCAGGAAACCATTACAACCTTGGCATCTTCATGAGACTCACAGGAAGCCTGATGAGAGCATCTTCTAACGCTAATATGGCTGCAGTGGTCACAGGCTCAGGGAACACAATGGTCAGTTGCTTTAGAATCTCCGGAAGACCCTTTGAAGAAGGACAAGTAAAAACAAAGCCAGACTCTGAAAACCAAAATAAATACCTAATGCTTCAATGGGTGGACATTGTTGCACTTTCACAAGCATCAAGAAGATCAGAAATACAACCTCATCAAGCAAACAAAGTAAGATACCAGACACCAACCCTAAAGTCATGGAGATGTATAACCTCTTAGAAAAACAATTAAAAATATGTGTCTTAAGAAAGCTGAGCAAACTTCAAGATTGCACAGAGAACCAATTCAAACATTTAACAGAGAAATTTAGCAGAGAGAAATGATTAAAAAAAGAAACAGAAATTCTGGAGCTGAAAAATACCATAAATGAAATGAAAAATACAATAGAGATCATCAATGGCAGAATAAATCGAACAGAAGAAAGAATCAGTGAGTTTAAAAGAGATTATTTGAAAATATAGACAGAAGAGAAAAAAAAATTTTTTTTAAAAAGCAAAGGAATAATCAAGGTTTAAGGGATCTATGAAACCCTATAAGGTTAATATTTGGGTTATTGAAGTGAAAGAAAATGAGTGAGGCAAAAAAGCACAAAGCTTATCCAAAGGAATAATAACAAAAACCTTCTAAAACTGGAGAGAGATATAGACAATCTCTTCAGGTACAGAAAGTTAAAAGATCACCAATTATATCCAACCCAAATAAAAACATTTAATATTCTTATTAAATATTATAATCAAACTCTCAATGGTCAAAGATAAAGATAGGCAATAGAAAGAAGCAAGAGAAATAATTAAATAACATATAAGAAAGAGTAAATACAGCTGGCAGCAGACTTTTCAGCAGAAATCTTACAGGCCAAGAGGGAGTGAGATGATTTACAAAGATTAATGAAGGGAAGAAAATGCCAACCAAGAATAATGTGCTACTCAGATAAGCTATTCCTCAGAAATGAAGGAGAGAAAAAAAAACACTCTTCAAGTCAAACAAAAGCTGAGGAAATTTATCATAGCCAGACCTGTCATACAGCAAATGCTATAAGGGAGTTCTTCAAACTGAAAGAAAAAATTGCTATCATGATTACCATATGAATATTGTAATCATGGTGTTTTAATCACCTATAACTTTAGTAAGAATACTAAAAGACAAAACTATTAACAATACTAAAAACAAACAATTTGATAAGAGATAGGCAATATAAAAAATGAAAATTGTGACATCAAAAATTCAAAATGTGAAGGAAGAAGGGAATTAATTTGTACAAAATTTTGGGGGTGGAGGTTATTTGTTTCCTTTTTATGCAATAAAAGTTAAATTGATATCAGGTTTAAATGTGTGTTATAACTATATGATGTTTTTTAGGTCTCATAGTAACCACAAAGCACAAACCTAGAATAGATACACTAGAAATACAAATGAAGAAATTAAAATATACCACCAACAAAATATCTTAATCCCAAATGATAGCAAGAAAATAAGAGAGAAGTTATAAAACAATTAGAAAACAAGTAATAAAATGGCAGTAGAAGTCTTTACCTATTAATAATAACACTACATGTAAATGGACTAAATCGCTACTTGAAAGACAGTGGCTGAATAAATTTTTAAAAAGACTCATCTGTATGTTGCCTACAAGAAACTTACTTTACTTATAAAGTCACACATAAACTGAAAGTGAAGGGATGGAGAAAGATATTCCAAGCAGAGAAACCAAGAAAACAAAATAAACAATAGTAGCTATAATTCTATTAGACAAAACAAATTTTAGGTTAGAAACTGTAAAAGGAGACAAATAAGGTTATTATATATAATGATGAATGCATCAATGATGAAAGAGATACAGCAATAGTAAATCTGTATATACCTAACATTGAAGCACTCAAATATATAAAACAAATATGGATAGATCTAAAGAGAAAGAGAGGCTGCAATATAATAATAGTAGAGGGCTTCAATAATTCACTTTAAGCAATCGACAGAACATCTAGGCAGAAGATCAGCAAATAAATAGTAGAGTTAAACTACACTGTAGACCAAATGGACCTACCAGATATTTACAGATTTCATCCAACTGTTGAAGAATAAACATTTTTTGTTAGCACATGGAATATTATTCAGAATAGGCCATACATGAGGCCACAAAAAAAGTCTCAACAAATATTTAAAAGTCAAAACTATATCAAGTATTATCTGACCATGATGAAATAATACTAAAAATAAGTAAGGAAATAAACTTTGGAAATTGTACATATACATGGAAATTAAACAACATGCTGCTGAATGACCAATGGATCAATGAACTAATTAAGAAGAAAATGGAAAATGTCTTGAAACCAATGAAAATGGAAACACACCATAGCAGAATTTATGGCATACAGCAAAAGCAGTACTAAAAGAAAAGTTTATAACAATAAATGCCTACAGGAAAAACATATAAACACTCCAAATAAAAACTGAATGATGAACCTCAAGGAACTACAAAAACAAGAACAGACTAACCCCAGACCTAATAGAAGGAAAGAAATAATAAAAGGCAGAGCAGAAATTGAGACAAAAAATACACATCACCAAATAAATTTGTTTTTTAAAAAAGGCAAAATTGACAAACCTTTAGCTACACTAAGAAAAAAATAGAGAATATCCATATAAATAAAATCAGAGCTAAAAGAAAACATTACAACTAATATCACAGAAGTACAAAATATTGTAGAGAATATTATGAACCACTATGCACAAATAATTTAAAAATCTAGAAGAAATATTTACAACCTACTAAGATTGAACCATGAAGAAATAGAAAACTTGAACACATCAGTAATAAGTGGTGAAGACTGAAGCAATAATAAAAAGTCTCCCACTAAAGAGAAGCCCAGGACTTGATGGATTCACTGCTGAACCTGTTAAACATTTAAAGAATTAATGCCAATGATAATCGAACCCTTCAAAAGGAAATTGAAGAGGAAGAAATAGTTCCAAAACTCATTCTATAAGGCCAGCATAACCCTGGTAGCAATATCAAAGACACAGAAAAAGAAAACTACTAGCTTACATCCCTGATGAACATAAATGCAAAAATACTCAACAAAATACTAACAAATAGAACTCAACAATGCTTTAAAAATATAATTCACCAAGATCCTGTCGGGTTCATCACAGAAATGCAAGGATGGTTCAAAATACCCAATAAACATGATATATCACATCAACATAAACAAGGACAAAAACCATACAATCATTCAAATAGATGCTGAAAAAGCATTTAATAAAATTCAACACTGTTTTATAATACAAACCCTCAACAACTTGGGCATTAAAAAAAACCAGATACAAACCAAATATATCAAGATTACAACTAATATACTGAATAGGGAAAAAATGGAAAGCCTTCTTACTAAGATCTGGAATAAGACACGGATGCCAACATTTACCACTTTATTCAATACAGCATTGTAGTTCCTAGCCAGAGTATTTAGACAAGAGAAAGAGATAAAGGGCATCCAACTTGGAAAGAGGGGAGAGGGAGGGAAGCAGACCAGGGCTGAAAAACTGTCTATCAGGTATTATCCTCACTACCTGGGTGATGGGATCATTCATATCCCAAATCTCAGCATCACTCAATATCCCCATGTAACAAATCTGCATGCTTACTCACTGTATCTAAAATAAAAGTTGATTTTTAAAAATGTTTAAAGACTAAAACTTGAAAGTGCCAAGTATAAAACTGATAGCTTCAAAGCAATTTCCAAAATCATAACTTTATGTGCTAATTATTCACTTAAATATTTGACAAACATTCTCAAATACTGTTCAGATGTTCAGCATCATGCAAATAGAACCATGATTAATAAATCTCTATTTGAAATTTATTTTTTCTCTTTCTTGAGTTACTATTTTTTATTCAATTTCCTTTGAATATATTTAATTTTTGTAATATTCTGGTCTCCATTGTTCTGATATCATTATTTACCTTAAAAATTGTTTTTAAGATGGCTTTTTAGAGTCTTAAATGGAGACTTTCATACCAGTATAGGAGTTTTTTTTTGGTTTTACCATTTTATTACCTCCTGCAATTTTGCTGTTATAAAACAAAGTACATCATGTATTTAAACTATATAAGGGTGACTTGTGCCTCTTTATCACTAAAATGAAAAATGTTATTTCAAAATACCACAATGCAAAACACATTTCTGTAAAGTGGTCATTAATTTTTTCTAAGCCTCACAGAATGGATACTCTTAGAAGTGTTCAGTTATTTCCACTCTAAACATTAAAAGTAATGACAAAAACCAAAATCACTTTTGCACCAATCTAATAACCAAGGACTCTTTCTCCCCAGCTTGCTTGGGCTTTCCCAGTATGTAAGACCTCCCATGCTAATACCAGCACAGTCCTGGGCACACCAGAATAGTTGGTCACTCATTCCCAAAATATCACCTCCTGAGTCTCTTTCCCCACTTGAACATACAATAACGGTAAAATATGCTGGCTCTAGAAACAGAGGACCTGGGCTCAAATACTGGTTGCATCCCTTGTTTGTTAAAGGATCTCAGCTAATTATTTTACCATTAGGATTAAATGGAAGATTGGTTATAAATGCCAAGCTGCAGGCCTGGCACAGGGTAGGTGATCAAGACATGTTACCTCTCTTTATTGTGGCTTACAGTGACAAAACTTCTTTTTCAAAAGGAAGTTATGGCTACTCCTACTCCTAAGCCTTAAGCAAATAATGTTGACCAGTCAGTAAAAAACTAGAACTCAAAAAATGTGGAATTTAAGTTAAATAAGTGAAAGATATCCCTGTAGTAAAACCTGAATACATTAGTATCAAACGTTTTTAAACTCTCCTTGGAAGTGTAAGGGCTGGGAATGAGAGGATATCGTGGGAACAGAAGTTCCTTTTTATTTTATTCAAATTTTAGATTTGAGTTGGTCATAGCAGGGTGTAATAGCTAATTAAGCCCCGGAATCCTAGAATCAGGTCATCTAATAAGCCATCTCATTTACATATGAGGAAACTGAAGTCGAGAGAGATTAACTTACTTTCTTAAAAGCATCCAACCAGTTAGCAATAAAGGCAAACTTCAAGCTTTCCAGGGACAGTGGCCAGTCGTGCCTTCTTTATCTGCCCACTCAGTGTCTTCAAGAGTTCCTGACTCATAGTAGGCACCTAATAAATATCTGTTGACTGACTGACTCACTGACTGACCAGGATGAATGAATTAATGTATGAAAGTAAGAAACAAACTAGGAAAAACCTTGGATTTCTTCATTCTCATTTTATCCTTATTTTGCACTCAAAATTGATCTCGAGACTTTTTCTCAATATGTCTCTGCCTTGTTTCTCTCCAACCTTCTCCTGAAAACACAGAGGATACAGTGAAAACAAACAAACTTAACAGAAGACAGGCTTTCTACTACAGAGCAATGTTGAAGAATTTTTTTGAAAAAATATTGATGGATAAAAGAAAAAGTTCTCAAATAAGTTTGAGATCAATTGAGAAGAGGGAACTCCCACTGTGTTGATTTACTTTACCAAATGTCTCAGATAGCTACTGGTTTCAGTTCATTTATCTAGTCCTTCATAGCTATGCTGGACTCAGACTCTTTCATAAGAAAAAAAAAGAAAACTCTCTCTACAAACCCCCTGCATGGTTTCCATGGTCTGAAAGGACTTATTAATGGAAAAGTAAATTCTGAAAGCAGTTCAGGGCACTGGATAGAAGCCTATACTATGAGCCAAAAGCAGCTTTATTCCTCAGCATGCCTAAACATACCCATGTGGATTGAAAACGTTGTCACTGAATTACTGCTCATGCAGAAGAGAGAAAATTAAATGGGAGACTATTCAAAGAAAATTACAACTAATAGAAACATCAGATTTACACAATCACTTCTCTGCTTCAGAAATCCTTTAGTGTCTCTTAAGCCTTAAAGCACAGGCCTCCTAATGGACTCGAGTATGTTTCCATTTCAATTTCTATACCCCTTGCTGCTTTGTTGGAGGGAGAGAGGAATGGTTATCTATAAGAGTTGTTGCTTTTTCGGCCTATAAATCTTGACTCCAATTCCAGTTGTGTAAAGCTATGTAAACAGTAAAGTAGGATAGAGATAGTTCTTGCCAGTTGTCATGAAGAAGGAAGGAAAGCTTTGTACTAAATCTGATACCTTACAGTAAGAAAATCAGTGGGGCTATTTTTTTTTCTTTCAATTTCATGAAGCGTCCTGAGACCCAACAGTTTACTCTGTCATAATTAGTAATTTGCCTAGAAAATGCTGAGCTTTTTCTCAGGATAAGTCATTGCCAAGATGAGTATAACTAACTTATTTTTTATTTTTTCTCTGTCATCTTAATACAATTTTAATAAAGAAATGGTATTCTACCAAAAGCCATACAAGTGCTTATGTCCAAAAATGCCCAAGAGCTTTGTGAATTACTTTAATGGCATATATGTTTTCAGTAAGAAGTACTGCTGAAGGTCAAGCTGGTCAATTGGAAACACAACTGATTTGCTCTAAAATTATAAAAAATTAGAGAAAGTGCTACCGTAGCATACCCAGAAGAGTAGGTAAGGTGGATGAGTGGGGTCTGGTGACATAACACAGTAGTGGTACACACAGAATCTTTAGTCAGGTAACATATGTTCCAATTCCACCTCTAACACTTTCTGTCCATGCTAACTGGAACATGTGTTATAATCTCTTGGGGCTCCACTTTTCTTATCTGATAGAAATATTGTGAAGAATAAACAAGGTAATGAATGTCACACAGTTAATATAATTTTACCAAACAGAATATATTTGGTAAATGTTAAATATTGAGTTGATGGTAATAATGTTGCTGAGGTTGTATTTTAGAGTTTAAATATTTAAATATATATCTTCTATTAGCCCTAAAAAATATATTGCCTGAAATTGCTAAATTAATAGGCTAAGTACTACAGTTAACTATCAAAATATAAGTATTTGCCAGAATATCTCTGAAAGTCTCTGAATAAAAGTTTCAAATAGACACAACCTGACAAGTCACATCTGAAAAAAAAAAAAGATTCAGGTCAGTGGAATAGGTAGGAATTGGGAGGTCCCGGATGACTAAATTCTATCATACTATACTTGTTACATAAAAGGTCAGAGTGTGTGATGACAGAAAGAAAAATAGAGGAGCCAACTGAATACTATCCGGCTAAGAGTTTGGCCTAGAGGCTTCTCTGAATGCAGCTATTCATTACTAATGCTGTCAAGATCCAGTGATTCAGTAAACAAACTTCTACTGAGAGCTTACTCTGTGCCAGGTACTATACTAAGTACTGAAAATAAGACATGCCTCAGTTCCCCAAGAATTCATCAGATATGGGTCTCCTCAGCTCCCATAAACTTTGGAAGGCTGAGTATGAAGAAGACAATAAATAAAAGGAAAAGTTGTCCTAAAAATGAGGCCCGGGATGAGTGATGATGGGTCCCAGCATGAGTGCAGTTATAAGGAGGAAACAGGGATGCCCTAGCCCTTCTTACCAGCACACATTTTAGTTGCCAACTTACTGGTCTATCTATCCCACTGGATTCTGAGCCTCCAGAGAGCCTAGTCTGTGCTTGATCATCAGGACTCTCAACCTATAACAATATGTGACCGTGAGAAAAGATTTGTAAAACTCGGTCATTCTGTAACTTTCTTGGACTACTCAAGCTGATAAAACATGTTTAATTTTCTCAATTAGAATTGGAAGGGTCACAGGCTTTAAGATGACAATGGTCAGCAGTAGGATTGTGAAGAACGATATCAATAAAAAGGTGAGAATTCATAAATCTGTTGTCAAAATAAACTGAAATAAATTTACAGTGAAGAAAGAATCAAGAGACCAATGAAATTAGAAAACAGAACTATTATCATCTTGTAATTGAAAAATGAGAGTGTCTATATAGGATGCGTATTCTCATTTAGGATGCAAAGCAATAAAAAAAGAACATGTTAGAACTTCTTTTGCACTGGTTGTGTAATTAAAACAAATGAGTTTCCATTCACACAAATTCTGCCCAAGTTATTTCAGAAGGTTCTATTTAGAAGAGAAATGGATATGTTAATGTTTTTCAGCACTAAAAGATGTGAAATGAGCATGCATGCTTTCCCTAGTGATGACTGTTTTCTTAATAAAGAACCAAGGTTAAATTAAACAAAAGACAACAGAAGACACACATAGAAATGAGGAAAAAGAATTGAACAAACAGAGATTCTCATTTTGAAAATCATTTGGGTAGTATACTACCTTTTCAACACTAGCTTGCATACTGGTTAGTTCTTGACCAATACAAAGGAAAGAAAAAACAATCCTTCTCCTCCCCACCAGCTGAGAAGGCATTATGACTGTGTTCTTTTCTATCATTCTTCTTTCTAGAGACTTAGATTTCTGCAGAGATCTTATCCAAATGCAAAAAGGGGCCTGGAAAGATCTGATACTTCTCCAGAAAGAATACCAAAAGAATATGCCAAAAGAAGTAAAGCCACAGGACGTAAATTTCAAAAGCACACACTAGACCTCTAAGGAATTAAAAGACATGGGGAATTTTATTTGCATTAATCATACTGAAAGGCAAGTGTGTAGTTCATTTTGCTTTTCTTTAACTCACACAACAAATCAAAAGAAAAAAATCTAAACAACAAGCAACTGCAAGTTTCGATGATGTAACACCCTAGGATATACGTATTTTGGAGATACCAAAAATCATGAAATATGAAACATTTTACCATTCCGCAAGAAATTTTACAGTATAGAAGGCAAGTTGCTGAAGGAAACTTAGATTGAGGACTTGACCTGATCCATCATGGGAGCTTACATTATTTTTCATTCACTTCAGTTTAGAGGCAAAGACTATATTTATCTATAATGGAATGCTAACGAATGCAAATGTTGCAAGACCATAAAATAATGTTTTGCTCAGTCATCACAAGATAACTCCTGAAGGAGAAAGCAAATACAGAAGATAAATTAATTCTAGTTCAGGGAAACCTGCACCTTGGTACTTGCTTCATCCTTAAAAAATATGAAGCAAAAGAAATATGGTTGATATGGAAACATAAGGAATACGTTTAGACAGCAGGAAAAACTCTCAAATCAGTTACCAAATTCTGAATTTGAAGCCGCTCTCCTGAGGAAGTATACTGTTTATTTATATATGATAATCATATTTTAACACGAGAATGATAAGATGCAAGCTGTTCCTTAGAATACTTGTTTAAAAAACTGTATAAATATTTGTATGAGTTGTGTTTTGGGTTTGTTTGTTTGTTTGTCTGTTGTGAGAGGATATATATATATATATATATGTATATATTTTAGAACATAATATGGGAGAGGGGTGTTTTTTTAAGAATGATAGACCTCCTTTCTCCTGGAGACCTAGTGTATGGATGTCTTATCAATTATTTTTACTTAAATGACATGACTACTATTTATAAGCTTTATTGTCTATACCTTAAAAACAAGAAAACCTAGGCTGAAAAAATGTAAATAAATGGCTAAAAATTATATAGGAAGTAGCAGAACAGGAAGGTGAATCTGGCTTATGTTTCTCTCAAAAGCATAACCTTATTCCCCCTGTATTTTGCTGGGTTTCCCTTCTATATGATCCTTAAAGATATTTCAAGTCCTAGAATTACGTGTCATTTACTGTAATTGGGAGCATGTATTTCTTTATTCCTATGAATCTTATTATTTCCATGCCATCCTTCTATAATCAAAGGAATAAGAACCACCTACTGTGGCAGTGGTCTAGATGAGAAACGCCTCAGTCCTGAACTAAGAAAACAAGATGATAGGAGAGAGAATGGTCTAGATTTGGCAATTAATTGGAATGTACGGGTCAGGAAAAGGGAATAGGAATAGTTGATGAAAAAACAGAAGTAAAAGCAGGAGGAGGTTAAAAGAAAAGGTAATCTTTGCAGTGTTGGACATGAATACTTGATAATGAGATATTTTGCTATACCAATAACTAAGTCAAAAGGGATGGGGGCCAAAACAGCCTTTCCTTTCAGTTGTTCTTAATGACATACTGAGATACTAGTGAATTATTTCTGTGTACCAATATAAATGTTCAGCCTGGGAAAAATATTTGACACTTAAAATTTGTTCTTTAAAAGCAGTAATATATCCCACAATTGTCATTATATATATTAATCATAAAAATATTTCACAGCAGATTCTAAATTAATAAATGTACTGCAACACTAAAATGTGCCTCCCCCTTCCAGAAAAACCTGACACTGAATATTGAATACAAGCATACCTTTGAGATATTGGAGGTTCAGTTGCAGACCACCACAATAAAGCAAATATCACAATAAACAAAGTCATACACTTTTTTTTGTTTCCCAGTGCATATAAAAGTTATATTAACACCATACTATAGTATACTGAGTGTGCAATAGGCTTATATCTAAAAAACAGTATACATACCTTAATTTCAAATACATTATTGCTAAAAAAAAAAATACTATAATCTGTGCCTTCAGCGAGTCATCATCTTTTTGCTGGTGGAGGGTTTTACCTCAGTGTTGATGGCTGCTGACTGATCAGGGTGGTAGTTGCTGAAGGCTGGACTAGCTGTGGTAATTTCTTAAAATAAGCCCACGAAGTTTACTGCATCAATTGACTCTTCCTTTTTTACAAAAGATTCTTCTGTAGCATGTAATATTGTTTGATAGCATTATAGACAGTACAACTTTTTTTCAAAATTGGAGTCAGTTCTCTTAAACTCTGCCACTGCTTCGTCAACTAAATTTAAGGCATATTTTAAATTCCTTGTTATCATTTCAACAACCCACAGAATATTTGTCAGGCATAGATTGCATCTCAGTAAACCACTTTATTTGTTCATATATAAGAAGTAAATCCTCATCCATTCAAGTTTGATCATGAGATTGCAGCAATTCAGGCTCATCTTCAGCCTCTACTTCTAATTCTAGTTCTCTTGCTATTTCCATTACATCTGCAGTTATTTGTACCTTTCAAGGTACCACCAAAGGAAGTACCTTTCAAAGGTATAACCCCTCAAAGTCATTCATGTGCGTTGGAATCAACTTCTAAATTTCTGTTAATATTGGTATTTTGGTATCCTCTTGTGTATCACAAATGTTCTTAATGGCATCTAAAATGGTGAATGCTTTTCAGAAGATTTTCAATTTATTTTGCGTAGATCTATTAGAGGAATCACTATCTGTGATAGGTATGTATAGCCTTATTAAATGTATTTCTTAAATAATAAGACTTGAAAGTTGAAATTACTCCTTGATCCATGGGCTGCAGAATAATATTATGTTAGCAGTCCTGAAAAAAGCATTAATCTACTTGTACATCTCCATTAGAGCTCTTGGGTGACCAAGTACATTATCAACAAGCAGTAATATTTTGAAAGGAATATTTTTTCTGAGCAGTAATTCTCAACAGTGGACTTAAAGTATTCATTAAACTATGGTGTCAACAGAGGCGCAGTCATCCAGACTTTGTTCCATTTATAGAGCACAGGCAGAGTGGATTTAGCATAATTCTTGAGGGGCCTAGGATTTTTGGAATGGAAAATGAGCATGGTCTTCAACTTCAAGTACTAGCTGCATTAACCCCTAACAAAACAGTCAGTCTGTACTTTGAAACTTTGAAGTCAGACATTGACTTCTCTTGAGCTATGAAAATTCTAGATGGCATCTTCTTCCAAAAGAAGGCTCTTTTGTGTTCATTGCAAATCTGGTGTTTAGCATAGCCATCTTCATCAATGATCTTAGCCTGATCTTCTGGATAACTTGCTGTAGCAACTACATCAGCATTTGCTGTTTCACTTGCACTTTTATGTTATGAAGCTGACTTCTTTCCTTAAACCTCATGAACCAACCTCTGTTAATTCCCAACTTTTCTTCTGTAGCTTCCTCACCTCCCTCAGTCTTCATAAAATTGAAGAGAACTAGAGCATTGCTATGGATTAGGCTTTAGGTTAAGGGAATATTGTGGCTGTTTTGATTTTCCACTCAGACCACTAAAACCTGGAATATTGTAGCTGTTCTGATTTTCCACTCAGACCACTAAAACCTTCTCCATCTCAGCAGTAAGGCTTAAGTTTTGCTTTCTTATCATTGGAGAAGCACTTTTAATTTTCTTCAAGAACTTTTTCTTTGCATACATATTGTATGCAAAGTATTGGCCACAATACTTAAAAAACAGTATTGGCTGTTTGCACAAGAGGCCTATCTTTCAGCCTTTCTCAACTTTTGACATGCCTTCTTCACTAATCTTAATCATTTCTAGCTTTTGATTTAACATGAGAGATATGTAACTCTTCCTTTCACTTGAAGACTTAGAGGCCATTGTAGTATTATTAATTGGCCCAATTTCAATATTGTTGTGTTTTAGGGAATATTGAGGCCTGAGGAGAGGGAGAGAGACAGGAAAATGGCTGGCAGGTGGAACAGTCAGAACACGCATATTTATCAATTAAGTTCATTGTCTCATATGGGTATAGTTCAAGGTGGCCCAGAACAATTACAATAGTAACATCAAAGATGTCTGATGACAGATCACCATAACAGATAAATAATGATAAGAAAAGTTTGAAACATTGTAATACTTACCAAAACATGACACAGAAACAGAAAGTAAACATGTGCTGTTGAAAAAATGGCACCAATAGACTTGCTTTATGCAGGTTGCCACAAACCTTCAATTTGTAAAAAACACAGTATCGGCAAAGTGCAATAAAATGAAGTGCAATTAAATGAGGTATATCTTTACTCCCTCTAAAAGAAAGAAAAAAACCTTGCTATTGACAACAGGGATAAATTACCTCTAATTCTATGAAGAAAGTTCCTGAATTTTAACTTCCCTGCTGCAGTCTGAAACTTCAAGTAACTCCTAATCTAAAAATATAGTATACACAGTGACTACACTGCAATGCTTGTAAGAACTGAAGATCCGACATCTAGCCATGGACGTAATACTTCATTTGTTAAATATAAAATTCTGTGCAATATGAATGTAGCAATATTATATAATGAAAAGCAATTTTAGGAAAATCTAAGACAGGTCACTGGTTTTAAAATTTAGCATAACCTAACTTCCACTCATTGGGAGTATAATTGATATTATAGACTTTACTTTGTAGCCTCAAAAATATAATTCCCTCACTGCTATGATATTTCGGCTCTTGGCGATACATGCCATTAAAATGTCCAATGTCCAACTCTGTTTTTCCACAGTCTTTTCTCTCAAATAAATGGTGTGAAACTTGTGAATGAAGTGCCATTGTTTTAATTGTGTCTTCCATGGGATGATTTTCATCTGAAATGATTCAAGCAATGATTTCATACTTGGTATGCAGAAGAGATATAAGCTTCTTTTTGTCTTACATTCCTGACTTCAATGAAGTGTCATGTAAAGCTAGATTTGACTAAAAATATGTATGCTGGTATTTTAAAATTGACATGTAATTTCCTATATGGTGGAAAAGAAATTATTTCTAGAAATGTGGTGGTAAAAGCAGTTTCTAAATTAGCAAAGGCAGAAGGGTCTATTTTACTCTCAAATGATGACAGTTGTCATGAGAATTTACTTCATGGGCACCAATCAAAAAGTTTGATCAGACAATGTAAGGAAATATTTTGTTCTTCTCCAAAAAAGCATCTTTGTGAAAGAGAATTGAGTAAACAGAGTAAAGTTTGCCCTAGAATTTCACAAGTTAAAATAGCTCTGTTCAAAAAATTCTGATGGTCACTTTCCAATCAAACACATTTGGATATATGGAGAAAGGTGGGTGAGAAGTGATAAACATTTTGTTCGAGTCTTCATTTCTAAGAGGGGAAATATCCATAACATATTTGGGGGACTGCTTTTTCTTTAGAGTATAACTTTTTTCTTTAGAGTATAGCTTTTTCCCCCAGGGGCACAAATTACTTAACGATTATTAATTCTTTAAACAGACAAGAATGAATACTAATTTTGGATCAGATAATTCAATCATAGAATAGTCAGTTCTTCTAACTGCAAGGTCTGGTATTCAGACAGATTGCTGTGTATCTTTAGGCTCTAAGTCCCGAAACTGTCGGTGCATTAGAAATGCCCTAGGAGGTATTGTACTCTTTAAAAATATATTTGAGTTAGAGAATTAAAGCAAGCGGCTGGGTGCGGTGCCTCACACCTGTAATCCCAGCACTTTTGGAGGCCGAGGCGGGTGGATCACAAGGTCAAAAGATTGAGACCATCCTGGCCAACATGGTGAAACTCCGTCTCTCTAAAAATACAAAAATTAGCTGGGTGTGGTGGCGCATGCCTGTAGTCCCAGCTACTCGGGAGGCTAAGAAAGGGGAATTACCTGAACCCGGAAGGCAGAGGTTGCAAAAAAAAAAAAAAAGAAAGAAAGAAAGAAACAAGTAAAGAGAAATTCCATTGTAAGCATGCATTCCATAGCACAGTAATTTAGAGCACAGACTCTGTGATCAAAGGAACTGAATCTTTCCTTTAATTTGGAATAGTGAGCCTCGGGGTGATTTGCTTAATCACCAAAATACTATATTCGATGGCTTGGTTTCCTCCACTCTGAAATAAAGCTAGTAACCATTCTTAGATTCTTGTGTTGCCATGAGGACTGGCTGAAAACATCGAAAGCATTTCAAATAGTGTCTGGCACATAATATGTTCATCTTTACTTTAGCCTTTAAATAACAATATGGAAGAGAACATGTAACATTTGTTATTGAAAAGGATTTTTTTTCTCTCTTTTTCTAGGATTGTCAACTCAAATCCCTGCAAAAGTCAGGCAGACGATTTGAATGATTGTACTGTCCAGGTGGTATTTTTTAAAGACACTTTTGCATATTAAACACATAAGGATATCATTCATTTCCACCAAAATATATTTCCCTATATTTTACGTGGCCCTCTCCAACTACCTGTTTTCCCACACTTCACCCCCCATCTTTTACAGAGTACAAGGAAAAAAACAATCAACAATTACACACACCATGATGAAAGGACAACAGAAACTTGGTCTGAGTTTGAGAGAAGCTGGAATAAGAAGAGAGAACTGGACTGAAGGGATGCTGAACTGACGACATGTCACTATGTCAAGGCAACAACCACTACACACCCCTAGGCACTGCATCCTCACAGGAATATGAACTTCCAGATCACTGGGCTTTTCAGCAGGCCAAATATGTAAGATTTAGATACTTGCATGTTTCAAACAGATTTAAAAGAGCTTTGCAGACATTTGGTTAGACTGTGGCCAATGCACAACCTTCATTCTGCATTGTGATCAGCATCTACAACAAATGTAACATAGAATAATGATTTTTAAATTGCATTTACATGCGTTTTTTAAAAAATTCCCTTTGTAATAGAACTCCTTTATGTCCTTCAACTGAGTTTATCTGAATTTCATTTAACATTCCTTTCCACCACACATACACACATGCACGAGCACACACACACACCCCAAAACACAAATCTTATGAATATTGCATGTAAGTTTTATCAAATTTGTTGGAGAAAGTTTGTGTACATATGTATGTCTCTGTGTGTGATGTATAAACACATATATATTCATATTTTTCCTTTGTTATATTTTCATATTGCCTCAATTTATTACAGAAATTTCCAAATATGTAGAACAGTAGAATAACACCATGAACACCCATGAGACCTTTACCTAGATATAATTTTTGTTATTCTACCATATTTATTATATATTTTCTTCTGAATCATTTGAAGTTGCAAACATTATGATTCTTCTTTCTTAAATATTGCAACATACATTTCCTCAAAATTTCTAAAAATTTGAGCATCAACTGTGTAAAGGAGTTCAAAGTCATGAATATTATTGTGTCTTTTTTATATTCCACTTGGCTGTGCATTATTCATACATAAATTCATGTAACGAACAATATAAACTGTTTTCAATTTGTCTGATACTGTCCTAGGTCTAAAGATAAAAGATTTAGCACTGACACTCAAAAAGCTCAGTGTGGGGGCAAAGACAAGCCTTTGTGTAGCAAAACAGCAGTCCTGTGATCAAGGCAAGAAGTAGGCAGTATGGGACACTAGGAGATCCCAGAAATCAGAGATAAGGGTTAGAGGTCAAAGTCAAAGTTGAGTCTATATTGAGGAGTACTTTAGCTGAGATTTAAAAGATGACATGGAGGTGGTCGAGCTAAGAACTTGGATTATCATATTTTAGGTCCAAGAGGAACATGTGCCAAGGTTCTGAGGTAAAGATGATGTATCATGATGTAGTCAGGACATAGTTGTGGAAATCTTAGTGTAGCTGTAACATGCCAGGAAGCACCACAACTACTGCCTAGTCATTTTTATTTTGTATTTACTTATGAATAATCATCATGGCCCAATGCAGAAAACGTTCCAGATATGTTCAGCAGGAAAAGATCATAAACAGAATTAAGGGATCTCAAAATATTAGAAAGGTTGAAGCAGCAAATCAAAGCCTGGGCCTCCAGGAATGACCCACAAAATTAAACAGAGTTACAAACCCTGAGGATGCTTCTGGAGCTAGATGGAATCATTAGCTGCACTGGCATGCCCCTGCCACAGGACTCCTAGGAGTCCATAGAATGGGCCCTAAATATTGCTGCAGGAAACTCACTGATTCCACAACCATAACTGCCAGGGAAAACAGTTAAATGCAGATCAAAAGATGCCTTTTGCCTCCTTTCCACCCTCTAATAATCACACAAATGAATCTAAGTGGTGAGAATATTTTGCCTCCAGAATCCCTGACACAATGGAATCTGGGAAATGCACGCTTCAGCTTTTCAATCTTTTCCATTCTAATGATGACAGAATGGAATTTAAAGAGTCAGTCTAGGGTATCTACTAAAGTTGTTCTGAGACTGTCAGCCTGGCTTCATCTATCCAGTCTCTTTCTTAACTGATGCACCATTAAGACTACTGATGAAGTATTCAAAGGTGCATATTGTTGTCAAAAGTGTTTCCTTTTGCTTTTCTGTTTAGTATAAACTACATTATACAATCTTGGCCTTTAAGGTACAGTCATGCAAAAAACTTAACAGCTCAAACAGTTAACTTTTTAGCTTTAAATGTGTAATCTTTTAGTTTGGAAAATGGTAAAACATAAACACTGGGAATCAACTTATCATGTCAGCCAAAATTTTAAGCTAAAACAAATATGTATGTACTGAAGTAGGTTTATTGACTGCTAGAACCATACCACATCTACAAATGTGATTATTTGTAAACACCTACAAAATCAAATATTGCTCTTTGGGATGCAGAGATCAGTGTTATAAAACCATCAATGCATATAACTGATAAGGATCCAATCATTGATAAGGACCTTAGAAGTTATATATTTCAAACCCTATCAAATACAATATTCTTACAACAACTGCTTCAAGTGGACATCCAACTTCTACTTGCATATTTTAAGAAATTATAAATTACTTACTTACCTAGTTTATTTCAACTTTTACTAACCTATAGTAAAATGTCTCCTAAATTCTATCCTCCAGCCATGGTTCTATACTTTAGAGCCATTAAAATTAAGTATACTTCCGCTTCTGAATTACAACCTTTTAATATTTAAACTCTGCAGTCACATGCTCCCTAAATTTCTTCTCCTATAAGCTAAATAATTAGTTATCTTCAGTGATAGTTTCAGGCCATCATGACATCTTGCACTGCCCTTTAGCTTGGTCAAGAAGTGGTCAGATAATTGTGGAATATAAAACAATTACATTTAGTGTAGCGAAAACATGAACTATAATTTTGTAGGTAAATTCACACCATGCGTTGCTTTGAATTAAATTTACTATCAATTAAAAATTAGGTATTTTCCAGTGTACTTTTCTTAAGCCATATCTCTCCACTGTATACATTTTCATTTATAGTATCTGAAACTTCATCCCAGAGTTTTATTACTATCAGTATAGATTTGTTGAATTACATTCATCCTTAGCTTGATGACTTATAATTACATGATCAAAGATAGCTGCTATACCTTCAATTCTTACATCTTATTCTTAGCAATAAGAAATAAGAAGATAAAGGGCAGAAGAGCAGTGGCAACAAATTTTACCTGTATCTCATAGGTCAGAAACGTGTCAAATGTCCACCCTGAGTTGTAAAAGAGGCTAAAAATCAAGTATTTTACTTCCAAGCCTCTTTGATATAGAACAACAAAAAGCGAGGTGGTAAAAAAAAAAAAAAGGTTGATTATAAGCCAAACTACAATATCTGCCACAATGTGCCATATATAAACTCATATATAAACCCATTGATCACAGCAACTTGTACTAAGTACTCATAATTCATCCTTTTAATTATTCATTCTAGAAACTTTTCTATGATTATAGCCATTCTCTAATGTTTACATATTCTCTAATGTTTACATTATATCTGTTTGCATTATAACATTATATTCTATGATTATAGCCATATATCTAATGTTTATAGATACATATTTTTTACTTCATTTGGAAGTATGAATAACAGTTTCTGGTGTCCAGTCTTCCATCCCTTGTATCTTGCTCTATAATTTTTTCATTTTTTACGTTTGTTTTCCATCTATAAGTTCCTTCAGGACACTAGAATGCAATTAATCTAGTTAAGAAAAGTCAAAGTCATATACAGCAGTCATGTGCACATTTGCCTTCTCTTCAATAACTTGACTTCATTTCTCTATTATCAATAAATTTTCTAGCCTTTTGAGTGTGAGGCTTATTATCTCCAACAGAGAAATGCTGCAAGCAAATAAATGAGACTTATTTACTGTATTTCATTTTTAAAAAACATTTTTCACATCTAGGCCCAAACATCAAGCCTAGGCCTGCCTTTCTCTTCTAAATCTAAACAGAAAAAATAATGTTCAAGACACTTCTAGAAAGAAGACATACAAGTGGCCAAAAAATGTAAAAAAATGCTCAGCATCACTGATTATCAGAGAGATGCAATTCAAAATCACAATGAGATATCAGTCAGAATGGGTATTATTAAGAAGTCAAAAAATTCTCTGCAACTTCTCCAAATGTTGGAGAAGTTGCAGAGAAAAAGGAACACTTACACACTGTTGGTGGTAATGCAAATTAGTTCGGCTTTTGCAGAAAGCAGTTTGAAGATTTCTCAAGAAAACTAAAGACAGAATTACCACTTGACCCAGCAATCCCATTATTGAGTACATACCCAATGGGAAATATATCTTTCTACCAAAAACACACCTGCACTCATATGTTTATCACAGCTCTATTCACGACAGCAAAGTTGTGGAATCAACCCAGGTGCCTATTGATGATAGATGAGATAAAGAAAGTGTGGTACATACACACCGTGGAATACATGCAGCCATAAAAAAGAACAAAATGATGTCCTTTGCAACAACATGGATGTAGCTGGAGGCCATTATGCTAAGCAAATTAACATGGAAACAGAAAACCAAATACTGCTTGTTCTCATTTACAAGTGGAAGCTAAACATTGGGTACACAGACATAAAGATGGAAACAATTGGCACTGGGAATTACAAAAGAGGGAAAGGAGAGAGAGGCAAGGCTTATAAAACTACTTAGTGAGTCCTATATTCACTACTGGAGTGACAGGATCGTTAGAGGTGCAAACTTCAGCATCACACAATACACCCATGTAACAAACCTGCACAAGTACCCAGGGAATCTACAATTTTTAAAAAATGTTCTAAAAGAACAAACTCTGGAAATAAAATAAAATATCCTGTTCAAGCTTCTTTCCTTTTGAAATATAAAATCATAATTTTCTCTGAATTTGTAGAACTGCCTTCCTAAAGTCTAACAATCAAATCAAACTAACACATTTCCACTGCATCACAACTAGCATAGACTGTGATAGTATTTATTTAATTGCTTTCTCCACCTCCACAACAACATACATACAGAATTATATGCAAAGGAATAGCAGTTCACATCATTTTCTAAACTCCCAAGTTAACAAATCATGAACACAGGAGAACATCATAGTAGAGGAGGAGGTAACTGGTAGATTTCAGCCAACTGCACTCTTGTCATATTCATTTCTTATAAAAGGTCAGTATAGTATAAAGAGGTATAGAGATAAAATGGTTACAAAATAACAAAATTCTCATAAGTCCCAGTGTGTTGACCTCAGGTTGAATGTAGTGGAATGTTCTGTATCTCATGACTTGAAACTGTGAAAGTCAATGGATGAAATGTCATGAATATATAAAGGTAAGTGCATTTCCTTTGTGCTCTCGCTGTCCAGGGAACAGTCTGGAAAATGACGAAAGTGACTACTCATCCCTCCTGTGGTTAAAATCTTTGCTAAATATCATAATACGCATATGAGAAATAAACAAAAAAATCCTACACGAATAAGGGTCTTTATAATAATTACCCTATTTAATGTTGTTCACCTTGAAAAAAAATCACAAAACACCACTACATGATTAATGAGCCTGAAAGTTTTAGCTTCATGAAAACAAGTTTGCTAACTCAATTTTTTTATATCAGTCTCAGCAATTGAAATAAAAAAGGGCTCTACAATATGATGGTCTAGCAAAACTCAATTCTGTACTTATGCAAAAGTTTTTCAAAGTGCTGAAATATAAAAATTTACAATCTATTATAGACACTGTATGAAATTATTCAGGCTCACACATGGGATACTGAAAACAATTTCATGTTTGTTGCCTGACAGTTGAGGTCAATATCTCTGCATGTACTTAGGGAGATGTTATGTTTATCACTGTTTCTATAACTTGTAAATAGATTGAAACAGATGGTGTAGGTGTACACTGGTATCCATTAAGATGGGGTGATTTATTTTTAAGTAATGAACTTCAGAATATTATGAAACATTCTATTTATTTATAAGATATTGGGTAAACTATTTCTGAAAAAAAAAAAAAAGAAACCCTCGATTCTTGTTTATATATGCTCACCTTGAGAAAAAACACCAAATCACAATAGCATAAGATTTATGTATGTGGAACACAAAGTTAGTCCTAGTGAGTGAAGAATTTTTTTATACTTGCGAGGCTACTTTGTACACCTAAGTTTGAGGAAATTGAACTACCTCAATAATATTGAATAGCAATTTGGTGTGGTCTTACAAATCTGATTTGGTTTTCTAACTCTGCTCAAAAATAATTATAATTGCCTCAATATATTTTGTTCCTATACTTTAAGGTACAACATTTCAAATTCACAAGTCTTTTAGGATGGCACTGTTAGTGCCTTCTTAATGACAAAAATTCTTGAACCTTAAAAATGTAAGGCTCCTGAAAGAGGTTACCCATTTTATAAGTGGCAAAACAGTGATTCAAATCTCTAATCTGAATCAGGAGGTCACACTATATATACCATAGTACCTCAGCAACAGTGATAACTTAAATGAATGTCAGTACCTCATATAGTTCCATTATATACTCCTTGTATAGTTATCTTATTATTTATGTATTTTGTGTGTATCTATATTGTCGGCTAAGAAGTTAGACCTTCAGTGCTACAGACAGTAACATAATTCTTCTTTATTCTCTTCTGCACTAGGAACAATGCTGAGTACCCACTAGACACCTGATTAATGGATATATCCAGGAAAGTGATTGCTTCATTAAAATATAGTACATTGTGAAAACCTTATTGTTTTTAATTTACTCTCAATTGGCTTGACTTAAGGAAAATAAGACACTTAGATTATAGAACAAGCTCTATCTTCACTGATATCAAATATCAGTAAGAAAAGTTAAAATCATAATCTCTATACATAGAAAGGTAAAGATGGAGAAATTTTAAATACCAAAGCTGTTATGTATAAAGTACATGGAAATAGAGAGATGATATTATAAGAATTAAATTTAAGCTTTAGTCTACTGGAGATATGGCACTAAGAAATTCTGTGAAGTTATATTATGTTTATTACAGTATATGATATAAAAGAAAAAAACAAGGGAAAAAATGACCCAAGTGCAGAACAGGATACTGTACCATAAATTGTGAACTAATTAAAAATGATGTAGTATAATTTTTTTTTAATATGGAGTCTCACTCTGTCACCCAAACTGGAGTGCAGTGGCACAATCTCGGCTCATTGCAACCTCCACTTCCCAGGTTCAAGCGATTCTTCTGCCTCAGCCTCCCAAGTAGGAGGGACAACAGGTGCCACACCTGGATAATTTTTGTATTTTTAGTACAGACAGGGTTTCACCATGTTGGCCAGGCTGGTCTCAAACTCCTGACCTCAGGTGATCCATCTGCCTTGGCCTCCCAAACTGCTGGGATTACAGGTATGAGCCAACGCACCTGGCTGTGTGCAGTATAAATGTTTAATGGCAGAAAATATCCATAACATAATAAATGAAAAGTCAGCTGCAAAGCAATCTGTAAACCATGATCTCATTATGTATGTGCATGCACATGTGATTTTGTGTGTGTGTAACAGGATAGAAAATGAGAATCATTCTGTATCAGTTCTGACTAAAGTTTCAAGACCATAAATAACAAATAGTTCCACACTATCAAGGCAGTCACTTAGGCACAAAAGGAGTGACCAATATCAGTGTTTTGAACCTCAGATGAGTACTCATTTCATCTGAGTCTCAAGAACGACCAGCAGCAGTGTAGGAGCTTTATTGAATTATCCTCCAGCATAATGAATGGTAGAAGGTCCTTCCCCTTCTCCTCAAGCCTTTTATGAAGATGTTTTCAGGAAGACCAGTCAGAAAGCTTGATGTGTGACCGAGAAATTCAAGGCACAGATTTACACCTGAATAATTATAATGAGTCTAAAACTGGCCAAAGCAGTTTATCAGCCGAGAGTAGAGGGCTGTATTTGGGACATAACAACAATCCCAGACTGGGGCAAAGGTGTTTATTTCCTGTAGACCAGATCTGGGTCACGTGAGAATGAGTTGGCCTGGGTTGCTGAGGACGGGTCTTGCCATTATCAGGCATCTATCGTTGCATAACAAGTAACTACAAAATCAGTAGCACACAAAATAAACAATTGTTCTCACACATCTGCAGGCCAGCTAGAGGTCAGTTTGGGGTCAGTTGGACAGTTCTGTCTTAAGCTGTGGACCAGGTGGAGTTGGCTCCTCAGTCAGTTCTACTCCACCTAATTTCATTGTGAAGCTCAGGCTGAAGGGGAGGAGCTACCCAGTGATAGCATGTGGAATTACTGTTTGAACTATTTACTGTTCCCCCAACTACCCTTACTTCCACTGAAAGATCTTCTGCCTCATTGGCATTGTTTTTTTTTTTCCTTTGGCCAATGGGATGTTAATAGATGTGAAGCATCAGAGATTGAAAAACATCTGTGCCCTTGAGTTTACACCAGGACCTCTGTGACAGCCGTGAAAAGGACATCATATGGGTGAGGTTGCTAATCTCAGAGGAGGGTGAGAGGACTGGAGAGCAAAATAAAGAAAGAGATACAAAGTTGCCTTCCCCATCTTTCCCAATGAAGGTTTCCCATGGGAACCAAGTCTGAATTAGAGAAGGAAAGAGGTTACAGTCAAAAAAGAAAATACAAACATGACATTTCAATTATGAAAATAATTGCCTTGAGATAAATTTTCTTGTGAATACTTCTTGTTATCTAAGAATTGACAGAAAGTCTGCTAAAGATTTTACTCAGGACCACAGGATTTTGAATAACCTGGTGTGGAAGGAGAGGGGGAGGGGAAAGGGCGGGAAGTTTTCTGATTGTATTTTAAGAGTCCTGTTTATTCTGTGAAATGTTTATTTTTTCTCATATGTGTATATATGTGTGTGTGTATGGGAGAGGCAGGAACTGAAAGTGAAAAATTAACAGTAAAATTTAGTGGTTAACAGATTTCATCACGTGCTTTATATAAATTAAATCCATCATTATTTTTATTAACATAAAAAACTATACTTTTAAATTACACAGTTCTATAAAATTACTATACTTATCTCTTTTTCCCCCAAACAAAATAACAACAAAACATGTTCTAAGCTGTTTCAGTATTTTTTAAGTGTGTAAAAGTTTTTGGAGAAAGAAAATGGTACAGCAACATTGGCAATCAAATAATCTTTAGTGTTATCCCCTTATCCGGCAGCAGAAAACGTCTCAGTCCTCATTGTGGGGGGTGACTTGCCTCCTTCTGCTCTCTCTCTGTTGAGTAGTTTTTGTAGAAACTAATTAGGCCTGCGGGAAAGAAAAATACCTTTCCTACCAGCTCTAATTTCTACATTCCACAGGGACCTTCCGAGACATGTGCTTTTTACTGAGTCAAGCCATTAAACGCAGCAGATCACCCAGGAGAGGGAAGCAAGGGAAAAGGAGTCGTTTACTGAGAAAGGAGAAGAATCCAGAAGTTCTAGGGAACAGCATTCCCTGAGAAGCTAGCATGTGGTAGGGAAGCTCTCCGATAGCAGGGGTTATTGGGAGGATGGAATGACCAGTAACAGATAGAATGGTAAAAAGGATAATAGGCCTTACTAAACAATTTCCCTCAGAATACCCTACCAAAGAGGCCAAAATGAGATATGCTGTCATGTAGTGTGTAAATTAGACTGTACCTGAGAAGTTGGGAGTAAAGAGTTGAATCAATTTAGAATCTTCCGCAGTTAACCCTTCGGAAAGAGGAGATAAGTATATTTTGCAAAAGAGTAAGGTCCACAAATGGTGAAATATGACATATTAAAATTTGAAATGTCACCACGTCTCTCTCTCTCACTCTAATACTTTCAGTGGCTACTGCCACTTGAGAAAAGTTAAAACAGAAAACATTGCTATGACTGTGGCTAAAAAGATACCATCAGATCTCAATCCAACACAGTTCCTTTTCAGTACTGTCTCTGCAAATCACATGTCCTATCCGCGAGTGAATGAGGACTGTTCAAGACAAACCCATTCAGAGTCTATTATACACCGCATTAACTTTTACCAGGTTATTAAAACAAATGCCTCATATCAGTACTCTATCCTGGCTAAGGCCATAAAGAGGAAAGAAATAAAACCTCTGACACTTTGACAAGAAACACATTCAAGTGAAGAACAGTGTCAGAACAGGATTTCTTTCCTTAATTTGAGATGATTTATCTGAAAAAGTGGGTCATCATTTTTGAATGCTATAACCATTAGTTAAGTTCCCATACAGATTATAAATGTCTGTTCCTTACTTCAGACTGACCTCCACATATGTATCTTATGCCCTTTGTCACAAGGGTGAAATATTTTTTAAATCATATATGCATAAACTGAAAGAATGGATTTTAAACCTCAATCGTGTATGTCATTATATTCATATGGAAAATGTATTGCATACTTCATGTGTTGGACAAACAATAAACAATTAACATGGGCCCAGTGACAACTGTAATCCCAACACTTTGGGAGGCCAGTTCAGAAGGAGTGCACGAGCACTTGAGAACAGGAGTTCGAGACCAGCCTGGACAATAAAGCAAGACCCTCATCTCTACAAAAAAAGAGTTAAAAATGATAATAATAAGCTGGGTGCTGTTGTGTGCCCTTGTAAGTCCCAGATACTTGGGAAATTGAGGTGAGAGGATCACTGGAGCCCAGGAGTTCGAGGCTGTAGTAAGCTATGATCATGGCACTGCACTCCAGCCTGGGCAACAGAGAAAGACCTTGTCTCAAAAAACACACACACACAACATGTACTAATTGTTTTCTTGACCTTCCAAGTGCTTTCAAACCTAAACTTTCTAGACAGATATAGGAAATCTTTACAAAGATTATCAACAAATAATGATTTCTTTTTAATGACATCTTAACAGACTATTCTGCATTTCTTCACGGGTTCTTATATCAAGGGAGCAAAGCCTGGTAGTTGCTGCCCTCACAGTGCCAACAGAGAAACAGCAAATGTTCTTGGTGTTAATGAGTGATTACTCATATGTCATCACTAGGATGAAAGGAATCCAGGCATTTTGCTGAGGGCTGAAAAACACCAGGCTGGATTCTTGGTATAGCTGCTGATGAGAAATCTCAGCCCTGGGCCTCAGCGTTTTCACAACTCAGCCTTCCATTCAGACTTCCTGCAGCTCCAACACAGAGTCTCAGAAATCACAACTACAGACCCAGGTTTCTCCACTAGAAGCTGTCTGAATGGCTAAGGCAAAAGATAACAAATATGCCAGAATTCGGGCCTTCACCCGAATGCCCGCTGACGTTTTGGGCATCCAGTAGGAACTTATTCACTGACTGAAAGCCAGAGGCATCCAAATAATATATAGATAATACCAACTGAAGAATATACAGATAATAATAATACACAATACCAACACAGGAGATGTCCTGGCTTTTTTGTGTATGTTTATATGTGCTCTTGCCTCTATCCTTAGAACTTGGAGACTTCTGAAGATACAGGCAACAGCACGTATAAACAAACACATACAAACACAAACTCTGTTTTATTAATAGTGTATGTTTGCTTCTGGAAAGGAATATCAGAAACTTCATTGCCATTTAGGCGACCCAAGGATTGTAAACCAAGTTAGGGAAACATGCCAACTATTTACAAAAATAAACAAATACCTGAAACTTCTGAAATTTCAAAATTTGATAAATAACTTTTAAAAAGTAGATATGTCGCCTATATTAGGAGAGTCCCTAAATCTGGAAACAAGTGCCTCAAAGACTTGTTGATGCCAGATAGGATCTCTAGGAAGGAAGGGAGAAGTAGCAAATCTAAATATGTTAGGAAAAGAAGAGTCAGAGGCTAGGCCAGCAATGGATATAAACACTAGAGTGGCTTGCTTGTAATGAGAAGCACTCAAGCACATACTCAGTCACAGGAAAGCTACTGGAGTGGACAAGGATGAGTGGCCAGCAACCAAGTGGGCTCCAATAACAGAAGATGCTGTCTAAATATCAGCTTCAAAAAAGGACCTAGATTTCAAGGCACTTTTATTTGACAGTTTGAGGTATTTTCATGTATTAATAAATCTCCATATCTCGGAAGACACACTGCGACTGTGTCTTGCTTGAAGGTTTGAAGACACATATTTTAAACAATGAACTGTGCCTGTAGGAAATGGAAAAGTCGAAAGACAGCAGAGTATTTTCGTGACCTATTTCTGATTTCTGTGATGGTAGAATGTAGGTCTCCCCTTTTTCTATGGCAACACAGAGGCTTTGCTGTGCACTGAACTGTACACCATGTCCCCAAATTCAGATGTTGATGCTCTAAACTTTAATGTGACTATGTTTGGAGGCAGAACTTTTAGGAGGTAATTGAGGTTAAATATGGTCATAAAGTGAGGTCTCAATCTAATAAAACTGGAGGAGGAAGAGGAGAGGGAGGGAGGAGAGAGAGAGAGAGAGAGAGAGAGAGATCCCTTAACCACGATGAACAGAGAAGAAAGGCTGTGTGAGGACAGAGCAAAAGGTAGCTATCTGTAATCCAAGAAAAGAGACCTTACAAGGAGCTGAATCATCTGGCACCTTGATCTGGGACTTCTAGCCTCCAAAACTGTGCAAAAATAAATTTCTGCTGCTTAAACCACCCAGTCAATAGTATTTTGTAATGACAGCCTAAGCAGAGTAATACAGGCTTCATTCCCCTTAGGTGGGATGACAGAAAGTGATGCAAGACGGAGGAATCCCTAAGCCACAGTAGAATGAGGAAGACATGAATAAGGCTATGCCTAAGCGAGAACTTCTGAGGATGTGGACAAAGATTCATGAAAAGGAGAATATCACGATGCCATTTGGAACAGTTGAGGGTCACTGGCCATACCAAACTAGAAAGAAGGGGAAAAGGTTCTGAGTCCTCCTCTTCAGCTCTCACTTCTCTAATTACAATCTATCTTTCTGCTCAATGCCCTTTTCATTCTTTCTGTATTCTCTTTCAATCTTTGCTTTCTCATTTTTCATTTTTTCTTCTTTTTTACCTGTTTCCATCATCCTTTTCATTCTCTCTTCCATTTATTCATATATGTCCAAATTAAGTAGACATTTTATATTATTTTGTTTGACCAATCACGTAGTAACATTGACTTTATGGAATGAAATTTCCAGAAAAAATGTAATACTTTTAATGTAAATTGTAGATGATTTACAGAGTAAAAGATGGACACAGCAAAAGCTAGTTTGGTCATTCACTAGCACTGGCAATCAATCCTCTTTTACCCATTTCAACCAAGCTGAGTGAATTTCTAAGAGTATAAATCTAATGGCCTTTCTGTAGTTAAAGTGCATAGAATATACTACGTGAAAGAGTACACGTATGTGTGAGACGGAGAGAAAGAAAAACAGAGAGAGAACAAAATCAGGGTTATAAGGAAATGGAATTAATAAAACCTTGTGCATAAATGGCATAACCAAAACACCTAAGTGCATACTCCTCTTACCTCAGTCCTGCTGACACAGCATTGCACCTGTGCAATCAGATAAACGCTAAAGCAAATGAGCATGACGTTCCAAACATAAAGTATTAATACTAGGAAACTTTATGTGCATTTTATCTTACTATTAAGATTTTACTTCACTTATCAAATACAAAGTTACTTTTGCAACTCTTGGACCTGGCCTAGAAGTGACCTTTAAAGGCTACTGCAACCTTTAAATCCTTCTGCCCACACATATATTTTTTTAACTATTCCAAGCTGAGATGGTTAACCAAGTGGATAAAAGGGTTTGGAAGTGTTGCTGTACCATAAAGGTTATCAGAAATATCAGTGTAGCTTGAACCAAATTAGCGAATCAGCATGCAAGTGGTTTTATAGGTGTAGTTCAGTGTATTCATCACAGCCATTCATACAATGTTATAAGAAGGCTAATGTAATGCGCTTTCAAGCAAATAATGTAGGGCATCAAAGATGCTACCCCAGATAGAAACTTGAAAGTCATGCCCAACTGCTTACTATGTCACCTAACAACAGTGTGTATGACAATGAGGCCACGCTTCAGAATTCACAAAATATTTTCAGACTCATACTCTCTCAACAACTTTTCACTAGGCAGAGTTGCTATTGCTGTCTCCTATTTTATTTTGTTTTTTGTTTGTTTGTTTGTTTTGAGATGGAGTCTCATTCTGTTGCCCAGGCTGGAGTGCAGTGGTGCAACCTCAGCTCATTGCAACCGCCGCCTCCTGGGTTCAAGTGATTCTCCTGCCTCAGCCTCCCGAGTACCTGGGATTACAGGTGCCTGCCACCACACTGGCTAATTTTTGTATTTTTAGTAGAGACAGGGTTTCACCATGTTGACCAGGCTGGTCTTGAACTCCTAGCCTCAAATGATCCACCTACCTTGACCTCACAAAGTGCTGGGATTACAGAGGTGAGCCACTGCACCCAGCCACTGTCTCTCATTTTAAAGATTAAGAATGGAAATTCGGGAGCATGTATCCAGCAAATACCAGAGGAAGATGCAAAAGCCTAGTTGTCTGGCTCCTGGCCAGTGTCTTAGTCCATTTGTGCCACAGTAACAAAATAACAAAATACCTGAGATTAGGTAGTTAATAAATAATAGGTATTTATTTCTCACAGCTCTCGGGGGCTGAGAAGACCAAGATTAAGGTACTGGCAGGTTTGGTGTCTGGTGAGGGCTACTCTGCTTCCAAAATGACACCTTATTGCTACATCCTCTGGGGCTGACAAATGCTGTCCTCACATGGTGAAGGGAACAGAAAGGAAAGGACACACTTCCTCAAACCCTTTTATAACAGCTCTAAATCAATCCATAATGACTCCACTCTTCGAACTTAATCACCTCCCAAAGGCGCCACTGCTTAATAACCTATTAAGTTGATGCAAAGGCGATTGTGATTTTTGCCATTAAAAGTAATGGCAAAAACCACAGTCACTTTTCACCAACCTAATATATTGGCGATTAAGTTTGAACCCATGAATTTTGAAGGAGATTCAGATCATTCTCCTGATTCCCCAAATTTATGTCTTTTTCACAAGCAAAATACATGTATCCCATCTCAGTAGTCCCAAAAATCTAAACTCTTTACAACATTAACTTTAAAGTCTAAGTCCAAGTCTTATCTATATATAAAATCTAAATTAGATATGGGTAATACTCAAGGTATGATTCATCCTGAGGCAAACTGCCCTCCAGCTGTGAGCCTGAAGAAAAGAAAAATGTGTGCTTTCAAAATACAGTGGTGGGACAGGCATGGGATAAATATTTCCATTCTGAAAAGGAGAAATGGAAAAGAAAAATTGAGTAACATGTCCCAAGTCCAAAACCCAACAAGGTAAACAACATTAAATCTTGTGGCATGAGAATAATTTTTTCTCCATGTCCTATCTCTGGATACAAAGGGGCCAGTATTGGGCCTCCTTGGCTCCAAACAGCTCTGCCCCCATGTCTTCATTGGACATAACCCACACAACAGTTCTCAGGCATTGGAATCAGGTGTTTTCAGGGTCTCCCAGACTGGTATTGCATGCTGATGCCTCTATAGATCTGAGATCTGGGAGGTGGCCCTGCGTCTACAGTTCCACTAAACATCGCCCTAGCAGGGCCTCTCTGTAGTGGTTCCAACTTCACTGCTCTGCTTGGCAATGACCTAGTAGGGGCTCTCTGTGGCAACCATACACCTGTAGCCATTCTCTATCTGTGCCCCAAGGCTCTCTATGGAATCATCTGAAGTCTAGGTAGAGATAGCCATACCCTCACAGCTCTTGTACTCTGCACACTTGCAGAATTACTACCACACAAACACTGCCAATGCTTACTGGTTGTGCCCTTTAGTGGGGCAGTCCAAGTCACACGTGGGTCTGCATGAGCCATAGCTGAGGCAGCCAAGGATCACCCAGCCAATTTATGTGTAACAGAAACTTGAAACAGCCCTGGGCAGTGAGAACCAAGTTTCTACAAGAGCCCTGGGCCCATCTCTTGAAACCATTCTGCCCTCAAGGACATAGCACTCTGGACCTGTAATGGGAGTAGCAGCCTTGAAAATCTCCCTAATGCCTTCAAGGGCCATTCTTCTAGTGTTCTGATGAATAGCATCTGGCTTCCTTCTATCCATACTAACCTTATCAGTCACTTGGCTATACTTTTGGTGTTCTATTCTAAACATACCATTTCATTCTTTACAACCTGGCCAGGCTGAGAATGTTCCAGCTACTTCCATTCTGCTTCCTTTTTGATTATTAATTACATCTTGAATACATTTTGCCCTTCTCACAGTCCACTATAAGCAGTCAAGAGAATTGGTGCAGTACCCTAAACACTTTGCAGAAATTTCTTCTGCAAAATCTTAGTTCATTGCTCTTAAATTCCACCTTTTACAAAACACAAGTACATAAACACAATTTATCCAAGTTCTTTGTCACTTTAAAACAAGGATGTCCTTTCCTCTAGTTTCCAGTACATTGTCCCTCACTTCCATCTAAGACCCCATCAGAATTGCCCTTTATCATCCATATTTCTATCAACCTTCTGATCACAATCACCTAAGTAATCCCTAAGACGATTCATGCTTTTCCTACCTCTACGATTCTGAGCCCTCAGCAGAATAACCCTTTGTAGTCTAGCCTCTATCCATTACCCACTTCCACCTTTTCAGGTATTTGTTATAGCAACATCCCACTCTTGGTACCAATTTCTGTCATGGTCTAATTGTGCTGCTATAACAAAATACCTCAAACTGAGTAATTTACAAGTCATAGACATTTATTTTTCACAGTTCTGGAGGATGAGAAGTCTAAGATCTAGGAACTGAATGAATGGTTCAGTGCCTGGTGTTGCCCTCTGCTTCCAAGATGGTACCCTGTTGCTGCATGCTCTGCAGGGGATGAGTGCTATGTCCTCCCATGGTGGAAATTAGGAAAGGGAATGAACCTGCTCCTTCAAGTCCTTTTATAAGGGCCCTAATCCCCTCTTAATCCAATACCTTCCTAACTTAATCTTAATGCCTCACATCTTAATACTATCATAGTGGTGATTAAATTTGAGTACACAAATTTTGGGGAAAAATTCAAATCATAGCACCCAGTATCTTTCCACCTTCTCCAAACTTTGATCTACATATGAACAAAACTGCACATTAAGTTGTACTAATTTAGACTTCTATGATCTTGAGTACTGATCATCTGAGGTGCTCTGGATTAAACAGAAAGTGGTACTTTCTTATCCAGCAGCATGAAACTCCTCCTTAAGTATTTTTGTTGAATTGAGTGAGCCTCAAACACTTGGCCAGCTTCTTTGCAATACAGAGGAGCAAATTGACAGGAATGACTATTGTTCAGTGTTATGTACAGCTGCAATGTTTTGATTAACTGTATGTATAGTCCATAAGTATTAATATTCATATTTAACTAGCACTTAATTTTATATTTTATAGAGTAAACCAATTTTTTGAAAAACTAGGACCTGTCATTCAATTTATTCTTTTCCCTATATAAGAGAAACTAGAGTATCTATTTGTTTAAGACTAATTGAAACACAGTATCAACAACATTGGTAGCATGTTATATTTAGAAAATGAAAACTTATTTAAACTATACATTTATATGAATATATCTGGATAAATATAAGAAATAAATTTTACTTTGTAATGATTATGTTTCTAGTCTTTACATTGAAATTGAAATAAGCCTCTGCATTATGTTTCTCTTGTGGGAATATTATAATTATTAACAAACACTTTATTTTTTGTCCCTATGAAAAAGTATTTAATTCTTACTCAACTAATGTGTAAAAATGTTACTATCAGCAGGGCGTGATGGCTCACGCCTATAATCCTAGCACTTTGGGAGGCTGAGGCAGTTGGATCACCTGAGGTCAGGAATTCGAGACCAGCCTGTCCACTGAGGCAGTTGGATCACCTGAGGTCGGGAATTTGAGACCAGCCTGGCCAACATGGTGAAACCCCGTCTCTACTAAAAATACACACACACACACACAAATCAGCTGGCCATAGTGGTGGGCACCTGTAATCCCAGCTACTCAGGAGGCTGAGGCAGGAGAATTGCTTAAACCTGGGAGGTGAAGGTTGCAGTGAGCCAAGACCACACCATTGCACTCCAGCCTGGGCAACAAGAACAAAACTCTGTCTAAAAGAAAAAAAAAAAAAGTTACTATCAAAGAAAGCCTAGCAGTGTGTTCTATCTCTACAGATATTCAATGGTATTGTAATATACAAAAGTGTGTCATCATAGATCATAACTTTCAAAAGGAGAGATTGGGTTCTAGTCTGTGCTATTTGATAAGCAGATACAGTCACTGAAAGCTACAGAAAGAAATTACTATTTGAAACATTCTAGGGGAAAAAAGTTTTCAAGTATAGTAAACCTCTTTTAATATTGAGTACACTTCATAATGTACCAGAAAAAATAAAACTGACATTTAACAAACATTGTATTTAATATCTGCTTCTGTAGGCCGGAAGCTTGGTCACATGTGTGTTTTATGGCTTACAGCTTCTGTGCTAACTAACTCACAGTTGCAAACACATGCTGACCAATTTGATGATGTCCTAATGAAAATGTTGTCAGGAATTTTCTCCAACATTTCCCACTGAGATCAAATCACCATTGGACTTTCTTCTATACAGTAGCTTCCATTTCAGCCCATAATGTTCAACAGTGCTTTCCATTTTATTTAATTAATCCTACTGAGGACCATATTTACTGCTGCCACCTGAGAGAGAAGGTATGATGAGACAGGCTTTTGCAGTCATTCTTGGCTCAGAATCCTCTTTTCAACATTAGGAACATATGGGCAATGTTGGCTGCTTAAGATCACACCCATCTGCTCAGATGCTGAGAAATCTGCAGGGAAGCTACTTTCTTCCTTGCCTTAGGGTTTAAGTGTCATAAAGTGATAGGTGCATATGAACAAGTTGTAGGGCCTTTCACAACAATGCCTCCATTTCATCTAGATCAAAATGGGGGCCCGAACTCTTCTTTCCTTGCTGCTCTTCAACACTTGCCAAAATATACTGGGAAAGGGAGCAAAACTATGAGTGTTTTAGGCTGCCAGGAATAATAATGGTACAGGTACCTTGGAAACTTAGTTAAATCCTAAGACTGACTGCAGGTGAAAATAAACACCTGATATGGAAACAGGCCAAAGATCCACTATGATCATTGTCATACTAAAAGGGCATATCTCTCAGGTGAGAATAACAGTCCATGGTTCATAGTTCTCTGTCCATGCTAGGAAATTGTCATACCAAATAGACAGTAAAGATACATTAACACATTGACTTCTAAAAAAATCAACAGCGTGCCCAACATCCAGTCAATGAAAAAATAATGCCAAATAACTGGTAAATTTCCCATACATTCAATAAACAATTTAAATATGCAAACATATTTAACCAGAATATAATATGAATTAAACGCTGGTAGACACAAAGAACGCATGACTGCACAATGACAGTACCTTAAACCATCCCACCTAGGCATCAAGTCTTGTCAACCCTGCCAGACTCACAAACCATCCAACATTCAAGGCAATCCTCAACACCTCTAATATCTATTCACCAATTATTTTAACACTGACTTTCTACTATGAGTCAAGTACTGAACACAGATCTCTCTATATATATGTATAACCTCATTTAATCTTCAGAGAGCTCCTTTTGCTTGATCGTGTCTTGTTACTTAGAACTCATGACTACATTTATTCACCTTTAATGCATGCCTCAGTCCTCTCTAGATTTCACATCTGTACTAATATTCATCCAACAGAAAGGCAGGCAGAGACCTAAGCATAGACGTGCCTGACCAAAAGGTAGAGATGCTGAAATCCATGCCAGAAGACACCAAAATGCAGATGGCCCTGCTGTATGGAAATCCCTTTAAAGCATATACAATTATTCTATGTAGTCTATATAAAGTTCTGATGAGCCACTGTGGTGAGGGGAGGAGAGGGAGTAGACGTGGCATTTGTAGGTGAATAAATACCTGAACTTGGTAATAGTAGTAGTAGTAGTACTGTTTATAATATGGTGTTTTGTATTTTTAGATTCTATCTTGACGAAAAAAAAGTTCTTAGGTTATCACAAAACAAAGCAATTTAGGTAACAGGTTTTCAACATTCTGATTTTTGTATTCTCGGGTGTCTAAATGTTATGTTGTGATGTTGCAAGGATGGTGGAAGATACTGATTGGATTATGGGGTTGACAAGGGTTATCTTCCGCCTCCAACTAAATACATATATACAACCAATCAAATATCTGAATAATAACTCTGGATACTAGACTACGAGATCTCCTCTGAGAAAACAGCTAGTAGTCCAACAGTGAAAGCATGGAGTAGTCCAACAGTGAAAGCATGGAGTAGTCCAACAGTGAAAGCATGGAGTAGTCCAACAGTGAAAGCGTGGAGTTCTGAAGTAAAGTTGCTAACATGGGGGTGCAGAGAGCAGTTGACTGAGAGGAGATACATTATGGAGGCAAAGTCAGTGAGACATAGTTATGGGACTGGATGTGGAAGAAGAAAGAGAAAAGGATTCCTAAATTTGCATAGCTGGATAAATTGCTGACATTAATTGAGCTAGAGATGTGACGAAAGAAAGTCGGTATAATAAAAATATATATATTGAGTTTTATTTGACTCAATAAATGTACATGTACATGAAAATATCCACTGACAATACCAGTAAGATGAACTGGGCTGACACTCTGTGGAATATTGCTTTGTTCTGAAAGAGATAAAAGCATTTTCCTGCCAGGCATTGGCCTGAGACCCATGTGTCTTCAAAAGCGCAGCCTAGGAATAATACATGGGGCCTCCTAACTTGCCAGTAGATAGACCAATACTCCTAATTAGGCAGTTTTAAAGAGAGTTGCTGCTAAGTCTTACTTATTTAAGTTCCATGTGTAATTGAGAGCCTATTTCTGTTTGCAGCAGTAACTTCCTGGCTTCCCTGCCAGTGGTCACGGCAAAGACAACCACAGATATGACAGCATTTCCCATTGTTTGCACATTATGCTATCAGAGATAATGTGGAGGAATTTTGAAAGTCACAAATATGGTCTCATTTCATAAGAAGATGCCTTGCATGCAAGAAAAATTATGTGGATTTGTGGGGACTGATTACAGGGCAAGATGAAAATAAGTAGTAGGAGCCACAAATCTTTATTATGGGATCCTGGATACCTCTTTTTAATGCCGTTAATGCCCATATTTAACGCCTGATAACCAGAACTAATTTAACCAGTTAAAAATAATCTCCCTAATCTGGGAAGCCAAAAATGCAACTGCTGGTTTCATATTAGACAGAAGAGGTGGAGACAGTATGTGCTTCTTGAAGAACTAGTATATTTGATGCCAAAATGACAACGACTATTTGATCAATACAGTCATGGATTTAAGAAGGAAGGAGTAGTCAACAGTGCTCAATGCTATAGTTCTTCCTAAGTGGAGATTTAAAATATTTCACTTAGATTTGAAAATTCTCCATGACCTTAACAAAAGTTGATCCAATACCATCACGAGGACTGACTTAGCTTACAACATCAAGTAAAAAATAAAAGCAGCTCTTTCTTTTATCTTCCTATATTAATCTGCTAGGGCTGCCATAACAAAATGCCACAGACTGAGTGACTTGAACAACATATATTCATTTCTCAGAGTCTGGATGCTGGGACTCCAAAGTCAAGATTTCAGCAGACTTGGTTTCTCCTGAGGCCTCTCTCCTTGACTTGCAGAAGGCCACCTTCTCACTGTGCCTTCACATGGCCTTTATTTCTCTAAATGAACTTCTCTAATGTCTCTTCCTCTTCTATAAGAACACCAGTCCTATTGGATTAGGGCCCATCCTATGACCTTATTTAACCTTCATTACCTTTTCAAAGGCCCCATCTCCATACAGTCACATTGGGGGTTAGGGCTTCCACATATAAACTATGTGTGTGTGTCTGGAGGAGGGGAGAATAATTTTGTCAATAACAGTTCCTTTCCTTTCCTTTCCCTTCCTGAACAACTTAATCCAAAAGCCTCTCGTTAGGGTCAAGCAAGAAAGGCAACAGCCTAAGGATTGGGTGGGGCTAGACTACGTTGGCCTAGTGTAGTGTGTCAGAGCCTCTGTGGGTGAGGATAGTGACCGGAAGACAGCTACAGTACACTAAGGGTGTGAAGAATACCGAGGTTCAGAGTGTCAAGGTCAAGAAAGGGAAAGAGAACACCCATGTCAGGAGTTAGGGAAGATGGCTGATCATGGGTTTAGTGGTGCCAGGCAAAGACAAGAAGTGTTCTAACCAGCACGGAGGCCCAGCACAAGGTGTCAGGGTACAGGCAGAAGAAGGAAAGTATCCACTCAGGAAGGGTGACAGCAGCCAGCACAGGATAAAGGAGGTCAAGGTGAGGTAAGAAGGGGACCCTGCTAGCAGAGGGAGTGCCTTGCATGGGATCTCAGAGCCCTATTGTGGTGAAAAGTACATGGTAGTGGCAGCCTGGCACAGGTTATCAGAGCGTGAGTGGTGTTCATATCCATTTTGTGTTGATATAACAGAATGCCACACACTGAGTAATTTATAAACAGTATACGTTTATTTGGCTCATAGTTCTAAAGACTGGAAAGTCCAAGAGCATGGCACTGGCATCTGGGGAGGGCCTTCATGCTGTGTCACCCCATAGAAGAAGGTGGAAGGGCAATAAAGGGCAACAGCAAGAGGAAGGAGACCAGACTCATCCTTCTCAGGAACCCGTTCTCATTATATCAGCATTAATTCATTCATGAAGGAAGACCCCTTATGACTTAATCACCTCGTAAACATCCCACCTCTCAACACTATTGCATTGGGGATTAAGTTTCCAGCACATAATCTTTGGGGAACACATCTATACCATAGCAGAAGGATATTCATGGGGTAAGATGGTCATGGCAGGAATGAGATCAGTTACATACAGGAAAATTCATCAAATAAGTAAAAATATTTAGAGTAATGGGAGCCTGTTTTTCACTGTCAGAGAAGGGAGTTACAAATCTAGAAATCGAAAAAATTAGAATGAACTCTGTGGTGTTAGACTGGAATTGGAAATTTCAGTGTGAATATACGATTTCCAGTATATATGGAGGAAGTTACAAATGTAGATGCAAGTGAGTGTGTGTGTGTGTGTGTGTGTTTGTGAACTTGCATGTATTCCCTAGTCCTGTCCATTGAGAGAGCCTGGAAGTAGTGTTGCATTCATAGCCATGAGTGTAACCAGATTTTGCATACTAAAAATCATTTTCCTTTTAAAAGAACCAAGGTTCCTAGTAGAAATGTTTGATTCCAGGCATGGGACAAGAAAAGTAAGAGGTGAGTCTGAATCTTCTGTTATGCCATAAAATAAGTATCAAAGACATGTCAAGAGGACAAAGAAGCCAGCACAAAGGAGCTGGCCCTGGTCAAATCTTTGCCATTTTGAGTATCAGAATAAATAATAATAGTAATTGATTTTAATTTATTTAATCAAATAGAAAACCAGAGTTCATACAAATAGAAATAAAGAAATATGTAATGCTATGGTTTGGATCTGTGTCCCCGCCCAAATCTCAAGTCAAACTGTAAGCCCCAGTGTTGGAGGTAGGGCCTGGTGAGTCTAGGGGTGGTTTCTCATGGTTTAGCATCATTCCCCTTGCTATTGTAGCAAAACAATGCGATTTTGTTGTTTAAAAGTGTGCAGCAGCACCCCACTCTCTCTTAATCTTGCTCCAGACATGTAAGATGCACTTGCTTCCTCTTTGTCTTCTGTCATGATTGTAAGTGTCCTGAGGTCTCCCTAGAAGCTGAGCAGACACCAGCATCATGCTTCCTGTATAGCCTGTGGAACCATGAGCTAATTAAACCTTTTTTCTTTATAAATTACACAGATTCAGGTATTTCTTTATAGTAGTGCAAGAACAGACAAACACATGTAATTTAAAAATTTGGTAAGAAATGAGATATTTACATAGATTTAAATTACCACCCCATGAAATATTTACTAATTGCAAAGGGACCAAGAGTAATTTACAGTGGAAAAGCCTGAAAGGTAGCATCTTAACTAAGTGATCATTGTGAGCACTCTTAATAAAGGGACAAATTAATGTCATAAGCCACCTGACAGGATGCAATGAGCAGAACACAATATTACTCCTGGGATTGTCTTACCTATGATGTGTAACTTGAATCTACTCATGAGAAAATGCCAAATAAATTTGCAAAACAATTTATAAAATATTTGACCTGTACTTTTCCAAGATGCCACTGTAAGGAAAGTCTGGGAAAGACTGAGGACTGGTGCCAGATTAAAGGAGGCTAACAAGACCTGTAACTGAATGTACTGTGTGATTCTGAACGGGATCCTCTTGCAATGAGGGACATTTATGGGTGAAAATTAATTGGATCCTGAGAATTAGTTGTTAGTATTGCTTCAGTGCTAACGTCCTGATTCTGATAATTGCATGTGGTCCAATAGGAAAATGTCTTTGCTAGAGGAAAAACACACTAAAAGATTCAGACTTGAGGGGGTAACAGGTTGGCAATTTAAACTGGTTCGTGAAAACGTTTTCTACACTGTGTTTACAAAAAGTTTTGAAGTTTGAGGTTGTTGAAAAAACTTGAAGAAAAAAAAAGACAGGAAATATATAATGTACCTGTACAGAAATCAGACAAATGTGGAGAAAAGCAGGCCAACGATTTACTGAAAAAGGGCATGAAGAAACTTCCAGGGATGATAGAAATGCTTTATATCTTGAATGGAGTAGTGGTTATTTAAGTCTATAAATTAGTCAAATCCCATCAAACTGTATACTTAAGATCTATGCACCATGCTGCATTACACCTTAATGAAGTTAACAACCATACAAAAATGAGGCAGCAAGTTCAGGCAATTCATCCAAACTGCTTGGTTTAGAAAAAGAAAAGAGAAATAAAGTATAGCTAGAGGCAGATCCAGAGTCAAAGAAAAAAGCTTTCCTTTTGTTTCTCTTTTGTTTTCCTTTTGTTTTTCTTTTGTCTCTGGATGTGTCTCTGGAACATGTGACTGTATCATATGAATCATCTGAGCACACTGAAGGAGAAAGCCAGTGCAGAAAGAGAGGCTGGAACTAAGGAGAGAAAGAAGATCCAAGACAGAAAGAGGGCAGATGGCAGATCAGAGTCATGGAGCAGGCAAAGTAGGATTTGGTTGGAAGTGTACCTCACTCTTGGGGCCAAATGAAAGAGGCTTTAGGGTATGGTGGCTATAGGTAGCTGAGAATCTTCTCATTGAATATCCCTAATTATTTGTGAAGTAAGATTGGGGTTATCTTTTGAATACGAAGAGTTAAAAATGCCTAAGGGAGTTTCAAAAGGTGGAGCAAACTTGAACTTGGAATACAGGAACCAGGATAAGGATCTGGCTAGGTATTCTCATAATGTAATGGGAATAGTGTGTCTTTCCTCATTAATCTAGACTTCAGCAAGACGAAAAGATAATTTCCTTAAATCTGTCCTTAGTCTGATTATGCAGCTTCAATCATCTTAATTCCTTAAATCCACCTTACAGAAAAGCAATTTGTTCAAATAAAAAGGCTCTGAAGGATATAAAGCAACAGGCCTAAAAGAAATGCATCATGTCCTGACCCACTCAGCAACCTGCTCAATTTTACATGATTCATCTCTGAATGAACATGATGATGATATACTTTGTGTTCTCTTAGCCTAACAGTGTGAAGAGGTTGAGCAGGTGTAGAAATTACTCCTGAAAGGGCTAAGGGAGATAACTTTTGTAATGGTTTATAGACTGCTTATATGCTTTTCTAGCTGGGGACAATTTTTTTCTTTCAAAGCGTTATTTTTGGTAACCAATTTACCAGGATGCTGTATATCCCATAAACTTTCACTAACAGATTTACTAGTTTAATCAGGTTTGAAAGTTCAAAAACTACTATATTAAATAGCGAATCAGAATATTAACAGAGAACTCAGGTTTTTCCAAGACTATATCCTCTATCAAAAAAGGAATTGGGCAGCCTAAGTTTTTAGCCTTCCTCCGAGTGGCTCTCACCTCCTGAGAGGGTATGATATTCTCATTGTTCTTCTGGAACTTGGCTCAAATCCACTGGGTCTTTTGCTCAAGTAGCTCCCCTCCTGTAACAGCCAATAGTATCAGCTAAATGGCTTGAGGATTCCATTTTGACCAAAATTTTGAATATCCTATGCAACTAGCATAGATTTATGATAATTCTAAACAAAATGATTGCTCCCTTTCTGAAACTGAACTGTAACAGTATTATTCAAAAAATGTATTTCCCCAATAGAAACAAACAAACAAACCTGGTGAGTTTATTTAATTTCATTACTGTTATGAAGGAAATAATAAGAAGGCAGTGCTTTGTTTCTGATGTGTATTCAAGCAGCCTACTCAGTGATATCAGTGGAAAAGATGTTTATTAAAGTTGCATTAACAGCTAATTTAAGTAAGGAGAATTGAGTCCTTTGCTTTAAATACAAATGTCCCCATAGGTGCAATTTATGAAATTGTTTTACTTCTGGGTTTTTTCATTTTTGTTGCATGATTTGGTTAAGTTGGAGAACATCAGGCAATCACTTTTTTATAGCCAGCTTGGAAACCAAACATTCTTGTTCTAATCTTTGAAAACACATGGAATTGAGAAAAACAGGTTTTTTTCAATATCATTGGATCCAAAATCCCATAGTGATATTCATCCTACAACCTTCAAACCATATGCGTCTCACAGAATATTTCATGCTGCTCTCTGCTAAGTCACATTATGGAGTCAGACAACTTCCTTTGGATTGTGATATAACAGTTGACCTGGAAAATGGGAGATTTAAAACAGTCATCTCAACAGACACAGATGGACTCACACTAAGGCGAGTGGGAGGAATTCATGAAGCCAGCTGTCTGGAAATGAATGACTGACTCTCCTTGACTGATCTCTCCTTCAACCTAAAATAATACTCCTCAGATCATAACCTTTATAAGGCTGTTTTGATAAGTTTACTTTTAAGTTTTACCATAAAAACTGTAACTATACATGAGAGTAATTAGGCTGAATTCACCAGTGATGTCTCAGGACCCCTGATGATGGAGGGAAAACTGATCTTCAGCTATTTAGGAGAGGCAATGTGTTATAATAAAGAGAGCACAGGATTTACAGCCAGCCAGGGGTTCCATTCTCACCTTCACCACTTACAAGCTCTAATATCTCAGGTCACTCATTTGTTCTATAAGGTCAATGTGACTGGTACAGAGATGCTGTTGAGAATCAGTGACATAATACCTACAAAACAATTAGAATGTTGGCAGTGCCCAGTAATTGGCAGTTATTATTCATTTATAACAGGCTTGATTCATCTTGTTATCACTTGGTACATGTTGTTGTGCCTTAGATACACAATAAATGAAAGATTAAATTGTTGATTTTTAATGAGTTCCTGTTAACCAACTAAATCAAGTAATTTCATATTGAAAGCATTTTATAGGTAAATCTATATGTCAAAAATAAATATTTTAACCAGATTCACTCACAAAAAAAGCTGACAGAACTGAAACATTCCAAATATACTGCTACTAGTTGTTCTGCTATCCCAATGCAATTCCAACCATATTAAAAGGGTGGAAAGTTATGGAGGATAATCCTCTTTTGATTTTTCACTGGCTTATATTGTGTTTAAGAGAAGGAATCATGGAGTCATAATATTTTAAAGCTAGGGATAGGCCTTAGAAATCTCTAATTAACCCCTTCCTTTTATAGATGACTAAACTAAGGGCTAGGGAGACGTACTGACTTGCACATGATCATATCAGCAGAACCAAGATTAGAAATCAGGTCACAGAAATCTCAATGCAATTTTCTTTATTCTACATCATCCTGAATAAATCAAACCTATGCTGTAGTGATATGCTTTTGTGCTTTAGAAGAGAACTCTGTGGTGAGTTCTTATGGCACAAAAGGCATCTTAGATCAATGTAACTCAAAGTGAGACAGGAATCATACCTCATTCAGTCAACAGTTTTTAGGGGACTGATAAATTTAACATCACCTTTGTTCAGCTCCTTGGCATTTTGTCTGTAAATTATTCTAACATAAAATCTGGAGTCTTACAAATAATTGGTATTAAACACATGTTGTTTTTTTCCAAGGTAATGGTAAATGGTTCTCAAGAAAGAAATAAACTATTCTTCAAAGCAAGTTTTGCTTTTTGAGGTGGTATGGAAACATTCAAATGCATTCTTCTCCTTCAAAGGCAGAGTGAGTTAGCCTCAGAACACTTAATAAATGGATGCTCTTCGGAGGATACTCAACTGATTTGGGCCTAAGTTTGCTTCTCTGTTCATATCATGACACTAATACTAGTTATACAGTTATTATATGAATTAGCTAATACATGTAAAGGACTTAGAATGATAGCATAAGAACTTAACAAATATTAACTGCTACTGTTATTGTTGTTTATTATCACTATTATTATTACCATCCTTTGTTAAAAACAGATGCTATTCACATTTAACAATATTAAATTTTATCCTTTTTCCTCCGTATACCTCATGAGTGTAGCTCTCTCACCTTGGGTCCTTCTATCATCTGGTTAAATGGTGCCATTAAATTTTTAATCATAGTCAACACCTATGCTTTTTGCTACTGGGTTTCAAGGCTTCAAAAGAAAGTGACAATTAATAAACATTCATATTTGCTTCAATAGAATCTTAATGCTTTGAGAGTCCTCTTACTCTTCTCTTCTTGTCATTTTCCAAGTCTGCTAAGCTCCCCTTCATTTGGAAATCAAAGTGAACATAAGAAAGAAAAATTTGTTAGATATTTTAATAAAATCAGAAATAAATTTAATGTAGGCTATTCCTAGGTATCTGTAGGAATATTATTTCAAACCGCTTTAAATGACGGCATATAACTCCTTGATTGGCTATAAGAAAAATAATAGAAAGAATCAGAAAGATCTTTTTTGCATTCTCTATCACCTCAGACAGGGTCTCAAATAAATAGACCTCTATAAATTTTTTTTTTTTTTTTTTTTTTTTTTTGAGACGGAGTTTCGCTCTGTCGCCCAGGCTGGAGTGCAGTGGCCGGATCTCAGCTCACTGCAAGCTCTGCCTCCCGGGTTTACGCCATTCTCCTGCCTCAGCCTCCCGAGTAGCTGGGACTACAGGTGCCCGCCACCTCGCCCGGCTAGTTTTCTGTATTTTTTAGTAGAGACGGGGTTTCACCGTGTTAGCCAGGATGGTCTCGATCTCCTGACCTCGTGATCCGCCCGTCTCGGCCTCCCAAAGTGCTGGGATCACAGGCTTGAGCCACCGCGCCCGGCCTATAAATATTTTTGAATTAATAGATAAGAAATACCAAAATAACATGGCAAATTCAAGTGTCAGTCAAATTATTTGCAACTGTAGCATTTCTTCAGTACAGGGTTTTGTTTTCTTCTTTACACATCTTCATTGGTAACATCTGAATGGATGAGACTTACTTTCTTGCCAAGACTTGTAATGTGTATACCATTTGTCACTTTTAAGTGGACAATTAGTGGGTATTCATCATTCACATGCCTCAGTTGATTACACTGGAGGCAATGCTAAAGAAGGATTACCCTTCAATGTATTAACAACAGATTCAGGACACTGAAAAAACAATTCATTTCTCAAACACAGCACCTTCTTTCTCTTGATAAAGTATATTCTCCAAAGTTAGATCATTTTACAAAAAGCGTAAGGTCCTGACTATGATTACATTAAAGAACATGTGGTCACAGGACATATATTACCTATATTTTTAACTGCATATGCTCGTTTTATACTCAACTCTCCACTTTTATACCAAAACTGGAGTTAGTTGACTCTGTTCAACAGGTATTGCCTAAATTAGATTGCTAGGCAAATATACTTTAAAAAAAAAAAAAAAAGACTAGTGAGTACTGTAAGATTTCAGAGCAAATATTCTCATTCTGGGTATAAATTATATTTGATTTAGGATGGATATAAATTAGGTTTGATTCCAGAAATACCACCAAAAATATCCCCTAATTTATAAATATGTTTTAGGTGTTAAAAATGGAATGAAAGTCATTTTTCAAAATTATAGATCTATAAAGTACATTGAATAAAGCCCATTTTAAAATAATATGTATAAACTAATACTGACTTCTCTTCTTCCCCTGGGATACAGGAAAAGAAATTTTAGACTTTACCTGAAAGAAAATCATAGAATTTTCACTAACTCAAACTGAAAAAATAAGTCTCTTGGATCATTATTAAAAATGCTTAAAATCTATTGCCACAAAATACTTTCTCTGATAAACTCAGACCAACGTCTTCATTTTCTGTTTACCTTGAGGCATCTGCCTTAAGACAATTTCCTAATGTAGTTGGACTGCAAAGTCTTAGAGTCTAAAAGCCTGAGAATCAGAAGCTCCAATGTCCAAGGGCAAGAGAAGATGAATGTCCCAGATCAAGAATAGAGAAAATAAATCTTCCTTTCCTCTCCCTTTTGTTCTACTAGTGTCCTCGACAAATTGTATGATGCTCACACACATTAGAGAAGGGAGATCTTCTTTTCTCAGTCCACTGGTTCAAATGCTAATCTCTTCTGAAAACATCCTCCCAGACACACCCAGAAATCATCTTTTACCAGCTGTCTGGCCATATCTTAGACAAGTCTAGCTGACACATAAAATTAACCATCACACCTTTGAAGGGAAGGCCAAACACTAAATGGAATCCAAGAACAGCCAAACGAAGAAGGAGTCAGCTATGATACATTATTCGCCCTTAATAACAAGCTCTCACTAACTTCATGGACTTCTCAAAGTTTCATAATAACAATTAGCAATTGATAGTACCAACCCAGAAACTTTTGTCATACTTCATGACTACATTTCTAGAATCCCCTGAGAATCACAGATCAAATTTAAGAGAGTCAGTTCAGTATCATAGCATGAGGAATCCCAGGAGCAAATATTGTTCACCAATTAAATAACAGAAGGAAGACGTCATCTTACTGTCTCTATCAGACGTTTTCAGAAAATCCATATGATTTTCAGGAAATCAAAAATAAAAGCAAACATAATCAGAGTTAAATATGTCACATCTAAATAAAACTGATCCTTGAAACTGATCTAGAGCTGTTTCTTGATTCTAAAAACAATAGCATGACTGCTACTTGTCATGAAGTAGGGAGAGATGTTTTTATTCCAAATAAGGCAGGGAACAAACACATGCTACCTTTTAAAAAGGTCAACAAAAGGCACAGATGAAATAATCACATTACAAATACCCATAATAAATAATAAAAATGTACATTTCTTGGAATTAATAATTAAAGTAAAGGGAAATTTCTCTATTGACAACATATAACTTATGTGAGACATAAGGCTCTTTTGATAGCAAGCTGGTCATGATTCACAAACCTCTGCACTGACTATGGGTACTACTCTCTGTTACCAGGCACTCAGCTCAGAAAAAATGCTGGCTGATGTGCACCTGTGAAATTGAGTTGCACCCAATTCAACCTCTCTGGACAGAATCAAACACTGAGAACGATAAGAAAGTTATGTGAATTTGTAAGAGATACACGTATGCTGTTGAAGTCTAATAGAAATATTTTAACCACTGGCCTGAATCCAATCTGCACAGTAATTTAATAGACTATCAACCACGAATGCAATCCATAAGGCAAGTGAATGGGTATGAAATGCAATAGGCAATTTTCTCGGAAAGGGATTGGTAGAATCAAACTCATCTATGTGAAAAAGGAAGCTGCCTGGCAATATCACATAGTCAGAATTTTGAATAAGAAAGTGTAACCAATCATATCCTTATAATGTATTGCTTTGAAAAAAATTTTGATCAACACCATAGAACCTAATAAATCTGGAAAAATATATTATTCTTAGTCATCAAGAATTTCTCTTTCACTCCAGAATATTTTATTTCATTAAATGTATAGAAATTCCATTGAAACAGAACTTGGAACCAGTATTTTCTAAGAAATGTGTAAGCATACACGTGTAAATGATTTTTTCCTTTCAAAGCAATTTACTGCAACTTGTGTCATTTAGATACTATTTTAAAATGACACCCTCAGAAAATATTTTCCAAGTTACTTAAGGAGCCATGCAAGGAAATTAATCTTATGACTTTATCATCATAATTGAGAGAACATAAATTCAGAAATTCTTAAATTCAGAAATTCTAACTCTACTAAATAGAAACACATAGACTAGGTATAAAAGTATTTTGTAAGAGAAAAATATAAAAAATCTTTTGTAGGAGAAAGCCATAGGTTTTTCTTCATAGAAAGATTTCACAACTACACTAAATTGCATTATTTCAATGACCTGGAATTGTCTAAAGAGACAAGTAAACTTCATGGCCTGAATGTCCTTTTTAGCAGAGGATTAGATTCTTTTCTATCATATATTTATTGTGTCATATATGTAGAACGTAACACAAATATTATGCATCAGTTCACGGGTTAAATGCAGTATTCTCTGCCAACCATATGATGTCATGCATATAAATACTCGCTAGTGTAGTTTCCCTCCAAGGATGCTCAGAATTTTTTTTCATGTGAAGTAGAATAATGAAGAGAGTTTGGTTATAAAAGAAAGCTATTTTTTGCACTAAAGACTAGACCACTAAGAAGACTAAATAAATTTGAAAATAGCTCAAAAAATCCAATACCATATTTTATTCACTTATTGAAGCAACAAACAGGTATTGATAAATTATGTTGCAGTATTCTAAGCATTGGCATGCAGAAATTAATAAAAGAGACAATGGCCTCTGTCCTCATAGAGCCTGCATTATTATGTGGAAGACAAATATTAAACTAAGTTCCACAAATAAATATATAATTAAATGTTCTGATAAGGTCTATGATATAAAAATGTAAAGTACTTTGACACAGAAAAGGAGAAGATTAAATTTATACTGAAAAATTAAATACTGAATGGGAGTTTTGCAAAACTATTAGGATTTTCCAAGTGGATATCCACTTCAGCAGAGAAAGCAGCATAAACAAAGGTCTGCAGCATGGGAAAGATCTTGACACTTTCAAGGCATTAAAAGGTAGGCAGTGAGGCAAATCATCATTAGTGATGAAGAGTACGTAGGAGATGTGAGGCTGGAGAAATGGGTGCGGGCCAGGTCATACAGGGGTTGGGAGGACATTGTTTAAAATAAAATCTTTAGACAAATTAAATTTAGCATAATTTATTTGAGGAGAGAATGATTAAAATTAATTGGGCAGCACTCAGAACCAAAAAACGTTCAGAATACTCTGCCCAGCAATGTAGGAAGCAAGATTTTTATAGGCCAGATACAGAAGCAAAGTAAGAAAACCACTTGATTGGTTACAGCTAGACATCTGCCTTACTTGGGCTTCATATGAGTAGGCAGCCACCTTACTTGGACATAGTGCGATGAGGCACCTGTCTTACTTGGATATGGTGGGATGTGACACCTCTCTTACTTAGGCATGGTGTGATAAGGCACCTGCTTGACTTGGGCATGGTGTGATGAGTTGGTTGCTTGTAACTGGCTGAACCTCAACTACTTATGACTGCCTGAAACTCCACTGTTGGTTATACTTCTTCTTCTTCTTTTTTTTTTTTTTTTTGAGACAGAGTCTCGCTCTGTCGCCCAGGCTGGAGTGCAGTGGCCGGATCTCAGCTCACGGCAAGCTTCGCCTCCCGGGTTTATGCCATTCTCCTGCCTCAGCCTCCCGACTAGCTGGGACTACAGGCGCCAGCCACCTCGCCCGGCTAGCTTTTTTTGTATTTTTTAGTAGAGACGGGGTTTCACCGTGTTAGCCAGGATGGTCTCGAACTCCTGACCTCGTGATCCGCCCGTCTCGGCCTCCCAAAGTGCTGGGATTACAGGCTTGAGCCACCGCGCCCGGCCTGTTGGTTATACTTCTAAATTAGATGTTGGCTTGTTTAAATACTAAGTTAGCTTGCAGTTTGCTACATAGCAACTCAAGGTACAGAGGCAATCTCAAGCTAAACTGAAGTTGATTTAACAACGTATTAACAATGATGGCTCTTTTTCCTAAATGAAATTAGAAAATATTGAGGAAATTTAAATAAGGGAAGGACACAGTCAAACTTAATTCATAAAAAAATTTGCTGCAGCCCTGAGAGTAATGAGGGTGGAGATGATGGTGTGTGGCGTGAGGGGATGGACTATAGGAAGCCAAGAGTGGTTATGACACTATTGTACTTGGACTCTGGTGGTTTCAAAGGAGATAATGAGAAGCAGGCAGATTTAAAATACATCTTGTGTGGTATTACAGTGTAAATTGAATGTCAGCAAATAAATTAATGTCAGTTGCTTTTTCCTGATTTCTGATCAAACTTGGTGATAACTTCATATAAAATAATTTAAATAAAACATTTAATTGTAATCATTTACAGAAAACAGAATAAGGCAGCTGCATTTATAAAACTAATCACATATTTACCTGCCATGAGAGCACATAATCCATAGAATATCTTCTGATGAATACAGATTAATGTCAGTTTTCTATTGTTATTAGTTCCTACTAGGTGGGATTAATATCAGAATTTACCAATTCGTGGTGAATTGACTTTTATGTAGTTAATCTATGTAATTATGTAGTAATTTATGTAATCTAAAGGCTTAAGGAAATAGCAACAAAGAGAATATGCTTAGTCAGATAAAAGGTAAGTCAAAACAAATTATTTACTCATAAGCAAATATACATAAATATGACAAGGAAAATCATTAAACAAGATTTCCAACTTGTTCTAAAGTACTTGTCCCTGAATGTGACTAGAGATCTGGACACATAAAACTGAAAACAGTTATGTGCAAATACCCATATCAATAAAAGTTAAAAAGGTTTGAGTGATGTTAAACACAGCCCTCGGGGTAAGCTAATTAGTAAACTAGAGGGTCTTAAAACTCTCAAGTGCTATCTTTGAACTGAAGAAGACACCTACTAATGAAGTCCCCAGTGGACTCAAAGTTTAAATCTGGTAGTATGAGTATTTCTGTATCTGAATTTCAACTATGTTGTTGCAGTAAAAGCAATATGAGATGTTATTCAATAAGGAAAAAGAGGGTAAAAATGTTCACAGTACCATGAGCTGAAAACATTTCATTTTTAATTCCTTGTTTATATGGAATGCATATAAAACAGTCATGAGCAACTAAAATATCTTATAAACAGAGGGAGGAAAGGTTAAATTTGGGGTTATACTGCATTTGGTTGGACTTACAATAACTGGTAGAGGCAGGGTAGATATTTGAGGGACAACATAGCGAATTAAGTCTTTGACTCATTTACAAACTTAAAAAATATAGAAGTAAAATTTGCTCTTTTAAGAAGCCTGGTACACTACAAATATCAGCCTTTATCACCAAACAAGCTATTACTTCAAATAAAATATTTTAAAGCAGCATAATCAGAGCAGATATTTAATTTGAAAATCCATATGGATTATCTAATTGCCCTAATCTTGACAAGAGGAAAAGGATTGTTCCAATGGCTAACACTTTCTACTTATTACCAAGTATATGATTTATTACACTTCATAGAAAAGTCATTTGCTATGAGAGTTGTGTTTTTAATAAGCAGCCCACTATGACGTGTTACAGTGTTTTCCTCTTTCAGCAGGAGACTCTAGAGACACTGAGTGGGTTTCAGAGACAAGAAAACTTTGCAAACATCACTATCCTGAACTGACTTTCCAAAAGGGTTGTGACACACAGGAGCACAGGCTTAACTTGTGGACAGCATGCCTTTTTCCTTCCCTGAAGACAGAAGGAAGATAGCATACCTCCATGTCTAAAGTTTGGAGAAACTAGAAATATATTAACAAGGCAGAAACAAATGAAAAGCAAAAAAATAACGTTTCCACCAATACTGAACAAGCTCAATTAAACTAGCTCAGCATGCTCAGCACAGCCTTATTGTACCCACACCTATCCCAGTCAGGAAGATGTCCATGACCCTCTTCCAAACGGATTCCGAAGTCTTCATCAAAACCTCACATCCTCCCCTCCACCACCCCTCCTTTTTTAACGTTTGTCTTTGTAAAGGCAGAGAAAAGAAGGGAGAAGAAAAGAAAGGGATGGAGGAAATAAAAGAAAATAACAAAACTTTCTTAGCCTGCTTGAGACCATCACCTCACTTTGGTACAGAACTCACAAGGACAACAGTGTAGAGCTGCTAAGAAAGGAAAAAGCCCAGGAGAGCAATGAGCGATCAGTTTTCAGTCAGGTAGGCTTCTGAGAGTTGGGAAACAGCAGTCATTACATATGTGTGCCTGCTGCTTGGTATACCTGCATCTTACATATTCATCTGGCCTCTATTCTTATCTTTTTGTCTTACCCAAAATAGAACTGTCTTCGTGGGTTTATTTTTACTTTATTTGTAAACTCCCTGTAGTGTCGCACTGGCACTCAACATTTTATTGTTGCTGTTGTCATTTGGGATTTTAATATCCCTGATCTCGCTTATCAGTAGACATGTAGTAGTATAATTCAGGAGCAGAAAGTTCCTTCTGTCTCCTACTAACTAATATGTCTCCTGGCTAGTTATAACTTAAGTCTATAATTCTACCTGAAAATCAGAGCGTGATCTAGGTTCTAATGTTTCATCTTTTGAAATGAAAATATCCCTAGCACCTTATGCTGAGCTATCCATCATTGACATTTCAATGTAAACTTGTAAAAGTGGATTGCAATCACTTTCTAACACTTTGCCTGTGGCATTTATACTGCAGAGATGAGTTTCATGGAGGTAACCAGAGGGGTCATATATAAACCAGAGACCCAGACCAGGGAGTGCTGGCATAAATAGTGACTCTAGTAAACAAGAATTTTGTGACGTGGGAACACACACCTACTCTGAGGGCAGGAAATGGTGGAGGGGGCAGAAGAATGGCAAACTTTATATGCTTTGCAATTTTGTCTCCAACTAGCCGTGGGTCCCACTGTATTTATTATTAAAACCTTCCTTTAACTCGTCTTGTTCTTTTCCATTATGACAGGTATTTCTTAAGGTCATAAGTTGGTTCTAACTGCAGATCTTTGATATTTTATCAGTGCTTAGAGAGTTGTTTAATCTTGGGCTGAAATGCAAACATTAATAAAAATAGTAGAATCATAGGGGAGAAAGAAGTTTTCAAACAACACTTTTTTCAGAATTGGTGGAATGGAGAAAAATGTCGACTAATGGTTCAAACACTGAAGGGGGATGAGGGGAAGAGAAGATAAACAAATGGGAGACAAGGGAAATAGCTGATGAGGTTGTATCAATCAAAAAGTAAGATAGTAAAAATAGTGTTTTGTTCTTGGATGAGAAATGATCCTCTAGCCAGGGTGCAGTTTAATGCAGTAGGGGGATACTAATACAGAGACAGAGAGCAGAAAATGTAGAAATCAGAGGGACAAAGCTATTGGATTTGAGAAAGAAAATAAATTTATCTGTTTTCTCGAGTACGAGAAAGCTTTAGGATGTTCTAAAGGAAAGATGATGGGTAGAAAAAGAGAAGACAGGAAAAAAGCAGCCTTTAAATGTGGCTTTAATCCTTTCCCTTCAAGAAAATGTTTAAAATCTTTCACTGATCTTGTTCTGAACAATTGCAGGTATTATGTCTGTTTGCTTGCTTTTGTTTTCTTCACATTCTCCAGGTCAGTTGCAAGAGTTAGTTTCAGACAGAGGCAAGGCTGCTGTTAATCTTAAAGCAGTCTATTTTACTTTTAGGAAAAGTAAAAATCTCATTTTCTTTCAGACAGGGTTGATTCTATCGGGAAAAGAAAAAATAGGATTGAAATATGTTTTGTTCTAGATGGTACTATATTGCAGTAGACAAATAAGATGTGAAAATAAAAGTTTGTCGGAAGAGGTATGAGGTAGATAGTCAGCAATTGTTAGGACATATTACCCCAAAGTGAGGAAACTTTACTGCACAAACCACACATTCAGCCCAACATTACTCTGTTAGCCTATAGCATACTAAAAAAAAAATTTAAGTATCTTCTGAATATATCTTTGTTTTCACTTATTATTTATCTAGCCCAAACCTATTGTACAGGTTTGTTTTTCCTTAATAATTCATTGTCTATCCATCTTTATCCTTCAAAATGTAGGATATTTTCATTTCTCCTCTTTTCTCTTCATTTATTTCACTCTGTCTCATTCTCTTGAGCTCTGTCTCTCTCCTTTTCATTTATCTAGCTCTGCCTCATTCTCTTGAATGCCAGAGAGCTGGAAAGTACAAGTGTGGTTTTTTTCCTGCAAAGACTTTAAATCTAAACCCGTTTCAGCCTCAAGATAAACCATTCTCCTCAAAGTCATCCAAATCACTCTTTCCATTAGTAAATATCTCCGGGTCACCCATGAATGAAAACTGATTACTCTTTGCCAGTGTTCCAGGGAATCCCCAACCTTCAGTTCTCGAACAGCACATTCTTCTCCTCCCTTCAGTTCTCGTCTATAATCATTTGTGAGTGAATTTATTACTTCAGGCTTCTTCTTGTTTTGAACTCTTACCATTTTCTTTCAAATGTTGCCTAGCTTTTTTCCAAGATCCCCAAAGATCACTTTTTATTTTATTTATTTATTTATTTTTTTCACAATGGACCTCTCTCCTAGAAGGATGCGTCAACCCCTTCCCCAGATCACCTCACCAAGTCTTTATTGCCAGGTGATTTTCCCTTTCAACATTTATGTGGATGTTATTTTCACTTCCTCTCAGGAAAATGTTACCTTGACCTTTAGAGTGAAGTGTAAGGTGTATGTGAATGTGAGGTTTTTACAGATTACACATCACCTTAGGACAATTCTGGGAGAGTGTTTTGAAAACATCGGAGAGTGAACTGTAAGAAGAGGAATATACTAGAAAATTACCACAAATCCAACAAAGGAAAAGGCTTACTTACACATTCAGGCAAATGAAGAAAAACATGCAGCTAAGAGAAATAAAGAAATTGATATAGGAAGGAAATGAATATATGTCAGGAAAAAGAGAGAAAACAGAAGAGAGAGAAAGGAAGAGAGAGAGAGAGAGAGAGAGATGCAAAGTTAAATAGACGTTTTTAGGAAAGTAGATTGTTAGAAAAGGGATAGAAACTATTGTTGAGGACCCTAAATAAAAAGATTCATATGAACCAAATACATTCTTCCAATGTCAATGTATTTTTATTTAATCTGTTTTTGATTGTTCTCCCTTATTCATAAATTATTTAGGGGTATAATATTATTTTATTATTTACCAGTAGCCATTGTGGTAATTCATTGCTTCAAATAAACTATTTTATACATTGATTAAAATATTCTGGTACAACAAATAATGAAATAGGTAATATTTATTGCATAAAAACTCTGTGCTAGGCACTGCACTAAGCAATTTACCTACCTTTTTTCATCTTATCCTTACAACATCCCTATGAAACAGATACTAGCATTTTTATTCAACAACTGAGTCAACTGAAACTCAGAGAAGTTGAATAATTTATCCAAGATAAAACAGCAATTAAGGAGAGAAGTGGGATTCAAACCCATACATATCTAGCACCAAAGTCCATCCTCCTCACTACATGCTACTATAGGCTATCAACTGAGTTCTATTAGCCGGTATTAACATAATTTTGTGTAGCAAACCATTATGCTCAGGTTTAAATGGATATTGCAAGATAAATATTTCAAATCACATTACCTCATTTAAAAAATGGCTAAAGATATATGTATGTTGCATAAATAACACAAACTTCAAACTTACTAAAATATATACATATATGTATACATTAAAAAATATATATATTTTTTACATATTATAATAGAACCTTGCTTATCAGGTTTTAGCCAGTGACCTAGCAAGGCTCTTTTTGATTTAGGTCCTATGTTTTCTGTCATTTATGTAAAATTAAACTTATCTAATTTAAACTGCACAATTGAATGAGTTTTGACCTATGTATACACTCATGTAACTACCACCAAATTCAGCATTTTTATCACTGACATTTTCCTCATGTTCCTTTATCATCAATTCTCACCCTACTCTGGCTCATTGATGTGCTTTCCATCACTATATCTTTGCCTTTTCTATGGCTCACTACCTGCCATTACAAGCTATTGACTAAGTTTCATTAGTTAAGTTTTATAGCTATGGCTTTTCAGCCATACTGTATGATTGACAGAAATATAAATTTACATAAATGAATCATATAGTATGTAGTCTTCTGTGACTGTGTCATTCTTGTAGATCCACATTTTTACCTAGTATTATTTCTCTTCAAATATGAATTAACTTTCTTTAGTCATTGTTCTTTGTAATTGGGATCTAATGGCAATATATTCTCTACCCTTTTTAATCTGAATTTATTATTCCATTTTTATTTTGAATGATAGCTTCACTGGATATAGGTTGATTTTATTTTCCTTCTGCATTTTAAATATGCTTTTCTAATATCTTTGGGCTTTCATAATCTGATGAGAAGTCAAGCATGAAATCTTACTCTTTTCCCTAATAACTAATGTGTTATTTTTCTCTAGGTGCTCTCAAGATTTTCTACTTATTTTGGCTTTTAGCATTTTTTTTTTCAGACAGAGTCACACTCTGTCACCCAGGCTGGAGTGCAGTGGTGCAATCTCGGCTCACTGCAACCTCTGCCTTCCAGGTTCAAGTGATTCTCTTGCCTCAGCCTCCTGAGTAGCTGGGATTATAGACTTGCGCCACCACGCCCAGCTAACTTTCGTACTTTTAGTACAGGTGGAGTTTTGCCATGTTGGCCACACTGGTAGCGAACTCCTGGCCTCAAGTCATCTTCCCACCTCAGCTTCTAAAGTGCTGGAATTATAGGCATGGGCCACCATGCTTGGCTGCTTGTAGCAATTTGATGATGATTTGTCTGTGGGTTTATTTCTTGGTGTTTAACTTGCATGAAGTTCTTTGAACTTCTTGGATTTGTAGGTTAATGTTTTCCATCAAATTTGAACTGTCTTGCATCTTTTTTATTTTCTTTTATCTTGTCTCTCTTTTTAGGATTTAAATTATATGTATGTTGTACCATTTCATATGACCACTTCATATTTTCCCATAGATCTTAAGATTCACTTTATTTTTCTTTATTCGTTTTTCTATTTCTTCTTTAAAATGTATAGTTTCTATTGACCTATCTTCAGGTTCACCAATTCTTTCATATGTCATCTGCAATCTGATGTTGAGACCATCAACTCATTTATAAAATTTCATTGATTCTACTTTTCCACTCTAATGTATATGTTTTAGTTAATTATCATTTCTCTGTCTCATCTGTTTGTTCATTAAGGTCATATTTTTATTTAGTACTTTGAAAATATTTTCTTTTAATTCTTTTAAAATAATTATATGCTTTGAAGGCTTGATCTGTCTAATCCAATATCTAGGTGTTTTTTAAGTTAGTTTATATTGACTGCTTTTATTTTTCTGGTTATTTTTCACATATAGTTATTTTTTGACACTGGATTTCTGTTGAAAACCAAGATTTTGCAGATAATATATTGTAGTGACTCAAAATTTTATTATGTTCTCCTAAGAATTATTCTCTTCTGTTTCAGTAGACAGTTAATTTGTGTGGAATCCAATTGCAAACTCTGTTGCCACGCCCTAGTCTTCCACTCTGCTTGCCCCACTCAACCACCCTCCAGATCTGGCAGTATGCAGCCACTCATACAGATACTTTATTATAATAACTTCCCACTGGTGCATTTTCTCCTAGCTTTCTGTGGATCATGCCATGCTTGACAAATTTGTCAGTGAGCTGAAGATTTAAGCAGATATGGGGCTTATGCTTCCTGTTTTCCCTTGCTTCCAGGGGATCTCTTAATTTTCAATTGCTCTGTTGACTTGGGCTGTGTACTCTGACACTTCAAACTTTCTGCTGACTGAACTGGGCATGGTTCAGAAATACAGCCAGTTATGAAAATTATCAAATTCAAAGATCTAATTCTGTGACACCCCACATTTCAAGGGTATATCTATCTCTGGTCTCTGGCTGATTTCCCATCATGCCTCCTGAGGGCTCCCCTATACATAAGTTATTTAGCTTTCAGACAAATATTTGGACAGTTTATGTTCAGAATTTGGGTCTCCTTGCTTCTCATACTGCTCAGGATTTCTCCTATACATTTTTAGTTGCTTTTCCAGTCTTGAACTTTGATCTCTGGCACATTTAGCTTGTGGCCAATTTAGACAGTTTTGCCCTGGGGGAGGATGACACACTCAAGTCATGAAGCAACAGACTCAAATTTCTAACCCATTCCAGTTGTAGTTTTATGATTTTAACTGTCTTCTAGCTTCTAGAGTTTTTTAAAATGCTTTCCAGTGTCTCCATATAGTTGTTTGTTTATTTTAAATATTATTCAGTGTTATAGCTCTTAACTAGTGGATGTTCACATGACTATTTCACTCCCTTCCTTTCTGAGGTTCTACAATCATGCCTAGTAAAACCAAATCTGACAAGTCTCTCAAAATATTGATTTTAATTATTTGTGATATGCCTTGACTTTGGTTAAAATATATTTTATCACATAAATCATCCTTACCATGTTCATCTTTCTTTGTATGACTATTATATGTCTTGGGTGTGATATCTTTTTTTTTTTTTTTTTTTTTGAGATGGAGTCTCGCTCTGTTGCCCAGGCTGGAGTGCAGAGGCCGGATTTCAGCTCACTGAAAGCTCCACCTCCCAGGTTTACGCCATTCTCCTGCCTCAGTCTCCCGAGTAGCTGGGACTATAGGCGCCCGCCACCTCGCCTGGCTAGTTTTTTGTATTTTTTAGTAGAGACAGGGTTTCACCAGGTTAACCAGGGGGTCTCGATCTCCTGACCTCGTGATCCGCCCGTCTTGGCCTCCCAAAGTTCTGGGATTACAGGCTTGAGCCACCGCGCCCGGCTGGGTATGATATCTTTTTTATAAATTTTGTCACTAACACATTCTCTTCTAAATATAAAATCATAAAAATGACAATGTACCTGAAACAACCAATCACTGAAAATTTGTGTCTTGGATATCCTGTGTCAATAGGCAACCAATGGTCCTGTACTAACCAAACTAAATGGGGGAGTAAAGTAAGGTACCTTACATCAATATAAGTATAACAGAAGTGTTAATCATAAGGAAGCCAAACTCTGTAAAATGTTTAAAGACACTTATTCTGAGCCAACGGTGGGGGCCATGGCCCATGACACAGCCTCAAGAGATCCTGAGAACATGTGCCCAAGGTGGTTGGGTGACATCTTGGTTTTATACATTTTAGGGAAACATAAAACATCAATCAATACATGTGAAGTACACATGGGTTTGGACCAGAAAGGTGGGACATCTTTAAGCAGGGAGAGGGGAGTAATTTCAGACCATAGGTGGATTCAGAGATTTCCTAATTACCAGTTGGTTAAAAGAGTTAAGTTTTGCCTAAAGTTGAAGTTAGCAGAAAGAAATCCTTGAGGTGAAAATAAAGGGAGTTGTGCAAGCCAAGGTTCTTGTTATATAGAAGACACTTCTGGGTAGCAGGATTCAAAGAGAACAGATAGTAAATGTATCTTATCAGACCTTAGAAGGTACCAGGCTCTTAGCTAATCTCTTCAGGATTGGGATTCTTTACATATGCAAAGAGCCATTTCAAAATATGGCAAAGAACTATATTTTAAGTAAAATATTCTGATTTTCTTCTTTATCTGTCATGTGATGTTATACTAGAGTCAGGTTGGAATTTGGCATCTTACTGCTACAAAGAATCTCGTTTGTCAGTCTTAAAATCTCTGTTTTAATGTTAATGTGGGTCAGTTGTGTCTAAACTTTGAATGAGAGAGGGTATAATGAGGCATGTCTGATTCCTGCTTCTCTTCACAGCCTGAACTTGTGTTTCAGGTTTCTTGGGAATCCTCTTGGCCAAGGTAGGGGTCCATTTAGTCAGTTCAGGGGCTTAGAGTTTTATTTTTGGTTTATAAAGGATTAATGAGACAATCTTGATTAAGAAAATATTCTGGAGTTAGAGGGCCAAAGTACTTACCTATTGGCTCGTGCAAGACTTTTTTCTATCTCTGATGTTATGAAAATGATCATTAGATCATACAGTCTCAGTGATAATACAGAGAAGGAGTTGTATTTATATCGGAGGTGCTTGCTGAGATTGAGTCCTGCTCTTACATAGGATAGTTACCAACTAGACTCAGGTTCAACCTCAAGCTACTCCTAAGACCATAATGTTACAGCCTCACTAACCTGGCCTCTACCATGTATTACATACAGTGAACACAGCAGCCTGCTTTGATCTTTTCCTCTGAAGTGTCTCATCCATAAGCCCCTGCCGCAAGGCTAAATGGGAGGGGGACAGGCTACATCTGGGGCTTTTTTTTTTTCTTATTCTGAGTGAAGTATAAATTGGCTTCTTGTTTTGTTTTAGGAGTTTAAATGTCAAGAGTGTTTAATTTGATCTGCTTTACATATGTTAAGAAGGAAATTAGGAAGTCTATTAAGGGCTGAGTGCCAAGAGTTTTCATTAGTGACATGAGTGTATCTCGGTATCATTTTTTAAAATATTTGTAAGTTATTTTAGAGTTAAGAAATTTGTATTAATATGATAAAGTCAAAAAAAAGATCAAATCATAGGATCCACAGCCTAAGGCACTACTGTCTTTGATCCTTTGAACACACTTCAGCCAGGAGTCTATCGGGCTTGGAAAGGAGATTAGGAAAATCAGAAAACAGTTAAATTGACTGAAGTTAAAAAAAGTTTATGGAGATATGGAAAAGAGATTTTTAGTGGTAACTGAATAAGGGGAATAAGTAACAAGAATTAACATTGGAGGAGCTGAGCTACAGTAAGGAAGGAGTTGTGAGGGAAGGGATTAGTGTGTTTCAGATTTTTATTTGCAAGGTGTAGAGAAGATAAGCAAATAGGGAAGCTGAGATTTGGGCAGCTTTGATGAGAAATGGGACTTTGAGGAAGAAGTATTTAGGTATTATACTACCTAATATACAATATAATGACCTACTCCAACTCTGAGTATCTTAAAATACAGAATTTCTCTTTAACTTATTTAGAATGAACTTTTTTTTTTTTAATGCTACAACACGTTGTGATGGCTTTTAAAGTCATGAAAAAAAAAAGACTTAATTATATTAGAGTAACTTTTCAGGGATTCATAGAATTTTAGACATAAGTTGATTTCCCAGCTGCACCTCTGATGAGCCAAGACTGCCATTTTCATCATGACAGTCAGGTTGCTGAATTTGACAGACAAGCCAGAGCAGGTACAAGCCATAATTCAATTACCACAGTAAGGTACCACTCTGACACTAGAAGAATGCCCGATCTGTAACTGGATATATCAAATGGAATAGAGAGCCTTAGAACTATGTGAGATTGCCAGACTGTGGAAGTCTAAGAAACCCCTCATGAGATTACAGGATAGAAATTAGTATTTAAGCCACATCTATACACACATAATTTATTGAAACATTTGAGTCTTTTCTATGAAAAGATAAGAAGTCTGTGGCCGGCACAACTGAATTGTTTTAGGGTCCTTTCCTGGACCCACAGGCTAAGATCTGATTCACTGGTACTTGGAGACCTCAGAGGGCTGAAAAAATTCTTCCCTAAAGAAACTGGAGTAGTTTTCATTAATTAAATTCAAGGCTGGGAAAAGGGAATGTGTTACTGAAATACTACAACAGTGACAATTCTAAGGTGCTGAAAATTAATAGAGATTAAAAGGGATAATGATAGATAATGTAGGCTTTGCATTAAGAATAATTCCAGGACTCAGAGCTGTAGGCTTCCATATCCATGACTGAATGTCTGTTTGTCACAAAAAGAATGCAGAGCAAGACAGGGAGTTTATAGGATCAATCTATAAACATGTGTCAGAGAATGGCAAGAAGTTTTCTGCACAGTGTTGAGATCCAGGGTCTTTAGTAGCACATCACACAGCTGCCCCAATGTATTAGTCCATTCTCACAGTGCTATGAAGAAATACCCAAGATTGGGTAATTTAAAAAGAAAAGAGGTTTGACTGACTCACAGTTTTGCATGGCTGGGGAGTCCTCAAGAAACTTACAATCAGAGGGGAAGGTACCTCTTTACTAGGTGGCAGGAGAGAGAGAGTGAGTGCCAGCAGGTGAAATACCAGACATTTATAAAACCATCAGATCTCATGAGAATTCACTCACTATCACAAGAACAACATGGGAGAAACCACCCCCATGATTCAATCACCTCCCACCAGTTCCCTTCCACGACACGTGGGGATTATGGGCATTATAATTCAAGATGAGATTTGGGTGGGGACACAGCCAAACCATATCACCCAGAGCATAGTTTTGCAAAGGAGGAATGTCTAGATCAAGTCAGTACAAGATATATTTAAAGTCAAAAGTTTCCATTCAAACTTACTTTCTTCCAGAATCCTAAGAGGCCACCTGTATCCTCAACGCCAGTGAATGTAGCTACAGAGGAGGAAAAGTGAGCTCCTGTGGCAGCCCTCAGGGACAGAGGCAAATAGAAGACTTCTAGATGTGTCAGGACAGCCATGGGGGCCAGGAAAACTGATATAGGAAAGAAAACATACAAAGAAAGAATCTTTAAATGGATAGGTCCTCATGGACATGGATAGAAAAACTTCTTCACTTGCTATAAGGAGATTTTCAGAACCAACCTGGTGACAATGTATGGATTATGTCTCCTAATTTATATCCTGTTCATAGGTATTGGTCATCGATGGCATCTCTGACCATTTAGCACTACTAATCCCCTGAATCATATCAGAACCTAGATGTAGGAAAAGATACTTTAACAGATCTAAGTCATCTAAGAACTTTGGGATGTAGCAACATCCTATGTTTGTTTTAGTTAATGGCAAGGTCAAACATTTGTTGGCATATAATACCTCAGAAAAAAAGTAATCAATGAAAACATCAATTATCCTCTCTGATTGCATAGAAAATACCTCGGTGAGCACAATCAGTTTGAATCAGAAAGAACAAGGGCAAAAGCAAGAGAAACAAACACAAAGGCACAAACCCAGTAGAAGGAATAGAACTTCAAAAGATTGAGATTTAGATGAAAAGGGATGCTGGGTGTCAAAGTATACATTACAGTCCTTTTGGATAAAGGGTAAATTATAACACAGTCAAAAACTTTATTAAAATGTAAGTCTTACACCTTTTCCCTCATCCTAACATCTTAGGAAATCTCTTTAGTTTCATACTGAGCTATTCAGCTCTAGGCCCTTTGTCAAGCTGGGTTGAACTGTGGAAAAGATAAAGATAGGGAGGTAGCAGGAGACATTAAGTTGAACTATACTGGAAAGGATATGGCAGTAACTGGAGAATACACCTGGAAAAAGGCAGAAAGGAGTAACTAGAGATTTCTGAAGGAGCTAGAGTTATATATTGAGTAGAGATTCATCATGGGTTAATTGGGAGGGGGATATTTTATTTTAGTTTTATTTATTTTTGCTTGGAGGACAGAAGGAAAACCATAATAGCAAGTGAAGGTATTTCAGTTTCCATAAAGAGTAGAAATATAGGGAGATAGATATGACTCCTTCTCATTTTTCAGTTCTCAAATGTGACCTGCCTCCAGAGGTCTTTCCTGTTCTTTCTGTCTAAAGAAACCACACACACCACACCTCCCTCCAAGTACTCTCAGTTGCATCAATTGTTTATAAACTTCACAGTATTTGTTATCACAATCTATAATTAATCCTATTTATATATTTACTTACTTATTTTCTGTCTTTCCCATGAAGATTTAAATTCCATAAAGTAAGAAGCCTTTCCTGTCTTGTTGGCACTCTTCACAACCATACCACAATTCTTATTTCACAGATTATATACAATAATTATTTCATAAATGAATGACCAATTGAAAAATTGGCTGAGTTAATTAGTGAATGGGTAGAAATTTTCTAGAAAATTCTGCTCTGTTATGTACAGTATAACCTTTTAAGTCTTGATTTGTTCTGATTACATTGGTATAAAGAAAACAAATAAATACAATCATGATTTACAATTAATCATATTCCTTCTATTTTGTAAGAAGAATCAGCCAACCCTCCAAGTTTAAAGAATAGGACAAAATCAAAGAGGAATATATCTGTACTCACAAGATTGAGGATTCCATATTACTGTCATTTTATAAAATAAATAAATATGTACCTTAATTCATATTTGCTTTTTTGAAGAAAAGCTTTCGTTCCTTGATCAGCTTGGCAGCTTGTTGCTCAGCAAAATTTTATCCCTTTGGATACAGTATGTAAGGGCATTTCTCAAAATTAACTTTAGCCCATTTTCTCTATATCATTAAAGGATGTAACCTCCCTACAGTCTTATACCTAACTGATATGTTAATCATTTTAATTGAGTTATTACCTTTGAATTCATATAAGAACGTAGATATTCTACTCTAATCACCTTTTCCACATAGAACTATATATAAACATAAAACTAAATATACATGATTGTCCTTCTTTACTTTCTTATTTGTCAACTATTTTCATAAACCAATTAGCCAACCTTGCATCAAAGAACTTGAGTTTGTCTTTGAAGTAAATCCCTATTCCCTAGGATTGCCTATCACTGGTGTATTCTCAGTCATTACTTTGCTGATCTCTGACAACTCCCTTTCATATCCTTGACAAACAGAAATATCCACGATGATATTATGGCTTGCAAGCTTCTGATTGTGAATTTATTTTACAGTCTTTCAAATGCAGCTCCTTTCTTGATTCTAGTGTTAGTAATCAAGATCAAATCTTCAGTAAAATGTATCAGGACTACTGAAACACTATACTAATTGGTTTTCCTATTTCCAGGTCAGAAGCACTCAAACTAGCCTAAGACCCTCTGGAGTGGAAGTCTCAAAACATTTTGGGTTGCTCACTTCTTGGTAAAAAGAATCTGGTGTGTGTACTCACAACATATGTGCATTTCTTTATTTATAAATGATGTGTTTGTTTTATTTTACTAATGTATAATGTACAGTTTTAAATATACAAACAGAAACTTAAAAGGTGAAGTAAAAATAAATAGAAATTCTAATATTTTATTCCTGAAGCCCAGTGACTCATAGATGTCTGCCCCAGGATGGTGATTAGATGACTCAAAAGTCTGTAACTCCTTGTATTTTATATGGGCACATACAGCATTCAAGTTATCTATGACCTCTTAAGATCCAATGACTACGTCACACTGCCCCTGATAGATTTTTCTAAAACATAGATCTTATATTGACACCCCCTTTCTAAAATTCTGCAACAGTTTGATAGATTACAGTCTCTCTTCTTTGGTTAGCAAACATAATTCTACAAAATCCAAGGCCAAATTTTGTAGTGTGAAATCTCCTAACAGGCTTGCTGACCAAATGGAAGACACCCTTTTTCCAGCACACTGTTCATGCCACGCTTTTCTGGTCTTTTGTGTCTACATCTGTATGGAGAAAACTACCAGTCATATCTAAGTAGTAATTCCAGCTACCATCTATTACTTAATTACTATTACACATGTTCATTATCTCATTAAGTACTCACAACATTACAAGATAGGTATTTAAGTTTCAATTTACAGAACAGACAGAAGAGTAAACTATAAATCATAAATCGCATTTTACCACATATGACACATTTGTTGTTGATGTTTTGTTTTTTGATTTTGTTTTTGTTTGTGACAGGTCTTGCTCTTTCACCCAGGCTGGAGTGCAGTGACTGACATGTTCACAGCTTACTGCAGCCTCAATCTCCTGGGCTCAAGTGATCCTCTTGCCTCGGCCTCCTGAGTAACTGGGACTACAGGTACACACCACTACACCCAGATAAATTTTTTTTTATTTTTTATTTTTGGGGGCAGCTACGTCGCCCAGGCTGATCTCGAACTTCCAACCTCAAGCAATCCTCCCAAGTCAGCCTTTTGAAGTTCTGGGACAGAAGACATGAGCCACCATGCCCAGCCCAAATATTACATATTTGAATTCAAACCCAAGCCTGAGTAATTCAAACTTGAGTATGTTACCACCACACTGATGTGCTTCCATACCTCAAGTTCCATCTCAATTGTAAAGCTTGTCTTGATACTCCAGCCCTACCCCCACTTCATTCCTCTCCAGGCAGCATAAGAAGTTATCTTTCCTGTTTTTTAATCTCTTTATTCATACATATAGGCACTTATAGTCAACATTTGAGTACTTCGTATGTGTGTCTGTGTCTTTTTTCCCACCTATTATAAACCACTAGAAATAAGTACTTTGAATTTTTCTGGCTCATCTATCTGGCATTTAACAAATATTCATAGATACTCTTTTAATGATATAATAAATTATTGTTTGTGAATTGGTTCACATTTTATTTTTAAACAATGGCCAGTGTCCTGATTTTCGTATTTCTGTATCCAAGTTCTTATAACCAAGGGAAGAAGATGTTATCAATACTTGGGATCATTTCCCATCCAAAAGTAGTGATAGAGAATGAACTAAACATTTTCAAAAACCATTTAAAATCTACAAATTTCCTCAAAGTCAATGACAAAAGTAGAGAGTTGACATATGATCTCATACTAATAATTCTGAAAATCTTCCTACTTCCAATTTTTACATGCTTTGGATAGATTGTAGAAAATGCGTACCATAAATCATAGCAGAGATTGTATTACTGTCTTACTTTTTAAGGAGTTTATTGGTTTATTTTATTTTAAGTTCCAGGGTACAAGTGCAGGATGTGCAAGTTTGTTACATAGGTAAACACGTGCCATGGTGGTTTGCTGCACCTATCAACCCATCATCTAGGTATTAAGCCCAGCATGCATTAGCTATTTTTCCTGATGCTCTCCCTCCCCCAATGCCCCCGCAACCAGACCCAAGTGTGCGTTGTTCCCCTTCCTGTGTCCATGAGTTTTCATTGTTCAGCTCCCACTCATAAGTTAAGAACACATGGTGTTTTAAGAATAGATAAAGAAACAGAAAAATCTGAATTGAAGCATATTCTGCAAAACAACTAACCTGGACTCTTTTTAAATATCAATGCCATGAAAGTCACAAAACAGTTGTTAAACAATTCTAAATTAAAGTATACTAAAGATAAATGGATAAATGTAATATATGAGGGGAGGGAGCTACATTAATGAAACAATTAGTAAAAATTCCTAAATATCCTTAGGTCACCATTGAACTATCTGATCAATGATCTGAAATGTCTGTTCTTAGGTGAAATACATGTCGAAGTATGTTAGTTAATGAGTTTGGTAAGCTTCTGAAACTAATTTGTAAGTAGTTCTAAAAATAAGGTAGGATAAATAGAAGAAAAAATGAGAGAAAGAAATAGTAAAGGCGGAAGGAAGGAAAGAAGAAAGGAAGGGAGGGGGAAGGAGGAAGGTAACACGGGAGAAATAAAGGAATAAAGGACATTTTTCAAGAAATATATAAAGCTAGTGTGGTAAAATGTCAACAACTGATGAATCAAGGTAAGTGTACATGAGTTATCATTGTACTCTTATGGCAAATCTTATGGCAAATTTCATGGACATGAAGATTTTTCAAAGTAGAACTGCAAGGATCAAAAGAGAAGATGGTATTAGTCATCCATATCACCCATAGGAAAAATTCAGTATTATAGTGTGCATTACGTGGTTTGAGCAGCATGGACCCCAGTGGGCTCTGTATGGTGGGCTAGCAGTAACATGCACTGGAAACTGAACAAAATCATCAGAGAGACAGGGTTATTTTATATTTAAGATACAAACCTTGAAAAAGGTCCACCAAAATCCAACTTTTCTGACTTAACATTATTAATATTGAATATGACTTTCCAATTATGATTATTTAAGTGAATGGTTTTCTCTGCATATTACTGGTGTCCAATATTAAAGCAACATCATTGGTGAAGAATGTGATGCTCATGCCACATTTATGGAGGAAAAACATGATTTAATTTTTTTAAACTATAAAATATTTAGCTTTTTTTAACTTTTAAGTTCAGGGGTATATGTGCAGGTTCATTACATAGGTAAACTTATGTCATGGGGATTTGTTGTGCAGATTATTTCATCACCCAGACAATAAGCTTAGTGTCCATTAGTTGCTTTTCCTAATCCTCTCCCTCCTCCAACCCTCCACCCTTTGAAAATCCCCAGTGTGTGTTGTTCTCCTCCATGTGTCCATGTGGTCACCATTTAACTACCACTTATACGTGAGAACATGCAGTATTTGGTTTTCTGTTCCTGTGTTAGTTTGCGAAGGATAATGGTCTGCAGCTTCATCCATATCCCTGGAAAGGGCATGACCTCATTCTTTTTATGGTTGCATAGTATTCTATGGCGTGCATGTACCATATTTTCTTTATCCAGTCTATCACTAATGGAAATTTAGGTTGATTCCATGTCTTTGCTATTGTGAACAGTGCTGCAATGAACATATGCATGCATATGTCTTTATAATATAATTATTTATCCTTTGAGGAATTGTTGAGTCAAATGGTATTTCTGTCTTTGGGTCTTTGAGGAGTTGCCATATGTTAAATAAAAGGGATTGGAACAATTCAATTTTATACAAGATTCAAATGTAAGCTAACCTATTGCAAATATTTATCACTTACTTATTTAGAATTACTTATTTTCTAGGTTTTATTTTCTAGGCTTTGTAAAGAAAAAAAAACCCTGAAATCTATGCTGAAGTATTACAATTTGATCCATGCTGATTTTTTATACAAAACAAAAGCTAATAAAAATTTAATAAACTTTTCATACTTCTAGGATATTCTGGGCTATGGTTCCTCTAAATACCAGACTTGAGCCCAAGAAGCCTACAAATTTCAATTTAAAAATTATGCTTATTGATATGACCTTGAAAAAAAAACTAACAGAATTAATCTTAACACGAGTTTGGATTACCCCTGGAGCCAAACTGATAAAACAACTGAGTAATATGGACTGACTACGATGGATTAATATTAATATGTTACTATCAGTGCATAATATCTAGGGCATGTACTATATGTACAGTATTTGGTTGTTCTAGCTTTGAGAGTAAAGCCTCCTTGAGAGTGAATAATCCATTGATATATCATTAATATCTTTAACATCAATTTGCTTATAGAGATAGACATCTCCTTATTCTACCTTAGCTTCTTAAAATTCTGATTCAGTACCAATAGATGCTAGATAGCTATATCAAAGAAAAGAAATTAGAAAAGTTATATCTTTCACCAGAATCTAAATCATACATTTTAATAAGCACAACTTGCACTAATAGGTAAGTAGCCAATACTGCCACCACTGCTTGAGGCAAAATTCAAATTCAGTCTAGACTTGTCCCACAGGTGATTAGCTAACAATATTAAGTGTGCTTATGGGTAAATTTAGTTACAAGTTTTCCTCTATAATCTTGGAAACTATTTCTACAGAAACATTGCGTGAGAAATCTACCTTCCAGTGATCTTCTAATGATAACATTCTAGCAACACATTGTAAATTGTATCGGTTGCAACCACCTTAAAAGAAATGACAAGACAATTAAAGAATCTATTACATTTTTGCAGGATAATGGTTAAGACAAGGGTAGTCCTATAAAATACCTGAATCATGAACATCACAAATATTATCTTGTTATATGTGCCTTAAAATTGTGAAACCATTTTTCTAAGATTACAAGTTAAATAACTTTTTTGACTTCTAATAAAATTTGTGTTATTCCCAGTTAAAAAAAAGCTTAAATTTAGAAATAATAGGTTATTTATTTTGCAAAATGCAGTTTTATTAGAGATAACCATTCAACTGAAGGAAGAAGCCAAAAATACAAGGTTCCTTTTTTTTTCATTGCCATACCTATCAGCAATAAATCACTAGAAAAAAAAAAATCTTTACACAAAGGTACATCTTAGCAGCCCATATGGCAAGAGAATAAATAGCTATTTACCTACCTTTCAGAATTTGGAGTTCGTTGACCCCAAGAACATACCAATGAAATTACATTTGAATAATTAATTTTAGTAATAATGTGGTAATGCAGTGTAATCAGGATGAACTGATACTAATTTCAATTTTTAGCAAAAAGGCTATAGGCTTCAGATCCAGACCCACGTGGACTGAAATCATGTCTACTAGCTTTGCAACTTGTAGGGGACTGGTCCCCTCCTGCTTGAGTGTATCTTAGAGCTAACAGTGACAGGGATATTTTCGCAACTCCCTAATGATGTAGGGGACTATAGCTTAGCTACAGCACACTTCTTTTGAGTAATGTGAGGACATAAAGAGATTTGGTAAGACCTCAGACTCAGAAAATCTTTATGAAACTCTGCCCTGCTGAAAGTTAATTCAGCTTGATTATGCTCATTTTAGGACAGTACACTTGGCCTATTAATTTTTAGGTATACAAATAATATTTTTCAGATACATGAAAGAACAAAGGAAGTTGTATTCATGATGTAGTGTAAGGAGCCAGAGAAGTTTTCCATTTCTCCTTCATTTTTAAATAAGCATGTGCAAGGCTGACTTCTCCATAATGCGATTAGTTTGAGAAATTGTTAAATGTTCTCATTTTCCTGCCAAAGAGCCCTCAGAAATTCACAGCTCATTAGAACCTTCAGAGTAGTTAATAAACAAAGCTTGGTATTATTACCTAATTAAAATATATCTCATTTCAACATTTTATTGCTCACTATTAAGATTCTTCTGCTACAGAGGTTACATAAAAATTCTTCTTCTTCTTTCTTTTAATTGCAAGTTTCACAGAGTAGTTCTTTTATATCAAAACAGATAGAAATTACAGAAGGAAAGTCATGTCACCAATCTAAATTCATTTACATGAGCTCTGAAACAATATTCTGAAAGCAAGATTATCTAGGAAATTGACATCAGCATTTCTACTTTAATAGTTGTTCCCATCTTGTGCTACTGAGTCACAAATACCAATAAGAATTTAAATTTAAAATCCATCTATTAGGGCATTTTCTATATCCTTATTATTCTTTCACTAAAATATCTTGATGTAGTGGAAGGAGCATTAGAAGGGGGACCTAGATGCTAGTCCTCACTCTGTCAGCTTCTACTAGTGCAACTCAGGAAAATCTACTCATTTTCTTTGTACCCCATTTTCTCTCCTTTAACAAGTGGTTACAACAATACCTGTCCTGCACACCTCACATGATACTTACAAGGATAAAATGGATTGAACTCATACAACATTTAATATTTTTTTTTTATTTTACAGGCATTTCTTCTTATGGCTGTGAGGTGGTATAATGGTCCCTACTATGACCCCTAGGAGACAAAGTCCTAGTGTTTAAGTGAGAGTACATGCTTCAGGGAGGTCAAATAAGTGAAAACAGAAAAGTGTTTATTGAATTTGGTAAGTTTTTACCTTTATAAAAGAAGTTCAGTCTCAAGAATTAAAGTGGAGAGAGGCTATGAGCGAATATTCGCTATGAATATATTAAAGTGATCTTGACAAGCCAAGTTATAGGATGGATGCTCTAACAACATAAATATCAAAATAGAAAAGACTCTTACATTAGAATGTGGGAGGGGGAAAGCGTTGGGGAGCAAAGAGAAGACTGCTCTTACCTCCAAGATCCATACATGTGTGTTAGTACAGACTACGTGAGCAGCCTCAATGTGGGATTGCAATAGGAGGTGTGTTATAGGTTCCATTTGAAGCAAAGAGGAGGAAAAAGAAGGATTTTCTCAACAGCCTAAGAATAGTGTAGAGATTCCTTCTAATGGGAGGAAGAGATGAATGGACAAATGAATTGGGGGAGAGGAAATAGTAGGTGTAAGAGAGAAAAATAGATAACCTGAGTTTTGAGTACTGGTAAGAAACAGTGGGCTGAAACGGTCTCAGAATTCTGAAGTGGATGCCGTAGCTTTGAGGCTGTGACTGTGTGGCTGCAGATGATTTCAGAGGCTTAGTGTTGTGAGAAGCCAGAAGCCCTGGAAGCCGGGTATCCTTATGACCTACACAGGATGAGGACCCATGTACTGCCGGGGCTGTGTGATACTTGCATACAATCCTGACTCCGAGTTCCTCATTAAATGTCAGTCAAAGGTTAAAAGGGTGCCCCTGAGAAACTCCCGTCAAAGGGATAGGGAATGTAGGATCAGGTGTTCTCAACACTCTAACAAAGTGGTGGAAGTAGAAGTACCCAGTAGTCAAAAGAAGCCTGGCCTCCCAGTAGGTTAGCTGTGATGCAGAATTATGGAAATTTCTGCTTAGAAGAGCATATTGACCTGAGGAGATCATGGCTGATTTGTTTTTAAATATTGACACTTAATTATTTAAAGATTTTCTGATGTTTCAGTTCTAACAGTGCTCTTCTATAAATAGATAAACGTGACAAAAGGAAAAAAGTATGAATATAAAATCGTAAACTTCCTAGACTATTCATACTCTTTTCATAAGTTGAAACATCTTTAAACTAAGTCTTTATGTTTTTTATTTTTATTTTTTTTCAAGTCCATGATAATATGATATTTGCCTAGAGCAATGTTCTCAATCCTGGGCAGTGAGTTTATACCAGAATTGCCTAGGGAGCTTTTTAAAATTACTTTTTTCTCTACCCTGAAAGTGTACTAAAATGGTACATGTCTGGTGGCGGGTAGGGGAAGGCATTGCTAATGAGGAGCCTAGATTAAGCAAGCCATTGAAATTTATGTTGAAGAAATTCTCTGGGTGATTCTAATCATCTCCATCCTCATGCTCGCCCCATCCCACCCGTAAAAACCACTAGCCTAAATGAAGTCAAATTCCTAAATGACAACCTTGCTCAAAGTCAGGGTAATCTGTGGGGTTAATGCAACCAGCAGAACACTAAGATTGTGTTAGGAAAACCTACCCATGTCATAGCTCCAATTTTATAACTATTAGCCATACAATCCCAAACCAGTCATTTTTCGCATGTATAGTTTCATGGTCTTCAGCTTTAAATGGATTGTTTTTAATTAAAGAATATTTAAGATTCAATGATAGCATGAGATGGCTCCCTTTACTATTTTTTTCACTAATCATTTCATGTAAGTTCCTTCAGATAATCTCTATGAAACTTGGTGATTTCTTCAGAACAACAAAAAATGATAACGTAAAGGACCTTTCTACAAAATAGCTCAGAACTTTCTCAAGTGTTAAGTAATTATGAGGAAATTTTTATTTAAGGGAGAAGCAAAACAACCCTGAATAATTTCCAAAAGTGAAATCAACATCTGGGGCTCAAAGTCATGATTCTGCTTATTGAGTCTTAGGTTATCTAAGTTAATTTTTACCTTACCTCTTGACAAGCAAGAATCGTTTTCTTTTTACAGAATTTTTTACAATTAGTCATTCAGTTAACTTGACAATTAGTCATTAGTCAAATAGTACTGATTAAACCAGTACCGGGTTAATTCACATAACACCCTCTTCATTTTTCTTCGACATTTAAGTAGCCTTCAATCTTTCATGCAAAAGGGAAATAGAAATTGTGTGAATAATCTAGATCCTAACTATAACTAGTAGCTCTAACTTCCTCCCCTTAAAATGTATTGCCTGACCTGCTAAAAAAATAGAAGAGTGCTCTGGTCCTTGTTCTTTGTTCAAAATACTTATGAAATATGAGGCTGTAATACACACAGAAGGAAGAAAAACAAGGAATAAGGAATCAAATTCCATATAACATGGGTTGATTATCTCATTTCTGACTTTCCCTAATGTTAAGAATTCTATCTGTGGAACCCCAGTGTTTCATTTCAGCATGGAATTTTTACACAATATCTGATTATGTCTTAAGGATCATCTTTTCTTTTCTTTTCTTTCCTTTTCCTTTTCTTTTCTTTCATTTTCTTCTTTTTTTGACAGAGTCTTGTCCTGCTACCCAGGCTGAAGTGCAGTGGCACAATCATAGCTTACTGCAGCCTCGATTTCTCCATCTCAAGCCATCCTCCCACCTCAGCCCCATAAGTAGCTAGGACTACAGGCATACACCTCCACACCTGGCTAATTTTTAAAATTTTTGTAGAGATGGGGTCTCATTATGTTGCCTAGGCTAGTCTCAAACTCTAGAGCTCAAACAATCCTTCCACTTAACCTCCCAAAGTGTTGGAATTACAGTCGTGAGCCACCATAACCAACCTAAAGACCTATTTTTACAACTGAAATTTAATGAATATGTGGTGTGCAAAATGTTTTCATTTGAATGAAACACAAAAGAAGTTTGTGTTTACTTGGATATCTGGAAACTAAAGTACACAATCTTAAAAGGGGCAGTAATTCTAAATTCTACCTCAGGTACCTTACTACATGGTCAGAAACTACAGATTTTCAGTCATTCAAAATACCTTTAGAACATCTATAACATTGTCTGCCAACTAAAAGACAAACTAAGATATACATTTGGCAATAGAGTGAAGCTGTAAAAACAATCTATTTTTTAATATTTTAAAAACACTGAAGACTCTAGCAAAACGTCTATTTATATAGTTATTATTCTTGGACATGAAAAAGAATATATTTGAAACTGTATATTCATATTTATATCTATTAATATGTATACACACAGATACATTTTACATAAGAGAAAGGAACCATATATACTGTTTTATGTGTGGTTGAAGCTCTCAGGTGAAGACAGTCTGAGGAGGATCAGAGATCCAGTACAGAACAACATGCCTCTAGTCAAATACTTGAAGGGAGAAGCTCTTAGGTATATCAGAGATGTTGTTCTGTAGGGGCTGAGAAATAAACCAATCAATGTGTTATACCTATGAGGAGATAAATTTCAACTCAAAAAATTATTTTAATTACAGATATCAGAGCTCATCAATGTGAAAAAATGGAATAGGACTGATTTCAAATTATTCTTACTTCTCTCTACCTACAATGTCGGCAATCGGTTTGAATTATTACTTTTTTTTTATTATACTTTAAGTTCTAGGGTACATGTGCATAACGTGCAGATTTCTTACATATGTATACATGCGCCATGTTGGTGTGCTGCACCCATCAACTCGTCAGCAACCATCAACTCATCATTTACATCAGGTATCACTCCCAATGCAATCCTTCCCCACTGCCCTCCCCATTATAGGCGCCAGTGTGTGATGTTCCCCTTCCAGAGTCCAAGTGATCTCATTGTTCAGTTCCCACCTATGAGTGAGAACATGTGGAGTTTGGTTTTCTGTTCTTGCGATAGTTTGCTGAGAATGATGGTTTCCAGCTGCATCCATGTCCCTACAAAGGACACAAATTCATCCATTTTTACGGCTGCATAGTATTCCATGGTGTATATGTGCCACATTTTCTTAATCCAGTCTGTCACTGATGGACATTTGGGTTGATTCCAAGTCTTTGCTATTGTGAATAGTGCTGCAATGAACACACGTGTGCATGTGTCTTTATAGCAGCATGATTTATAATCCTTTCGGTATATACCCAGTAATGGGATGGCTGGGTCATATGGTACTTCTAGTTCTAGATCCTTGAGGAATCACCATACTGTTTTCCATAATGGTTGAACTAGTTTACAATCCCACCAACAGTGTAAAATTGTTTCTATTTCTCCACATCCTCTCCATCACCTGTTGTTCCCTGACTTTTTAATGATTGCCATTCTAACTGGTGTGAGATGGTATCTCATTGTGGTTTTGATATGCCTTTCTCTGATGGTCAGTGATGATGAGCATTTTTTCATGTGTCTGTTGGCTGTATGCATGTCTTCTTTTGAGAAATGTCTGTTCACACACTTTGCCCACTTTTTGATGGGGTTGTTTGTTTTTTTCTTGTAAATTTGTTTGAGTTCTTTGTAGGTTCTGGATATTAGCCCTTTGTCAGATGAGTAGATTGCAAAAGTTTTCTCCCATTCTGTAGGTTGCCTGTTCACTCTGATGGTAGTTGTTTTTTTTTTTTTTTTTGCCTTGCAGAAGCTATTTTGTTTAACTAGATCCCATTTGTCAATTTTGGCTTTTGTTGCCATTGCTTTTGGTGTTTGAGACATGAAGTCTTTGCCCATGCCTATGTCCTGAATGGTATTGCCTAGGTTTTCTTCTAGAGTTTTTATGGTATTAGGTCTAACATTTAAGTCTCTAATCCATCTTGAATTAATTTTCAGATAAAGAGTAAGGAAAGGATCCAGTTTCAGCTTTCTACTTATGGCTAGCCAATTTTCCCAGCACCATTTATTAAATAGGGAATCCTTTCCCCATTTCTTGTTTCTCTCAGGTTTGTCAAAGATCAGATGGCTGTAGATGTGTGGTATTATTTCTGAGGACTCTGTTCTGTTCCATTGGTCTATATCTCTGTTTTGGTAGCAGTACCATGCTGTTTTGGTTACTGTAGCCTTGTAGTATAGTTTGAAGTCAGGTAGCGTGATGCCTCCAGCTTTGTTCTTATGACTTAGGATTGTCTTGGCAATGCGGGCTCTTTTTTGGTTCCATATGAACTTTAAAGCAGTTTTTTCCAATTCTGTGAAGAAAGTCATTGGTAGCTTGATGGGGATGGCATTGAATCTATAAATTACCTTGGGCGGCAATATGGCCATTTTCACGATACTGATTCTTCCTATCCATGAGCATGGTATGTTCTTCCATTTGTTACTGTCCTCTTTTATTTCACTGAGCAGTGGTTGTAGTTCTCCTTGAAGAGGTCCTTTACATCCCTTGTAAGTTGGATTCCTAGGTATTTTATTCTCTTTGAAGCAATTGTGAATGGAAGTTCATTCCTGATTTGGCTCTCTGTTTGTCTGTTACTGGTGTATAAGAATGCTTGTGATTTTTGCACATTAATTTTGTATCCTGAGACTTTGCTGAAGTTGCTTATCAGCTTAAGGAGATTTTGGGCTGAGATGATGGGATTTTCTAAATATACAATCATGTCATCTGCAAACAGGAACAATTTGACTTCTTCTTTTCCTAACTGAATACCTTTATTTCTTTCTCTTGCCTGATTACCCCAGCTAGAACTTCCAACACTATGTTGAATAGGAGTGGTGAGAGAGGGCATCCCTGTCTTGTGCCAGTTTTCAAAGGGAATGGTTCCAGTTTTTGCCCATTCAGTATGATATTGGCTGTGGGTTTGTCATAAATAGCTCTTATTATTTTGAGATACATTCCATCAATACCGACTTTATTGAGAGTTTTTAGCATGAAGGGCTGTTGAATTTTGTCAAAGGCCTTTTCTGCATCTATTGAGATAATCATATGGTTTTTGTCTTTGGTTCTGTTTATATGCTGGATTACGTTTACTGATTTGTGTATGTTGAACCAGCCTTGCATTCCAGGGATGAAGCCCACTTGATCATGTTGGATAAGCTTTTTGATGTGCTGCTGGATTTGGTTTCCCAGTATTTTTTTGAGGATTTTTGCATCAATGTTCATCAGGGATATTGGTCTAAAATTCTCTTTTTTTGTTGTGTCTCTGCCAGGCTTTGGTATCAGGATGATGTTGACCTCATAAAATGAGTTAGGGAGGATTCCCTCTTTTTCTATTGATTGGAATAGTTTCAGAAGGAATGGTACCAGCTCCTCCTTGTACCTCTGGTAGAATTCAGCTGTGAATCCATCTGGTCCTGGACTTTTTTTCGTGGGTAGGCTATTAATTATTGCCTCAATTTCAGAGCCTGCTATTGGTCTATTCAGGGATTCAGCTTCTTCCTGGTTTAGTCTTGGGAGACTGTAAGTGTCCGGGAAATTATCCATTTCATGTAGATTTTCTAGTTTATTTGCATAGAAGTGTTTATAGTATTCTCTGATGGTAGTTTGCATTTCTGTGGGGTCGGTGGTGATATCCCCTTTATCATTTTTTATTACGTCTATTTGATTCTTCTCTCTTTTCTTCTTGATTAGTCTTGCTAGTGGTCTATCAATTTTGTTGATCTTTTCAAAAAACCAGCTCCTGGATTCATTGATTTTTTTGGAGGGTTTTTTGTGTCTCTATCTCCTTCAGTTCTGCTCTGATCTTAGTTATTTCTTGCCTTCTGCTAGCTTTTGAATGTGTTTGCTCTTGCTTCTCTAGTTCTTGTAATTGTGATGTTAGAGTGTCAATTTTAGATCTTTCCAGCTTTCTCTTGTGGGCATTTAGTGCTGTAAATTTCCCTCTACACACTGCTTTAAATGTGTCCCAGAGATTCTGGTATGTTGTATCTTTGTTCTCATTGGTTTCAAAGAACATCTTTATTTCTGCCTTCATTTCGTTATGTACCCAGTAGTCATTCAGGAGCAGGTTGTTCAGTTTCCATGTAGTTGAGCGGTTTTGATCGAGTTTCTTAGTCCTGAGTTCTACTTTGATTTCACTGTGGTCTGAAAGACAGTTTGTTATAATTTCTATTCTTTTACATTTGCTTTTACATTTGCTGAGGAGTGCTTTATTTCCAATTATGTGGTCAGTTTTGGAGTAAGTGTGATGTTGTGCTGAGAAGAATGTATATTCTGTTGCTTTGGGGTGGAGAGTTCTGTAAATGTCTATTAGGTCCACTTGGTGCAGAGTTGAGTTCAATTCCTGGATATCCTTGTTAACTTTCTGTCTCATTGATCTGTCTAATGTTGACAGTGGGGTGTTGAAGTCTCCCATTATTATTGTATGGGAGTCTAAGTCTCTTTGTAAGTCTCTAAGGACTTGCTTTATGAATCTGGGTCCTCCTGTATTGGGTGCATATATATTCAGGATAGTTAGCTCTTCCTGTGCATATATATTCAGGATAGTTACCTGTAATGGTAAAGGAATTGATTCCTTTATCATTATGTAATGGCTTTCTTTGTCTCTTTTGGTCTTTGATGGTTTAAAGTCTGTTTTATCAGAGACTAGGATTGCAACCCCTGCTTTGTTTTGTTCTCCATTTGCTTGGTAGTTCTTCCTCCATCCCTTTATTTTGAGCTATGTGTGTCTCTGCATGTGAGATGGGTCTCCTGAATATAGCAAACTGATAGGTCTTGACTCTTTATCCAGCTTGCCAGTCTGTGTCTTTTAATTGGAGCATTTAGTCCATTTACATTTAAGGTTAATATTGTTATGTGTGAACTTGATCCTGTCATTATGATATTAACTGGTTATTTTGCTCGTTAGTTGATGCAGTTTCTTCCTAGCATCGATGGTCTTTACATTTTGGCATGTTTTTGCAATGGCTGGTACCTGTTGTTCCTTTCCATGTTTAGGCTTCCTTCAGGGTCTCTTGTAAGGCAGGCCTGGTGGTGACAAAATCTCTAAGCATTTGCTTATCTGTAAAGGATTTTATTTCTCCTTCACTGATGAAACTTAGTTTGGCTGAATATGAAATTCTGGGTTGAAAATTCTTTTCTTTAAGGATGCTGAATATTGGCCCCCACTCTCTTCTGGCTTGTAGAGTTTCTGCTGAGAGATCTGCTGTTAGTCTCATGGGCTTCCCTTTGTGGGTAACCCGACCTTTCTCTCTGGTTGTCCTTAACAGTTTTTCCTTCATTTCAACTTTGGTGAATCTGACAATTATGTGCCTTGGAGTTGCTCTTTTCGAGGAGCATCTTTGTGGTGTTCTCTGTATTTCCTGAATTTGAATGTTGGCCTGCCCTACTAGGTTGGGGAAGTTCTCCTGGATGATATCCTGAAGAGTGTTTTCCAACTTGGTTCCATTTTCCCCCTCACTTTCAGGCACCCCAATCAGACGTAGACTTGGTCTTTTTACATAATCCCATATTTCTTGAAGGCTTTGTTCATTTCTTTTTCCTCTTTTTTCTTCAGACTTCTCTTCTCACTTCATTTCATTCATTTGATCCTCAATCGCTGATATTCTTTCTTCCAGTTGATCGAATCGGTTACTGAAGCTTGTGCATTTGTCACGTATTTCTCAGTGTCGTGGTTTTAATCTCTGTCAGTTTGTTTATGGCCTTCTCTGCACTGATTATTCTAGTTATCCATTCTTCCATTCTTTTTTCAAGATTTTTAGTTTCTTTGCGCTGGGTACGTAATTCCTCCTTTAGCTCTGAGAAGTTTGATGGACTGAAACCTTCTTCTCTCAACTCCTCAAAGTCATTCTCTATCCAGCTTTGATCCATTGCTGGTGATGAGCTGCGTTCCTCAGTTGAAAATGCAGAAATCACCCAACTTCTGTGTCACTCGCACTGGGAGCCGGAGACTGGAGCTGTTCCTATTCGGCCATCTTGCTCCGCCCCCGAGCTGAATTAATTTTATAATTAACAAAAATAAATTTGTAAAGTAATGATAGAATGAACTCTCATGAAAAATAATGTTTCCTACTACCATCATGATTTTACATAAATAGGCTGAATGACTCATTGTAAAAAATTCTGTAAAAAGAAAATGACTCTTGCTTGTCAAGAGGTAAGGTAAAAATGATCCTTGCTTGTCAACTGGCCATCCTGCTTTGTCTGCCACTATGCTGATTTTAGCTTTGAAAGTTCTACATCCTTAGAAATCCTTCGGTCCCGGAAAAGCTCGAATTGTTGGCCACCCTACTTGAGTACATGGTTGAACTGGACAGCTAAAAGGCAGTGGTCACATACAAGTGCAGCTGACCATGCCAGCTGTCACATAAGAACTGCCAACCAAAGTAGATGAAAGGAGTCATTACTGCCAAAAATTCCTGCTCTGTGGCAGCTAGGGGCCTGAAGGAATCAGAGAGCACTCCCCACACTGTAGCATTTGCCTTTAGATTTTACTGCTGCTTTTTTACAGACAATTCAGTTCTGTTCAGCATTAATTGACATGGTCTATGAATTTAATCAAGACATTTCCCTGCTAAATCCCTCCAAAGACTTCCCATTGCCCTTTGTATACAGTCCAATATCATTAGTAAGGCATCCAAGAAAGGCCTTCTATCATCTGGTCCCTGATTTCCTTTCCAGTCTCACCCACTGTCACATTGTTAGTTTGCTATAATCCTGTAACCTTGATTATCTCTCCATTCATCTGATATATTGTACCTTCTAACACAGCATCTTTAATGATGCTATGTGGCCCCCACCCCCCACCTTTTGGCCTAGATAACTCCTTCCTATGCTTCCTATTGGTTCCACTTCATGGACATATCTCCTGTCCTATTGAAACCATAACAATAGTAAATTTCCCTTTTCTGCTTAGCTAGTATCTTGTTCATTCTCTTTGTAACATTTTGTTTTAATGGTAATATTTTTCTTACTAAATATATTTTAATCATGTGTCTCCTTCATTATACAGAAGAGTCTATGAAGGCAGGGATGATGTCTGTCTTATTTTTTGCTATATTCTGAACACAAGCTGGGATGTTGAATCAACATGGTCACTATATTGTGGAGCTCAAGCTATAGATTGGTTGATCTAACATCACATGATACTAGAGCCAATTCAAAAAATCCAAGACATGTGGTTACTGAAGCTATGAGAAGCCTGTGATTTAGAATTCACAATTCTAACTCCTACTGCAACAAAACAAGATATATTCCTGAAATCCCCGTCAAAATTCTTAATGCATATTCCCAGTGAGCTGGTGCTAATTAAGTGTCATAATATTTAGTACTCTACTTCCTTTGGAAGTAACTTCTATTTGCTGGTCTGGGAACTCAACCACTCCTTTAATCATTGCATTCCCAAAGTCCCCTTCAATAAATAACAAAAGAACTTTAGGAGAATACAAAAGAAGTCTAGGAGAATAACTCATCTATAATTTGGAAATTGTCTATATAGTGTCCTCTGAATTCATTATGATTTATTATTTAATGTCATTATATAAGCATAAATTACTCCAATTTAAAGTAGAGGTAATTTGAAATATTTTTATGGTTATTAAGACTAGCAACAAATATCTCATTCTAAAAAGTGTAAGAAGCCAAATTGACTTCCTGTAAAACTCTATTTATAAGCTTTGAATGTTTACAATTTTATGTTTTCAAATGTTTATGAAGTTCTTTCAAAATTTTTTTGCCTTAAACCATTTTTTCAATTTGCTGATGATGTAGTTTATTAAAAACCCAATAATTGAATTTCACCAGAAGAGACTGTAAAATACTCCAGCGTATTTATTGTGAAGGCATAAAATAGTTTAAGTCTTTTCAGATAATACTGCCATGTAGAAAATTATTTTTTATTATTGGAGAGTTTTAAATGTTTTTTTAAAAAATGTGGTTATTAGGTCAAATATGACCATGGGAAATTCTGCATCTAATAAAGGTTTTAAAACCACATTTACTTAATAGACATAAAGAATTTTACCTACTGAATTACACAGTCTATAGTACTGGTTTGAACTTTTATAATAAACTATGCACTATGAGAACATTTTGTTGAAAGAAAAGCAATACTGGATTATCTAAACAATCTTAACACAAATATGAGTTTAAAGTCTCTTTTCAGGCCAGGCACGGTGGCTCATGCCTGTAATCCCAGCCCTTTGGGAGGCAGAGACAGGTGGATCACTGAAGGTCAGGAGTTCAAGACCAGCCTGGCCAACATGGTGAAACCCTGTCTCTACTAAAAATACAAAAGAAAAAAATTTACCTGGGCCTGGTGGCATGCCTGTAATCTCAACTACTCAGGAGATGAGGCAGGAGAACTGCTTGAACCTGGGAGGCAGAGGTTGCAGTGAGCTGAGATGGCGCCACTGCACTCCAACCTGGGTGACCGAGCAAGACTCTGTCTCAAAAAACAAACAAAAAAAAGTCTCTTTTAATAAAAATTTACTTCAGATTTTAGCCATATTTTTCTTCACTACCATTATATTATGTAATGTGGCTATCATTTTATAAATAAAAATGTATTAGGCCATGATAGTCCTTTATTCGTCATAGGGACAAAAAAGAGAGAGAATCTATGACCCCACAAAGCTTATAGAATGAAATAAAATTACAGAAAGATCAACATATTGGATAGTTGAGATTTGTTCTAAGGAGTTCTTGAGTACAAATAAGTAAACCAGCTATTTACCATAGACTGAGGAAATGGCAATTTCAGACCATTAAATACTTTCCACAGCTCAACCCAAATATAAACCATTCTCAGCAATGCCTGAGAATCCCAAACTGCTTTTCTCATGTATTTCCCAAGATCCTAGAAAAGCCCTGACAAGAGCTTTTCTCCAAGCTCCACATCACCCTCCTAACAGTGCAAAATGGAATTCAACTAGGAAGGGAAAGCTTTCGGCCTTCCTTTGTATATCACTGTGCCTGTCTTCCCACTCGTACTTTGTTATCCATTCATACACTCACTTCTTCTAACAGGCATTTAGTCAGCAAACATGTACCTATTGTTCCCTAGGCAGCTTATAAGCATTGAAGACATAAGATAACACATGCTATTTGTCCTTGGAGAACTTTCAATATAAAAGGGTCCACGGATAGGAAAGAGATAATTGCACCACATGAAAAGTTAAGTTAAGATAGACTGCGGACAAGCGCCTAGCAAAGCAGAGGATGAGGTCCCCTCAATCAAACTCAGGGAATTAAAGGCTTTCTTAGGCGCTGTGATACTTTTACAGGGTTTTGAAAAATGAGTAGAAATTAAACAGAGGAAAATGAGGACAAAGGTGTTCTATGAATAGGAATTAATATTCACAACATCCAGGAGAAACAAAAGAGCATGCTGCTTTCAGAAAAATTTAAGTATTTGTTTTTGCTAAGAGCAATGAAAATTTGGGAAAGACTGGTAGGAGACAAAACTAAAGAGACAGCAGGAGATTACAATGGTCCTACATGCCAGGCTCAGGCATCTATTAATATTACGATAAAAACTATGAAATCCATTGGTTTTAAGCAGAGGAATGGCACAATCACAGTTAATTTTTGGAACTATTACTCTGACAGCAGTGTGGAGAATGAATTAGAAGAGCTCCAAATAAACATAAGGAGACCAGTTAAGACAATTCTGCTATAATCCAGGCAAAAATAATAACAATCACAGTAACTAACATTTATGAAGCACACATTGTATGCTGGATTCCATTCTTAATGATTTTATATGCATTAGCTTACTCACTTGCACTATCACTCTACAAGTCAGGTTGTGTTCTTATTTTTACTTTAAATATTAGTCAACTTAAAATAAAAAACATAAGTAACTTGTCAAGGCCTATATAATGAGTAAGCAGTGGAACTATGATTTGAACTTAGGTCTATCTAGCCTGGAATTTCATCACCATGCTGTAGGAATTAGTATCCAACCTTGAGGACTTGAGGAGTGAGATTAGAAATGTAATGGAAAAAAATATATATATTTATTTAAATATGAAAGATATATATGAATATGCATAATATATAAAACATATATGTGAATATATATGAAAGATATATATGTGAATATATATAATGTATGAAAGATACATGAATATATATGAAATATATAATGAAAAGATTTCTATAAAAGATATACAGATATATAATGAAAATATTTTATTACATATATATGTAATGAAAGATATAGAAAGAAAGAGAGACAGAGAGAGAGATTGTTATATTATGAATAATTTAAATTCACTTTAAATTTTGTAGTCCTGGGATGATTAAATATATCACAAAAATTAGTGAAATAGATTCTTCAGAAGCCTACTTACATGAAAAAGAAATTCCTTAGAAAAAAAAAAAGCTCACTTTGGAAATATAGAAATTCAAGGTGTAACTATGGCTGCAAGTGAACAAATCCAACAGAGTAAGTACTAATTGATTGGGAAACCAATTGGGTATCTATTATTGATTGCTTATTATTTGACTTTTCCTCTGGTCTATCCCATAAGGATACATAGGGAGCAACGTATCCTCCTCTCTTTCTTCATAGGACATACAAGTGCCAGGTATCCATCCCCTAGCTCCAGTGCAGTGCCATGAGCAGAAGCATAGATGAGAGAAGTGGTGGTGGTACAAATTCACAAGAACAGTGCTGGCCATAATGCCTGTGGGAGATGGCAGAAGATTATCAACATCAGTAATAAACAGTTATTCCCTAGCTAGAGGAAGATCATTTGGGTTCTGTGCAATTAGTTAGTGTAACATATTACAAAGTGAATCCAACAGAATAATCACTAGGAACTGTAATCTCCTCATGCCTGGACCAATTGGTGAGTATAAAGGTGAGGAGAAAAGTTCATTTAGGCTCTGGAAAAAAAACTGTGTCTGATCTCTCAGGAAACCTAGCATGGACTGGTGCATAAAATGATTGGAAAATAATTATTGAAAGCCTAGCCTGAGCAGCTAAGTCATCCCATATGCATAGGATGCAAGACATGGATAGTGTCCTCTGCACATGCCACTTCTTCAAGTAAGTTCTCAGTGGTGAGTGGAGGTCTCACTGCTGGCTGCAAGAGGTATAGGTGATGTAAGTCAAAACTCTCCCCCTGGAAATAATCTGTCATTACCAGTTGTGGGATGTATATGAAACACTGTCAGAGCATTGATTTCCTTCTACTTCCCTAGTGTACCAGAAGGTGCCACATCTATAGCCTATCCCTGTGTCTGAGAGTCTGTCCCAGAAGAAATGGTGGAGTGGCTCAAGTCAAAAACCTTTTATATTTCTATTATTCCAAGTTGGGATTCTCAGGTATGGCACATAAGAAATTTGAAGTATTTTACTGGAAAAAGAATGCAGCAGAGGTTCAACCTTAAGCCTAAGTTCTGTTTGCCTTAGGATTCAGCTGTATGTATTTGGGCTTACTTGGAAGATAGGTTCCCCTAAGTCTGCCAAAGTTCTAATTAAATAAATAATCAGGAAACACTTTAAAGAGAATTAATAACTTGAAAGACTTTACTTATACAGCAATCATCAGGCATGTAGTAGCAATAATGAACTTTAACAGCAACACTGGGAGTCATGATATATAGTGTCCTAGACACTAAGCACCAGCATTCTTGGTATATTTTGTTTTGGGTTTCCACCACCTTAATGCAAATAACACGAACATCAGAAGTAGTAGCAACATTTTTATAAGGCAGTAGTAGTGGCTCTGGGGGACTTCTGCAATATGATATTGCTGGCATAATTTACTATTAATGTCAGAAGCAATTGAAGATATAAGGAAAAGACACTAGGTGACATCAGCAAGATAGCCACTATGGTTTGAATGTCCTCTCCCAAACTCACTTGATATTTAATTGCCATTTGTAAAAGTATTAAGAGGTAGTACCTTTAAGAGGTGATCAGGCCATGAGGCTTGGCCCTAATAAGTGGATTAATGCCGTTATTGCATGGAGTGGATTTGTTATCATGGCAATGACTTTCTTATAAAAGAACGAATTCAGTTCCCTTTTATCTCTCTCACTCTCACTTTGCCCTTTTGCCATGATGCTTTATGCCACGTTATGATGGAGAAAGAAAGCACTCACCTGATGCTGGCACCTTGATATTGGACTTACTGACCTCCAGAACTATGGGCCAAAAAAAATTCTGTTTATTATAAATCATCCAGTCTGTGGTATTCTGTTATAACAGTTCAAAACATACTAAGGCAACGATGGAACAGAAGTTTTCAGCTCTTATCCTCTCTTGGAAACATCAATTTAAAACAACTATTCATGCAAAAAAAATGCTTTTATAAGAGCTAAAGAATCCAGGTGAAAAATTCCAGCATCTAGGTGGAGGACAGAAATTTTTAAATGAAGAATTGAAGAAGGTAGCAAAGAAGCTTTTCATTACCTGTGTCACTCCTCCCCTAAGCCTGGGAAACAGAGAGGGAGGAGAAATACACTCTGTGTGGGGAAGGAGGGAGTCGAATGAGCACACAACTTTGCCTCAGACCCTAGCACCAGACTCGCCCCAGTGACTCCTGGTGCAAGGCTGGCCTCTGTGGCCCCAGGTTCCAGGCTGGCCTCTGTGGACACAGAATCTAGGTCTGCCCTAGCATCAGGCCAACCCACAAGCCCAGCCTTGAAGCCAACTATAGGATAAAGTGAGCTCAAATGGAACTAGGCTCTATGCCCACCCCATGGACCCAGGATTCACATGTTCCGCCACTGATCCAGATGCCAGGCCCACCCCAGTGAATGCCAGAGCCAGGTCAACTGCCACAGACTCAGGACCACATTCATTTCCAAAGACCCAGACTCCAGACTCACCTCAACCCCAAGCTGGCAGCCCTAGACTGGGGTTCAAAACCCACCTATGTATCAGGGTTGCCCCATGTGGACCTAGGCTTCAGGCCTGCTCTCACAGACCCACACACATGGACAACTGACCTGAGGACTGTATTGGATGCCCTGCCTAGAATATCTAAGCAGATGGAGTGCTGAAGTGCTTTTCCTGTTAAAGCCAGTCTGTAAAGACTAGAAGAGGTGTCTACTTCAAAAGGGCAATTCAAGGATCAAAAATAATCAGGGAAATATGACACCATGAGGGAACAAAATAAAGCACCAATAACCAATCCCAAAGAAATGAAGATCTACAAATTGCCTGCCAAAGAATTAAAAATTATTTTCTCAGTGAGCTACAAAAGATAGACAACTAAATGAAATCAGGAAATAAATAAATGAACAAATGAGAAGTTCAAAAAAGAAATAGAAACCATAAAAAAGAACCTAACAGAAATTCTGGAGTTAAAGAAGACACTGACAGCACTGAAAAATTCCACAGAGTGCTTCAACAGCAGATTCAATTAAATTAAAGAAAGAATCAGCAAGCTCAAATACAGGTCATTTAATGTACCCAATCAGAGGAATGAAAAGAAAAATGAGTGAAAAACATTGAAGAAAGGCTTATGGCTTTGAGACACCAAAAAGAAAACTAGTATATGGATTACAGAAATTTCAGAAGAAACAGTGAAGGAGAAAGGGACAGAAAGCTTACTTAAAGACATAATGTCAGCTTCCCAAATCTAGAGAGGAAACTGAACTTCTAGATCCATGAAGTCAAAATAACCCAAAGAGACTGAAAGTGCAAAGATCTTCATCAAAAAAAATTGTAATAAAATTATCAGAAATCAAAGAAAAATAATTTTAAAAGCATCAAGAGAAAAGCAATTCATCACATAAAAGGGAACTCAGCAGAAACCTTGTATACCAGGAAAGAGTGGGATAATATATCCAAAGTGTTGAAAGAAAAAAAATTGGCCAATAAAAGTTTATACCCAGTGAGTCTGTTTTTCAGAAATACACAAGAACTTTTCCAGAAAAACAAAACCTGAGATAGTTTATTACCCTTAGACCTGCCCTACAGGAAATCTTAAAAGGAGTTTTATAAGCCCATTCTACTAAGATACTAAGACACTACTACTGGATCATATCATAGCTCTATCCTAATGTTCTCCAGAATCTACATACTGTTTCCCATAACGGTTGCAATAATTTACATTACCACCAATAGTATGCCAGTGTTCACTTCTCTCCACGTCCTTGACAACAATTATCTTTCATCTTTTTGACAGTGGTCATTCTAACACGTGTGAGGTGATAACTCATTGTAATTTTGATTTGCATTCCGTGCTGATTAGTGATGTTAAGCACTTTTTCATGTATCTGTTGGTTATTCTATATATTGTCTTTTGAGACGTGTCTATTTAGGTCCTTTTCCCATTTTAAAAAATTGGGGGGTTTTGGTATTGAGTTTCTTAATATATTTTAGTTGTTAACTCCTTATCAAATGTTACTAAGCCCAGTCAGTGTAATCCCTACATAAATTCTAGTGCCATTATTCACAGAAACAGAAAAATGATTCTAAAACTTACATAGAACCATAAAGGATCCCAAATGCAATCCTGAGCAAGTAGAACATAGCTGAATACATCACACTACTTGATTTCAAACTATCCTATAAAGTTATAGTGATCAAAACAATATGGTATTGGTATAAAAACAGACCCGCAGACCAATGAAACAAAACAGAACCCGAAATAAGTCCATGTATTTATGGTAAATTTATCTTCAACAAAGTTGAAAGGACATACAATGCAAAAAGGATAGTCTCTTCTATAAGTGTTGTTGGGAAAACTGGATATTGACTCTTGGAGGAATGAATTCGAATCATTATCTCACACTATATGCAAAAAATCAACTCAAAATGAATCAAAGACCTGAAACTATAAATCTGCTAAAAGGAAAACAGAGTGAAAAACTATGCTATTTAATATGTGCAATGATATTTTTTTGAATATGACTTCAAAAACACAGGCAACATAAGCAAAAATAGGCAAAGAGGGTAACATCAAACTAAAAAGCTTTTGCATGGCAAAGGAGACAATAGAGTGAAAAAATGACCTGTAGAATGGGAAAATATATTTGCAAGATGTTAACATCTAAAATATATTAAGAAACTCAACTCAATAGCAAGAAAACAAATAACCCCATTTTTTAAATGGGCAAAGGACATAAATAGATACTTCTCAAAAGACATTATACAGAATAGTCAACAGATATATGAAAAAAATGCTAACATCACTAATCAGCATGGAATGCAAATCAAAAGCACAATGAGTTATCAACTCACACCTGTTAAAATGACTACTATCAAAAAGATGAATAATGACTGTTGGCAAGGAAGTGGAGAAAAGGGAACACTGGCATAACTATTAGTGGTAAGGTAAATTGGTACAACCATTATCGGAAACAGTATGTAGGTTCTTAAAAAAATTAAAATAGAGTTATGGTGTGATCCAGTAATCCCATTTTTAAGTATTTATCCAAAGAAAATAACATTCGTATATTGAAGAGATGTCTGCACTCCCACGTGCATTGTAGCATTCTTCACAATAGCCAAGATATGAAATCAACCTGTGTCCGTTGACAGATGAATTTGGATAACAATATTATGCAGCCTTAAAGATAGAAAGGAAATCTTTTCATTTGCGATAATATGGATAAATTGGAGGACCTTATGCTAAGAGAAATAAGCCAGGCACAAAAAGACAAACATCACATGATCACACTTATACGTGGAATCTAAAAATCAAATTCATAAAAGAAGAGAGTAGAATGGTGTTTGCCAGGGGCTGATGGATGTGGGGATTGCAGAAATGGTCAAAAGGTACAAAGTTTCAGTTTTTCAGGATGAGTTAGTGCTAGAGATGTAATATAAATCATAGTGACTGTACTTAATAATACTGCATTGTATACTTGGAATTTCCTAAGGGAGTAGATTTTAAATGTTCTCAGCACCAAAAAAAAAAAAAAAAAAAAAAAAAAAAAAAAAAAATGGTAGCTACCTGAGATGATGGATATCTCAGTTAGCTTGTGGTAATCATTTAACAATATAAATCAAAACATCATTTTATACCACATAAATATATATAATTTTCATTTATCTGTTAAACCTCAATTGCATTGTGGGGAATAAGAAGTTAATAACAGATTGATCTCAAAGGAGTGTCAAGTTCCTGAAATAAATATGAGACACTCACTGGAAATACCAGGAAAAGTTCAGGAAGAACTTGAAGGAAACCAGAAATTTCCAAGATTAAATAGGTCCAGTGTCAAAGAAACAGTGTTTTATGATTTACTGTGTAACCTTGAAAGGAGAAAATAACTGATGGATAATTGTCTGAAATGACTCCAACTTTGTGACTTAGGTTGTAGGTAGATAGTAATGCTAGTCACCAAGGTAAAACTTCTAATACAAAGGACAAATTTTGGGCAGGATAAGGAGGTATGGATAGCTTGGGAGATGATAAACTTAGTTTTTATTCTGAGCACTGCACATTGTACAGATAGAGAATGTTCATTATGTAGCATACAATAGTCTTGATCTCGGAAAAGCAATCAGTAATTCCAAACTAAAAAAAAACAAAAAACAAAAAGTGGTGATTAAACTTGGCTTTATGAGTTTATTGAATATGATGAGAACATTCCTAGGGAAATGGTGGAGGTGGAAGCCAGATTTTTATGTGCAGAGGTGTGACTGCTTGGTGAGGAAGAGTAAACTACTATTTTTTTTCCTTTCTTTCGTTTTTTTTTTCAAAATTCTTAACTAAAAGAATAAAGAATGATAGGACACAGGAAAGGTCAAAAATATTTCTAGGTCTATTTATTACAAGTAGAATGAAGGAGAACTGGAAAGTGAAAACAAAATGCTATATAAACAAATGGGTACTGACATCAGACAACTTGAATTTGGGGTAGAAATAAAGGGAATTTTCAAAGCTGTGAGCCAAAATGCCAAGTCAATTTAGGCCACCCTCAGAGTGAGGCTGCTATGGTAGCACATTTCTCTTCCATATTTCAAGCCTCTTTGTGCCTCAATATTTATTCTTTCCGAGGAGAAATACACATTCCAGCAGACCTTCAACATAGAATGGCCCACGTGCTTTGATTGCTTAACAGAACTATAACACCGAAATTGAAAAAAGCTTTAGAGTTATAGTTTATCTTAAATATCTAGATACCTTGTGATTCCCAGATGATAGAAAGCAAAAGAATAACAATCCTAAATACATGGCACATATTCACAAGAACAGTGTACTGAAATACAGACGCGGTGAACTCTGTAGCTGATGCTGCCAATGCCCCATCCTTATCCGTCGTCCCACTTGTGTGCTTTGGTAGTGGTCACATAGAATTTTCAGCCCTCTGACAAGTTTACATCTCAAATGTATCACCTCTCTTATCATTCTGCTCAGCCACAAGTAGCCATTTTCTGGAGTTAATAAACCTGGAGCAACCCTCAAAGAAAGCAGATAGTAACAAATGTATCAGTGCCTCAGCTTGCCAATCTTTGTAGACTGATTCTGAGTGTGTTGCATATGGTTTCTCAAAGTGTCCCTAGTGGAATTCAGTCCCTGTTACCCACAGGAGTAATCCACTTATTAAAGCACCTTTCATTGGTTCTTCTTTTTTCTCCATCTCAGTTTTTCCAGTTCCTCACTTGGGCATGCTGGGATCTTCCAAATAAACCCCTTGCACACAAATATTTGCCTTAGGGTTTGTTTGGGGGCAAACCCAAATTGAAAAACTGGGTAACTCATCATCTGGGTATCTATCTTTAAGAAAACAATTAGAAATATTGGGCAGGGGGGACCATTATAAACAAAGATTGATCTCTGTGGTTTTTGATTTTAGTCAGGTGACCCAATACTCCTCAAATCTATCAGTGAAGTCCCATTAATATTGACATTTCAATCCAAATACCTAAACCATGTTAGCTCTGAGCTCTTCAAAAATACTTGTTTATGTACAAAAGTAGAGTTTGCATTTGCCTCCTGAACACTCAGAGTTGTCACTGTGAAGCTTCTCTCTGCCTTTATTGCTTGGCTGGCCTCCCTTGTTCTGAGCTGTGGGCACTGCACTTTTTCCATCACCAGTGCTCACCAGCAATACTGCAGCTCCTTCTCAGTCCCCTCTTGAAGCCAGGAAACTAATGCCAATGTGGAGTTACAGAGCAGATTTTGGGAGTATTACCTAGGTATCAAAGAATTACCAATAGAGTCCTTCAGTTTAAACACACAACACTTCCTCTCCTTTCCTTCAAAGCACATAGATCACATAGCATCTGGATTGAAAAAGCTGTCGACACCAGCTGTCACATTAAATCCAAAAACCATGTTGCCAAGGCAGCTGAATTGCAAATAAATATTAGACATTCAGTTTGATACAGATACTCATTTCATTTTCAAGTCTAGCTTGTTGAGCAGGCTTTAGATATCCCCACACCTCCAATCTATCCACAAATCATAGATGTATTCATAGATACACACTTGCACACACATACAGATCTACACAACAAAAACATAAACACACGCATGCGCACAAAAATACACATGCATACTCACACACAAACGGGCATGCACATACGCATATACATACGTACATATATATAAACACGATTCAAGGGTTTTTTTTTTTTTTGAGGGATGTTGTTGCCATCATGGTTTTCTACCCTGTATGAAGCTCCTCAAAATTGAAAATTAGTGGATATAATATTCCCCTTAAGTAAGGAATGTCACCTATCTTAAAGCTCCAGCCACATCTCAGTTTTGATAGAGTTCCTATTAAAATGAGAAGAAAAAAGAATAATAGAGAAAGAAAAGGAATGAGGCAAAGCAAAAACAAACAAAAAAAATTTAGATAAAAGAGAACTAGGAAAAGAGAGAGAAAAATTAAATGCCCCAAATATGGGAAATGGTTAAATAAAAATGCTTAAATAAACTATGAAATTATCCACTTTGTGAACTCTTAGGATACATTTAAATGATGCCTATAAAGAGTTTACAGAGGCATATGAAATGGTTGTTATAATTTTAAATTTTAAATAAGAAACAAGATATAAAATATGGGATGATAACAACTACAATAAATAAAAGCATGAAAAATCAACAGAAATACACTAACAGTAATTTTCCCACTATCTCTTGGTTATAGCAATACTATTCATTTTTCTAACTTTCTGGTTTTTCTACAATTGTCAATTTTTAAATGAACTATATATAATTCATTATATAATATAAATAAACATACATATGCAAGTGTGCACATATATACACTTGTGTGTGTATGTACGTGTGATGAACAATTGTATATATTAAACTTGGTTTGACAAAAGAGAAGGACTGAGAACTGACACTTTTTGGCTTCTAAGTCCTGGGTCAGCACCTTAATACAGTACACTGTTGGGAATTGTTCTTTTTTTTTTTTTTTTTTCTATTACTGTTATTCTTCAATCCAGATTTCCATTTCACTTAGAGATTCACTAAGAGAGATATGTAACCATGGCACATATGTAATACAAATAGGCTCCTTTTAATTCCTTTCTTCTTTCCCAGCATCACAGCCCTAGCAAAATAATAAAGGTAGGTCAAGAGCTAGATTTCCAGGTTTCTAATGTGCTTCTCACATTTTACACTAAAGATGGTAAGTCAGAAGAGAGCAACAATTATGGGCTTTCTTACTAAGCAATACTGAGCAAAGGTCTCAAGGCACATGTTCAACCTACTTGTTTCTTTTGAAGTGGACTGGAATCTAAAGATAAGAAGTATCTGTACAGGTTAGAGAAGAAATTTTTCTCTAAAACCAGGAACAATTGGTTGCCACTCTGTCTATTACCCTACAATCAGACTCTAGAGGACTTTGAGGTACACAGTACTCTCTTGAGATAATTTATACCAAACACAAAGAGTAAATCTCTGCAGTACTACAAGCAGTAAAAGGAAGCTTTGGAACAAGGAAGTAAACACAGCGTTTGTTTCCAATCACAGAAGAGGCCATGAGCACCATATGTGTGTCAGGCTCATCATCTGAATCAAAGAAAGGCCAATCCTTCACCTTTCTTATGACTCACATAGGCTGCAACATTTCAATCGGTCATAAACAACCTAATATCTCGCGCCTAGTAGTATTCATTGACACAGAAAGGGAAAGAGAGAGACAGGATGAAGAAAAGAGGAAAGAGAAATAATTTTCCAAGATACAAATTTAATATTTTTTCCAAAGCATAAGAGCAATTAAAATATACTTCTCTGTTATAGTTGTAGGATGGATTTTCCTACATCATTGTTCAGACATCCTGGAAATAATATCAGACTTTGTAAAGAACACAGAATATTTTCATTCTTAATTAAGAGGACATTCCTTCTAAGGGGTTTCAAGAACTATGAACATAGGCATTAGTAAAAGTACTTTGGCCTTCCTTGAGCTCTGATGTGTAGACTGCTCACATTTTCATCTGCTTTTGAGACCTATTTCTGTAACACTGAGGACAGATGGCATTTGTTTTTCCAAAGATCTCTCAATTTTTTCTTCTTATAGTTACTTCTTGATAAAATTTAAATGACAGAACTTTAAAGAAGTGATGTCACTCTTTTAAAGAAAGTAGCTATTTCACAATATAAGAATATTGTCCTCCAATTTACATTCTTCTATGACTCATATTTTGCTGCTTTCACTGTATACATAACTCAAAGCCAAGCTCATTTAAAGTTCACATTAAGGAAAATTTGTTTGCCAGGAAATATTTAATTGAATCACAATGCTGTGATAAATCATTTTAAATGAGTTACTGATAGTCATACCTTTTTTTTACCTTTTATTAGAACACTGAGAAATTCTGGTTTACAGAAATGTATCACATAGCACCTGAAAATATACCCATGGATTAAAGAAAGGTAAATTTGTAAGGAAAAGATTGCTTTCAGTGCTTGCAAAATGAATGCTAGCTCAAGGCTGTCACATACATTTTAAAAACCAGTGTTTTTAAGTGGGCAAGAATTCACAGATGATCCATAAAATGTATTGACACAAAGGAACACAGAACTTATGGTTCAAATGAGAGAGATAAAAACTATAAGGAGGAAAGGGAATCACAGCGGGAAAAAAGAACACATGAGATGTTTAGAAATGCTCAAAATCATGGAAGCCTATACTGCAAACTAAAAAGCTAGGCTGTAATCCTAGGCACACTCCTCATTCAGTATTCAAACGGGTCTTATGACTGTTGCCTCAATTCTCTCTTTCCTAATCTTACTAAATTGCTTTTAATGATAGCCCTTAATAATTGACATGTCTCTCTCTTTAGGGTTAACAATCTCCATGTGATTATAAATACTCATGAACTCCTAGTTGCTAGGAGTTAAATACCAAGCTATTTAATTCTTTGAATCATCTCTCCTAGAAGCAATCCTGGCAGTTCCTAACCACGATTATTGCACATCTCTATATTTCTTCCATTTTGACTATAATTTCCTGATAATAAGATTCCCCCAAATAGAAGTATTATTTATGATTCCAATTGTGATCGTGTCTTAGAACTGTGAACAGGCACAGCCTCCTTCTCCTTGGTAATGGGATGCTTCCATAGATGGTGCAAACCATAACAGTATTCCTGTGTGCCAATACATTTCAGCCACATTTCCAATTTGTTTTTCTTTATTACCATAGGTATTTTTGATGATATAATTTCCAGGTTACTTTTTTCCTCTAAACATGTTGTTTTTAATTATTTTTCTGAGATGTATGAGCCTCCTTTTATCCATACAGAATTCATCTTCTTGTTCTTTGTCCATATTTCTTCTGTCATGAAAATACCATGTTCAGATATGTTTGCACTTATCAGTGTTTGCGTCGCTTTTATTTACAATAATATCTGTGAAAGACTTTATTTATTTTTAATTTCCATCCCTTATCACATCATTGAACCAAATTTACTAATTCTGGAGGTTGTTTCTGATTATGTAACCACATTTTTGCCACATCTGTTTCATCTTGCACATTATTATAAAGGTTTTAAATGGTCTAAAACCCATCCTAACGTCCATTTGAGAATTACTTTTTAAGAAGACTACTTCGATGAATAAATGTAGTTAAACAGCAAATCAAGATGTTACAAAATACAAGGCTCATGAATTAGCGTTTATGCTTTATACTTGCAGGGAGAGTAATCACTATTTGGTAATAAAGATGAATCTTTTATCTCAGGAAAAGTTTCACAAAGGAAGCGGAATTGTAAAAAGTCTGAAATAACTGATAACTTTTGCATATATTTATATGACAGTTAAGAACTATTTTTTTAAAAGTCACAAAGCAGTATAGAGAAAGGTTAATGTTTCTTGAAATGTGAGGTAAACAAACACGAAACTCACACAAATCCAGGTCCCATCCCAACTCTGCAGATAATTGGTTGTGGATCTTTGACGAGTTAACCTCTAAACTGTACTTTCTTCATGAGTAAAATGAGCATAATATACTCACCTTCACCATGGAAAACAATGTAAATGAAGTAATTTATATAGTCCCTAACATATCTTAGAAAGGTATTATTTGTTCAATTAATACAGAAAAAAAATTCACTGTGTAGGACACCTGTATCATAACTGTTTGCTTTTACCTCTATGGTACACCAGGTCTACAAAGGTGAGTCACAGGTGGTTACTTCTATGTTTTTCCTTTGACTCATTACTTTATTGTCAAAAGTTTGTCTAATTTCAGCAGTCACAGCTCTTAGAAGTAAAATTTGGGGAGAAAGAGGCTTTTAGTTATGTTTTTAGTCTCTAATTTATACTATAGCAGTTTATATCATATTCTAATTATATATCATATAACGTCACATTATATATCGTATATTTTTACTGTCAAAATTCCTTAAGGTTCAAGTGTCATGCTTAAATTATTTCATCTACTTCCTATTGAAGAAGATTTTTATGTTACATGTATATCTCACAATAAGCATTTTAATTGCTCACTTTTTAAATTTCAACTCTATAGCTCATCAAATTTTAACTATAACACCAGTTGATATAATCTTTTCTTATTCTTCTTACAAGAGATTAGCACAGAGGCACTAATTTGGCCTTTGAAATTAGTTGAATTCAAAGCTTTGCTATTCTAATTTCAGCCACGCCATCTTGGATAAATTAATTCATTTGTCTTAACCTATGGAGAGTGTGTGTATGTGTTTGTGTGTGTATGTGTATTCAGTCATATAACAAATGCTCATTAAATGGCACCTATATATTCTTTTGTTTAAATTTTCCATCCAGGTTATCTCTGGTTAGAAAACAATTATCATTTGCTGATGACTTTCTTATTCTTCACCCTCCCTCTCACATCTACATAGTTACTTTGATCCCACTGTCATTGCACATCTGGGCCCTCACCCTCAAATGTCCAAGTGCTGATATCAATGAGCTCCCATCTGTTCTCTAGGCCTCTAGCCTCTTCCTCATCAAATCATATTCCTGCGAAGAGAAGGCTTATAAAATATTTTGGACCACGTCACCCTCCTTAAAACATTCACTGGCTTCCCCTTGCCCAGGCCAAATTTTCCAAAATATATTTCACATAACACTGGTCCCCAAGACACTTCTTAGAAATGAGGTTCTAATAACACACCAGAAAACACAGCACACTCTATCCTCTACTTGAAAATTCACAGCTCTTTGGGGGAAAGGATGGATAGGAGGCAGGACTAACTTGTGACTCCCACTCAGCCAGACAGAGCAGCATGTGGAGACTCACATCATGAACTTCTGCTCCAATAACTACCTCAGGAACATACCAGGAAAGCTGACAGAATCTACAGACCCTTTGAAGGAAGCGGAGTGTTGCTGCAGGCCCCAGGTGACAGCCAAAAAACTGTGAATGCCCAAAGTGTGAAAGTGTGAGGAGGATCATCCACCCCTGAACACACACTCTTACTGGGGAGCCTGAAGGTATAGATTATGGGAGGAGGGTTTTGACCTTACCTGGAACTGAGACAACTTTAGAGAGCTGAGCAAAATACAGAGGTGGACGAAGCAGTGGGAAGAGCCCTGTTGTCTCCCTCAGTCCCCAGGGAAGTCATTTCTGACTTTGTCTCACAGGGGTCCTTGGAGAAGGCTGCCAGAGGAACTGGAAAAAAAACACAGGGACGGGCCGGGCGCGGTGGCTCAAGCCTGTAATCCCAGCACTTTGGGAGGCCGAGACGGGCGGATCACGAGGTCAGGAGATCGAGACCATCCTGGCTAACACGGTGAAACCCCGTCTCTACTAAAAAATACAAAAAACTAGCCGGGCGAGGTGGCGGGCGCCTGTAGTCCCAGCTACTCGGGAGGCTGAGGCAGGAGAATGGCGTGAACCCGGGAGGCGGAGCTTGTAGTGAGCTGAGATCTGGCCACTGCACTCCAGCCTGGGCAACAGAGCGAGACTCCGTCTCAAAAAAACAAAAACAAAAACAAACAAACAAAAAAAACCACAGGGACAAGGAAACTTCTAGCTACACTTTGTAACAATTTTGACCAACCATGAAGTTTCCTGGACAGAACCCAGGGGAAGAGGTGAATTGGGAATGCAGACACAGCACAGAAGCTGTGGCAGGCAGGGAGACATGAAACCTGGAAGCCCTGCTTGCTTTATCAGCTGGAAGGCTGGTAGCCTGAGGAAAGCTCTCAGCCCTGCTCACCTGCTGCCTGGAAACAAACTTAGTGCTGCTTCAGGGAGGGCCATGGTGGAAGTGAGACCAGCCCTTTGGGCTGTGCAGGACCTGGGTGAGACCTGTAACTGCCAGTTTTCCCTCATTTTTCTGGCTACCTGCATGACACAGCAGAGGCAGTCATAATCCCCCTGGGAGCATAACTTCATTGGCCTAAGAACAACATCCCCAATTGCCACAGCAGCCACAGCAAGCCCCACCCAAGGAGAGTCTGAGCTCAGACATGCCTAACACTGCCTCCACCTGATGGTCTTTCTCTACCCACCCTGAGAGCCAAAGACAAAGGACATAATCTCTTAGGAGCTCTTGGGCCCCATCCACCACCTGATCCTCCCTATACTACCACAGCTAATGATCTCTTGAAAACACCACCTCCTGGCTGGAGGCCAGTCAACACAAAACTAGTGCAATAAACAAAACTACAACCACAGACCCTCACAGAGTCCACTTCACTCCCTTGCCACCTCCACCAGAGCAGGTGCTAGTATCCATGGCTGAGAGACCTGAAGACAGTTCACATCACAGGACTCTGTGCAGACACTCCCCAGTACCAGCCCAGAGCCTGGTAGCTCTGCAGGGTGGCTAGATCCAGAAGAGAAAAAAACAATCACTGCAGTTTGGCTCTCAGGAAGCCACATCTTGGGGGAAGGGGGAGAGCACCACATCAAGGGAATACCCCATGGGACAAAAGAATCTGCACAGCAGTGCCTGAGCCCCAGATCTTTCCTCTTACACAGTCTACCCAAATGGGAAGGAACTAGAAGAACAATTTTGGTAATATGACAAAACAAGGTTCTTTACCAGCCCCAAAGGATCACACTAGCTCACCAGCAATGAATCCAAACCAAGAAGAAATCTCTGAATTTCCAGAAAAAGAATTCAGAAAGTTGATTATTAAGCTAACCAAGGAGGCACCAGAGAAAGGTGAAGTCCAACTTAATGAAATAAAAATAGTAATAATATAAGATGGCTGGGCGCGTGGTTCACACCTGTAATCCCAGCACTTTGGGAGGCCAAGGTGGGAGGATCACAAGGTCAGGTGATCGAGACCATCCTGGCCAACATGGTGAAACTCCATCTCTACTAAAACTACAAAAATTAGCTGGGCATTGTGGCGCATGACTAGTCCCAGCAACAGTCTGGGAGGCTGAGCCAGGAGAACTCTGGAGGCAGAGGTTGCAGTGAACCAAGATTGCACTGCTGCACTCGAGCCTGGTGACAGAGCAAGACTCCATTTTTAAAAAGGGGGGGGAGGGAAAACAAGATATGAAGGGAAAAATCTTCAGTGAAATAGATAGCATAAAAAAAAAAACAATCACATCTCTGGAAATGAAGGACGCACTTAGAGAAATGCAAAATACACTGGAAAGCCTTAGCAATAGAATAGAACAAGTGGAAGAAGAACTTCAGAGCTCAAAGCCAAGGCTTTCAAATCAGCCCAGTCCAACAAAGATAAAGAAAAAAGAATATTAAAAAATTAACAAAGCATTCAAGAAGTTTGGGATTACGTTAAATGACCAAACCTAAGAGGAACTGGTATTCCTGGGGAAGAAGGGAAATATAAAAGTTTGGAAAACGTATTTGAGGGAATAATCAAGGAAAACTCCCTGGCCTTATTAGAAATCTAGACAATGAAATACAAGAAGCTCAAAGAACACCTGGGAGATTCATCGCCTAGGCACATAGTCATCAGGTTATCTAAAGTCAAGGTGAAGGAAAGAATCTTAAGAACTGTGAGGCAAATGCCTCAGGTGACCTATAAAGGAAAACCTATCAGATTAACAGCAGATTTCTCAGCAGAAACCCTACAGAAGGCTAAAGGCGCTATCTTTAGCCTCCTTAAACAAAGGAATTATCAGTCAAGAATTTTGTATCCAGTGAAATTAAGGTTCATAAATGAATGAAAGGTAGTCTTTTTCAGACAAACAAATGCTGAGAGAATTCACCACTACCAAGTCTTCACTTTAAGAACTGCTAAAAGGGGCTTGAAATCTTGAAGCTAATCCTTAAAATGCACCAAAGTAGAATCCCCTTATAGCATAAATCTCACAGGACATAAATAATAATAATAACACAATGAATAAAACACAAGGTATTCAGGCAACAAACAGCACAATGAATAGAACAGAACTTCATATCTCAATACTAACATTGAATCTAAATGGCCTGAAAGCTACACTTAAAGATATAGAATGGCAGAAATCAATAAGAATTCACTAACCAGGTATCTTCTGTCTTTATGAGGCTCACCTAACACACGAGGACTCACAGAAACTTAAAAACATGAAGTGGGGAAAGCACACCATACTCAACAAATGTTGTTGGGATAATTGGCAAGCCACATGCAGAAGAATAAAAATGGATCCTCATCTCTCACCTTATACAAATATTAATTCAAGCGGAATCATAGATAACATTGGAAAAACCCTTCTAGACATTGGCTTAGGCAAAGACTTCATGACCAAGAACCCAAAAGCAAATGTAACAAAAACAAAGATAAATAGATGGGACTTAAACAAAAAAGCTTTTACATAGTGTGAGAAACAATTAGCAGAGCAAACCAACAACCCACAGAGTGGAAAAAATCTCCACAGAGTGGAGAAAATCTTTGCAGTCTATACATTTGACAAAGGAGTAATATCCAGAGTCTATAAGGAACTGAAACAAATCAGCAAGAAAATAAAACAAACAATCCCATCAAAAAGTGAGCTAAGGACATGAATAGATAATTCTCAAAAGAAATACAAATGACCAACAAACATATGAAAAAATGCTCAACATCACTGAAGATCAGGGAAATGCAAATCAAAACCACAATGAAATACCACTTTACTCCTGCAAGAATGACCGTAATCAAAAAATCAAAAAACAATAGATGTTGGTGTGGATGTGGTTAAAAAAGAACACTTTTACCCTGCTGGTGGGAATGTGAACGAATACAACCACTATGGAAAACAGTGTGGAGATTACTTAAAGAACTAAAAGTAGAACTACTAGTTGATCCAGCCATCTCACTACTGGTTATCTACACAAAGGAAAATAAGCCATTATTAAAAAAAGATACTTGCACACACATGTTTATAGCAGCATAATTCACAATTGCAAAAATATGGAACCAGCCCACATGCCCATCAATCAATGAGTAGATAAAGAAATTGTAGTATATATACCATGGAATACTACCCAGCCATAAAAGGGAATAAAATAATGGCATTTGCCACAACGGGGATGGAATTGGAGGCCATTATTCTAAGTGAAGTAGCTCATAAAAACATTGTATGTTTTTACTAATAAATGGGAGCTAAGCTATGAGGATGCAAAGACATAAGAATAATACAATGGACTTTGGAGACCCAGGGGAAAGGGTGGGAGGGGGTTGAGGGATAAAAGACTACATAATGGGTACAGTGTACACTGCTCAGGTGATGAGTGCACCAAAATCTCAGAAATCACCACTAAAGAACTTATTCATGTAACCAAACACCACCTGTTCTCAAAAAACCTATCAGAACACAAAATTAATAAAAAAATAAGTTTTTTAAATAAAGTGAATGACAACCTCAAAAATGGAAGAAAATATTTGCAAATTATATGTCTAATTAGAGACTCATATCCAGAATTAAGAACTCTCACAACTCAATCAGTTAAAAAAAATACTGGAGAAAGAATTTGAATAAACAGTTCTTCAAAGAAAATATAAAAATGGTCAATATGGATGATCATGGAAAGATGCTCAATATTATTAGCCATCAGGAAAATGCAAGTCAATACCACAGTAAAAGACTTCTTCACATCCACTAGAATAGCTGTAATCAAATAGATAGATAATAATAACTATTCATGAGAATTTGGAGAAATTGGAACCCGCACACATTACTGGTCAGAATGTAAAATAGTGCAGACATTTTGGAAAACACTTTGGCAATTCCTCAAAAAGTTACATATAACATTACCACGTGACCTGAGAATTTCAATCTTAATTATATACTCAAGAGAACTGAAAACACTTATCCACACAAAAACTTGTATATAAATGTTCATAGCCGTATTACTAATAAGAGTCAAAAAATGAAAATAACCTAATGCTCACCAACTGATGAATGAATGAACAAAATGTGGTATATTCATACAATGGAATATCAGTCACACATAAAAAGAAATGAAGTTCTGGTCCATGCTTACAACATAGATGAACCTTGAAAACAATATATTAGTTGAAAGAAGTCAGACACAAAAGGCCACATATTGTATGCAGAGTGACTGCTATTGGATATGGGGTTTCTTTTTGGAATGATAACAACGTTCTGGAATTAGACAGTAATGATGGTTGTACAACTGTGTGAACAGAATATGCTAAAAATCACAGAATGGTGCACTTTATGGTATGTAAATTGTATCTTAATAAAGCTGTTATTAAAATAAAATTTACAAAGAATGTCAGTATATCAAAATCTCCAAAACTGTTAACTCCTTATCTTCCAAAAAATTTTACTTCAGAATCTAATTTGGAGTCCTGATAGGCTTGCTAAAATTAAATTGTGCAAAAAAAGTCTTGACTCTCCTGCTCCCTTAAAACATACTCCTATCTTTACCTTCCTACTCACCCTGTTGCTCATAACAAAAGTTGGAGATCATTCTTGATTTTTCTCTTGATTCCTCTCTTACCACCCCCACCACATCCAAGTCATCAAAAAACTGTCAATCCCGTCTCACAAATACAAACTAAATATAGCCAATCACTTCTTGCAAAATACATCCCAAAAATCATATTCACACTCTTATATGTAACAGTCTTATAAAATACCTCTCTACAATCACACTGATCTTCAAAAATCTGTTCTCTACAAGGCAGCTAGAATGACACTTTAAAAATGCAAGATACAACATGTTACTCCACTATATGAAATTATCCAATGGACATCTTATTCTGTCCATCATGGACTAACTAGGGCCATACTAAGTGGCCCACCATAAATAAATATATATAAAGCTTTTCCATAAAGGTAAAAAAGAAAAACTTTAGACATTGTATACTGTCTTTATGATACAGGATTGAGATTTTTAGGGGAATAAAACAAATGCTTTCTGTCTGGAAGCACTTTATGAACAAGGAGATGAAACAGTCATACTTGGTTGAGAAGACAAAGATCAGAGTTCGGAAATATAAAAAAGATTTATATTGTAGGGCAAATTTCCAGAAGACTGGGAGCCATACAGAAAAAAGGATACAAAAATCTACTTAGGTTTGCTCTTAAGTACATTGATAAATATTAATTTGTGCAGGCACATGATGAAATTAAATAAGACTGAGAAAACAATAACTGGATACTTCACTGCTACCACATACTTCACTTGCTCAATGCCTACACCAACTTTTTTGTTTCCTTCCTACACTACCCAGACCAGAACACTAAACAGCTGCATTACCATTAATTTGCAGGTAGGATGCTAGTCATGCCTTAAGTTCCTTGCTAGCCAGGAAAAAAAGCAACAGCAGGTAGCAGCCATGAGTGGTGAGATGAGTTCTTCTCATAAGCAGAGACCTTTGATTCTTCAGGATGGTTCTGGTAGAAGTTCGGGCATTTGGCCCAACATTATAAATTATAAATTATCTCTGTGAGACAGTAACAGATTTTTTCTGATACAAAAATCATTTCTGTGATGAGGCTGGGTATTTGTCGTCGCTGCTTTATAGTCCTAGTTTTGTATTATTCAAAAGTGGTTTCCTGGAACAATCAAGGGTGTGTAACTAAATCATAACTTGTAATTTATTCCTGGCTGGTTAACCATACAATGAAGAATACTAACCAATACATGGAGTGTGCAGCATTCTCCAGACACCACTCTTCACATCACCACACACACACACACACAAAAACAAATCACCTACATTTGTGTTTATGAGGTGAATGCAGCTCCTCAGAATGGCTATTTCAGTCTTGCTTTGCTCCTGAAAATGTTCCAGTGCATCTTCCACCTGTTTCTGCCTAGGTCTCTTCACCTACCCACATGGGCTTCTTAGATAGGGTCTAAGAGAATGCTAGGCTAGATGTCACTCATCTAGTCCACTGTTGGCCCTTGGGAAATACTTACAAAAACTTCATACTTAGTAATTTGTGGAAATGCAAGTTAAACAAATACAGTCAATACAATGATTTTCTACAGTCAGAGAAAGGAACTCTAGACTTAGCCTCTGATCTTTACATTTCTCAGATATGTTTATAACACTTGTCCTCTGTGGCCCCCAAACAGCTTACAGGATCTCCAGGAAAGACAGTCATGTCTGAATGAGACACGGCTTGGATGATACCATCCAGAGGTATGCTCTGTCTCACACCAAGCTTTCCGATTGAAACCCCTGGCATTTGAGGAGAGGAGAGGACAGAGCAAGCCCCTGCATCCTCATGAGGGGATACTCTCTAAACTCCAACTCTTTGCTAGCTTTATAACCTCTTGTAAAGGCTATGTGTGGGAGGAGGAGTAAGGTTGTCAAAACCAGTTCTGAGATAATGTATTCACAAATCGTGCTAAGGTGGCCTAATATTTTAATTTGGGATATGGGAATATCTGCCATGTAATTATTTCATGCTCAGTCTTTGAGTGTAAGCAGAAAATTAGATGAAAGACAGACCCTTGTATTTTATATAGTTTACCATGTTTTTTTTTTTTCCTATTCTACCTTTAAAAGTCTGCTTACAATCCCTAAAATATCACATATATTGCCATATTTTCATCTCTGCTTATCCTCTTTCTAGGCACTTAAATCAACTCTTGGTTAATTTTAGGACCTCCTCATTTTTCAAGACCCCTCTCACATGTTACCTCTTCCATGTTGACTATTCCAGTTTGTCACTTTGGACTTCAGTGCCTATACCACTTACGAGGCTCTTAGACAATGACATATCACCCAAACACAGTATGAGGGTTTTATTTCCTCCTGTTGTGCCCATGACAGACATCACTAGTCATTCTTGATACTCTTTCTGGCTCAACTATTATCAATCTATCACTGTTGAAGCATTATATGAAACCTATTTCACATTCTTGAATTTTTAATAGACCTTTTATAGACATATCCCACAAAATTAGATTAAAAGAAGCCAGAAGGGATATACAAATTCTTTTTATAGCCCCAGTAACAAAGACAAATTAGGCCTCAGTAATGTCTGATGCTTGTTACTACAATGGTTCTTAGCAGTGGTTGACTTTAGCTCGTTTTCATGTTGTATTGTCAATTAGTTAGTCTTTCAGGGCAAACACAGAAATTTAAATATATTTTTAATGCTCTAACCTTTACATTAGTGACTGATGATATTATGATTTCAAAACAGTTTGCATGTTTGAAATATTTCATAATAAAGAAAATGGTGAAGAATAGAATCCCAAGAAGGAACTAGTAGAAATTACTATCATGGTGCATGAAACCACATGGAAGATCTACAGGACACAGATAAGACACATGTTTAAATAAAACAGACAGAAGCTCAGGTGCACTTTGCTAAACAGCATACTAGAAGCAGCGTGTATCTAGAAAATGCAGAATGATATTCACAGGGGCAGAATTAAAATCTTGTCCTTTTCTGATCCAATTTCCCCATGATAGAAATGATAAGTCTCCATGGTTAGGTCATCCGAAATTTAACTACCCTTGCTGAGGGTACGTATACTGATAAAAAGTATCGAACCTACAGAAATTCAGTTAAAATGTCTTAGGAAACAAACATAAAGCCCCACTTTCTTGTTTAAGAATTATAAGATCACCTGTTTGATAGTGGGTTTCGTGTATGTTTCCTTCATATCCCAGCACCTATCATAATGCTTTTTTAGGGGGCACCAAAAATGTACTTTGTGACTATTCGTTGATTTCAGTTAATAAAAGCATCTTTCCCTGATTATGTTAAATTCTCATTTTTAATTAAGAACTTAAGGTGGGGGCTTTTCATGGATACTTTTATGCATTTCTCCATCACTAGCCCTGAACAAGTCTTCACTAGTAGAATGAAGGGATTTCATGACAACTTGATTTTATTCAAGCTCTAATGTTTATGATTCTTTAAGAAATGTCCCTGCAAATAAGCAAATCAGCAAGCTCAGGTTCTCAATGAGAACTGCATAAGCTTTCCATTCAGTTATCCTGAATGCTAAACATTCTTCTGCAAATATGGGAAGAATCAATTGATTTACTCCTTCATTCATTCATTCGAAAATGTATTGGTCGCCTACTAAGTAAACTGCTGGTGTTTGGTGCTTTGTGGCAGCAAAAAGTATGAACTATAACTCACTGGAAACTAATTTTTAAGGCTAATTGAAGCAATGAAAAGCTGAGATTGTCCTAGACAGTCTCTCCTTGGACTTTTGATAGCTACACTGACATTCTTCTTTAAATCCTATTGACCTTTTGGTTGTTTACATATACTTTGAACTTTCTCTTTCTCTCTCTCTGTTTTATTTTTGTTTACTTCCCTAGTTTTATCTCTATATTTTATGGATACTCAGTTCCAATTCTTGGTCCGCAATCTGCTTTCTTCGTCTGCTGCTTTCTAAGACCCAGGTTAATAACTGATGAGTAATCCAGACATCAATTTTATGAGACCAGGGGAAAGAAAACAGTCAGTATGGCTGGGGGAAATGGAGGTTACAGAGAAGTTCACAAGGGAAGATACGGATAGTGAGTGTTTGCAGGGAGAATAGGATTTTTTAAAGTGCAATTAAAAGCTTAGTATAGTTCAGACATACAAAAGTGCATGAGCTAAGGCAGGCAGACAGTCTGATCAATGAGGTAAGTTAAAGGTTTGGGAGAGAAGAATCTGTTGCAAGAATACATTTGAGGGGGCGGAGCAAGATGGCCGAATAGGAACAGCTCCAGTCTCCAACTCCCAGCGCGAGTGACACAGAAGACTGGTGATTTCTGCATTTTCAACTGAGGTACTGGGGTCATCTCTCTAGGGAGTGCCGGACAATCGGTGCTGGTCAGCTGCTGCAGCCTGACCAGCGTGAGCTGAAGCAGGGCGAGGCATCGCCTCACCTGGAAGCGCAAGGGGGAAGGAAATCCGTTTTCCTAGCCAGGGGAACTGAGACACACAACACCTGGAAAATTGGGTAACTCTCACCCCAAAACTGCGCTTTAAGGAAACAGGCACACCAGGAGAATATATCCCACACCTGGCCGGGAGGGTCCCACGCCCACGGAGCCTCCCTCACTGCTAACACAGCAGTCTGCCTCGATCTATCCGCAAGGCAGCAGCGAGGCTGGGGGAGGGGCGCCCGCCATTGCTGAGGCTTAAGTAGGTAAACAAAGCCGCTGGGAAGCTCGAACTGGGTGGAGCTCACAGCAGCTCAAGGAAGCCTGCCTGTCTCTGTAGACTCCACCTCTGGGGACAGCCCACAGCTGAGGTCCAATAGGGGAAGCAGCGGGGGCGGTGCAGACGCGAACGACTCTGTCTGACAGCTTTGGGGAGAGCCGTGGATCTCCCAACGCGGAGGTTGAGATCTGAGAACGGACAGACTGCCTGCTCAGGTGGGTACCTGACCCCTGAGTAGCCTAGCTGGGAGACATCCCCCACTAGGGGCAGTCTGACACCCCACACCTCACAGGGTGGAGTCATCCCTGAGAGGAAACTTCCAAAGAAAGAATCAGACAGGTACACTCGCTGTTCAGCAATATTCTATCTTCGGCAACCTCTGCTGCTGATACCCAGGCAAACAGGGTCTGGAGTGGACCTCAAGCAATCTCCAACAGACCAACAGACAGTCCTTCTGACTGTCAGACGGAAAACTATCAAACAGGAAGGACACCTATACCAAAACCCCATCAGTACGTCACCGTCATCAAAGACCAGAGACAGATAAAACCACAAAGATGGGGAAGAAGCAGGGCAGAAAAGCGGGAAATTCAAAAAATAAGAGCGCATCTCCCCCTGCAAAGGAGCGCAGCCCATCGCCAGCAACGGATCAAAGCTGGTCAGAGAATGACTTTGACGAGATGAGAGAAGAAGGCTTCAGTCCATCAAACTTCTCAGAGCTAAAGGAGGAATTACGTACCCAGCGCAAAGAAACTAAAAATCTTGAAAAAAGAGTGGAAGAATTGACAGCTAGACTAATTAATGCAGAGAAGATCATAAACGAAATGACAGAGATGAAAACCATGACACGAGAAATACGTGACAAATGCACAAGCTTCAGTAACCGACTTGATCAACTGGAAGAAAGAGTATCAGCGATTGAGGATCAAATGAATGAAATGAAGCGAGAAGAGAAAACCAAAAGAAAAAAGAAGAAAAAGAAATGAACAAAGCCTGCAAGAAGTATGGGATTATGTAAAAAGACCAAATCTACGTCTGATTGGGGTGCCTGAAAGTGAGGGGGAAAATGGAACCAAGTTGGAAAACACTCTTCAGGATATCATCCAGGAGAACTTCCCCAACCTAGTAGGGCAGGCCAACATTCAAATTCAGGAAATACAGAGAACGCCACAAAGATACTCCTCCAGAAGAGCAACTCCAAGACACATAATTGCCAGATTCACCAAAGTTGAAATGAAGGAAAAAATCTTAAGGGCAGCCAGAGAGAAAGGTCGGTTACCCACAAAGGGAAGCCCATCAGACTAACAGCAGATCTCTCGGCAGAAACTCTACAAGCCAGAAGAGAGTGGGGGCCAATATTCAACGTTCTTAAAGAAAAGAATTTTAAACCCAGAATTTCATATTCAGCCAAACTAAGTTCATCAGTGAAGGAGAAATAAAATCCTTTACAGATAAGCAAATACTTAGAGATTTTGTCACCACCAGGCCTGCCTTACAAGAGACCCTGAAGGAAGCCCTAAACATGGAAAGGGACAACCGGTACCAGCCATTGCAAAAACATGCCAAAATGTAAAGACCATCGAGGCTAGGAAGAAACTGCATCAACTAATGAGCAAAATAACCAGTTATATCATAATGACAGGATCAAGTTCACACATAACAATATTAACCTTAAATGTAAATGGACTAAATGCTCCAATTAAAAGACACTGACTGGCAAATTGGATAAAGAGTCAAGACCCATCAGTCTGCTGTATTCAGGAGACCCATCTCACATGCAGAGACACACATAGGCTCAAAATAAAGGGATGGAGGAAGATCTACCAAGCAAATGGAGAACAAAAAAAAGCAGGGGTTGCAATGCTAGTCTCTGATAAAACAGACTTTAAACCATCAAAGATCAAAAGAGACAAAGAAGGCCATTACATAATGATAAAGGGATCAATTCAACAGGAAGAGCTAACTCTCCTAAATATCTATGCACCCAATACAGGAGCACCCAGATTCATAAAGCAAGTCCTTAGAGACCTACAAAGAGACTTAGACTCCCATACAATAATAATGGGAGACTTCAACACTCCACTGTCAACATTAGACAGATCAACGAGACAGAAAGTTAACAAGGATATCCAGGAATTGAACTCATCTCTGCACCAAGCAGACCTAATAGACATCTATAGAACTCTCCACCCCAAATCAACAGAATATACATTCTTCTCAGCACCACATCGCACTTATTCCAAAATCGACCACATAATTGGAAGTAAAGCACTCCTCAGCAAATGTACAAGAACAGAAATTATAACAAACTGTCTCTCAGACCACAGTGCAATCAAACTAGAACTCAGGACTAAGAAACTCAATCAAAACCGCTCAACTACATGGAAACTGAACAACCTGCTCCTGAATGACTACTGGGTACATAACGAAATGAAAGCAGAAATAAAGATGTTCTTTGAAACCAATGAGAACAAAGATATAACATACCAGAATCTCTGGGACACATTTAAAGCAGTGTGTAGAGGGAAATTTATAGCACTAAATGCCCACAAGAGAAAGCTGGAAAGATCTAAAATTGACACTCTAACATCACAATTACAAGAACTAGAGAGGCAAGAGCAAACACATTCAAAAGCTAGCAGAAGGCAAGAAATAACTAAGATCAGAGCAGAACTGAAGGAGATAGAGACACAAAAAACCCTCCAAAAAAATCAATGAATCCAGGAGTTGGTTTTTTGAAAAGATCAACAAAATTGACAGACCGCTAGCAAGACTACTAAAGAAGAAAAGAGAGAGGAATCAAATAGACGTAATAAAAAATGATAAAGGGGATATCACCACCGACCCCACAGAAATGCAAACTACCATCAGAGAATACTATAAACACTTCTATGCAAATCAACTAGAAAATCTAGAAGAAATGGATAATTTCCTGGACACTTACACTCTCCCAAGACTGAACCAGGAAGAAGCTGAATCCCTGAATAGACCAATAGCAGGCTCTGAAATTGAGGCAATAATTAATAGCCTACCCACGAAAAAAAGTCCAGGACCAGATGGATTCACAGCTGAATTCTACCAGAGGTACAAGGAGGAGCTGGTACCATTCCTTCTGAAACTATTCCAATCAATAGAAAAAGAGGGAATCCTCCCTAACTCATTTTATGAGGCCAATATCATCCTGATACCAAAGCCTGGCAGAGACACAACAAAAAAAGAGAATTTTAGACCAATATCCCTGATGAACATTGATGCAAAAATTCTCAATAAAATACTGGCAAACCGGATTCAGCAGCACATCAAAACGCTTATCCACCATGATCAAGTGGGCTTCATCCCTGGGATGCAAGGGTGGTTCAACATTCGCAAATCAATAAACGTAATCCAGCATATAAACAGAACCAAAGACAAGAACCACATGATTATCTCAATAGATGCAGAAAAGGCCTTTGACAAAATTCAACAGCCCTTTATGCTAAAAACGCTCAATAAATTCGGTATTGATGGAACGTACCTCAAAATAATAAGAGCTATTTACGACAAACCCACAGCTAATATCATACTGAATGGGCAAAAACTGGAAAAATTCCCTTTGAAAACTGGCACAAGACAGGGATGCCCTCTCTCACCACTCCTATTCAACATAGTGTTGGAAGTTCTGGCTAGGGCAATCAGGCAAGAGAAAGAAATCAAGGGTATCCAGTTAGGAAAAGAAGAAGTCAAATTGTCCCTGTTTGCAGATGACATGATTGTATATTTAGAAAACCCCATTGTCTCAGCCCAAAATCTCCTTAAGCTGATAAGCAACTTCAGCAAAGTCTCAGGATACAAAATTAATGTGCAAAAATCACAAGCATTCTTATACACCAGTAACAGACAAGCAGAGAGCCAAATCAGGAATCAACTTCCATTCACAATTGCTTCAAAGAGAATAAAATACCTAGGAATCCAGCTTACAAGGGATGTAAAGGACCTCTTCAAGGAGAACTACAAACCACTGCTCAGTGAAATCAAAGAGGACACAAACAAATGGAAGAACATACCATGCTCATGGATAGGAAGAATCAATATCGTGAAAATGGCCATATTGCCCAAGGTTATTTATAGATTCAATGCCATCCCCATCAAGCTACCAATGACGTTCTTCACAGAATTGGAAAAAACTGCTTTAAAGTTCATATGGAACCAAAAAAGAGCCCGCATTGCCAAGACAATCCTGGGTCAAAAGGACAAAGCTGGAGGCGTCACGCTACCTGACTTCAAACTGTACTACAAGGCTACAGTGACCAAAACAGCATGGTACTGGTACCACAGCAGAGAAATAGACCAATGGAACAGAACAGAGTCCTCAGAAATAATACCACACATCTACAGCCATCTGATCTTTGACAAACCTGAGAGAAACAAGAAATGGGGAAAGGATTCCCTATTTAATAAATGGTGCTGGGAAAATTGGCTAGCCATAAGTAGAAAGCTGAAACTGGATCTTTTCCTTACCCCTTATACAAAAATTAATTCAAGATGGATTAGAGACTTAAATGTTAGACCTAATACCATAAAAACCCTAGAAGAAAATCTAGGTAGTACCATTCAGGACATAGGCATGGGCAAGGACTTCATGTCTAAAACACCAAAAGCAACGGCAGCAAAAGCAAAAATTGACACATGGGATCTCATTAAACTAAAGAGCTTTTGCACAGCAAAAGAAACTACCATCAGAGTGAACAGGCAACCTACAGAATGGGAGAAAATTTTTGCAACCTACTCATCTGACAAAGGGCTAATATCCAGAATCTACCAAGAACTCAAACAAATATACAAGAAAAAAACAAACAACCCCATCAAAAAGTGGGGAAAGGATGTGAACAGACATTTCTCAAAAGAAGACATCCATACAGCCAACAGACACATGAAAAAATGCTCATCATCACTCGCCATCAGAGAAATGCAAATCAAAACCACAATGAGATACCATCTCACACCAGTTAGAATGGCAATCATTAAGAAGTCAGGAAACAACAGATGTTGGAGAGGATGTGGAGAAATAGGAACACTTTTACACTGTTGGTGGGATTGTAAACTAGTTCAACCATTATGGAAAACAGTATGGCGATTCCTCAAGGATCTAGAACTAGATGTACCATATGACCCAGCCATCCCACTACTGGGTATATACCCAAAGGATTATAAATTACTCTACTACAAAGACACATGCACACGTATGTTTATTGCGGCACTATTCACAATAGCAAAGACCTGGAATCAACCCAAATGTCCATCTGTGACAGACTGGATTAAGAAAATGTGGCACATATACACCATGGAATACTATGCAGCCATAAAAATGGATGAGTTTGTGTCCTTTGTAGGGACATGGATGCAGCTGGAAACCATCATTCTTAGCGAACTATCACAAGAAGAGAAAACCAAACACCGCATGTTCTCACTTATAGGTGGGAACTGAACAATGAGATCACTTGGACTCGGGAAGGGGAACATCACACACTGGGGCCTATCAGGGGGAGGGGGGAGGAGGGAGGGATTGCATTGGGGAGTTATACATGATATAAACGTTATGCACATGTACCCTAGAACTTAAAGTATAATAATAAAAAAAAAAAATGTAAAGACTGGAAAGAAAGAAAAAAAAAAAAAGAATACATTTGAGTATTTGAAAGATAAGTGATGAAAGCCAGAAGCAGCTTGATCCCAGCCTAATTAACATAACCAAAGGTGGGCACATATTGGAAACTGCACAGGATGGCAAAATAGCCTGAGAATCCTTCCACTGTTACATGGGGCCTCTCTTCAAATAGTAAAATAAGAGATGGTCTGTTGACTATTCTACCCAGTCCTTTCCAGAGCTCCAAAAAGTAGCAGGAAATCAGAAAAGACACCTCTGGAGAAAAATAGTCCACAAAACCAATACGTGTAAAATTCAATACAAGATTTTTGGGTAGTACTTACTTTTCTTTGTTTAAAGGGCTTATTCAAACTATGTTCTCCTTTTGCCTATTCCTGAAGAACTCTCAATTGCTTGGTAAATGATTTTGACAAAAACTGCCACCCTTCTTTTCTTTTATTCTCTCCCACGCATACTGCACCTATTAATTTTGGCATTCATTATAAGAATCATCCCACTACTTCTCAATTATGTGCATTAAAGCACAATGTATTTTCTCTATTACTCTTTCTTGCTTATGTTTCTATTTTATTAATGTACAAAACTCTGTTCAAGCTAGATTGCTTCCTTATCTTAACCCATCATTTAATTTTTAGGTCAAAATTATTATTACTATTGGTGAATTGTGCCTTATAAATACATTATATATAAATATACTACATGTCTGAATCACAGATGCATATTATACTTAGATAGTATATTATATCATATTACATACCTTCATGTTACTTAATGCTGCCTTTAAATTTTTTAATATTTAAAAGTCACTTAAAATATGCTGTTTGGCTTTTATAACATTAACACTAGTGTTAGTGAAAAATATTTGTCTGAACTAATAAATAACTCTTCCCGATTGGGGAAACAAAGTATCTTTTTTATGCCTTCGAAAAATCATCAGTTTACTTGCTTCTTAAATCACTATTTATTACACAGGAAACCCATTGAAACACTAATGATACCTCTATCAATAAGAATTTCAGAAACTACCAAGGAGCCACAGACCAATGAATCTTACTTTCATACCAGGAAAGCTGACTGAATTCATAGTAAATGTAAATTCAGAGTATGCTGTAGCAGGCATAAACTTAAAAGGAGAAGTAACATGGCAAGAAATCAGGTCTGACTACTTCAAGGTATAAAATAAGCATGTTAAAAACAAGTAGATGTGATTTATTTAGTTTAGAAAATATTTAACAAGTAGATTTTGGTCTTATTCTGAGTTCCTATTTATCTCTGTATACTCAATGGTTATCTAGGCAATTAACATTTGTTGGGTGCTCAAAAGATGGTTGTAAAGTTCAGTAGACCACACCAATAAAAATATAATTTCAGCACATCAGGAATTTAGAGACATGATTGTTTGTTTATAGAAAGACAGTTGAGTTTTAATGAGATATCAATGAGAAGAAAACAGTAGTTCTTCCAGATAATAAAGTTCAAACTACTGGCTCCACAAGGGATCAGAATTTCATGAGTACTAACAATTAAACAATATCAGTACATTTCTTTAGTTTGCAGAAGATAGTAAAATATCACCCCAATAAAGATAATTTGCAAAACTATCATGCTGTGTGTGTGTGAAAAAATAAAATGGCAGGTGAGTTTCAATATGAGATAGTAATGAGCTATCCATTATGATCCAATATTCATTAAATGCATGACTTGTTGCATTTTACCTGTGTTAAGACCCTTGGAGAGCTTTGTTATTCTTCATAATACTTTAGTGTGGATCACTGAGGATAATTAAGCTGTAAGAAAAAAAAAAGTAAACTTTTGGGCACAGTTTAGACACTGTAATTAGTTATAATCCCAGAAAGTTATCAAAAATGTACTATAGACTGCTCCTCAAAGAGGATGATACATTGTAGTGTCACTATTTGTGGGTCAAAAAATTTAAGTTGTTGGCTGTGCATGGTAGCTCACGCCTATAATCTCAGCACTTTGTGAGGCCTAGATAGTTGAATCACTAGGTCAGGAGTTCAAGACAAGCCTGACCAAGATGGTGAAACCCCGTCTCTACTAAAAATACAAAAATTAGCCAGGCATGGTGGCAGGTGTATTCCCAGCTACTCGGGATACTGAGGCAGGGAATTGCTTGAACCCAGGAGGCAGAGGTTGCAGTGAGCCAAGATCACGCCACTGCACTCCAGCTTGGGCAACAGAGCAAGATTCTGTCTCAAAAAAAAAAAAAAAAAAGTCTTCAATAAAGTTATTAAAAACCAACAGAGAAAACATTTACTTTTATAGACATATGTAATGTGTTTATTCCTGAAACAAAAGTCCAAGTGAACACAAGTGCCTAGTAATATCTGCACAAGGGTAGCATAGCAATCACAGTTCTCTAGAGAAATAAAACCAATTGGCAATTGGATATACATACACACATTTATTTATTTTAAGGAATCTGTTGATACAATTAAGGGGAATGGCATGTTCAAAACACACAGGGAAAGCTAGCAAGCTGGAAACTCAGGCTGAATGTCTATGCTTCAGTTTTAAAGTAGAATTCCTTTTTCTCCTGGAAATCTCAGTTTTTGCTCTTAAGGCCTTCAACTGATCAGATGAGATCCACCCACATTATGGAGGGTAATCTTCTTCTTTTAAAGACATCTACAAATACCTTGACAACAACATCTAGACTAGTGTTTGAAATGTTTGACTAAACAACTGGGCATTATAGCCAACCGAAGTTGACACATAAAATTAACCTTCATAGGCAGCAAGGACAGTTAAGAGTCCACTTTAGGAGAACAAACAAAAGGGGAGGGGGAGTTTTGGAAAGACAAAACGATATGATTTGTAGTTTTGTGTCAGTTTATACATGATTTTACAGAACTTTATACGTGTGATTTTGGGAAATTGCTACTACAAAAGGAATGTATCAAGTAGCCAAGATATCCTAAAATACTGATTATTGATGACACTAAAATCAGTAACTGTCAATCATCTTTGGTTTTACTACACAAAAGTAATTACAAAAATAACAGGATAAGAAACATTACTAGGAAAACTTACCATAAAGATATTTGTTTAAAGTGAGAATGAATGAATTGATATTCCTAAGACCACTATGTTCTATTTTCTTCTAACACCTGTAGCCAGAAGGAATAATTTTGTGTTCCTCATATACTTTATTAGGATCTCTTGGCAACAGATAGGGCTCTATCTGCTTTCCTATGCAAATGAGGGTTCTCGCACCAGTCAAATTCCCTCTGCCAAAGGATTGGGGGTCTCAGCTCTATATTCTATTACTGTTTCCATTATATTCATTTAACTTGTTGATATTTGAAATTATTTGATTCATTTTATTTTCTAAATCAGCTTTCAGTGATACCAGAGTTCCTTTCTCCAGAGATTCAAGGAAATCTTAACTCAAACTCTGATTTACTGCTAGGATTTACAAGTTTGTGGGTTGTCCCTGCTTATGATAACTACTTTTCTACTATTAAGTACTTGCCAGAACCTCATAGGTTCACTGGCCTCCCAGTACTGTCCCCGAATGGTCTTATCTTTTCAGTTGCTATCTAGATGATCTCACAGCATAGGATTCTCGAAATCAATTAAACCATTTAATCAAGAATGCAATGTGACACGCTTTATATTTTTAAAAGATCATGCTGACAATTGCATGTGAAATGAAATGAAGAAAACATAGCAGGTCCAACTGGAAAGCAACATCAGTAGTCCAAGTGAAAAATCATGGTGGCAGTAAAGGTAAGGGAGTAATCAATTTTGAGATATATTTTAATGAGCACAACAAGGACCATCCAGCATGACTGCGCAGGTTGCATATGCACAGGGGGACACATCTAGGAGGATACCACCAATATCATAAACATGAAAGCAGTAGATGTTTCCATCAACAAGAATTTCTGACAGGTTGAATGAAGAGGATAAATTAGAGAGTAGAATTAAGGAAGAGTTGCCTGTTTCTACTGTTAAAACTGTGTAAAACATATTGTCTTTAATTATGACTGGGAAATTCATAAAGAAATTGTTTTTGGAATGGGAGAAATATGAAATAACATTTTGGATAAATTAAGCTTGGGACGACTGACATCCAAGGGAGAATGTCAAAGATGTAGTTGAATATTTGAGTCTACAAGTCAGAATGGAAACCAAGGTTTAAGATACACAAGTCAGAGTTATTAGTTTATAGATTGTATTTCAAATTGTGGCACTAGACTTGTCACTTAAGGAGAGGACAGAAAGAAGGAAGCCTATGGAGACCCTGGAGCAACTAAACATTTCGAGATCAAGATAAGTGGAGGATACAATTAAAAAGACTGAAAAAAGTTGCCAGATGAGAAAAACTTAGAAAGTAGCTTCAGGTGAAAGTAGTTTCAAGTAAAAGTACAGTTGTCCCTTGAACAATATGGGTTTGAACTGCGTGAATTCACTTATATTTGGATTTTCTTTTGCTTCTGCCACCCCTGAAACAGTAAGACCAACCCCTACTCTTTTTCCTCCTCCTCAACCACATGAAGACGATGAGGATGAAGACCTTTATGATGATCCACTTCCACTTCAATGAATAGTAAATATATTTTTCTTCCTTAAGATTTTCTTAATAATATTTTCGTATTCTAGTTTACTTTAAAGAATACAGTACATAAAATATAAAACCCACAGAACATGTGTTAATCAACTGTGTATATTATGCACAGACTTTTGGTCTGCAGTAGGGTATAGCAGTTAGGTTTTGGAGGAGTCAAAAGTTACGCATGGATTTTTTACCATGCAGGGGATTGTTTCCCCCAACCCTTGCATTGTTCAAGGGTCAACTGTAGTTTCGGAGAGGCCCGAAAAGGAAAGTTTTTGCACAGCAATCAGCTGAGTTAAATGTCCCTAGTCGAGTAAGATGAAGATAGTAGACTGTTCTTTAGGTTTCGAAATATGACAATTTGTGATTGCCACACTACAGCAGTGGAGCAGTATGGGAAGAAACCAAATTGGAGTGTGTTGAAGAGCAAATAAAAAGAGGACTTGGGTATACAGCTTTGCCTTGAAAAACAGCAGAAAAATAGGATAGCAGCAAAGTCAAAGATGTGAAGTCAAAGAAGGGAGTTAGTAATTAAAATAGGAAATACTAGAGCATGAGAGTTCAAGTGAAAGAATTGGACCTTCATAGGAACAAGCAAAATTTTTCAAATATAAACGAAGAAACTATGAGAAAGGATGGATGAAGGTGCAGATAAGGTTGACTTAGAGATGGGAGAATGAAGCACTTGCCATCTGCATGTATTTGATGAGGTATGAAGAAGGCTATCAGCTTACACTTGGGGGAGCACATAAGGTGCGGAAGGTTAAGAGGACAAGAAACATTTTTTAAATAATTCTTTCAAAGAATGGTAAAGCAGATTTATCATAGAAATCTGAAAGTATTGCTGGACATTATTAAGTGTTACTCAGGTTTGTGGTAATTAAAGTAAAACCAGTTATTCCAGTTTGCTGATTTTTTTCCCCCAGAAGTTTCAGTTGTCCTGTTAAGGGCATGGAGAAGATAGAGTTGGAACAAATTATGTTAGATCTCTTACAAGTGCATGTGAGTGGAGAAGACAGGATAAGAAAAGTTATTGAGAGTAGTCATAAGAGGCAATCCTAAAAACGAAATATGGAATCTAAATTGGATACGGAAGTAAATCAGAGCAGGAGGGAGATGATGGTTCTCTGTAACTAGAATTTGCATGTAACATCTTTCCAACAGATGATATTCTGAACTGGAATAGAAATACATATTAAATGGAGTCCAGACAGAAGGAGAAAAGAATGGAAGGAAACACAAAACCTGAAGAAGCAGAGCAGAAGCTCCTGGTCCCGAAGTAGAAAGCAATATTCTGAGAGTAGGGGTGACGGAGTAGCATGATTACTGAGAGAAATGGAGGCAGAGTTTATTGTGGACAGTGATAAGAGAGTTGGGTAGCACTGAGGGCCAACTAAGATTGGAGGTCTTCAGTTTAAGGTGGCACAAAATACTCAAAAGTGTGGTATTTTCTGAGAATATGTTCAGTATTCAAGATATTGGAATAAATAGGGCAAATTGATCAACTGTTGTTGATTTGTGGGGAAGATACAATGAAAAATCAGATGCTAAGAAAATATATATTTCTATCATCATTCTTATTCTCATTACAGATTTTGACCACTTAAGAAGATCTTGACAGGGTACACAAAGGACCTCCTGCTTCCAACTGTATGTCATATTCGCCTCTGCTAGCTCTTCTCTCTGATCCTGCTTCTCCCAGTCATTGGGTTCAGTAAATACATTTCACAATTGAAACAGCTCTGCCTAATTTGCTTTTGGTTTGCAAATTGGATGTTTTCTGGCAGAAAATAAAAATTTCAAAGTAGTCATACCTTTTTTTTCAGCAGTTTAATATAGACTTGTAATGCAATATAATCATATTCCTTGAACAGTCATATGACAGTTTCCTCACATGGTCGGAGTCTAAAAACCATGTTCATCCACTACAATCTTGTTCACGAAATTCTGTAATAGCAGAATTAAAGGGCATCCCAGGAAGCCTAAAAGCTGTAGTTATAAAACAAAAAAAGTAAAGTGCTAATTTACACAGCAGGCAGTAAGCTCATGAAATGTATTCCTTTAACTGGTGGAACAACCCCAAAATACAATTTCCTATAAATTTTTGGATGATAAATTTATAATAGGTTATGAACAAAAGTAAGACATTTGATATATAACCCTAACTTTTCAGAAGTTGAAATTATGAAGAACAAAATCATTTTCTGCCCCCACAAAAATTTTCATACCTATCAAAGAAAAAGTCCTGAGCTAAAAAAAAAAAAAAAAAAAATCACAGGCCTGAAGAATTGGTTCAGTCCTCTCTCTTCTGATAATATTTTACATTAAAAATATGTGCAGGTAAGTACACAACACAAATATTAGTCATACTATGGAAAATGCAACCACTTGATTTACTTGACCACTCCCCTCTTTGAGCTAGCTTAAATTACATATGCAGCATACTTATACAGAACAGACAAAAGACTCATATTTTAATTTGAATAAATTAAAATAAAATACAAATTAGTGACAACAGAATGCATTTTAGTGAACTTGGCATAGATAGGAACAAAGATTGTAATTGTGAAAGATTTTTTTTCACTCCTGAAAAAAATCATGTTACGTTGACTTTTAAAAAGAAAGAGAGAAGTAATGGGTACAAATATACCCTTAGAAGAAATAAGATCTGATGTTCAATAGATTGGTAGGATGACTATAGTTAACATTAATCAATTGTACATTTCATAATACCTAGAAAAGAATAATTTGAATGTCTCTAGCATAAAGATAAATATTTAAGGTGATGGATATCCCAAGTACCTTGATTTAAAACTATGAGGGCATCCAATTATCACATGTACCCAAAAATATATACATTTAACATATGTCAATAAAATTAAGTAGAAAGAAAGTAAAGAAAAGAAAAGAAGAAAAGAAAAGAAAGAAGTGCATATACTGCTGGCAACACATCAGAGTGGATGCGATCCCATATCCTACCTCAGACAAAGGGATCCTAGATATAATGCAACAAACAAAAGTTAATACATAGCCAAGGCCAAATGGAATAAAGCACAACAAAAAAGTGTCATTAATTAAGAGGGAACTTCAACCCAGAGCCCTAAGGTATGAACAGGCCCCATAATGGTCTGTTGGCTTCCTGGAACCCTACACATGTGCAGCATACTGCAGCTAGAATCAAATGCCCATGTAGGAACAGAACATCACCTTAGGCTCTGAAAGCAAAAAACAAGAATGCATCTCTTTGCAAAAAAAAAGAATAAATATAACACAATTTTAATATAAAACATAAGTCTCTGTAAAGGCTGTTTTTCTTAGCATCATCTTAAGATTCACCTTAATATATGCAATAACCAGCACCACTTTAAAAATTATTAATGATTGGATGTATAATACTTTGAATTCAATGAATACAAAATCCACATTCTTTTTAACTATATATAAAACATTTACATTTGTATTTTCCACATACATCAAAAAACAGAAAGCTAAACTTGTTTACTAGTTTATTGCATTAAAAAAACATAGAATTCCAAGTAATAGATTAAAAGATATGCAAAATCTCCACCCACAAAATATAAACATATCAAGATAAATTGATAAGAACTAAATAAATTAGAAATTAGTAGTATACATGTTCAGTGATTAGACGACTCAATATAATCAACATGTCAAATATTTTCAAATGTATCTATAGATTTAACATAAACCCTATCAAAATATGAAGAGATTTGTTACAGGAAATTACAAGCTGTTTCTAAAATATATACGGAGATGCAAAGGGCAAAGAACAGCCAACACAATCTTAAGAAAGAAGAAAGTGAGAGAATTTATCCTACTAGTTAAAAACAAAAACAATTTAAAGACTTCAGCAATTTAGAACTTTGGGCCTGGAATAAAGAAAGATAAATAGACCAATGAAATAGAACAAAATGCAGAAAAAGTTCCCAATCCAGAACCTTTCCAGTATAGATGTGGGTTCTTCATTTACGGCAAAAATAGCTCCTCACTGCAATGTGTAAGGCCCATCTTTCAATAAATTATGTCGAGTTGCTGGATTTACATATTTAAAAAAACTTGGTGGCTCGTTACACCACTAACATTAATTAATTCTGGGTAGGTTGTAGATGTAAATATGACAAGTAATACAGTGACACTTCTAAGTGATGAAGCCAGAGAACATTTGCATGACTTCGCAATAAATAAATATTTCTTAAACAGGACACAAAATGTGCTAATTATAAAGGAAAAGACTACATTAAACTGAAAATTAAGAATGCCTAGCGGCTCTATGGAGTAACCATTATGTATTCCTTTACTTTCTTAATAAACTGGCTTTCACTTAAAAAAAAGTCTCCTGTTCATCAAATTATAACATTGAGTGCAAAGACAAGCATCAAGATAGGACAAGATATTTGCAATACATATAATCAATAATATGCAATACATATAATAAGTGTAGTATCCAGGATACTATAAAGAACTTTTATAAATTAATAAGAAAAAAATACAAGTAATGTAAACTTTAAAAATGGGCAGGATACTTGAATAGGCATATAATAAAAAGAACATTTGACTTGTGACTAAACAAACGTTGAAAAATACTATAAGTCACCAGTGGGTGGGAGAATGCAAGTTAAAACCCCAATGAGATAACACTACATATACCAATTCGGCCAAAATTATAGACTGGCAATACCAAATGTTCTTAAAAATTTGAAGTAAAGGGAATACCAATCACTGATAGTGGAAATTGAAATTAGTAAAAACACTCTGAAAACCATTTAACAACGTCTAATGTATTTATTTTGCAATCACCTTTTTTTGTGTGTTTGTTTTTGAGAAGCAGTCTGTCTCTGTCACCCAGGCTGAAGTGCAGTGGTGCGATCTCAATTTACTGAAACCTCTGCCTCCTGGGTTCAAGTGATTCTCCTGACTCAGCCTCCCGAGTAGCTGGGATTACAGGTGTGCCACCACGCCCAGCTAATTTTTGTATTTTTAGTAGAGACAGGGTTTCACCATGTTGGCCATGCTGGTCTCGAACTCCAGACCTCAAGTGATCCACCCACCTTGGCCTCCCAAAGTGCTGGTGCAATCAACCATTTTTAGAGAAGCTTTAAGTTTACAGAAATATTGAGTAGAAATACAGGGAGATACTTGAAAACTAATTTTTTTAGTTTGTTTGGTTGTCTTATATCATTAACTAAGTCCATTGTATATTGAATAGTAGTTATGATAATTGGCATATTTGTTTTGTTCTTAACCTTAATGGAATTATTTCTAACCTCATATTATTATATTTTCCATGAGTCTCTGATAACTCTAAACTGTTAGAACTCTAAGCAGAATTGGAAAAATCTATAAATACTTTACCTTAAGCCCATCTCTTATCAGACTAAGTGCATTTATTTTGCTAGAAATTTGCATCAAATATTGTGTTCTATTTTCTTTCCAACATTTTCCAGAGTGATCATGAACTTTTCTTTCCAATAAAATGTAATGCAGTAAATCGCTTCCATAAATTTCCTAAATTGAATAATTTTTGCATTTATAAGATATATATGTTATGATATTAGTCATAATATTCTTTTTCAATATTGCTAGATTCTACTTACCAGTTTTTTTTTAAAGTTTTGCGTGTGATTGTTAATGACATTAGCTTATAGTTTTCTTTTTTATTTTAGAAATGTCCTTCATCGTACCGTAACAGCAAGCAATCTTGCTTTGCAAGAAACTGGTTTTCTCTCTGTAAACATCTTTTGGTTTTATTTTTATCCTTAATATTTTGACATTTTGCCACACTTGGTCAGAATCTGATTTTTTTTCATTCATTTTATTGCGTGCTCAGTGAATCCTTTCACCAAAAATTATCTTTCTCAGTCCTTTGAAACAATCTTTCATTATCCTTTTGATTTTTTCTTTACCTTTGTTCTCTGCACCTTATTTATTAACAACACATGCTTGAACATCTTAATTTATTCTTTCTGTCTCAATTTTACTCTGTGTTTTTAAACCTTTTGTCCTTTTGCATTGTATCCTGTGAAAATCTTTTTGTTATTTTCTAGTCTATCTTTAACGAAATTCATTCCATTTGGGGGGCATTTTTACATTTCAGTTATCATATTTAATTTCCAAGAATTTTCTGGATGCAAAGCCCTTCCAAATTTATCTAAAATTATTCAGTACACTTAATGTAAAATATTATCCTCTTTGCTATGCTAACCCTGTTTCTCATTCCTTCTTTATTGATTTTGATGCCACCGTTTCATGCTGTTGGCTTCAATCAAACCTTGGTGATTACTGAGTGCTTGCTCATCTTTGCATGTAAGATTCCCCATGGACTTGGGTGGATATCGTTCTGCTCATTGTAGCCTGTCTGTGATGATTTTGGGAAAGGGACATGATTTACTGCACTTGAGTTGTTGGTATTTTTTTCAGTCTGGGAGATAGTTTCTTTTCACTTATGCGGCTCAGCGGCTGTCCACTCTTGCTCATAACTTTCTGAATCTCAAACAAACATTCATTGCTTTAGTCTCAGTGCAAATACCTTTGGTGCCTAAGGTTTAGCACAGGCATAGGAAAAAGGAAGAATCAACAACCGTAACTGTTCTAAACACCGTTCCACAGCTATTTATCATTACAATTCCTCCAGCATCCACTTCTGCACCGCATATTCATTCGGAGAAGGCCATTTCCCTAAAAGCAATCCTTCCGCTGGAGCAGTTTTCTCCAACAGGGACCTTTAGTCATTTTGTTCTTTTTTGCTCTAATTCAGGCTAATTTATGCCTTTTGAGAATTCCTTAGAATATCTAACTATGGAATCTATTTTATTTATTAGTGTATTGAAGTATTGGTACTTGCTTATAGATCTTTCTTTTCAGCTCAAGAAATTTGGAGCAGAAGTAAAAGAAGATAAATGTACTCAGTCTCCTACCTTGTTCCAAGTCTTACTAAATTTTTCATTATTGCACTGGTATGGACCTGATAGTTTTTCATTTTTCAATGACACCCAAGATGTATCCATATAATCTGTGTAATTAGCATTTGCTTATTACTGCCATTTCTTTTATTCTTTGATCTCATAGTCTGTCATCTGACCACTACAAATAAGAGTACTTTAATAATCAAGTAGAATCTATCATTTGTAAGACTCTCATAAAGTATAAATAAAACTCAAATTACTAAAAAAAGCAGTTGTTGTTATTTTATTGTTATGGTTTCTTTCTAATTTGATCTTGAAGTCTCTCTGTCAAGACTAGCCATAAGCCAAGATAGCCACTCTCCTAAGAGACAGGAGTAAAGTTTAGGTTTGGCTCTATCAGTCAGATGACAAACAATGAGGACAGAAAATCAAAATGTATATTAAAAAATTATTACTTACATGTCCCAGAGATACAAGAGTGCCAACAGGAGGCCTATGGGAAGTTCAGGGAGCTCAACCAGCAGGTGGGGGTCAAGAAAGACAGAAAGAGACTCTGTGGGACTCTGCCTTCATTACAGTCCTCTATGGGCATTATTCCTTCGGCTTTCCTGTGGGAGCTGTGGATTTGCTACTTTAAAGAAAACACGTGTGGGGGGAACTTATTTATGTGACTCAGCTGTTGATCACTGGGTTTTTAGCGTGGTCAGCAGCTGCAGGTGTGCTGTGTTTTGAGTTAGTGGGAGGAGGAACAAGAGGGCTGTATCACAAATAACCCACAAAGGGCAAGTTTTAACTAGGCCAAAGGTGATGGGGTATGATTGGATTTCAAAAACTTACATTAGGCCCAGAAATGGATGGGGAGGCAGCAACTATATTAAAAATACTTACGACAATAGCTTTCAAATCATTGAAAGAAGTAAAACATAAAATACCTAACTCTAATCAACATTAAAATGATCTGGTCAGGCGCAGTGGCTCACACCTGTAATCCTAGCATTTTGGAAGGCCTAGGCTGGTGGATTGCCTGAGCTCAGGAGTTCGAAACCAGCCTGGGCAACACGGTGAAACCCCGTCTCTACTAAAAATACAAAAAGAAAAAAAAAAAGGCCCGGCGTGGCGGTATATGCCTGTAGTCCCAGCTACTTGGGAGGCTGAGGCAGAATTGCTTGAACTTGGGAGGTGGAGGTTGCAGTGAGCTGAGATCGCACCACTGCACTCCAGCCTGGGCGACAGAGCAAGACTCTGTCTCCAAAACAAACAAACAAAGAGAACACAAAATGATGCTTCTGTCAAAGGAGGTCACTTTAGAAGAACTACATCACAGCCTTCGGATAAGTTTCAGAATATTCTTGCTGGAATCTTGAAACTGGAAATTCTCAAATACGCATCTTTGTAGAAAGTTTACAATACATGGCATGAAGTCATGCAGAATATGTATTCTCAACATGTATGAGGAAAGTCATATTCTCCATTTCAAACGATAACTTTAATAAAGAATTTATATTTCCAGGAAAACTACATTTTATTATTTTAACCTATTACTTTTATGCTCTTTACCAGCAAATACTGATACTCCGCTGAGTTATGTAAGACTACCCCGGCCGGGCGCGGTGGCTCAAGCCTGTAATCCCAGCACTTTGGGAGGCCGAGACGGGCGGATCACGAGGTCAGGAGATCGAGACCATCCTGGCTAACACGGTGAAACCCCGTCTCTACTAAAAAATACAAAAAACTAGCCAGGCGACGTGGTGGGCGCCTGTAGTCCCAGCTACTCGGGAGGCTGAGGCAGGAGAATGGCGTGAACCCGGGAGGCGGAGCTTGCAGTGAGCTGAGATCCGGCCACTGCACTCCAGCCAGGGCGACAGAGTGAGACTCCGTCTCAAAAAAAAAAGACTACACCATCATTCCAAAAGTTCAAGTTGAGTTTGTGGGCCTCCATTCTATTTAAGAATATTAAGCAATGTGTAATAAATATACAAAACATGACATTGTAGATTATACATGTTTTCCTAAGACAATAGATAATTTGTTATATGTAAATGTTTACATCAGGGTTCTAGCTAACTCGTTTATAAAATAAAATTGTGCATATAGTACAGATAATAGCAAATTATTAATGTTTTTAGATTAATAATTATTTTAAAATTAAATTAAAAGTAGACATCATTTGGAGGTGTCAAAACCAAACAAGTTTTAATTGAATGTAGGTTTTCTTCTGAAAAAAAAATTTTTTCTCTCTCATTTGCAATATCTTGAATGTATACCTAGGTAGTGGTTCTCTAACTTTTGTGCCTACAACAGTTTTACATACTAGCTGTATCACCTCAGGAACATTAGTTATCTTAAATAGTATGTGCTTCATATATCATTTCATGATAATTAAATGAGATGAAACATGCTGGCACATGGTAAGCATTCAATAAATGTTGGCTATATTTATTTCTATTTATTGTGATCATTAGTCTCCATTATTCTATCAAAGAATTCCATATTATAGAAAGGCCATTCTTCTGAGATAAACATTACGAATTGAGAATCATTATTGTTCAGTAAGATTGAAGGAGACAGATGAAAACACAGAACACAATTGCTGAAGTACATCTTATGGCAATGGCATTAAAACACACACACACAGTATTAACTCCTTTGGGTCATCAGTTGTGCTGAAGTAGTTGCAAGGACTTACCTGAAGATCTGTAAAGTTATACCCTCAGCAGCTTTATAATAAAGATATTGCTTCTGTCAGACCCAGAACATCAAATTCTACCAGAGTTAACTAGTAATATGACTTTAAATTGGGGTCAGTAGGAGATGATCTGTCAAAGCCGAGAAAACTACAATAAGGGAAAGGTAAATGCACAGTGCATAATTCAGACCAGAAGTCAACCATGCAGACACTGGAGTGGCAGGGTGAGATGGGCAGAGAAGTAGAGGTATCAGTACAAATGCTAGATATGCAAGATTACCAAAGGCCAAAATAAAACTCAAAGACAACTATAGCTGGTAGGAGAATGCATATCATACTCCTAGACATGCATAAAGACTAAGGGAGGAGGATCACCTGACACACAGACTATTCTACCCACCAGCATATATACTTTGACATTCATTACAAATAGATCCTATATAATGATTGGAGTCAAAAAATAAAAAAGTACATAATCTGAATATTCAAGCCAATATATTGCTTCTAATTTTAAAAAGGAGGACGGGAAGTTCCAAAGCCTAGAATAGGGATAAATCAATGCCTCGAACATAGTAGGTGCTCAAAATGAATGAATAATCAAAACAAGCAGTGGCAAAAGTGCTAGAATCATTTTATAAGTATCTAATATATTACTATAGGAGTCTATACATTTCTACTACTTGAAATACAAATGTCAAATTCTTTTTTTTTTTTTTTAATGGAGTCTGGCCCTATTTGAGCTATCGCTCTTTAACTTTGAATTTAAGCTGTCTCTTTTTTTTATTCTGTTTGGATCACATCATTATTGACTGTTTACTCTCTGGGATCTACAATATTTTGAAACTGCCTCTTTGTTATATTTCTTGAAGCATTTTTAACTATTTAACATGCAGGCTCATCAGGATCTTCCTGTAATCTCTGTTCCCACAACTGGGAACTGACATCCTGATTTCACTTAACTGCTTACATCTAACTAACTATAATGATACTTTCTATAGCATTATTACTAACTATTGCTGCTACATTTCTAAGCACTTACTGCTTAATCTCACAGACTCCCTGGATGCTTACATAGTTTAGCTTTCCATTTGTTTTTCTTCCTTCAGTCATGATGGCCCTGCTTTGTTCCTGGTCAACTCCCTGATTCCTTGGTTTTAGAAGCAATACTGTGATACAATGTGTATTCAGGTGGGTGAGGATGCCTTTCACACTCTCTTCCAAGTCAGCCCAGTTGAATATAACCCACTTTCCCAGACTCCTGGTCTCTCTCTAATTCAAGAGTCCCAGAAACTTTTGCCTTAATCTTTGCTTTATCTTCCTACCAATAGTCCATTTTTATGGAGATTGAAGAAATACCTACTTTTTTCACAAAATACAGTGTAATGACATCTAACTCCCTACCAGACATAAGATTTCAACTTAATAATTTAACCAGATTAAAAAACTACAATGTATATTTTCTTATTTCTTTGGAAAAAAGAAGTCTACTTCTTAGTTTGCCTATCCACATATCATCCTACAAAGATCTGGAACAGCATCAGGATTAGATTTTACTTGAAGTGTGTGTCTGTGTGTGTGTGTGTGTGTGTGTGTGTATGTTAAGGACTTGGTCTTATTCCCCTAATTTTATGAACCTGGGCTCTGCATCATATATGAAAAAGATCTACTAGGGATCCTTACTCTTAGTTCATATTAATTTTTAGTCTTGCCTGTGCTTTGGAATAATCTAGAAAGATTCTGAGAAATATCAATGCCCAAGCTTCATCCAGACCTATTATATCTGAATCTCCGATTATATCTGAATCTCCGAATGTGGGGCACCAGCTTCAGTGTTTTTCCAAAGGACCATATGTGCTGTAATATACAGTCAGAGTTAAGAACCACTACTTTAGACTTCGTTTTCTGGCTTCTCTTCCTACCCCCACTATACTCCCAATCACTGACTCCAAAATCTTCCCTGTCTTCACACCACTTGACCTGACAGTTATCTCGAGTATATCTAATATCCAATGCATTGGGTAAGTGTAACTTCTTCTAGCACCCCTACGAGCAAGACCAACTTGCCACACTCTGATTTTTCCCAAACCACAAAGGACATCAGACAGAAAGAAAAAATTAAGACAAAGGGAATAAATAGCCCAAGTAGAGGCGGATTGGAAATCATCACCAATCTTCCTGTACTACTCTGTGTACTGGTGTTATCTGCTATTCTCTTAATTCCTCATTTTTATCCAGATAGCTGATGCCACACCCCTGCCCCCTATACCTGACCTCTAAAATTGCTTTCATTCTCTGGTTCTGACAACAAATTATTTTTCTCTTTAGTTCAGCTAAGAACATTTTCCCCACTTTTTAAATTGTAACATCATTTAGAAAGTAATGGCAATAGAAAAGAAGGTCAACATATGAAAAATCAAAAATCTTAAAATGCAAAATACTAAAACACAAACCCTTAGTGAAAGATTGGCTTTAAGAATAGGCTCTACAATACACACGACCCAGTTCCTTTACCTGAGCTACAGCATGCATCATAGCCACCACTTAGCCTCCTCTGTGTGCCTGGCATCCTATCAGGAGCTCTAATCTTCATGACATTACTGTAAAGTAGTTATTTCTCCAGTTTCATAGCTGAGAAAACACAGGTCATGGTCACATAGCTAAGAAGTGGCTGAGCCATGATACAAACTCAGGTCTCTAAAGCCAATCTGGTGTATGTTCTTTCCAGTCCCACACTTACGATAGACGGAGCAAGCTGCCCTTGAAGGTGAGATGAACTTGATTTGGATCTATTCCCAGGGTCACGAGCTCCAACCAAGATATACCATCTAATCTTCTCTTGTAGAACCTCCACCCGCACTCCACCCTCCTCATCTCTATTTTTGTCTCTCCTGCTTTTCAGCTTCATAGTCACTTTAGTTCCTAGGACCAGTTCTAGTCCCAAGCTTTTTCTGATTATGAACTTGTAGTTATCTCCTTTTCTCCTCCTACGGCCATCTGAAATTTAAAAGCATTATAGTTTCATAAGATCAAAATTGCATAACTATAATCTCACTTATCACATGAGGGCAGAGCTAATCTTACACAATGCATTTAGCACATGTGAGGTCACTCCTGTATCATGCCTTTTTAAAAATAGAACCTCACTGGTATTTTTAGATTTTAAAAAATCCTTATATTTATTCACCCAACTAGATTGCAAGATCCCTTTTAGGCAAGGATTTGGGTCATATGCTTCAGGTCTTTAATGCTAGCTGTATATAAATAGAGACATAATAAAATGTGTTATGTGAACTTAATCTACATTTTAGTAAAATGTTAGAATCCAAGAGATCTCACAGCAAAAGGCAACATAACTCAAAATAAATAGCCCCGAATTAACTTTCAAAACCATAGTTTTTGAGTTATTCTACTGAAGACAAAACTAGATAGCTACTAGATACAATGCAAATAGAAAACAACTCATCTGCCATACAGAACTCAGTTGCCAAGTATAGCACAGCTAAAATGCCCTGCTGTGGCCACTCTCAAGAGAAAATAAAGAAAAATAAGTGTGAGGCCATCTCCTCTTTATAAGGTTGAGAATTCAATCTCAGAAATAAAACAAAGCTTAACAAAAGAAGATGAAGCAGAAGAAAGGCTGGCACAAACAAGTGAGGGAAATGCAGAGGGAAAATGCACTGAGACTCCTGAATGTAGCACAACAATAGACACAAAATATGGGTGCTTTGAACAGAGCAAAGAAGGAAACTTACTGGACTGTTTGAGATTCAAGACACTGTAATGCTTGAATTCGTCATTTTGTTTTCAAAGACAATGCCAGACCTAAAAAGAGGGTTGGCTATAACTATGGAAATTCAAGGGAGCCTTTCTCATCGCCTTTGCTTATTGATAGCCAATCAAAAAGACTGAAGAGAGACCAAGAAATGTGGAGTTTGTCAGCGTAATGTACACAGTGATATACTGTGATGACAAGAAAATTGTGCACTTAGATGTCCAGGGAATGTATGCCTTATATCACTCCAGTTCCTTATTCCCATTTGGGGCTTTCAAGTACTTGAGAGTGAAAGACAGAGCAGTATCTCTTTTTTTTTTTTTTTTTTTTTGCAGGAACTTTCTCCAACAAAGGTCAAGTCGATAGAACCCAAGTCAGCTGGAGAAGTTCACAGGCTCTCCTCTGATTATAAGGCCTTAAATCCAACTCTAATTTTTCTTTGGCTCAAGAAGGAGCTGTTAACATAGAGCCCTTTGACAGGCAAAAACTCACTCTTTGTAAAAGTGCAGGCATATAAGAATGCAAACACACACAGGCAAACACACACATTGGGGCTGTGCAATTAAAACAAGAGCTACCTTGTAGAAAGACAATAGGAAGACCTAAGAGATACCATGATGACAACAGAAGACAAAAGTGGGGGAAACAAGTATATAATTAAAAAAACACAAAAATACATCGCAAATTCACCCTAATGTTCATTTTTCAAAATGTCAGGTTACCAGATGCCTCTCCCAGGTGTCCGGAGATGCTGGACATGGAATCAAGTCACTGTAATGACAATATATTATATGGTGGTGGTTGTTTCCTATTGGGTGTGAAAACATCTCACTCAGAAAAAAGCTGCTGGCCGGGCGCGGTGGCTCAAGCCTGTAATCCCAGCACTTTGGGAGGCCGAGACGGGCGGATCACGAGGTCAGGAGATCGAGACCATCCTGGCTAACCCGGTGAAACCCCGTCTCTACTAAAAATACAAAAAAAAAAAAATTAGCCGGGCGAGGTGGCGGGCGCCTGTAGTCCCAGCTACTCGGGAGGCTGAGGCAGGAGAATGGCGTAAACCCGGGAGGCGGAGCTTGCAGTGAGCTGAGATCCGGCCACTGCACTCCAGTCCGGGCGACAGAGCGAGACTCTGCCTCAAAAAAAAAAAAAAAAAAAAAAAAAAGAAAGCTGCTAAGAGCTTCAAAACAGAATTCAGGATGGGAAAATAAAAGCACAGGAAATTAAAGGAAAAAAAAAAAGAATGCCTCTAAATCTGGTAGTTGCTTTTAAAAGTGGAAAATCGTGGTATTTTGGATCTTATCAAGAACTCACATTACAAAAAATCAAGAATCTTATTTTAATAATGATCATATATATTTATTGATTACCAAGATAGGAGGAAAAGTACTGTCCATGGTTTGCCTCTATAAAAGTACATTCTGCAGGCTTGAGTACCTCGGAATGATCTTCAAGTGATCTTTCCTAAAAATATTTTTACTATACAGAGTGAGCTCATCATGATAACTTATTTTCCAGAGTTAACAAATTAGTTTGACTCATGTCAGGAGCCCTGGATGACCTATGAAACTGGGCTTGACTAAGATTTGAGAAAAAAACCTGTATACTTACTGAACTCACACTGTTTATTTTATTCATATTAACTGACTTACTCAACTATGTTACCTGGCTACAGAAATAAATGCAAATGGGTCAGTTGCATTGGCTCATGCCTGTAATTCCAGCAGTTTGGGAGGTCGAGGTGGGTGGATCACTTGAGCCTAGGAGTTCAAGACCAACCTGGCCAAATGGGGAAACCTCATCTCTATGAAAAATACAAAAAATTAGCCAGGCATGGTGGTATGCACCTGTCGTCTGAGATACTCTGGAGGCCGAGGTGGGAGGATTAAGCTCAGGGTGGTCGAGGTTGCAGTGAGTCATGATCACACAACTGCACTCCAGCCTGGGTGAGAGAGTGAGACCCTGTCTCAAAATAAATAAAGAAAAAAGAAAGAAAAAGAAAATGAAAGGCAAGGAAAAGGAAAAGGAAAAAGAAAAGAACAGAGAAAGAAAGGCAACTGTATTATGCCACAGACTGTAGGTGTATAGTTGTAACACTGCTTAATGTGAAATAAAAATCATGTTATTATTTATCAAAATAATGAGACCAAAAGTAGAAACTAGTTCCCATTGCTATGCACAAAACCATAAAGGATAGGTACATACCATCTTTAATATCAGGTCCATCTGTATATTTCTGAGCACTTGGCTGTTCAGATGGTAAGATAATATTTAAAAAATTAATAAGCAGTCACTAAGAGGTTACTGTGATTATATGAGTAAAGGTAAAACTAGAATTAATACATTTAGATAATAAATTACTGATTCAAATTATATTTGGATAATAAATTTATTGACTCAAATGGGTTTCTGTTCATAATACAAACTTGAAATATTCAGAGTAATAGGGAAGGTTAGAAATAATCAAATGTAGCTTGTATCATTATGATACCAAGCTGCAAATACATAAAATGGTAGACAAAAAGGACATTGGGTAGTATGCCAATTTTTATTTCAATTTAAACTCATAAACAATCTAGACCTTTGAATGTTTAATTACTACTGATGTCCCATTATTAGTGACTAGACTACATGTTATATATTATATACATTGATGGAAGAAGATGGAGTTTAGGAGAACATGTTAATGATAAATTCTCAATATCCAATATAAAACTTCTAAAAACTTTTCTGACAAGTTGAGAAAATAAATCAAGCTAATATTTGCATTAACAGCTATCTGAAAGTGGTTAAGACCTGAATGATGCATAAAAACATAAGAAAAATGCTATAATTTTCTATTGATCATTGTATCATTTATTTGTCTAAAGAAAAATTATCAAATATAGTCAAAACCTTGAGGTTACTCTATTATATATTTATTTTTTATTTTAGATTCGGGGCTACATGTGCAGGTTTGTTATATGGGTATGTTGTGTGATGTCGAGTTGTGGGTTTCTAATGATTCCACTGTCTAAATAGTGAACATAGTACCTAACTGGCAGTTTTCCAACCCTTTCCCTCCTTCCCTTCTTTTGGAGTCCCTAGTGTCCATTGTTCCCATCTTTGTGTCTGTGTTTAGCTCTTACTTATAAGTAAAAACATGCAATATTTAGTTTTCTGTTTCTGTGCTAATGTATTATATTTAGAATAATGGCTTCCAGCGGCAACCATGTTGCTGCAAGGGACATGATTCCATTGTTTTTTATGGCTGCATATTATTCCAAGGTGTATATGTACCACATTTTCTTTATCCAATCTACTGCTGATGGTCACCTGGGTTGATTCTATGTCTTTTCTATTGCAAATAGTGCTGCAATGAACCTATGACTGCAGGTGTCTTTTGGTAGAACAATTTATTTTCCTTTGGGCACATATCCAGTAATGGTGTTGTTGAGTCAAATGGTAATTCTGTTTATAGTTCTTTGAGAAATCTCCAAGCTGCTTTCCACAGGGGCTAAACCAATTTACGTTCTCACCAACAGCGTGTAAGCATTCCCTTTTCTCCACAACCTCACCCTCAGTTATTTTCTGACTTTCAGTCCTTTGTCAGATCCATAGTTTGCAAATCTATTCTCTCATTCTGTAAGTTGTCTGTTTACTCTGTTGACAGTTTCTTTTGTTATGCAGTAGCTCCTTAGTTTAAGTCCCATTGTTCTATTTTTTATTTTGCTGCATTTGTTTTTGGGGTCATCATCATAAATTGTTTGCCTAGGCCAATGCTTAGAAGAATATTTCCTAGGTTTTATTAAAGCAATCTACAAACTCAACATGATTCCTATCAAATTACCAACATCATTTTTCACAGAATTAGAAAAAAAAAAATTCCAAGGTTCATATGAACTAAAAAAGAGCCTGAATAGCCAAGGGAATCCTAAGTAAAGACATAATGTCAGATGCATCATATTACTTGACTTCAAACGATACTACAAGGCTAGACTAACCAAAACAACATGGTACTCATTCAAAAATAGACACATAGCCAATGGAACAGAATAGAGGCCCCGAAATAAAACTGCACACCTACAATCAATTAATTACTGGCAAGACTACACAACAAGGGAAGGATTTTCTGTGCAATATGTGGTGCAGGGAAAACAGGCTAAGCATATGCAGAAGAAGGAAACTGATCTCTACCTCTTACCATGTACAAAAATTAACTCAAGATAAAGACATACGTGAGCTTATTTTTCTCTAATTTGGGTCTTTCACTTCTATTAGAGCCTGAAATAATTAAAATAAGCACATTTCGTCATCTGGAATCTGCTACCAAATAATATATGTGCCCTCATTAGTGTTTGTGTTCACGGTCCAAGTGGCAGCAAGAAGCACTACTTGGGTTGAAGGCCACTGATAAAATTGGTTGAATAACTGCAAAAATTAGCATTTGCACCATTTGATGTCATAGCACAAGGTGGGAGAACGTGATTACATTGAATTTCACATGAACAATCTACACCATGCACTTCTACAACCACAGTAATATTTTCAACAAAGTGACATCTTTGGGCTTCAGTCACATTAAAATGAAGAGTTAGTGTTTATTGGTTTGGTACTCATATTAGGATTCTTTACATATGATTTTCAAATTTCTTTAGTTTTATAGTTATATGAAAGTATAACCATAGGAGTTTATTAGGTTTGGTATGTCTCTATAAATTTAATATAATTGTAAATACAGTTTAAGGCAAAATATTATTCAGCAATGGTCATTCATGAGAAATCCTTTCTTTGAGTGAAATTGTTTCATTTTTCAAGATTGAAAATCATACCTGTGACTTCAGCAGTGACATGGGGAAAGCTGCTATGCAGTCATTTCTGGAGCTTCAGAGCCAAGATAGAGTAGACAGGATGGGATCCTTCTGTTGCTGATGTCTTTCTGACTGTTTCAACCCAATCACAAAGTGTTTTTAATCTCAATGGTCTCTATATAGTGTAATGTTTGTGTGTTTGTGTGAGTGAATACACACGCATGTGTTTGTGTAGTTTTTACAGTACCAAAATAAACCATATGAGAATTAAAGTATTTGTTCAACTTGTTACTGGTATCAGGAAGACTAAAAGAATATGACATCTATATGTAAGGTTAGAATTTTATATTTTAGAGCTATTTTATTTATTTCTGGATGATTTGTTTTTGATAAAGAATGGCCAGGTGCACTAGGAATGAATCTTTTCTCTCTTAGTTTTCAGGTCAAGAGATTTTGAAAGGAGATGTACCATCAGTGTGTTTTTAAACATCAGACTAAAAATAGCACTCATAGGCCCATAGAAATTTAGTAACATTGGAAAAGAAGATACTGAGCTCAACTGATCATGATGACAATGCTGGTCAACACAAGTGTCAGATACTAAGGTCACTCTCAACTTTTACTGATTAATCAGAATCTGGTGCAGTTCTCTAGGCCATACTTTCATATGTAAATTTTTATTTTATATCACATATATCACATATCTCGTCACTTGACCCTCCAAATTTCCCATTGACCATGTAACTTCCTAAGTAACTTCTTTCTTTCAATATCTATAAGCTCTTCAGCCTTTCATTCTTTGTCCAGGTACAGCAGTGTCTTCTGGGTTGTATTTTCTTCTTTATTTACAAAAGGTGCTCTACTAAGACATATGACTAGACATGATATCTCCTTAAATAGACATTATACAGACATCAAAACTGAAGTTGAAATAAGGAAGAGAGACAGTAGGGGAGCATGCACCCTGAAATTTTAGGTTCTACTTAACCAAGGTTCCAGTCCTTACTCAGCCATTAACCTGAAAAACTTTAGGCTGCTCACTCAGCCTCAATTTCAGTGGGAGCCATTGGAAATTGGATTGGGTAACCTCCAAGAACCAAAAATCTATTGGATCTATTAGTTCTAAAGTCACAAGTAAAAAAAAAAAAAAAAAAAAGAAGAAGAATCAATTAATGAAGTATACAATATATTTTATTGTGGTTATTCCTTTTTATAAGCTTCATGTTATCTTTTTTAAGTTTCTTATAATTTACAAAGGTATGCCTACACAAGGTAAAAAATAAAATCACAGAAGTAAGCCTCCTGCATAGATTGCAGATTCAGTTCTCCTCTATAGAGAGAAATAAGTTTTATATCTTCTTCCACATATTTTTGATGCCTAATTTTAAACAAATTGGAAAATGCTGCATATAGTACTCCAAAATTTATTTTTTTCACTTCACAATCTATAATGGCCACTTTTCCGTATTACAGCACAAGGGTAAATCTCATTTTTTGAACGTTGAGTAATAATTCCATTTTATTAATAAAACACCATGTTTGTCTTGTAATTTATTTGTACATTCAACACAAATCAGGAAAAAAATAACCAAACTTTCACAGTGAAGTACACAATAACATAAAACTAGGAACTGCTAACAAATGATATTGAATATCCAATATTTGTCCAATATTCTATGCTTAAGATCCCAGCCCAAAAATCACTTGAAAGTTTTGACTGTGCTCCTGTATCTTTAGTTATACAGATTATCCCAAAGACATAACATACATAATATTCATGTAAATCTTCAAAGGAGTGAAAGTATTTTAGTAATTTGAAAAAAAATTAAAATATTTGCTAAATGATAATGAATCTGAGTAGTTAACAACGGAAAAGATTCTCCAAAGTTACAGGAGCACTTAAAGTAAATGTTATACAATTGAAGATCCACTAAATAGGAACAGCAAGTGAAAGAAACAAAATTAAAACTTCTAAAGTTTTTTTTTTTTTCTGTTCTTTCAGTTAGATTTGCGTGTGCATTTGACAACATGCTCATTTACTGTTGGTCCTGATATGGTGCAGGTTTTGAAGATACATGAAGCACTGAGTTAATGCGTTGAATTAAAATCTACAGGTATCTTGTATTTCAAGAAGCATATGTATGTATGATTACCATTCCTGTCTAAAAAAAAAATTAAAACCTAAGGCAAGATTCACTTAAATTGTAAATGGTTCTAAGTGAAATCCCTTTAATAGCAAATTAAAATGTACTCATAATATAATCTGAAATTGATCAGGCATTTATGGTGTGCCTGTGCTATGCACTGCCACATAAATCATATGATTTAATTCCATAAAAAGCTGTATAAAGGGTTGTTATTTCTAGTAATATTGTTTTTGTTATATTCATTATTATGATCTAATGATTGTGTTATGGCTAGTACATATAAAACACTCTACAAATATTTATTGAAGAAAAATGAATAAATGCATGCATCTTTATTTTGTAAGTAAAGAAGCAGGCTTAGCGTGATTAAGCCAAGGAAATTCTGAGCAATTACACATTAACAAAATTAATAGGACACTATCCTCTCTTTATAATAACTCCCAGAAAATATGCTATTGCCCATACTATTAACCTTTTTCAGAGAAAATTTGCACTTATTTCTGGTGCTTTTTTTATGGTCAATGATCTCAAAAACATTCAACAAACCCATGAAGTCCATCAGAATTTCAAGATTAGTCTCCACTAGTTGCCAAAGATTGAAAGATGACACTCTAGTGAACATTGGTGAAATTTCATAGATAAACCTGAAAAGGCTAGAATAAAGTTTAAATAAAGTTTTAAAGAGTTTGGTAACTTGATGACCAAGTATAAAAACAATGAAAGCAAACTATTTGAGTACTATATCAACAAAATTAATTATGGAAGGTATATCAGTGTTTTGAGAGCTCCCAGTAAAATTGGGGTTCCAAAACCAGAGAGACTAGCAACCCTCCCCTAAAGGAAAATGAAGGGAAGCTGGGCATGGATGTTTACGGTGTGCCTCTCACCTTGGGATACCTTTTTCACCTGGCAAATGGCCTAATGGCTAGTTATCCAACCACTGCCATGGGGCTTCCTTACACAGGAAACTTTATGCTGACAGATGCCCTTGTGGCTCTTGTCTGACCCATGTCCAGTTTATGCCTGGCTCTGGGTGCTAGGGGCCTGGCCTTTTGTTCTCCCTGTTGTCAGGTTGGGAAATGGCCTGAAACAGTTCCTGGTTCTTCAGATGGAAGGCACAAATTTAATACACCACTACAATAGGAAACAAGTTCAAAGATTTTTACTTAGAGATCCCGGGCATGGAGGGCATAATGAGTCAGGAGGGCAGTCCTCTGTTCCCAGGTCATGCAAGGCAAGAATAAAGAGTCAGGCAGAGAGAGAGAGAGAGAGAGAGAGAGAAGCCCATGGCAACTAACAGTATATAAAGAGGAATAGGGTGTGAGTCACTCTAAGTTCACAGGCAAATGCCTGAATGGTCTGTTTAAAAAAAGAGGAAGGAAAGCTGAAGGCCTCCTAGGAAGAGACGTCTTTTAAGTCCTTATGTCTGGTCACAGGCTTGAATCATTTAGGTGTGGTGTAAAACTGAAAATTGCATCAAGGGTGGCTGAGTGCAGCTTCAGGTATGAGCTCTGCTTCCAGTATGAGGCTGCTTCCTGTATTCAAAATGGATACTGATGCATCACAGTATTATAAGAATTAACTGCAACCAATTACTATAAATGTTAAGTTCAGAACATAATAAAGGCAAGACACATATGAGGAATTAGAAATGCTCTTTTAACAATTTAGATTTCTATTCTCATTGTAAGCAATGACCAAATGGAATCATTAATACTCAAGTTTGATCAGATAGGGGAAGAAAAATATAAATAGCATGATAAAGAAAAATAAAGCTTTACCCAAGTGGAACTATTACAGAATTCTAAACCATATCTTGAGAGAGAAGCTTGCTTTTGTTTTGAGAGATGCTGTTGATGTTAGTCATGATGTAATATAAAGGTAGCATGGTATAATAATACTTGAGAAGAAAACATTTGTTCAATGTATGTTTTGTGATAATGTGCTTTACTTTGATTCTTCCCATAACAGAGCAATGTGGTTATTATTATCCCCAGATCACAAATGAAGAAACCAATTGAATCAGAAGCATGAGAGTATGATGCTAGTGCAAGCCCTTCTAGTTATGAGCTCTGTGTCCCTGGGGAAATCACATCTCCAAGCTTTAGTTTCTTCTCCAATAATACATAGATGATACTTGCCCTGATGAACTTCCAGAGTTGCTTGTGATGGCAATTAAATATGTCAAGCCTCTTAGGGAAACTGTTTAATCTCCTTATACCTCAGTTTCCATATTGGTAAAATTAGGATAATAATAATGCTCATCTCATAGAATCATTGTATTAAATGATGTAACACATAAAAAGTTCTTAGGACACGTTGGTCATATTAATTTCTTCTAGAGAGAGAAACAGTATCTGCACATCTTTGCCAAATTTAACAGATGACTAAATAATGTGTATATTTAATTCTGTCATTATCAGCAAACATTTCTTGAAAATCAACGCTTTGAAAAATACTAAGCTAAATATTTCAGGGGATGCAAAGACGAATAGGTTAGAATCTCTTCACTTGGAGGATTCAGACTGCTGAGAGAAATAAACACATAAATAACTATAATGAAAGACAGGGTATGATATATTGAAAGCATCAAAGAGAAATTTCTACTATAATCTAGGCATGAAATAAATATTTTCTTGTCTTCATTTATTTGAGTCTGCTCAGTCCCTTGGTCCATGGTAACTGAAGGACAACATATATGGAGGTATTTTCACACTTGATGAACACAATAAAAATTTATACTCATATTCTGGGTCCTGTGACCCAACATGAAATGAAGATGTAGTATTTCTACTGAGAGTTCTAGTCATCAGGATGTCCTCTGGAAATTAATAGAACATAACCGGTCCATGAACTTGGAATTATTTTTCCCAGAGTACAAATGGATTTGTGCTGATGCTTTTATGTTCTCGTTACTTTTGCTACGCACGTTAATGACAGGTGCCTGTGCTTGGGAATCAGTCGTTAAGCATGGAATCAATCAAAGATAAAAGACACGTAAAGAGATTGAACTTGAAACCTCATTTCTCTAGGTTGTTACTATGCAATCAGTCTGTTGAATTCAGATGGCTAGACACCACACTGAGAAGGCTGCTCTTTTTCCTTTTTATATGTATGGTCAGGAGGAATTCATTCTAGGTCATTGAAGCTCAGATTGTATACTTCAGTTCTTCACCAAAAATTCAATTAAATCATCAGTAGCACCACTTTGATACCATCCCATTTACACACAAAAATCACCTTTTCCTAGATCTTTGTTGGAGTTTTTCATTGATGGCTACTATTTGAAAAATAATTTGAGAATCTTCCCTAGACTTTTGCAATAACATCTTCACTGGTCTCAGTTCTACAGTTTCTCTTCATTTCAAATCCATTCTGGAAAATTTTTATTGTGTTCCTCAGTTGTCAAAATACTTCCATTATGCTATCATTCAGTTACCAAACGGCTAGGCAGGGTCAAATAAATGAAAGCAAGAAAATATTTTATTCACACTGGAAAGAGAGTAAGAATTTCTCTCTGATATTCCCATACATCACAGTCTTTAATTATCATTATTTATATGTTTATTTCTCTTGGGAGGCTATAAGTCTTCAGAGTCTATTGATTCTCTCCTATTGATCTTTGCATATCCTAATGTGCAAGTATATTACAACCAAGATAAACAATTTTAGTGATTACTACTGCTTTATTGAAAACACTCAAATTCCAGAATATTTCTCCCACCTACATAAATTCCAATCTTAACTCCTAATATTCTCTTATACGTACCTTATGCTCGAGTGAATTCCAAACCTGAAGAGTTAAAGGAAACATAGAAAGATACAAAATTGTCTCATCTCCCAACATTCTACATTATTACATTGTAGGCAGTGTTCAGAAGTACTTAGTTTTGTTTGTTTGTTTTTATTTTTGTTTTAAGACAGACTCTCACTCTATCGCCCAGGCTGGAGTGCACTGGCACAATCTTGGCTTACTCCAACCTCTGCCACCTGGGTTCAAGTGATTCTCCCGCCTCAGCCTCCTGAGTAGCGGGGATTACACGCACCTGCCACAGAGCCCAGCTATTTTTGTATTTTTAGTAGAGATGGGGTTTCACCATCTTGGCCAGGCTGGTCTTGTACTCCTTACCTCGTGATCCACCTGCCTCAGCCTCCCAAAATGCTGGGATTACAGGCGTGAGCCACTGCGCCCAGCCTGGAAGTATTTACTTTTAAACATGTAACACAGATAATAACGTAACATAATATATATAAGTGGCCCATGCATTTTGAATTATTTTTCCCAGAGTGCAGATGGATTTGTGCTGATTCTTTTATGATCTCCTCTTACTATTCTACCCAAGTTAAAGGCCGGCCTAAGCTTGGGAATAAGTCTTTAAGCATGAAAGCAAACAAAGATAAAAGACAAGTAAAGAGATTAAGCCTGAAACCTCTTTTGGTAAATACATATACACAAAGCTGATATTTCCAACTCTAGAATAAGTAAACTATTTTCTGTTCTTCAAGGCCACTCTGCCATTTCCTACGCCTAAGTTTTTTTTAAAATTATTATTATCAACTTAAAATGGTGAGAATTGAAGCTGGCTGGGCTTCTGGGTCGTGTGGGGATTTGGAGAACTTTTCTGTCTAGCTAAAGGATTGTAAATGCACCAATCATCTCTCTATGTCTAGCTAAAGGTTTGCAAATGCACCAATCAGCACTCTGTCAAAACGGACCAATCAGCACTCTGCAAAATGGACCAATCAGCTCTCTGTAAGGTGGACTAATCAGCAGGATGTGGATGGGGCCAAATAAGGGAATAAAAGCAGGCCACCTGGGCCAGCAGTGGCAATCTGATTAGGTCCCCTTGCACGCGTGGAAGCTTTGTTCTTTCGCGCTTCACAATAAATCTTGCTGCTGCTCACTCTTTGGGTCCATGCCACCTTTATGAGCTGTAACACTCACCATGAAGGTCTGCAGTTTCATTCCTGAAGCCAGTGAGACCATGAACCCACCAGAAGGAATGAACAACTCCAGACATGCCGCCTCTAGGAGCTGTGACACTCACTGCAAAGGTCTGCAGCTTCACACCTAAAGTCAGCGAGACCATGAACCCACCAGAAGGAATAAACTCCCGACACATCTGAACATCTGAAGGAACAAAGTCTGGACACACCATCTTTAAGAACTGTAACACTTACCACGAAGGTCTGTGGCTTCATTCTTGAAGTCAGCGAGGCCAAGAACCCACCAATTCTGGACACAACGCTAAGTTCCTTCTCAGATCACTGCTTCTCAATGCTCATCTTAAATAATATCACCTGTCTGAAGTTTTTCCTGATTTATTGCTTTTCTAAGAGCCTCCATGACATTTTGCTTGTATCCGTCTTTTGATAACTTACTAGTCTGCCTTATAATATGGGCATCTATATACTTGTTATCTCCATCAACAAATATAATCTGCTTAAGTTTATATTGTCTTCGACTTTCTAAAAAACTCTGATACACTGAGTATTTCATAGAAAGATGAGTAGCTCTAAGCAGATAATTTTTGAAGAAATTAGGTATTATGCCAAGCTACACTTTTTAGTTACTTCAACTGTCCCTGTAATTCCCAAATTGGAGTTGGTTATCAGGTGCAAATGTGTCTGGAATTAGTTCCTTCCCGTGGGTTCTTGGTCTTGCTGACTTCAAGAATGAAGCTGCGGACTCTTGCAGTGAGTGTTACAATTCTTAAAGATGGTGTGTCCAGAGTTTTTTCCTTCAGATGTTCAGATGTGCCAGGAGTTTCTTCCTTCTAGTGGGTTTCGTGGTCCTGCTGACTTCAGGAGTGAAGCCGCAGACCTTGGCAGTGAGTGTTACAGCTCTTAAAGGTGGCATGTCCGGAGTTGTTTGTTCCTCTTGGTGGGTTCATGGTTTCGCCGGCTTCAGGAGTGAAGCTGCAGACCTTTGCAGTGAGTGTTAGTGCTCATAAAGGTAGTGCGGTAGTAAGCAACAGCAAGATTTATTGTGAAGAGCAAAAGAACAAAGCTTCCATAGTGTGCAAGACGACCCCAACCAGCTCCTGCTGCTACTGGCTCCAGTGGCCAGCTTTTATTCCCTTATTTGGCCCAGCCCACATCCTGCTGATTTGGTCCATTTTACAGAGTGCTGATTGGTCCGTTTTTACAGAGTGCTGATTGGTGCACTTACAAACCTTTAGCTAGACACAGAGGACTGATTGGTGTGCTTACAATCCTTTAGCTAGACAGAAGAGTTCTCCAAGTCCCTACCTGACCCAGAAGCCCAGCTGGCTTTACCTCTCACAAAGACAGTTAACGTATCACATAAGAAACTTACCTGTCAAAAGATATTAGCCAGCACCCAAATTCACCTTAAATGTGCCTTTTTTCTAAAGCAAATGTGTTGCACACTAAATGCCAGCAAGTCTATTTGGTTGCACTGGGCCACATAAAGTTGGAGATTTCTAATTATCAGCACAGCAGCATAAGGCTTTTACATAATAACTTAGTTTAACATAGCAGCATTCCCCTGAACAGGGGGTGATGGTAGCAGATAATGATAGAAAACAGTAGTTTTCAGCACTTCTGCTACTTGAGGAGGAGGTACTTACGGCCCCATGCACAAAGTCCAGGAGGAAGGATTCCTGGGCCAGCCCATGCAGTAGTGCTTCAGGGCCTACGGAAAAGGGCAGCTTGCTTAATCACTGTTGATTATGACATCCATTCCTCCTTCACTGCAACAGGAGAGATGGGTACTGAGGCCAAAGGGAGGCTATTCAGGAACCTCTACTCCAGCCCCTGATGTTGTAAACAAATGTCCCTGCTGCCCTGAATTCCTTCTGACATCGGCTTCATCCTCCTCCTTACAGAATCCTGCTCCTTATACCATTGTAGTCTTACACCATTCTAAAATATAAACGATTGAAATCCTTTTTTCTTCCTTCCTCAAACCTAATTAACCATTTTTCTCATGTTCCCAAATGTCTGTTTCCTGTGGCACAAATGACTTTTGTACAGCCATTAAGACCCCTATATTGTTCCAACTTAAGACTCTCAGGAAATATACCGATGGCTTGAGGTACTCTGGAATCATGGAAGCATGCGGTAAAATCTTCCAAACCTATGTCAAGAAAACAGACTTTTCCAAGGTTGAGAAAGTCTTTTCTCCACCCTCTAAAATAAAAACAAAACAAATCCTTCATATTATTGCAAAATTTTTTGTAGTTAACCCTTTCTCCCTCTTTACTGTTAACATTACACCCACTCCTGGGAAGTGTCAGGAGCCTTTAGAGTCCATCGGAGCAGGTCTCTGAATCTTCATCCCCATACAGAGTTATTTGTCTGCTTGGGAATTTTTACTATCAGGAGACCTAAATTAATTTTAAATTACGTTAAAGAACAGTGTTATATATTATAGGTTTATAAACAGGGACATAGGTTTCTAATGTTTGGAAAAGAGGACAATTTGACAATAGAGAAGAGCAATAAACAAGGTTAAAAACTGTAATCCAAACCTAGTTCAAAACTCATCGTGGTCGAAGGAGCATGAATGAAGAAAATGTACTTGCCACATGAGGCAAATCAAAGTCTTCTGGGAATTCATCAACGAAATGTCTAATATTTTTCTAAATTACATTGTTGATTCTATACACTCGTACCTCCCATCTACCCTATATAAGCTTACTTTTGTTTAACTGGGCACAAGTGAACAATTTAATTTATAATATCAACTAGTGTTTAGATGTTTCTTAAAAATGATAGCATATAGTTGGTCATTTTCAGGCTAAAACTTTGTGATGTATCCAACTGTTTGCAGAAGAAAGCACACCCTTCCTCCAAAATTTTTTCACATAAAGAATGGACACTTAAACCTTATTTTCAAAAGAAAACAGAAGAAACCTAACCTTGGAAAATCTCATAAGTCAAAAACTGAGGATGTGGCTTAGGATTTAGATGATTTAAGGAATAATATGACCTTTTCCTCTGCATCAATCTGTTCCATTAAATATTACCCTGGTAAACTCACTAAATTTAGGGCGCAGTTTCTACTTTGTAAAATGGAGATTATATGATAATATATGCTAGACAGATTATAATCATAAGTACATAAGTAAAATATGAAAAGTAGTTTGTAAGTTGTAAGAGATTATACACATAAGACAAATGGAGCCCCCCACCCCTCTAGACCTGGAGCAGTTGCCTGTCATTCTCCTTTGACCTTGCGTTTCAGCTAGATGTTAATTGCGATTGGAAAAGGGGCTTTCCCCCATTTTTGTTCCTGAAGGTACCCTTTTTGGTGTTACTTTCCTGAAACTAAAATGTGTTAAATACATGTTGCAAATAAGCATTGCTGTCTTTTTCTTCTTTAATTTTGTTTGCTTTGAACATTTGGTTTATGTTCTAAACTGTAAAATTATTTAGAGTGAGACTCCAAAATCTATACAATGAAACCCACATAGCTCCCCTACCTCCAACTTATGACCTAGACAAGTCTCATTGGTACTTTTTCTTTCTAAACTCGGCACCACTAACACACACACACACACACACACACACACACACACACACACAAAGCCAGTAAAATCTTGGTAGAGGGAGCATAAATCAAGCAGAGATTCTTTGCAAATGTGCATAAGTACTTGAAGAGTGATAAATTTAAAACACCATATATATTGAAACCCAGGTTGGATTCCTAATTCTACCATTTATTAACTTACACTATCTTGATTGAGTAGGATACCTACTTCTCAAATTTTGTTTTTTGTCTGTAGGATAGAGAAAATAATATCTTTTTTTCATATAATCACGGTGCTTTAGAAGGATATTTGGGAAAGTACTTTATAAATTATAAAGCAGTCTAGAAATAGAAAGTATTGTTGCTACTATAACAGTAATAATTATTAATATCACTTATCAAAGGAACAAAGCCTGATTGATGCTGCAGTTCCATGCACCTGGTGTCCTGAATTCTGGGTGCTGTCCTGGATTCTGCATTAGGTCAACACTAGAACCAGCACCTCCATGTGAGGCTGCAGTTACTAGCTGAGGAGCAGTTAACAGAATCGGCATTAGGCAAATAGTCCAAAGTCTCCATTCACTGCAATCTCTGCCTCCCAGGTTCCAGTGATTCTCGTGCCTCAGCCTCCGAGTAACTGGGACTACAGAACTGCACCACCACACCTGGCTAATTTTTGTATTTTTAGTAGAGACAAGGTTTCACCATGTTGGTCAGTCTAGTCTCAAACTGCTGACCTCAGATGATTTGCCCTCCTCAGCCTCCCAAAATTCTGTGATAATAGGCATGAGTCACCGTGCCTGGCCTGGAAGATGAGATGTTATTGAAGGTAATGGCAGTTAAAGTGAACAGAAAGGAAAAAGATGGAAGAATTTGAGAAGCTGGAATTTCTGGAGTACATGACAGTTCTCTACAAGACTCTACCAATGGCATGACATCCTGGGGACGTCATACATTAAATGGCATATTGGGAATGTCAAATCACAGAATTAAAGGCTGTACAAGTTAGTCAGCTAGCTCAACCTGAGTTACACAAAATGAAATCTGGGAATAGAGATGTGGAAATGGCTGGTCCAGAAACACAAAGTTGTGGTGGATAATACATTTGATCTTGAATTATTTTGAATTAAAATTGGAAATATTTAAATTGGAAATTACTTTAAAATGAAATATTATATAAGTGAATTGGGCTTTTAGCAATATTGTGATATGATTTGCTTTCTTTCTAGGTTTGTTTGTAGATGGTATCTCAGAATCCAGTTCCCCTCTCTAATCTCTCCAAATTATTCTTAAATACAGCAAGTTTCCAAATTTCCAAGCAGGATCAGATGTATTACCACTTAGAAGGAGGAAATTCAAGATGTTTATCTTATTTTACTATGGCATGAACCACTTAAAAAAAACTAAATAAAAATCCTATAACCTTTACCTCCAATCTTACTATCAAAATATTTACTTATTATATTATCAAGATGACTCCTAAGAATTATTATGACATAATTTTTAAGAGTGTTATTGAAAATATGTATAATCATCCTCTACATAATAAATATATGCATATGCATTTAATATAGATATTATTAACACAATTTAAATCAATAAAGTGTTTTTATTCTCTTTTAAATATAAATTTTTTATGATTTCAAAAATTTTGAAACTTCTGCACTACCGCATGGATGTTAATAGTTTATTAAATGTTAACTGAGCAGTGGCATAGGAAGTATGATAGCCATAAATATTAAGTTTTTTATCCTAAATATATTTATACATTATAATACTAATAATATTGATGATAAACCTTTTTATCATTTACTAACTGCTTACTTTGTGTGTAAAGTGTTTTCACTTATTGTCATTTCTGTCCATTTGAGATTCTATTAAAAAATTTTTTTTTATCAGTTTGGTAGCTTACACAACAAACATTTATTTCTCACAGTTCTGTGGCTGGGAGGTCCAAGATCAACAGGCCGGCAAATTTGGTCCCTGGGGCACCAAAAAAGAATGGACACTTAAACCTTATTTTCTGCTTCCTTGTTCAAAAATGGTGACTTCTCACTGAGTCCTCACTTTGGGGAAAGGGGTGAGGGAGCTCACTGTAATGTCTTTATCGGGGCAATAACCCTATTCATGAGCACTCCAATCTTATGACTGATTTACTTCCCAAAGGTTTCACCCCCTAATGCCATTATCTTGAGGGTTCGAATTTTAATGTGTGCCTAGAAGTGGGGAGATACACATTCAATTCATAATAATTGAATTATTTATTCTTCATAAGAATCTAAAAGAATTACCCACTTTGGGAGGCTGAGGCGGGCAGGTCACCTAAGGTCTGGAGTTTGAGACCAGCCTGGCCAACATGGCAAAACCCCATCTCTACTAAAAATACAAAAATTAGCTAGGCACGCTGGCATACGCCTGTAATCCCAGCTACTCAGGAGGCTGAGGCAGGAGAATTGCATGAACGCGGGAGGCAGAGGTTGCAGTGAGCCGAGATCCCACCACTGAACTGCAGCCTGGGCAACAGATTGAGACTCCATCTCAAAAAAAAAAAAAAAAAAAGAATTACAAGAAAGTGGAGGCAGGGCCCCTATCAAATTATGCCTGTAAGCCATTTTTTTCTATCACTGGATTTTTCAGTTACATGAGTGAAAAAAAAAAAAAATTATCTTCTTCAAGTCATGACTTAACTCTCCTGTTACTGCAATTGAATAATCTAACAGAGAAAAAAACTCAAGGAAATTGTAAGGTTATAAAGACATCACTGACGCCCTGGACGATTTTTTGTCTAGACTCCAATAGATCCTTTGTATGGCAGTTTATACCTCAGAATACTGTCAATCACATAATTTTTATTTCCACTAAAATACTGTAAGTTCCTTGAGCGAAGAATTTATATCTTATTCTTTTCATATCTTTCAGTAGAGCTTTATCTTGTGTATATTAGTTTGGTATGGTTTGGCTTGTGTTCCCACCCAAATCTCACCTTGAGCCGTAACAATCCCCACATGTCAAGGGTGGGACCAGGTGGAGATAATGGAATCATGGAACCAGTTTCCAGTTTCCCCCATGCTGTTCTCGTGACAGTGAGTCTCATGAGATCTGATGGTTTTATAAGCGTCTGGTATTTCCCCTGCTTCCACTCACTCCATTCTGCGGCCGTGTGAGGGAGGTGCCTGCTTCTCCTTTGCCTTCTGCCATGATTGTAAGTTTCCTGAGGCCTCCCCAGCACTGCGGAACTGTGAGTCAATTAAGCCTCTTTCCTTTATAAATTCCACAGTCTCAGGCAGTTCTTTATAGCAGCATGAGTATGGACTAATATATGGGTGCTCAAGAAATGTTTCACCAGTTACCAATTCAGACAGTCACGTAAATGCTCCTTAACTGAGAGGCTAAAAGAGTTATTTATTGTCAGCTGAGCATGGTGGCTCACGCCTGTAATCCCAGCACTTTGGGAGACCGTGGTGGGTGGATCACGAGGTCAGGAGTTCCAGACCAGCAAGGCCAACATGGTGACGCCTGTCTCTACTAAAAAAAATTTAAAAATTAGCCCTGCATGGTGGCGGGCGCCTGTGGTCACAGCTACTTAGGAGGCTGAGGCAGAAGAATTCCTTGAGTCCTGGAGGTGGAGGTTGCAGTGAGCCGAGATCACACCACTGCACTCCAGCCTGGGCGACAGAAAGAGACTCCGTCTCAAAAAAAAAAAAAAAAAAAGTTATTGTCTATTTATTTTTGTCCCTGATGCATTAAATCCTCTGATGATTCATGTTTGTCTACCAACTTGACACCACAAAAAAGTTCCAGTGTTACACCATTCCTTCTGAATCTGCATCCCTAGACAGGGTAACCAGGAAACGTGACAGCACCCAGGCAGTCCAGTCAAAAATCTCTGACAGGAGCTGCCCCTCTCCACACAGCCAGAGACCCGAAAGGGAAACAAATACATCTAGTGCAAGAAGTGTCGGGGAAACTCCAGGGTGCCACGACAGAGCCGCAGGAGCCACATCTGACTAATGCTGATGGGAGAGCAGTCTCAGGGGTCAGGAAACCTCAACTTCAAACAAGAAAATGACAGCAGAAAACCTTGTATTAAAAGTAGAGAGGTGAAAGGTAGTCAAACTTAAATGAACTCAAGTGTTACCTCTAAACTTTTTAAAAAAAATCTCATCATTGACTTTTTAAAATAAATAGGCATTTTTTTTCCATCCTTTCATCAACATAGAGCAAGAATCGCTTGTGATTTATCAATGAGGACACGTAGGAAAGGCACAGAAGGAAGCCATACATAGTCATGGTGTGCTTGCTCACCCGAGCACAGCTATTCGTTTTGGTGGCTGCCTTTTCCCTTTGTTGTCAAAAAAGATTTAAATGTCTAAAGAGCATATTGTAAACATTCTTTGTCTCTTTATAATGCTTAAATTTTTGGAGTGTAAACAAAACGTATCAACTATCTCTCCCCACCCCCTGCAGACATGAACTATCTTTGGGTAAGTTGGCATCCTGACAAATCATAACACATAATTGAAAAAAATAGTAAGTTCCTACTATTTGTTCCCAACGAACCAGACATATAGTTGTTTTCAAAACACTCTCCCTGTCTTCAAGGGTTTTATTCTAGTTAGAGTGACCCTCCCCGAAATAAGCGGACTCACAGCTTGATAACTTTCATTCCTCACTTCACCTCTTCCCACTTCCAACACATACGATATTTAAAATCACAAATTAAAACAAAATATATTTTGACCCTTATATTTATAACGGGTCAATATTTCAAGTAGGATTCTCCTTTTCCTTAGAGACCAGTAAAGCGGGAAATCAATATCCTGCCTCAGAAGGTCTTTTTCTGGAGCTTTTTGTCTAGTAGCACCCTTCTAAGTACTATTTAAGGGAGATCTTAATTAATAGACATATATACTGGATTAAATGGAACTGATGCCAGTGGAAAGTCTGGTCAATGATTGCCCATGTAACACTTACACAAACATTTCTATATGAATGAATGAACATAAGTTCAATGGAATCTTTGGAAATGAAAGTCAATGTGCTCTACTAAAAGAATCCGATGCAAATTAAGATATTATGGATGCTTATCTGTGAACACAAACAATTTCCTGTGACTCCATAGATATAGGAGGCAAACATTTTACTTCAGGAAGACAAAATGTTTGTTTGTTTGTTTAGACTTGTGTAGGCAATATCGAAAACTCCTTGCAATAAGGAATGAAATCAAATTAGAGAGATTAAAGAAAATGAGACAGTGGCAACTGATGAAACACAACATTTAAGGAAACTCACTAAAATTTGTTGCTGCATTTATTCAAGCCCACTATTCAATAAATCCAAAACATCTGACCCATTGACGGAACTAAAAATAAAAAAAAAGTAAGAATAAATCCCTCTCCAGTATTTCAGAGTATGTATTCATGGTACAGATGCAAAATATTACATTTCTGATATTTGACTTTCTTATTAATCTTCCTGTCCTATTTTCTTCTCTTAATTTGAGGGGAGAAGTTAATTTGGAGCAGCTCAGTCATGACTTTTTTTTCTTAGAGTTTATAAAGTTATAGCTTTTACTTTTGAAAAATACAGGCCCTTCTTCAGATTATGAAACTGATACACTGCCTACTCCACTAAGAAGACAATAACTACAGGCCTTTCTATTTGCTGGTGAAAATTTTTTTCTATCAGATTTTTTAAAAAAATTATTGTACCCTAAAGCTACAGAGTAAAGCAAATCTTCTTCAGGTATCACAAACTGTTCTTACAAGTATTAATATGAGATACCATCCCACAGCAGTCAGAATGGTTATTATTTATTTTTATTTATTTTACTTTCAGAGGTACATGTGCAGGGTATATAGGTAAATTAGTGTCACAGGGGTTTGGTATATATATTATTTCATCACCCACATAGTAAACATGGTACCTGATAGGTATTTTTCTTATCCTCTCCCTCCCTCCAATCCTCCACCTTTAAGAAGGCTCCAGTGGCCAAGATTGCGCCACTGCACTCCAGCCTGGGAGACAGAGCAAGACTCTATCTCAAAAAATAAATAAATAAAAATTAAAAAATAAAAAAAAAGAAGGCCCCAGTGTCTGTTATTCTCCTCTTTGTGTCCACATGTTCTCATTATTTAGCTTCCATTTAAAACTAAGAACATGTAGCATTTGGTTTTCTGTTCCTGCATTAGTTTGCCAAGGATAATGCCTCCAACTCCATCCTTGTTGCTACAAAGAACGTAATCTTGCTATTTTTTATGGCTACATAGTATTCCACGTTATATATGTACCACATTTTTAAAATCCAGTCTATCATTGTTGGGTATTTAGGTTGATTCCATGTCTTTGCTATTTTGAATAGCACTGCAGTGAACATACATGTGCATATGTCTTTATGTGTCTTCATGGTAAATTATAGTAGAACTATTTCTATTCCTCTGGGTATATGATCACTAATGGGATTGCTGGATCAAATGGTAATTCTGTTTTTAGTTCTCTGAGAAATTGCCACACTGCTTTTCCACAATGGCTGAACTAATTTACAGTGAAATTTAAATTTAATTTATACTACAAAATCTGTAATTCTGATGGAATCTCCTTGTCAAATCATCAGGAGACAAGTGCCAATCATTTCTTCTCTCACATAAAAGAGATAAAATGGAATAACTAATAATTTCTCATTTAAACATAAAGCTTTAGTGTATCGTTTTATTTAAATTAACACTGAGGAACTTCAATTTCAAGATACAGGTTTTAGATGAGGCAGGTCATTTCTTCTGCTGCAACAATTTTTTTTTTTTTTTTTTTTGAGACAGAGTCTTGCCCTGTCACCAAGGCTGGGTTGCAGTGGCGTGATCTCAGCATACTGCAAGCTCTGCCTCCTGGGTTCACACCATTCTCCTGCCTCAGCCTCCTGAATAGCTGGGACTACAGTCCCCTCCCACCACACCCGGCTAATTTTTTTGTATTTTTAGTAGAGACAATGTTACACCGGGTTAGCCAAGATGGTCTCGATCTCCTGACCTCGTGATCCACCCACCTTGGCCTCTCAAAGTGCTGGGATTACAGGCGTGAGCCACTGTGCTCGGCCAACAATTTTTTAAAAAGATAAATTATTTTAAAAATCATATTCTTATAGTCATTCCAGAACTGATGAAGCAAAAAGGACCAAACATGCTAAACTCTCAGACAGAAAAACCTTCATCTGCATTTTCTTCCCTGAAGGCACTTGCCAAGATCAACGTAAACAGATAATCAGTCTTTACAGGGGCAGACAGACTTTACCAGGGGAAAGAGAAATCAGCTAAGCTTTTCAGGCTATTATTTTTTAAAAACTCTATGCCCATAAATTTGATAAGTTTGCTTTAATGGTCAAAACTAATACAAAAACAAATAGAGAATCTGAAGGCCATAAGCCATTCTACCAAAATAAAACAAAAAAGTGCAGTCCAAATGGTATTATTGATGAATTCTACCAAACAGAAAAAAAAATAGGGCTAAACTTATTAAATTATTTCAGAGAAAGACAACAATTCCTAATGTGTTTTATGAGGCCAGCATAACTCTTAACACCAAAACACTAAAAGGGTACTATAAGGAAGAATTACTAGCTACCATGTCTCCTAAACGTGACTGCAAAAATCTTCAGCAAAATGTTGGCAAATAGAATTCATGATATATATATTATTTTTAAAAAAGACATTTTGACCTGGAATACATTAAAACGTGGGAGTTTATTCTAGGAATACAAGGTGAGTTTAACATTTAATAAATCTATCAATGTAATTTGCCACATTAACTAAATGAATGAAAAACTCATAGGATATTTTAAATAGATGCAAAAAAGTATTTGATAAAAATTTAAGAGCTATTTATAGCAAAAAAAATCTTACCCAACTGAGTATAAAAATTGCTTTAATCTGATAGAATATCTATAAAAAGTATTATACTAACAGAATATTTAATGGTGATCTAATCAACACTTATCCCCTGAGTTTAGGAATGAGAAAATCAGGTTTACTATCACTAATTCCATTCAGTGTTGTACTGGAAGTACTAGTCAGTGGAAGAAGACAAAAAAATAAATGATAGAAATATTAGGAAGAAGAAAACTATCTTTAATCCCAGATGACACAATTATACATTTAAAAACCCCAAAGGAAACTACAAAGAATTAAAATTGGTAAGTGAATTTAGAAATGTCTCTGCAGTCAAATCAATACACAAAAAGTAATTATTATTATTATTATTATTTTGAGATGGAGTCTTGCTCTGTTGCCCAGGCTGGAGTTCAGTGGCCAGATCTCTGCTCACTGCAAGCTCCGCCTCCCGGGTTCATGCCATTCTCCTGCCTCAGCCTTCTCCTGCCTCAGTGCCTGTAGAACTACAGGCACCCGCCACCTCGCCCGGCTATTTTTTTTGTATTTTTTAGTAGAGACGGGGTTTCACTGGGTTAGCCAGGATTGGTCTCCATCTCCTGACCTCGTGATCCGCCCATCTCAGCCTCCCAAAGTGCTGGGATTACAGGCTTGAGTCACCGCGCCCGGCCAAAAAAAATCATTATTATAGTGGTAACAAAACATTTTTTCTTGAGAAAAAAAATGTTAAATATCATTTATATTACATTAAAAACATCTAATACCAAGAAGTAAACTTAACAAAGATATACCAAAATTATACACTTCCAACTGCAAACAGTACTGAGATAAGTTCTTGAAAAACTAGAGGTATGTGATGTTCATGGATAAGAAAACTAAATAAAGATATCAGTTTTCCACAGATTGAATTACAGATTCAGTGCAATCTAAACCCTAACCTAAAACAAAATTCTGGCAGGATTTTTTCCTAAGGAAATTGAGAAGTTGATTTTTAAATTTATATGAAAAATATAGAATCCATCCAAGATATTCTTGAAAATAAGAACAATATTAAAGAAGTTTACTAAATTTTAAGAATTACTATAAATTACTATAAAGCTAATTATTACATTGTGTTATTGGTACTTACACAAATAGACCAATATGATTTGTCATAAAGATGCTGCTGACATTTAACAAAGAAATAAGTATCTTTTCAAAAATGCTAGAGACACTGTAAATCCATGTTCAAACAATGGGTATTGATCTGTATCTCATGCCATACACAAAAACAAATTCTAGATTATTAATGTAAAAGACTTAATGACTTAAATATGAAAGAGAAAACAATAAGACTTTTGGAATTAAAGGATTTGTTAAAAAGAACACAAAAGACTCTAATCATTTAAACATTATATAGACTTCATTAAAATTAAGAATTGTTCATCAAAAGACCCATATTAAGACGGCAAAAAGACAAGTACACAGTGGAAGAATATATTCACAAAGCATATAAGTGACAAATGGTTCATATCTAGAATATATTTAAAAACTTTAAAATTAATAAGAAAAGTTCAATAACCCGACTTTTAAAAGGAAAGGCTTCAAAAACTACCTCACAAATAAGGATATCCAAATAATCAATCAATCATTAAAAGATGCTCAACATCATTATCCACTCGTGAAATGAAAATTAAATTAAAATCTAGACAAAACACACACCCAACAGAAAGAGTAGAATTTTAAAAAATTTGTCAATACCAAGCTTTGGCCAAAATCTAGAGCAATGGCAGTTCTCTGACATTGCCACTAATTGTGTAAACTGGTAAAATTTGTACAAATACACTTTGGAAAAGTTTTGGCTATACCTACTAAAGTTAATCATATGCCTACTGCATAGCCCAGGCAACACACCTTATGTATATATCCAGTAAAAATGAATGCATACATCCTTCAAGAGACATGTACAAAAAGTACCTAACAGCATTATTCATAAGAGTCAAAAACTAGAAACAACCTAAATGCCCATTAACAGGAGAATGAACAAATAATTATTGGATCAGCATACAATGGAATACTACACTGTGATAAAAATAATGAATTCTTGATAGACTCCATTTTGAACAACGGAAGCCATATCTAACAGTATACTTACTCTTGGGAGAGGAGGAGGTAAATTGATTGGAAAGGTACAAAATATACACTTCTTGATATCTGAAAATATTTTGTATCTTTACCTCAGAGGTAAACACATGTATATATGTGTATGCTATCTATACATACATACATATTTAATTTCATAGAGCAGTATATTTAAAATGAGAGTACTACAGATATTTTATATCTCCTTTTTTAAAAAATTAAGGAAATTTAGAGTAGTAATACACATATATATGACAGGTTAATTTAAGAATCTATACTTATCAAGAAAAAAATTAACACCAAAGATATTACTTAGGTTCTACTTTAAAATGTAACCATGAATTCCTTTTTCTGGTTTTTTCTTTCATTGCCTACTTCTAGCTCATCACTATTCATAGCCATTTCACTAAATCTCTCCAGTTTTATCCGGACAAAGTCCTCATTTTCTTCTCCTAAAACACTCATGAAACTGGATGCCTACAGAGGTGGCATACAAAACCAAACAGCAATCAATTTAAAACTCACTTTTGTCCATCTCTCATCTTAAGGTAGTATTAGTGCCTGTTGTACTCCAACTCTCCCATCCAGACTCTCTGTGAGACTCATTTTGGTTTAATCCAACTTTTGATTTTCTCTGATTCTACTCATCTCTCTGTCTTCTCTTTGTCAGTAAATGATAACTCTCTTCTTTGGTTTGATAAGAAAAAATGTGAAGCCAAACCTAAATGTATCTTTTTCTTTCACATTCCACACCTAATGTGTAAACAAATAAATCATAACACTAATAAAAATAAATCCTGCAACTCTACCTTTAAAATGACCAGAATCTGATCCCCTCTTACCATATCCATCTCTACCACCTGGTCTAAGCTTCCACCCTCTCTCACTTGGATGATTGCAGTAGCCAACTAACTAGTACACCCTAACTAGTTTCCATTATAGTCTTCTCTAGTTTGCTAGCAACACAGAATCCTGACTGATCTTGCTAAAATGTAAGTCAAATCATGACTTTCCTCTGCTCATATACTGCCAAGTACTTTCCATCTCCTTCTTGAAGTAAAAACTAAGCCCTTTCAAGACCTTGCATAGTCTGTGCCCTTCCTTGATACTTTCTGACCTAACCTCCTATTGTTCTTTCCTTCTGGAGGCTTTTTATGCTGCCTCCTCAGAATTATTCCCTTGGCCAGACACACTTTTCTCTCCAGGTATCTGCAGATCTTTGCTTCACAGCTTTCAAGTCTCTGCTCAAATTTCATCTTATCAAAGAGGGTTTCCTTGTTCATACCATGTAAAAGATCAAATAGTCCCCTTTTCCCTAAACACTTTCATTCCTTCTCACCTTGATTTCTTTTTCTGTTTGGCACTTATCACTGTCTGATGACTTGCATATTTATTAGTGATTATTTATTTCCTGTCTTCCCATTGGAATGAAGGCTCCTTGAAGGCATGGGGGCATTTTGACTGGTTTGTTTATTTCAATACCAAACTGGCATGTTACGCTTAATACATGTATTTGTTAACCAAATTGACTAAATGGACAAACGAAAAAGCCCATTAAGCAATCCCCCCAAAAGAGCATTTTCTCCATCAGAGAAACTCTGGACTAAATTGAGTACAGCTATAATGCATTATAGTAATTGAAAGTGTGGTTCCCGCAGGCATATTCGCTGACTCATTCTCAGTAGCTGTGTAGCCTTGCAAAGTTACTTTACCCACCTGTGCCTCATAGTACTCATCCACAAAATGAGAGGTTAATATGTATAACAATGTTTTGAAATAACCCACATAACAGGCTTTACATAGTGCTTGACATACAGCAAGTTTTAGGTAAATGTTCTTTATTGATATTGTAGTAGTAATATTTATATGTGGCCATGAAAAATGGTGAATGTCAATCAGATGGAAAATCTAGAAAAGAAGATATAGTTTGTGCTGACAATATGTTAAGCACTACAGAAGACAGAGAAGAATAGACACAAATTCTACCCTCAAGACTCTTAAAGTCAAGTATTAGAAGTAGAATTTAAAATATAATGAGAACTATATAACTTTTGCAAGAATACAAAGGTTCTCAATTCAGTCAAGATAGCTTACTGCTACTTGTGAGCACACAAGATCTTATTGTCTTCATCATTATAAATTGTAAATAATCCATTTACCAAAACATATAAAATTATAATGAAGAAATATCAGAATCCCAAACAAAATCACAAGCCAAAGTAGCAACAACACAAATCCAGGGTATGTGCTATTATTATTTAAAAATTATAAGGCCTTTACACATATATGATAGAGTTTAGCCCCAGATATCTTTAATACCTATAGATTTTTATTTCTGTCTCTGTTGTAAGCCGAACATGAAAATAAAATTCTATAAAAATTGAGGTGAATTCATTCCAATAAACTCACACAGAAAAATGTATTATGTGCAGGCAAGTCTATGACATGAATAGCTTGATTCCAGACCTCAGCATGACTGAAGGACTGAAGCGTGGGTCTGTCAGGAGCAACGTAATTGGAAAAATGGCCTCCCATTCACCCAGTATTTGTATTAGGAATTACGTCTATCTGGTCAGTGGCAATCACATAACCAGTTTCTACATTGTAGACAGTAAGGACTGGAGGGTTTCAGATTCTCTTACATTAGAAGAGCTGAACATCTCAAAGAATCCAGAAGGGGACCTCATCTTGATCAGTAATTGAGTTGTTCAGAGAGACTTGAAGGTAAAGCATGTTTGTCCCTCAAATTTGGGTGTAGTAGTGTTTCCTCTTTTGTGTAGCTACCTTCATGCAATTAAATTCTTAAGCTCTTTGCTTACAATCCATAAATAATTTTCTGTCCTTTACGTGTGTCAGAGCGATCACCTGAACTCTCCTAATAGCCAGGTATGTGGGTGTGAAAGTGAAAATGTGCACAAAGAATCCAAATCCTAATAGGCACAGATAAGAAAAACATTTGGCCACCCAACTGTGGGAGCTGATTGTGGATGCCAAATATCCTTGGTAAGAGATATTTGAGATGGAAAAGACTTTGATGCTGGACATGAGAAAAGAGTTAACTCAAAAAAGCACTTCCTCTGCCCTCACCAAGGGATTTAGAGCCTTAGATTAAGGGTGAACACAGAACAAAGGAGAAAAATTACACACACATTTTTTCTTCACTCCCTTGTAGCCAAATGTCAGAAGTACCTGGTTAGACCAGCCATGATCAAATTGAAAGTATTTAATTGGGACATGAAACTGATAATCCCATTGGAAAAGAAATGTAAAAACTTTGTGCATTTGGTGTATTCCCTGTGAATGTTTCTATTAAATGAGTCAATTAATTTTAAAACTGAGTTTCATCATTCCAGAATAGTTTATGGTTTTCAGTAGTACCTAACTGAAATGATCTTGAGATCATTCCATGGTCCATAAAAGGCTTCTGTGGGTTTGGCAGTTAATTCAGGGAAAAGTGGTCTTCTTACCAATGGCAATTCTTGGAAAGAAAAGGACTGACAGGATGGCTGGAGCCTCTCTAAAGACTATAAATCCTAGAGAAGGAATAATATTGTTTTAAACTTCCTCCTAGATTGCCTTAAAGGTTTGTCTTAGACTATCATTTCAGAAACTGAGAAAAGGAAACTATCAGTCCACCTCTACCACCAACTTGCCATTAATAGAATTTTATTAAAATTTTAGGAGAAGTTCTACCTAAAATGGGTCAAGTCAAATTAGTCTTGATGAAAACAAAGTGGCACATCCTGAATGTTGAACGAAAAAACAGAGAATTGCAAGGTACAGGGTTGGAGGTGGTCTTAAACTCAAACATGCAGAAGGAGAGAGCCCTGAATGAAAAATTAGACAGAGCCCTCACCCAAAGCACATTGCTCCTGAACACAAAGTGTCCTGGCCTCTGCTCCCTAGGAAGTCAGTAGCCCTTCAGGGCAGTGACACTAAAATGCAACCAGTTAATTGAAATCAATGTCTTAATTTTAAAATTAAAATAGTAAAACAAGTTTATTGAAACAAAAAGATGACAGACTTGTAGGAAAATATTTAAAGTAATCTGTTACTTAAAAGCAGATTGTCTTCTGTGTATTAGGTATACACACAAAAATGAAAAATAGGAAAACCGTAGGGGATATGATGAAGTTTCTCCTCAAATAGCCTGATCAATCCGTTATTCTTTAATTCATAGTACTGCCCCCTTTTCCCTTTTTCTCCTTTTCTTTCTTTCTACCTTTGTTACATACCCAGACATGCCACAGTACCAGGCATTATCAGCACCAGCTCACATTCCTTTCCTTATTTGGAAAGAAGACTAGCAGACACCCCTTGCCCTTTCCCCTCTCTCGTTTATGTGCCCACCTTATCTAAAGAAAGTTCAAATGTTTAGCCAACCAGGACTAGTTTAGATTGTGTGACCTGACCCCAGTCAATGGGAAAAGGGCACAGGGGCAGGACTTGCATCAGGAATAAATGCTGTCATACCCCTTTGTTCAGGTGTGCTCTCATGGTGACTGGTCACAGAGAAGCACCCCTCTGCACAGAAGTAAAATTGCTTTGCTAAGAATCCTTTGTTTAAGTGTTCAATTTCCTTAGGATTTTGAGTGTTATTTCCAACAATTCTGGCGCCCAATGTGGGGCAAATATTCTCCTTCGGGAAGGGGGGTCTTTGGTCACCTTACCTAAGGGGGATGTGTCCCACTGTCTAGTTATGGTGGCCCAAGGGTGAGCGGGATCAGGGCCCACCCATTGTGATGAATAAATCTGGGTTCTCAGCAAAGCAGGGAGGAGAGGCTTGCAAGACTGTGGCAAGAAGAGGACCAGGTAATTCTTGTGCACAGAATAAGGTAGGAGACTTCACAAAGGCAACAAAGTATTTCCTTGGTGGTCGAGATAATTTGGAGGTTGAGAGTGTGTGAATGGGGCTAAGCATTATGGTTGTGTGAAGTGGGTGAATCTTCTCTGTGGTTTCATGCTGCCATCTATCAACTAGGGGTAGGAACAGTCAGCGTAGACCAAAAGAAAGAAGAGTGCAAGGAGCCTCCAGGGGGGTGAGCTATAGGATATGCAGAAAACCCCTAATGGGAGGGGCTGAGCCTCTAGAAAGAGGAGGGGGGTAAGACACCTCTAACACAAGAGATTGAACCCCCTCTTAAAGCCTCAGTAAGTCTCCAGAAATGGGGGGTAAGACACCTCTAACAGGAGAGGTTGGAGCCCCCTGATAACCCCCTAAGATGAGGAACGTTTAAGTAAGACAGGAAAACTTTAAAGAGTCAAGAGAGTGATGAAAGTCCTTCTGATAGCCCCTTGGAGTCTATGCTAAAGTATTGGAAAGATAATGAGAGAACTAGGTATAAACAAAGACAGCAGATGATAAAATATTGTTGTTTTATTTGGGTTTGAGAATCTATCTTAAACCCACACTTTTCTGGCCAAAATATAGGTCTAAAAAGGAGCGGATATGTCAGCTCTTAATCAGGCATGTTAATGATAAGAGCCCTGTCTCCCAGGAAGATAATCGATTACGCCCTCTGTTGGCAGCAGGGACCTGTCCTCCTTCATCCTTTAGACTTCGTGAAGAGAAAACCAGAAGCCAACCCCTCTGGAAGGGCAAGAGTCCCCATGTCTAGACAACCCACAGCCACTAACATGTGGGACCCTCTAGATCATCTTTCTCTGTTCAGTGCCCCTGATCCCACCCCTCCAGTTCCCTTTTTCATTTCAGGTTCCTCCCCTGTTTGTGTCACTCTTCTGGCTGCCCCTGATCCCGCCCCCTACAGCTTCCATTTCCATTTCAGGTGCCTCCCCTGATCCCACTCCTCCAGTTTCTGTCCCTCCAGCTGCAGTTTCAGGTTACTTCCAAGTCGTTTCAGGCCACCCCCTCACGTGTGTCACTTGCCCTCCAATACTTATCAAACTAAAAACTCCTGAGGAAATTGTAAGGAGAAAGCACCACCCCATTCCTTTAGAGGGCAGAGTAGGGCTAAATCCTGTAATTGAAGGTCTTGTTAAAGATAGGTTTCTTGAACCCTGCATGTCTCCTTACGGTATCCCAATCCTGCCTGTCAAGAAATCAAATAGATCATATCGATTAGTGCAAGACCTTAGAGCTATTAATCAAATAGTCCAGACCACTCACCCCGTTGTTCCTAACCCTTAGACAGTTCTTAGCAAAATTCTGTACAGTCGTCAGTGGTTTACAGTGATAGATTTAAAGGATGCCTTCTGGGCATGCCCCTTGGCTGAGGATAGCCAAGATGTATTTGCTTTTGAGTAAGAAGTCCCCCATTCAGGGCGGAGACAACAATATCGATGAACAGTCTTGCCCCTAAGGTCACAGACTCCCTCAAACTCTATGGTCAGATTCTAGAACAAGTACTAGAGAAAGTCACAGTCCCTAAGCAAATATTCCTGCTTCAGTATGTGAATGATCTTCTTATATCTAGTAGAGATATGAAGGAAGTAGGTGACTTCTCTACACACATTCTCAATCACTTGCAATGTGAGGGGCTGCAGGTCTCAAAAAGGAAACTTCAGTATGTAGAACCTGAAGTTAAATTCTTAGGTTACCTAATCAGTGCAGGTAAATGAAGAATAGGACCTGAAAGAGTGGAGGGAATTGTTTCCCTACCTCTGCCTCAAACTAAACAAGAACTCAAGAAATTTTTAGGACTAATTAGATATTGCCATTTATGGACGGACTCATATGCATTAAAAAGTAAACTTCTTTATGAGAAACTTGCCCAGTGGAAGCCTGATGGTCTCTTGTGGACTTCTGAGGATATCCAGCAAATGGAGGAATTAAAAGAAATGCTCATAACTACCCCTGTTCTAACCCTACCTCCCTAGAAAAGCCATTTCACCTTTTTGTTAATGTAAATAACAAGGTAGCTCTAGGAGTGCTTACTCAATAGCATGGAGGCTGTCGACAGCCGTGGCCTTCTTGTCAAAGGTCTTAGACCCAGTCACTCTATCCTACCGGAGAAAGATGATTTAATATTAACTACTGATAATTCACTTAATCCAGCAGGCTCCTTAACAGAGGATCCAAACCTAACAAAAAAAAAGCACGCACACTTAGATTGATTACCATACAAAAGTTCGACCAGACTTAGGAGAAACTCCCTTCAAGACAGGGCAGCACTTATTCATAGATAGGTCTTCCCAGCTAATTGAAAGGAAAAGACATAATAGGTTTTCAGTAATTGATGGAGAAACACTTGAAGAAGTAGAATCAAGAAGACTTCCTAATAGTTGATCTGTCCAGACACGTGAACTGTTTGCACTCAGCCAAGCTTTAGAACATTTACAAAACCAAGAAGGAATTATCCATACTGACTCTAGTATGCCTTTAAGGTGGCAAACACATTTAGGAAAATTTGGATGGAGAGAGGTCTTACCATTAGTAGAGTCCAAGATTTAGTTCACAGAGAATTAATTGGTTGTGTCCTCAACAATCTCCAATTGCCAGAAGAGATAGCAATTGTACATGCCCCAAGACATCAAAAGGACTTGTCTTTCACAAGCAAAGAAAATAATCTCACAGATCAGATAGCGAAGCAAGTTCCCATTTCTTCCAAAACACCTGTTTTTCATTTAACCCCATGCCTTCCTTCTGTTACTGAAATCCCCATTTTCTCACCCATTGAAAAAGAGAAGTTAATACAAATAGGAGCTAAAAAGAACACAGAAAGGAAATAGATATTACTAGATCAAAAGGAGATGTTGTCAAAACCTCTCATTAAGGAAATCTTGTCTCAATTACATCAAAGGACCCACTGGGGACCCCAAGCAATATGCGATGCAGTTCTCCAGGTTTACAGGTGTATAGGAATTTACATCCTGGCCAAACGAGTTATAGATAGTCGCCTCATATTTAAAAAGACTAATAAGGAGTTTCTAAGGAAATCACCCCTTGGAAGGAATCCAGGGCTGAGACCATTTCAAAGTGTTCATAGTTTTTATACCGAAATGCCCCCAATTAGTCATTTAAAATACTTATTAGTATTAATAGACCACTTTACCCACTAGGTAGAGGCTATCCCATCCTCAAGTGCAACTGCCAATAATGCAGTTAAGGCATTGATTGAAAATATCATACTCAGATTTGGACTAATAGAAAATATTGATTTGGATAATAGAACCCATTTCACTGCAAATGTCATTAAGAAGTTAGCCCAAGCATTAGACATAAATTAGGAGTACTGTACGCCTTGGCATCCATCCTCCTCAGGAAGGGTAGAGCAGATGAATCGGGCTCTAAGAAACGACTTAACTAAGTTAGTTGTAGAAACTTGATTGCCATGGACTAAAGGTCTTCCCTTTTGCTTTGCTAAGAATCTGCACTGCCCCTCGGAGAGACATTGGCCTTTCCCCTTATGATATGCTCTATAGATTGCCCTACTTATATTCCACTGCTGACATCCCTACAATTTGAACAAAAGATCAGTTCCTCAAAAATTAAATACTTGGTCTATGCTCTACCTTCTCTTCCCTTAAGACTAAAGGTCTCCTGGCACAGGCACCATCCCTGGAGTTTCCAGCGCATCAGCGTCAGCCTGGAGACCGTGTCTTCCTCATCAAAGGGTGAAAGGAAAGAAAACTTGAACCAGATTGGGAAGGACCCACCTAGTGCTCCTGACTACTGAGACTGCAGTCCAGAGAGCAGAAAGAGGATGGACTCATCACACTCGAGTCAAAAAGGCGACGCCACCTCCAGAATCACAGACTGTAACTCCAAGGCTCACCCCCATCAAACTAATTCTAAAAAGAGCCTAACAATCACTGTTTATTTTCTTTTTTCTTCTCAACAGAAGTTCATCTTGTCATCAATGTAACTCAGGCCAGCCATCCTTTAACCCTTCAGTTCGATGCCTGTCCAGTAATCCCGTGTGGAAATGAGCAAGCTTAAAGGAAGCTATCCCATATTGATAAGTATCTATGTCCATACTGCAAAGAGTCAACTAAGTATGGAGCTTTAAAAAGTTGCTGTAGTGACTATGCAGATGTTTGGTGGAGCACTAAGTATAAAGGGTGGACAGGTAGGCCCCCTGTTTCAAGTAAGTTACAAGGACTAAAACAAAAACTCCAATTAGTCCATGGTCCCACCCCACCAAATTGTAAGCCACTGCCCTGTAACCCCTTATTGCTGATTATAAATAATCCCCAGACAAAGGTCCAAGAACCCTCTATATTTGAATGGTATAGTTTAGAAGCAGACGTTGCCAGACAAGATCCTATAGGCATCTTCTCTCTGAAGTTAGTTAAACCACTGGTTAACAATAATAACGAAATTCAGACCCAGAGTCCGAGAGACACGTGGAACCCAATGCTCTCCCCAAGTATAGAGAGTCCAACGTCCTCCTTCCATCTCCAAAATGACCCAACCAAGGTAACGGTTGTGGAGGTAGAAAACTTAAGGCAAACTATAGCTCTAAAGACAGGATATCAAGATGCAAATGTTTGGCTGGAATAGATTAAATATTTCATCTGCACTTTAAACAAAAGTGAATGCTACGCTTGTGCGCACAGTAGACCAGAGGCCCAGATTGTCCCCTTTCCACTTGGATGGTCTTCCAGCCAACCAGGCATGAACTGTATGGTAGCTCTCTTCCAAAACCCCTCAGCCTGAGGCAACAAATCATGCCAAGCTCTTTCTCTGCTGTTCCCTGAAGTTCGACACCCTGCAGGTCAGCCCTCGGGGGCCATCCAGCGTCCATCTCCCAATGCCAATTTACTTTGTGTCTCTCACGACAAGGAGAAAACTTGGCATTCCTGGGAGCCTTAACAGGATGCAGTGAGCTTAGGCCCTTCTAAGAGCTTACCCATCAGCCTGCCCTTAGCTATCCTCGAGTGGATGTGTGGTTACATTGTGGTGGACCAATACCAGACACTCTACCAAGTAACTGGAGCGGAATTTGTGCTCTGATTCAACTGGCTATCCCTTTCACCCTGGCATTTCACCAACCAGAAGGGGCAGGAACCAAACACTGTCAAACAAGAGAGGCCCTCACTGAGTCCTTTGATTCTCATGTTTATATAAATGCCATTGAAGTCCCATAAGGAGTCCCAAAGTCAAATAACTGCCGAATTTGAATCCACATTCTTCTGGTGGTTAACTATAAATAAAAATGTGAATTAGATAAATTACATTTATTACAATCAGCAACAATGCATTAATTATACTAGAGATGCTATTAAAAGGATAGCTAAACAATTAGGACTAAACCATTAGTCAAATGGCCTAGGAAAATACCGCAGCATTAGACATGATATTAGCAAAGGAAGGTGGAGTTTGTGTCATGATCAGGACCCAATGTTATACCTATATCCCTAATAATACTGCTCCCGGCAGGACCATAACTAAAGCACCACAAGGTCTTACTGCCTTATCAAATGAGCTATCCAAAAATTCTAGACTAAATCATCCCTTCACAAATTTAATAGGAAATTGGTTTGGTAGATGGAAAAGACTTACATCTTCAATCCTCATCTCTCTTGCCATAGGAATAAGGTTGCTTATTCTTGTAGGATGTTGCATCATACTCTGTGCCCGAGGAATAATACAAAAACTCATTGAAACAGTTCTCACTAAAACCTCTTACAACCCTCCTTCCTCTTATCCAAATGAGCTTTTCCTCCTTCCCCTTATCCAAATGAGACCAAGTAGAACAACGGAGCCAAATTATGCTAAAAAGGTTTGAAGAGAAAGAGTTTTAAAAAAAAAAAGAAGAAGAAGGAGAAAGCTGTGGGATATGATGAGATTTCTTTTCAAATAACTGGATCAATACTTTATTCTTTAATTCATAGTACTCCCCCCTTTCTCTCTTTTTCTTCTCTTTGTTTCTTTCTACCTTTGTTACATGCCTAGACATGCCACAGTACCAGGCGTTACCAGCACCAGTTCACATTCCTTTCCTTATCTGGAAAGAAGACACTCTGGCTCCTTACAAACACGCCTTCCCCTTTCCGCTCTCTCCTTTACGTGCCCACCTTATCTAAAGAAAGTTCAAATGTTTAGCCAACTGGGACTAGTTTAGAGTGTACGGCCTGACCCCAGCCAATGGGGAAAGGGCACAGGGGTGGGACTTGCATCAGGAATAAAGGCTCTTGTACCCCTTTGTACAGGTGTGCTCTCATGGCAACTGGCCAAGGAGAAGCGCCCCTCTGTGCAAAAGTAAAATTGCTTTGCTAAGAATCCTTTGAGTGTTCAATTTCCTTAGGATTTTGAGCGTTATTTCCAACAACTGAAATTCTCTAATCAAATGAGGTAGGCAAAAGTTTTGTTGCCATTGCTGTTAGTTGTTACATAAGAAAAGCAAAATAACTCACGGCAATATTAAGATAAAAATCGAATGAACAGGCCACTAAAGGATAAAGGGATATTTTCATAAAATCATTTTTCCCCATTCAATCCCTATTGGATATTGATCAAAACACACCACTGACCATTAGTTTCCTAAAGATGCAATGTTCCTGGATTCATTCACTAATTCTATTAATATATATAAAATAGGGGTACAATTAAAATAAAATAACATAAAATATAATTCTATAGTCAGGATATATAGGCACCAATACGTTAAAGTATATATTACTCTGTGGGAATGAATTTTTGAAATAAAGCAGCAGGTTTTCTTTTTAGTAGACGCCTCTATCTATTGCTGAGTATATGATTTGAATCATCTTTCTCTATTTCCAACTGTGCAGATGTTGCAGAGTTACGCTGATTATCTTCCCTTCAAATTGGAATCTAAGCTGCTTCATTGGCAAACCCTGTCATTCACAATAGTCTTTCTTTCGTTACTAAGTGGTATGTGCCATCCAATCTTACATTTCACTAGAGAATCATGTAGCCCAGCCACCTTCTAATGTGGCCAGTCAATCCCTGTTTGTCAATCTTAGCTGCAGCATCACTGAGGTTAAATACAATTTTTATTCATCCTTTTTGCTATTATTGCTACCATTTCTTTTACCTAAAGAGGATATTCTAAACCTTTGCCACTTTCCTCAACCCTTTAATTCACCCTTACCCATTTCATTTTCTCAACATATTGTTTCGACTTATTCTTTCTTCTCTACCAGTTAACAGTATTACCATTAACCAGGTACCCACACTGGACACTTTAGAATTTTCTTCAACTTCTCCAACTTCTCACTCCCTAACACTCAAGTATTATACACTCTACATCAAATCCTCATTACTCTAATTCAATTCTTCAACAACCTTTTCTTGACATCTAACTTGTCCTCACAGCTCTAGTCTCTGTTCTTCCATCATCCTCTTTTATGCTTCCTTGAATTTTTTTCTAATCATGGAGTATTTACATAATACCTGTAAGATTTAAAAGACTCTTACTTCATCTTAGACTTCTCAACCTGTGGAAGTCAACAGTCCAAATGTGAGTACAAATGATCACCAGAACCAGATTCTAGTCTCCAAGGTAGACAGTAAGGCTGTTGGGAGGGAGGGGAATGGAGTTGAAATTATTATATCACATCTAGTTCCAAAATATTCATCTTAAGTATAGTAGAAAGCATAGAGGAACTAAATATGATAAAGTTTACAAAGCTGAACCCCAAGGTGGGTTGGCTATATGTCTAAAATTTATCCTACGATCAATCAACCCTACCAGGTTTTTATAAATATATTTTAGAGGAATATTATGTTCAAATATGTATCGCCCAGTTTTTCCAGTTTTCATACTTCATTAATCTTTGCTAGCATTTGTGTTTGTGTATGCAAAGATTATCTCTGTGGGGTCAAATAGTTAATAAATAAAATATCATCGTGATATTTTTATTATGAATCAAGAATCTCAGAGTAATTAAAAAAAATTCTGACCCTGATAATTTGGATTTAACCCAGTTTTGAACACCCAAAACATGCTTTTTACAGTCTGATCCTTTTAGGCTATTTTCTTATTCTTTTCCTCTTTTTATAAATTATATTATTCTTTTATATTAAATATATAAAATATATTTAAGTTTATAAAAATTTAAAAATTGAACATCTCACCATTTCTCAAACACTTCATAGAAATTGTCCATCTCTCTCTATTTGCTTATATTATTCTTTCTTCTTGGAATCTACATTTACCCCAGCTGGGACTGACTCACATAATCTTACTTAACTACTAGAGCTTGTTATAATGTGGAACCTTTGCTGACAGGCTAAACATAATTAATTTTCCCCTTCTAGGGCTACTAGGATATTTTGGTCATCCAGTAGTATGACATTTAGACTTAGATCGCAGATTCTATTAAACACAAAGACTAGAGACTGTCCGTGAAATATTTCAAACCTGAAGCAAACACTTCCTAGGTTTAGGGAGCCTCCTAAGTATTGGGAATTGGTATACACTACAATCCGTGTTCTCTAAGATCAACCAGTATGCTAGGGTGAGCAACTATTCAAACAAGAGACTGTTGAAGTCCCTTGCCCGTGTTTTGAGAGCAAAAAAGAAGTAATGTCTGAAACCAAAAACGACAGAGGAATGAATACACTGATTTATCTGGGATAAAGCACATCATTTTGAAATAAAACTAGAAGGAAAAACATATTTTTGTATACATAATATATAACACATACTGTAATGTGTAATGTGTAAAATGTAACATAATTTATAATATATAAGTAAAACTATATTTACATATAATTATATATAACCTTATAATATGTAATAAAACTCATCATATAAAAATATGACATAAGCCTAAATTGTGAAAAATCCTTAAATTTTTAAAATTGTTGTTTTAATCAACCACATTTTATCACTGAAGCTTCTGAAACTCAACTGCTCAGGATCAGCAATGTGCCCAACATCAAATGTTTAATGACTGGTAGAGTCAGCACTGAAATCAGACGTTCTGACACTGAATTTTTAACGTTTCCTTCATCACACTACACCATTGCCAGTGCAAAATATAGGCCCATGAATTAGGCAATAAAACCAAAGAGATGCGGATCTATTTTCAAGAGTAGTCAAAGTATGACAGACAGTTGTGGCAATTCAGTGTAAAGCCAGAAACAGCTTGGGCATTACGTGACACCACGATTAAAGCACATGACTGATCCCTGATCGGGGAAATGTGCAAGGCTGAGATAATTGGTTTTCCCAGCTCTTCATCCACAATCAAGTAAAATTCACCGGTGGGCACTAAGCAGTAAAGAGATAGATCCTTTTCAGAAGGAGAAGCCATCACTGAAGAATAGCTTATACTATAATGGAGGTTACCTCTAATATACAGAACACTAGAGTTCTGAAGTAAAAAATGATTTAGCTTGACACTTACACTGAAAACTTGTAAAAAAAAAAAAAGAGGCTTGGAAGGCTACTACTGTTGGGGAAAAATATATATACATTTTCTGCTTCTTAGAAAAATCAGATATTATTGTAACATAAAAGATAAATAAAATTTAAAACAGCACAAAAGCTTAAATTGTTCTGCAAAATATGGCTGATTTCAATCTTATTAGCGTTACAATGCTTTTGCGTCTATGCAAAATTTGACTAAGAAAAGATAAGATAAAAATTTCAGAGTGATTTTAAAAACAAGAATATTCTGACACTTAAGTCACAATAGTCATAACTAAACTCTTAACACATGTATGCAACTAATTTGTAAACTATAATAATGAAAATAAGATAATAAAGGCAATATTAAAAGAGCATACTTCCAATTTAGGGAGCATTAATTGTACAGGAATAAATATAACAAAATACATAAACTAGGTGGAAAAATAGAAGAGAATAATTTTGGTGAATGTCAAATCTGCTGGAGCATTTCCAGACTATAAAAGCAGAAATGTCATACAAGTTTGGGGATACTTGTTTAGGTATTCTAAAATAAAGAGCTTGATCCCTACTTGGCAAGAAACAAACTAAAAGTAAAGAATTCTGAGAATTACTTTATCAACTTTTTTTGTAAGGAAGATGGCATTATTCTATTTATCTGCATAGCAACTCTAAATATTTTTAACCTATGAGAAATAATTTTAACCTATAAGAATAATTCAAGGTATACACCTCCTGGCTGACAAGCATGGTCTTTAACTTCTGGAAGTCATATAACACCTCTGCTGAAGAAAACTCTGGGAGTTTTCAAGTTATGCATTTGCGAAATCTACTCCTGTTTCAGGTAGACAATAGAGCATGCCTCTGCTGCATCTTGAAATGAGCCCTGTGCTACCTCAGGGCCCTAGAATAGAATTTCTCTGTTCTCGAAAACCAAACACCACATGTTCTCACTTATGAGAGATGGACAGTGATAACACATGTACACACTGGTGGGAAACAACACACGCTGGGGCCTGTTGAGGGGTTGGGGAAAGGAAGAGCATCAGGAAGAGTAGCTAATGGATGCTGGACTTAATAGCTAAGTGATGGGTTGATCTATGCAGCAAACCACCATGGCACACATTTACCTATGTAACAAAACTGCACATCCTGTACATGTACCCTGGAACTTAAAACAAAAGTTGAAGGAAAAAAAAAAGAATTTCCCTGTTCTGCAACAGGCTTCCAAGAACCATTTGTATTCAGTTTTATAAAGAAGAGACAAAGAGTGTGAAAGATGATGAGTCCAAGCATATACATTTATATATTTTAATATTTTACATGTCATGTACATTATGGCTAAATAAACTTATCTGCCCTCTCACACTTGTCGCTCCATTCATTTTTGTGGCATAAAACATGTAGACAGCAACTCACTTACTACATAGCTATTTTGTTAAGGAGCATTGCCAGCTGCAGGAGAAAAACAATTATCAGGGTCAGCCACAGAGTGGATGGAGATAACAAGTACTTTGAGACCCAAGAGAAAGTTGGCTAATTAAACTGCTATCTAACAAGCCATCTTCTATATAAATCAAGACCTCCTGTTACCATAGCAAATTGGTCCAAAAGTGTGTACTTTCTATGATAGACTTCTTTAGTGAATTCAGTGCTTCCCTTAAATTACCTCTTGGATGGTTATTAGCACAACTTTGGAGCATCATGTGGCAAAGGCAGAATAGTGTAGTGGTTGGTTAAGAGGAGGAGCTCTAGGGTAAAATTATCTTACTTCAAAGCAGGACTCAAGCAGTCCATTTTCTAACTAAAATATTGGTCATTACTTCTAACTCTGTTTCTTCTTTTTTTCATTTTAGTTTGTTTCCATCTCTGAGACAGGGAAAATAATATCTATCTCCGAGGGTTAGTTTAACAATGCATTTTTTAAATCCATACAGAATGTTTAGCATCTTGCCTAAAATAAATGTTTAATAATTTGTTCTTTTTATTACTCTTTGTATTACTCTTGTTCACAAAAAGACTCTAGCTCTCAAAATATATTTGACCTAAAATCCATCATCATCACCAAATAGTAACTGAATGTCTATCATATGATAAGCACTCTATCAGGCTCCAGGCTTTATCAGGCACTTCCACAACAAAGAAAAATCTGAATTTGGAAGAGATCAAAATGGCTGAGTAGACACAGGTGGTGTGTGTCTCCGCCACAGAGAAGAGCTAGAATAGTAAGTCGACACATTCAGAACAGATCATCCAGGAGAGAATGCTTGAATTCATCAAGGAGGAGGGAAGCACCAGAAGTAACTAAGTAGAGGATTCAAGGCATCTTGCCCAGCTGGGGACTGAATAGGAGCCAGGAGAGGCTCCTAGATGCGGGAAAACAATAAGAGAGAAATCCCTAAAGCTCCAAAATGGACCTTGATGATCTAGTTCATGGGAGAAACCCTCGATCCACTGGGGCCTCATCCCTGTTGTACAGAGCTGCCTGAAGTTTGCACAGAGCTGTTGCTCCAGAAAGGGAACCCACACAAAATCTCACAGGCATCCAAGCCTGGAGTAGCCTCAGCTGTGAGTCATTATGAGAGCCCAGATACTGGGTACCTATACATAGCGCTACAACCACTGCACTGCTTCAAGGAGGGAGAGGGAGGGAGATACAGCCCCAGGAGGGTAATTGCTGCCCTCTTACAAGCTGCCCTTTGGACTGAGATACAAGTGGTCTGCACTCCTCACAGTTTCTTGCTTACACTGCTTGCCTAGGTGATGCCCCACACCCTCTGGTCCCAGTCCCAAGGCATCCTTTCAAGAGTTTACCACTGGAATGCACCCCACCTTCAGCCTGAGCTTGGACTGATGTGCTGCAGCCACTACCCAGCCAAAAAAAGTGTCAGGGAAACTGGGCCATCATACACATATTTAAGATAAGCAATACCCACTGCTTTGCAACAGACTGCTGTGAGACTTAGATGCCAGTGAACTGCACTCTCCACAGCTTCTTGTCCATGCTGCAGGACGCGGCCCAAGGCATCATTTTGAAAGTACAATGCCAGGCTGTGCCCCGCCCTGAGCCTGAGTTTGGACTGACACAGCTGTAGTCCCCACCCAGCCAGAGGGACAGGGAAGCCAGGGCCTTCTATGCATACCCAGGACAATACCCAATGCCTTATTATGGGCAGCAGTGAGACCAAGACTTGAGTAGACCATACTCCCGACAGCTTTTTGCCAATGATATGATGTCCACCTGATAGGAGCCCTACCCTCTCTGGCCACAAGCCCACAGTTGGCACCATTTTGAGAATTTAGAGACATTGTTTGGCAATGTGGCAGTGGTAGCCACAGCAGGCACTTTGTTCTTGAGCCAGAGACGGAAGCACTTGCTCTGGAATGGAAGAAGAGCACCCACAGCTAGAATTCAGTGGTAAATGTGGAGAGTGCCCCAGCAGTAGGTGCCAGAATTAGGCTCTCTCCCGCCACAAGACCAGAGCAGGAGGAAAATAGCTGAGGCTGAGGTTTCTCCTGAGGGGCAAGAGTTGCAGCCAGGGATAACTTTGCAACCTGGAACCAGTGTGGTTATGCCACTGCTGAGTACCTCAGCCTGCTCCCTGGGTCAGTTGGGGGAGAGTGCCCCATCATCCTTGATGAGTGGAAGGGAGGTGAACCCACTCGCCTGGAGATCTAACCCTCAGTACAGTCAGCACCTAAGGGAGAGGAAAGCATAACCTATCAAAGCCCCCTTTGAGTCAAAGGAAACATGAGCATATCTCCAGCCACTGAAGGCAGCAGCATCAAACCCTGGGAATGGACATGGAGAGAAGGTTAGCTCTTGCCGCCCTCCCCAACCTTAGTACACTGTTATAGACTTAGCAGTAACTCTTCTTGTGGGGGCCAGAGAGGATGGACCCACAAGTGAGGCTTCTCCAGCTGTTCCACCTCAACTGAGGCTTCCCCAGCTGTTGCATCCCAATTGAATACCTTCAATTAGAGTAGAGTGGTTTCTGCAATACTCTGTTGCCTCTGCCCATGGCCCTACCTGCTAGCTCTTACTTATAAGCCACACCTACTGGACTGGAGCCTGAATGATATCACCAAACAAAATTACATCACCACAACAAGCAATATCTGAGAGAGCCACTGTACAAAACTATTTGCAATCAAATAGCCTTGGCACCTTAGAAGCACCCAGAATCTAAGCCACTCAGTCATACACAATGTACACTGCAGTCATACCCCAAAGGAAAAAAGAATAAAAACATCAAGAAGCCACATCTAAACAATAACAAATTCAAAGAAGAAAAAGAAAAACAACAACAACAACAAGAGCTACAGACGTCAGCTCTCTCAGATGAAAAGGAACCAGCACAAGAACTCCAGCAATACAAAAAGCCAGAGTGACTCATCACCTGCAAAGGATTCCACTAGCTCCCAAGCAATGGATCCTAACAAGAATGAAATATCTGAAGGGACAGTTGTAGAATTCAGAATATGGATAAAAAAGAAACTCAATGAGATCCAAGAGGAAACTGAAATCCAACACAAAGAAGCCAGAAAAACAATCCAAGATTTGAAAGAAGACATACATTGAGAAAGAGCCTAATAGAACTTTAAGAATGGAAATGGTCTAATTCTGTGAAGAAAGTCAATGGTAGCTTGAGGAGAATAGCATTGAATCTATAAATTACTTTGGGCAGTATGGCTATTTTCACAATATTGATTCTTCCTATCCATGAGCATGAAATGTTTTTCCGTTTGTTCATGACCTCTCTTATTTCCTTGAGTAGTTGGTAATTCTCCTTGAAGACGTCCTTCACATCCCTTGTAAGTTGGATTCCTAGGTATTTTATTCTCTTTGTAGCAATTGTGAATGGAAGTTCACTCATGATTTGGCTCTTTGTTTGTCTATTATTGGCGTACAGGAATGCTTGTGATTTTTGCACATTAATTTTGTATCCTGAAACTTTGCTGAAACTGCTTATCAGCTTAAGGAGATTTGGGGCTGAGATGACAGGGTTTTCTAAATATACAATCATGTCATCTGAAAAAGAGACAATTTGACTTCCTCTCTTCCTATTTGAATGCCCTTTCTTTCTCTTGCCTGATTGCCCTGGCCAGAACTCCTAATACTATGTTGAATAGGAGTGGTGAGAGAGGGCATCCTTGTCTTGTTGCAGTTTTCAAGGGGAATGCTTCCAGCTTTTGCCCATTCAGTATGATTTTGGCTGTGGGCTTGTCATAAATAGCTCTTGTTATTTTGAGATATGTTCCATCATTACCTAGTTTATTGAGAGTTTTTAGCATGAAGGGCTGTTGAATTTTGTCGAAGGCCTTTTCTGCATCTATTGAGATAATCATGTGGTTTTTGTAGTTGGTTCTGTTTACATGATGGATTATGTTTTTCGATTTGCATATACTGAACCAGCCTTGCATCCCAGGGATGAAGCTGACTTCATCGTGGTGGATAAGCTTTTTGATGTGCTGCTGGATTTGGTTTCCCAGTATTTTATTCAGGATTTTTGCATTGATTTTCACCAGGGATATTGGCCTGAAATTTTCTTTTCTTGTTGTGTCCCTGCCAGGTTTTGGTATCAGAATGATGCTGGCCTTATAAAATGAGTTAGGAGGATTCCCTCTTTTTCTATTATTCAGAATATTTTCCAAAGGAATGGTACCAGCTCCTCTTTTTACCTCTCGTAGAATTCAGCTATGAATCTGTCTGGTCCTGGGCTTTTTTTTTTTTTTTTTTTCGGTTGGTAGTCTACTAATTACTGCTTAAATTTCAGAACTTGTTGTTGGTCTATTCAGGGATTCAACTTATTTATCGTTTAGACTTGGGAGGGTGTGTGTGTCCAGGAATTTATCCATTTCATCTAGATTTTCTAGTTTATTTGCATAGAGGTGTTCATAGTATCCTCTGATGGTAGTTTGTATTTCTGTGGAATCAGTGGTGATATCCCCTTTATCAGTTTTTATTGTGTCTATTTGATTCTTCTATCTTTTTTTCTTTATTAGTCTGGCTAGAGGTCTATCTATTTTGTTAATCTTTCCAAAAAAAATCAGCTCCTGGATTCATTGATTTTTTGAAGGGTTTTTCATGTCTCTGTCTCCTTCAGTTCTGCTCTGATCTTAGTTATTTCTTGTCTTCTGCTAACTTTTGAATTTGTTAACTCTTGCTTCTCTAGTTCTTTTAATTGTGATGTTAGGGTGTCTATTTTAGATCTTTCCCACGTTCTCCTGTGGGCATTTAGTGCTATAAATTTCCCTCTAAACACTGCCTTTAGCTGTGTCCCAGAGATTCTGGTACATTGTGTCATTGCTCTCATTGGTTTCAAATAACTTATTTATTTCTGCCTTAATTTCATTATTTACCCAGTAGTCATTCAGGAGCAGGTTGTTCAGTTTCCATGTAGTTGTGCAGTTTTCGGTGAGTTTCTTAATCCTGACTTTAAATTTCATATGGAACCAAAAGGTGCCCATATAGCCAAGACAATCCTAAGCAAAAAAGAACAAAGTTGGAGGCATCACGCTACCTGACTTCAAACTAAAATACAAGGCTACAGTAACCAAGACAGCATGGTACCAAAACAGATATATAGACCAATGGAACAGAACAGAGGCCTCAGAAGTAACGCCACACATCTACAACCATCTGATCTTTGACAAACGTGACAAAAATAAGCAATGGTGAAAGAATTCCCTATTTAATAAATGATGTTGGGAAAACTGGCTAACCATATGCAGAAAACTGAAACTGGACCCCTTCCTTACATCTTATACAAAAATTAACTCAAGATGGATTATAGACTTAAACGTAAGATCTAAAACTATAAAAACCCTAGAAGAAAACCTAGGCTATATCAATACCATTCAGGACATAGGCATGGGCAAAGACTTCATGACTAAAACACCAAAAGCAATGGCAGCAAAAGCCAAAATTGACAAATGGGATCTAATTAAACTAAAGAGTTTGTGCACAGCAAAAGAAACTATCATCAGAGTGAACAAGCAAACTACAGAATGGGAGATAATTTTTGCAATCTATCCATCTGACAAAGGGCTAATATCCAGAATCTACAAGAAACTTAAATAAATTTACAAGAAAAAAACAACCCCATCAAAAAGTTGGTGAAGGATATGAACAGCCACTTCTCAAAAGAAGACATTTATGCAGCCAACAAACATAAGAAAAAAAGCTCATCATCACTGGTCATTAGAGAAATGCAAATCAAAGCCACAATGAGATACCATCTCATTGTGTCAGTTAGAATGGCGATCATTAAAGAGTCAGGAAACAACAGATGCTGGAGAGGATGTGGAGAAATAGGAATACTGTTGGTGGGAGAGTAATTAGTTCAACCATTATGGAAGACAGTGTTGTGATTCCCCAAGGATCTAGAACCAGAAATACCATTTGACCCAGCAATCCCATTACTGGGTATATACCCAAAGGATTATAAGTCATTCTACTAGGAAGACACATGCACATGTATATCTATTGCAGCACTATTCACAATAGCAGACTTGGAACCAACCCAAATGCCAATCAATAATAGACTGGATAAAGAAAATGTGGCACATATACACCACGGAATACTATCCAGCCATAAAAATGGATGAGTTCATGTCCTTTGCAGGACATGGATGAAGCTGGAAACTATCATTCTCAGCAAACTAACACTGGAACAGAAAACCAAACACTGTATGTTCTCACTCATAAGTGAGAGTTGAACAATGAGAACACATGGACACAGGGAGGGGAACATCACACACCTGGGTCTGTTGGGGGATGGGAGGCTAAGGGAGGGATAGCATTAGGAGAAGTACCTAATGTCAATGACAGATTGATGGGTGCAGCAAACCACCATAGCACATGTATACCTATGTAACATACCTGCACGTTCTGCACATGTATCCCAGAACTTAAAGTATAATAAAAAAAGAATAAAATAAAATAAAATCTGACACACCCACTACAAAAATTTCAAAATACAGTTGAAAGCATTAATAACACACTAGACCAAGCAGAAGAAAGAATCTCAGAGCTCAAAGAAACAGTCCTTTGAATCAACCCAGACAGACAAAAATACAGAAGAAAGTATTTTATAAATGAACAGACTTCTAGAATATGAATTATGTAAAGCTACTAAATCTGTGACTTATTGGAATTCCTGAGAAAGAAGAGAAAGTAAGCAACTCGGAAAACATATTTGAGGATATAATTCAGGAACATTTCCCCAAACTTGCTAGAGAAGTCAATATACAGATACAAGAAATCCAGAAAACTCGTGGGAGACACTATGCAAGAATACTATCTCCAGGGCAGATAGTCATCAGACTATCCAAGGTCAACATGAAAGGAAAAAAATATTAAAGACAACTAGAGAAAAGGGTCATATTATCTATAAAGGGAAACCCATTAGACAAACAATAGACTTCTCAGCAGTAACCTTAGAAGGCAGAAGAGTCTGGGACCCATTTGTAGCATCACTGATGAAGAGAAATGCCAGTCAAGAATTTCATATCCCACCAATCTAAACTTCATAAATGAAGGAGAAATAAAGTCTTTTGCAGACAAACAATTGCTGAAGAAATTCATCATCACTAGACCAGCCTTACAAGAGAGGCTTAAGGGAATTCTAAACACTGAAATAAAAGAATGATACTTGCTACCACAAAAGCACATGCAAGCACATAGCCCACTGACCTTATAAAGAAACTACATAATTGAGACTACAAAGCAACTACCTAGTAACACTATGTCAGCAATAAAACCTCACATATCAATTTTAACCTTGAAAGTAAATGGCCTAAATGCTCCACTAAGAAGAAATAGAGTGGCAAATTGGATAAAGAAAACAAGACCACTCCTTTTGCTGTCTTCAAGGAACACATCTAACACATAATGACACCCATAGACTCAGATGGAGAAAGATATGTCATGCAAAGGGAAAATAAAACACAGCACGCATTGCTGTTCTTTTATCAGGTGAAACAGACTTTAAACCACCAACAGTAAAAAAGGGACAAATGGACGTTACATAATGATAAAGGATTTCATTCAAAAGAAGATTTAACTATCCTAGCTATTATGTTGGTGCAAAAGTAACTGTGGTTTTTGTCATTCCTTTAAAACGTATTGTTTAAAATACTGGGTACCTACATATAGGGCTGCAGCCACTGCACTGCTCCAAGGAGGGAGAGGAAAGGAGGAAGCACACCCCCAGCAGGGTAATTGCTGCCCTCTTACAAGCTGCTATTGAGGCCGAGACACAAGGGGCCTGCACTCCTCAGTTTTTCGCTCACACTGCTTGCCTAGGTGATGCCCCACCTTCTCTGGTCCCAGTCCCAAGGCATCATTTCAAGAGTTTACCACTGGAATGCACCCCACCTTCAGCCTGAGCTTGGACTGATGTGTTGCAGCCACTACCCAGCCAAAAAAGGGACAAGGAAACCACAAAGGGAAACATTGGAGCACCCAGATTTATAAAACAATTACTTCTAGAACTAAAATAAGACTTTGACAGTCACACAATAATAGTGTAGGACTTCAACATCCCACTGACAACTTTAAATAGATCATCAAGGCAGAAAACTAACAAATAAATTCTGGACTTAAATTCAACACTCTACCAATCAGACCTAATCACATCTACAGAATACTTTATCCAACAACCACAGAATACACATTTTTCTCATATGCATGTGGAATATACTTTAAGACTGACCATATGCTCAGTCATAAAGCAAGTCTCAATAGATTCATAATGATCAAAATCATACCAAGCATCTTCTCAAACCACAATGGAATAAAAATAGAGAACAATACCAAGAGGAACTCACAATACCAAACGAACATACGGAAACTAAACAACTTGCTTCTCAACGGCTTTTGTTGGGTAAATAACAAAATTAAGACAGAAATCAAAACATTCTTTGAAACATATGAAAATGGAGATACAACATAGCAAAACCCATGGGATACGGCAAAAGAAGCCTTAAGAGGAAAGTTTACACACTGAACACCTAAATCAAGAAGACAAAAAGATCTCAAACTAACAACCTAACCTTACATCTGAAAGAACTAGAAAAAAACAACCCAAAGCTAGCAGGATAAAAGAAATAACTAAAATCAGACCAGAGCTAAATAAAATTAGGACCTCCAAAAAACACATAAAGGAACCGAAAAATGAAAAGTTACTTTTTTGAAAGGATAAACGAGATTGATAAACCACTAGCTAGATTAGCAAAGAAAAAAAAAAAGATCCAAATGAGTACAAACAGAAAGGACAAAGGTGACATCACAACTGATCCCACAGAAGTACAAAAATTCCTCCAAAACATCTCTCTGCACACAAACTAGAAAATCTCAAGGAAATCAATACATTCCTGGAAACATACAACCTTCCAAGGCTGAACCAAGAAGAAACAGAAATCCTGAACAAATCAATAATAAACAATAAAATTGAATCAGTAATTTAAAACCTACCAGTCAAAAAAGCCTTGGACCAGATAGATTCATGGCTGAATTCTAGTAGACTTACAAAGCTGGTACCAATCCCACTGGAACGACCCCAAAAAATCAAGGAGGAGAAACTCTTTCCTAACTCATTCTCCAAAACCATATGATCCTCATAACAAAATCTGGCAAAGACATACACCAAAAAAGTTAACCACAAGCCAATATCCCTGATAAATACAGACAGAAAATCCTCAATAAAATACTAGCAAACTGAATCCAGTAGTTCATCACAAATTTGATTCACCACAATCACATGGGCTTTGTTTTGGGAAGCAAGGATGGTTCAACTTACACAGATCAATAAATGTTATTCACCACATAAACTGAATTAAAAATAAAAACCATAGGATCATCTCAATAGATACAGAAAATGTGTTTGATAATATTCAATATCTCTTCATGACAAAAACTCTCAACAAGCTAGAAATCAAAGAAATATATCTCAAAATAAGGAATCATCTATGACAAACCCACAGTCAACATCAAATAATTTATGGAAAGGAAGTTGAAAACATTCCTGAACTGGAACAATACAAGGATGTCCACTCTCACCAGTCTCATCAGTCCTATTCAACATAGTACTGGAAGTCCTAGCCAGAGCAATCAAGAGAAAGAAAGAAAAGGCATCCAGATAGGAAAAGAGGAAGTCAAATTATCTCTTTGCTGATTCTATACCTAGAAAACCCTAAAGAGTCTGCCAAAATCTCCTAGACCTAACAACTTCAGCAAAGTCTCAGGATACAAAATCAATGTACAAAAATCAGTATGCCAATAACAATCAAGTTGAGAGTAAAATCAAGAACACAATCCCATTTATAATAGCAACAAATAGCAAAAAAATACCTAGGAATACATCCAGCAAGGGAGATACAATATTGCTACAAGGAGAGCTATAGAACACTGCTGAAAAATATCATGAACAACACAAATAAGTGGAAAAGCATTCCACGCTCATGGATGGGAAGAAACAGTATCATTAAAATGTCCATACTGACAAAGAAAATCTATAGATACAATGCTACCAATGTCATATTTCACAGAACTAGAAAAAGCTATTCTAAAATTCATATTGAACCAACAAAGAGCCCAAATATCCAACCAATTCTGAAAAAAAAGAATAAAGTTGTAAGCATCATATTATTCAACTTCAATATAATACAAGGCCATAGTAACCAAAACAGCATGTTACTGGTACAAAAATAGACACATCAACCAATGGAACAGAATACAGTCCCTGAAATAAAGCTGCACATCTACAATCAGTTGATCATCAACAAAAGTAAACAATGGGAAAATAATAGCCTATTCAATAAACGGTGCTGAGAAAATGGGCTAACCATATGTGTAAGAGTAAATCTGGATGCCTACCTCTTACCTTATAAAAAAACTAACTGAAGATGGATTAAAGATTTAAATGTAAGACCTCAATTTATTAAAATCCCAGAAGAAAACCTAGAAAATACCCTTTTAGACATTGGCCTAGGCAAATAATTTATGACTAAGCCCTCAGAAGCAAATGCAACAAAACCGAAAATTGACAGTGAGACATAATTAAACTAAGGCGCTCCTACACAGCAAAAGGAACTATCAACGGAGTAAACAGATGACCTACAGAATGGGAAAAATATTTGCAAACTATGCATCCAATAAAGGACTGATATCCAGAGTCTATAAGGAATTTAAATAAATCAGTAACAACAACAACAAAACAAATAACTCTATTTTTTTAAATGGGCAAAGAACATAAACACACACTTCTCAAAGGAAGACATAAAAATGCCAACAAACATGCAAAAAAAAAATGCTTAACGTCACTGATCACCAGAGAGATGCAAATCAAAACCACAAGGACATACCATCTCACAGCAGTTGGAATCGTTATTATTAAAAGTCAGAAAATAGCAGTTGTTGGCAAGCTTGTGGAGAAAAGGGACCACTTGTACACTGTTGGTGCGACTGCAAATTAGTTAAACCCTTGGGGAAAGCAGTTTGGAGATTCATCAAAGAAATACAAACAAAATTACTATTTGACTTAGCATTCCCATTACTGGGTATATATCCAAAGGAATATAAATTATGCTATCAAAAAGTCATCTGCACTTGTATGTTTATTGCAGCATGATTCACAATAACAAACACATGGAATCAACCCAGTTGCCCATCCCAGCAGTTAGTTGGAAAAAGACAATGTGGTACATATACACCATGGAATGCTACATAGCCATAAAGAGAATGAAATCATGTTCTTTGCAGCAACATAGATGCAACTGGAGGCCACTATTCTAAGCAAATTAACACAGGATCAGAAAGCCAAATGCCATCTTCTCACTTGTAAAGGGGTTGAACATCAGGTACATGTGAACATAAAGATGGGAACAATAGACACTGGAGACTACTAGAATAGAAAGGGAAAGAGGGGAGCAAGGGCTGAAAAGCTACCTGTTGGGTACTATGCTCAGGACCTTGGTGAAGGGATCATTCGTACCCTAAACCTCAGAATTATGCAATATACCTAAGTAACAAACCGGCACATGTATCCCCAAATCTCAAATTTAAATATTAATTAATTAATATCAAATTTTTAAAAAAGAAAAATCTATATTTTAGGGATATTTAGAGTCTGGTACATTACCTGTACAGTGTCTGTCTGTCTTTAGAAACAAATGAATAGTCTGAGAATGGTGTCTCACACCTCTAATCCTAGCACGTTGAGAGGTTGAGGCAGGAAAATTGCTTTTGGCCAAAAGTTAAGACCAGACTGGGCAACATAGTGAGATCCTTTCTCTACAAAAATTAAATATATAAATAAACAAACAAAATAAAATAAAAATACAAAGAGAAAGCCAACAAAGAATTGCCAAAAATATCAGCTGAGTCATTACTGCATGTGAAAATAGACATTATATATTCATCCAGTGGGGGGAAAATTGTGCTGAAAATATGACATGAATTGATTTAAACATCCCACAAGAATTCCTCTCTTCTTGCTGATTTTCCTGTGACTTGTAGCCATGGTACAAAGTACACAAACACTCTTTCTATGATATGAGATATGACCCAAGCCATAGAATTTTAATGTTTGTCTCTTTTCCTGAGTTATTTGAGTTGTCTGTTTGAAAAAGTTATTCACTTCTGTTTTGATATTTAACATGATCTTGACAGTTCTGCTAGTCTAAGGATTTCGTGTGTTACTGAGCTACAAGTTTTTCTCGTTGTCTTTCTCCTTTAAGCATCCACATAGAGTGCATGTCAACACTTGATATAAAAATTCTAATTACTACTAAGTAACCTGATACTCTATGCATCCAACCACACTATATTGTATTATCCAATTTTATTTTGGAGAACATAAGTTTAAATAATTTGGTCTTTCTCCTTCTCTTACTTTGTTTGATTACCCAGGTGATTATGTACCTTCATTTCTTTGAGCAGAGAAAAATCATTCCAGCCATTCAACCCCTATAGTCATCACTTAGCTTTTATTGTCTGATAATTATATGGAGAAAGAACACACATTAACAAGAAAGAAAAATGGAAAAATTAGGATGAATGGAAAAATAATAAAAATTCAAAATGGGACGTAAGGCAATAAATCCTACAGGCATTTCAAGGATGACAAAGTTTCAAGTAGTGTCTGAAAGGGAAAAAAACTTTTACGTCAAGAGGTAAACACAACTTCTTCTTACCTGTTTGGTCAGCAAGTTTATCAAGTATCATAGACACTCTCTGAATTAGTATGATTCAAGAAAACCCAAGAAGTGTTTTCTGGCATTTAACTCCCTAACAGATGGTGTACCTATCTATATGCGCATTAATATGAGCTGATATATGCTTGTGGGAAATCAGTATTATAAAGTGGTATACTCACAGGAGGCCTTCCAATACTGTAATGCTCACTTAGACTCTTATTTCTTTTATAAATAAACATTGTTCCCTATATTCTTTATGAAGCAGCAACACCCTTTCCTTAAGAGTTAAGATAAGGAATTCACAAGCGTTCAGAGTCAAAAATATAAAAATTGACTTAGCAAAAAATTAAAATAGTACATCTTAGATATTTATTTTTTCTGCTCAAATACTTTCCTACACCTAGTTCTGCATTCTGCCATTCCTCAACTGATCATTCACAAAAAGGAAATCTTCTTTCCTAAAAGCCGTTTGACATTCCCTTAAGCATCCAGATCTGTTTACAGGAATCTCATTTAAGGAGCATTCTGACGTGATATGGAAGGAATTAAGAATGAAGGAAATTGATCTGATCTAATTTAATGTAAGACAAATTCCCTCAACTGTGAGTTGTTGCCCACTAAAGGAAGTTTCAAATAAATGATTACATGAATGGGGAGATGTAAAAATCTGGCAGATACAGTCACCACAATATTAATTTTCCTTCTCAATAAACAGAATTTCATGGCCCTCCAACCAGCTGCATCCAAGAAAAGTCACTCAAATGCAAATTAAAAACTTATATGAAGGTGATGAAGTCCACTACCCAGATCTAGAGATTTGAGGGAGTATAAGAAGTCAAAAAGATGTCAATCACAGGAAACCATCGGTCTCCAATGCTTTACAGATCAAAACCTCCTCTATCACAAACATTGAGTCATTTCCAAAATATCACAGTTAAATTTTACAAGAGATAAGAAAAATGAAGATAGCCCCAGCCAAAGACATGGCTTCTCTAGTTCTCATTTGAACTTAGATTAATGAGTTGTCACCTTGAATTATCTGCACGGCACATGTATATATTTATTTATTCCAACAGCAAATTATAGCAACATGGCAGTCAGGAGTTCAGAGTAAATGGGAGAAGCTCAAGACATTGGGTTAGACCAGAGATATTTCAAGTGGGAGCCTTAACCTAGTACTGTCCAGGAGAAGTAAGTTTAGAAAGTGAGAGTAAGCTTAAAAGTAAATGTTTAATAATACTACAAGATATCCATCCTCAACAGACTGTAAATATAAAAATATGATGATGATTATGATGTTCAAAATTGTGCCAAGATCTTCATCAGTCACATTTGACAATATGAAATACTAACATTGCAAAAGTGTGTTACTATTCATTTCATAATAGATACTTTTATTATTCTCATTTTGTAGATGAGGCAACTAATTCTTCAAGAAGGTAGTTGCTTTGCTCAAAATCACTCAGGTAGGAATTAGTGGAGGACAGATTAAAACCCAGATCTTCTGACAGAAGATCTCACAGCTCAGAAACTAGGTTGTGTGCAGTTAAGCTCCTCATCCCCATAAGAGTTACATTCTTCAATCTACTCTGGCCTTTTGAGTTAGAGAGTACAATAAAACCTATTGCAACCATATCAGGTCTAGTTGAACCTGGCTTGGAACCTTGCTTCTCAAAATGTGATCTACAGAACCAGCGACAGAGACATCATCTATCTTATCAGACATGCAGAATCTCAACCCTCGTCCAATGCCTCCTAAGTCAGAATCTTTATTCCTACATGGGGATTCAGAGGCGCTTTAAATCTTAAAAAGCACTGGCTCACAACTCTAATAGTACCTCATCGCCAACCTGTGGCTGATGACCAAGCCTTGATTTACCAATTCGCCCACCTACTTTAGAGACTTGGAGTTAGAGCTAGATAGACTTGGAGTTAGAGCTAGATAGGCCTGAACTCTGTGTGAACTTGCATAAGGAGACACAGTTTTTTTCATGTGTAAATGAGGAAAATAACTCATTCTTCCCAAGGGTTGTCATTAGAATTAAGAGAAGTTTTATATATATATATATAGAGAGAGAGAGAGAGAGAGAGAGAGTTATATATATAGTGTGTACCAAATATATACGTATTTGATCACATATATGATATATATATCGAATACACAAATATATATATGAATTTGATGATATACACAGTAGGTGCCCAATAAGTAGTAATTCCATCACTTCTTCCTCAGCCCTCACATCACCATTGAACACCATCCTTACTTACTCCCCTATAACTGACCTCAGCTAAATCCTCTTTTCCATCTTTTTCGAGTCCTGATTCTAGTTCTCACTCAGCTGACATTTCCTGTCCCCTTTCCATCTTCAAAAGGAGTTCCTGTTTGGCTCAGTATGGTGTGCCATTCCCATCTTCTTCAGATGGCATCCCGGAGCAACCGACTCACAGCACATGTGCAGAGATATCACATGTGGATTGTCTAGCAAAGCTGTGTTTATTTGCACGCTTTTGAATTCACTTGCATGCCTCCAGGTAGAGCATGTACTCTCGACCACAGACCTTCATCACCCTTTGTCTTTCACTGGTCACATTCACAGAAGTATGTTTCTTGTCACATCTCTATAGGCATTTGTGTTTGTGAGTTTTTACACCTCAACTCCTCTAGCTTTTATCCTTATTTACTATGGAGGAATAAAAGAGCAAAGGGTTTAATCCCCTGGCTAATTGCAGAGGTCTCTGCACAAGCAGTTGCCCCTGCCGATGAGTTTCGTTGTATCTGGTCCTCTGCTGCCCCCTACGGGCCTCTTCCCACTTTGCCCACTGGCCTTGATTTACGTTTGTTCAAAACCATTAAGAATCCTTGTCCTAATTTCATAATGCAATGTACAGAGTGTATCCAGGTAAAATTGTAAGGTTTCATATTGGAAAGAGCAACTTGAAACATAAAATATACTCCCCAACTAAAAGCACTTCTTTTATAAGGTTCTATCCATAGTACGTATCTCACTTTCTTGAAAATACATGATTACTTGTCTATGTATGCCCCACTAAACGGAAAGCACTGTCAGGGCCACATAATCCAGCCTCGGGCATAGGGGAAATACCCCAGAGGAAAGGATGCCTAGCTAGACTCACAAAAAGTGAGGAGACAATAGCTAGACCAAGGACATGAAACTGAGAAAAAGCTAGAGTCTTTGAAGAAATACTCAGCATGGTTAAAAAGTTGAACATTGCAAACACAGGTAGATTAGAGGGAGAAAGTAGGAAGAGGGAAATTGGAAGTGTAAGTTAGGTCCAGATCATTAAGGACTATATTTAAAAGTTTATAATTTGTTCTAAGAACAAAGATGATCAACTGCTGGGTTTTAAGCGGAAAGTATTGTCATCGGGTTAATATTTTTGAATGACCACCCAAGAGCATTATTACAGCGAACCAGGCAATAGACGATGATTGTCTAGACTAGGTGAATGGAGGTAAGGAGGGAGAGAAGTAGATGGAGTCTGGAACAATTTAAAAAATGCAATCAACATAGACTACAAAAAGAAGAGATAAATGAAGAATGACCACGTTTCTATTTTGGATCACTGGGAACATATGGTGCTAGAATTAACTGAGATCAGTATCTCAACACAAAATACCATCAAAGAAAAAACAACAACAATAAATTGAACTTGATCTAAATTTAAAATTTTTGCTCTTCAAAAAACACTATTAAGATAATTAAAAGGCAAGGCTCAGACTCAGAGAAAATGTTCACAATACATATATCTGAAAAATGACTTGTTTGAAAAATACATAAAGAACTTTCACAATTCAATGAGGCAAAAAAGCCAATAAGAAAATGGGAGAAGATCTGAACAGACACTTCACCAAAAAAAGAGAGACATATGTGTGAGACACAGATATACACAATGACACACAAAAATATGCTTACCATATTTAGTCATCAGTGTGATGCAAATTAAAACCACAAGATAATATTACACAGCCATTACAATGGCAATATTTTTTAAAACTGTTAATACCATGTCTTGGCAAGAGTATAGGACAACTGGAAATCTCATACATATATTTCCAGAAGGAGTATAAAATGGTACATCCTTTTTAGAAAACAGTTTCCCAGTTTCTTATATATTTAAATTTACATTTACCATTTAACTCAACAATTCCCCTTCGAGGTATTCAACCAAGAGAAATGAAAATGTATGACCATATGAAGGCCTATAAGCAAACGTTCAATACAACGTTATTCAAAATGGCAAAACAATGCGAATGGATTTTGATAGGTGAATTGTGACATATTCATACAATGAAATACTATGCATCAATAAAAAGGAATGAACTATTAAACACACAACAACCAAGTGCATTTTTAAAAAGACTTTGTTAAGCAAAATAAGCTACACACAAAAGTGTACATACTGTATAATTTCCTTTAATATGAAACTCTAAAAAAATGACAATGACAAGTCTAATATGTAGGCATAGAAAACTGATCAGTGGTCCCTTGGGGCTCCAGTGGGATTGATTAAATAGAAAGGAACATAAACATTTGAAGGTGATGGAAACATTCTGTATCTTGATTGTGGTGGTGTTTACATGGGAGCGGGGTTCAAGGGTGGCTGAATTTGTCAAAACCCATTGACACACACTTAATATGGTGCATTTTATCGTTTATGTAAATAAGGTTGACTTAAATAAATTAAAAAATAGATACTTAGCAATTTGAAAGGTCATAAATGGCAATTCATGAACTCTACATGATGAAGTTCCTTTGGCTGGCTTACTTCTCTGGAGCCTCTTTTAATTGAATTCTAATAGCAAGACACAATGACATGCTCTCAACATTATAATGAAGTACAACAAAAATCCATTTCAAAATTTTTTAAATTAATGTGTGATACGAAGCATTCATATTCCTCCATCGAAAAGAAAATATTTAGTTCAGTGTAATAATTTTAGAATATTTGTACTCAGTGAACCTTTCTGCACATATCATCCTTTCTAACAAAAGGCATAGTTGAATCATCACAAAAGTGAAAATAATAACAAATTAATGTGGCAGAATGAAAAAGAGGCTATGCTAATGATCAGTGATAGCACAACCACTAAACAGCTGCTCAGTTCTCTCCAGAATCAGCTTTATCCTCGGCTACATCTTCTGGAGCATTTCTCTTCTGGCTTTGAACCATCTGTCATTTGGCAGATAAGCTGTATTCTGAGACATCTATATTCAACTGCCACTTTTCAAACCCTGTGAGTATGGACTAATTCGAGACAAGACTGTGATGGTCTATTTTAACATTTTGTTTTCCTTAGTTTCATTCAAAATCCTATCACACAAGGGAAAAATTTAGAAAACTTCAATGGCAAAATGTAGCATAATTGCTTCTAGGAAGTTTCCCTTACCTTCTGCAAGCTTTTAGTGGCAATTCAATAAATGTTCAAGCCTTGCAAAGAAGGAGAATACCATATAATTACCTCTAGTCAATAACAAAGATTCACTGGGGATTCAGTTAACTCAGAAGCCCTACAGATTTTGAGCATCTGTAGCATTTTTCTCCTTAGCTACATTTAATCCCAGTCCTGAATACAATATTTTAATTAGTTATGACCATATTCAGTTATCATCATCCTGCTTTCCAAATTTTATGTATCACATGAGAAATGGAAACAAAATTCTTTCTTGATCTTTGAAATAGCCCAGAGTACCCAGTTAATTTCCAAATCTGTATTCTTAGTTGAATAGAAGAAAATGAAATGGAACCAGCTTTCTGAGTTAAATAAAAAAAGTTCAGAACTGAGATGAAGAGCTAAATTATTATTTCCAATACATCAAATCAACAAGTTCATAGACAGCCCAACACATTCTACATTTTAAACCTCTCCACTGAATTCACCCTGAATAGTGGAGTGAGAACATGGAGGCAGTGTTATCTTTGTATACGACAATTCCTATGAATAAAGGAACATCGTACAAATATTCCTATGAATAAAGGAATATGACAAAGTATACCAGATTATTACTATCTTGACAAACTGTCCAGTTTATGCTTAGAACATTCAATACTTGATTTAAAAACTGAAAAGAGCTCTTCCATGTGATAAAACCCATACAGTTTTAATTCAGAAATAAAAATAGACCCTAGTGCAAGTCACTGTTTACCCTTCTCCTTGTCCATATTTTTACAACCCAAAAGAGAAAGCCCACTTCACCCAGTGCTAAATGCTAACATTTGCAATTGCCACAGAGCAGCATGCAGGAGGTTTTCAAAGAAGGAAAATTACCTTGTTTCTTCTACTGTTTCTTTTATAATTTAAAGCGACTGGTAACTTGCCCTTATGCCTAAGAATTAGTAGATACAGATTTGTAAAGTGATGAGGAGGTCTCTATAAAAATGATCACATAAAGAGGCAGTGTGCTGGTGCTCCCATCAAGGGAAACCAGACACAGTTTTGACTTATTCACAGCCCCTGGCACATTAACCACTCACATAGCTAGTAAACACATGAGCTAGCCAAAGGTCAAGATGCTTTACGTATTAGAATACTTTGCTTACCAGAAAAGCACTTACTATATTTGAAAGCACCTTTACACTAAAAACAAATACTGGAGAACCCATGGCAGTGCATATGTTAAATATACATCCTCTGCAGAAAAACACTATTTTCAATAAACATACAGGTTCTTATTACTGCCAATCCCTTGGCAGAAGTGTGCTGATGAGTACTGGTGCCCTCCCACCCATCAGAAAACCAAAAAACTAACACAGCCTAACCCTATCACCTCCTGCTATTCATTCTTTTGCTCTTTTCTCTCCTAAAGACTAACTAAGAAAAATAGAAATAAGGTTAATATTTTTCTTTGCTAAAAGAAATAGGATTTTGTAAATGTGTAATTTCACACCATCTCCTAGAAATCTGTATTTAGGACCCTCATATTAAACAAGTTCCCATTTCTGCCCTTTGCTTCAGAAGGAGACATGATCTCTATCTTTTTCAGCATTGCCAGAGTTAAGCGTGCGCACACACACACACACACACCCCTAGTGTATGTACAATTTTAGGAACCTCAGCACACATTCAATGGAAATCCATGCACAAACATGTATTTTGCTTGTCAAGATGTGTTCATTTTCAAATACAGTTTTCAGAAGCCTAAGTTATATATATTTACCTTTGAGCATTTGACCCTGCTTAATTGCAAACTAATGACAAATGAGACACAGAGGACTGCCACCTTTCTTACTGTTCACAATAAGTACTAAATATTTAGAACGAAAGTGGAGAATCCCTGGCCCTAATGTTAGCAAACCAACAAACCAATTAAAAATGAAAAACAAACAACCTTGGCTGACTCTAATTCTACAAATCACTGTTGATTTCTAGCGCCATTTTCAACATATAGGGCCAGTGCCCTGAGAGAAATGCCACACAAAAATTGGTGTTATTCATTCTCTTTGGTAAAGCTATTTTCTGTAACAATGAGTTTTAACAAACAGAATTTGATAAAGAAACCAAAATTAGTCAGAATCAAATGAGTTTGATAGACAAAGTTCCTGGGTACATTTTTCTCTAAGAGTGTGTGTGTGTGTGTGTGTGTGCAATTTTGTACCTGTTTTCTTAACCTATGACTAAAAGAACAATAAATATATTTTTGAAGGAATTACTACAACTAATAGCATCCTTTCTTTCACTGAGTAGAAACAGCAGGCAAAATTACAAAGTCATTGCTGGTACGATAATTGTTGGAGTTGGCTTTCTGCTTAAGGTTTCCATTATTGCATAACATTATTAACTATAAAGGAAAGGGATTAAGAAGTGGCAAATAAAAATCTTAATTCTTGACACTTCTTTGAAGTGTTTTAGTCAATAAAAACAGTAATGCTCTCTTCATTCTCCACTGCTATCCATAGCTCCCACCCCTATTACCCAACCTGCTCCTCCTCTGGAGTGTGAGCCTACCCTGGAGTCCCTGTCCCACCGCCCTCATTTTACTGCCTGAAGGACCATGTCATTATTCAGTCTCACTTCTTCCTTTCTATATGCTCTGAACTTGCAGGTCCTCCACTTTCAAAGCTTTTCCAACTGTTCGAAGATTTTAATCTATGTTTGGAGAGAAGCAGCCTCTGCCTCTGTTAGTCCGTGTGCAGTCATAGCTTTCAACAGTAACATGCTTATGTGCTTAGCTTCACCTGAACTGAAAAGTGCCCTGGCAGTAGCATCTTTGCACAGGCAGTACAATTATACATCCATTCTCTCTCAGGCACACAGAGAGAGGAGACCACCCGCCCCAAACCAGTGCACCAGCTAGCTCTCTCTCTGCTTCATTTCGGCCCCCACACAGCTGTTGCAGCACTTAGAAGGAAAGCACAGCTGTCTCAGTTTGATTCACACCTACATGTTTCTTCTTCATTTCCACTCTCATTTCCATGAGCCCCAGTTTGCTTGCATCTCTCCTCCCTTTTTATTTGTATTAGAGGAAGTACAAGGCTGTGAGCAGAATACCTTTTGTCTTCCTGTTTAGATCAGACATACAAACAAACACATCTGCTTGGCTAGGGCAGAAGCAAAGCTTTAAATAGTAGCATTGCCTAAAAGGCACCACTAAGTTCTGCTAAAGAATTATTACAATGAAGACTTCTCATGACAAGGTAGCTTTCATACATCTAATCAAACAACAACAACACATACAACAACACATCATTTCACAAACCCAATTGCCTCCTTTCTGCATATATGAAAAATGTTGTTGCTTAGAAAGCCACAGAAGGTGGCAATGTATATAATAGCCAAGTAAATCCATGTTCTCAGGCCACATAAAGAAAATCACAGTCCTTTGCAGTAAGAACCCTCTCTAATGCAGATCCCTTTTTTAAAAAGTCTGCGTTAAAGAATTCAACTAGTTGCTGTGAATCTCTCTCCTCTAAATTTTCTCTGTATTTGCGTAAAACTGGACATCATAATACATATACATTTTTTGATTTGTGGGGAAAAGAAAATCTCCTGAAGATTATCTAATTTTTCAGCAGTCCAGAACAGATTATTAACCATCTTCATAAATATCTTTCTAAAAGGGAAAATTAATTGCCCCTGTTTATTTCTCATGCTTTTAAAAAATACAACCTAATCTACACTTTTATACATCAATGTAATCTACATTTATGTAACATAGTTTGTTCATTTCCCAAACATTTTGGAAACCTATTAGCCCCACTTCTTTGTTTTCATGTCCAGAGCCAAGGACAGCATTGTGTAAAGCAATAATGGCCATTTCTCTGTCCCGCAACTGTGCCCATTTTTCAGCCAGCATGGCATCCAAGCAAGAGCAAATCCCCGGTCTGCAGCACTGCACTTTGTCATGCCATGAGTTAGCCTTAGGCAGCTCTTGGGACAGATCAGCAGTTCAAACACTGTCTTGCACTCTTCCCAAGTGTTAATCACCTTTCTAAATGGCACAGTCTCTGACATGCAGATAGGAAAGTAAAAGTCCACCAGCCAGGCTCCCTAGAACAGTTCACACTACCAGTCCACTTTGTGTGAGGCTAAGTCACGCCACTTGTTTACTTTCTCCTCCAGTATTAGCATCTTCATCTGGTGCACATGCTCTTCCCTCCAACTGCTAAGTTACTCCCTTATCCATCTGTAAAATCCATACTCCTGCAACCCAAGTATCTTCTCTTGGGTAAAGCTTTGCTGATGCCAAAGAGTAATGTTTATCTTGCCTTTTTCATTGCAACCATCGGATTCTATATTCACTTCCTTGCTTGTACTAAAGCCCTTAACTGCACTGTACTATCGAGATTTGTTTACATGCCCATTCTTCTCCCCTTCCCTCACCTTTGCCCAGATTTACACTTGGGGTCTAATCTCAATGTCACTCCTTGGGCAGGCTTTCCCTGAAGGTTCAAATTTGTCATCCTCTGTTACATACTCTCCTTCTGTTCTATTCTTTCTCTTTATGTAAAATCACATTTGTTGGCATTTGCACCATATCTATTTCCCGAACCTTAAGTACTGTGACTGTGGGGACCCTGATAGCCTTCTCCACAATTACATTCCTAATGTCTGGGATGGTGTTGGGAATCTGTTAATTCTCAATTGTTTAAAAACATCAGATGAATTAATCAGTGCACTGTAAGCTTCTTGAGAGCTGGGACTGCATCTTGTTTACATTTTTAACCCCAGCCTATCCAAGTCAGTGAGCAACAGTTTTTTAAATCAATGACCAACTCAGTAAATTGTATGTTCTTCATCTACATCCTAAGAATATAGTCAATTTATAATAAAGTCGATTCTCAAGGAAACTGTGTAACCTAGTTTCCTAAAATTTGTAAGAATCACAGACATGGAAGTGTAAAGCGCTGGGAATTGAAACTTTTAATAAATTTATGTTTAACTATTAGTGCCTTAAAAAGATGGTACCATGCCATAAAAAAAATTGGTTTGATGAATGTCCAACTGCTAAACAAAGTCAATACATATTCATCCTTGTTTGTGACCAAGTATGGAAAAATTAAATCACAGGTAATTGAAGGTATTTCAAGCCTTTAGTTTTGCTTTCAATATTATTTTTACTTGTACTTGTATATTTTAAAAAATAATCAATTAGTCACAGTCAACATTTATGTGCAGAGACCATATTAGGCATTATGGGAAATGCAAAAGAAACAGGAGGGAGACAGATGGCCCATGTAACATACATAATAAAACGTCCTGCTTTGCTCTGCCTTACTCGGGTACTATGCATTCAATCTGCAGTCCTTCATATTATTTTGCACCGGTGTCTTTTTTTTCTCTCTGATTAGACTGAAGTTCTTTGACAACACATCCTTTGAGTTTTGGTTAACTCCTTTTTATCACCACATATTCTTCTTTCTTACCAAATCAATGCACGCACTCGCTCCTCAAATATTTCTTGAGTGCCTTCTCTGTGTCAGTTACTCTGCTAGATTTAAGAAACATAGTAGAGAATAAGAGAGCTAAGTCTCCTGCTCCCATGGAGCTATACTGAATATGTATGTGGAGAGTAGAGCTGGAGTAAAGATAAAACAAGTAAACAACTATGAAAATTTTAGCTAGCAAAAAGTGTTATAAAAACGTATTAGCAGATTAAGGAGTTAGAAACAAATAACAATGAGGGCTATTTAAGAAGAAATTACCGAGAACATTTAAGCAAATACCTGATTGTATTGAAGAAAGTATTGCCAGGTCTGGGTGGAGGAATGTTGTAAGCAGAGAAAACAGAAGGTACAATGGCTGTGAGGTGGTGACGAGCACTGTGAGCTGCAAGACATCAGAAGAATGGTGTGGCTGGAGCTAAGGGAATGAGGGACAGATGGGTATAAGATAGCGTTTCAAAGGGCCGGATCCTGTACAGCCAATATAGACTGTGGTTAAATTTCATATATATGGAATAAGAGGTTTACAGACAGTTAGAGCAAGGGTGTCATGTAATCCGTCTTGTATTTCAAGACTATTACTCTGGCTGCTTTGAGGGAAATGGGTATTGCAAAAGTGGAGGCTGAGAGACAAGTTGGGAGGTATTGCAGTGGACCAGGCAGGAGGCAGTAGTGCCTTGGATTTAGGTAGTAACTGTGAAGGTAATTAAAAATGGTAAGATTTTGAATATATATTGAAGATAGAGCCAGAAGGTAGGACTCATTCATGGTTTGCATGAAAGCCATGAGAAAATAAGAAGAATCAAAGATGACAGCTAGGTTATTGGTCTGAAACAAGATGGATGATGAGGCAGTTGTAAGATGTGGATGACTAGGGGAGAAGTCTAGAATAGGGCTCCCAAGAGCAGATGCTCCATAAATGCTAATTTGATCATTGAAGAACAGAAAGAAGTACAAATTAATACCATTGCAAGCTGTTTATACAAGTGATAACAAGTACATAGCCTCAAATCCCAAATCTGTGGCATTTTAGAAAGTAGCAATAGTAATCAAAGCAAGAACTAGGAGAAAACAACATCCCAAGATAAATCATCTTTAGAAAGTATAATTGAAAATCATTTCAGACAATAGCAGAGCTTTAGCTTCAAATTTCACAAATTCTAAGGGCTCCTATATTAATTGAAATTGGTTTGAAGTTATTTGCTGAATGACTAGCAGTAATTTTAATTCATTTATGTTTCACTTATTCTCCAGACAACTTTACTGTTTAGTATTAGAAAGAATATCCTATGTCTAAAATCTCATGATTTCAACAAAACTAGAACCAATTAGCTAGATAATCTTTATTAATTGTCACAATAGTAATCAGTTGAGAACTTTCAACTTGACCTCCAAGCAGCACTCAGAGAAGATAAAATTTGGTGGTTGGTATGATATCTTAATACCATAAATATCTATTCCATTAAGCTATGCTTCGAAGTTCATCTCAGATAATAGAGAAGTACCACCTCCTTAATTCATAAGGTTTGATTAATATGTCCTTTCTTATGTCCACATGACCCATTTGTGTTAGGTTAAATTTGTTTAATTTTTCAAGTTACAAAAGTTTGAGGATGTCTGCTTCCCTTTCATCTCTGATATAAAGTATTGCATCCCAGCACTGTTCACTAATTTATTTTTGGTGATATTCTCCCCACTTAAATTCAAGACTCTAGACATTGAATAAAGCATTGTTTCTTGGTGGTTTTCTCAAGATCCAAAAACTAGACACTGGGGCAAGAAGCATCATTCCATTTGTATAGAATTTTTGACAAAGAGAAATAAGAGTAGTTTTCTTTTTCTGCTCATTAACTAAGATTTGAAATTTTTGCCATTACATTGTTGAGTAAACCCTAAGTATAGCTTCCAATTACTAAGAGGTACAATAACCTTGTGAAGATTTACTGTGTAGTTTCATCTTATCATAAATGATGAAAATTTTACTCATCAGTCCAAATATCAAATGCAATTACACACAGAGGGCAAGTGTAAATCACTCACTAACCTACAAAGTAGGAGGCCATTTATTCTTTCAAAAAAATTGGTTAATAGCTGATTTAAAAAAAAAATGCCTCTAATGAAAAGGAGTGATGAACCCTTAGAAAACAGGCAGAGAGCCATATTTGGCAAAATCTGCCAGTTCTATACCATGTCTGTCTCCACAAGTCTCCTGTCTCATGTTATTCCATGTGTTTGCTTTTATTTTATTTCAAGTGGAGAATTGATTTCCTTTTCTATACTACTGGCTCGCCATTTCACATGTAACTTGTATAATTATCTGCACCAGCTATGAAGAAATTTTGTTTTACCAGTAGGAATCTGTACCATTCCCTTCATTCTTTCTTTATCAAACGAGCATTCCTATTCTGCTCAAATTGTCTCACCCTTTGCATAGTTATATTTAATGGGGTCTTTTCGAAACGTCTCTAACTCCACTCTCTTCTGAAATATCTCCTTAAAAGCTTGACATGTTGCCCAAAGGTGCTTCTAAATATTGTGCATGGCGAGGAGCCACTGTTCTTAACTTCCAGCTGTGCACTCTAGAATGGGGCTATCTGTGCTTGGATAAGGGCTGTTATTTCTAATTTACACAATGGGAGAGCAAAAGCTTCACATCTGTCCCACAAACTCAAGAAGGCAGACTTCCTGTTTATTCTGCCATAGCTAGCAATTCCCACCAGCCTCTATTCTGCAGACCTTTCCAAGTTAAAGTTTGGTACTTGTGTCTATGTCTCCAAAAGCTCCAGGGACACACGTCAAGCTCCTCCAATATCTCCCTTAGCAATTCAACCTTGATCGCCTGGGATCCCATGACCCCTGCAAGTTGGTGCAGATCAGCAAGCTGCTAGCCAAGGGTGAGACATCAATGTCCCCTTCTGGAAGGCACTCCCCATCTTTTGGGGTGGTTTTCTAAAATTCATCCCACTGAGCTTAGGTGTGGAACGAAGGACATCTACAATGGGAAACAACCAAACTTCTTTGTGCTACATCAACAACATATATTCCCTGGAGAAATGAATCCTCTTTGTTCAAACCACAAGTAATAGAGGTGGTAAGGATTTCAATACTAATTTCACTGTCTCTTTATAAGTTCTGAAACCATCTATCATTCTCAGTAGCCATTTGTGACACCTGGCCAACAAGTTTTATATTCCAGTGTAAGTATACTTTCAGTTTGTTATATTTTTATATTTAGTTCTTATTGTGCATGATTGCTCTGTGGAGCACAGAGAGGTTACAATGGCCTGGAATCTATACCTTCCATTTTAATTAATTTATTGTTCTATAACTAAGTCTAAGAATAATTCAGTATCTTTTGATATTGAATTCGTAAGAATAGAAGTCAAAGAATGGTCCAATATTGTTTAGATCCTGCCCATGTAAGATTAGACAATAATTCCTTCAGAACACGGGAGCTGTCTTTTTCATCTCAGCCCCATCAATGTCCAGCTCAGTACCTGGCATGATTTATGTATTGAAAATGTGATGTTATAGTGAACTAAATGACAACTGGTGACATATCTTCCAATTTTGCCTCCCACACTAAATTTGAATTTAGACCAGTTTATCTTATTCTTTGTTTCAATGTATATTTCATTCAAAAATAATTTATTTTTTCTAGTTAAACAACTAAATTTACAGCAATTTTTAGTCAACTATATTGTGACTTTTTTCAAAATGTGCAGTTAATTTTTTTTTAACTAATTCAGCTTATCCATTGAAATTTTAATTTGAACTCTCTCTTAACTGGTTGGAGTTTCTTTCATAGCTAAAAATTTAAAAGGCTGTATTAGTTCGCTTTCATGCTGTTGATAAAGATACATCCCAAACTGGGAACAAAAAGAGGTTTAATTGGACTTATAGTTCCACTTGGCTGGGGAGGCCTCAGAATCATGACAGGAGGCAAAAGGTACTTCTTACACGGCAGCGGCAAGAGAAAAAGGAGGAAGAAGCAACAGTGGAAACCCCTGATAAACCCATCAGATCTCGTGAGATTGATTCACTATCATGAGAATAACACGGGAAAGACCAGCCACCATGATTCAGTTATTTCCCGTTGGGTCCTTCCCACAACATGTGGGAATTCTAGGAGATACAATTCAAGTTGAGATTTAGGTGCAGTCACAGTCAAACCATATCAGATGCATATATGAACACCATAGTTTCTGTCACATTAAATATCTGAAAATATATGTTATTTGAATTCAGAAAAAAAAATTTAAGTGAGTATAAAATTGGTAAAAAGATAATATTATGGAGAAACTAACATATACACATCAGGTATATATATATAAACATATGTTTATATTTAAAGAGTTATGAGAGTATTATTGCTAAGTAATTTAACAGATACATGTTTCACCAAATCAAAAATGTCACTATTTATAAATGTACATTTCCTATGCTCTATTAGGAAAGGTAAACATGCTGCCAATTAAACTATCATTTGTAAGGCAAATCTTTATTAAAGAGATTAAAATGTTAAAACAAAATATGTCTTAGAATCAAAATATGGTATATGTATATACATCTATATATATTCTATATGTAGAGCAAATTACACACTGTACGCTATAGTCTGTATTTTCTTCCTGGGTGTGGAAGATACATTTACTATTCTGAGTAAAGTAAGGTAATAAATTATTAAGAAAAGGAAAAACTAACAAGTGAGAAACAGAAAATAGTAGAATTAACATTAAATACAGGAAATGCTTCTTTGTAAAGACTTGTTAAATAAGCAAAATGCTGACAAAACTAGGCAAAAGAGAGAAAGATGAGCATATGATATTGTATTTGAAAAGAGTATAACATCTAAAATATAAGCTATGCACAAAATTGAATTTAAAATATATTTTAAAGATTAATTCAAACATGAACCGATCCCAAAAAGATGAAATAAATTGAGAACTTGTCAAAGAAATAAATTGAAATTGAAATAAAAAATGAAATAAATTGAGAACATTGTCAAAGAAATATTCTGTCCACCACTTTCCCGTCACTTTCCAACCCCAGAGGTCCTAGATTTAAAAAAACAAGTTTCCAAAGCTGCTTTTTCAAGTTTTCTACAAATAAATCAGCATTTAAATTCAATTCAATTGTTACAGATACTAAAGATATAAATTATAGTCCAGCATCCTTGCTTCAATGGGGAACTGCTCTTCTTTCAGTTCACAAGGATATAACGAACCACAGTGAGCTGGTCTCAAAGTGACCAATGTGATTCTTTCTTCAAGGGTTTTGCAGAGGAATTAAAAAAAAGAAAGTCAGTTCATTTTTAACAATAGAGAAATGAGTCTAAAGAGCTGATGGTGGCCATGTTTTCAAATAGACTGTCTAAATACTAAAACATTATATTGACATTTATATATTTATATGTATCATTTTTATGTCTGTGCCTATATCTGTATCTATCTATCCTAAAGTGAATAGCGAATATAAGGAATCAAAATTCTAAATAAAACATTAACCAATCAAATCCAGCTGTACATTTTAAAATTAATATTCTTTGTATTTATACCAGGAATACATAGGTTACATATGGGAATGTAATAATCAAATAAATATCATGACTAAGTTAAATAAGAAAATCTCAGATAATTTTAATACACTGAAAAAAAGACACTAAATAAATTTAACACCCACTCCTAAAGGAAAATCTCTTAAAAACATGAATAGAAAGACTTGATATATTAAAATCAATCACAACCCTTCTAGCCAACTTCCTATTTAAATTCTGCATACATGACCATTAATACCAGGTAGTGGCATAAATGCCAAAAATAATAATCATGTTTTCCACAAATAATGCACACATAATTATTCTGAATCAGATAGCCAATGCAATTAAAGAGGAAAATACAATATGAACAATGAAAAATACAAAAATACAGGAAAAATCTAAATATTTACATGCCTAGAAAAAAGATGAAGAAACCAACTAAGAACCTGTTAAAAATAGAAAATAAAATAATTGAAATGGACATATAAGCCAAAAAATTAATGTTTTCACAATTAGAAAACTTAAAACAAAAATATTTAACATACAATAGTAACAAGAAACATAAAAATAAGGAATTAACTTCACAGAAAATTAGACCACCTATATGAAGAAAATTACGATATTTTTCTCAGAAGCATATAAGCAAATGAATATGTAGAAAACATACAGATTGGGTGGAGCAAGATGGCCGAATAGGAACAGATCCAGTCTCCAGCTCCCGGCGCAAGCGACACAGAAGACAGGTGATTTCTGCATTTTCAACTGAGGTAGGGAGTTTATCTCACTAGGGAGTGCCAGACAATCGGTGCTGGTCAGCTGTTGCAGCCTGACCAGTGAGAGCTGAAGCAGGGCGAGGCATCGCCTCACCTGGGAAGCGCAAGGAGGAAGGGAATCCCTTTTCCTAGCCAGGGGAACTGAGACACACAACACCTGGAAAATCAGGTAACTCCCACCCCAATACTGCGCTTTAAGCAAACAGGCACACCAGGTGATTATATCCCACACCTGGCCGGGAGGGTGCCACGCCCACGGAGCCTTCCTCATTGCTAGCACAGCAGTCTACGATCTAACTGCAAGGCATCAGCGAGGCTGGGGGAGGGGAGCCTGCCATTGCTGAGGCCTAAGTAGGTAAACAAAGCCCTAGGAAGATCGAACTGGGTGGAGCTCACAGCAGCTCAAGGAGGCCTGCCAGTCTCTGTAGACTCCACCTCTGGGGACAGGGCACAGCTAAACAACAACAACAACAACAACAAAAAAGCAGCAGAAACCTCTCCAGACGCAAACGACTCTGTCTGACAGCTTTGAAGAGAGCAGTGGATCTCCCAACACGGAAGTTGAGATCTGAGAAGGGACAGACTGCCTGCTCAAGTGGGTCCCTGACTCCTGAGTAGCCTAACTGGGAGACATCCCCCACTAGGGGCAGACCGACACCCCACACCTCACACGGTGGAGTACACCCCTGAGAGGAAGCTTACAAAGCAAGAATCAGACAGGTACACTCACTGTTTAGCAGTATTCTATCTTCTGCAGCCTCTGCTGCTGACACCCAGGCAAACAGGGTCTGGAGTGGACCTCAAGCAATCTCCAACAGACCTACAGCTGAGGGTCCTGACTGTTAGAAGGAAAACTAAGAAACAGGAAGGACACCCACATCAAAACACCATCAGTACGTCACCATCAGCAATGACCAGAGGCAGATAAAACCAAAAAGATGGGGAAAAAGCAGGGCAGAAAAGCTGGAAATTCAAAAAATAAGAGCGCATCTCCCCCTGCAAAGGAACACAGCTCATCGCCAGCAACGGATCAAAGCTGAATGCAGAATGACTTTGACGAGATGAGAGAAGAAGGCTTCAGTTCATCAAAATTCTCAGAGCTAAAGGAGGAATTATGTACCCAGCACAAAGAAACAAAAAATCTTGAAAAAAGAGTGGAAGAATTGATAACCAGAATAATTAAGGCAGAGAAGGCCATAAACGAACTGACAGAGAAGAAAACCATGACACGAGAAATACATGACAAATGCACAAGCTTCAGTAACTGACTGGATCAACTGGAAGAAAGAGTATCAGCGATCGAGGATCAAATGAATGAAATGAAGTGAGAAGAGAAGTCTAAAGAAAAAAGAAGAAAAAGAAATGAACAAAGCCTGCAAGAAGTATGGGATTATGTAAAAAGACCAAATCTACGTCTGATGGGGGTGCCTGAAAGTGAGGGAGAAAATGGAACCAAGTTGGAAAACACTCTTCAGGATATCATCCAGGAGAACTTCCCCAACCTAGTAGGGCAGACCAACATTCAAATTCAGGAAATACAGAGAACGCCACAAAGATACTCCTCCAGAAGAGCAACTCCAAGACACATAATTGCCAGATTCACCAAAGTTGAAATGAAGGAAAAAATCTTAAGGGCAGCCAGAGAGAAAGGTCGGGTTACCCACAAAGGGAAGCCCATCAGACTAACAGCAGATCTCTCGGCAGAAACTCTACAAGCCAGAAGAGAGTGGGGGCCAATATTCAACATTCTTAAAGAAAAGAATTTTCAACCCAGAATTTCATATCCAGCCAAACTAAGTTTCATCAGTGAAGGAGAAATAAAATCCTTTACAGATAAGCAAATGCTTAGAGATTTTGTCACCACCAGGCCTGCCTTACAAGAGACCCTGAAGGAAGCACTAAACATGGAAAGGAACAACCGGTACCAGCCATTGCAAAAACATGCCAAAATGTAAAGACTATCGAGGCTAGGAAGAAACTGCATCAACTAACAAGCAAAATAACCAGTTAATATCATAATGGAAGGATCAAGTTCACACATAACAATATTAACCTTAAATGTAAATGGACTAAATGCTCCAATTAAAAGACACAGACTGGCAAACTGGATAAAGAGTCAAGACCCATCAGTCTGCTGTATTCAGGAGACCCATCTCACATGCAGAGACATACATAGGCTCAAAATAAAGGGATGGAGGAAGATCTACCAAGCAAATGGAGAACAAAAAAAAGCAGGGGTTGCAATCCTAGACTCTGATAAAACAGACTTTAAACCATCAAAGTTCAAAAGAGACAAAGAAGGCCATTACATAATGGTAAAGGGATCAATTCAACAGGAAGAGCTAACTATCCTAAATATATATGCACCCAATACAGGAGCACCCAGATTCATAAAGCAAGTCCTTAGAGACTTACAAAGAGACTTAGACTCCCATACAATAATAATGGGAGACTTCAACACACCACTGTCAACGTTAGACAGATCAACGAGATAGAAAGTTAACAAAGATATCTAGGAATTGAACTCATCTCTGCAGCAAGCAGACCTAATAGACATCTACAGAACTCTCCACCCCAAATCAACAGAATACACATTCTTCTCAGCACCACATCGCATTTATTCCAAAATTGACCACATAGTTGGAAGTAAAGCACTCCTCAGCAAATGTATAAGAACAGAAATTATAACAAACTGTCTCTCAGACCACAATGCAATCAAACTAGAACTCAGGACTAAGAAACTCAATCAAAACCGCTCAACTACATGGAAACTGAATAACCTGCTCCTGAATGAATACTGGGTACATAACGAAATGAAGGCAGAAATAAAGATGTTCTTTGAAACCAATGAGAACAAAGTTACAACATACCAGAATCTCTGGGACACATGTAAAGCAGTGTGTAGAGGGAAATTTATAGCACTAAATGCCCACAAGAGAAAGCTGGAAAGATCTAAAATTGACACTCTAACATCACAATTAAAAGAACTAGAGAAGCAAGAGCAAACACATTCAAAAGCTAGCAGAAGGCAAGAAAAAACTAAGATCAGAGCAGAACGGAAGGAGATAGAGACACAAAAACCCTCCAAAAAATCAGTGAATCCAGGAGTTGGTTTTGAAGGAGATAGAGACACAAAAACCCCTCCAAAAAATCAATGAATCCAGGAGATGGTTTTTTGAAAAGATCAACAAAATTGATAGACCACTAGCAAGACTAATCAAGAGGAAAAGAGAGAAGAATCAAATAGATGCAATAAAAAATGATAAAGGGGATATCACCACTGACCCCACAGAAATACAAACTACCATCAGAGAATACTATAAACACCTCTACGCAAATCAACTAGAAAATCTAGAAGAAATGGATAATTTCCTGGAGACTTAAAGTCTCCCAAGACTAAACCAGGAAGAAGCTGAATCCATGAATAGACCAATAGCAGGCTCTGAAATTGAGGCAATAATTAATAGCCTACCCACCAAAAAAAGTCCAGGACCAGATGGATTCACAGCTGAATTCTACCAGAGGTACAAGGAGGAGCTGGTACCATTCCTTCTGAAACTATTCCAATCAATAGAAAAAGAGGGAATCCTTCCTAACTCATTTTATGAGGCCAACATCATCCTGATACCAAAGCCTGGCAGAGAAACAACAAAAAAAGAGAATTTTAGACCAATATCCCTGATGAACATCGATGCAAAAATCCTCAATAAAATACTGGCACACCGGATCCAGCAGCACATCAAAAAGCTTATCCACCATGATGAAGTGGGCTTCATCCTTGGGATGCAAGGCTGGTTCAACATATGCAAATCAATAAATGTAATCCAGCATATAAACAGAACCAAAGACAAAAACCATATGATTATCTCAATAGATGCAGAAAAGACCTTTGACAAAATTCAACAGCCCTTCATGCTAAAAACGCTCAATAAATTCGGTATTGATGGAACGTACCTCAAAATAATAAGAGCTATTTATGACAAACCCACAGCCAATATCATACTGAATGGGCATAAACTGGAAAAATTCCCTTTGAAAACTGGCACAAGACAGGGATGCTCTCTCTCACCACTTCTATTCAACAGTGTTGGAAGATCTGGCTAGGGCAATCAGGCAAGAGAAAGAAATAAAGTGTATTCAGTTAGGAAAAGAAGAAGTCAAATTGTCCCTGTTTGCAGATGACATGATTGTATATTTAGAAAACCCCATCGTCTCAGCCCAAAATCTCCTTAAGCTGATAAAATCTTCAGTAAAGTCTCAGGTTACAAAATTAATGTGCAAAAATCACAAGCATTCTTATACACCAGTAACAGACAAACAGAGAGCCAAATCAGGAATGAACTTCCATTCACAATTGCTTCAAAGAAAATAAAATACCTAGGAATCCAACTTACAAGGGATGTAAAGGAGCTCTTCAAGGAGAACTACAAACCACTGCTCAGTGAAATCAAAGAGGACACAAACAAATGGAAGAACATACCATGCTCATGGATAGGAAGAATCAGTATTGTGAAAATGGCCATACTGCCCAAGGTAATTTATAGATTCAATGCCATCCCCATCAAGCTACCAATAAGTTTCTTCACAGAATTGGAAAAAACTGCTTTAAAGTTCATATGGAACCAAAAAAGAGCCTGCATTGCCAAGACAATCCTAAGTCAAAAGAACAAAGCTGGAGGCAACATGATACCTGACTTCAAACTATACTACAAGGCTACAGTAACCAAAACAGCATGGTACTGGTACCAAAACAGAGATATAGACCAATGGAACAGAACAGAGTCCACAGAAATAATACCACACATCTACAGCCATCTGATCTTTGACAAACCTGAGAGAAACAAGAAATGGGGAAAGGATTCCCTATTTAATAAATGGTGCTGGGAAAATTCGCTGGCCCTAAGTAGAAAGCTGAAACTAGATCCTTTCCTTACCCCTTATACGAAAATTAATTCAAGATGGATTAGAGACTTAAATGTTAGAGCTAATACCATAAAAACCCTAGAAGAAAACCTAGGCAATACCCTTCAGGACATAGGCTTGGGCAAGGACTTCATGTCTAAAACACCAAAAGCAACAGCAACAAAAGCCAAAATTGACAAATGGGATCTAATTAAACTAAAGAGCTTCTGCACAGCAAAAGAAACTACCATCAGAGTGAACAGGCAACCTACAGAATAAGAGAAAATTTTTGCAATCTACTCATCAGACAAAGGACTAAAATCCAGAACCTACAAAGAACTCAAACAAATTTACAAAAAAAAACAACCCCATCAAAAAGTGGGCAAAGGATATTGAACAGACATTTCTCAAAAGAAGACATTCATACAGCCAACAGACACATGAGAAAATGCTCATCATCACTGGCCATCAGAGAAATACAAATCAAAACCACAATGAGATACCATCTCACACCAGTTAGAATGGCAATCATTAAAAAGTCAGGAAACAACAGGTGCTGGAGAGGATGTGGAGAAACAGGAACACTTTTACACTGTTGGTGGGATTGTAAACTAGTTCAACCATTACGGAAAACAGTATGGTGATTCCTCAAGGACCTAGAACTAGAAGTACCATATGACCCAGCCATCCCATTACTGGGTATATACTCAAAAGATTATAAATCATGCTGCTATAAAGACACATGCACACGTATGTTTATTGCGGCACTATTCACAATAGCAAAGACTTGGAATCAACCCAAATGTCCATCAGTGACAGACTGGATTAAGAAAATGTGGCACATATACACCATGGAATACTATGCAGCCATAAAAAAGGATGAGTTTGTGTCCTTTGTAGGGACAGGGATGCAGCTGGAAACCATCATTCTCAGCAAACTATCTCAAGAACAGAAAACCAAACACCGCATGTTCTCACTCATAGGTGGGAACTGAACAATGAGATCACTTGGACTCAGGAAGGGGAACATCACACACCGGGGCCTATCACGGGGAGGGGGCGGGGGGAGGGATGGCATTGGGAGTTATACCTGATGTAAATGACGAGTTGATGGGTGCTGACGAGTTGATGGGTGCAGCACACCAACATGGCACAAGTATACATATGTAACAAACCTGCACATTATGCACATGTACCCTAGAACTTAAAGTATAATAAAAAAAAAAAGAAAGAAAACATACAGGTTATGAGAGAGAAAGGCACATCTTTATAAAGACAAATTCTTCCGAAAATTAAGCTATGAATGTATTCAATTTTGTCAGAATACTAATTTTTTTCAGTGAATTGATGAAAATTATCTTAAAGTTCTCTAGGTGCCCAGGAAAATTAGGAAAAGGAAGACTAATGAGGAAGGACTTATCCTTCTAGGTTCTAAAGCATAGTCTAAATTTATCATAATCAAGAAATTATGGTACCTTAAAAACAGAGAAGAGCAACACAAATATATAAAAACTTCAGTACAAGATAAAAATGGCTTCTTAAATTGACACAGGAAAAGAATAATTTAATGATGGAGTTGGGACAATTGTTGAGCAATATAGAAAATAATCAGATAGGTTCTGCTCTATTCTTATCCCAAGATAATTTAAAATGAATCACAAATTAAATTTAAAAGTAAAACTATGTAAGTGCTATAGGCATATATAGATATTTATATAGTGTAACACATTATACAACTTTATATTACACACCATATTATAGATGAAAAAATGTAAGCATGACATAAAAAGCAGTAATTATAAAAGAAAAATGTTTGAGTTTTCATAAGTTAGAACATGTATTGGATGTATATTAAATATGACAACGCTAATGTATGTGCAAACAAAGATTATGTGCATCTATAGCATGCTCTCATTTTGAAAAAATCAGTACACACATGTTTGAACAATATAACTAATTTTATACTTACAAAGCCTAATGTTTAAAAATAATTAATGTCTAATTCTGGATCTCCTCCAGCAAACCTTATGTCAAGCAATTTAATTTAGCACTGAGATACCCAGATAGTTGTTCTGATAAACAATATGGCTACTAAGTGACTAATGGGCTGTTAGCATCTATGGCTATTCTGTAGGCAAAGGGAAGATTCATGTCCCAGGTGAGAACTGCTAAATGTCATCATCCTACTCAGAAAGAGATCCAATTTAAAACTTAAGAACTGTTTATTTCTGAAACATTTCACTTAATGTTTTCAGACTACAGTTGGTCACAGGTAACTGAAACTGCAGAAAACGAAAGTGAGGAAAGCAAAACTGAGAATAAGAGAGGACTACTGTACACACATTTATAAAATTGTTAATATAAAAATAGATGTATACACAGTTATAGATACATAAATAGTGATAAAAATTAGCCTGGAGATGATAATTATGTAAGTATGAGTAGAGGTTAAAGGTTTCACACTTGCCCAACATTCATTACATTCATAGATAAATTCTAAAAACACCTTGAAACATGATTTTCTAAATTTACAGCTGTCCAGGCAATCTTCTAATTCACATGGGTAATAATGTATGTTTCAAAAGGGTTGAGAAGATTGTTCAATGACATAGGTTTATCTTATTCATATGTGGCCTTAAGCCTGGCTTTGAAAAACTTTTTAGGAGTAAAAACAGACTATACTGAATTTGTGCAATTATGTGTTTGATTTAGCACATTAAACCACCAAAGCTAAGAACCCTCACAGAGTCCATTGCACCCCACTGCCACCTCCACCGGTCAGGTGCTGGTATCCATGGCTGAGAGACCAATAGACAGTTCACATCACAGGACTCCGTGCAGACAACTCCCAGTACCAGCACAGAGCCTGGCAGACTTGCTGGCTGGCCGACCCAGAAGAGAGATAACAATCACTGCAGTTCAGCTCCCAGAAAGCCACATCCATAGGAAAAGGGGGAGAGCGCTACATCAAGGGAACACATCACAGAACAAAAGAATCTGAACAACCTTCAACACTAGACCTTCCCTCTGACAGAGCCAAGCCAAATGCAGGGGGAAAAAAACAGAAAACCAAAATCTGGTAATATGACAAAACACCCCCCAAAAAATAACACTAGCTCACCAGCAATTGACCCAAACCAAGAAGAAATCCCTGACTTAACTGAAAACAAGTTCAGGAGGTTAGTAATTAAGACAATCAAGGAGGCACCAGAGAAAAACAAAGTCCAATGCCAGAAAATCCAAAACAATGATACAAGAAGTAAAGGGAGAAATATCCAAGGAAATAATAGCATAAAGAAAAAACAATCAAAACTTCAGGAAACATTGGACAGACTTATAGAAATGCAAAATGCTCTGGAAAGTCTCAGCAATAGAATTGAACAAGTAGAAGAAAGAAATTCAGAGGTTGAAGACTAGGTCTTTAAATTTACCCAGTCTAACAGAGACAAAGAAAAAAGAATAAGAAAATCTGAACAAAGTCTCCAATGACCAAACCTAAGAATAATCGGTGTTCCTGAGGACGAAGAGTAATCTAAAATGTTAGAAAACATATTTGGGGCCGGGCGCGGTGGCTCAAGCCTGTAATCCCAGCACTTTGGGAGGCCGAGACGGGCGGATCACGAGGTCAGGAGATCGAGACCATCCTGGCTAACACGGTGAAACCCCGTCTCTACTAAAAAAAAAAATACAAAAAATTAGCCGGGCGAGATGGCGGGCGCCTGTAGTCCCAGCTACTCGGGAGGCTGAGGCAGGAGAATGGCGTGAACCCGGGAGGCGGAGCTTGCAGTGAGCTGAGATCCGGCCACTGCACTCCAGCCTGGGCGACAGAGCGAGACTCCGTCTCAACAACAAAAAAAAAAAAAAAAAAAGAAAACATATTTGGGGGAATAATCGAGGAAAAGTTCCCCAGCCTTGCTAGAGACCTAGACATCCAAACACAAGAAGCACAAAGAACACCTGGGAAATTCATCACAAAGAGATCACTGTCTAGGCATATTGTCATCAAGTTATTTAAAATTAAAACAAAGGAAAGAATCTTAAGAGTTGTGAGACAAAAGCACAAGGTAACCTCCAAAGGAGAACCTATCAGATTAACAGCAGATTTCTCAGCAGAAACCCTATAAGCTAGAAATGATTGGGGCTCTATTTTTAGTCTCATCAAACAAAATAATTATTAGTCAAGAATTTTGTATCCAGTAAAACTAAGCATTATATATGAAGGAAAGATACAGTCTTTTTCAGACAAACAAATGACTAAGAGAATTTGCCACTATCAAGCCACCAAGATAAGAACTGCTAAAAGGAGCTCTAAATCTTGAAACAAATCCTGGGAACACATCAAAACAGAAAATCTTTAAAGAATAAATCACACAGGACCTATAAAACAAAAATACAAGTTAATTAGCAACAACAACAACAAAAACCAAGGTACACAGGTAACAAATAGCATGATAAATGGAATAGTACCTCACATCTCAATACTGACATTGAATGTAAATGGCTTAAATGTTTCACTTAAAAGATACAGAACTGCAGAACGGATAAGAACTCACCAACCAATGATCTGCTGTCTTCAGGAGACTCACCTAGCACCTTAAAAACTCACAGAAACCTAAAGTAAAGGGGTGGAAAAAGGGATTTCACACAAATAGACACCAAAAGTGAGCAGGGTTAGCTATTCTTATATCAGACAAAACAAACTTTAAAGCAACAGTAGTTAAAAGAGACAAAAAGGGACATTATATAATGGTAAAAGTGCTTGTCCAACAGGAAGATATCACAATCGTAAATATATATGCACCTAACACTGGAGCTCCCAAATTTATAAAATAATTACTAATAGACCTAAAATTGAGATAGTCAGCAACGAAATAATAGTGGCAGACTTCAATACTCCACTGACAGCACTAGACAGGTCATCAAGACAGAAAATCAACAAAGAAACAATGAATTTAAACCATGCCTTGGAACAAATGGACTTAACAGGTCCATTTGAACATTTTATCCAACCACCACAGAATACACACTTTATTCAACAGCACATGGAACTTTCTTCAAGAAAGACCATATGACTGGCCACAAAATGTGCCTCAATAAATTTAAGAAAATTGAAATTATATCAAGCACTCTCTCAGAACACAGTGGAATAAAACTGGAAATCAACTCCAAAAGGAATCTTCAAAACCATGCAAATCCATGGAAATTAAAGAACCTGCTGCTGAAAGATCATTAGGAAAAAAACAAAAATCAAGATGGAAATTAAAAAATTATTTGAACTGAATGACAATAATGATGCAATCTATCAAAACCTCTGGGATACAGCAAAGGTGGTGCTAAGAGGCAAACTCATAGCCCTAAGTAGCTAAATTGTACAAACTGACATTCTAAGGTCACATCTCAAGAAACTAGAGAAACAAGAACAAACCAAACTCAAACCCAGCAGCACTAAATAAAACTGAAACAAACAAAAAATACAAAAAATAAATGAAACAAAAAGCTGGTTCTTTATAAAATCAATAGCACATTAGCAAGATTAACCAAGAAAAGAAGAGAGAAAATCCAAATAACCTCATTAAGATATGAAACAGGAGATTTAAATCTGTCATCACGGAAATACAAAAGATCATTCAAGGGTACTATGGACGTCTTTACAGACATAAACTAGAAAACCTAGACGAGATAGATAAATTCCTGGAAAAATACAACCCTCCTAGCTTAAATCAGGAAGAACTGGATACCCTGAACAGACCAATTAGAAACAGTGAGATTGAAATGGTAATTTAAAAATTAAAACAAAACAGGCCAGGACCAGATGAATTCACAGCAGAAGTCTACAAGACATTCAAAGAAGAATTGGTACCAAACCTTTTGACACTATTCTGCAAGACAAAGAAAGACGAAACCCTCCCTAATTCATTCTATGAAGCCAGCATCACCCTAATACCAAAATCATGAAAGGACATAACCAAAAAAGAAAACTACAGACCAATATCTCTGGTGGACATAGACGTTAAAATCCTTAACAAAATACTAGCTAACTGAATCCAACAACATATCAAAAGATAACCCACCATGAACAAGCAGGTTTCATACCAGGGATGCAGGGATGGTTTAACATATGCAAGTCAATAAAACACCACATAAACCAGAATTAAAAACAAAAATCACATGATCATCTCAATAGATGCAGAAAAAGCATTTGACAAAATCCAGCATCACTTTATGATAAAACTCTCAGCAAAATCGGCATACAAGGTACATACCTCAATGTAATAAAAGCCATCTATGACAAACCCACAGCAAAAATAATACTGAATAGGGAAAAGCTGAAAGCATTCCTTCTGAGAACTGGAACAAGTCAAAGATGCCCACTCTCACCACTCCTCTTCAACATAGCACTGGAAGTCCTAGCCAGAGCGATCAGGAAAGAGAAAGAAATAAAGGGCATCCAAATTGGTAAAGAGGAAGTCATACTGTCCTTGTTTGCTGATGATATGATCATTCACCTAGAAAACCCTAAAGACTCTTCCAGAAAGCTCCTAGAACTGACAAAACAATTCAGCAAAGTTTCCGGATACAAGATTAATGTACAAATCAGTAGCTCTTCTATACACCAACAGCAACCATTCAGAGAATCAAATCAAGAACTCAACCCCTTTTCCAACAGCTGAAAATTAAAAACTTAAGAATAGCTAACCAAGGAGGCAAAAGACCTCTACAAGGAAAACTAAAAACCCTCCTGAAAGAACTCATAGACAACACAAACAAATGGAAACACATCCCATGCTCATGGATGGGTAGAATCAATATTGCGAAAATGACCATACGTCCAAAAGCAATCTACAAATTCAATGCAGTCCCCATCAGATTACCACCATCATTCTTCACAGAACTAGAAAAAACAATTCTAAAATTCATATGGAACCAAAAAAGAGCTCACATACCCAAAGCAAGACTAAGCAAAAAGAACAAATCTGGAGGCATCACACTACCTGATTTCAAACTATACTATAAGGCCATAGTCACCAAAACAGCATGGTACTGGTATAAATATAGGTATATAGACCGATGGAACAGAATAGAGAACCCAGAAATGAACCCAAATACTCACAGCCAACTGATCTTTGACAAAGCAAACAAAAACATAAAGTGGGGAAAGGACACCCTTCTCAACAAATGGTGCTAGGATAATTGGCTAGCCACATGTAGGAAACTGAAACTGGATCCCTATCTCTCACCTTATACAAAAATCAACTGAAGATTGATTAAGGACTTAAATCTAAGACTGAAACTATAAAAATTCTAGAAGATAACATTGGAAAAACCGTTCTAGACATTGGCTTAGGCAAGGATTTCATGACCAAGAACCCAAAAGCTATGATAAATAGCTGGGACTTAATTAAACTAAAGAGCTTTTGCACAGCAAAAGGAACAGTCCACAGAGTAAACAGACAACTCACAGAGTGGGAGAAAATCTTCACAATCTACACATCTGACCAAGGACTAATATTCAGAATCTACAACAAACTCAAACAAATCAGTAAGAAAAAAACTAACAATCCCATCAAAAAGTGGGCTAAGGACATGAATAGACAATTCTCAAAAGAACATATACAAATGGCCAACAAACATATGAAAAAATGCTCAGCATCACTAATGATCAGGGAAACGCAAATCAAAGCCACGTGATACCACCTTATTCCTGCAAGAATAGTCATAATTAAAAACTCACAAAACAGTAGATGTTGGTATGGATGCGGTGATCAGGGAACACCTCTGGTGGGAATGTAAACTAGTACAGCCACTATGGAAAACAGCATGGAGATTCCTTAAAGAACTAAAAGTAGAACTACCATTTGATCCAGTATTCCCACTACTGGGTATCTACCCAGAGGAAAAGTCATTATACGAAAAAGATACTTGCACATGCATGTTTATAGCAGCACAATTTGCAATTGCAAAATTGTGGAACCAACCCAAATGCCCATCAATCAATGAGTGAATAAAGAAACTGTGATATACATAACATACATATATATACATACACACACACACACATATATACACACACACGCACACACATATATATATATGGTGGATTACTACTCAGCTGTAAAAAGGAATGAATTAACAGTGACCTGGATGAGATTGGAGACTATTATTCTAAGTGAAGTAACTCAGGAATACAAAACCAAACATTGCATGTTCTCCCTGATACGTGGGAGCTAAGCTATGAGGATGCAAAGGCATAAGAATGATACAATGGACTTTGAGGACTTGGGGGAAAGGGTGAAAGGGGATCAAGGGATAAAATACTACAAATAGGGTGCCGTGTATACTGCTCGGGTGATGGGTGTACCAAAATCTCACAAATCACCACTAAAGAACTTATTCATGTAACCAAACACCAATAACCTATAGAAAAATAAAGAATAAAAAGAAATTAATGACAAAAAATAAAGCCACCAGGCAGTTAAGCAGGGCTACCAGGTATTATTTAATTCCTACCATATGTTGCAATCAAAACCCTCTTTTGCATCATTTTGATATAAAGAAGTATAAATATGCATACATTACTAATGTAAAACTAACATTTGTTTTTTAGTAAGTGCTTATCAACTCAGAATAGTACTAGGAACATGTTTCCTTTAAAATTGATTGTGTTTGATCAGAGCAGTCTACTGATGAAAAATCTTAAGTTCCCCAAGGTTAAGGAAAAAAAATTATGATTTACTTACCATATCCACCACAAATCCAAAGTCGCAAATATTATAGATGGCTTTATTAAGTGAATGGTAATAATGAGATTAGCTAATCATAACTCAGAAATTTTGAGACCCCAGAGTGCTGATTTAGCACATACAGCTTTCCTGTTACGTTTTAAGAATCATCATATTTTCCAACTGAATAATTTGATTTCTTGCAGGAAATATACCAGGATTGCATCTCAGAATAACCAATGATGTTAAGAATTGGCTCAATCCTTTACAATTTCAAACCTTTAACCTTTAGTTTCCCAAAGGACATTGTTTATAAGAAAAAAAGGGAAAGCAAGAAATAACCCAGTACCCTGACTTTGAGATTCTTGAAATTCACAAGGGCTGCAGAAAATTCTAATCAAAGGCAGTTGATATTAAGAATAGAGCCTAGAAGCAAGGAAATTACTCAAGACCAAGCGCCCCTACATGGCCAGACCTTAAGTTGCTTGAGAAGCATAAGGCCACCCTCCTGTACCACAATTCACTCTGCCCTGACCCCATTACCAGGGTCAAAGCAGAAAACATACAAGATATGTTCCAGCTAAATGCCACTAGTCATGACAAGAGGCTGAGGTAGGGGAATCGCTTGAGACCAGGAGTTTGAGGCTACAGTGAGCTGTGAACGCCATGATAGTGCCACTGCACTCCAGCCTGGGTGACAGTGACACTATCTCAAAAAAAGAAAAGAAAAAAAGGTCTACTTGTCAAAGAATGTTGCAAATCTTGTGTGTGTGTGTGTGTGTGTGTCTCATAATTCCTATGTCCCTATAGCGTTTTAACAAAGCATCTTAAAATAAGACCAAGTGTTAATGTTCAAAAGCATAAATATATACACTTTACATATGTTAAGAAAAATGGGTTTAATTCAAGAAAATACATGTTTACAAAATAAAGAAGTTTGGAAAGAGCACATTCTAAGCTGGGTCTCCAGGAACAAGCCCCAAACACTGCACAACTGAACCACCAGGAGGACTGCAGATTTTGCCAAAATTGGAAGATAAGAAGCAAGCGACCATCACCGGTATTGCCAAGCCAAGAACATTTTGCTTTAGCTGTGGCCTGGAAATGAGAAAGCTGCCACTGCTTCTGCTGCCACCTTTACTAACTAGAGCTGAAGGTTGGAACGCTATTGAAGGAAAACCCCATAGCTTTGCAACTTATTTTCTAGAAGAAAAAAAACAAAAGCTGCAGGAATATAACTTCCATATTAGTCCCACTTTCTAAAGCTTGAATAAATACTTCTAAATGATAGGACCCAAATTGCTTCTAAATCTTTGCATTGAGGAACCCTGAGAAGTATGGATTTTTTTTTTAGCTTCCCAGCCTCTGTAGAATAAGAAGGTCAGGCCAAAGAAGGTGGAGAAACAAATGTACCACATTCATCATAGGCAGGAGTTGGTATTTCCATTTCATAGAGACACTGAGGTTCAGAAAAATCTAAGTGACTTTGACAAGACACAATGTCAAATAAATTGAATTACCAGGAACAGAAGCTAGGAGTTTTGATGCCAACTCCAGCATATTTCTCAGTTTACCATTCTGTATTAACTGATTATAGAATATTATAAAACTGGAAAAAGAAATAATTGATCACATCTACTAAGGGGAGCTAACATTTCCTAACATTTATTTGCTCATCTATTAGGCTATTATTACGTTTCGAAGAAAAGGTCAACTTCGAAAGGATCTCTGGATATGTAGCAATCCTTCTTAATGGCTGTTAAGCAGTTAGGGAGTAGAAATGAAGCAAGGGTGCAAACTGTGAGCTTTTGTCTTCCTTCAAAAATTCAAAATGCACTCAGACAGACAGAGGCAGCTGAAAAGGCAAATTTAATGTTCTTCATTTTTATTCCCACCCCATGCCGCAGAAAAAAATTAACATTATTTGCAAAGATTTATAAAATGTAAAAGAATAAAAGCAAAACTTATTTATGTTATCTGAATTAAACTCAGAATTGCTATTTCAGCTGAATGTAATATATAAAGTAATTTAAATAAATACTGATGAAATTATCTCTTAAAGAGATACTGGCCTTAAAGATATAACTGTACAGCTACCTAATATAATTTGGCTTGCTTATCGACTTTCTAATATATCTCCTTTTTAGTAATTGGTTCTTTGTATTAAAAATGAATTGTTATCCACGTCTTCAGATGTGGATCTTAATTTAATCAAATGTGAAGTTTTAGGTTAATTTTGAGCATATTCAAACTCATCCCCAATTCAGTAAGAGACATGGAGAAAATGGTTTTGCTGTCGATGTTTAAATCTCCAAGGCAGCATTCGGTGCTCATTTTTGTGACTACCTCTTTAAGGGGAAGCATTTTGGAAAAGGCCTCCTGAGAGCATTTATAATAAATCTTTCCTGACTTTCTTTAAAGCGGGAAAGAAAAATCCATTTAAGACAATGCTTTAAGGCAAAATGTTACCTGACTTCAGATTCAAACTTTTCATTTATTAGGGAGGAAGTTAAAGTCTCCAGGGGGTGCTGAATCAGTCTATTCTGAGAAGTAGAAATGGAGAAGCACTTTGGGTAAATGGTGTCTAACTCTGGCAACAGAGACAAGCATCTGCCCTGCCAACACTCCCTCTCCTGGAAGTACCACAACTCTGCTCCACAAGGGAAGCATTATTGATTCCTTAACTGAGAAATAAGAAGACAATGAAGAAGAAGAATTTCAGCAGCTTCTATTTACTGAGTCTCCATAAATGCCAGCCATGTTAGATGTTTCATATATATTATCCCCCCTAATCCTCAAAACTTAACTATAAGCATTACTCATCCCGTTACAGAAAAGAAAGCCAAAGCTTACAGGAGCTAAACATGTGCCCAATGTCACACAGCTAGTAAGTGAACAAAGCAAGTTCAACTAACTTCAAAGTTTGCAACTTTGATCAACTAGTTTCGAAGTTTGCATGCCCTCCCCCTCAGCATAGCGGTGTGAAATCCAGAAACTCAAGTAAAGGCCATTTTCTATTTAAAAGAGCTTCTCAAATAGAGATATTCTGAGGCAAGCAATGTAGATTGACACAATGACCAAAAACCTACACTGTCTAAAACTGCAACACCACAGAGAACGCTTTGCAAACTTATCTGGATATCTACAGCAACCAATGTAAAGGTTATTCAAGTTCAGCAAACTTGCCTCTAGCAAAATACAGCTAAATTTGTTCTACTTATGGGAAATAGAAAGAGAGTAAAATTTCCTTTTTCCTCATTTTGCAGATCTATCCCCGGTTTGAATTTTCACATTCACAGAGTTAAGGGATACATCATAGAAAGGAATGCACACCTGTGACTAAACAAGTTATAGTTTACAATCAACATCCCGTCCACACATCTATGTATTTCAAGTTCTTCTTCTGTGCATTACTGATTTTCTATGTATTACCAAAAAGATTGTATTACTGATACCCGAGTGTCAGTAGTCATTCTCATGCCCAAATTATATTTTCCCTGTAGTCTCTATCATACCATTTAATATGTGTCTTAAACATATTACACCTTTTATAATTTGGGGCATAAAGATCAATCTATTTCACTCTGTTTTGGAGGCAGGTATTTCTTCACCAGTAGGCTTTTTTCATTTATTCAATTGCACACTTTTCCTTTCTACCGATCCACCAAATGTCTACAACTTACTGTAACTCAGACATTCAAAATCAGATGTGATATCTGAAGTATTGTAACTGAATTGTGTGGGAAGAAACACTTAGGGCTGTGATTATTCTTCATAAAGTTCTTCAAAATGCATTCAGCTTTTCTGCTGCCATATCACATTATAAATTAATTTTGCTTCCAAGTAATGCTCACCTTAATTTTCTTTTACTTCACCCTCTAATAGGATCTCTTGGCTTGAACTCAGGTGCACTAGCAACGATCTCTCTGGAGGCTTTCATATGCTACAACCCTATATAATCACCTTCACTGTCAGAATACTTAAAGACACCCAAGCAGTTTCTAGCCATATATCCCGATTTGCCTGGGGACCATGAGGCCCACAGGAAAGAATTTCTGGCATATCGAGGTAGGATATGGCATGGAAAGGGATTTCTTATTGCGATACAATGAGCCTGAAAGAATAGATTCTCTACCAGGAGCAATACTAAAAGGAAATAGTATTCCTGAATGCAATAGGACTCTCTCCTTGAAATCTCCACTACTGCATAGACAGCTCCTACCATCACTACGACATGCAAATTATTCTCTTTGCCACCCTCCACTCTCCACTGACCCAGATCCATTCTCTCTGTGCTCTGTGTATGCCTGAAAGGCTGAACCCTACAGAGTGCATGGCATGGACTAATGAAAAGCCTAACAGGGAATTAGAAAGAGGGAAGAGAGAGGTCAGGCCAGTTATTGACTTGCTCATGCTTGTTTTAATGCTAGGTTCTTACATTGGATGTGACTCTCTCTGACTTCAGCTTCTGCCAGGCAGCTCCTCCTCTAAGGCTTTGGCTCACAGGGCTTTGGTGAACTGTTCCCCACCCCTTCAGGTTTAGGGATCGCAACACCTCAATGTTGCCAGTCGGGGGCCCCTCTGCTTCTCTTTTTTGTTTTCTAATCCAAATGCCACATATCTCTAGCTAGTACATTCATTAAATTCTCCTCAGAATTCCACTACTGTGCCTTCTGTCTCCTGCTGGGCCCCTGGCAATTCACTAATTGGTACCAGGAATAGCCTCAAGAAACAGCCCCTCAGGTTAAAATGCTAGTGTGGATTCCACACGTATTATTTTATAATATACAGATGATTTCCTTGCTGGGGTTTGCGGGGAGGGCATATAGAGTAATCAGTGGAGAGCAATGCTTTGGAAGATTATGTGTGTGTCATTTGATCACTATAGTAATAAAGATTACAGGCTGCTTCTTTGTTAAAAAGCTTACAAAAGTAAAAATATAAGTTTAGCGCCTTTAATACTCAACTCAAAGCATGAGGGAGAACTAATCAGCTTTAAATGTATCCCTTGTCTTATAAATCTGCAGAACAAACATAACTGATGATCAGGACCAAGATGTGATGGTATGAGCAGAGTTTCAATATTGGTAAATATATCAATTCAGTGGGCTTTGAAAGTTCAAGCAAAAATTAAGGTTATTAGCCCATGTGAAGTCTCAGGGTCCCAGTACATTGTAAACAGGGACCCAGTTGTAGCCTTAGAAACTTATTATAATGAGCCACTAGTTGGAGAAATGGGACCCCAGAGACTTGAGATGGGGTCCTTACTTTAAATTCTTAAAAGCCCCTGAATCATTTTTGACAGTTGAAGCCATCCTCCAACCTGTATGCAAAAAGTAGTTGCAGTGACTTCATCAGCAGCACTTGCCTTGCAAGGAGATTCTCACTCTCCTCAAAGTTAACCCTAATCATCACTCATTGCTTACATGGCGAGAAGTGCAAGGTTTCCTCAAGGATGAGAAACATGCTAAACTAGAGATGTGTTAGGACATCGACAACTTTTATCATCAGAAAATGAGAATGGAAAAAGCAGGTTTAGAAATGTATTCTGAAAGGGTTAAATCAAGAAGAGAAAAATATGAGATTAGTTCAGGAAAAATGTATCAATATGAGAAAACTCACCTGAGATTCTAGATATAATTTGTCAGCTGAAGAATCTGGGACGGGCTCTAACACTTTGGTGAAACCTGGGCTCAGTGGTGAACTACAGTAATGAAGTTGAGATGCTGGGACTACTCTGGCACAAAGAGGAATATCCAAAGGCATAGGGAGGTGAACATTCTGGAGTGGATCTATTCTATGTAACTTATTCCAACACACCGTCACTATACCTACAAAAAGTGTTGAAGAATAATACTTCCTTCTCCAAAGCAATGAGAATACTTTGTTATTAAGCAATCACATCTCTTAAGAGTTCTGTCGTGACTACTCTCTGTAGACCAGAGATGCTGCTGAAAATGTGGGCTCTCTAATCTTAATGAGAATTATGGGGTGTTAGAATATTGGAGTGTTAGAGGACACGTGGTAGTGCTCAGTTTTGGGGATGAGACTGGTACAATTACCCTCAACAAACCACAAGGACAGAAAGGTAATACAAGTGTTTTGACCCACATGGATTTTTTTATTGTGGCTAATATTTTTAGGAGGACCTTAGAAATGAAATAGATGGTCATCCTTCTAAAATATTACTTGATCTAGGTTATCAGACCATTTCTTCTGCTGCTAGGCAATAACTCAAATCAAAGTGCTATAGTAGGAATTCATAAACCCAGAGCTTTCTGAGATGGAGGTCAGCTTCTGTAAGGAATCACCCTGAAATGTAGACACAAGGATACACTGTAATTCTTCCTCCAAGCCTTCCCCCAGAGAACCCATGGCCATTTAACAAGGTGAGAGGTAACTAGGAAAGAAAAGTAATGATACTACCTGGAGCCATTGTTATTGCCCCAATTTAGCACTAATTAGTATGGGCACAAAGTCACAAAATAAATGGAGTCTTGGCCTATATCTGTCTTAGAATGGTTGATGGGCTATATACCTTCCTAGTCATTATTTTCCATGTTCATGGCTGATTACCTGAAATAATCATACTTAACAACTAGAAACATCCTCACATCGGTTTCCTGACTGATGCCATAGATGTCATTATGTTGAGAAGAACCCATTAGAGCCCCTGGAATTTTCCCTGTCAAATAATAAACAGAAAGCAATATCATATCCCTGGGGGAAAAATTGCAGAAACTAGTGCTACTATCAAGGATTGAAAGAAACAGGAATGGTGATTTGATTTCTATCCCATGCTCACTTAGCTCTTTAGTTTGGCTGATACAAAGGCCAGATGGATACTTTAGAATGACGCTGAAATATCAGTACCACCAACACGGCTGCTGGCTGCTGAGATGAGTTATTGACCTAGAAAATGATTTTATTTTGTTTTGTTTTGTTCCCTATCTGAATTAGGGACAAATCAGAAGCAATTCATCTTTATCTAAATAGTAGGAACAAAAATACAACTTCAGCGTCTTATCTCACGACTATATCAACTCTCCTGATTTCTGTCATAATATACTCCAGAGAAATCTTGACCACACTGAAATCTCAGAAAACATCTGATCCATTACAGTGAAGACATTATATTAATTGGACCTGATAAGCAGGAGGTTGCAAGCACCTAGATGCCTTAGTAAGACACTTGTGATTTAGTGAGTAGGAAATAAAACCCACAGAGCTTTGGAATTCTGCCCAAATACCACAAAGATTTGGGATTCTGCCAAATTCAAAGATTCTGGGAATCCTTTGTTGTAGATCATGTGGGATATCCCCTCTGAAATGAAGAATTAACTGCACCTTGAACTTCCCACCATAAAGAAAGAGTCACCTCATTTGACATGTCTTTTGGTTTTAGAGGAAGCATATGCTACATTTGGGAACACTGCTGTTACCACTGAGTAATCCACAAGGATACCAGTTTTGAATGTTTCCCAGAGCAAAAGAGAGATAGCAATAGGTCCAGGTTGTGGTAAAAGCTGTCCCATCACTTAGACATCATAAGCTAGCATATCTGAATGGTATTTGAATTCTGTCACAAATAGAGGCACCCTTTGGAGCCCCCAATATGCCTCTATAGGAAAAACATAATGTAGACACTAATATTTTGGAATAAATTCAAACTCTCTTCTGCAAACAACTATTTCCACTTTAAAGGTGTTCCCAATTTGCTACTGGATCCTGGCACAACCAAATAACAACACCTGAGCACAGCAACCAGGAGACGATGACTTGAACTGCTCATCATGAATTGGATATCATCTGATCAAAAGAAAACCTAAAAGTAAATGTGTGCAGCAGCATTGAATTATTAAATAGGAATGGAATATACCTAACAGGGACAAAAGGTGTCCAGAAAACTCAAATAACTCCTCTGAACAGAAACAGACTTCAAAGTATCTACTCCTATTGCTATGTAGGCAGTTCCTCAAACCATGGCTATGAAGTTATCTATGACTATTAGCAAGGAGGAAAAATTGCCTGTTTAACGATGTCAACTCCATCCAGAAATGAACAGCTGCTACACTCTAGACCCACTTGTAGCAGTCTGAAATTTAGTCTGAAATGGAAATATTCCCAGTGGACAGAATTTCAGGTAGTACATTTGTTTTTCCACTTTCTGTGGAGAGACAGATGGTCTACTGTATGGATCCACAATGACTCCAGGGAAAAGCTAATGGGATGTCCATTTCATTAGTGACTTGGAAAAGCAAGAATTGGTGGCAAGGTGTTCTGGGGACAAGACATGTGGACAGATTTCTCAGAATGGTTATGGAATTACATTAGTCTGTTTTCACACTGCTATAAAGAAATATCCAAGACTGGGTAATTTATAAAGGAAAGAGATTTAATTGACTCACAGTTCAGCATGGCTGGGGAGGTCTCAGAAAAATTATAATCATGGCTGAAGGGGAAGCAGGCACATCTTACATGGCAGCCAGAGAGAGAGAGACCATGGGAAGGAGTAACTGTCAAACACTTATAAAACCATCAGATCTTGTGAGAACTCACTATTACAAGAACAGCATAGGGGAAATTGCCCTCATGATCCAATTACCTCCTACCAAGTTCCTCCCTCAGCATATAGGGATTATAGGGAATACATTTTGAAAGGAGATTTGGGTGAGGACACAGAGCCAAACCATGTCAGGAATATTAGAATGTTCATATCATATATAGAAGCCTACCAGAGGGCATCTACTGCAGAACAATCTCTTAATATTGATAGAGGCTAGCTGACCCTCAGTGTAGATGCCATTCAGCCTCCTTACGCAGCAAACGCAGCGCTCATTCTAAGTGGCTGTGGTAGTAAACCTTCAAGTTATACATCAGTGTCTTAGTTCATTTTGGCTGCTATAACAAAATATCACAAAGCAAGTAGTTTATAAACAACAGAAATTTATTTCTTACAGTTCTGGAGCCTGGGTACTCCAAGATTAATTGAACAGCAGATTTGGTGTCTGGTGAAAGCCTCTTTCCTGATTTATAGGTGGTGCCTTCTTGTGTGTCCTCACATGTTGAAGGGAAAACAAGCTCCCTCAAGCCTCTTTTATAAGAGAACTAAATCTCATTTGTGAGAGTTCCACCCTCCTGACATCATCATCTCCCAAAGGCCTACCCCTTAATACTTTCACATTGGGGATTGGTTTCAAGATAAGCATTTGGAAGTAACACAAACATTTAAATAGTAGCAACATAGATTTTTCTCTCCCCAATGTTGCTTTGGCTATCACAATTGCTAGGTGCTAAGTCTGTCAATCATGGAGGCCAATGATGAGTCTGCTAGGGAACCATTCCCCAAAGGGACTAGCCAGCTCCCTGCTGGATCCCTTCTATCTGGGAATGGAGAAGAGCTTTTGTCCTCAGGAATCCTAGATATGGATTGGCCTCCCAGTCCACAAAGTTTCTTCTAACATTCGGTCATGGGTTGAATTATGTCTCTCAAAAGATATGTTAAAGTCCTAATCCTCAATATCTCAGAGTGTAACCTTATTTGGAAATACAGTCATTGCAGATATAATTAGTTAAAATGAAGTCACACTGGAGTAAGGTGGGCCCTTAATTCAATTTGACTGGGTCCTTATAAGAAGATGGTATGAAGACATTGGGGGTGAGTGTCACATGACATCAGAGGCAGAGGTTTTAGTTCTATAGCTGCAAAGCAAGAACTCTAAAGATTGCCACTGAAATCAGAAGCTAAAAGCATGGAAGAGATTCTCTTCTAAACTCTCGACAGATCATGCTCTTACCAACACTTGAACTTCAGACTACTAGCGTCCAGAACTGTGTGAGAACAAATTTCTGTTCTTTTAAACCACCCAATTTATAGTACTTTGTTACAGTGGCTCTAGGAAACTAATACATGTCCTTATTACTGGACTTAATGAATGCTTTATCCACTGACATATTGTACCACAGATGTTACCCTCAACCAAGAAAGTCACTTTGTAATGAAACAAATGCAGCAATACTCATGCTCATGGAATTCATTATTCTTATCACATGTCCCATCATCTGGAAGCAGACAGCCTATTGAAGGCTCAGCTCTGGCACAAGCTGAGGAGGAGGGGTTTGGGGTATTTAAACAAGTGACCAATATATAATAATGTCCCCCCACTTCACACCATAGCTAGGTCCAGGAACCAAAGGGTGGAAGTGGGCATGTTCCCTCAATTTTAAGCCCAAAATCTCTATGCTGAAGAATTTGCTTCTTGTTCCTTTACTCTTGGGTTTCCAAAGTTTGGAATTATGAGTTCCTAAGAAAATAATACTTCTAACTGAGAACAAAGTCACAATTCCGTTTCTTTAGAAGCTAAATCTACCTCCTATTAATTTGGGGCTCTTATGCCACTGAATTGACAGGCAGAAAGGTGGCTATTAGTACTATTGGGGTGACCTATTCCTATAGCCAAGGGTGCTTGTTTTGTGCTACAGATTGCGGACAGGAGGTTAAATGGGGAATCTATTGGATTCACTGGTGTGCCTCTTATTACACCCATAATTATGTTTGATGGGAGTCTACACAAACTCAATTAAAAGCCAGAAAGAGTTCAAATTCTATGGGAATACAGTCACCATACCAGGTAAAAAGTTTAACTTGCCAAAGTTCTAGCAGAGGTAAGAGAGTACAGAATAGGTTGTGGGGAAAGGATATTTCATAGAACAAGAAGTCATCAGCACCACTGGAAGAATATCTTTATCAGAGGGTCAGGAATTTCAGGAAAGCACCTGAGATCTAAAAACAACTACAAATGGAGGCGAAGAGCCACTGAGAGATGAGAAGAATGTTTGGGTACCGAAGTTCAAGCAAATGTAAATTCCTTTCTTGGGGATTATGAGAGCATATAAGAGGAAAACTGAGCTACAACCTGTAGTCATGTGGAAGATTCTGATCAGATTTAGGAACTATGATGATTAGTTTTATGTGTCAACTTGGCTAGGCTATAGTGTCCAGTTATTCAAACAAATACTAATCTAGATATTGCTGTGGAGGCCTATTGTAGATCTGGTTAACATCTACAATCCCTTGACTTTAGGTAAAGGAGAGTATCCTCTGTAATGTGAGTAGGCCTCATTCAATCAGTGGAAAGGCTTTAAGAACAAAACAGATGTTTCTGAAGAAGAAGAAATTCTGATTCAAGACTGCAGCATGAATTCTTGCCCCAGAGTTTCCAGCCTGAGGGCCTGCCCTCAGATTTACCAACCCACAATCGTGTAGCCAATTCCTTGAAATACATATAGTTGACCCTTGAACAATGTGAGGGTTAGAGGCAGAAACCCCTCTGTGCGGTCAAAAATCTGCATAAAACTTTTGACTCCCCAAACACCTAACCTGACCAGAAGCTTATCGATACTCTTGACTAGAAGTCTTATTGAGAACATAAACAATCGATTAACATGTATTTTGTAGGTTACATGTATTAAATCTGAATTCTTACATTAAACTAGAGAAAAAAATATCAGAAAGAGAAAATATATTTACTATTCACTAAGTGGAAGTAGATCATCAATCATAAAGATCTTCATCTTCATTACCTTCACATTGAATAGTCTAAGGAGGAGGAAGAGGAGAGGTTGGTTTTGTTGAGGGGTGGCAGAGGCAGAAAAAAATCCACATTGTAAGTGAACCCATACAGTTCAAACCTGTATTGTTCAAGGGTCAACTCTGTGTGTGTGTGTGTGTGTGTGTGTGTGTGTGTGTGTACAGGGACAAACTGTTAAGGTAAATTTATCTAGGATCCACAGGGAAGTGGGTCTATTTTTGAGTCTCCTCAAACTTTTTTTCAGAGCTTGTAGATATTTTTCCCCAGAAGTTAATTTATACCTTAAGTTAAAATTTATATGGAGGCTTGGGGAGGATTTAAGAGTAAGTATTGCCTCTTCCTAAATTCTGTGTGATGATTTCTCATTCTGCTTTTGCTATTTGTATCCATTTTATATTAAATCCAGTGATGTACTGAGCTGTAAATGCAAAAATGATGCTTTTGGTTTAACAACGTAAGTTGTATTACGTGAGGCTAAGATGGATTATTTGCATCCAGTGTTCCTGTGAATCCTAGTGCAGCATCCACAGGAGTTCTGGCCAGCAGCCGTGGGCAGTGAGAAACCACAGAGAAATGATGTAGTTCCCTATCCTCACCAATACAGCGTTCGAACTAAAATTGACCAACCACCTATTGCTTTTTGGAGAAAAGATTGAAATCTACTGAGAAAAAAAAAATGCAGACAGATAGAAAATTTATAACTGTTCAAAATAAAACTCATCTAAATTTATTTGACCCTTAAAAAAGACTACCATAAGATAAGAAAACATTAAGAACACATGGATAAATCTGGGAATGTTACCAAAGTTGAAAAAGTTAACTGAATTAAAAATAATAAACTTTCACTTAGAAAAACAACTTCTTAACTCAATGTTTCCCCAGTTTGAATAATGTATGAAACTTCTTTGAGGGAAAATACTAGAAAAGCAAATATTACTTAAATTCTTTTACTAATATTATTTATATATGTACTGACATAAAAATGGGTATAAATACCTTCTATATGCTTTTATACAGCTAAAATACCTAAGCAATTTTTCAGTTAAATTATAGCAAAATGACAAAACCAATGAAATTATATTTTAAAATATTAAATTAGTGTGATAATTTAAGTAATTATTTGTTTAATTTGCTTATTTGCTTAGATTTAAAGCAAATCAGTAAGGTTAGTTTAATGGAAAACACACCCACATAGATGCTTTAGAACCTGATGGATCACCATTTGGGTCTTTGTCATTGTTAATGTTACTTATTTTTAGACAATTCTCTTTACACACTGGTGAATTATTGTGATTAACCAATAAATTTAATAAAGCACTACAAGTTACTTTTTTGTTTTTTTTTGGAGACAGGGTATCACTCTGTCGCCCAGGCTGGAGTGCAGTGACACTATCTTGGCTCACTGCAACCTCTGCCTCCCGGGTCCAAGTGATTCTCATGCCTCAGCCTCCCAAGTAGCTGAGATTACAAGTATGCACTCCCACTCCCAGAGGCGGGTTTCACCATTTTGGTCATGCTGAACTCAAGCTCCTGACCTCAAGTGATCCACCTGCTTCGGCCTCCCAAAATGCTGGGATTACAGGCATGAGCCACCGCACCCAGCCAACAAGTTACAAAAATTGATGATAATGTTTCAATATCGTTTAACAAAAAAGTCTTCATTGCTGATTTAATATGAGGCTGACTGCCAGCTTTGCCAGCTTGTTAACTGCAGAAACAGAACCTATGAAACCATAATTCACAGTAGGAACATGGAACAGCTATGATGCAAGCTATTCTGAGTTAGACATGCATAGACTAGGGATAGGCTTTATCTTATGGTAGAATCATTTGGATACAAGGAATAGAACCAATTCAACCTGGTTTCAGCACAAGCAAGGGGCTCTACCTCTGTTCTCTTAGTGGGGGAAGGGATGTTGGAATCAAGAACTGGAAAGTTGTTAGGTTTGAGGTAACTATTCTATCTCTCTTTCTTCTCTCTCTCTCTCTCTCTCTCTCTCTCTCTCCCCTCCCCACCCCCGCCCACCATATCTCCTCTCTCTCTCACTCTCCCTAAGTCTGTCTCTATATGTCTCTCCCATTTCTGTGTGTGTCTGTCTCTCTTTGCCTCTGTTGCTCTTTGCCTGTTCTTGTCTCTACCTACCATGCCACAAGGTCTTATCTCTGCTTCTAGCTTCGTATCTCTATTGTTTTTTGTCCATGGTGTCCAAATTTATCCATTTACATGTGAGTCGATGGCTGCTACTTCCAGTTCTGGCTTAACATCCTTTATAAATTCAAATGCTGACAAGGGAGAATCCCTGTGTCCCAATTTCAAATTTTAGGAGAGGGAATCTGGTTGGCTAAATGTAGACAACTGATCTCAAGCTGTGGCTGGTTTTCAGTGAGTGTCACATGGGCGGCTGCACACTTAGCAGTGGCTATGATCAGTCTCTATGAGAAGGACATAGGAGTTACAGAAAACATATCTATTTACATGTGTAATAAGGGCCTAAAACATCAGCTTTTCCTAAAAACTATTCATTAAGGTACTTGAAATATCCCATTGATTTTGACTTTAAAGAGAGTGTCCAAAAACTGAGCCAGCAAATTATAGTACAGAACAAAAACAAAAGACATTTAAACACACGGAAAGAACGCCTGACATCTCCTAGAGAGAGGCAAGTGGTCTAAACCTCAAGGACTATTGTACCATTCCACCAAGAGAACACTCCTGAAGATACTCCCTTGCGTCACTTAAAAGGAGGACTGGAAAATAAGACTTTGAATATAAAGCCTAGCCAAAGAATAATGTGATTATTCCCAACACTTTTTATGAAAAAGGGGCATGGGTAGGAAGAATATTTACTCCTTAAAAACTAAACATGATATTATAAAATTCTTTTAAGATCATTGTCTTCTTTAGTACTGTTATTTACACACAGAAGTAATATAATCGTTTCAATCATAAAAAAGTTTTAAACTGAAGTTATGTCCTCATTAAAAAGTAACATTTATTAGACATAGGCAAAATTGGTGTAGAGTTTATGCACGGAGCTTATAATACTAAAGAGAAAAAAATGGGATTAAAATGTGTAAGAAAAACATAATCTTAACACTAAGTTTTAACAAGGACATTGAAAACCTGGGGACAATGAGTGGAGCTGTACAAATGAGGTACATCCTGCTGGAAAAGTTGGACTGAGTCTCTCTAAAAATAAGAAGGACAGTCTGGGAGAAAATGTTATATAAATATATGCAAAGAGTGGGAGTGGAAGAAGGAAGAAAAGTTGAAATGGGGGCACAGAGAGAGGTCACGGCTTTCATTTAGTGTTGACTAAGATGCTTGAGGAGTCGAGGGTTGCATGGCACAGTAACTGGAGTTTCGGAAGAACTTTCAAGAGACGAGAGATTGTGATTAAGGCAGCAAATGTGGTAAATTAGTTTGACAACAATATATAGCATAAATTGAATGATGGAGTGGACAGGGATTATAACTTTGCCCTGCTATAATTAGCATCTTGTTCATCAGCATTAAAACCCACCTAAAGGGTCCAAGACCTACAAATCTGCACAGTGTCCACTCCTTCAGCATTACCCAACCTACCAAAGCTGACCTCATATATCATCATGATCTTTACAATCGAAACTCCCCTCTCCTGAACTCTCACTCCTGGTTCCCTCTGACTGATTCCTGGTTCTCGCAAGAGGCCAGATCTCAGCTAAGCAGTCGATGAAAGGCATTCACTGCACCTCATGTCCATGCCCTAAATAAAATTCTCCTCTGCTACCAATGTGAGACAAACCCAAATGAGTCTCAAATTCTCACAGGGATAAAAGTGTCAAAATGATTCCTTGGAGGTCAGAAAGAAGAGAGATGATGGGGGCTACTAGGCACTTCAGGGAGGAGATGATGGGAAAACCTTGAGGTGATATGGGGGGTGGGGGAATGAGAATCATCATGGGAAAAAGCAATAGTGAGAATAAGATGTACACATGAGGGACACTTGAGAAAATAAAAAATAAATGGATCAAAGAGTCAGAGGAGAACAAAAATCCATCAAAGAAAGACAGAAAAGCAGATCCAAGGAAAGCAACAGAAAAACAAAGTAAGTAAGCTATAACTAGCATTACTACTGAAAATCCATGTTCCATCTGGCTCATCAGCAAAACATTAATAAAACTTAAGAGAATGAGAAGGGTAGAAACTTCTGCAAAGAAACCTAAGAAAAGATTTTTAATGATTTTGGATTTACTCCTCCTCTTTGCTAATCAATAAATGTCATCAAAATATTTGTTCTATTAAAATTATACAATCATATCATTTGCTTACATTTGGAAATGACCTACATTCTGAGATACATGGCTTTATGTCTATTAATAAACTATCCTACACATGTGACCAATAATTAGCCTACTACCGCTAAAGCTTCATAGCAGTGTAACGTAAATGATTTACCAATTTTCTAAGGGCAGCAAATCACAAGGATATTAAAGGAATTAATAATCTCACAATGATATAAACCCGAGTCTTCCTCCACCTTCTCATTAAATATAAACACAATGGCTGACTGCAGAGTGCTCCATAGGAGCTATGAGAAAAATCTTGAAGTCTGTGATCTTGTTTTCTCTGACAAAAGAAAGTACGAATAAAGGGGAATGATAAATATTTCTCAAGAACCATATGCATTCTTGGTTATGTCATTTATCTCTTACCTGGAGTTAAGTGCTGTCTCGGGTGGATTATATTCCTGGGTTACGCTCTCACCTGTGTGAGTGTCTTACAGGTAATATCTGATGAGTCCTTCTTGTACTTTTCAAGATTTATCTACAAGAAATGGAATGCTGAGAGCACTTTATATCTCTATCATTGTCACTGATAGTACCACATCGATACAGAATAATCATTAAAAAGCTTAGTTACATTTGCTTGACGAGCCCAGATGAAAGACTACGCCTACAAAACTGTTGACAGCTTTTACAAGGTTATTTCTTATTTTATTTTTATTTTATTTATTTTGTTCCACTACTTAAGAGTTGGAAACTTCTAGAAGAGTCCTGTGGGGATGGGAAGATTAATGTTCCCATTTTTGTTCAGATTTTTGTTCCCATCTTTTAGAAAATTCATCCAGGTAAGAATTTGATTGATTTGAGGTGCAATAGTCCATCATCTCCTCAAAGATACTGTGATGCTCAGGGCAGCCAGGTAGGCAGAGGGCTAGAGAGGCATTCAGGCAGCAAGAGGACACAGTCTATTGCTCCCGAGTGACTTTTATGTGATAGCTCCCATTTGTCCTGCTCAATCGTTTTCATCAGAAATATCGGAATGAAGATTTTGTTTTATTTTTGGTTATGTTGGTGTGGAATACTCCATATTGATATGAAATGCTCATTGTAGAAAAATTGAAACATAGAGATGAGCAAATACAATAAAATAAAAACAAGCCATAAACTCATCACCCAAATTAATCATCACACTAATTTTTTGGTAAATTCTTTTTCTGCCAGAATTTTTTCTTTGCATACTTTTTTAAACAAACATCGTTTTGTATTATTTGGTAAACTACTTTTTAAACTCAATAAGATATATTCCATGACAAATATATTCCATGTGAATAAATATTATTTCTATACTTTAATTGCAAATAGTTATATATCATATAACATATATAGATATCTAGATAAACAATCAGACATTAAGTTGACAGTAAAATTTTAAAAAATTAAAGAGCACAACATTAGTAATCTAGGGCTTTCAGGGAAAGAATTATTTCAGATAAATAAATTAGCAATCTACTAATACAGGAAATTGTATTAAGCAGAAAGATACAGAGATCTCACTATAAGTATGTCCTGATCTCAGTACAACAGGCAGATATTCATACATGGATAACAAAGAGATCCATATTTGTGGTTTTCTCCTTAAAATATTATACCCTATCCCCTTTTATTTTATTTTAATTCATTGTTAAGAGATAGGGCCTTGCCATGTTGCTCAAGCTGGTCTCAAACTCCTGAGCTGAAATGACCCGCCCACCTCAGCCTCCGAAAGTGCTGAGATTACGGGCAGGAGCCACCGTGCCCAGCTCCCTATCCCCTTTTAAACAATCATTTAACCATATCTGTATGAACTATAATCATTGACTATTATCCCATGTATCAACAGTCAGTCTGCTTTTTTATTTTGGGTTCACCACTCATTGTCACTGCTCAATAACTGCCCAATAGCTTTCTGGCTGCTTTTTCTAACTCCAATTCATCATGGAGTGAGAAGCTGAAGGTCTTAGCTTATTAATGAGTGCATATTAAATAAGGCCCAATAAATCTGTGAGGGAAGTATCTGAGTCAGTAAATATCATCCATTATTTTTATATATCATTTTCACTTATGTTAACTTACATGATAACATATTCATAAAAACTGTAGGTAATTATTAGGTATTTCATGCTTTTACAGAAAAGAAAACCAAGACTTGGAGAAATGAAATAATGTATTGAATGTCGCCTGGCTATAAAATTGTAGAGCAAGGGCTCAAACCCAATTCTTCTTATTCCAAACTGATTCTAAAAACTTTGTTAAAAGCAACTTTAGTTTTTTTTTCTTGCTTCTGCATGAAAAAATTATAATCCAGAGAAAAGCTTTCTAAAACATGTTTTATCAAACACAAATTATGCAATAAAAGAGGAAAACACTGGACCAAACAAACATTGCAGGACTCCTTGGTGATTGTAATATGCTAATGTGCTGCATAAGTCTCCAAAAGCAGCATTTTCATAATTGTTTGGACCTCCGAGATGATCCTGTGTAACACACACTCCTGCAGACTTCTAAGAAGTACATTACGGAAGATACTATCTGGCTGCGGGGCTGGGGGAAAGGGAGGCTCACCAGATGAGAGAAGAGAGACTTGATTATTAGTCTTTGCATTCATCTCTCATTTACAATTTGTTAATAGGACAAAGATTAAAAAGTAAATTCTGGAAAACTTGATGTTTAAGTGAATGATTATCTTTTGATAATATAGAAAATTATTTCTAATAAAAAGGATAGATAAATCTTTCAGGAGTAGCTACAGAATACTCCTATAAGCTACTGTTAACATTTAATCAGATGAAAGTGTAAATTCACAGAACACTCAGATATAAAATGGAAATTCTTAGGCTGGATTTGGAATGAAATCATGTGCTGTGACTGACTGCAGCACTGTTATACCGGAACCTTCCACTGAGATATGATACACTGTCCTGATATCTCAGTGATATCTTGTAACACAAAATTTCCATCTCATACTTTATTAATGACAACGATGAAAGAATTCTCACTGTAATTCAATATTTCTCATCTTTACAAGTTCCATACAATAAAAATATTTGAGAAATTCTTTAAAATTCAACAAATCATTTTTAATATAGCTAAATCTGTTTGCAGTTGGTTAAAATATTTTCATGAAATACCATCATTTTTTAAAATAACAAAGAATATCATTTTATAGCCTAAAAATTAAGAAATTCCCCACCTTTAAAATGGTGCCCAACTTGCCTTGTTGATATTCTGCATCACAGAAATCCTACTTTTGGCAACGTGTTGCCATCACAATCTGTAAGTGAGAATTTTGCTAAGCATTTTATATTTATTATCTTATTTAATACTTAAAACAGCCCAACAAAGTGAGTACACTAAAAATAATATCCAATTTTTAAATTTTCTGGATGAGGCAGAGCTAGGATTGGATGCCAGGCACCGTGACTACAAAGTTCCTTTACTTAACCCACCTTTCTCTGAGATGCTCATATTTAGTTAGTTATTTCATACATGTTCCTATTTAAGTCATTTTAGTAGTCATAGAAGGCTTAAAGGGAAAGATATATTTTCAATAAGATGCCGCTATTTCATTAGCAAGCTTCTCGGGACTACAAAATATCCCTTCATTCATTTGATACCTAACCTCCACTCTTCAATTAGAAGTCAAAAGACCATGATCTCATGATTTCTTTTCCCTTTTTGGCATTTCTGCTGTCTCATCAAGGCCTTTACAAATGGAACTTAAATTTGATCAACTGTAGTATAAGCAAAACACCAAATAAAAATCAATGAGGCATATATGCATGGCAAAGGAAGGCAGCTCTAAAACTCAAAACAGCTTCACCAGAAACCTCGTGGATACTCAACCTGCAATTTTTGCTTTTGTATAAATTAATTTTAATTCTAAAGCTGAGAAAAGGGAGAGGTAATCATATGACTAATTTGGCCTACAGTACAGGAGAAATTGGCAGTGGTATTATTAAAAAGTCTAGAAGCGCATCCTATCAATCAACCAAAACTTATTTATTAAATATTTACAGTCACCACCATTATGCCACAATGCTTAGAATCCCAGCCCTTGAGTTATCAGTTGTGGTTAAAGCACAGAGAATAAGAATATCTTAATGTGAATATATATTACCTGGAGAGAAAAGTGGCATTAACTCCTTGACAACCACTCTTACAGTAATGTTAATATAATACAGAACCCAAAGGAAATAGAATAAAATACAGGTTAACTATGACTGATTCTAGAAAGGTCACATCAGTGAAGTGGAGCTCTGTGAATCCAAAGATGTACCAGAGTTGTGGTGCTTAGTTCTAGAAGGTAGCATCAATATACTAGCTATGTACTAGATACAAAGAAAATGAAAGAAAAGATATTGTTGAGGTAGAATATTGGGGCCAAGACCCCAAGCTTATCTGCAACTCATGAGAGGTTTTTTTTGTTTGTTTGTTTTGTCCTCCAATTGTCTGTGTTAGTTGGTGACTTATTTATAACGCGAAATGCATTCTGTCATCTGAAGCTGAGGCCCCACAAGTAGAAAAAGGTCCCTCCCCATTCAATGTAGGAAAAGGCCAGAAGTATATTACATAAAACTAGTATTATACATATGCAAAACTCCTGTTCTAAGAGAATTACAAAGGAACATACATGGATTTTCTGGTATCCTCTCATCTACAAAAGCTCTCATCTTCCAACATAGCATGTTCCCTATCCAGTGGTTCAACTGGTTCTCTAAAGGGAAAAAAACATTTTATATAAATATTACTGCTTTAAGAATATGTAGTGCCAAATTTAGAAAAATAATGATAAGATATTTAAGATACAATAATCTTCACTGTGTATTCCATACCACTAACTTCAGTGTGACTTTCTGTTTCTTATAGTGTAGTGATAGTGGATTTTACTATCAATTTCTTTTTCATTCTATCCTCAACCATAGGACCACTAAATCGGACTGTATATAAATGCTTAATTATGATCTCATTAGAAAAAATGTCACTCATATCATTGACAAATGAGTACAGTTCTGATATCAATGTTTTTGATATTTTATTTTACATTAAAGAGACTTCAATGAAACAACAAAGATACATGTCAGATTTCACTCAGCTTTCGATGATGTGTGCAACTACTTTGCTAAATTATATGAGTTTTCCAATACCAGAAGAATATTTTCTTACATTTATGTGCTACTTCCAATGTAACAGCTATAAACAAAACACAATTTTAAGATTAATCCATATTGTTAATTTTTGTCCATAATTTTAAAGTCTAGATAATGAAGAAAACAATAATTTATAGCATTCATGACTTTTATAGTATTAATATTTCCATCATGATCAATTTCAAACTGCCCACACCAGACTCAGAAGAGCAGCACACCATTATAAGACATACGTATAATACATACAGACACAATAGATGTAAATAACACCAATAGCATAGATAAGAGTAACATGCAGTATGACAGGACAAGTCTTGAGTATTTATTACCTTTGTTTTAACATAATGTTCAATTTGTTTATATAATTTAAGTTTAACGGCAAAATTGCTGAAATTTTGTCAGTTCTTGCGAGCCTGTGTGAGCTGACTCCAGCATTTCAATGCCTCTGTCCCTCCTAGTTGCCAGAACAGTACACTTCCCCGTATTAGTCTTTCTAGATGTGTTTCCTCAGTTGTAGGATTATTTTAGAAATTCCCTACTACAACTTGTTTGGTTTTAAGATTCTCATTATTATTTCCTGAAATGAAATGCAATATAAGAGATAACCAAGGGACGTAAAGGAGGGTGGTCAATTATCCATTAAAGAGAAAACTACGAGACAATGAAAGGAACATAGGATTTGGAGTCAGAAGACCAAGACCTGGGTATGAGACTTAGTCCTATTATCTTAAATGTATCTTTTAAATTTTGACCTTCAGGATTCTTATCTGTAAAACATAGCTAATAGTCACTTACTTTGCAAGTTTTTTTAATGAAAAATACATGAGAATAGCCATGAACTTTTTTACAATTAAAAATTACAATATAAAATAAAACATCTTATAATATGCTATTCTTTTATATGAGTTTAACCTTTCAGAACTCTTTTTGATAGAGAAAACAGTCATGTATTAGATTTTAGTCGCTACCTTATTACAACTAACAATTTGTGATTAAAGGCATTTTTCTGGTTTGAAAAAAATCTTTTATCTATTACAAAATAGGTAGATTTGGGTATGAATAGTTACATTAAAGGAGATATCAAGTGTACTCAACTAAGTCCAGGAATGACATTCAAGAGACCAGGATTTTACTCGTTCAGCAAAACTTGTGACACAATTTGCAATTTCTCTGAGGCTAATTTTGTTTATCTTTAAACTGCAATGATTGAGCAAAATAATCTGATGTTCTAAGTCTAAATTTGATGATAGTTTCTTTACCACCTCATTAAAATTTCCTTTTAAATGCTAGTACTTATTTAAGTGGTAATTTATAAACCTACAATTCCTAGCTTTTAGAGTCTCATTCTCACAGTCAGCTCTTATGTAGTGTGTTAGTCTGCTCACACTGCTGTAACAAAATACTATAAATTGAAGAGCTTATAAACAACAGAAATTTATTTCTTATAGCTCTGGAACCTGGGAAGTCTAAGATCAGGGCACCAGCAGATTCTATGTCTAATGAGAGCCTGCTTTGTGGTTTATAGACAGTGCCTTCTCACTCTGTGTTCACATAATGGAAGGGTAGTGGGTTGTCTCTTGGGCCTCTGTTATTAAGGCACTAATCTCAATCATGAGGGCTCTGCCCCTGTGACCTAATCCCTCCCAAAGGCCCCATCACCTACTTCTATCACTTTGAAGGTTAGGATTTTAACACTGAATCTGGAGAGGACACTGCACTCAGACCATAGATGAAAGGAACATGGTTGAAATAGGCCATTTCTTTACAGAGGAACATTCCACAGTTCCTTTGTTATTCTAGCTACACAGTGGCACATATTCTGCTTTTAAGTCACAGGGATGTATAGAGAAGGGACATGGAAGTAGACAGAAAATTTTAAAACCAAAATTTGAGAAGCCACTTTCTGAGATAAAAACATAAAACTTTTCTGAAGATATAACACAAACGAAACATGAATTCTGATTTTTCTATGCCTTAGTGTTTTGCCCTTAAGAAGATACCAAATCCAAGAAGTTAAGAATGTTTAGAAACACTTTCTTGTTTGTTTTTATCCTTTTAATACGTACCTCCAAGTCTAAGTTCTGATGTCTCACCTCTAATTGGTCCTTAGACTTGCTGCTTCCTCCTAATAGGCCTGTCCCCTAACCCCTGAGCTTCCATACTCCAACTCCCCGGCCCACAACAGAATATGTGCTTCCAATTTAGGTAAAAATAAAACTATAGCAAATAAATATATAACCTTCAACACAAGTAAGAATCATTTTACGTATAAGTGAATGTGACAACTGCCTGCTTGTTACAGGGTCAGGTGAAGAAGTAAAAATGCCCCCTGGGTTAATTCCTGAGATGATGTGAGTCCTTCCTGGAACTTATTTATTACACAGTAAAGAAGAGTAGGATGTTCTTTCTGGAATTTTTTTTGGGGGGAACTTAAAATATAAACCTCGATCACCGACAAGGTGGCACTTTGAGATTAAGCCATGGGAAATCGAGCATGATTTACAAATACAGCAGTCTAAGAATAACAGCCTTCCTGCCATCTGTGATTGGCATCATTATTATAGACTCTATTATAATCTTACCTCATTGTCCAACGAAGCTATTCATTCAGTGACTAAGCTCATGTCAAAGATCAGGCAGAGTTTACTTACTTGCAGAAAAAAAACGCTTTTGAAAAACACAATCTCATTGCACAGACAGAACCAAGAGTGTCTATGACATGGTGCAAGGTGCTTATGATATAAGGTGGCAACAAATGAAGTCAAAACAGAAATACCAGCTGAGAAGGTGTTTAATCTTCAAGGTGTGAGGTATTATATTCTAGCACTCTCTCTGACTGATATCAGACATGCAGGGAAAAACGAACTAAAACATATGGGAAAAGTGCACTTGTGTCCCTTTGATGTCTGTGTTGGCAAAGCACCTCAGCGTTCACATCCAGTCTTTAATCAAACAGCTGAAGTTCCTGGTTTGTAAATAAAGGACACTAAGAGATGGCTTTGTAATGTCTGTAGCACACACAAAAATGTAACTTCAATGGATGCCTGAAACCACTCATCTCAACATACACACACACACACACACACACACACACACACACCCCTCTTAGAGGTATCTTGTAAGGAACTCCATACCTGCTTCTACCACGGCCTGCAATTTTCAAATAATTTTTATTGTGAAAACTAATGAATTCCTACAAACCCTTCAACACTCCTTTCTTTTCACCATGAAAGAGAGAGATAATACAGCAGAATGTCCATATATTTAAATGTTGATAGAAGTTGGAGTCCCTCTTTCCCATAAGGAAGAAACTAAAGGCCATAAACACATTGTTAATAAAACCAATACAGGTCTCTACACAAGGAATGATCAATGAAATGCACAACTAGCTTTCAGCAGAAGTCAGAGACAGACGTAGTAGCATCAAGCAAAAACAAGAACAAAAGGACAGATTTTGTCAATGATTCAGGCACTTCCAAAAGTGTCCTGACCTCCAAATCCTTAAAGGGAATAAGGGCCTGCCAGAGACCCAAAGTAAAGAGGATACTCTTGACACCAGAAAATCCAATCTTCATGTGCTTGCTTCCAGGTGGCTCATTCTGAGAACCACACAGCTCAGGGTGTGCAGACAGCAAGTCCTCTACCCTCAGTAATGATGCTCACATGAGCTTCCACCCTCCTCTGGACCTCATGCCATCTCATAACTAAATAATGGGTGAAACCTAGAAGACAATGAAATGGATCTGTGTTTTGTAGGCTGGTCTGTTCCATTCACCCAAGAAAGATGTGTAGAATTTTAGGAACTAAGGATTAAAACAGAAATTTGAGATACCAATAAGAGAATTTCTTAAGGACTCTTCAGACTGTGGTGGTGGTCCTGCTTTGGCCTCAGCCCACTACTTACATTCAGTGAGAACATGCAGTTGTTACTGATGGTCCAAATTTGGGCCACTGTGAATTTTAAGAAAACTCGTCCTTCCTTGAGCTGACATCTGGTTCCCTGGTTCCCTGTGTTTTATATCTGGAGATTCTGGCTGATCTAAGAGACAGAGAAAGAGAGAGACAAGATGCATTTTTTAAGAGATCATAAGTCAACTCTTATAGTTTTTAGTTTGAAAAAGTTTTTAATATTAACATCAAGTATATCAACACCCAATTTTTAGGACATGATACATTTTTTAGAAAATTTTCAGTCTCGGCCAGCCGCGGTGGCTCACGCCTGTAATCCCAGCACTTTGGGAGGCCGAGGCGGGTGGATCACGAGGTCAGGAGATCCAGACCATCCTGGCTAACACGGTGAAACCCCGTCTCTACTAAAAACACAAAAAAATTAGCCAGGCGCGGTGGCGGGCGCCTGTAGTCCCAGCTACTCGGGAGGCAGAGGCAGGAGAATGGCGTGAACCCAGAAGCGGAGCTTACAGTGAGCCAAAATCACGCCACTGCACTCCAGCCTGGGCGACAAAGTGAGACTCCACCTCAAAAAAAAAAGAAAAAAAAAAAAGAAAATTTTCAGTCTTTTAGTGTGGTACCATTCATATTAACTATTATTTCTTAAATATTACTGAGGGAAATTCTGCAACTGTGTTTGTAAATCCTTTCAGTAAACTATAGGATAATTTAATTAAAATTAAGATGATTTCTTGTAAAAGAGATTAGCATATTTCAGACTTTAATTCTACTTTTTCAGCTGGAAAAGTAACTTTCCTGCTTTTGAATATGGAAGAAAAAAGGTCAAGTGGAGTTATATCGTTCATCCAAGTGATACAGCATCTAGTGAAATAGTGGGCTTGTCTCTTCCGTGTTCATCTTGTCCCTCTGTAGCGTCTTTTTCACAATTCCCTGCTCATTTTCATCTGTTTTGATGTTCTTCTAGACATCTGCCACTTTTTCAATGCATGTAACAAGGCCCTCCTCATTCCAACATTTGAGTCCTTTAAAACTTGAATTAATCACGTATCCTGTAAAGTGCCATTGATTTCTTTGTTTCTCTTTCTTTTATTTTTTTCCTAAAAATAATTAGTGATTTTACTCTCAGATTGTCACATGCTTATTTATAAGACCTAATCTCCCTTTAAGAGTATCTGGTTTTATGATGTGCCTATTTCTTTTTTGTCAGCCTTGGGAGCCCAGCTTCTATGAAATCTAGAGGTATCCTTGACTAGGACTACTATAATCTCTTTACTTTTGTTTTATGCATCCTAAGACATTTTCACCCAAGATGCTTATCTTTTACACAACTCAAAAATTGCTTTATTTCATCCTACCAATAAAGTCTTAACAGGGCTCTGTGTTATGACTCTCTATCTTAGAATTGTCACGTGAGAGGGCTTCATGAAGATGCATATTAATCCTACCTGTATTTGAGTTAAAAAATGAAGTCAGACTTTTTCTGATGGACAGTAAATCTGTTTGGCTGATTGGTTTGAAATGATGATGGGCTTTGCCAAATAGGAAATGATAAATATTTTCCATAAATTAATCCTGTAGTCCTGAGATTTTGACAATAGTTTAATTAAAGTGCATGAAAAGAAAGCATTTAATCAAAACTATTGCAGTTATTAGTAGATGCATACCAAAATTAATAAAAGTTATTGAATACATCTCAACAAAGCATTTTTAATATACTTCCTATAAATTGAGCAAGAAAATAACCCTAATAACAGGGTGACAAATCATTTTGCAAATCAGGATCCAAATGGAAGGGAACTTAAATGAATTGTCAGCTGATAGATAATTAAAATATTTTTGATGATATATCACTAGAAGAATTTTTGGCACATAACTTGGAAAGAGTTCAAATAATTGAATGACATTGTTCTACTAAAACTCCTTCCATTTCTATCTACTTATTTATGATAACAAGCTTTCTCAGTGCTTACATATATATAAAATATAAAAATATGAATATAATTGACTTTGAATCTCACCTCAACCTGATAATAATTAATATTTGTCCAGGAATAGGCTATTCTTTTTACTAAGGGATTCATTTTCAGTATGGTTTACTTTTTACCTTTAATAAGTATTTATCAAAATTTATATTATGTTGTTTTGATCAATTATGTACTACTAATAATTTTCATAACACTAAATATGGAAGAAATTTAGAATCTTATTGTCAGAAAACTAAAAATAATTAAATTTTAACATACGTATATTTTTGTTGCAGAGATATATGATAGATGACCAATAAAATACTTTCAGAAATATAAAAGTATATTGCATTAGGATAAAAGTTTACAAGAGAAATATGGAAATATGAGTTCAAAGAAGAAAACAAAGACAAATTCCCAACTCCTAAGAATTTCTTTATGTATTTTTAAATAAATGCTAACATGGGTGTCTTGAATCACAGGATTTCAGAACTGGAAAAAAAAATTAAAGGTTAACTGTTAAAATGCTCCTCGTGCTTATTTGCCTTATTACTCCAAATAATTCTGAACAATTTTGTACGTCTTCAAACACTCGATTGACTTCTGATTTTTTGTATATTGAGTGTAAATGGTTACCAAAGATACAATTTCTGGGGCAATATAAATATTAACATTTAAAATTCAAAAAAACAATTATATTACTTTTTAAAATATAGCCCATGGGAATCCAAACGCCAAGACAATTTGACACTACCATCATCTCTGTCCTTCATATCTTAGGTGTACCCCTGCACTACCACTTCTCTTCTCCTATTATCCTCTTCTGAATGCTTCTCTCATTCTGCAGCTATCAAGGGGTTTTCATAGAGTCAAAATTTTTCTAAACTTATTTTTTAAACTCTATTTTTTTTTTGACTGAAACTTTTTATAGATCTATCATAGTTGTACATATTTGGGGGGAATATGTGATATTTTTATATGTATACAAGAAGTAATGATCAAATCAGGGTAACTGGAATATTCATCACCTCAAACATGGATGGATCTTCAGTCCCATCCCTTCACAAAGGCCAGATTCTTACAGTCTTCATTTTATAATAAGCATATGTATAAAGACATCTACTGCAGGCATTAAATGTACAGGAAAGGCACTTGCACTAAATCATATATAAGTAAACACCAGAATAATAGAGAAACTATATAGTGTCTGGATGATTGATTTTTTTTAAAAAGTTCCTCCTAACATGGTTCAACAGCTGATCAAATATTTACAACCTGGTATATTGACTGTCCTTGAACAGTATAATCTATTCCTCAGTTACCGTTAGATCAGAACACTCTTAATATTTTGTTTGGTTCTTTAGCTAATACATGTTGACATTTACTGGAATTAAAACAAAGAAGAACAAGGTTGCCAAAGACTCTTATATATTGTCCAACCCTTTATCCCAAATCTTTCCTGGTTAACATGCTCAACTGACTCATGGTAGCCCTATATTGAAAGGGTAATTCTGCTGGAACCAGATTGTGTGCCCTTTCAAAACATTGGTCTACAGGTGAGAATGTAAACAAGTCAACCTCTGGTGATACAGCTAAAAATGGAGATAGTTGCAAATGGAATGGAACCAATAAGATAACTTATCTTCCTCATCCACCAAGAATATTTACTTGCTGCAATTCCACCATTTTTCTTCTGTTTGCTGAAAATCTCCTTCATTTAGGCATGAAGATAATGAGTAGTGAAAAACAACGATTGGAAATCCCATACCTGTGCTCTGGGTCTGTGCCTGCCTGTAACCAGCTGTGAGTCCATAAAAAGCCATACCTTCCATGGATTGTAACACAAAGATGACTGAGACCTATCTCTCCTAAAATTTTGTATTATTAGGAATGTAAGCATTCATAAATGATCTTTTTCTCTTTGGCATATATAACCAAATCAAATGCTAAGCCTATAGAAATCACACATAAATGTATGCAACACACTTATATACAGGCCCTGTATTTAGTGTTAAAGCCAATCTTCCTCCTCTCTAGTGTTAAGGAGATTGGTCTCCACATAATATCCTACATGACCCACTGATGAGTAACTACATAGAACTCAGAGAAATATTGAATTAAAGTGGTATAATTTATTTAATCAACTATGTGAAACTAAAATATGATTATTTTCAAATGCAACACCCATTTCCATAGACATCTCTTGCATTTTTCTTCCTAAACAAACTTTACATTACTCCAACTCAGCAAACTCACCTTGAACATCTTCTTGGTTCAATCGTATCTATGTTCTCAAGGAGTTCTGCCAGGATTCATTGTTTTGGCTACTACCTAACCCTGTTGTCACAGATGTCATCTTTCTTACCTTACATCAAATCACTCCTCTTCTTTTTGATAAATCTGCAAAGTGCCTTTTACATTCAATCATAAAAAGAGATTTAATCTTCACAACTAACAAATATGTATGTTACAGACAAGAACGAGGAGATTTTTGTCATTCTTCCAATTTTTTCACATAATCTGGTTTTATTCACTATAACCAGTTTATTTAATACAGATTTCTTGGTGATTAAATAGAAAACTTTCTTTTTTTTTTTCTTAGATGGAGTTTTGCTCTTTCACCCAGGCTGGAGTTCAATGGCAAACAGTGGCATGATCTCAGTTCACTGCAACCTCCGCCTTCCAGTTTCAACCAATCCTCCTGCCTCAGCCTCCCGAGTAGCTGGACTACAGGCATGCACCACCATGCCTGGCTAATTTTTGTATTTTTAGTAGAGATAGGTTTCACCATGTTGGCCAGGATGGTCTCAAACTCCTGACCTTGTGGTCCACCCACCTCAGCCTCCCAAAGTGCTGGGATTACAGGCATGAGCCACCACGCCTGGCCAATAGAACACTTTCTAATAACTTGTTTGAAAATCTTATTCAAATACATTACTAATTGAGTCTTTTAATTAGTCTGAGACATAAAAAGGCAAATGTAATCTTCATTTTATAGATGAAGAAGGAGAGGCAAGAAGATGCAGAAATATAAGCTTCAGTATATCCCAGGATGCCAGAAACATTAACCCCATTAACATTTGCTGCATCCTCCCACTACTAAATACTGTGCTTGTTGTAGTTTCATCTTCTTTCTAAAATCAGCCCAACGTCAGTACCTATTTTCTGTAAATCTTTTTATTCCAAACTTATTTGATTTGCTAAGTAAACGTTAATCAGCTTCTACTACCACATGTGAGACTCTAGGGCTACAATGCTGTACAAAAGCGATGTGGTCCCTGATCTCATGGAGCCTGGATCAGAGGAAAAAGACATTGTTTGAATAATTCAGAAAGCAAATGGATATTACAATTCTGACAGTGCTGGACAGTAGAAGTACTCGGTGCTATCAGACCCTGTACTTAGAAGATTGGAGATACTCAGAGGAGTTAGGGGAGGCTATTCTGAAAACAGGACACTTGAGCTCTGGTTAAACAATGAGGCAGAGTATACTAGATGATAAGAGATGGAGAGAGGAAACAACATGTGCAAAGGCTGTTACTGAGAGGAAACCTGGAAAGTGGGGAGTGAGGGAAGAAGCCCAATGTGAAGGGAATCCAGACACTATAGAAGAGCAAAATTTGAGATGAGACCTGAGAAGAATTAGGGACCAGGCTTTGTACAGTTTTAGAGCCAAAGTTAAGGAGTTCTGCCTTTATCCAAAAAGCAATGGAACTGTATCATTTCATTTATAAGAAATGTACTGAGTAGGCAGATACATCGAGACAGAAAGTAGAGGTCAGGGGCTGAGGGGAGCTGAGAGAATGGAGAGTGACTATTAATGGGTAGGAGGATTCTTTGGGGATGATGAAAATATTCTAAAATTAGATACTAATGATGATTACAAAATTCTGTGAATATACTATAAACCACTGAATTATATACTTTAAAAGGGTCAATTTTATATCACATAAACTTTGTCTTAATAAAGTTTTATTACAAATTAGAAATGGGAATGCATAAAAGATTTTAAGAAGGGAATTCCCCAAATAGACACAATAAAAAATGATAAAGGGGGCCAGGCGCAGTGGCTCATGCCTGTAACCCCAGCACTTTGTGAGGCCAACGCAGGCGGATCACCTGAGGTCAGGAATTCAAGACCAGCCTGACCAACATGGTGAAACCTAGTCTCTACTAAAAATACAAAATTAGCCAGGTGTAGTGGCGCATGCCTGCAATCCCAGCTACTTGAGAGGCTGAGGCAGGAGAATCACTTGAACCCGGGAGGTAGAGGTTGCGGTGAGCCGAAATCACAACATTGCACTGCACCTGGGGCAACAACAGTGAAACTCCATCTCAAAAGAAAAAACATGATAAAGGGGATATCACCACTGACCCTACAGAAATACAACCAGCCATCAGAGAATACTATAAACAACTCTGTGCAAATAAACTAGAACATCTAGACAAAATGGATAACTTCCTGAACGCATAAACCCTCCCAAGACTGAACCAAGAAGAAGTTGAATCCCTGAAGAGACCAATAACAAGTTCTGAAATTGAGGCAGTAATAGTCTACCAACCAAAAAAAGCCCAGGAAAAGATGAATATATGGCTGAGTTCTACCAGAACTACAAGGAAGAGCTGATACGTTTTCTTCCCTGATGAACACTAATGCAAATATTCTCAATAAAATACTGGAAAACCAGATACAACAACACATCAAAAAGCTTATCCACCGTGATCGAGTCAGCTTCATCCTGGGATGCAAGACTGGTACAACATACACAAATCAATAAACATAATTCATCACATAAACAGATCTAAAGACAAAACTCACATGATTATCTCAATAGATGCAGAAAAAGCCTTTGATAAAATTCAACATCCCTTTATGTTAAAAACTCTCAGTAAACTAGGTATTGAAGGAACATATCTCAAAATACTAAGAGCCATTTATGACAAACCCAAAGCCAATATCATACTGAAAGTGGAAAAGTCAGAAGCATTCCCCTTGAAAACTGGCACAAGACAAGGATGACCTCTCTCACCACTCCTATTCAAAATAGTATTGGAAGTCCTGGCCAGGGCAATCAGTCAAGATAAAGAAATAAAGGGCATTCAAATAGGATGAGAGGAAGTCAAATTGTCTCTGTTTGCAGATGAAATGATTGTATATTTAGAAAACCCCAACATCTCAGTGCAAAAGCTTCTAAAGCTGATGAGCAACTTCCACAAAGTCTCAGGATTCAAAATCAATGTGAAAAAGTCACAAGCATTCCTATATACCAACAACAGGCAAGCAGAGGCTAAATCATGAATGAACACCCATTCTCAATTGTTACAAAGAGAATAAAATTCCTAGGAATACAGCTAACAAGGGAAGTGAAGGATCTCTTCAAGGAGAACTACAAACCACTATTCAAGGAAATCAGAGAGGACACAAACAAATGAAAAAACATTCTATGCTCATGGATAGGAAGAATTACTATTATGAAAATGGCCATACTGCCTAACATAATTTATAGATTCAATGCTATTCCCATTAAACTACCATTGACATTCTTCATGGAATTAGAAGAAACTATTTAAAAATTCATAGGGAACCAAAAAAGATCTCATATGGCCAAGACAATCCTAAGCAAAAAGAACAAAGCTGGAGGCATCACATTACTGGACTTCAAACTATACTACAAGGCTACAGTAACCAAAACATCATGGTACTGAAAAAAAAAAAAAAGGAAACACATAGACAAATTGAACAGAATAGGGAACTCAGAAATAAGACTGCACATCTACAATCACCTGATCTTCAATATACCTGAATAAACAAGCAATTGGGAAAGGATTCCCTATTTAAATAAAAGTGAAGTAGCTATTAACGAATCTCCTAACTACCCCAGTTTGTAAGGAAAAACAAAAGTCTTTATAAAATTAAAAATAAAAATGTAATTATCTGTATCTTTATTACTTTAACCTATTTTACTTTTCTATATTTCCTACATATACAAGTATTATTCATTGTTCCAAGCAATGAACATAATATATTTTCTCCAAATAGCAATTTTTTATATTCATAATTATTCAGCTCTGTTGCTAAACATGTAGTTCCACTTAGTTTTTTTTCCTTCTTGCTACTCTGGTTATTATAATAAATACTGTATTTTTGAAGCAAACAAAAAATGATGCTGGGAGAACTGGCTAGCCATATGCAGAAAATTGAAACTAGACCACTTTCTTATATCTCATATAAAAATTAACTCAAGATGGATCAAAGACGTAAATGTAAAATCCCAAACTATAAAAACCCCAGAAGAAAATCTAAGCAATACCATTCAGGACATAGGCACGGGCAAAGATCTCACGACGAAACCATCAAAAGTAATTGCAACAAAAGCAAAAATTGACAAATGGGATCTAATTAAACTAAAGAGCTTCTGTATAGTAAAATAAACACCATCAGAATGAACAGACAACCTACAGAATGGGAGAAAAATCTTTGCAATCTATCTATCTGATAAAGGTCTAATATCCAGAATCTACAAGGAATTTAAACAAATTTACAAGAAAAAAAACAAACCCATTAAAAAATGGCAAAGCACATGAACAGACACTTCTCAAAAGAAGACATGTATGTATGTGGACAACAAACATACGAAAAAAAAGCTCAACATCACTAATCATTAGAGAAATGCAAATGAAAACCACAATGAGGTATCATCTCATGCTGCAGGACAGTTATTAAAAAGTCAAGAAACAACAGATGCTGGCAAGGCTGTGGAGAAATAAGAGTGCTTTTACACTGTTGGTGACAATGTAAATTAGTTCAACCATTGGGGAAGACAGAATGGCAATTCCTCAAAGACCTAGAACCAGAAATACCATTTGACCCAGCAATCTCATTAATGGGTATATACCCAAAGGAATAGAAATGATTCTACTATAAAAATACATGCACATTTATGTTCATCGCAGCACTATTCAATAGCAAAGATATGGAGTCAACCCAAACACCCATCAATGATAGGCTGGATAAAGAAAATGTGGTACATATACACCATGGAATACTGTGCAGCCACAAAAAGGAACAAGCTCATTTGCTTTACAGGGACATAGATGAAGCTGGAAGTCATTATCCTCAGCAAACTAACACAGGAACAGAAAACCAAACACCATATGTTCTCACTTATAAATGGAAGCTGAACAACGAGAACACATGGACACAGGGAGGGGAACATCCCACACTGGGGCCTATTAAGGGGGTGGGAGGAGGGAGAGCATCAGGATAAATAGCCAATGCAGTGGGGCTAAATACCTATATGAGGGGTTGATAGGTGCAGCAAACCACCGTGGCACACGTTTACCTATGTAACTTAACCTGTACATCCTGCACATGTATCCCAGAACTTAAAATAAAACAAATTAATTTAAAAAAAAAAAAGAAGAAGAAGAAGAAGGGGATCATATTGGACTTTTGAGAGGATCACTCTGGCTTCAGTATAAAAAACATATTTTTTTAGAGTGGAGAAAAAAGACTATTTTTAACAATCCAAATGAAAGAAATTTAGAAAAAAAAAAAACCGATAGGAACACTGTTATAAGTATCAAACACAAATGAAAAGGAGATGTCAAAGTATGGCCCTTAAAACTCAGAGTTGAACAAGGGAATGGAAGTTGGTACCATTCATTGAGTTGGTATTGTGAGAAAATGATCAAATTTTGAGAAGGGGGTAAATGTTGAGTTCAATTTTTTATTACCTTGAGTTTGAGGCTCACTAGAGAGATATCAAATAAGAATTGGATACATGAATCTGGAACTGACAGTAATGTTTTTAGTAAAGAGAAAATGTATGAGTCTTCTGCATATAGGTTAAAATAACAGTCATGGACATAAGTGAAACAGCCTGGAAAAAGAATATAAGGTGAAAAGATATCATAGTCCATTTGGAGTGCTATAACAAAATATACCATAAACTGGATAGCTTATAAATAACAGATATTTATTTCTCACAGTTCTAAAGGTGGGAAAAATCAAGATTAAGGCACTGGCAGATTAATGTCTGTGTAAGGTCCATGTTCTAGTTCTCACACAATGCCATCTGGCTGTGTCCTCACATAGTTGAAGGGGCAAAGGAGCTCCCTTCAGCCTATTTTATTAGGGCAGAAATAAAATAGTATCCTGCTAGTTAATCACTTCCCAGAAGACCCTACTTTCTAAGACAATCACGTTGGGGTTTAGGATTTTAACATATAAATATGTGGGGAAGTAAACATTTGGAACATAGCAGGAAAGAAGCTGTCTAGGACTAACCATTGAGGAACTCCAGATTCTGTCAACTAAAGAAAGAGTATAAGTCTATGAAGAGAAAATAAACAAAAGCCAGAGAGTTAGGGAAAACACGAGGAGAATGTTGTGTCACAGAGGCCAAGGAGAGCATTTCTAAAAGGAAAGATTTGTCAGGTGGATAGAATATTTCTGAGAAGTTACATGAGATAAGAACCAAAAAATATATATCTATTGCAATAAGTTGATAACATTACCAAAAGCTGTTTCACTGTGGAGTGATTGGGCCAGATCCAGATTAGGGTAGTATATGAGTCCGTTCTCACATTGCTATAAAGAACTACCTGACACTGGGTAATTTGTAAAGAAAAGAGGTTTAGGTGGCTCACGGTTCTGCAGGCCATATAGGAAGCATGGTTGGAGAAGCCTCAGCTAACTTACAATTGTGGCAGAAGGGCGAAAGGGAAGCAAGCACATCTTCACATGGTGGCAGGAGAGAAAGAGAGCAAAGGGGTAAGTGCCACTGGCTTTTAAACCATCAGATTTCAGGAGAACTCACTCACTATCATGACAATAGCAAGCAGGGGAAATCTGCCCCCATGATCCAATCACCTCCTACCAGGTCCCTCCCCCAACATTGGGAATTACAATTCAACATTAGATTTGGCTGGGGACACTGAGCCAAAGTTTTTCAGGTAGGTTAATGAGTGGGAAATGGGAGAATGAGCAAAAACTAGTATAAATAAGTTTGCTGCTGCTGTTGTTGCTGTTGTTATGTTGTTGTTGTTGTTGTTGTTGTTGTTTGAGACAGAGTCTCACTCTGTCATCCAGGCTAGAGTGTAGCGGTGGAATCTCTCCTCACTGCAACCTCCGCCTCCCAGGTTCAAGCGATTCTCTTGCCTCAGCCTCCCGAGTAGCTAGGACTACAGGCACACGCCACCACGCCTGGCTAATTTTGTGTATATTCAGTACAGACAGGGTTTCACCTGTGTGAGCCAGGATGCTCTCGATGTCCTGACCTCATGATCCACCCTCCTCGGCCTCCCAAAGTGCTGGGATTACAGGTGTGAGCCATTGTGCCCAGCCTGCTGTTGTTTTAACAGTTTGTCTGAGAACATAAGAGAGATAGGGCAATAGCTACAAGCAGGGGAGAGTAATTGTTATGACATATTTTTATTGAGGTACTGTGAGTATATTATAAAAACAATGGGACACATTCAGTTGAGTGATAAAGGGTTGAAACAATTCAACAAACAAAGGATAATTTATGGTATAAGTTTCCTGAAAATGTGGGAATGATAGATTCCAAAGCCGTGGTGCAAGGATTAAACAGATCCTCTAAAACAAGAAAGCCAGAGGCTAGAGGAACTGTAGAGGACAGCTCAGATGTGTAGGATCTGATATGAGGCCAGTCCCATCTGATCATTCAGTTTTGTCTGTGAGGTAGATACAATCTACTTAGGATATGGGAAGCCAAAGGACAGCAAGGGAAATGCTATTGGAGATGTGAAAATAAAGGAGAATACATTTTTATGTAAGGAGTAAGAGAATGAGGCAACCAGAAAAACAGACTGTTAAGCATTGATGTAGACACTTCCCTCTACACACTTCCTCCAACACTGCTAAGCTGCTCTGGTGCGGTTATAGTGTAGATAATGCCAACAGCTGGGGCTTTCTAAAGTGAAAGTTTGGTCAGTTGCTTAAATTAAGAAAAAAGAACAGACAAGATAGTTTAGAGTAATGAAAAGAGAGTTAATGGAGCATATAATATCAACTAGAAAATAAACAAAAATATTTGTATTTTTCCATTTTTTTATCTTATACTGGAAAATAAAAGAAAACAAATGACAAAATTTGAAAAACCCTACTATTACAAATAAATGACTTCCCTTTTTTGTGCAGGCTTGATTTCTTTAAACTTAAGTCTTTTGAATTTAACATATTACAAAATAAAAAATGTAACTGGTATAGCTAAAAGATCACAGCTATCAGGAGAGCTGAAGTCTAAACTCAACCTTTCTAATAATTTGTAACTTCAAGACTCAACTAAAACCTCATCTTCATCATACAGCCTTCCCTGACTTCTTTTTGCTTTGCCATTTTCATCCAGGCTCACATAGTACCAAATAGAAACCTCTATGACAGCCCTCAACCTATAGTCCTACATAGCTGCCTACCTCTAGTTCCTCCACTAGATTATAAGTTGTTTGAAAGGGAAGATATTTTCTTCTTGCACTTTGCTAAGCACTTGGCCCATATTAAGCGGTCAAAGAGTATGTGTGGTTTGCAATCAAACACTGAAATTTATTTGGGGAAAATTATTAAATTGGTAACCTAATTAAAACTACAAATTGGTGCCCCCAAAATGTAGCACATAATTCTATGCCAGAAAAAATTAACGAAACAGGTAAAAGAAAAGCTTGTGACTTTTCCTGACTGAATTGGGTTATGTCTAACTCCACAGTATAATGAAAGTACATGCAGTAGCAAAAGGCTAGCAGTGGCAAACGGCTAGCACAGGCAGCAATAGTAGGAAAGGCAGACACACTTGCACAACAATACTAAAGCTTAAATCAAATGAAGAAGGAGTTTGCAGGGCCACGGAGCCAAGATATTTTCAGAGCTAGATCTTTTATGGAAAAATCCAAGCCAGAAATACAATTCAAGGAGGATGAGGAAGAGACACCTTGCAAACCATGATGCAATTTGGCTCCCATTTACCTAGGATTCAGAAAGATTTGGCCAATCCTAGGTGAATAGGATTGTTAATAAACAAGCTTTTCTGTGTAAAGAGTATGTAAAAAGCAACAGTATGCTCATAATTACACATATATAGACATCCAAGATTAATTTATTACTTTATATGTTATTTACATGGCTATTTTAATTTCATTCCTTTATTTCCTTCATTTCAGGGGCTCTGCAGGAAAACTTACTTACCATGACCCTGATGCTCAAGCGGGGACTTCCTAAGATTGGATGAACTCAACTGCAAGACAGCTGCCATGAAGAATTCAGGAATAGCAGAGTAACCGAGTTTTACCCAATCCCAGCTAATATCGCTTTGGAATAATACTGAATGTTGAGGGGAACATCAGAAACTGTTGGAGCAGTTTTCACTGCTATTCATTTTCATAGTACAAAGAATATTTTCTTTTGGTAGATGCCAGCCCATAAAAGTTTGCACTGATCTACACTTCTCCTGATGTATATGAGAGTGTCTGAAATCTATTTATAGCTGCACTGAGAATTTCACCCTAATCAGACCGGCTTGAGCAGCCCTTGTCAGTTGGGACTTTGCAAATTAAAAGAATCTATGATCTGCCATTTAGAAAATCCATCAGGTCCTTTTCCCTCATTTTAACCTTGTCTCAAAAGTTTGACAAATCACACATCACAATAAGGAGTTTGAAATCTGTACTAAGTCTAATCTTGTTATCTTCCATTGCTCGCTTATCATTTCATATATTTCTTTGACTTATCTCTTTTGTCCTAGAGGTCTATAACATATACCTACTCCTAGTAGCTTTGTTTTTTAAAAAATACAGCTTTTATAAAACCTAACTTTCTCTCTTAAATATGTTCTTCTTATGTGAAAATTAGTCAATGATCCTCCCATTTATACTCCTTCATCACTCTATTTGCAAACACATTGCATAATAATGTTTAAATTTTTCTGTTATCCTGAAGCAGTAAGACGTTTTTTATATATAAAATCTTTATATCTCATAATTTTTTCCATCGCCCATCCTGTGTGTTTTGTTTATAATACTCCCAGCCTACAGGCACAGACACTCAATAATTTTCATTTCCTTTTCTTGTCTAACTTTGTCCAGATTTATTTGGATTATTACTCCTTCTCTTATTTGTCTCAATGCAGAAATATAAAAGTAAAGGTATCACCTTCCAGTTCATTTTCCATATATATGAAAAGTCCAGAAGCCTAACCAACAAAAGTAAGCATTTTTATGTTTTTATTCACATCAGTTCTCTTGGCTATCAGGACCATCAATGTAATGTGGCAGAGCAGTGTGGATTAGTCTTTTCTTCCTTTGCTAGAGGCCCAAGTGCTTGTCAGATGCTGGAGCCATTAATTTCAGCTACTGTGGCTCAGACAGAGCAGCCATCAGACTGCTTGCCTCTACTTTCTCCAGTGGAAAAGTCAGCAGCAAAGGGGCATTTAATCATTACTTCCACAAAGTGCTCCACATAAAAACAGGTCAATCAGCAAGTAGTTTGGGGAAATTCTGCCTATTACTCCATAGACATCCAAATAGGTAAATCTAAGACTCTGAGAAGTACAGCAATGAAGACTACTATTTCACTTAGTTTAACCTTGAATTTCCTGCTCTTCTTATTTTTGAGAACATTTTTTGTGTTGTTCACATGGGTAAAAACTATTAGCATTTGATGAATCAAGCTTTAAGAAACAATTCTCTGGAAGCCTGTAGATTAAGAACCAGGGCCAATTTGTATGCACCTGAGATTAACACCATTTATACCACCAGACAGATCTTTCCAGGACAAAATTTTCACAAGTTTCTTTTCTCCTTGTAGGAAGTTTTATTTATTACATAAGTCTCCATTTTTCAAGGTGCTCCCTCTGTAAACTGCCTCAACCCTACCCAAAATTTCAGATTATAAAGTCAGCATAGATCAATGTTCAAATTCAAGCTCTGACATTTATCAGCCATTGGACAATTAATTTAATGCCTTTTAACTTCAATATACTCACCTGCAGAATTGAGATTAGGTCTCCCCTACTATTAGCACATCCCAGGGTAAGGATACCAATGAGGGCCAACATACCATGTGTCCAAATACCCAAATGTTATCAAAAAAGCTATACTCCTACCTTGCCTATTTAATACTCAGCCTCCCCTTCCCTCACCCTCAATCCTACTTCTCTGGATTGTATTCACCATCCTGATGCCACAGAGACACAATGCTCTCCATGGGCCTGCCCCTGCTCCATGCAAGTTTGAGGGTGAGCACAAATCTGCTGGGAACAACAGGGCAGACACCTCCAGGTCCTCTAGATGGTGATAGGCGTGCCAGACGGTCATCCTCCTGATTCAGGATTTACAAGTAATTCTAAGCACCTACCAAAACTAGACTATCCAAGCAGAGAAGTAAGACAGGGAAGAATAGAATGTAGTTATGTGGGGATTTCAGTCTGCCTGGACACCCACTTTAGTTATTTGGGACAGCCAGATGTAAGCCAGATGTGAACTAAAACACTAATTCTTTGTCTAGTTTCCAGGGCAGAAGAGATAATACATACACACACACACACACACACACACACACGCACGCACACTCAGAGCAACATCCTCTGGTCTAGGACATCCAATTTGGCTAATGCATTTCTTTTCTGTAATTCTTATATAGTTAAATGAATATCAGACTCTAAAAAACTACAAAACTTTTTAATGGTTTTTGGAACATAAAAAATTTGAAAACCAGTCTAAGTGTTATTTTACCGTTCAGTCATTTCAACACATTCAGACATAATAGCATTGTTTTAGACTCTGTTTGAAAGATTATCTGTTTTCTCATACATCTGAGCATAACCAGATAAGCCAACTCTTTGAGGGGAGACACTGAGGGTTCTGCCTTCAATTCATTGCCTGTTTTAATGGAGTAGGGAGGACAGACCTTTATAACTTGTCTTAGAAATGATTGGAAGAGATGGCTATTCCAAACAACCTTGATTATTTAATTAATATTAATTATTTTAAGGGACAGGTTCTTCCCAATCTTTCATAGCCACATTAATGAAACTGCAGGCTGGCCCAATTTCTGGATAAAGAGTTTGCAAGCGACTTCTATCATGTGATATAGTTGTGATGATGATACAAAATCTTTCTGAGAAACAAACACCCAGATCTTGATGGGACTGACTTTAGGTACAATTTGTTAACCTCATATAAGATAAGAAAAGCTAACTGTATTATGAGTATTGCAAGGACTTCAGGCTTTTGAAAAGGAACTTGACCAATGATATTCTGTGTAAGTATATGACATGTCATATGATATATATGCTACATATTAGCTATACATATTGCTATAAGTATTGCTATTTGTATTACTACATAGCTTATATTTTATATATACTGCTATTTATCTTATCTATTGGTATTCTCTCACACAGTCTCCAGTTCAATCAGGCCATCTTCCCACTGACTACTCCATGTCTGTGGCCACCACCAAGCCCTGGAAATTCTTATGCATGCTTGGCTATGTCCTCCCATCCAATTGTCCTTCACAGAAAGTTTGTCCTGATAGTCTGCACTACAATCTTCACCACTTCTTTAGTCCTTAAATTTTTTAATGTCACACGTGTACATTTTGCCTTTCTATTGAGATTATAAATTACTTGAGAATACAGAACAGAAACCAAATAATTTTATATCCCCCCCACCACTGAGTGCCTAGCATAGGGCTAATGGCTTCACTCTACTGCAAAAGGGTTAGATATTATTTGGTGGACCCCAAAGGCAAATATCCAACCTTATTCCTGTTTTCATTACCCAAGTAACGTCAGACAATTTAACATGCTGTTTGAGCACTGCTTTGTCCAACATGTTGTCAGACACCCTGCAAATATGGAGATATGAACTGCGTAATGTGAACCTTCAACTAATTAAGGGGTTTAGTGTGTATGTGTTTCTATACTGAATAATTAACAGAAGCAATTTGAAAGCCTCGGTCATGCTAATGTGGTAGAAGATGGGGTTGGATTTGATTTCTCTTCTGTGTTTCCTTTGAAAGCATTCACAACCCAGCCACCATCCTTTATACTACGTTTATAGGTATGTCATATCTGGAGCCTCTGAGGTGGAAATTATGACAGTTACTCTAGAAGCAGTGATAGAAAGATAATTAAAAAATAATTAACAAGAATAATTAGCATGGGGCCAAGGGAGGAGAGCTTTTATTTCATCAGCTAGTTGGATGTGATTAAATGTGTACAGACCACAGCTAGAAAAGTACCTTAATATGACTATATGAAAAATACTACCATTTTTCATTTTCATTTCATTTTCCTTCTTTTCCCTTCCCCTGATAGTCAGCAAGAAGTGGCTGCTGTGATCTTCACTCCCTTTTGAAAAACGCCATCCAGCATCTCTCACAGCATATCTCCATTTGACCAAAGACATAACTACACAGCTTCAGTGAAAACGCAGAAGTGGAACATCAGGACCTGTCAGCATAATTCTCCTGGGAGTTGTGTATTAGGTGATTACCTTGGCACCAACGAAGGAGAAAAGAACGAAGAAGGCAAAGACAGTGAACAGCAGTAGGATTTTTATTTGTTGTGGCTTATCATGTTTTACTTTCCTAAGAGCAGGACTAAACTATACTGGTAAAAGAACAGAAGTGTTAACTCTCCCTTTTAGCCTGTAAGGTGTTCTCAACACTGATTGTCTTATAATTGGACAAGACAGCATACAATTTCATCCAGTGATTTCTCTGATACAGGGAAGCTGTACAAACTCAAGAACAGTGCCCCGCTGAGAGAAAAGCTCTTAGTTAAACAAGTCAGTCAGCCTGGAAGAGCACGCACGTTGCAGTCGGACTGACCCAGGCTGAAAAACTTGCCTCTTCACATTTATTACTAGTTGGGCAAAATACTTTCTCTCTCTGAACTGAAACTGGCTCATCTATAAAATGGTGATAATACTATGTACCCAGCCCGGTGTTTGTGTTATCTATTTTAATGCTACTCTGATAATAATAACAATCATTGCTATTATCAATTTACTTCATCTCTCTGAACCTCTTCCTTACCTGCAAAATGAAGATAATACTTATAGGTTTCTTGTGACAACCAAATGAGGCTCTCAAGAAAAGTTACCTCCCCAGGTTATATCATTTATCAATACCCACTGAGTGAAAAACTATGGAAAGTTAGAAGGCAAATGAATTCTAGACTTACTTTTATTGAGAAAAAAAAAAAACAAAAAACAAAACTCTAGGCCAGGCACGATGGCTCACACCTGTAATCCCAGCACTTTGGGAGGCCGAGGCAGGCAGATTACTTGAGGCCAGGAGTTCAAGACCAGCCTGGCCAACATGGTGAAACCCCATCTCTATTAAAAAATACAAAAATTAGCTGGGCACGGTGGTGCACGCCTGTAATCCCAGCTACTCTGGAGGCTAGGGCATAAGAATTGCGTGAACCTGGGAAGCAGAAATTGCAGTGAGCTGAGATTGCACCACTGCACTCCAGCCTGGGCAACAGAGTGGGCTCTGTCTCAAAAAGAAAATTTTAAAAATCTAAAGACGTGATATAGCTACAGATATAGGCATCAGGACAGTGGCTTTTATGTATTCTAAGAACCTGCACATAGAAGCCTTTGGTTATTTTTGTTTGTTTACTTTATTATTTGTTTTGTTTGTTTCCTTATTTTAGCAGATACAGGAAACCACGCTATCTCTTAGGTCCTAGATATTTGTCAAGGCATAAAAATATAATTAACACATTATCAGGCAATGCTATTTCTCCCAGAACTTGATAGCACTGCGGAATGAGGAGACAGAAAACATGAAGAAATGGGTGAAGCCTTTGGCAGTGATTGTAATGGTCGGCAGGAAATAACTTGTGACAATATGCATTCTTTAGATTAGTTTTTCAGATGCAACTTGCCTGAAGGATATTTCAGACAGAAAGTAGAGAAGACAGTAACCAATCAAATGAGAGGTTGCAAAAATGATTGACCTGTCTGAAATAAACATCATAGAAAAAGAGTTTATGGAAATTTATGTTAATCATATCAGTAGCCAGGGTTCACTGGGTTCTCTGGTTTATAACATAACCCAGTCTTGACTTGCAGATTAGAAAACTTTACTAGGCCCATGATATCTTTCAGCATGATTCATTCATTCATTCAACACACACATTTGAGCATGTACCCTATGTCAGTCATTGCTCTCCTGGACTAGTCTGGTGGGAGATGAGGCAAGAAAGTGCCATCTCAAGTCAAGCACAAATAAATAAACATAAAGAAAGCTTTATATAGATTAAAACCCCTATCTCCTTAGCCACCACTGATAATAAACAGTAGAGATAGTATCAGAGAGGGAGCAACTGAAAGTGCAAATGAGTCTTTTCCCTCTAAGTAAGAGACGTTTGTCTTTGCTGGTTTCACGCACTTACCTTACTTTTTCTGTGAGTTTTTGGCCCCTTATCATATAGCACTACCCATTAGCTCTGGAGAAGTTCCAGATAGATTTGCTAGCACCCAACATGTTAGAACCAAGCATAATTCTCAAATTCTTTCCTGTCCAAAAATACTAAACATTCCAGCTCAGATGATGTCACTAAACTTTAATTACTGTGCTTTATACATAATACTCAGATATTTATTGGCTGAATAAATGAACAACAAAAGGTTCTGAGATAGAAGAGGACAAAGGAACCTTGAGAATGAGAAAATATTTTCAGAGCAACAAAAAGAGGAACACAGACTTAGGCAAGCTGGCTACCTCCATAAACTGGGTGTTCTTCATAGTTCATTTCAATTCTGCCTGAGACTCTCCCTTTCAGAACATCCACAACTGTTAGACAAAAGAGAGCTAACAGTTGGAGGACATTAAAGCTGATTACTGATAGATTGCATTAGCATGCAAAGCCATTAGGAACCGCTGAAGAGTATTAACATGATGGGCTGATGCTTTGTGTACCAATCATAATTCTGAATCTGTGAAAGTAAACTCCATCTGCAGCCAGCCTTAGACTCGGTGATGCAGGACTTCAAAAATGATATTTATCAATATGCTTCACCTCTGTGACCTCTTCACATAACAAAACTTCAGGCCTGTACCTGTCTAACCAAACAGCCACCTTCCACTTTCCTAGTCCACTATAATCGGCTGAGTACTATAGCAGAAGACTTTTCTATTGAGGTCACCATAAATGTATGACTCCCCATCTTATATGATCTTTAACATTGCCAAATAATCTTTTTACCCATCTACATTTATCGCTAGCTCCCATTTTCCTCAACTGTTAGTACAAACACCTCATTTATACACCATCTGCCACCATGTCTCTCATCATTCTCAGATGGTCATATGGCTTCCTAGTTCATAAGTTAAGTAAGGCCCATGAGAACTGCCTCAATTTAATTTACCCTTCCTGATATGACAGATATTCCCACTCTTCTTTTTTCCTTTCTTGAGATAGTTCTTGTTCCATCCACGCTAATCCTTCAACTTTTGTCCCCCTGGTAAATCACTCCACCAATTATCCCATCTTTCTCCTGTATTTCAGCCTTTTCATGTTTAGTAGCTGTATAAAAATATGTTCAAATCTCTCCCAGTTAAAAAAAAAAAAAAAAAGACACAAACCTATAATCCACTCATTATCTGAACATATATTACAAAAATTGCTTTCTGGGAATATTGTGACATTTTAAGAATGGATTTTCTTAAATATAAAACTGATGATGCTAATTGGCTTATAATTACAGAATGGATACCTATTGAATAATACAAATTCTCTAGTATAGCATACTAGGTTTCTTATGATCTGTCCACAACTCAGAGTTCTTCCTTACTTTCTAGTCTCATCACCCTTAGACACCCTGTGAAATACTGAACTACTTCACTTGACATTCTCTATCCCATTCTGTATTCGCAATGTGTTTTGCTCTTCCTAGTATATAATCCAAGTTATGAAATAGTAGTCTCGGACAATTCTCCTAAGAATGAGATGGTGGGTAAGGCGGCAGCCTGAGGCCTGGCTTATCCATTGCAGCTGTGAAAGAGCTTTAAAGTTTTCTTATAAACAATAGTAATTACTAAAGCTTTGTAAACAGGGTAGTATTGTTAGGTTTCAAGTAGATTACTCTATATGAGAACAGATTTTAAAGAGGACAGGAAGGTAAAACTAGTTAGAAGTTGTCTAAGCTGTCCAAGCAAGACCTGATGGGTGCTGAAATAGTTATAGTAGTTGAGATGTGGCCTCAAAGAAACGCAAGGTGGAATACCACAGAAGTCATAGGTGAAACAGGAGAATACATTAACAGAGAGTCTCTCCTTAACCAAACTTTGGTGGGGCTCCTCTGAGTCCTCTTTTGGAGGAGGCCCCGACTTTGAGCTCTGTCCTAGACCTGATTAGTCCAGTTTAAGCAAAATTCCTGCTGGTATGTAATCATCCTCAGTTTAGCCAGAATCCTTTTAGCTTTGGTGTTTCCTCTTAGTAATTTTCCACCCACTGACACCCATCCTTCTCCTTGGCTATATTTCCCACTTTTCCTTATTATATTTGGAGTCCCATCACTCTGTCCTGCTATAAAACCCCATTGTAGCCATCCCCCTGAATAGTCAGCCTTAGCCAATTTTAACACTTGTCTTTAATGAGTGGCATGAAAACTTTTTCCTTTAACAACAATGTCACAGAAACCAAGAGTATAGGGAGTCCTACATGAGAATCCATGATCCTGGCATCAAATACTATGAAGAAGGGTCAAAAAATGTGGCTATTGGAGTTGATAATCAAGGAATCATTTTAATCTAAACAACAGTAGTTACAATAGAGTAGGAGCAGAAGCAAGAGTTTAAAGTTGAAGAGCGAATGGTAGACAGATCAGTGGGTGGTGAGTACTTTTCAAGAAGTTTGAATAGAAGGTAGGTGAAATAGACTAGATAGGTGTAGAAGCTCTATACAGAGTCAAGGGTTGGTGAGGATGAGAAAGATATTTATATATTTATAGACTGAAGAAGGGCTTAGAAAACTTTTTCTTAAAGGATCAAATAGTAAGTATTCTAGACTCAGACCACAAGGTCTCTGTCACAACTATTCAACCAAAAAAGCAGCCAAAAACAATATATAAACAAATGGTTATAGCTATGTTCCTATAAAACTTTACTGACCAAAAAAAAAAAAAAAGTGCCAGCAGGCTCTCTGGCCAGAGTTTGCTGGCCCCTAAGTGACCCCAGGCAGACAGAGAGGGTGAGATCCAGAGCCAAATATAACGACCTTAAATAAGAAAAGGAATACACCTGTCAACAGAAGATAAATTAACATTAACTAAAAACTTGAACACTTAGTTAAAATATCAATTCAATCTTTTAGAATTTTGAAGTCGCATTTCTTCTAAAATGGAACCCAGTTGTTTCTAAGACAGTTTTTTATAACACTCCAAAGAAAAAAAAAATTTACTTAGCTGTACTAAAATGATTTGGATATTTTAAATTCTCAATCACAATCAATCTGATATTAACGCTTAGAAATTCAGAAATAGCACTAATGATCACAGCAAGGACCTCACCATTTCATGCTGCCTAAACCTGCTAAAACACAGACTCTCCACTGCCTTTTTGAAAAGGAAGGTCTTATTTAAAAAGAAGGATCACATTGTCTTTTTTCAACCCCAGATCTACAGATATTTTGCTTGAAAAGCTGATTGTGGAAACCTGGATTATTTCCATAACTAAAGCAATGTGATTAAGTTCCTATAGGCTTTAGATAATCACCCAAGCTTTTTGATTGTTATAATCAGGTCAGAGTTTCAACCAATGAGGCTATCCTAACACTGTTGACTAAATAAAGAATTTGGACAAGATGGCACCTAAAAACAAGAACTCCGTTATTCTGAGCAAAAGGCTTAAGATAGTTCCTTTGCTATAGCTCAAACAATGTGACAACAAGGGACTACCATGATGTAGATGTTTACATACTAATGCATAATGGGCAGGAGCATTTTTGGGGGGCAAATCAGGGTGATTCTGTACATTATTTCATTTTGTAATAAATGCAGCGGTCTTTCACTGAGACAGATGCACCCTTATCATAGTTAGGCTACTTGGGCTTCAACAGCATTTCTGAACCAGCTAAAATTTGCTAGGTAAGTTATTTTGCCAACTGAAATCATGTGAGTAGCATTATTTATTCCTCCTAAAAACATGTCTAGCAAGGCAACTTTCTCCTCTGTGAAAAAAAAGCAAAAGAAAAACTGAAAACAGGTTTGATAACAGTGGTGACAGTGCCCTTGGCCCATCCACCATCACACGGATAAGAATATCTTCTTTGGGGCAGAGGAGAAGGGTGGTGGATATTTGGTGGCAGAGATCAGTGGTGCTAGAGTTAAAAAAAAAAAAAAAAAAAAAATTCTAGTGCCTGTCAGGGGAGACATTGAAGACATTAACTCCTCTTTAAGACTGTTCTGCTGAATGGCTCTGGGGAAAAGCTGTAGGCAGCCTTTCTTTGCTGCAGAGAGAAGAAAAATGGAAATGGAAGAAAAATGTGTTAGGAAGCAAAGAGGTGAGAGAGGTGGGAGGAGCAGGCAAGCAACAAATAAATCTCTTGGTAGTGTTTTGGATTGATAGATGGCACTTCACTCTAAAGCATTTCTCAAAATCCCACACATGCTCCTTCACCAAAGAAATGTAAACCCTTCAGGAATAGGGGAAAAGCAGGGGGTGAGGGTGGGGGAACAGAAAAGAACCTAATGTCAAAAAAGGAAAAGGGACACTTTAGACCAATTTCTGTTAGTCATAACAACATTATGCCCACAAAATTCAGGTAAAGGTTTATTGTTTTACAGTCTCATTCTTCCAGGACTCCATTTGGTTGGTTGAAAGGTTGAGTCACAGCCCTTCTGGGAATGGAATCTGTCCCAGGAATCAATGCTATAACAAACGTTATGGCCAGTCCACTAAATCACATCCTAGGGAAACCTTGACTCCACTAAAGCTGTATTTCCTAGTGCTCTGAATCTGAATCCGGCTCCAAGCATCCATTTTATGGTGAATTATCTCCCAAAAATTCAGTGCAAAACCAGGTGCCCCGAAGCCTTTGAAACATTTTAAAAGTTTGTGTTCCAAAGAGATACCAAAATCACAGCTCCAAATGAAAGCCTCCACTGCAGCCAAAATTGCTTGTTCACTCCCACCCACAAAACTTCATATAACATCTCTAAATGCCACTCCATAATTTTTTATACCTAATAGCTTTCATTCTTAAGGCATTTATATTATACCCAAATGCTTTTATATAGCACCACATGTATATACTTTATCTCTTTTAAGAGTTGCTACATTTGTGTGTGATCTATATTTTGCTGGCTATTCAAGTACATAACTACAAAACAAAATGTTTCTATTCCTCTCCCACTAGTTCTTTGAGAACTCAAGCATCCTATTAATCCTTTGGAAAATGTTCTAGGAAACAGCATAGAATTTTTCACATGTAAACTAAGAAGTAATTATTTCTCTTGGCTACCATCATTTTCTTGCCTTCCTGCTTTAGGTTTCTATTGTTTATGTGTTTTGTAACCAACATCAAAAGTGGTAGCTATGCTGCCTTGTGACCACTGTCACAGCTCATGTCAGCCATAGACACTGCTCTTTCAGTTACTCTTGCAGGCATCAAAAATGATGTCAATGTTCATACCATTTCTGATGTCTAACACTAGAGTTTCTCCAGTGACTCTGCCACTGTTACAATCCACACTACTGTCCCAGTGTCACAAATACCCTTGTTAAATGCCACCAATTCAGTAACCATTGCAGCCAAAACTGCTGCCAGTGAATGAATTAACACTACCACCTCTCTGAGGTCAGATGTTGATTTTATGACAGTTCTGGTGAGAGTACCAATGAAAATCTTCTTTTTAACCTTGATCAGTTTTTCACTGTAACTCTGTTATGATAGAAGCAAAACCAGTCTCCTTAGTGGTGGACTGATGGACAGTAGCAACATCAACCTGGTTGTTCCAGCAAAAATTCTAGGACACAACCTTGAGAACATTTTCCCTCACCTCCACATCAAAGCATCATTAAGGTTACTGACTACTTCCAAATGACATCCAGAATCCAACTACTTCCCTCTATTTCTGTCCCTACTAATCTCATCCAAGTCATGGTTATCTTCAATCTGGAGACTTTGCAATATTTTTGAATTGGTCTCCTTGTTTCCATTCTTGCTTTCCTTCAATCCATTCTCCACATCAGTGAGATAATTTCATAAATATTTCTTCCTTGCTTAGAACCTTCAGATGTTTCCCTGCCTTACTCTAGCTTATGAAGCTCTACGTGATGTGCCCCTACTAACCTCTCTCACCCCACCTCACACCATTCTTAACTTCCCCAATGTGTCTTCAGTCACTTTGGCCTTCACTCTGTTTGCCAGATACACGTAAAATATCTCTGCCCAATTTAGGCCTGCTGCAGGCAAGAATCTTACAACAGGAAAGGGAGGCACAGATAGGCTGTTTCTTTGTTCATTAGTTCCTCATCCCCCATAACCATTCTTTCCATTCTCCCCCCATAGCTGTAGCTTCCAGATCTTCCTATGGTTGTGGAGGAAAGGAAACAAAAATGAATAAATAAAGAGAAAAAATCTTCCAAGACTGGCACCAATGTCATCTGGCATTGTCTTCTACTGGCCCTACTTAAGTTACTTTAAGTTCTCTCTCTCCTGGGCACTTCTAGGGAGTCTTCAGAACCACAACCACCTCTATCCCTGGAAATGTCTCCCCTACAGTTCCCTGATGTAAGTATTCACCCTCCCTCTGGACAGGAGGGAGTTCCCCTTTCGTCCATAATCTTGGGCAGTAGACCTCCACTCAAATTCCTTCTAACTGGGGTGTCATAAGTCCCTCCAAATTCCCTTCCCTCCCCAGATGGATCAGGGATCAGACTCTGGGTAGCCATCTTGTGTCTCAAGGTGATAACACTTGCATGCTCTCTAACTGTGTGTGTGTGTGTCACACATACACACACACACACACACCCCGCTCCAGATGAGAGTAGCCATGATTCTTAACACTTTCTTTATAAGCCCTCTCATGGGGGTCTAGCGCCTCACTTTGAAATGTTAGGGTACTTGAAACTTCTTCTTATGGGCTCAGCCAAAACTAATTTTACATGTGTCTGCTCTCTTATCAAACTATACAGATTCTATTAGTGTCAGTTCTTCTTCTACAAAACATTTTCCTCATAGGATTAGTATGTCACTCTTGATAGCATCAGTTTAGTCAATGAGAAGAAGAGACAAGAATCAGGGTAAGTCTGTATTGAGTCTTATGTACATAGTCCAGAATACATAATCCAGACAGGGATAGTCACCCACAGGGCAAGTCTGAAAAAATGAGGCGGCAGAAAAGAATGTTGATTTGGTTCTTTTAGCAAATAATGTTAATCTATCCATCCATAAAGAAAAGTATAAACCTATATTTTTCATAAATATTTCAGCATTCTTGTTTTCAGGATTTTTTATATAGCTGAGTGGAACAGAGACTTGATTCAGCATTAAAAAAAATGAAGGATGAACTGTTGAAGACACTCAATGCACCATTTTCCTAGCCCTTGGATTACTCATTGATGGCATTTGTAATCATCCATAAACCTAACACAACCCACCTGCAGAGGGACTCTCCAAATTCCCAAACATGCACCTCCAGAGGGACTCAGAGTGCGCCAGTGACATCGTTCCAGATTGTCCTTCAGCATTTCTGAGGGTTAGCCAGGAAAGCATTAAGTTTTTAGTGTCCAAATTAATACCAGATTACAGTCACACCGGCATTATTCTTGCTGATTTATGATGCCATATAGCACAGTAAATGAGACTGTTCCTTCTCCTCGGGCCAGTTGAAAACTCTTCTTTACTTCTCATGACACATCTTTCTGGAATGGAAAAGGTGGTAAAAGCCAAAAAAAAAAAAAAAAAAAAAAAGAGCACCTGACAAGTGTTCTTAAAGGAAATCCCAGGTCTTCTCCTTCTTCCCCAAACCAGCCTAGATTGCTATCATGAAGAAACGCCGGAATTGCAAATACAACAAAAATCCTCACAAAGAGGAACTAGCTCACATCCTTTCACAAATTAGTATCAAGTCACAAAGGTCATCTACTTCTTATAAGAAAGAGAAAATCTGCAAAAAAAAATTATATCTGCCATTAAAGAAAAATTGATAGAACATAAATCAATAAAAGTTTCAAAATAATCACTTATTATTGATAGAATAACTTCCTTGCTTACTAGCTATGTAGTCTTACTAGCTGTGTAGCTAGGCCTCCTCAAATGTAAAGTAAGCTAAGTATCATTTAGCATTTATGATTGTTTTAAAATTTGAATAATTCCAGATAGAATAATTTGAGATTCGATTTTAGAATGCATATGGATCTTACAGCCCAGGAAATTTTACTTTTTTGTTCAGAAGATTTTTAACCTACTTTCAAGCAGGGTTTAACTTATCTTTCTAGTTCAGAGATGCTACATGAATGTCTCTTATTTAGAATAGTGACACAAAGGGGGCTTTATAACTTAACTTTATAATTCCTATAGTTATTATATATCTGAACCATGGGCTCTAAATAGAGACCTACATATTAGGGTTTAAAGGCTGTAAGATCCTGTTGCATAAGACTTTGTTGATTCAGTCTATATCTTAAGTAAATGGACAGAAGCATGCTTAGTGCTTCTTGCTTTTGGTTACAGAAAGGACAACCTTATTTATATTCTTTTTTTACATGAAACACTAATATCATTCCTCATGGGTAAAATAAAAAATATTTGTTTTGGGGGTCTGATATCTTTTCTAGAATAAGATAAGAGGAAAAAAGAAAACTCGATGCTTCAGACTAATTTGTTGAATAACTTTTAGCTGCGTACAGCCCTGGAGGCTGACCCCTTCACCTGACATGTTCAGAATGTCATTGCAAATTACTGTGCCTGTGACTCGGAATCTGGTTGCTGAGCATGTTCTAGTCTGCAGGCTGTGGAGCTCTAAAGAGATCAGCCACAAAGGCATTGATTAGGAAGAAGTTCCTGGAGGTCAGCTAAGTCTTTGTCATGTTGTTAATGAGCATTTTCATGCGGAGTGACTGCAGAGCCTGCAACAATGAGTGTAAGCCCCAGTAAGCTGTCAAACAGTGAGCCCACATGGGTGAATTCACCCTGTTTACCTTGCTTAATATAAAGCCAGATGAGGGCCAGGCAACAGTCATAAATTAAAATAAGCTTTTAAAGCCTTCTCGATTGATCACTACATAAAAAGACACAGAGCAATTGTATAATCACCTCACATACAGGTAACTAAATATATTGCCCTTTCCAAATTCACTGATGTAAAACACACAGCTTTTTCTCCCCCAGCTAATGGTTGAGAGCAGCTTTATATTGCTTTCTTGCAAACTTAATACCTAGCAAATAAATGACAGTCCTGAAAGCACAACTTGGATCAGACGGTAACATATATACAATGCAATCTGCTTGTGGAAAAATAACTGTTACAAATGAAGCAGAATTAAAGCCTTGGTTGCACTTCTGTTGCTTACATGTATATTACATTTTTCTGTGAAGGTCAAAAAAGATAAGATTTTCCCCTAAATTATTTGTCCTTTTATGTTGTATCATAATATATAAACTTGAACCACAAGGTGGCATAAATTGGGGCAATTACATAGAATATTTGTGAATTCATGAAACATTAACATCTGAATCTACATACAAACTACCTTATTGCAGTATGGCAATTCAGAACAAAAATAGTCATCCTACCTAAATGAGAAAGTAAGTGGACACTGGGCACTCAAAAGCCTAGCATTGTCTGTGATAACTTGGGCCGATAGAAAGTTGATTCCAAAATCAATAAATACAACTTTTACAGTCCCAGAAACATTATTATTTCTTTCTTTCACGGAAGTAATTTTGAAAAAGAAAAACATGATTCCAACCTCAATGACATTTCCAAATGCATGCATTTCCTCCTATGACCATCAACAGGGAAACAGGCATGCTCAGAAATCTCATGAGCATTACAGGTTTCTTTTGGTTCAGATGCTCAGTCTTTTCAATGAGTGTGGGCCTGCAACAGCTGCAATTCCATCTTGGCTATATTATTCAGGTCTAATAGAATGGCTAGGAACAAAATTTTAGTCCTTCTATCTTAGTATATTTTAAATGAATAGTAATGTATTTGATTTCTAAGATATATGGCCAGTTGCTAAAGAACTGTAGTTATATTTGCATAAAAGTCATAAAAGCTGTAACGTTTAATGATCTGATAGTTCCACAGTAGACTAAGACTTCAAAGATTGTCCTTCCTCTGCCCCCTTGAAAGTCATATAAGGTGGATTCAGTTTGATTTTTATAGCCATCAGAAACACATTCAACAGACTTTCCCATAAGCAGAAGCAGTTTGTGACTAGTCAGCGTGGCTAGAATTAGGGGCTAAGACTGGGTTGCAGTGGGTGATGAGAACCAGTACACTAGCTGAAGTGAGTCTTGCTAGTGGAAGTGTGGTCCCAAAACCAATGGCATCAGCAGCTCCTGGAAACTTGTTAGAAATACAGAATCTCAGGCTCTACTCCAGACCTACTGAATCAGAATCTAATTTTAACAAGACGGCAAGGTGATTTGTGTGCCTAAGGTTTGAGAAGCCCTGGGCTAGTGCTAAAAAAAGCTCATGCTGTGGATTCAACTGAGGATCACATAGTGAAAAAGGAGGGAGGGAAGCCAAAGACAAGGACAGGGACACCATCGGCAAAAACAAACCAACCAAAGGCCAAAGACGCATGTGTGAGGTCATACACAGGATAGAATATAGGGTATAAAACCAGATGAGCACCAGATTAAGGAAGGTTGGGGGAGAATCAGGCATAAGTTTCAAGTGGACAAACTGAAAAATATCAGAAGGATTCCGCAATTACTGTTTCAGGTAGATAGTTCAACCTATTTCTTGGTTTGGAAACCAGTAGAATTGATATAATGGGGAATAACTGTAATTTCTTACCGTCTTTGTATCCAAGACCTGAATTCTTTACCACTTTGAAATCCCTGAACAGAAATAATTTGGTTGGCTGGTTTTTCACTGAACCTTAAAATTTTCCTTCTGTTAAATATAGTATTATTTTTAAAAAATATTCTGTGCTAACGAAGTTAGATTGTGCAGGGAAGAGTGGTTTTGACCACACATTTTTCTGCTGATGAAACAGTTCCTGAACTGGTCAGTTCAGAGGCAAAGTAATCTGGTAAGCAGCACAAGAAATATCAGAATATCAGAACAACAAGGGTCATCACTGATAAATTCTCACAGTCTTGTGAGTTAAATCTTAGTACCCCCCATTTTACCTATTTTATTGGTGAAGAAGCTAAGGCTCCAAAGGGCTGAATAATTCATTCAAAATTTGAGAGAACTAGGACAGTGTCCAATATTTGTGTTCCTAGCCACTATACTGAACTAAAACAAGAAAACAAAAAAAGCCCCCACTGTCACCTTAGATATCTCCTGTGTGTCACACAGGGTAGGAAAATTAGTAATCTTTTGAGTGACTAGAAAACTCGCAACACAACACTGAACACCACAGCAGTAACATAATGAAGAACCTTAGCAAATTTCTAAACTTCAAGTTAAAAATGTTTTATCTCCTGAGGATCAAGTAAGATGCTAAAAGCCTTTGAAATATAGAAATCCTGTGTGTATGTACATATACATGTAGAAAATGGTATCATTGATTATGTAATATAAACTTGTGAGATCCAGAGCCCTGTTGACCATGCTCCACAATGTATGCATAAAGGCTGCTCGTCCTTGTGCCTGACACACAGCAGAACAGCAGGCTCCCAACAGCTCTTTATTGAATAATTATGATGCTGATGATTGTTAGCACTGAAAGCTGAACTCAGAGACTTCTAGCAAAGAGATTTGCTTTTAGGTTTGCCGTTAATTTTTCTAAAACCTAGACGTTAATTCCTGGCTACAAAAATATCATAGGATTTTGTTATTTCTTCACATAAAAAATAAATGTGATTCATGTACCCTAGAGCTTAAAATAAAAGTTGAAGAAAAAATATTAATTGTGATACACACATGAAAACTGCAAGCTCACTAGAAAAGTGAATATCAAATTCAAGAAAGAACTGGCAGCCAAATTTGTCCATATTTGGGGACCAATGCACAATTGAAATTCTCCCCCAAGGAGAAATTAGACACAGCTTGTAAGCTATTACAGGAAATTGCTGCCATAGCTTCTCCAATTACCTATTAAGCATCAGTCATTTAACAAGCCAAAAATGCCACCAAATTTACACTAATATCAAATGATGTAAATTATGCTTTAGATACAATTAAATATTTTAACTTCATTATTTTTGTTCTTGTCTAAAAAGTGAATATTTTACCTCCCCAAGTTAATATAAATAACTTTATTCCCAATACATGGATGTCCTATCTCTATTAACCATTATTTGCATGCCATTACACTCTCTGATCTACAACTCTACAGGACAAAGTGAAATTACAAGAGACACACTAATATCACACAATTTGAGGAAATTATTTCCACTGAGTTCAGTTTTCTAAACAACACAGGAGACTCTGGTGCTCTGAATGACCACTATGAATCATTTATTTTAAGTGTCACAATCAAAAGAGGAAATTCAATTACATTCAGTTTATTTTACTAAATTAGTCAAGTGGATGCAATTTTTTTATTTCCATCAATATAAAAATATTATAAGCTTGAGCACCAGTTAATCGGAAAATTCAATGAACCCTAAACCCCTATTCCCTAAGATTTTTATTAAGCGTCTATACAATCTCAGAAATTACACAAGAAAGAAGAAAATTAGATTAAATGGCTCAATACTTTGGTAACAGTTTTACAATACTGTACTAGTAAAGAGCTTTTTTAACTAACTTATCAAAATCTATTTAAAGAATTTAACTATTAGTGCCCAAGATCAGAATTTACTTTGCCTTCTAAATCTCAATATGCCTGTTTTGAATGATAGGAAGTCACTTTCCTCTTACTTTCATATATTAGAGAGAGAATGCCAAGATGTTTCTACATAAAGATGCATGTGTTTACAAATGGTCTAACGTGGTTGGCTTTCAAAGCTGATTAGGATAGAGTTTCTCATACAATTTTCAGTTTACAGGCTCATTTCTTCAAGATGTTTTTGCTACCCAATGTTCCAACTGTTTGTCTGCAAAAGCTGTGCTAAGATTTTAAAACTTAAGTGAGGAAACCACATTCTCTTTACTAATTAAAATGAAACACACTAGGCTCTTGACATTTAGATTAGATAGTTCCTGGAACTTTTCACTATTCTTACACTTTAAAATATCATTATAGAGAAGCACAAATCTGCATAGTGTATCTGAGTGAGAGGAGAGGTCTAGGTAGCCAGCTTGCCCAGTCACTGGCTAACAGGTGACTTTCCTCAAGCACCACACCAGCCTCAAAGAGCACATGAGTCAAGTTCATGTCTCAGCAAAATCATAAATTATTTTCTGTTATATATTATGAGCTTAATTATGAAAAACTGAAAATTAAATTTTACCCCAAAGTGATTGGGCAGTAATTAAAAGGGTGTCAACTAATCTGTCTAGAGTTCTTCTTAAGGCAATACTCTAAAAAAGGAAGTCAAGACTACAGCTTTAGGTAGCTTACAAGTTTTACTGGTAGGGTAAAAAACATAGTTTATTTTAGTTTGGGAGAGAGATCATCTCAAACAGAGTATTTTTCTAGGGAAAACCAGTTCAAAAATTCTCACTTAAGAAGGGACTAATCTGATACTCAACTCAAAAACATATATCAACATGTATCCTGCTATTCAAAACCAAGTTTTTCTCATGAGCACTCATTTTAATAAGATAAACACAATAAACTAAAAGCTTTGAAAACATCTAATTCTGGTAATGATAAGTAATTTGAGCCAACTTTCCAGTTGAGAATACCTAAAGAAACTGGACAAAATTTTTTAAGGTTGCTTGAAGGTATTAAAGACAATGAAAACTTTTTTTTTTTTTTTTTTTGAAATGGAGTCTCCCTCTGTCAGCCAGGCTGGAGTGCAGTGGCCGGATCTCAGCTCACTGCAAGCTCCGCCTCCCGGGTTCCAGCCATTCTCCTGCCTCAGCCTCCCGAGTAGCTGGGACTACAGGCACCTGCCACCACGCCTGGCTAATTTTTTGTATTTTTAGTAGAGACGGGGTTTCACCGTGTTAGCCAGGATGGTCTCAATCTCCTGACCTCGTGATCCGCCCGTCTCGGCCTCCCAAAGTGCTGGGATTACAGGCATGAGCCACCATGCCCAGCCCAACGAAAACTTTTTAAAACACAAACTGGAGAAGTACAGAGACCCAGGAAAGTGAGTCCATGTTTGGTGCTAATTTCCCCCTGAGGGCATTGAATGATTGTAGAAGGAGTCGCTGAGAGACCAAGAGACTGAGCAAAGCTTCGGATGGTCTCTTGAGGATAAGAGACAGTGATTGAAGTCCAGGATCAGATCCATGAAGTGGGATCTCTTAGTGAACTCACCTCACTGTGGATTTTGACTCTAAAGGGCTAGAATCTAGGAATAAAGGTAAATTAGTAATGGAAATAGGTCTTATAAGAACTATAGCCTACCTTTGAATCTTATCAGTTCCTGAAACTGTTTTAAGGTGATCTCTGAGAGCAAGTGGCTCCAACTTTCAGAGTGTTAGATCTCCAGGCAGAAATAAATACAAATTCTCTCAAAAGGAAGATGTCATGATTCTAAGCGTTGAATTGTTTCTTCATGCAATATTACTAACATAATGTCAGCCTCAAAATAAAAATTATCTTGTACATATGTGGAGCCACGTGTATGGTAGAAAATCAGCAGGAATAAAATAACAAGAGAAACACACCTTTACAATCTACAGATTAAGGCATTGTCCTCCACAGGCTTTAAAATAAGTGTCTTCACATAAAGAGATAAAAGATAAGACTGAGAATGTCAGTAAAGAACTAGAAAACATAAAAATTAATCAAGTGGAAATTCTAGACAAGAAATAATACAATAAAATAGCCACAATTAAGAATTTAACAGATCGATGTGATTACAGATTAGAAACCACAGAAGAAAGAATCAGTGAACTGAAATATAAGACAAATAATATATTTAAAGCTAAACACAAAGGGACAACAGACATAGAGAAAGGATAAAAGATAATGAAAAGATCTACTATCGACGCAACTGAAATTTAAGGGGAAAAAACACATGAATGAATGGAGCAAAACAATATTTGAAAAGATAATATCACAGGGCTGGATGCGGTGGCTCATGCCTGTGATCCCAGCACTTTGGGAGGCCGAGACGGGCGGATCACGAGGTCAGGAGTTCAACACCAGCCTGGCCAACATAGTGAACCCCCACCTCTACTAAAAATACAAAAATTAGCAGGGCGTGGTGGCAGGCGCCTGTAGTCCCAGGTGCTTGGGAGGCTGAGGCAGGAGAATCACTTGAACCCAGAGTCAGACGTTGCAGTGAGCCCAGATCGTGCCACTGCACTCCAGCCTGGGCAACACAGCGAGACTCTGTCTCAAAAAAAAAAAAAAAAAGAAAAGAAAAGATAATATCACAGTAGACAATGGGGCAGGGAACCACTAACACACACTTATCTATTTACAGTCAATTTATAATAAAATAGCTTTGCAGACAGGGGGAATAGATACAGGCAGTGCTCGGCTAATCAGATATTGTTTTTGTTTTTGTTTTTTATTATTATACTTTAATTTCTAGGGTACATGTACACAACGTGCAGATTTGTTATATATGTATACATGTACCATGTATTCCTTGCCTTGTGGTCCCCACCATCTTCAAATCAGTAATGGAGCATCAAATTCTTCTCATGCTTTGAATCTCTGACTTTTTCTTCTGCCATTAGCCAGAGAAAACTCTGCTTTTAAAAGTGTCATGTGACTCCCTTCAGTTTTTATTTCCTTTCTTGTTCAGACCACTAGATAAATCTCCTTATCTTAGCATCAACTATTCCATTAACATAATCTTTTATGTTATTTTTACCACCAAAGTAAAAATACAATTCACCATTCCAGAGATTTTTGCAAAGGAGGAACATCAGTTGGGGAAGGGGATGGGAAATCTTGGGGATCATCTTAGAATCCTGCCTCCCACAGGTGTGCTTATCAATGATTACCACATATTAACCAAATAAGCCAAGGAAGACTGAATGACTAAGTACTTTCAAGGCGTCTAGTAAGCACTGCTTTAAGGAAAAATAAACAAAACCAAACATTTGTATCAACTTAGTTTCTTAGCTTTTGGTGGCTCTACTGCAGTGATTTTCAAACTTATGAAAGTTATGACTCACTAATAGGTTTTTACAACCTATTAGTGAGTCATAAAATCAATTTAATGGATTGAAACCAACCTATTTTTAAGTTAAAATTCTAAAAGAGAAGGAAAAAGAATTATCACAGAGCAACTGGGTGAGTGTGATCATGAGTTTATTTGAAATGTTGAAATCAATCTAAAAAATGTCTATGGTTGGGAGAAACCCTCTATAATCATGTTTTTTTCACTTATATGTGTATGCATCTATCTAAGGGGATATACCTAGTGTTCAGAAAACTTTGAAAGCCACTAATCTAGATCATAAAGAACTCTATCACTGATGTGCAAAGCCTTTAATCAGTATTATCCTTAGTATCATGTCTAACATTCATTTGCACTATGCTAGAACATACATTCAAGAGCTCTAAAATTCTGTGCTCTTCCAGCACTAATTTATCCTAGAAAAAGAAAATGAGCAATTCCTTATTCTTTCTTAAATAATTTTTGTATCTTCAGTTTCTAGTTGCTTTTGCATCAGCCAGCAGAGTTTTTAAGGCTTGCCCATATCTGGGTCTCTTAAAATTCACTGAGTTCAACTGGTCTTTAAATTAACAAGCATTTTTATTACAGCAACAGTAACATGTTTCCATATCATTTTTACATTGTCTGAAGGACACTTATTATTAGTGGCAGGTCCTTGGGAGACAAGTATTCCCAATGGGCTTGTCTGTCCCTAGAAATCTTAGCAGCAGCCTAATTCCCCACACTACCATATTCAAGGTATTCACCTGACAGTTACTGAGTGCTTCCCCATAGATCAGCATAGGGCTCAGCCCTGGAGATTCACAGATGAAAAAAACTAGTCTCCGTGTTCAAGGTATTTATACATCTCCAACCTTGGAATGTACTTTTAAAAAATTCTGCTTCTTACTGTGCAAACTATTTGCTTTCCTCTCAGATTTACTTGTGTCTCATGGAATATGCTGTTTCTGGCTTTATTCCCCTATAGGGTAAATTTGGGTTTTAAGCAAATGATCAAGATATTTTCGTCTACTAAGTCTCCCAATTTGCGTCGCCAACCATCCTACAATACATATTGCAAAACTCAATAAATACCACCATTGTTTTCCAAAATATAATATTAACAAGTAACTAATCAAATTTCTAATGTGTGGGAGTATACTTTATCTTTTTATTTTCCTTTTTAACTTTTTTTTTTTTGAGACAGAGTCTCGCTCTGCTGCCCAGGCTGGAGTGCAGTGGCCGGATCTCAGCTCACTGCAAGCTCCGCCTCCCGGGTTCCCGCCATTCTCCTGCCTCAGCCTCCCAAGTAGCTGGGACTACAGGCGCCCGCCACCTCGCCCGGCTAGTTTTTTGTATCTTTTAGTAGAGACGGGGTTTCACCGTGTTAGCCAGGATGGTCTCGATCTCCTGACCTCGTGATCCGCCCGTCTCGGCCTCCCAAAGTGCTGGGATTATAGGCTTGAGCCACCGCGCCCCGCCGGAGTATACTTTATCTTATCATCTTCAGGTTTTGGTGTTATTTGAAATCTTGAAATCAGACCAGAAAATGTCTAAATTGGAGGGGTAACTTCTATAATCATGTTAATTTTTGTAAGGAAGTATTAGGTGTAAGTCCTCTTTAAAAGAGATGACAATAAGATTAGGATGCTTTCATACTCATTGTATGTGTTTATGTGTTTCTAAGACAAAAAGAAAGGGCAATTAACATTCCTTCCTCATCCATACATTAAAGATCATGTTGATCAATGTCTGGTTGAACAGAATGTTAAAGATTCAACTAAAAACTAAAAAATAAGAATAATGTAGTACAGGCAATAAATTGGAATCAGTTTAACACTGGGTCACTATCAATACTGGAATTTCAATACAGATATGCCTAACCCTAATTTATTCCACTCACTGAACCACAGCAGCAAGTCAGAGTTTTGCTACTTGGTAAGTCAAAGAAAAATAAGACTGTTAGGAGAGTTCCTTCCCCATAGAGCAGCTTGCCTAAGGTGTTCACACATATATCCACTGAAATTTAATCATTAAATGTAACACATTGCCAGAGAGATGAGAGGCAGCAAAGTGACACAGGTTAGTTAGATCTCAAGAGAAAGACCAACATATCAAAGCATATTCAAATCAAAGTTAGAATACGAGACAGAAACCCAAAGGACAACATGAATACTGTTTTATACCAAGTAAATATTCCTATTTCCTAACTTCTACTTGTTTAGCTAATCTTATATTACACAAAGAAGAATGTCAGTACACCAATTTCTTCTTATTTAATCTTCTCACATTCTCCACCACCACCCACCACACCAATATGACAGATGCTGTAAATTTTTAAAATAAAAATGGTCAAGATGGCAAAGTCTGACACAGTTGCTGGTGAGGGAAATAAGGATTGATTTTTTTCATCTGTCCTAGTATTTTATTTTTGAAATATATAGGAAATTGATGTTACTGGCAAGATAGACAAAGGGTCTACAGGAGATAATTTGAAGACCAGGCAGTCATGAGTGCTACATTGTCAAAAGCATGGTCACAAATTCAAATATCTACAAGGCCACTCAGGTAAAGTAAGTAAGGCAGCTGGTCTAACACATGGGACCACATGGTAGGGAGTGGTGCCACCCAGGAAAGTAGCTTCTCTGATAGGATGTGCAACACAACTCAACTTCATCAAGCCATTGCCATGAGGGAAGTGGCAAGAGTGGTACCAGGGCTTCTCATTTTTCAAAATAATCTGAAGGTCTGGAGAACTTTTTAAACAATCTCAATGTTTATCAAACTGAAAAGGACAAACAAAACCTACGTATAAGCTATTTGAGCTCCAAGGATGCTATATGTGACCTCTGTCCTGGAAGGAAATAATTACATGCATAAAGAACTGTTTGCTCTGTAATTTGGCTAATATTAAAAAAAAAATGACAAAGTTTTGGAACCACTGTTGTTTGTCATCATCAGCTCTGAGACATGACTCAGCTTCAGCTTATCCTTTTGGTTAAGGTTGATAAAAGGTTACACATAACTGCCCTGAGAGGGCTTTATCATCATTAAAGAGGATCTGAAAGCCCTCAGGTCCTGGGGTCAATTTGGATACTAGTCTTAATGTTCAACAAGCCCTTGGAGCAAAACTAGACATTATAAATTAAAAACTCCTTAGAAAAGGCCATTATTTAATGCCCTAACCTTGGTGCATAACCTTAAGAGAGGGGAAAATACGGTTTCAACGTCTTTCTCCCATGTAAATGTCACTCAATTGTATCAGCATTTGAAGGGTATATTTGTGTTACTCCAGTACCTTCATGGCCTGAAATGTCAACACATAGTGAATAGCTCATTTCCTGTTGATATTTTAGCACTAATATGTTAAATGAAACCAAAGATTAATTTTTAAAACTCTCTTGCTCCCCATTAGGACAGATACAGCTTTAGGCTCTGCATTCACCTCTCAATCAATTGGATATTTTTCTTGATCACCCACTTATCCTCACATCAACCTGATCTAAGTTGTTTCTCAAATGTTTGAAGCTAATACAGGCTGGAACTGAGCTCTGCTTAGCAGAGGTCCTCTGTTACCCTGCACTAGGTTGCCTTTCTTTCTTCAGCCCATCACAGAGCAATTTACTTGACATCCTCTCAACACAGTTGATTGGCAGTGAACTTTGCCTCAGTGTTTTAATTGACTTTAGTCCTTGTCCTTGAAGCTGAGTAATGCCAGTGTTGCAGTTAAAACTTGTTAAGCTAGTTTAATTTGACCTCAATAGATGATCTGAATTTCAAGACCTTATAAACAAGATTCCTTCAACACTGTTACATCTGGTCTGCCATTCAACATACTAGAAACAATTCCTATCACTTCATATGAGGCACTGTCATATGCCAAATGAGGCACTGTCCATTTTCTAAATTTTTGTAAAATCTCTCCTTTTCTAACAGTATGGCTCCAAAGGAAAGAAATTTCAAATGTTGCTTTTCACTATACTCCAAGTGAAGATTTATAGGATATAAAATATTAAAAGTTGTAGTCAGAAAAAGAAGGTGCAACAGATAAAGAAAGATGACTCTTCACTGAAGCTCATCAAATACTTAGTAGCACGTATTTTCTTCTCAAAAAATTAAATTTGCAACTATACCTCAACATCAAGCACTGCAGTCTGGCAAATTGCAATGGGCTCTCCGTTTGTATCATTGACTTCCCTCTTCAACGGTTGAGGGTGAAGTGAGGTAGGCTGTCAGTTTCTCTAGGCTGTCAGTTTCAGTAACTCTTCTCCGTTGAGTCTAAAGAGTAATAGCAGATATATATCTCTATAGAAATAGAGATATACATGGCAAAGTGGATGAGTTATTCACTGCAAATCACTCATTATTTTCTACAGTACAAAATGTAAGACTATACTATACAGAGATATAGATACATGTGTGTATGTTATATGCGAGTGTGGAGATCTGAGGGAAGAAATATAGAAATGTATAAGAAAGGCAGAAAGACAGAGAGAGAGAAACTCCAATGAGAACACAGTTTTAGGGGAAGGAGAGAAAACATGGGCATAGGAGTAAATAAAAATTAAATGGTGAGCTTCTTTTCAGGAAGAAGCTTGCAGGTGTGAGATAGTCAGGATTCTATGCAATACTGGATGTACAAGGTTGATGGATTCCCAAGAGAGAGAAGGCTCAGCATAGACTTTCAGAAGTTAGGAAATGAAGGATCTCATCATACAGAACCAGATAGGGACTGCAGCACCAAGAAGGTGTCCTAGTGCGAAATCTCTTCATATATAACCAGCCTCAGAGGCTCACTCACTCAAGAGTTCACTAATATAATTGACTGAAAAGGGGGAAAATGGGAGTTTACTTCTCCCTATATTTTTAAGCTAATTTTAAGATATCATATTTTTGTGAGTTATGATTTTGTTGATCTATGCCAGGAGCATTTGTTGAGATCTCTGAGTAGGGTCCTCGTTTTTGCTAAATTGAAAACTTAGATAAGGAAGAAAGATAGATAAAAATATACATTTATTACCCATGAGACTGAGTTAGAGGGCACAGGTTATTTTGAGAACCATGAGTAACCTGCAAACTAAACCCAAGAATTAGACAGATTTTACCACCTTGTTACAGGCAACACTAAACAATAGAAGTTCTCCTCTCTCTGGCTGGCATGGTGGAGAATTCTTTCTTCCTGGGCCAGCTAGCCCCAAAGAGAAAAAAAAAGGTGGAACTGATGCAGAAATGAGCTTCTTTTTCCCAAATTCTCTAATCAGGTAAACTACCCTTATTTGCCCTAAGTAAAATGAATAAAGAACTGGAGAAATAATGGGAACTATATTAATCAAGCTCTCCTAACATAGACATATATTGCAATGGAGTAGGGAGTCAGCATAGGCAGGTTATATTGAAAAATAACTGTCACTCACTTTATTGTAATAGACATTCCCACATATCACAAATAATGGAATAAAAGGATTTTGATAAGATTCTTTATCCAAGCCTTTTGTTCAGTAAATGGACGAAAAGACATTACACATAGAAACAAAAGATGAGTTAAGCCAGATAAAAAGAACTTCAGATAATCACACCTGTCTTTGGACAATCAGATATTAATTCCCACCAATTCTCTCTGAAACTACAAATTTTAGAATGTAGTTCAAGCACCGTCACCATTTTGCTGGGTCATAATGCCAACCAACATTCATCTGATCTGACAAGGAAAAAAACACTGATTGTGTCCTGATATTTTCCTAAGAAATTTACTAAGTTATCATTTTTAAGAACCCAAGGAGTCATTTTCAAGTGAAAGAGCATTAATTAGTAATTGAGTTCTTTATTCAGACTTCAAATCTGTCACTCCCTTGCACTGTGGCATTGGATACATCTGGGTCATTTTCCCTCATCTCTCATATTTAGGAGCTGAACAAGGTAATTTCTGAGGACTCTCAGATCTAAAGGTTTATACTCTGTTACACATAATCATTTCTTATGTTACTATACATTCCCAATATTTATAAATCAAGTTAAAATCATTTTGAAATATCTTCATATTTGATTATCTTTTTCTCAATATTTTCCCAGACTTCTATACTAGATTAAATACTGGATATGTTTTAGGATATCCTATATGAATATATCCTTTACTAAGTGTGTGTATATATATATATATACATACTACATCCTATATTAGCAACATCAGAGTATCAGTTTCTTAGTTAATAATGTCTTAATGGTGTTTTTCAATGGCAAGTACTTAAACTTTCTTCAACACACACCTATGAAAAATTGTACTCTTCCTTAACAATGGTCTTATTTACACAGCAAGGGATATCAACACTGAAAATGAGCACAAAAATAAATATAAGTCTTAGCCATGCCATTGTGCAAGAAATTACTCAAGTGAGTGATCAACAGAAATTTGTTACCAACACATAAGCTGATTGTTAAAACCGAATAAGCACTTAGAGAGAACTAGGTATTGAATAAATATGAACAAGAATATTAAATTATCCTTGTTACATTGCAGGAAGATTTGACAATAAGGATTTACCTTCCCCAAATATTTGGAGAGCATAAACTGATTTAAATGAAAATAAAGCACAAATCTAAATAAACAGCAAAACAAGGAAGTATGTAACGTATAATATTAAAGGTTTGGGTGCCATATTTGGAAATTTCCATGAGTTTTATCAGCATTTCTATTGGCAATATTCAGAAAACAAAGACTTAGACTTTTCAAATAATACACTATTCATGCTAGAAATAGCCTTTATTTTCTATTTTCATAAAGGAAGTCACCTATTTTCAAATAATTTCATTGCAGTACTTCAGTGGCCTGACTCCCAGAATACTTAGCTTTCTCACCACTCAGATCTCCCAGTGTGAGCTATTATGAATGATCACGTTACACTCAGTAGTCCTGGGCACCAAAGTAATAAATTGGAATCATTCTGTGTTGATAACAAAACCATCTCAATTTTCTTTTTGTTACATTATATAAACTTTAAGCAAATATTTGTATTTTATATCTACAAACGTAAGTATTTGCATTGGGATCTTATTCTGCATTCACTTGATAACAGAGGGTATATGACTTTAGAATTATTGAAGAATAAAAAACAATCTTGTTAATTAGCCTGAGCCCTCATGCCCACAAATTATTCTGGGTCTTAATGTAGGCAGAGAGAATGTCTTTATAATTATAGCACATTCTGTTGGTATCTTACTTGGCTAAGTTGCTGCTGTTCACTGATTTCAGACATCTCCACATAAAGATGTGGGTAAGTATGAGAAGAGCTGATCAAGTATTTGCTGCCTGGAAGATCAATTGATCCTATCTGCAATGCTGAGTGAGTTCATTACATTTCCCTCCTTCAACAGTATGCCCAGCACCAAAAACTGGTTGGAGAAGCCTACTAATGAGCACTCAGGTCCTTTTGAGTGATTGAAGACAAGGTGTGACTGAAAGAATTTTGGTTGAGGGAACTCTCAAAAGAATACTGATGACCATGGAATGCTTGGATGACTCTTTCCTTTATAACACAAAAATTATTTTTTTCTCCATTTCTAATGCTAGTCAAAATGCAGGCTCTTGAGTCAGTGAAATGATATATATACAAAGAACAGTTATTCTAATCAGCTAATTAGTACACTTGGGGAATTAATATTATATGTAATGGTGTAAATGTCCAAAATGTAATACTTTTGCCATCGTTTAACAGGCTCTTAATGAAGACCAGATAAGCTACAGATCTCAGACTGGAGCGTCAACTGAATTTAAATTAGGAAAAAGCAGATTTAGCCTTTTAATAGCTTTGGCCAGTTCATAGAAGATGTTGCTGAAGTCATCCTAAATTTATTATAATAAAATGGGACTGGGTACGTCAGCATGTTTGTCATCTCTGGAAGCCAAAATAGTGCACTATCCCCCAACACAATAAAGTAAAGGAGCTGGAGAGTCATGGCATACTCATTGGAAGAACTAATTATTTTCCAAAATCTCTGCTCTTCATTTTAAGATATTATTCCAACTTTGGGAGGCTGAGGTGGGTGGATCACCTAAAGTCAGGAGTTCAAGACCAGCCTGGCTAACATGGCAAAACCCCATCTCTACTAAAATGACAAAAATTAGCCAAGGTCATCCCACTGCACTCCAGCCTGGGCGACAGAGCAAGACTCCATCACAAAAAAGAAAGAAAGAGAGAGAGAAAGAGAGAAAGAGAGAGAGAGAGAGAGAAAGAGAGAGAGAGAGAGAGAGAGAGAGAGAGAGAGAGAGAGAGAAAGAAAGAAAGAAAGAAAGAAGAAAAAAAAATATGTTATTCCAAACTTGTGTTAAAACAGTTTAATGGATCTTATGATACTAATACTCTAACACTGAAGCAAAATAAGTTATTTACCTCTGCTTTGGGCTACTTCTCAATATGCAAATATGGTTTTCTGTAGTTTAATTTTAACCTCAAGATCCTAGCAAATTAAATAAAATAGTATCTATTTAATCCTTTGATCATTTTGCATGAATTAAATATAATATACACCTAATGTAAATTAATCCCTTATATGCATACAGGATGCTATCAGCTTGCCAAGGCTGGGTTATAATGTGACAATAAACAACCTCAAAATCTCAGTGACTCACAACAAAAGCTTCGTTTCATTGTGCTTTTACTCTCTATCCCACATCCGTCCCACATGCCCATTATGGTTCTGCTCAGTGTTATCTTAACAGCATTCAGTCTGACAAAGTAACCTTTATCTAGAATGCTGTTCACCTCCCAGTGAAGCACACTCTGGCTTAAAGTTGTCACTTGAAAGTGACAAACATCACTTTTGTTCACATTTTCTTGGCCACACAAAACAAGCCTCATTGCCAAATCTGACATCAATGGGATTGGAATATATAATCTTTCCACAGGGAGACACACAAGAATAGGCACAGTAGGGAGGACAGAAAACACATTGAGTCATGTCATATCATGGTTCTACTCTCTTGTTCACAGATATTTAACATCTTCTGTTCATGTACAAAACAGGATAATTCCCCTCCTATCTCCATGAGGAGACAATTCAAAGATTCAGCATCTTGTCAAAGCATGAGACTCAAACTCTTATGAGAGTTTCAACATTAGATCTATGTGTGGCTTCCCTTGGTCCAAAGATCCAGAACAAAAAAGTCAAGTTATCAGTCCTCCCTTCCCCACTCCCCATCATATAAGCACTCCTCTTCAGAAACAAGAAGAATGAAAGATGCATTCAGCCATTGTTGTATAGGAATTCTAAAACTCCGCTCTTAAGCATTGTAAGTAGCCAAACTTGAAGGTAGATATTATGAAGTGAATGTTTGTATCCCTCCAAAATTCATATCATGAAGTCCTGCCGCGCCCCGAGTGTAATTGTATTTTAATCCTATCAGATCAAGGCCCCGCCATTAGGGCCTCATTTAACCTTAACTCCTTCCTTAGAGACATCATCTTTAGGGTACTAATAAAAACAGACACAAGAGAACTTGCCTCTCACCACCCCACCGACTCCCACATCCTGCCACACATACACACACACACATATCACATCACATACATGCACCAATGAAAGGCCAGGTGAATACACAGTGAGAAGGTGGCTGCCTACAAGTCAGGAAGAGAGCCCTCAGCAGAAAATCACCGTGCTAGCACCCTAATCTCAGACTTCCAGCTTCCAAAACTGTGAAAAATACATATTTCTGTTGTTTAAGCCATCTAGTCCATGGTATTTTGTTATGGTAGCCCTCGCACACCAATCCAGTAGGAAATGTTTCTTGATTAGGCTCTGTTTCTACCTGGAGGAGAAGCTCTCTATTCCATTGTTCTCAATAGCCATCAGTTCTGCCCTATGGGATCTCTTTTTCCCTCATCCTCCTTTACCTCTAAGGAGGACATTAGATCATAAGACCTTCTTGGAACCTGAGCAAATTTGACATCCTGTTGTCTGCCCATAAAAGACGATAGGCCCAGTAGTCAAATTATGTTTTGAAAATTGAGTCTATTTTACTTAGAGTTAATGGGGTTTGGGGTCACACTAGCCTATAAAAACATAACGTCGGCCAGGAGCGGTGGCTCACCCTTGTAATCCCAGCACTTTGGGAGGCCGAGGGGGGTGGATCACGAAGTCATGAGATCCAGACCATCATGACTAAACAGTAAAACCCCTGTCTGTACTAAAAATACAAAAAATTAGTCAGGCATGGTGGCACACACCTGCAGTCCCAGCTGGGGCTGAGGGAGGCTAAGGCAGGAGAATCGCTTCAACCTGGGAGGCAGAGGTTACAGTGAGCAGAGATCGTGCCACTGCACTCCAGCCTGTGTGACAGAGGACTCCATCTCAAAATAATAATAATAATAATAATGTCTTGACTATTTGATTCAAGTCACACTATGTGACAAGAGCCACAGAAGCAATTTCTTTTAGAACACACCTCCATGCTAGATTTAGCATATCCGGCTTCTGTGAGAGAGTTATGATCTTTTCTCCCCGGGAAATTTTATCCAGTTGAAATAATTTCGTGGGTGTCATCTCAGTCGATTTGAAGATTTTTAACAATACAATTTAGGACCACACTCTTGCTTTTGTCTCATTTTGTCTGTTTTAATTAGCTCATGTGGCTGCAAGGCCTTTACAGTTTTATCTTTTAACAGTTGGAGCCTTTTTAATACTGTATTTGGGCTACTCTTGGCTATATTGAGCAACTAATTACAAAAAAAGAGATGAGCTCAGAAAAGAATTGGCTGGTTTGCAAGCAGAAATAAAAGAAAATAGAGTCAGGGAAAAGAAATCAAAAGTCTCTGCTTATAACAAAGCATAGCAATTCTGCTCATGTTTTATTGGCCAAAGCAAAGCACATGCCCAATCATACATCAGTGGAAAGAGGAAGTATAAATCCTGCTGTAGGGAGGCACAGTGAAAATTTTGAACAATAATAGTTTCTCAGAAAGCTTCACAATACATAAAATTTTTATTGTGTGCATATATCATTCCTGCAAAATAGGTAGGAAAAGTAGATATTATTATCAGCCTCATTCTCCAGAAAGTTCAGGAAAATTTATATCAAAGCCTAAGATCACAGAACTAACAAGATAAAAATCTTAACCTAGAACTCCAGATTTCTGACTTTTAGTGCAGCATTCTTTTTACTATACCAACTAGTACTCATGAAATACACAGGTTATACAACATTGATACATGAGCAAAAATGCCCCAGGAGGCAGGGAAGATTAGGTGAGGACCATGTTTGGGTACAGAAGAGCTCTGGGTTCCAGGCCCAGCTCTTTCCCTACTGGATGCGCATTCTTCAGAAAGTCACTTAACCTCACAGTGATTCCACTTTACCATCTGTAAAGCAGAAGTTGTTTTTATTTTGAAGTGTTTAATGTCAACTCTCAGATATTGATTTAATACATATACTTGACACAGCATTAAAAATCAGACTGAGAATGTGGGAAGAAAGAATGTAAGGCAAAATGAAAACACAAAATAGGAATCTTTTTCCTGAACTTTTTGTTCCCCAGTGATGTCCATGTGTGATCTCTTTTTGAAGTTGGACACATGAACTATGTACTTGGATTATTTATACAATTAGTACAAAACATCAAGAACAGCCACATAAAATTCTTAACATTTTACATAAGCAGCAAAAACAGGATTTAGGTAATAACAAGGATTCGAAAATGGATGCATATTTGCTTTCTTGTGAAATACAGATTCATTATATTATAAATACATTGTTTTATATGTGGGACAGGAATGATATTATTATCCTCATTTTCCAGATTAAATAACCCTTGTTCTAAGAAGAAAATTACCGAATGTTATGATCTTAAATTTACAAACCACTGTGTGATTAAAAATTCAAGAATTCACATTCTAGATAATCATATTCTCATGGTCTTAGGTATAACTGATATGAAAAAATTTATTCACAGTTCCATTTCTCATCAATTCCTTTCATGCACATATATATTATAATATCAGTCTCACATAAAGCCAGAGAAAGTGCCATTTTTACTACCCCAATACATGTTATTATAACATTGACATGATAAGACACAAGGCTTTACATCTTAAACACATTCTTTTTACTATATTCATAAGATTCAATGTGATTTCTTAAGTATAACATGCAGAAAAAGTCTTCTGTTAAACTGTGAAATCCATGCTTGAGCACACAGAGAAATAATGTGTCTGGTGGAAGTTTTAACAACTATCACTGTCTAATGGCTATTGAGTTTGGACATTTATGCTCTGATCCAGCTGAAATTCACACAATCAGAAATCATAAAATCATACACGCTGCTGTACAAAGGAAATTGTTCAGGGGGGGAAAAATCCTAAGTAACAGGCAAATATTAAATTAGAATTTATTTTCAAAACTGCAAAAATCACCACCATTAAGTTAGAAAGAAATAGGTTCCACTCAGTGAGTCATGTCGGGATTAGCATCAATCTCATCAGATGACAGAGAACCTTTCCTTCTCGGTTAATCCCACAAAGGAATGTGCATTCTTTCAGAAAGGGAAGAGTCCACACAGATTATAATAAGGATCGGTAACTCTGGGCACAACATTACAGGAGGAACACTGGCAAACACAAAGCGTTCATAAAGTGGCACGAGAGAGAAAAATGATACCGTTTAACATCTGCCCCAAATAATGAGGAAAATGAGTGTACTCTAGGGGGAAAAAAATCCCCCCCTCTTATTTTTTTGTAAACAGCTTGGATTTTAACTTCTAAAAAGTAAATTATTATTTTTTTTTTTTTTGAGACAGAGTCTCACTCTGTTGCACAGGCTAGAGTGCGGTGGTACAATCTCGGCTCACTGCAACCTCCGCCTCCTGAGTTCAAGCAATTCTCCTGCCTCAGCCTCCTGAGTAACTGGGATTACAGATGCCGGCCACCACGCCCAGTGAATTTTTTTGTATTTTTAGTAGAGGTGGGGTTTCACCATGTTGGCCAGGTTGCTCTCCAACTCCTGACCTCAGGTGATCCTCTCCCTCTTCGGCTTCCCAAAGTCCTGGGATTACAGGCATGAGCCACTGTGCCTGGCCTAAAAAGTAAAATTTTAATCAACGTTTCTACTAGTTGAAATGTAACAATTAAAACAATAAAATATCACTTTTTATCTATTATTCCTGCAAAAATAAAGAAGAGCTATTGATTCCAATGCTAGCGAATGTGTGAAGAAATTAATCCTCATACCCGGAATATAAATTGCACAAGCTCTCTGATGGCAATGTTGCAATGCAACCCAACAATCTAAATGTAGGTGGTCTTAATAATTCCACATTTTGGATTTATCCTATGGAAATAAATAAAAATGCAAATGTATGTGTCATTATGAGGTTCATAAAGGCATTATTTCATTACTAATATCTGAAACAACCTAGAATTCACCAATCATTTTTTAAATAAATTAGAGTGTATCCATAAAACAGAATATTATGCAGCCACTTGAAAGGATCAGAAAATGTTTAGGTACTGACTTACCACATACTACTTGAGTAAAAGCAGATTACAGTTCAGTATGCATAATATAGAACATATACACTTTTAAATATGCATCTAATAAGGGACTGGAAAGATAAATACTAATAACAGAGTTTGCCTCTGGAGAGTGGGATTACTGGGTCCCTGAGAACCTCCAATACTTATGCAGATCTGAAGATTGAACCAAAAACATCCAAAAGGATACACTGGGAAAGGTAAAATGTACCCACACACACACATATGCTGTTGGCCTTTTGATTGGTGTATTTTGTATGAGATATCTGTAGATGTTGTAGGGCACTTTCAATATAAAATGACCAAGATAGGGAAGTAGCGTATAAGTTCAAGACTGTCTCATAGCTGGTCTCATACTAACATTAGTGGGTTAGCATTTAGGGTAAGTGAGTGGGAAATTATAGTATAATACAAGTTTGTGTCATACTGTATATTAACAAATATATCACACATGTATCTGACAGGACTAATCTTTTTACTTGTCTCCCATAAGTATTACTTTCCTGAATGTGTAGAGGACACTCAGCTAAACTTGAAAATACTTTTTAATACACAAGCAAGTAAAAAGATTAAACAGGCAAACATACTCCATGTCCGGCCAATTAAAAATGCTTTTTAAGTTTTAGGTCACAACTTACACTAACAAATCTCTTCTCTCTTCTCCTCCTCTTCTATGACCTCCTCTCCTCTCCTCTCCACTCCTCTTTCTCTCTCTGATAAAAGCAATAGTTCTACTGTGAAATTAATATTTTAGCTAAGCCATAGGTTATCTTTATTGTTGAGAGTTAAAGACGTCATATTAAGCATTTCAACTTCCCTTTATCAAGCTCTAAATAGAAGGGAAGTACAGTGAAACATTTCAAACACAGAGATAAAATCAGGCAAAGAAGAGCAACAGATGGATGCAGAGTCGCAACAGATCCTTTCATTTTTGCCGAAGATGTTTCCGCAGGGTACCTCTATTCTCTACCTCTGTTAACGTAATAAATGTCTTCACTGTGTCATCCACATAATGATATTGGGGAAAGATTCTGGCAGGCCTACTCGAAGATGCTAATAGAGTGCCTCACAAAATAAATATTATTTTCATTTATCTCATTAATCCTGGCTATTTCTTCCTTCCCTTCAGCCAGACTGCTTCAGAAAGGCATGTACTTTATCCATATGACAGAGTTATAGGAAAATTGCCACTCAGAAAATGAGCCCCTTTCGTTTTCTGACAACCATTTTTCTCTCCGCCATTAGGCAATATCTAAAATTTTTATGTGGGCCTCATCTTAAAGATGAATTCCTGTTGAATCTCAGAGGTTGTCAATATATTTTTAACCTTTGAAGGAAATGTCATCTTTCCGAAACAGCCACATTTTATTTGCCAAGAGTGATACTGTACTATGACCAGTAAAACAATTATCCAAAAACTTTGGCAAGCTATCATATTCTGCTTTTTATAACATGACCGCCTTCCTAAGTAATTCTCAAAAATGTGTTTCAAATGAATGCAGTATCATTGAACATTAACACTCAATAAAGCAGACAGGAAGATTGCAAAACTTGTTATTAAATTTAGATTTAGGCCGGGTGCGGTGGCTCAAGCCTGTAATCCCAGCACTTTGGGAGGCCGAGACGGGCGGATCACAAGGTCAGGAGATCGAGACTCATCCTGGCTAACATGGTGAAACCCCGTCTCTACTAAAAAATACAAAAAAAAAAACTAGCCGGGCGAGGTGGCGGGCGTCTGTAGTCCCAGCTACTCGGGAGGCTGAGGCAGGAGAATGGCATAAACCCGGGAGGCGGAGCTTGCAGTGAGCTGAGATCCGGCCACTGCACTCCAGCCTGGGCGACAGAGCGAGACTCCGTCTCAAAAAAAAAAAAAAAAAAATTAGATTTAAATAATCACAAATAACAAAACCATAATAGATTTTTAACTTCAAATTTCACCTCCCAAACTTCCACGTTTGTTCTTTTTTACAAAAAGATACCAAAATGTATGTAATTTACATAAACTTCTGCTACATTCCAATTTTTCAAATTATCATCAATTTCACCTCACCAGTTTCTGTATCCTCTGTACTATCATTTGTCCTAACCTTCTTAGTTCTTTCCGGGATTCAAACACATATTTATCTGTAAGCTACAGCATTTTTGCTATTCCAGGAAATTTTTATCCCTAAATTGGTAAGTCTTTGCTATTCTGCTTTCATTTTAATGAGACTTTATAAATTGTTTGTTACTATAGCCTGTTTTATTTCCCCCACAATATTAGCTGTATCCAAAAATCTTTTGCTATGTGTAGCATATGCAACGAACCTTGTTGACCAGCCTTCTTCCATTGGAAGATCTTCAATTAATCAATTCCCCAACTCATATTGACTTCAACCAACAATTTGTTTGTAAAGAAAGCGTTATGAGATCCTTCATGACAAGCTTTTCTTTTCTTCCCCACAGCATCTGTGATGTATTTTCATTTATCTTTCAGATCTTCTCTCTTCCCTCCACTCTGCTATGTGCCTTGGGAAGCTGATCAGCACCAACAGTCCCCCTTGCTCTCTGACTTCCAGCTGGGGTCACCCAATGGACAGCATCTGCAGGAGCTTGGCAAGTAGGAGGCAAGTGAAATTGAGGTCATTATGCCCCTTGCTCCCCTTCCTGATCTCTGCATACTGGTTGACCCTGCTAGGCAACCTTCTCCATACAGCTACCCTCTCCTGATTCTGGTCACCACTCTATCTCATTACCACCTCAGCTCTAGGGGTGGAAACAGCTTCCCATTTTGGTAGCCGCCCTTGGATTGTTAACTATCTATTATAGTTTCATAAGTGATCCCTTTATTAAAATTACTTCAATCGATGCAAATTGAATGTGCTTCTAAATGCCATACCTTCTTAAAGGTCTTTGAAAATACTCTGAAATTCAAATTCTATTTTGTACATGTAGGTCCTTTATCATCTTACTCTCCCAGTTTTGTATTCAAGTCATTAGTCTCAAAAATTTGTACATTTTGCTTACAGTTTTCTGTCTAAAAATCTTTGCATGATTATCGAGAAAATCTGAAAATGATGAAAGAGAAAACCACATTTATTATGCCAACACCAGCATAAATGTTTTGAAAAACTTTTCTCCGTATGAAATTTTACACAGATATACTATATCTTATGTTTCTGTTCAATATCATATCATAAGAAATTATTCACATTGTTCAAAACTCTTTATAAAAATTATTTTCAGAGACTACATAAAATTTTCTCACTAAATATGTTATGGTTTTCTGTATGGAAAATTTACCAATTTTCCTCATGCTGAATATATATTATAGATTGTCGCTAATATTCACCATGCTTAATAACACTTTTAGAAACATGATTATGTGCAAAATTTCTTTAGGTATTGATTCTTAAAAGTGGGGAATTAATCAGTAAGTAGTTATGAATATTTTACTCTATTGATACATATTATTAAATTGCTTTGTACAATATTCTCACTTCCATTAGTATTATATAAATGAATGACTCACTGACCCACATTAAAATTCAGTACATTAAATTTTCAATATTGTCTATAGGTGAAAAATTGTTTCTCATTGTTCTTTTATTTTGCATTTCTTTAACTTCTAATGAGTTGAACATTTTATTTTTCTCTTGATCAATTATCAGTTTAAGTACTGTTGTAGTCCTATTGTTCATCTAAGTTATGTAAGTTTTTTATACTTTAGGGTTATAAATTCTGTTTTTAATCATATTCCTTGCAAATATTTTCCCCCACCCCCGAGTTGAAGCTTGTCTTTAAATTATGGTTTGTATTGTTTGCTTATAAGAACCAAAGTTGTTTGAACTTGTTTTGAAAGTCTACTATAATTTTTTCTTTATGATTTCTTCCAGTGCTTTTATGGCTATAAGTCCTTCCAAATGTAGACACAAAATAGATGTTAATCTTTTCTATGTTTTATGGCTTGATTATTTTATTGTTATTTCGGTATTTCTCTCTGGAATTTGTTTTGGAAGAGTATAAGGTAAAGATCTAAACCTATTTTGTTCTTTTTCCTATTTTTTAAACAAATATCAAAGTAACTACCCCACCATCATTAATTAATGATATTTCATTATTTGTATCATCTTTTATTTACTAAGAACTGTTTGGCTACTAATTTTTCCCTTCATCTCACTTCAGTTTTTATAACACTATTCTGCTAATTTATCATATTTAATATGTCTTCATACCTAGTAATGACAAAAGAAATTAGTCTTTTCTTTTTATTCTTCAATTATCTTCAATTCAATTAAACATTTATGTATCACACACTCAGACCAGAAATTCTGATTTGTACTATGTGGCATACAAAAAAATAAGTTCAGCATGATCTCAAGAAGTTTATAAAATAGTTAGAGAGAAAAGACATAAATACAAATAACTATAGCACAAGTAGAAAGAAAGTGGTATTAGAAAGTTATCAGGTTCTACGAGACTGAGGAAGAAAATGATAGACTAGAATCAATGGGAAATCCTTTGTGTAGAAGATGGCATTTGATCTAGGCCTTGAAAAAGAGCTGGGATTTCATCACGGAAAAGCGAGAAAGAAGAGCATGTCCATCAGGGAAACCAAGGTAAGTGAAGCCATTAAACTAGGAGAATGGACGATTCATCTGGGCAACAGGAAATAATTCAGTATGGTAAACACAGGGCTTTAGGGAGAAGACAGAGGACCCATTACAATTTTTAGCAGGGGCCAGGAAAGATCAGAGCAGGTAACTGACTGTATCAGGCCTCCACTGCACATCTATCTACCCTTTTCTGTATTACCTACTCTCTATTTTCTACAATAATTTCTCTTCAGGAAAACCTTCCCTATTCACTAATTTTTAAACAATAGGAAACAAAATCTCAACCAGAACCCAACAGCACCAGCAATTGGCCTCAGATGCTGCCTCAGTGTTGCTATCCAGGTTGGTATATCAGGTCTGAATTTTTTTCTTTTCCGATAGCCTTGAAAGGCTTGCTTGAATTCATCTGGGCAAGTATTATTCATTGGGCTCTTTTTAAACAAATTCTGAACCCTTGAAATGACTCCAGCAACATCTGCTTCCCTCTTAATCTGCTTTTCAACAGAAGGCATTCTTGCGGCCCTGTATGCCCTCCTTTAACCATGCTGGCTTACCAAATGTAACATTCAAATGTTTTCCTGAGCTCTACGTGTAGCAAGTCATTGACCATGGCTTCATGCCTGCAGAATCTCTGCTGGTCACTATAGGCTAGCCTCTGTTAAAGTAGCAAATAAATCACAAAATATTATTGGTTTAGCCTAATTTCAATTTATTTCTCACTTGGACATAGCATGGCATTGATCGGGCTGCCCGCCTTCAACTTGTAGCTATTCCAACTGCAATGCTTGACCTTCAAGATCACTGCAGAAGTAGAGAGCAGCGGAGAGAGAGGTCAAGAGAAATGTTTTAAGGGATATTTCTGCCCTCATCTCACTAGCTAAAACTCAGAGGTATTGCCCCAACTTAAGTGCCCAGAAAAAGGAAATGGTATAATTAAGCACAACAGGCATCTGCCTCAGAATTAATACCATTTAGACCTTCGCTTTGGTTTGATTTCATACTTATATCCTCTTGTCTAAAACCACACCTTATGTTCCTTCCCCTATGACATTTAATAGAGAACAAAGATTCCTACATCCTGATACATTTTCCTGGAGGGAATGAACAGAACTGTTCTGTACAGTGTTCTATTAAGTGCTCTAAATCCCTTTTTCTTCTAATGGCAGTCATTAAAATACACCAATTTTCTGAAAGCTAACATTCACATCAAATCTGAATGATTAAGAATATGTTCCTTGAGTTTATCATAATTGACTTTAATCAGGGTTCCATTTCATACTGCTCTCTTCACAGAGAGTTACTTTTATGCAGTGAAAAATATGACTTCTGGAAAATTACTCCTTTCAATCAAATTTTAGGTTGTCTACTCCACTCCGGAGGTTGCATATTTTTATTTCTCTTCTATCTTTTCTCAACCATTTTGTTATGTAAAAATAAAAAAAATAAAATAACAGCCTCTACTTCTCTCCCTTTTCTTGCCCTTCTCATTGTCTCCTTGCCTTTCTTTCTCCATCTATTCTTATTCTCTACCTCTGCCCTGCCTTTCCTCTTATTCAAAGTTCTCATGCATGGCTGGCTTATGGAAGTTTTGGAAGGAAGGGCTTCTGATGCTTTCACTTTTTCTGTTTCTATGATTTTTCTCTCTTCATCAGAGACTACCTGTCTTAGATCTACATATTTTCATTGGCACCCCCTCCACTTCTTGAATTTCTACTACATCTCAGTCTCCTCCTTCCTCAGACTCCGAGGCCAGATTGAAATTATTCACTGCCACTGATAAAGCTAAAAAAAAGAGTCCCTGAGAGCTTAGTAGGCAGAGCTAGCTTTACTTTATAGTTAGTAAAATTGAAACATGGAGAAAATAAGCAAATACTTTTAAAACTAGATGTCTTATACCCTATATCAGGAGTAGGCAAACTATTGCCAGATTTTTACAGCCCACAAGTTAAAAATGGCTTCTACACTTTTAGAGGTTGTAAGAAAAAATAAAGAATAACATCTGACCAAGACCAAGTGTGGCCCACCAGGCCTAAAATATTTACTAGCTACTTCTTTATGAAAAAGTTTGCTGACCTCTATCCTCAACTATAGCTCTATTTATTTGATTTATATAATCACAAAGATGCTGGGTACGTTTGGGTCCTCTAGCAAACAGATGCCAAGAAAGAATTCAAGGGCAAGAGACTGATAGGGGGGATAGGAAGTAGAAGTACTCAGGGAAAGCCTTCAGGCCAAGCCTGCAAAAGGAGACAGGGAAGGAAGAGGGACTCATTAGGAAGCATCTCAGACACAGTGTGACTTTGAGAAAGTTTGAGCCAACCCAATGAGAAATGCCAGTGCAAAGATCACACATATAGAAGCCCCATATTAGGCAGAAATTATCAGGCCCTGTGCTCAAGCATCAGCTGGGAGCAGCTCACGGAAGTATGGCCTCAAAGTGAATGCTAAAGCAGATGCCAACAGTGTGGCAGATGGAGGTTGTCAGCTCCCAACACTCCTCATAACAGATTCTTAACCTAAGTCAGTTTTGTCTCTCTGCTGTCTCTCCTACTCCATTACTTCTGTATGCCAGAATTCAAATTTCGTTATCACTAGTGATCTTATTTAAATTTTCATGCAAGTGTATTAGAGACCGTGTGAATGAATAATGATGAAAAAGTAATGTAAGCCGATACCGACTTCTCCAGTATTTGATCAGATTTTGCACATAACAGAATATTATTGTTTCTCTATTTTAAAAAAATGAAGACAGCCTTTAAAAATAAACAACTTGTATTGCCATGGACTATTTTTCCTCATCGTATTTAAAGATGAAGATTTTAACAAGATTACTCTCAGCCAGCAGCACTCACATGACGGCTGCATAAGCTGCGATCATTCAGGGCTATATAACCTTCTCCAGGACCTGTCATTATTTTGTAGTCTGCAGAACACTGCACCAGGTCACCCATCTCTACTTGTTACATATTGTCATACTGCCTTCTGGCATCACTTACCTAGCTTCTGGTCTGTCACGGTTATTCTTTAGCCATCACCTGTGTGCACCCACCTAAACATACACACACAAACACACACTATTGTGTGTCTGCTCACTAGGCCATTAACACCCTCATGCACTCTTACCTGATTGTACCTGGGACCTTCTCTTTGCCTGCACTGCCCCTCTTCTCATGTAAAAGTACTGCCTATCTTTCAAGGTTTCAAGATTCAATTCAGGCTCTGCTCCCTGCATAGACCTTCCCTGGTTACTCTGGCTCTCAAATATTTATCTGTCTCTGACCTTCTACAGCTCTTTAACACTATGCTGGGCACTTTCACGCCACATATGTAAGTCTTGCCTCATCAGGTAGCATTTACTTCCTCATGATGGCAGATTGTTTCTTGGACTGCCTCTGCGCCTCTCACAGCACCTAGCTGGCTCTCATCCATAACTATCTGGATAGAATACCCTACCTTCAAACTCCCTACCCTTCCTTCAAGGCTCATTTCAAATTCTACATCATCTGAATACTTTTTTCAAGTCTAACTTAAGACTGCTTGGATTTCTAATATACTGTATAATTCTTTCTGCTTTGAGGCATAATTAGCTGCTTATATAGTTTTTTCTCTATCATTATTAGTTTATAAGATCTTAGAGGACATATTCATCTATGTAGTCTCTATTATACCTTATTCTTTGCATAAACCTAACCTTCAGTTTTGGATTGGTTGAAGGAATGATTGAAGAAAATGGCAATAGTTGAAGCTTTGTTGAAAAAGCAAAGTGGCGTGAAAGAAAATGTGACCAGTAACAGGAAAAATCTTCAACTAAAAGCCAGTGGGAGACACTGATATGGTTTGGCTCTATGTCCCCACCCAAATCTCATGTTAAATTGTAATTCCCAGTGTTGGGGAAGGGACCTGGTGGGAGGTGATTGGATCATGGGGAACTGATTTCCCCCATGCTGTTCTCATGATAGTGAGTGAGTTCACACAAGATCTGATTATTTAAAAGTGTATGGAAATTTCCCCCTTGCACTCTCTCTCCCTCCCACCACCATGTGAAGAAGGTGCTTGCTTCCCCGTCACCTTTTGCCATGATTGTAAGTTTCCTGAGTCCTCCCAGTCAGGCTTCCTGTTAAGCCTGAAGAACTGTGAGTTGATTAAACCTCTTTTCTTTGTAAATTATCCAGTCTCAGGCAGTTCTTTATAGCAGTGTGAAAACAGACTAACGCAAATGCTGACTAGCTTTAGGGTCTGCAAAAGCCAAGTAACTTCTCTAAACATCAACTTTAGCACTGTGAAAATTTGTGGGTATAATAAACTGTAACAAATAACAATGTTTAAGAGCACAAGCTCTGCAGTATTTGAATCTCAGCTTGACCAATTATCACTTAGGAAGTTATCTAAATATAACAAGTTCATTTTCTCACTGGTAAAATCATCATAGTGCAAAATGATAGCCTACTTCATAGTGTCATTCTAAGAATTTAATGAAACAACGTATCTAATGATCACAAAAGATCCAGAATATAGAAAATTTGTTATGCCTGGCAGCTATTATTATCATTACTATTATTGTTATTATTATTATCATCATCATTATCTAATATTCTTTTCAGGTGTAAAAGGCAATGATTTTATGACAGCACATTCAATAGCATCATCAATCTCTGAATACATTCTTACTTGAAGGCTCAAGTAAACACTGAACTGATAATTTGTCTGCCTATTAACATAAGTAGGTTTCCTAATAGTGATCTCTAATTTTTAGACAACTGGTATGCTACAATGAGAAATCCACAGGGAAATTAAAATATACTTGATTACCAGAACTCAGTGTTGACTATTTTAGCAAATCCTTATAAAAGAGAACAATCAAGATGGCCACCATCATAATACACTTAGAATTAGTGTTAATGGCAGCAGAGAACAATATATTTAATCAAACTGACTTATGTTCAAATCCCAGCTCTACAATTACTGCTGTGAGAACTGTGAGCCTTTATAAATTGTGTTTGTTTCCTCATCTGCAATCTATGATAATTATTGTAAATTCAAAAAGTTATAAACATTAAATAAATACATGTAATGAGTGCCTGGCATATAACAAATGACCGATATGTGTTGGCTATTATCATTATCCATTTATTTGTTAAATAAATATTACACACACAAGTACTGTACTCTGTACCTGCAAAGTTTCACAAATAGAAAGTATTATTTTTATTATTATTATTATAGCTGCTGTTGTAACCCATGTAAGATTGTTGTGTGGAAATATTGATCAGAGAAGGAAAATATATATTAGAGCTAGAAAGACAAAGCATTAAGGTTCAAGTATGGAAGTTAACTTAGTAAATTCAGGGAAAAAAATTCAAATTATGCTGACCTTGAGGTAGCATAAAGAGAGAAAGAGAGAAAAAAGATCTGTAAGCAGGCCGTAACAAAGGAATAAGACCAAAGAAAGAGAGGAAAACAAGAGAACAGTGAACTTACTTTCATTTTTTAAATCACAGAGTAAGAGAAGCAAAATCATCATGGAACATGATCAGATAGACATAAAGGCTCAGGCAAAGCTGCTCTGTGTATGTGCTGTTGCTGCTTTCCCTGGTATAGCATCCACACCTATGCTACCCACATTAGAATAATAAATACAGATGCAAATGAAATGTAGTTATGGATGGCTGTTGTCTTCAAGAGCTGTCTGGGGAGAACTCTTGGAAGAATTTGTGTCTCAGGCAAAGAATGATGCCATAAAAAAAGGAATATGACATACTATAAAAGGCTAACTTGAGCCTGTTGCTAGAGATAGCATCCCGAGACTGCTGATCTATAGCTCCTTTCAATAACTTTGGATGACACTAGTATTAAGCAATAAATTTTAAAGTTATATTTCCATGCTGTCTCAACCAGCCCACTTGCCAGCACTGATGAGTGGAAGGAAAACATGGATGTCAGGGACCCACAACTGGAAGAAGTTGGGTCTCACTCTCTATTGCTTGCGTGCCCTCCAACTTTTACCACTGCCACATCCCCTCCCAACCATCACCCCACCTTGTCCAAGGTTGGGCACATTAGGGAAATAGTAGAAAAAGAAATAACGTGGACTTCTTACGGTCCTCTTTTTTGTTTGTTTGTTTGTTTGTTTTTTTTTTGAGACGGAGTCTCGCTCTGTCGCCCAGGCTGGAGTGCAGTGGCGCGATCTCGGCTCACTGCAAGCTCCGCCTCCCGGGTTCACGCCATTCTCCTGCCTCAGCCTCACGAGTAGCTGGGACTACAGGCGCCCGCCACCTCGCCTGGCTAGTTTTTTGTATTTTTTAGTAGAGACGGGGTTTCACCGTGTTAGCCAGGATGGTCTCGATCTCCTGACCTCGTGATCCGCCCGTCTCGGCCTCCCAAAGTGCTGGGATTACAGTCTTGAGCCACCGCGCCCGGCCACGGTCCTCTTAAAACATGGGAAAGCTTAGCAGGAAAATCAAGACCATTGATAGTACATTCATCCAGTTTTCTAATCTAGGATACCAAAAAATAATCCACATGACAAATGTAGCAAGTTAACTTTGAGAATAATTTAAAGCATGATCTAATAATAATTAGACTATATTAAATGTGTTGCTATTTATGTAACTTTTTAAAGATAAACAGGATTTCAAGAAACTTTCCCACTCGCATAGGATCATTGTAGACTCTATCCTTTCCCTCCACCAAGCCTTCTTACTCTCTCCTCTGTCCCTCTGTTACCCTTACCTTAGATTCCTGAATAAATGTGTGATTTCATCTACTATTGAGGCCTTTGGTAGAAAATTTTAAGGATCACAGGATTTTGCTTCCTTTGCATCACAAAGACAAATACCCTTAGATGAATGTGTTGGTGCAGAATGAAAAGTTTCTCACTTCCCACACAGTATTTTAATAAGCAACAGCTAAAAAGCCTCCCTCTACCCTGCGGTTCTTCGATTCTGCATCTGTCACTACCTTTGTGTTACTACATTTGTAAATTTCCCTCTTTTGAAAGTCATAATCTGTCCCTCATCAACCACACCACCCAACAGCTTTCCTGATGAGAATACATAACTTTTCCTATTTTGGTCTCCTGATTAGGCGCAGGAGAATGTAATACCACTTGCCTGTTTCCCCCCTCAATGAGATGGGAAATTGCTAGTTTCCTCTATGTATCGGAAGCCATTCGTGTGGAGCTGGCTGTGAGGTTTCTATCTTGCTGCTCAGCTATAATCTCTTTCTTTTCTTTAATGATTTCCTAAAATTCAGCTTCTAGGGAAATCACCCCAACAAGCTGCAGTCCATTTCGAAAACATACAGTCATTTTGGAATTTTCTACAAATATAGCAGTAAAGGCAGTCTTCTCTTTTTACTAGATATTTAGGTTGTATAAATTAGATGCTATTTGGTGTTAAAGAGCATGAACTAAGTCATTATTATTAATAAATAATAAAAGTATATATTCAAAATTTCTATAGTCATGTACTTTTTCTTTTTATTTATTTTTTATTTTTTATTTTTATTTTTTTGAGACAGAGTCTTGCTCTGTCGCCCAGGCTGGAGTGCAGTGGTGCGGTCTCGGCTCAGTGTAAGCTCCACCTCGCGGGTTCACGCCTTTCTCCTGCCTCAGCCTCCCAAGTGGCTACAGGCGCCAACCACCATGCCTGGCTAGTTTTTTTGTATTTTTAGCAGAGACGGGGTTTCGCCGTGTTAGCCAGGATGGTCTTGATCTTCTGACCTCGTGATCGGTCCACCTCGGCCTCCCAAAGTGCTGGGATTACAGGCGTGAGCCACTGCACCTGGCATCATATAATTTTTCATCCCACCATTGAAAGTCATTGTTTCCGTATTCCTCAACACACACATTCAGTAAGGATGCATTTCTGCCTCATTAAAAACAGAAAAGGTGAAGCAGAGCACGATGAAGTGATCTGGGCCGTAGAAAGTCAACATTCAATTGAGAAAGCCCCTTAAATAAGGAGTTTGACATTCCTTGTGATTGAACTGATAGGAAAACAAATTTTGTTTGATTGGCGCTCAGCGGACTTTAGAATTAGAGTGAATGGAGTAAAGCCAGTGCAAGAAATAGGATCAGGTGACAGAGGCCCAAGTCAGACAACAGGTGTGGACAGTCAGATGAAAACGTTCCTACAACCCCTACTTCATGAGGCCATGATGATTAAACCACACAGTGCATATGAAGCCCTCAGCAAAGTGCTACGTGTGATCTATAAACATTAGACAGGACACAGACTGAAATAAGAATTGGATAGCTAATTAATCAAATGCAGGTCTAGAGCTGGTTCGAGCATACAGGAAACTAAGTTTCTTTTTAAAATTTATATATCGTAAAATTCATGAATCTTCAGTGTAAAAAAAATAGTTTTGATAAATGCACACAGCTGTGTAACTACCACCTGAATCAAGACTATAAAGCATTTTCATCACTCCAAAAAATTCTCATGCACTCCCTACCAGTTAATCCCCACAACCAACCATTTGTTCTGATTTCTATTATCATTTCTTAGTTTTACTACTTCTGAACTTCATTTGAATGGAATTATATCATATGTACCCTTTCATATAATACAGACATTTTCACTTAACATAACGTTTTTTGAGATGTCATTGCATATATAGCAGTTAGCATTTTTTATTGCTGAGTAGTACTCTATTGTATTACTATGTCATGATTTGTTTATGCATACTCAAAGGGGCATTTGGGTTGTTTCTATTTTGAGACTATTATGAATAAAGCCACTGTAAATATTTTTGTACAATTCTTTTTTTGGACATATGATTTCATTTATCTTAGGCAAATACCTAGCATTGGAATTGCTGGGTCATATATTTATTTCAAAGAGACTGGCACAGAAGTTGTCCAGAATGGTTGTACTATTTTACACTCCCTCCGACATTGAATGACTGTTCAAGTTAATTTACATCCTTGCCAACATTTTCCGTTATTAGTCTTCTTTATTTCAGCCATCCTGGGGGCCATGAAATGATTTAATTTGCATCTCTCTGTCACCTAATGATGTTGAGTATCTATGCATGCCCTCATTGACCATTGGTATATCTTCTTTTGTAAATTATTCCAGTCTCTTACCCATTTTTAATTTTTTTTATCATGGAGTTTTAGGAGTTCTTTATATATTCTGGATACAAGTTCAGATAGTAGATATATATGTTAAGACTATTTCTCCCAATTGTAGTGGCTTGACATTACTTTCTTAGCATGTATTTTGACAAGCAAACATTTTTAAAATTTGGTAAAATTGATTAGTTTTTAATTTCATCTTTAGTACCTTCTATTTTGTCTGTGAAACTGTTGTCCAGCACAAGATGTTGAAGATATTTGTCTATGTATTCTTCTACAACCGTTATAGTTTTAGTTACACATTTAAGCTTTGATCCAATTTGAATCAATTATTGTGTGGGTTATGAAGCAGTAATCAAGGATTATTTGTTTTGATACATGTATCCAGTTGCTCCAGCCCCACAGCTATAAAAGAGTGGCCCATCTGCATTAAACTACACTGGTACTTTTGTTGAAAATCATTTGAATGTATAATTATCGACCTATTTCTGGGCTCCCTATTCTGTTACATTGATCAGTTATCTATCTTTATTCTATCTCTAATTAAGGCAATAATATATTGCCTTAATTACAATAGCTTGTATTAAGAGTTAATATCAGGTATTTTGAGTCTTCTAACTCTGTTATTTTTCATAATTGTTTTGGCTACTCTTAGTTCTTTTCATTTCCATATAAATTGTGGAATCAGCTTGCCTATTTCTATTTAAAAATTTGGCTGAGATTTTGAGGGAGATCATATTAAATCTATTAGTCTTCCAATCCATGAATATGGTAAGGCTCCTTTATTTACTTGAATTGTCTTAAGTTTCATTCAGCAAAGTTTTATAAATTTCAGTGTAAAGAGGTCTTAGATATCCCTTTTTTACATTTATTCCTAAGATGTTTATTTTTGTTGATTCTTTAGAAAATAAAATTTTTAAAATTGAATTTTTCAATTGTTTGCAGTTAACATATAGAAATACAATTTATTATTTATATTGACCATGTATCCTGATAATTTGCTAAATGTATTTGTAGGTTATAATTGTATTTTGTTTTTGCCAATATTTTGTTTGCTTGTATGTTTGGGGCTTGGCATTTTTTTTTTTTTTTTTTTTTGGTAGATTTCATGGTAAGGTGTTCTGTGTGGACAATTGGTGAATAGATTCATTTTTACATCTTCCTTTAAAATCTGTATACTGTTTATTTTTTTTCTTTAGTTATTGCACTGCTACACCTTCCAGTACAATGTTAAGCAAAAAAGGTGAGAGCAGAAAAACTACACTCATTCTCAATTTTTAAAATTAAATGTTTCAGGTTTTGCCATTAAGTATGGAGTTAGCTGTAGTTGTAGTTTTGTGTAGATGTCTTTTATTTGATTAAGGGAATTCCCTTCTATTCCTAATTCCTGAATTGATGTTTAATTTGATCAAATACTTTGTTCTGCATATTTTGAGATACTCAATTTTATTTTTTTAGTTGGTCAAGATGTAAATTACATTCATTGATTTTTAAATGTTAAACTAATCTTATAGTCCTGGGATAAATCTCATTGATCATCATGTATGATCTCCTTTACACATCATTTGATTCAATTTGCTATATTTTATCAAGGGCTTTTCTGGAATTTTCATACAGAATATTAGTTCCATAATTTTTTGGTAATATCTTTATCATGTTTTAGTCTCAAGGTTGTGGTATTCTCATAAAATGAGTTGTGAAGTGTCCTCATCTCAGTTTTCCCAAAGAGTTTGGTAAGTTTGATATTACTTTTTTCTTAAATGTTTTATAAAACTCAGTGGTGAAAACATTTGGGCCTGTACAGTTGACTCTTAAACAATGTGGGCATTACGGGTGCCACCCGCAGTAGAAAATCCACATATAATCTTTGACTCCCCAAAACTTAACTACTAATAGCCTACCATTGACTGGAAGCCTTACCAACAACATAAACAGTTAATTAACACTTTTTATATGGTATATGTATTACGTACTGTATTCTTACAATCAAGTAATATAGAGAAAAGAAAGTGTTGTTAAGAAAATCATAAGAAATAAAAATATATATACTATTCATTAAATAGAAGTGGATCATCATAAAAGTCTTTGCTGTCTTCATGTTGAGTAGCCTGAGAAAGAGGAGGAAGAGGAAGGGTTGTTTTTGCTATCTTATTGGTAACAGAAGCAAAAGAAAACATTTGTACAAGTGGACTAACACAATTCAAACCTGTATTGTTCAAGAGTCAACTGTATTTTTCTTGGTGGGAATTTTATTATCCATTGTTTTTCTTTAACATTAAAAGGCTATCAGATTTTTTTTCTTGTGTTGGCCTTGGCAAGTTGTGCTTTTAAGGAATTTGTCCATTTCGTCAAAGTTGCAAATTTATTGTCATAACTTTATAATATTCTCTTATTACATTTAAATATCTATGCTATCTGTAGTGATATCCTGTTTTTTTAATTACTTCTGTTGGTAATATGTGTTTCTTTCCTTAATAAATTGATTTAGAGGTTTACAGGTTGAGCATTCCTAATTTGAAAATCTGAACTCTGAAATGCTCCAAAATCCAAAACAATTTTAGTGCATCATGCCACAAGTAGAAATTCCACACCTGACCTAAGGTGATGAATCTCAGTCAAAATGCAGGCACAAAACACATAGTTTATTCAACATCCCCAGGGGGAAGAAAGACTTTCCCAGCCCCTTCAGCTGCAATAAATTTGGGTCTCATCCTCAATCCATCTCACTATGTATATGCAAATATTTAAAAATCCAAAATATTTCTGGTCCCAAGCATTTCAGATAAAGGATATTTAACCTGTAATAATCTTATTAATGTTTTCAAATAAGCAACTTTTTACTTTCTTGATTTTTCTCTATTATTTGTCCATTTTCTATTTCATTGATTTTACTCTTACCTCTATCATATCCTTCTTGAACTTTGTGTTTAACTTGGTCTTCATTTTGTGTTTTTCAAGAGGAAATCTGAAGCATTGATTTTAAGCCTTTTTTCTTTTCCTTTATAAGCTTTGAAAGCTATGTTTCCCTTTAACAACTTCTTTAGCTCCGTTCAAAATTTTGATATATTGCATTTTTCTTATCATCTAGTTAAAATATTTTATAGTTACCCTTGTGATTTCTATTTTGACTCATGTTTTATTTAGAAGTGATTTTTTACAAGTCTTTAGGGTTTTTCTAGGTATCTATTGTTATGAAATGCTAATTTAATTTTTCTGTGGACAGAGAACATAGTCTATAATTTTTTTATCTTTCAAACTATATTAAAGCTTGTTTTATGACCTAGAAGATGGTCTATTTTAGTGAACATTCGATTGAATGTTGCAATTGTAAAGAATAACTATTTTGCATTGTTGTATATAACGCTCTGTAAGTGTCAAATAGGTTGAGTTGGTTGATAATGTTACTTATATCATCTATACTCTTATAATTTGTCTATTTATCAGTTACTTAGAGAGACACATTAAAATCTTTAGTTATAATTTGACATTTTCAATTTCACTCTTTAGTTCTGTCCATTTTTGCTTTACCCATTTTTAAGCTGTATTGGACTCATACACATTAAGGGTTCCTATGTCTTCCTGATGAGTTAATCTGTTATTATAAAATGTTCTTCTCTATTTCTGGTAACATTTCTTATCTTGAAGTCTACTCTGTCTAATATACTTAAATAGCCACTCTCATCTTCTTATGTTTAATGTGACATGGCATATCTTTTCTTATCTTTTGACTAAACTTATTTATGCTTCTAGATGTAAAGTGTGCCTCTTGTATAGAAGATATTGTTAGGTTTTGTTTTTTGTCCATTCTGATAATCTCTGACTTTTAATCCAAATGCTTAATCAATTTATATTTAATGTAATTATTTATATGGTTGGTTTTAACTGTATTACTTTTCTATTTGCTTTCTTTTTGTCTTATTTGTTTTTTCTCTGTTCCTTCTTTTCTGCCCTCCTGGGTTAATAGAATTTTTTAAATAGTACCCTTTATCTTATCTGTGGGCTTTTTAGCCCTAACTCTCTGTATTACTTTTAATGGTTGCTTTAGGGATTACATGATCCCAGTTCCCCACAGTCTACCTAGAGTTATTATACAACATCATGGAAAATGAAAAAAAAAAAAAAAAAAAAAAAAACAAAAAAAAAACCTCCTCCCAACCCTGATTCCTTGGTTTTGTTATCATACATAAGATATACATAACTCCACAAAACAATGAATTGGGTTTTGCTCTATACAGTCAGTTTTATTGTAAAAAGACAATAATAGCCTTTTGTATTTTTATATACCTATACTATTAAGTTGTGCTCTTTCTTCCTGTAGATCAGTTGCATCTTGTATCCCATCCTGAAATTCCTTTAGCATTTCTTGTAGTGCAGATATGCTGGCAATGCATTTTCTCAGCTTCCATATATCTGAAAATATCTTGATTTCATCTTCATTTTTGACAAGTGTTTCTACTGGATATAGAATTTTGAATTGACATTTTTAGGTACATTAAAAATGCCATTCTGTGGCTACTATTAAAAAGTCAAAAACAACAGATGCTGGCAAGCCTGCAGAGGAAAGGGAACACTTATACACTTTGGGTGGAACTGTAAATGAGTTCAGCCACTGTGGAAAGCAGTTTGGAGATTTCTCAAAGAACTTAAAACATAACTACCATTCAACCCAGCAATCCCATTACTGGGTATGTATCCAAAGGAAAATAAATCATTGTGTCAAAAAGACACATGTACTTGTATGTTCATCGCAGCACTATTTACGATAGCAAATACATGGAATCAACCTAGGTGCCCATCAACGGTGGATTGGCTAAAGAAAATTTGGTACATATACGCCATGGAATACTATGCAGTCATAAAAAAGAATGAAATTATGTCTTTGCAGCAACATGGATGCAGCTGGAGGCCATTATCCTAAGTGAATTAATAATGCAGGAACAGATAATGAAATACTGCATGGTCTCATATATAAGCAGGAGCTAAACACTGGGCATACGTGGACATAAAGATGGGAACAACTAACACTGGGGACAACTAGAGGGGGTAGAGGATGTTGAAAAACTAACTCTTAGGTACTTTGCTTATTACTTGAGTGATGAGATCAATTGTACCACAAACCTCAGCATTACACAATATACCCATGGAACAAACCTTCCCATGTGCCCCCTAAATCTAAAATAAAAGTTGAAATTATTAAAAAATTAAAAATAAAAATATTATTTGATCAAGGTCTTAAAAAATATCATTCCATTGGCTTCCAGTCCCCACTGTTTCTAATAAGAATCCAATCATAATCATATTGTTGTTTACCTATAGGCAATGTGTCTTTTAGCTCTCATTGCTTTGAAGATTTTTTTCTTTTTCATCTATTTTCAGTAATACTCCAATGTTTCTATATATAGTTTTATTTGTATTTATTCTATATAAAATATTGCTGAGATTCTTGTTTCTAAACTGATATTTTTCAACAAATTTTTAATGTTTTTGGCCAAACTTGGACTGTAGCAGTTTGGGTTCTGCCTCACTGATAACCAGAAAAGGGAGTGTCCTTTAGGGAAAAGTCTCTGTGTCTTTTCCGGAAATTGAATCATGAGTATGTGAGACTGTTTAATATTGTCTCACAAATTAGAAGAGCTTTGGATTTTTTTTCAATAATTTCTCTCTCTGCTTTTCACATTTGATAATTTTCATTGATCTATCTCCAAGTGTGGTGACCCTTTCTTTATCTCTCTCCAATCTACAGTTAAGCTCATCCAGTAAATTTTTTATTTCAGATATTGTGGGTTTTGTGTTTTTAATTTTCTATTTGGTTAGTTTTGTCAATTATGCTTTTCTAGTTGAATTTCCTTATCTCTTAAACCATTATGACCTTCTCTTTACATCCTTATCATATTTAAAATGCCAACTTTAAAGTCCCTGTCTTCTAATTCCAAATTCTCGGTCATGATGGAGCCTGTTTCTATGGACTGCCTTTTTTCCCCCTCAACAATGAATCATATGTCTTTGCATATCTTATCATTGTTATTATATATTGGATATTTTAGATCAAACATTTCACACCCTGAATTCTATTTTCTTCTTGAAAAGAGTATTGACTTGTATTCAAACAGTCAGTGGGATTACAGGCTTATCACTTTGAACTTGCGGAGGCTTGGTATACTTTACCAAGGTGCTCTAATTTGGTGGGATTCAAACATCAACCTTTTTCTCATCTGTGACATCTAGTTGCTAAAATCCCTAATAAATCCATTTTGCTCTCTAGCTGTGGCTTTCTGCTGAGTTCCTTGGAGCTTGGAGTCTTCTAAAAGCATTCTGTAGGGTTCAGTCAAGTATTTTAGGGAAATTATATTCAGATTTGAGGGCTCCATTTACTCCAGGAGTTTCCTCTTTAATTACCAGTTTCTCGTGCACTCCAAACTCTGCCACTGACACCTCAAGCTGAGAAAAATGCAGCTTTCTCCTTGAGTTCTGGCTTCTTTGCAGGCCACACTCAATGGGATGTCCTCAGGAGAAAGAAGCTTATCAATATGGACTGCACTGTAAGCACTTGCCCTCTTTTAAGGCTGAAACACCTTCAGTTGCTGCCTGCTTAGGGTTGCCCTCCACGCCTTTAAATAGGGGTGTGTGTGTGTGTGTTTGTGTGTGTGTGTGGTGTGTTAATGTTGTTCAGAGTTTATAATTGTTATCTACTGAAGAGTTTTTCTAACAATCTATTCACCATTGTTGGCCAGAATTTCCTTTTAATATTATTCATATTACGGCAATAAACTGGTGAAACAAACGTACGGTACTGCATTCTCTTGTATCTAACAGATAGTAACCTTTATATTCTCACAAAAGCTTGGAGTGGGTGAGATCAAGGCGCAGTGGTAATAAACATATTATGACTTTCAAAATAAGGAGATTTACGAATATAGTAACACAAGTCGGGTATAGTTTGTTCTGCTGGCTTGTTTTTCAAACAAGAATATTTGAACATTACTGTGTTCAAATACCTTCTCCTGCCAAGTCAACATAATCAAACAAATAGATTAAGGAGGTGAAAGAGCACTCAGGGGTATTCTAAGGCAAACTATTATAAATAACACTCCTACGCATAAAGACTGTTAAACAAATAAAAATCATCTCTCAGGGAAATAGTGCTGGTCCCCAATATTAATTTAGTCCCCTCTGCCTGCAAATAAGGTTATTTCCTTCTCTTTAAGGTATTCAAATTATTGCTCTCTCTGCTACCTTTGGTAATATATTCTTCGTGTCAGAAGTAGGCTGATGCAGCAATGAGACAGAGAGATGGGGAAAGCCTGGGGTTTGAGCTTAGGAACAAGGTCCCAGGCTAATTACTCTTAGAAAGGACTTGCAGGAATTTGAGTCATAAGGCGTGATCATCACCAGCGGGCCATCATCCCATGATACAGGAAAGGTAGACGGCAGAAAATACCCACACTCTCTCCAAGATTAAGAGACAGTATCAAACACAAATAGCTAAGTTTTTTTTTTTTTTTTTTTTTTTTGCTGGCAGTAAGGTGCACAAATGAGAGTACGATCATGGAGAAATTTCATATCAAAATGGAGATGGTATAACGCAGGATGCATATCCCAAATGCATTTTTTACAGTGAAAGTAAAATTGTTTCAGATCTCCTGCTTTTGAATCCCAGGTCCATCATCCTCCAGTCATATGATCTGGGGAAAGTGCCTGAATGTCCCTGTGTTCCATTGCAACATCTGGGAAAATAATTGCAGTGACTGAGTCAGACCTCGTCAGCCACAGATGTCTCAATTCACTGATAGGTGCCTAAGTCTCCCCACAATCTGGCCTTTTCTGTTCCACTCTGCTCATTTCAGACTCTCCTTTATCTGTTACTGCTTCCTTTTATTTCACTCTTTCCAGCTTCAACTCCTACTCTCTCCTGAATTATACTTCAATATTTCCAATTCCTTTTTAAAATCTGTCTTAGATCGACGTTCATCCCAGTCTACATGCCTTCACTCCAAACACTGCCCTCAAAAAGGCTTTGGTCCAGGTGAAACTTCCTAGATTCCAACAAATGTTTCATATCTATTTATGTAAGAAACCACATACTCCCGCTATAAGCCCTTTGGCAGCAGTATACATAAGCATTCCATATTACTATTTTGCTAAAGGCAATATCAAAAAAAGACAATAAAAACAGAAATTTAGGAAAATAAACACAAAAATGTCCTTTGAAAACTTACAAAACCTGTTCAGTAGAGCAGACACTTTTAATTGGAAATGCTGCAAGACTGTGGGAGCAGCAAAATGTGATTCCTTCAAACATAATAGAATGTGCTGATTCACAGGCAGGAGGAATTACACCCAGAATCTGCCTATCTGCCACAGCAATTCTGACCCTTCCAGCTCCATTTCAGAAATATTAGCCTTAATGGGAGCCTTGTACCCATGCTTGGACTCTTCTAGAGGAAAAATATGAGCATACGACTCTTCAGTTTGCAAACTAATCATGTGATTCTCCTTTAGTGGCAAATAACATAATGTCCTCTGTCCCTAAAAATTCTTCTTGTCCTTCTAGGATCATGGGGATCTCTGAGGGTTCTACCTTTGCTTAAAATCCTTCATACCTGCAATAAATAATTTGAAATATTTAAAACACCATCATAAAAAAATATAAATTTGGGTTTGTTTTGCACAGGAGAAAATAAAAGGGGAGTGACTGTTATCAAGTAAAATCAAAGAAAATGTCTTGTCCCTCAGGCCTAGGTTTAAATTGCTCAGGTGTCCTGTGGCCTACACGAGATTGTTTCTGGGAATGACATTTGAGCACAGATAGACAAAGGCACTGCCTATTCATAACAGGTGTAGAACCCACAAGTGCAGCTTTTATAAGGCAAGACATCCTCACATCATCCTTAGGACTTTCACAAGTTGAGCTAACCTCCTGGCATAAACAGCCATCTTTAATTTAAATTTCTTATTGTATGCTTTTCATCTAATGAGTCACATAGAAAATGAGAAGGGCCACTATGCATCTGTAACCTAAAAGACTATACATAGTAAATGTATATTTTAATGTTTCCAATAAAAAGGAAACCCATTTTCTTTTTTTTAATATACAATACATTTTAATTAACTATAGTCATTTTGTTGTGCAATAGAACACCAGAACTTATTCCTCCTAACTATAAATTTGTACTTGTTGACCAGTATCTCCTCTTTCTACATATTCCATATCCCACGCAACTCCCCAACCCCCAGCCCCTGCCGCCCCCGGAACCACTGTTCTACTCTCTACTTCTATCAGTTTGACTTTTTTTAGCTTCCACATGTAAGTAAGAACATACAGTATTCGTGTCTCCAGGCCTGGCTTGTTTCACTTAACATAATGTCCTCTAGGTTCATCTATGTTGTTGCAAATGACATAATTTCCTGATTTTTAAAGACTGACTAGGATTCCATTGTGTATACAAATCACATTTGCAAAATCTGTTCATTCATTGTTGGATACTTAGTTTGAGGAAACCCATTTTCTATGGGGCAAGTATTTGTTCTTGGCCCTGAAACCTGCCTTTGTGGATCCAGATACAAATATCAGACAAAACATACTTCAGGTTTGGTAGTTGCTAACAGTGGTTTAAGAATATTCCTGGATATTGGCCAGGCGTGATGGCTCATGCCTGTAATCCCAGCACTTTGGGAGGCCGAGGTGGGTGGATCACAAGGTCAGAAGATCGAGACCATCCTGGCTAACATGGTGAAACCCCATCTCTACTAAAAATACAAAAACAAAATTAGCCGGGCATGGTGGCAGGCACCTGTAGTCCCAGCTACTTGGGAGGCTGAGGCAGGAGAATGGCGTGAACCCAGGAGGTGGAGCTTGCAGTGAGCCGAGATTGTGCCACTGCACTCCAGCCTGGGCAAGAGAGTGAGACTCCTCAAAAAACAAAAAAGAATATTCCTGGATATAATCAAAATAGCAAGCATAATGTCTTATCCTAAACAACTCTCCTTGACCTGCCATATAAATCCACAAAAAGTGAGAATTTTACAAAGTTCTCACTCACACTTTAGTATGATTAAAAAAAAAAAAAATCAAATTTTAAAAAATTGTTTACTGGCTGTCTATAAAGTAAAAGACACTAGGATAGGCATTGTGAGATATAACATAAGGAAGATGTAGCCTTTTCTCATAAGGGATTTATCAACATTTCACCAATTCCAAAATATAAGCCACCTTCAAAAGATGAGAATTTTTCATCAAGACTGGTACATTATTTTAAATGTGTTGTTGGCTTTAGATAAAATCCTCTAAAATAAAAGACTATTCCAACCAACAATGAAGCAAGTAGTCATAATTTAGAAGCAGTAACACCTATTTGGATGCTCAACCTGTATAACTGTATATTTGAAATTGAATAAATGTTTATTAAAAACCTATCACATTATATTGTATCATTGATTTATGTTGAATTAACTACCCTATTTACTGCAATCCCTAAACTTCAGATCAAATTCATAGGATTTTAATGGGTATTTCAGTACACCTTTAGTTTATATTCATATGAAATCATTATTTCCCATTTCAGTATTTCAAATTCAACAGAGTCATTGGGATGTATCTATTGATTTTGTGAAAAAGACTTAGTTCTGAAGTCAGGAGTCCCGGTCCTTATCCCAACTCTGATGCTGTAACTGGCAACGTGAACATGGGTTCAGTTATCTAGCCTGTCTGAGCTGTTTTCTCTGTAAAAAGGATGAGGTATGCAATTTCCCTGGCACATGATACATTTTAACTATTGTGAATCAAAAAAATCACTCATTTTTGTTGAGAATCTGGTAGTGCCGTGGAGTGACCATTCTGAAGACCAGTGATTACCAGATTCAAAAAATCATTTTAGTGTTTGAAAGGGTCAGAACCAACCTTATTCTACAGAGGAGGACTTTGATAGATACAGAAGGGAAGTCACTTGCCCGGTGCCACTTAGATAGTGGTAGACCTTCAATCAGGTCTTGGTCTCATGTCACTTGTCTAGTCCCTTTTGTACAGTATAGCAGATATAGCTGTAAAAATTATAGATAAGTACTGACTTTATAATGATCTTTGATATATTCAAATTAGGTGATAAGAAATAGTTGCTAGAACTTTGAATTTAGGCAGAAAAATGGGTAGTAATTGTGAGGCCATAGGCCTTATTTTCCTCTGCTATAACAAAAGAAAGGATTTTTAACTTTATAAGTTTGTTTAATCATCAGTCAGCCATACTTCTAAAAGAGAAGAAGCGGACTAAAAAATGGATAATTGAAAGTTCCAGTTAACTGGGTCTCAGTTAATCTGGATTTTTATTATTTCTAAACCATTCCACTACAAACTCTGATTGGTATAATTGATTTAGAGCCTGTTCCATATGGTGCCTTCTGTTCTCTAAGCTGAGCTGACCCCAAAAAGAAGAACCCTTTGAATTCAATCTGAGAACTATCCTCAGTTCTGAGAATGAAGATGGCATTTTAGACTCCTGTGTTTGTGAGCTGGTGCCTTTTCCTATATTTTTATTTTTAAAAATCCAATTTGAGTTTTTTGCCTCATGTCCTCATCTTAGGCACCATAAAAGAAAAGTGAGTGAAAGAAAATCTTTCCCATAGAAATTCTCACACATAATGATGCCAACAGGCCTTTCATTTTACTGGTTGCCTGGCTGACTAGTATATTGGAAATAAGTGAAGATGGGAAAATAACAAGGAACTAGTTTCTGCTGAGGGGAACAAATTCTACAGTTATGAAGTTGTAAGGAAAAGCACAGTGAAAAATAATCTTAGCAGTAACAAAGAAATGGAAATCTTAGGAAACACTCAAAATGGGCAGTAACAGCGCAAAAGCATTACAATGTTTCAAATTGCAAGGTGAATTGAATGATTGAGAGACTGTCTTGAGCACACTTGAGATTAGTTCTCAGATGTATTTTATTTGGTTTTCCTTTTTTATTTTCTGAGAGATTATCTCATCTATTTAGGCCTTCTTCCTTTAGGTGACAGAAACAGGGAAAGGCACTTAAGATATTCATTAATTAAGACACCATTTGTAGCTCTACTGTGAAGGATAATCACTTGTTGGCTTAAGATGGGAACTTACAACTTAAAATATTTACATGGCAATTTCTCTACTGTGAAGTTAAAGGCTCTAATTCAAACTGATGACAGGAACTAGTTAGGGATTTTAAATGAAGCAAATACTTTTCAAATTTCAGCAGAAGGATACGAAAAATCTTTGATTAATTAATGGACTGCCACAAGTAGCAATTCTTCCTGACTTCATATATTCTACATTAGTTGTTCTTTATAAAACAAAGAGTATATTGTAGTTCATGTGATTTTCAAAGAATTATAGAGTCAAGTATAGACCTAACATAAATTCTTCCTATATACACAAAAACTCAATAGCAATGACGTGACAGTAATAGAGATTTTTTCCTAGGTTTTTAAGATATCAAAAATGTTCTTCAATACCACATTAATCAAAGGTACTCTAATGGCATCTCATGAGCTAAGCAGGTGTCAAGGATCCTCTTTCTTTTATCATAAGAAAATGGAGCAGAACTGGTTCTATGATTTAGCCAAAATCAAATGTCAGTAAGCAAACAATCTCAAAATCAGAGCCTTTCAAGTCTCAATGGACAGTCTCAACCCAGAGGGTGAATTCTCCAAGTATTATGTGAGAAAACATCATGAAAACACTAAGACACTAAGGCTCAAGGTTTGTGAGCTCAAGATTTGTGAGCTCTCAATTTAGTTCTGTTTGTTTGGTTTTTTGCTTTTTTTTTTTTTTTTTTTGGTCATGGCACCTTTTGTTCTCACATACAAAACTGAATGTTCATCTTAGAACATAATCTGAAAGGCCTAATTAAAAGTTGATGATTTGCAAGATATACAATAACCTAAATGTGACTTAGTTATACCTCACATTAGCCTTACAATTGATTTCTTTCTCCACTATTAGTACATATTTATATGTTGTAAGCAAATGTAAGGAGGGCATTTTTGAAGTAACCCTGTGAAAGAAATTGCATACCTCCTGGAAAGCAATCCACATGCATCAACTCTTTCCTCTTTGCAGATTGCTGTGCTCTAAAATCCCATTCAGAGGAATCATTTGTGCTTCTGACATTAATGGTAAGAGAGGCTCAAGCCTTTATAAATGAAGAAAATAGCTATGAGGATTTTGCCCGTGTAGTATTGTAGCTATTACAGATTTTCAATTAACCTTTGTGTCTGCTTGGCAAATACCATAATGGTCAGACTCCAGTGCCATAGACTATGTCACAGTGCACAAGATACAGCTCAAGATTTAGCTAAGGCTTGAAGGCAATTTCTGCAAAGAAAAGATACAGAAATCATCCTAATTATTAACTTCTTTAGAAATGGCGATCAAAAAAGAGAAGTTGTCTGCATTTGACAGGTAAATACCCATTATTATTCAATGCAGAATTAAATAGCATTAATGTATCCAAGCATAATATCATCACTAAGCTATATTTTAATTCAAGTAGAGATAAAATACAATGCTTAGGTATTTTAGAAATCACATGCAGGAGACATAATCTTTTCCTTCCAGAACTCAAATGAATGACAACATTGCTATCTGCATTGAAAGACACACCTCTGTGTAATACACAAATAGTTAATACTAGGAAAGATTTTACAAGATTGTTTTCTCTATTTTAGGGTCAGTTATTTGTGTTCTGAATATATTGGTAACTGAATTTGTGCATAAAAAGAAGAGAAATGGCTCTGTCCTTTTGCAAAATGATGTTAGCTCTCTTAAATGTATTATTCCCTAGGGACAAAAAGGTCAAAATAAGGCATGGAGGAAATACAAAGGATTGCACAGGCAGGGAATGCTTTTGATAGTTACTAGTTTTGCCTTATCCTTGAGCCAGCAAAGGGCATTCTGTTCTCTAGAAGTCAACTTTTCATAAGCCTCAGAATCCATTTGATTACCTTTAAGGCTTCTGATGTATCCACTTTAGCCATTGGGCTCAATAACTCTTTCATTCAGATAAAATATTCCTCAATAATATACTAGAAAATGGTGTGACTTCTAATCCTAATTTATTTTCTAAATAGTCTATCTTATTTTTTAAATATTGCATTCAGATACTGAATCAACAGATTTAGTAATAATTTGTTAGCATGTGCTGTTTATTTGCAGAATTCAAACATACCTAAACAAGAAGCTACTACAAGGGAAAAAGAATGAGAAGTATTATCTGCCTTAACTAAATCAAGTTTATTCTAGAAGCAGAAAATTCATTAAGAATGGGAGATCCTTTTTTGAGATGTGGTTAGGAAACTTCATGACAAGACACAGTTCAAGAAGCAGAGCTTTAAAAATGTCTGGAAATGGTAGCATGAGACAATTCCAGTACATGAAAGATTGAGGTATTCATCGTTTGGACTTGAATTATGAGAGGCCCTCTCCTAAAGCCACAAAAAATTCTACCAGTGACTCATGGAGAAGGCAGGCAGCAGACAGAAAGATTGATCTGCCAAGAGCAGATGCTGAATCAGACCTGAGGGTTTTATATAGACAAAATCAGCCCACAAATCCATGTATTCTCATGGAAAACCAGCAAAGTGTTTTGGGGTTGGGGTAGGGAGGACTGGCAATATTTTCCCATTTTTTTCTCCTCCTATGTATAGAATGGCCTCTTTTCAAGTAAAAAAGATTACAACAGAACATAAAAGTGTTAGAGTGTGGGGACTGTTGGGTGAGTATGTCCCTCAGGAGACTCCTGGTTTTCCTGTTACCTCATTGATTGCTCTTCCTCCATCCTCTTTACTGGATCCTTTTCTTCCACACACCTCAGAATTTTGGGATGTCCCATCCTGTGTTTCTTTGTTTTTCTTTCTTTTCTATCTACACTCACTCTCTTAGCTAACTTACCCAGTCTCAGGGCTTTACCCCCTACCCGTATGACACTGACTCAAATTTTTATACTGACTCCTGGCCTACTGCCTACTCAACAACTACCTTTGGATACCTAATGACCACCTCATTTTTAACTTGCCTAGAACTAAATCATTGATCTTCACTCCCTCACCAAAGAAACAAAACCACACCAACAAAAAATCTGTTTCTGCCTGTAGCCTTCTGTGGCACAAATGTTAGCAATTCCTTGCTGAAACTCAAGTCAAAAACCTTAGAGTCATCCTTGACTCCTTTCTCTCTCTCTCTCTTTTTAACACCACTTGCCCAATCCTTATGCAAATTTGGTTGTCTGTTTTGTTAAAACATGTCCATATACGACCCTTTTCCACCACTGTTCAAGCCACTGTCATCATATTATATACTTCATACACAGGACTCTGTTTAAGATAGGCCAACACAATGCCCCTTCACAAGGACCCAACAAAATCTACATTGTTCTTATGGCCCTACAGATTTTCTTACCCTTGCCTCTCATTTGGAAAGTGTATCTAGATTTTAGGTTGGGAAAAACAGTTCTTATTAATAAAATGCACATTCTTCCGAATCTGTTGTTTGGCCAGGACCTACTATGCAATCTTGACTTTTGACATTCAATAGCCTAGATTTTAAAAATCCCAAATTTTCTTTCAGTGTTTTGGTGCTTTGTCCTGTAGCAGTGAATGCTTTACAAATTCTATTTTAAGTGGAGGAAGAACACATTTAAAAATAATTTCTGGAAATGAAAAAAAAATCATAAAATGAATGCCTCTCCCCATATACGCAGGCTGTATGCTTACAGCAGATTCAATGGGCGGGGGGGAGCAGTTTAGCTGACACTGCTAGAAGGATTCTTCTTTTGCCAGGAAGGATTTAGCTATTTTAGAAATTCAGAGTCCATGATAGGCTTAAAAATCACCTTCTACATTCCTTCCTTTTGCCAGTTCTCCTATATCTACAAATTCCTTTAAAAGGGAAATCTAGGACATTCATACAAAAATTTTCACTGAAATCTGTAGTGACCCCAATCCCTCATCTTTTTTTTTTTTTTTTTTTTTTGTTGTTGTTGTTTTTTTTTGTTTTTTTTTTTTTTTTCTTTTTTTTTTTTTTTTTTTATTATACTTTAAGTTCTAGGGTACATGTGCATGACGTTTATATCATGTATAACTCCCCATGCAATCCCTCCCTCCTCCCCCCTCCCCATGATAGGCCCCAGTGTGTGAGATGTTCCCCTTCCCGAGTCCAAGTGATCTCATTGTTCAGTTCCCACCTATGAGTGAGAACATGCGGTGTTGGTTTTCTCTTCTTGTGATAGTTTGCTAAGAATGATGGTTTCCAGCTGCATCCATGTCCCTACAAAGGATGCAAACTCATCCTTTTTTATGGCTGCATAGTATTCCATGGTGTATATGTGCCACATTTTCTTAATCCAGTCTGTCACAGATGGACATTTGGGTTGATTCAAGTCTTTGCTATTGTGAATAGTGCCGCAATAAACATACGTGTGCATGTGTCTTTGTAGTAGAGTAATTTATAATCCTTTGGGTATATACCCAGTAGTGGGATGGCTGGGTCATATGGTACATCTAGTTCTAGATCCTTGAGGAATCGCCATACTGTTTTCCATAATGGTTGAACTAGTTTACAATCCCACCAACAGTGTAAAAGTGTTCCTATTTCTCCACATCCTCTCCAACACCTGTTGTTTCCTGACTTCTTAATGATTGCCATTCTAACTGGTGTGAGATGGTATCTCATTGTAGTTTTGATTTGCATTTCTCTGATGGCGAGTGATGACGAGCATTTTTTCATGTGTCTGTTGGCTGTATGGATGTCTTCTTTTGAGAAATGTCTGTTCATATCCTTCCCCACTTTTTGATGGGGTTGTTTGTTTTTTTCTTGTATATTTGTTTGAGTTCTTTGTAGATTCTGGATATTAGCCCTTTGTCAGATGAGTAGGTTGCAAAAATTTTCTCCCATTCTGTAGGTTGCCTGTTCACTCTGATGGTAGTTTCTTAGCTGTGCAAAAGCTCTTAGTTTAATTAGATCCCATGTGTCAATTTTGCTTTTGCTGCCGTTGCTTTTGGTGTTTTAGACATGAAGTCCTTGCCCAGCCTATGTCCTGAATGGTACTACCTAGATTTTCTTCTAGGGTTTTTATGGTATTAGGTCTAACATTTAAGTCTCTAATCCATCTTGAATTAATTTTCGTATAAGGGGTAAGGAAAGGATCCAGTTTCAGCTTTCTACTTATGGCTAGCCAATTTTCCAGCACCATTTATAAATAGGGAATCCTTTCCCCATTTCTTGTTTCTCTCAGGTTTGTCAAAGATCAGATGGCTGTAGATGTGTGGTATTATTTCTGAGGACTCTGTTCTGTTCCATTGGTCTATATCTGTTGTGTGGTACCAGTACCATGCTGTTTTGGTTACTGTAGCCTTGTAGTATAGTTTGAAGTCAGGTAGCGTGACGCCTCCAGCTTGTCCTTTTGACTTAGGATTGTCTTGGCAATGCGGGCTCTTTTTTGGTTCCATATGAACTTTAAAGCAGTTTTTTCCAATTCTGTGAAGAAAGTCATTGGTAGCTTGATGGGGATGGCATTAAATCTATAAATAACCTTGGGCAGTATGGCCATTTTCACGATATTGATTCTTCCTATCCATGAGCATGGTATGTTCTTCCATTGTTTGTGTCCTCTTTGATTTCACTGAGCAGTGGTTTGTAGTTCTCCTTGAAGAGGTCCTTTACATCCCTTGTAAGCTGGATTCCTAGGTATTTTATTCTCTTTGAAGCAATTGTGAATGGAAGTTCATTCCTGATTTGGCTCTCTGCTTGTCTGTTACTGGTGTATAAGAATGCTTGTGATATTTGCACATTAATTTTGTATCCTGAGACTTTGCTGAAGTTGCTTATCAGCTTAAGGAGATTTTGGGCTGAGACAATGGGGTTTTCTAAATATACAATCATGTCATCTGCAAACAGGGACAATTGACTTCTTCTTTTCCTAACTGGATACCCTTGATTTCTTTCTCTTGCCTGATTGCCCTAGCCAGAACTTCCAACACTATTGAATAGGAGTGGTGAGAGAGGGCATCCTGTCTTGTGCCAGTTTTCAAAGGAATTTTTCCAGTTTTTGCCCATTCAGTATGATATTAGCTGTGGTTTGTCATAAATAGCTCTTATTATTTTGAGGTACGTTCCATCAATACCAAATTATTGAGCGTTTTTAGCATAAAGGGCTGTTGAATTTTGTCAAAAGCCTTTTCTGCATCTATTGAGATAATCATGTGGTTCTTGTCTTTGGTTCTGTTTATATGCTGGATTACGTTTATTGATTTGCGAATGTTGAACCAGCCTTGCATCCCAGGGATGAAGCCCACTTGATCATGGTGGATAAGCTTTTTGATGTGCTGCTGAATCCGGTTTGCCAGTATTTTATTGAGGATTTTTGCATCGATGTTCATCAGGGATATTGGTCTAAAATTCTCTTTTTTTGTTGTGTCTCTGCCAGGCTTTGGTATCAGGATGATGTTGGCCTCATAAAAAGAGTTAGGGAGGATTCCCTCTTTTTCTATTGATTGAAATAGTTTCAGAAGGAATGGTACCAGCTCCTCCTTGTACCTCTGGTAGAATTCAGCTGTGAATCCATCTGGTCCTGGACTTTTTTTGGTGGGTAGGCTATTAATTGTTGCCTCAATTTCAGAGCCTGCTATTGGTCTATTCAGGGATTCAACTTCTTCCTGGTTTAGTCTTGGAAGAGTGTAAATGTCCAGGAAATATCCATTTCTTCTAGATTTTCTAGTTGATTTGCGTAGAGGCATTTATAGTATTCTCTGATGGTTGTTTGTATTTCTGTGGGGTCGGTGGTGATATCCCCTTTATCATTTTTTATTGCGTCTATTTGATTCTTCTCTCTTTTCTTCTTATTAGTCTAGCTAGCGGTCTGTCAATTTGTTGATCTTTTCAAAAACCAACTCCTGGATTCATTGATTTTTTGGAGGGTTTTTTGTGTCTCTATCTCCTTCAGTTCTGCTCTGATCTTAGTTATTTCTTGCCTTCTGCTAGCTTTTGAATGTGTTTGCTCTTGCCTCTCTAGTTCTTTTAATTGTGATGTTAGAGTGTCAATTTTAGATCTCTCCTGCTTTCTCTTGTGGGCATTTAGTGCAATAAATTTCCCTCTACACACTGCTTTAAATGTGTCCCAGAGATTCTGGTATGTTGTATCTTTGTTCTCATTGGTTTCAAAGAACATCTTTATTTCTGCTTTCATTTCGTTATGCACCCAGTAGTCATTCAGGAGCAGGTTGTTCAGTTTCCATGTAGTTGAGCGGTTTTGATTGAGTTTCTAGTCCTGAGTTCTAGTTTGATTGCACTGTGGTCTGAGAGACAGTTTGTTATAATTTCAGTTCTTGTACATTTGCTGAGGAGTGCTTTACTTCCAATTATGTGGTCAATTTTGGAATAAGTGTGATGTGGTGCTGAGAAGAATGTATATTCTGTTGATTTGGGGTGGAGAGTTCTATAGATGTCTATTAGGTCCGCTTGGTGCAGAGATGAGTTCAATTCCTGGATATCCTTGTTAACTTTCTGTCTGGTTGATCTGTCTAATGTTGACAGTGGAGTGTTGAAGTCTCCATTATTATTGTATGGGAGTCTAAGTCTCTTTGTAGGTCTCTAAGGACTTGCTTTATGAATCTGGGTGCTCCTGTATTGGGTGCATATATATTTAGGAGAGTTAGCTCTTCCTGTTGAATTGATCCCTTTACCATTATGTAATGGCCTTCTTTGTCTCTTTTGATCTTGACGGTTTAAAGTCTGTTTTATCAGAGACTAGGATTGCAACCCCTGCTTTTTTTTGTTCTCCATTTGCTTGGTAGATCTTCCTCCATCCCTTTATTTTGAGCCTATGTATGTCTCTGCATGTGAGATGGGTCTCCTGAATACAGCAGACTGATGGGTCTTGACTCTTTATCCAGTTTGCCAGTCTGTGTCTTTTAATTGGAGCATTTAGTCCATTACATTTAAGGTTAATATTGTTATGTGTGAACTTGATCCTGTCATTATGATATTAACTGGTTATTTTGCTCGTTAGTTGATGCAGTTTCTTCCTAGCCTCGATGGTCTTTACATTTTGGCATGTTTTTGCAATGGCTGGTACCGCTTGTTCCTTTCCATGTTTAGGGCTTCCTTCAGGGTCTCTTGTAAGGCAGGCCTGGTGGTGACAAAATCTCTAAGCATTTGCTTATCTGTAAAGGATTTTATTTCTCCTTCACTGATGAAACTTAGTTTGGCTGGATATGAAATTCTGGGTTAAAATTCTTTTCTTTAAGAATGTTGAATATTGGCCCCCACTCTCTTCTGGCTTGTAGAGTTTCTGCCGAGAGGTCTGCTGTTATTCTGATGGGCTTCCCTTTGTGGGTAACCCGACCTTTCTCTCTGGCTGCCCTTAAGATTTTTTCCTTCATTTCAACTTTGGTGAATCTGGCAATTATGTGTCTTGGAGTTGCTCTTCTGGAGGAGTATCTTTGTGGCGTTCTCTGTATTTCCTGAATTTGAATGTTGGCCTGCCCTACTAGGTTGGGGAAGTTCTCCTGGATGATATCCTGAAGAGTGTTTTCCAACTTGGTTCCATTTTCCCCCTCACTTTCAGGCACCCCAATCAGACGTAGATTTGGTCTTTTTACATAATCCCATACTTCTTGCAGGCTTTGTTCATTTCTTTTTCTTCTTTTTTCTTTTGGTTTCTCTTCTCGCTTCATTTCATTCATTGATCCTCAATCGCTGATACTCTTTCCTCCAGTTGATCGAGTCGGTTACCGAAGCTTGTGCATTTGTCATGTATTTCTCGTGTCATGGTTTTCATCTCTGTCATTTCGTTTATGATCTTCTCTGCATTAATTAGTCTAGCTGTCAATTCTTCCACTTTTTTTTCAAGATTTTTAGTTTCTTTGCGCTGGGTACGTAATTCCTCCTTTAGCTCTGAGAGGTTTGATGGACTGAAGCCTTCTTCTCTCATCTCGTCAAAGTCATTCTCTGACCAGCTTTGATCCGTTGCTGGCGATGGGCTGCGCTCCTTTGCAGGGGGAGATGCGCTCTTATTTTTTGAATTTCCAGCTTTTCTGCCCTGCTTCTTCCCCATCTTTGTGGTTTTATCTGTCTCTGGACTTTGATGATGGTGACGTACTGATGGGGTTTTGGTATAGGTGTCCTTCCTGTTTGATAGTTTTCCGTCTGACAGTCAGAAGGACTGTCTGTTGGTCTGTTAGAGATTGCTTGAGGTCCACTCCAGACCCTGTTTGCCTGGGTATCAGCAGCAGAGGTTGCCGAAGATAGAATATTGCTGAACAGCGAGTGTACCTGTCTGATTCTTTCTTTGGAAGTTCCTCTCAGGGGTGACGCCACCCTGTGAGGTGTGGGGTATCAGACTGCCCCTAGTGGGGGATGTCTCCCAGCTAGGCTACTCAGGGGTCAGGGACCCACCTGAGCAGGCAGTCTGTCCGTTCTCAGATCTCAACCTCCACGTTAGGAGATCCACGGCTCTCCCCAAAGCTGTCAGACAGAGTCGTTCGGGTCTGCAGCGCCCCGCTCTTTCCCCTAATGGACTGCAGCTGTGCGCTGTCCGCAGCGGTAGAGTCTACAGAGACAGGCAGGCTTCCTTGAGCTGCTGTGAGCTCCACCCAGTTCGAGCTTCCCAGCGGCTTTGTTTACCTACTTAAGCCTCAGCAATGGCGGGCGCCCCTCCCCCAGCCTCGCTGCTGCCTTGCGGATAGATCGCGCAGACGGCTGTGTTAGCAGTGAGGGAGGCTCCGTGGGCGCGGGACCCTCCCGCCAGGTGTGGGATATATTCTCCTGGTGTGCCTGTTTCCTTAAAGCGCAGTATTGGGGTGGGAGTTACCCGATTTTCCAGGTGTTGTGTGTCTCAGTTCCCCTGGCTAGGAAAAGGGATTTCCTTCCCCTTGCGCTTCCAGGTGAGGCGATGCCTCGCCCTGCTTCAGCTCACGCTGGTCAGGCTGCAGCAGCTGACCCGCACCGATTGTCCGGCACTCCCTAGAGAGATGACCAGTACCTCAGTTGAAAATGCAGAAATCACCGGTCTTCTGTGTCACTAGCGCTGGGAGTTGGAGACTGGAGCTGTTCCTATTCGGCCATCTTGCTCCGCCCCCCCTCCTCCTCATCTTTTACACACGAAATCCTCACCAATAACATCCATTGCCTCTAGGTGACTTTGGACTCAGGTTTATAATAAATCTATGGTTCAGAGATGGGTGACAATGAGGATTCTTAGAAATTCTGGACAAACTACCATTTGTAACAGGTCTGGTTAATCTTAGGTCAACAATCTTAGGTGTTCAAGAGAAATAATTTTCTTTTATGGCTTAATTTATTTTATATTTTGAGTGCCCATTCTGCTAGGTGATGGAAATGGGATCTTTGTCAATTAAGGTTCTCTCCCACCTTCTTTCCCCATATTTCCATTCCATATTCTAGTCAAAGGATAAAGAGAAATTACTGAGAGGAACAACATCAACAAAATTGGGCAATATATCTATGGGGAGATGGACTTTCCAGGTCACTGAGAGAGCAGAATGTATGCAGTTACCTGGGCCCTGGCAAGGAAGGGGACTTCTTGATGTTAGGTTGGTTCAAGAACCGAAAATGACTGGCTAATGTTTTTAGACGTTTTTTAAATGGAAGTACCAACATTGTTAGTGTAATTCTTCTAAAATAGTTTTATAAGCCCTAGTAAAAAGAACAGTGGCTCATAAAAAAAAAAAAAAGCAAAAAAAAACCCACCTTCATTTTTACTTTGGCAAGATCTTAGCTGAGAGGAAATTATCACCAGCTGCAGCATACCTCATATAAAACAAGGGGCAAAGGAAAAGCTATGCAAAATGTGTTGCTTCTACTGCTGCTCCATATAGTAACCCCACTCCATGAGGTTATCTTATGTAGCCTTGGTTAAACAAGTTGGGAATTTTAGCAGATGTGTATTCTCTTCTGTCATTCAAAATTTTATCAGAAGAGATGCAATATCAAAGTATCTTATCTGGTGATTCTAGGTAAGTCACCTCCAACATGAAGCCTGGGAGACACAATATGTTTGTTTCATTAATCAATTTGTTAATAAACAATACTGACTGCTGGGGTGCCTACTAGCTAGCTTCCCAGACCTGACAGTACAGTGTAGCAGGCTAGTTAGAAATCAGGGGTTAACACCATTCTGAGCTTTAGTATTTCTGGAGTGAAAGGCAAGCCCCGTCTCTGTGACTTCCCTGCCACTGCCTCACCCCACCCTGGACCCTGACCTCCAAGGTTCTGACCCAGGCCCCACACCTAACCTAGATTTTGCTTTGTTGTTGCTGACTACGAGTTCTGACTCTGATTAGCCTGAAAATAGCACATCTAGAACAAGTGGCTGCCTTTATGCTCCTGCCAAAATTAGACATAGAACATTTAGCCTTGAGAACAAGATCACCATAAAAATTGCTGCATGAATTGTTATATATTTTATATAAATTATGCTATTTTATATAAGATATATTAAGTTTGCCAAGTCACTATCAAAGCATTAGTCTAAACATCTTTTGTATGTACCAAATAAGGTTTCGTTTCTCAGATCTAATACTGGCTTAGAGCTATACTGTTCAATAAAGGTGCCTCTAGCTCAGGGGCTCTCAAATGCTTTAAATGTGGCTAGTGTCATTTTGATTTTATTTAATTTTAATTAATTGAGATTTAAATTTAAAAACTGATATTGCTTTCAGTTTTGGGGAAATTTTAAGTAATTCTGGAACAACTCAGGTATGTAAAGCTACTTTTTCTGCTGTATGTTTTATGAAATCTAAATGCAGAAAAATATTTCTAATATTGGTATTAAGATGTGCTGTAAGGGTAAAATACACACTGGGCTTTGAAGACACAGTACAAAGAAAAGAATGTAAAATATCTCATTAATAGTTTATGTTGTTTCTATCCGGAAATCCTATTTTGTGTATATTGGGCAAAAATTATATAGTATAAAAGTTAGTTTTATCTGTTTATTTTCACCTTTTTTAATGTGACTATTTGATAATTTAAAATTTCCTATATGATTTGAATTATATTTCTAATGGGCATGCTAGTTTAGACAAACTATGTTTACTAAATTGCCTTACTATACTTTGAGCTATATCATTTTCTATAAGAGTTTGTCCCCAAACACTCTAAATTAGTATTTTAACCTGAGACTTCCACTGCAAAAAATAAAAACCCTGTGTTTGTTTTTTCCTATAGAAAATTATTATCAGTAAACCTCTCTCCCTTTCTGATAGGAACATAGACCTAGCTATGCAGAGCAAAACAGGAAGAAATACTTAGGCTCCTCTCTCTTCTCTAAAATTTGCATCCAATAATGCATTCTGGACATTATTTTTGCAGCTTCCACCATCACTGAAGCTCTTCTGTTGAAAATCTCCTGAGTGACATAAAGAGAGCAGATGAATGAATGAAACAGATTAGGATGTTATTTCCTTCTTCTTTTGTTAGTTGCAAAATGCACCATATGGACATATCACAATGTGCCTTGCAGAAATTTGAATATCTGATAAAGTTGTTTTTCTTTTTTTTCTTTTTAAGAATTACATAAAGTACTCATGATGAATGAACTTTAGGCATTAAGTGATGAGTGAGTTTTTGAATAACCATCCTTTCAGAAGTTATATCAAGTTTCTAGTAACATAAGCATCTAAGTTATGTTTAAGTGGCTCATACTTGAGGTTTTTGAACAAATCTCATGCCTGTATAAAATCTTATAGTGAAGTCAAACCTACATATTTCTAGTGTTTGCATACGAACAGATTTTATAGATTTACAAATTAAGATTTTAATCAACTCTTTCAGAGTTCCTTGAGTGAGGAGACTAAATCAACTTACTGTGATCTTTTAAAATGCTGTATTACTTTTTTAAGTAAATGCTATCATGGCTTAGCAATACTATTTAAACAATACTATTATAACCTTCTGGAAGACAGTTCTTAGCCAAATATATTTTGAATCAAAGATTTTTTGGGAACCAAACAGAGAAAAATAACTGTCTTGGCTCTTCAGGTACTATGACATAGTCCCAGACATAAGAAATACATACATAGAACATCTATGTATTAGAATTGGTGGGCTTTAAGTAGACAAATAAGAATAAAAAGAAAAGTAACTGAAGGGATCAACATAAGCTAAGATGAAAAAAATAAAGAAAAATCCAAACCAATGAAAAGAACAATACAAATATGCTTCAAATAGGGCCAATCTAATTCCTATATATAATTCGGATTCAAATATGGTTTTGCTGCTGTTTTTGTAATACATGGAGGTAAGCATCTGGAACAATCTCTTGTTGAAAACAACCAATCATTCTAGCTATAATAAATATTTTTAAATATTCTTAAAGGAACAATGAGCTGGCTAGAATTAAAAAAAAAAAAAACTCAAGCAGAAAAAAAACAAAAATCCTAATTAAGAACGAGAACTGAAAGAGGTAAGCAGGATACGGAAGCCCCCTTTTATGCCGAGGCCGTTTGCCTAAGTATATTTAAGCTTCAATGTTACACTCATGAGATTTTAGGAGTTGTAATCCCAGAGAGGTAAACCTTAAGTACAATAGGCAACCAAAAAGAATACTCTGCCCCTCAACCCCAGAGGCCTTCAAGAAAATTTGCCTATCTCAAAATAGAGGGGGAAAATCTTCGTGGAGAATTTAGAACCTCAAGCCAAACCCTTACAAATGACCACAGAACAAATGCACACTGCCTCAGTATTTGGAAAAGCTTCAAATTAATCATTAAAATTAGTTAACCTGGAACGGAATTGCCCCTAGTTGTCAGACAAAAGCAAATAAAAATCTCCTCAAAATAAACTGTCCTTATTTCACATAAATCATCCATTCAGAAATATTCACTAAAAACAAAAGGAAAAGAGGCGCCATGATTGAGAGCTGGCAGAAAGAACATAGAATCCAAAAGGACTTCATTCAGATAACAGATATATACCATGAAATGATTATGTTTAATAGGTTTCAAATTTTTTTAAGCCGGAACAAATATATGCATGATAGGAAAATCATATGTAAAAGCAACCAAATATAATTTCTAGAAACCAAATTAAATGAGTGAAATTTCAAAACACAGTGGATAGGTCTAACAGCAAAAAAATGATAAAGAGACAACTTGTAACTGGCAGAAAGATGTGAAGAATTTACCCAGATTAAAGGTAGCATAGAAAGATAAAGTGATGGAACAGAAAGCTTAAGAGACATAAACAATTAAAATGAGAAAGTATTACATATGCCTACTTGGAGTCCAGAGTGAGACATAAATGGATGCATTTCAGGAAGAAGGCAAGTGATCCCAGAGGGATGGCCTGATCACTAAGAAGAAATGAGGTACACAGAAACTGATGAACACAAATAAATATTAATTATTTGAAACTACAATAACAATGTGTTATATAGTAAATAAGACAATTAAAATAGACAATCACCAAAAAAAAAAAAAAATTACACAGAAGGGAATTAACATATCTAAGGTCTTTTTTTTGTTAAGTTAAGCATGTATACTGTCATTACAAAAAGTAATAGAAATGAAGTATATAATTTCTATACAGGTAGATGAAAAAACAAAGGAGAAAAATTAATCTTAGGAAATAAAAAGAGGAAGAGAAACACAGAAGAGAGGCAACAAACAGAAAGCCCAAAATATGATGGTACAGTATATACAGTTGCATCGTAATTACATTAAATGTAAAAGGACTAGATGCTTCATTTACAACGCACGTCTTCAAAATGGATTTTGAAAAAACAAAAGCTAAATGCTGTTTATAAAAGGTAGGTTGGAGACTTTCTCTTCCAGGAAGATGGAGTAGACTTACTTTTCCTTTCTTGTCCTACTAAGTGCAACTAAAAAGTTTGAGCGTTAAATATAAAACAAGCATAAGATGATCCTATACAGTGGAGAGAAAAAGGCAGAACAACTAAGGACCTCAAGAACCCAGGACAACACAATAAAGAGCTCCCTAGGTTTTCCTTTTCTTTCATATATCTCAGATTTCTTGCCAAAGAAGCTAGCAATTGGAAAACAGCAAAAGTGCAAATAACAACAACAACAAAAATACCGGCTTGCTCTAGCCAAAGGACAAAGAAAGGAGCAGCCCAGCAGGGTGAAAACTTTTAATGAGTAACTGTTCAACTCCAGACAAACACTTCAGAAAACACTGTGGCCCTATCCATGCCAGCAAAGGACTGGTGGGTAGCCTAGAATTCCACCCTTATTGGGTTACAATAAAGCTAATACAGCACTCCAGCCTCCCACTCTGCAGGAATGGTGTCAGATAGCAACAAACAGGGAATCACCCACTCTGTGGTGTCATCAGAAACCACACGGGGAGCCTGGAATTCCATCCCCAACCTGCGGTACCAAATTGCCCTTTCCTATCCCTGCTGGGATGGTGTAAGGGAGTCTTAGCAGACAGTCAAGATTTTCACCATCGCCTATTTCCCTAGATGTGGGGAGTAGTAAAAAGGCACTTCTATACGTCCCAGTCATGGAGGGACCAGTGTAGGGTAACAGGCAACCAGAACCCTCGCTCTTGCCCAGCAGTAACAAGGAGCACCCATCCTTGAGTGTCAAGCAAAATCCAAATGGGGAACCTGAAATTCCACTCTCACTCCCCACTCTGCAGTAACAAGGCTGTCTCACCCTCACCCCTACTTCCCTTGCCAGAACACTGCCAGAAAAGACCTGCTAAAGCAGAAGTTTTAAATAATACCCAGAATCTCATAATACCCAAAATGTACAGGTTTCAGTCAAAGATCACTCACTTTACCAAGAATCAGGAAGATCTTAAACTGAACGAAAGACACATCTAAAACATGAACGAAGAAAGTCTGAATGTTAAACGACAAAGGAAAACATCACAAAAGATAAGAGAAAGATGCATCTAATAAGAACGAATCAAAAGAAAGATGGCTTGGCTATATAAACTACAAATACAAATAGAAAATAGATTCTAAGACACAAAGTTCTTCTTGAGAGAAAGTGGGTCATTTCACCTAAAAATTTCAACGGATCACAGAGACAAATTTTAATGTACCTAACAATGACAGCCTCAAAACTTTTACAAAGAAGCATTGTCAGGACTACCAGGAGAAACAGAGAACAGAAATCTATTTGTTACCACAGCCTTGCCTACTCTAACTGAAATCTCTGGGCAACAGATTTAATTCACTCAGAAGACTTGCTGAGTTCTGGAGAAAATCAGTTATTAACTATTAAAGAAGCTTTTTTTTTCCCAGAAGGACATATGTGTATTGTCACTTCAGCCTCATCTACATCTCTTCTACTCCTCTGGTGTTCTGAGGGGGTGTTTTGAGGTGTCAAATTGACTGCAGCATTTCTCCCAGGGAGTCAGGGTTGGGAAGACTGGAAATGAAGAGTTGCAGCATGAGAAACCAGCTGTGCCCTGTGCTCACCTGCAGACTTCACTGTTACAGAGTGTGGGGCTTAGTGAAACTCAAAGAAAGCATTAGACATTTCCATAAATATGAATCGCATCTGTTAAGATTATGGCATTTCCTATAGAAAGCACAACAGTAATGATTACAGAATGCTCCCATTAGAATACCACATGAGTCAGTCACTCAAGCAAAGCAAACCTTGAACACCCAAAGTTAATCTGAAGCATAATCCCTTATTACTGGTTCTGGCATTATGCTTTCCTAGGGTTGCCTAGACTCTCCTGTGAGCACTAATAAAAGTGTTCCCTGGGGAATCATAATTTCTTCCCCTGAAAAAAAGTTAACAATGACTGTGTTAGAGAAATGAAGGCAAGTCTCTTCCTACCACCAGTCACTAAGGATGGGTGCAAGTCAAGGGTCTCCCTTTATCTGTTCTGCACTAGTCTCAGAGGCAAAAGCTGAACGGAACAGCCTTTTACCTACCCAGTATTATGAACGCAGACAATACCTCTAAGCAGGACATCACAAAATTGCACAGATTTTTCTCCATGCTCCCACTGGCCTTGTGATGTAGCTTTCAGAGGACAGTGTGAGAAGATAGACTTGCATGTTGCAGCTCTCAACCCTGACACCAAGAGGGAGCACCCAAGAAGAGGGGATTGGTCAGAATCCTGAAACTCAAGCACAAGACCCTCAGAGCTAAATTCCTCTCTCAAGGGCAGTCTTCCATGGTCAAACTTTCCCTTATCATAATGACTATAAATCCTACAGGAAATTGAGGAAACATCAGATCATAAGTGAAGAATAGAGGGAATCTTCCCTTGCCATCATTATTCCAATAGCAGGCAAAGTTGAAATCAAGCCTGGGAGACATAGTGTTTCCTCTCAGCAACACTGCCAGGAAACCACAGGAGAAGCAGCTGTATTGTTAAAGGATTTTAAGTTTAAAACAATCCATCACATGCAACGTACGTAGTCTTCCTTACTGGAAGATCTTTTATCCCAGGCTATAATCTAAACCACCTAAAACTTCACTGCCTGCACTGCTGGAACCTTTTCCATTGAACAACACTCTGAAAAAAAAAAAAAAAAAAAACCCTACATTTTGGTTTTCATCTTAGCAGAGCAAATTATCCCATCAGCCTGTGGAGAAGTGGGAGGTTATTGTTCATGAAACTATGAAAGAACATAGCACAACAATGCAAATGAGAAGCTTGAAGTCTGTTTCACCATTAAAGCATATTCTAGAAAAAATTCATTCTCAGAGAAAAAAGGAAAAAATATACTGTAGCCTTGATATAGAAAGTTTTGAGAAGAATATTAGCACTGTATTTAAGGGAAGGAAGAAATAGCTATTCAACTCAATGCCTCCCTCCATCATTCCAAGGCCACCTTTTAAGGATGTTTTGTTATTATGAGATAGAATGAATGTTTTCTGCCTGTCTGACCTAGAGAGGAATGTTTGTCCACAGTTCTATAGCCTCTGCCTGGAACGTACTGACTGAAGGCTATAAAAATCACTGAAGGACGTTAGCTATCCACATTCAGTCAAAATCACATTTCCCACTCCAGCTTACTCTCAAATAGCCATCACATAGCATTTACTTTAGGCAACAGAAGCCTCCTGTTAAGGAGCAAAATACCCGGAGGAGAGTGGAGGGAAATGTGTTCCAGTTTCCTGGGTTACCCTGGGGTATTCAGTGAATTCTCCCTCTTTCCTAAACACAGTGAGTGCTTTATTTAACTTTAGCTCTCCACATCGTAAGTTAGGTCTTACCTGGTCTATTTCATACTTTCTAGTGAACACTAAATGCAGGTCTCTGAGATAGGAGTACATGAAGGGAGAGTCTTCACCTTTTTAAGGCCAAGTGTACTTAGGAAGAGGCTTGCGTGTTTGGGCTGGTTCAGGAACGGCCAGAAACAAACAGCTCACTTGGAACTCCTTGATTGTTGCAGGACAAAGGAGAAAGTCATTCAAGATAACACTTGAGTCAAGTAGGCCTAGAAATAAGAGATTCTTAGAATGCTTTCAAGGCCCACCTGAAAGAATTGCCCTCTGAGGACTTTCCCTACTTCCTAGACAGCTTCTTCCACTGCAATGTTGTTTAACACAGTCCTTAAAGCTTGATATTGTAACTGTAAAGTCAACTTTCCTTCCTAGGCAGTGTTCTAACAAAAGACAGACCCTTGACTCATATGTGCATATATCCCTGGCATTTAGCACAGGTTCTAGCACTCAACAAGTATCTGATGAATGAATTAGGAGTATTTTCTAAAGGAACTAAAACATCTATTCTTGTTTGCCTCTGACAGAGCTGATAAATAATCACATGCACATGCTAATTAGACCCATTCTAAACATGCTTCAACTTCAAGGCCTTTGGTGATAGCCTGCAGTTCTATCACTTTCCCCCCTCTGTGGCCTAGCCCTATGCCCCATGCAGCTGTTTCAAACTTTTAATCGTATCCCAAATCCCCTGAAATCACTGCCAAAATCTATCAACAGATGTCATAATATCCTACTAAAAAATAGAGGCCATCAAATTACAAATTTCTTCAATTTCTTTCTTCTAACCTTTCCTTCCTCCTTATTTAACTCTTTTTTTTTCTCTCCTGCTGTTTTCTCACAAGGTAATGTCATATATAGATTCCCTCCCTTTCAACATCTTTCAGGGGTTCTCTCCATCAATCAGCCACCTTATTCTTAGACTTTCATTTTCTCTATATCCACTGAGAGAAGTATGAAGCCAATAGATCTTTCTAGCTATGATATTAATTTCTAGAAATGTGACCATGTTTAGCCACCTTGTTCTTAAACTTTCATTTTCTCTGTATCCACTGAGAGAGGTATAAAGCCAACAAATCTTTCTAGCTATGATATTAATTTCTAGATATGTGACCATGGGCAACCTCTCTAACCTCAATTTCTCTTCTACAAAATGGGAGTAATAATCCATGCCTCACAAGATTTTAGGGGATAATTAAATGAGATACTGTACATAAAGCATTCAGCCCAATGCCTGGTACATATGCTCATTCTAAGAAATATACATCCTTCTCCTTTCCTTCTTCCCATCCAAAATCAAATCACTTCCAAGACTCTGCTTCCCATTTTTGACTACAACGTTCTCTCTTTCCTCCCTTTCCTTCCAAACCCTAAATTCTGTGCCCACGGTTCCTCTTTTCTCATTTGCTTCTCAGCCCACTTCAATCTGGCTTCTCTCTGCTCACTCCACTGAAACATCTCTCACAAATGAAACTAAGATTTCTAAATGCTCTGTGTTTCACAGATTTAAATTTTTTTCTGAAAAAGCCAAAGAATGAATCATGAAATACAAGACAAGATGAATGCATGAATAGATGTTATTCTCCATCATTGATCTAATTTATTTTCATGGCTTTAACTTTTCACCATATTCCATGACTTCCAAAAGTATTTCTGGTACTATCTTTCTCCTAACTCAACTCGCTATTTCCAAGGCCTTTCTCCTACCCTCTATCTGGACACATCCTGGAACCACAGGAAAGATTTAAGCAAGAATGTATTCAGTTGCTCAAACTAGAAACTCCAGCATAGCCAGTCCTGTGAAGCTGCCTTTTCTTACCTCTTGGGGCCAATCAGTCACTAAATCTTGTCAATCCACATTTAAAATATCTCTCAATATTAACAGGATCTGAATTGTGGAAGGTTTTCTAAATGTAAATAATGTTCTGGGATTCACCCGCCTGTAGGTGTAATCACCCAGGTTCCTTTTCTCTTTACAATCTCTGAACATAGATCTCCCAGTATCCATAATTTTCTAAGGGAGAGCCTCGCATGTGCTCACAAAACAACTTCAAGGTTTGCCCTTCCCTACGTTAGCTTCTCCTTATGGACATGAGGCCTGCCCATGGTGCCATCTTTAAGTGCTTCATAATTGCCACTATAGATGGTGCCCAATCATGGAAAATGAATGATGCTGCCTAGAATCCTCTCCCACAGGTTTCGTAAAGCCATACACTTTGAGACAGCAGAGAGTGTCAGGTTTCATGCGCATGTGAAGACAGGGTCCTCCACACCACTCAGGCTGCATGCTGTTTCCCGAACTAGAAGCAGCATTACAGGCACCCCGTTCTCACAGTGCCTCTCAGAAATCTACCCCATCCTTTTTCTCACCCTTCACTCCCTAGAACTACCACTGGGTCTCAAGACCAGGGAGGAAACCAGTGTTGTTCCATTCTGTCCACTAGACTAGTCAATGAGCTTGCAGCTCTGACAAAGATAACCTTCTCATTCTTTGTCTAGCCAATTCCCCAAACTAAAATAAATATCAGTTTTAATAAATACATGCTCCACAAATGAGATGGCACCATTCGCAAGATCCACAGTCAAACAGAATCCCAGTTTAGTTTACCTAGGAGACCCTACTACATTTCTTTGAAATATAAACACATGGAAAAAAATAGGAAAATTTATTTTTCTAAAATTCATTACCTCCTTTGTGTAAAAGAATAAAAGAAAGAATTAAAGGGAAATTGTGTGTGTGTGTATGTGCAACAATATTACGAAGGGTTGATATCTTAAATGTATAATAAAGTCAAACAAACTGATAAGAAAAAGACTAAAATTGCAGTACAAAGAATGTGAACAAATTAAAAAGAGAAAATGAAAATATCTAAATAAGATATAGGAAAATATTGACTTACCATTAATGAAAGAATTGTAACTTAAAAGAGCAATAATATACAGTGTTTTTTTTCTGTCAAATTAGCCAAGTTTTTTTAAATGAAAGCATCTAATGATGAGATAGATTCCCTCATATACTGCTTGTGAGAGAACAAATTGGTACAATCCCAGAAAGCAGTAAGTGGCAATATGTATCAAGAGTCTTATCATTGTTCATTTTCTTTTCACTAGGTAATTGCTCTTCTGTGAAATGTCCCAAGGAGATAATCAGAAATGTAGATCATTTCTGTAAAGTAAAAGGGTATTTATTATGGGAACAACAAGAATGCTCCCCATTAAGTAGTTGCTTAATATGTCATGGTACATCTATTAATAGAATATTATAATAGATGATAGAATAGGAAGTTTCTGAAGCCTCCATGACATGGGAAAGTAAATATAATTTAATATTTCCTTTTAAAAGTAAAATTCAATTTATTTAAATATAACAACTCAATTGTGAAAATATTTACATAAAACTGAAAGAAAATGTTAAAATATTGAGATTAATTGACACAAAAGTATGGAATTATGAGTGACTGGTATGAGAAGTGGGATTTTCATCCTCTGTAATAATTTGACATTTTTTATACAAAGGGCCCTGGTGGGAAAGGGCATAAATTATTTTTACCTATAAAATCAGCAAAATAAACACAAAGTATGACAATCAGTGCTAGATAATATGTGGCAAATCAAGCATTTTCATTTACTCCCGGTAGAGGCTTGACAAAGATTTGAAGGAAATGTAGCAAAATGTTAATAGCAATTATTTCAGCGAGTCAGTATTAAGGTTTTTTCCCCAATTTCACATACTATTGTATATACATTAGTTTCCTAGGGCTTCTGTAACAAAGTACTGAAAACTGAGGGGCTTAAAACAACAAAAATTTATTGTCTCACAGTCTGGAGGCTAGAAGTCCCAGAGCAAGGTGTCAGCAGGGCCATGCTCCCTCTGATGGCTCTAGGGGAGAATCCTTCCTTGCCCCTTCTAGCTTCTGGTGTTTGTGGCAGTCCTTGACATCCCTTGGCTTGTTCGTGCATCACTCCAGTCCAATAGCCATCTTCTTCCTGTGTGTCTTCACATCATCTTCCCTTGGGCATATCTTTCTCCGTGTTCAGATTTTCCTTTTTTATAGACACCAGTCATACTGTATTAAGACCCATTTTAATGACATCATTTTAATTTGATTACCTCTTAAAGACCCTGTTTCCACATAAGGTCACATTGGGAAGTACTGAGAATTAAGACTTAAATATATCTTTGGGAGCAGGGGTGGGGTAGGGGACACAATGCAACCCATAACACAGTGTGTACCAAATTTGCTTCCATAGGTGTGTATTATGACAATCAAGAGGAAGTATTACAGAAATTAACCAGCTTCATCTTGAAATGGCTGTCAAATCTATGCCTTCTTCTCCCTTCCTATTACTTTCTTGAGAGCTGCTACTGCTGTCATTCAAACACCCATCATTCCATCATCTTTCCCAGGGCTACTGCAATAGTATACTGACTGGTTTCTTCACCTCTGATTTTTCTCCCTTCCATACATGTTCCTCACTGTCAGACTTTTCTGATCCTGTTACTCTCCTACTTAATAACTCTTATAGATTCTAAGGTTCATAAAATTAAACCCCAACTCCTTAAACATAAATTTATAATCTGATCCCTCTTCCCTTTTTAACCTGATTGTCCATGAGTTCCTATCCATAACTCTGTTTTCCCCAACCCAAGTAGCCTACAAACTAGACTTGCAGCACTACGGTTTCATGAATGTGCTAGTCTCACATTTTGTGTTCTAGGTTCCCATGCCTTTGACCTCATTTATGAATTTATTCAAGAAACAGATATTGGACACTCACCACATGCCAGGCATTGTACTAGAAATGAGCCATTTAAAAATAAATCACACTCTGCAACTTTCAGGAGCTCAATTGAGTAGAGCACCTCAGACATGTAAATAGTACATTTTAAAATATGGTGTAAGTTCTGTTATAAAATCTCACACATGGTACACATGGGACAGAGAAGTAGGAGGGGTCTGTTTTACTAAAGGCTTGGGAAATTGTTCATAGCAGAAGCACCCCAAGCTTTCAGAAATGTGAACGGGTCCTCCAGTGCCCTGCCCCTTCTCACCTGCTCTAGGTATCTGGTAAAATTATATTCATTCTTCAATGATCAATCCCTCCAGACTTCAGGAAACCATTCACCTAGTGATTAGTGAATGGCTCCAGCATGTTATTATTCATGACTCTTTGTCTTTGCTATGGGCTGAGAATGGGAACAGACATCCATCATCCATTCTCATATTGCCTCACCCCATTTCAGATGGGCACATTCAAGGTAATGTACATATTACAGATCTTCATACGAAGGTCCCTGCTATGGTCTGAATATTTGTGTTTCTCCAAAATTCATATATTGAAACCTAATCACCAAGGTGATGGTATCAGGAAGGTTGGGAGGTTGGGACTTGGGGAAGCAATTAAGTCAAGAGGATTCTCCCTCATGAATGGGATTACTGCCCTTATAAGAAAGGTTCCAGAAAGCTTCCTTGCCCTTAGCCATGTGGGGACACAGAGAAGGTGCCATTTATGAGGAACAGGCCTTCACTAGACACTGAATATTTGGGAGCCTTGATCTTGGGCTTTCCAGCCTCCAGAACTGAGAGCAATAAATTATCATTGCTTATAAATTACCTATCTAAGATATTTCTGTCATAGTCGCCAAATGGACTAAGGCAGTCCCTGTTATTTATAGGAGGCTTTATAACTTTTCAAAGGCATTTTCTCCCATTACCTCACCTGAACTGCATAATGACCCTAAGAGTTAGGCAAATATGGTTATTTCCATTCTACAGATGAGGAAATCAACAAAAACTATGAGATGAACTGCCTCTTGTTCCACCATGAGAGAGTGAACTGTAGCACATGAGCAAGAAAGAACAGAGGCCTATTCATGGAGAAAAATTTCTCCTGAGGCATAGCTCTTCCTAGTAGCACATGTATTATATCATCATTTTGCCATCTTCCTTCAAAGTATGCTTCAGCCTCTGGATTCTCTTTTATTCACTGTACCACAGTACAGACTTCTGTGTATCATATAAATGTCTTCATATTTCTGTGTCAAAGCACCACATTTTCATAACAAAAGCCACATAGTAAAGAAGGGTCACCAAGAAAGATTAAGATGATTCCAAACTTTCCCGTACCCTATCTGAGGTCACTAATAGTTGTAATCCATTGGCCATTGCTTTTTGCCTACGCGCCTTCTATCAGCTCCTGTTGATATCATAGGATAATCACTAATTTATTATCATAACACCCTCTAGCTATAATGACGTTTCTCCATCGATGTTTATTGCATTTCACTGCAGCTATTTTCCATTAGGAAACACAAACAGAAATCAATATGGAGATTATTCACTAGTAGGACTGTCTCCTCCCCACAGCCACTCTTTATTAAGTGATTTTTAGTAAATGCAATATAATTTGCTGTTTCATAAGAATTCAGTCATAAACTCAGTCTTGGAGAATGCTTAAAATTTAAAAGTAAGTCAATGTACTTCTCAGGGCTGTGTTTATAGTGTGAAGCATTACTTTGTGAGTCCCAATTGTGCCTACTGAACTTGCTAAAAGAAGATATTCTCACCTCTCCCTTTCTGAATGAGGCAAACCCATTTAATTACTTTCCCATGAGTTATTTCCTTCGTAAGAATGTAGCCAAAAGCCACCTGGGACTAAAACAAAGCACATCTTTTCCGCAGCACCTGTGTTTCAGGACATTTTACACCTTGAAACCTACCAAATTGTGTCAAATCTGAACAAATCACCAGGATCCCAATTTGGAAGTGACATGAGGGCACCTGTGCTGAAAGCTTTGCCCTAGATACCTGCAAGAGGTGCAGGATGGCTCCTGCTAGTCAGGCCTGTGTGCAGAATAGGAAGCAGCTCAAGGGCATGGCACATGGCAGGGCTGAGCACGCAGTGTTTGATAACACACCAGGTGAGCCAGGGCAGCTGTTACAACATTAGTATCAATAAGCTGGGGTCTGTAGAGTATTTCATAAAGTTGTGGAAAAAAATGAGATGGAGCCGCCAGTTGTCAAAGCTTATTAACCTGCCGGGATCTTTCAGATGGGTGGCTAAATAGGCATCAGTAGAGCTGTACATTCCTCCAAGGGTTGCTGCTTTCAGGAATTTCTCCTGATTTCATGTGGCTTCTCTCTTTTTTAATCTTTAATCTCTTTAATCTCTTTCTGCCCTCTTCCCTACCTCCTCTCCACCACCATTTTATTTTATTTTTTTTCAGTTTCAAATTAGTACTGAAATTACCACATCGTGGAAGGTTTCTCCTTGAACAAATAAGGAAAATTTCTGCTCTGAGCCTTAGCTTTCATGAGAGAGGTAACAGCAACTAGGAAGAAGAGGAAAGGGGCGAGAGAGAAATGCCGGGGCTGGGTACGAGTTGGAGAGCAGCACCCAGCAGGCACAAATTTCTAGATAAGGATTTCCTCTGCACAAATTCAGCATCCCCTCTGGGGCTCCAGTTACCAATGGGGCAGAATGGAGCTGCCCACTCTGACCTGCACACCCACTCCTCTTCCTCCTGGGGCTGGCATCCATCTTAGTCCATGGCACATAGCCTTAGGCTGTTGGAGCTGCGCTTCCAGGATGAGGCAGAGCTTCCAGCTGACTTACATTCTGTTCGCCAGTGAAGCCCAGTGGGACACACTACAAAAGTTGTGCCCATGAGCTCCCCAAAGAGAGGCTGAAATGCTAGGTGCTATCAGATGCTCCCTGACTCCTTTGCAGGGCACCTAAACTGACCCTTCTTGCAGCAATCACATAAATTGCACTGAATTCCCAGCCACTGCCCTTCATCAGCCTATTACGGGATCAATATCTAGTCATACTGCATGAAACCATCCTACTCCTCTCACAGGAAATTAGTGCATTTTGATTTTTTTCTTTCTGTTTTTAAATCTGTGCAATAGAATAGGAATAAGGCTTAGGAATAATGATTCATTACATCCTTAAGTGCACATCCAGGACGCAAAGCCTCTCCTAAAACCCCTAAAAAGCAATTTGGAGTAGGAAAAAGAGAAAGATGATCTAGAGAAATGACTATGTTGTTATTGTGCTGCTTGACTTCCTGACAAAAATAGATGCTTTGTCTGATGCAGTGCTGGCAGGTGAGGTAGAAGCTTCATGTCCTTTACATTTGGAAACCTGGATTTAAGCAGACTTCAGAGTCATAAGTAAAAGCTATTTCCCAAACACAATTGATGCACATCACAAGCTCCTTGTCCTCCTGAGGTCATTGTGGCTCCATGTTTATTGATGAGTGTGCTTCATCCTAATCAGTATTCAAATCAGAACATCTGACTTATTTTAAACTCAATTTCACCTGTACTGTGGTTTTGGAAGTTCTTTAAAAAATGAAACCTTTACTAACAGCACAAAAAACAACAAGCATGAAGTAACAGAAGGTTTTGCAAAGACTATAGAAAAAAGGGGGGGAATGCCAGTGATTACTCAGGAAAAAATCTTTGGAAAACGTTCTGTACAAAAACAATTTCTGCTGATGTGTCATGTCTTGCAAGTTTTCTATGAGGCATCAGTGTCTCTTTAAAGAAACATTTGTCAGGAAGGGTGAGTTTGAAATGTGTCATCTTAATTATTATGTGAGGAACCTTCAGATTCAAAATGATTTTTTGATTCACCCACTGAGTGAAATACTTGAAAGTTAACCGAACTTTTTTTCAACATTACCAAGATTTTCTGCTCCTATGACTTCCAGTCCAAATAGCCTAGCAACACGAGGACAGAGATAAGTCTAACAGTTAAACTCTACTCTCTGAACCATGAAAAAAAATCAATAAAAAGTTGTTGCTGGTATGATAAGAGTGAGGATATGACTGTCACCTGTGCTGGTGTCACAGATGGGCAGGTTAAGTCTCTTGCAGGTATCTGTAATCATGGAAGAACTTTAGTGCCCTTCAAGTCCTCTCTAAACTTAGCAATTTCCAGAGAAGCAGTATCTGAAGAAATGATGCCAGCTTCCTCTATTGTTTTCTCCAACTGCTACAGCCCCTATCTCTTTAAGTTGCTCTTTAGCATCCATGAAACAAGAATGGGAAGATAATGTGAGTTGGGTGTGTATGTTCACATTAGTTCATTTGAATTATATGAATTACTTTAATCAAAACTGGAGGACATCAGTCATGCAGACAATGTCTGCCTTGAAAACTCAGTAAAGCCCCTAAGCAAGCATGAAAACACACTTTGCATGGGGGATCAGCACTACCTTGAACAGATCTAACAGGTGAATCTTAAGGAAGCTCTGTGGCTATGGGAAGGTATCAGGGAGTAAGTCCATGTGTGCTGCTACATCAGCATGGGAGAGCTGGCCAAGTATAAGGGAAAGGAATCCAACAGCAAGCTGGATTGTATAACACTCTAGAAAGCAGAAATCAGGACTCCAACCCAATACGTTTCTAAAGCTTCCATGAACTCCCTAATGGCACAGACGAGTGAAAACATGAACCTACTGTAGACTCAGTTGGGATGTGTTGATTAGGAATTGTGAAAGATCCCTAAGTTCTATTAGCAACAATTTCAGAATATCTTTGAATTATCCTGGTTTAGCATAAAAGCCAAAAGAAACATGTAATACACTCTGTAATGAATGATTATTGGTTGTAATATAAACCAAATCGACTATCATTTTTCATAGAATAAAGCTTTGCATGTTTATCCCATGTGCACCGAGGGCACCCAACTACCAATCTAAGAAGCAGACCTCTAACCTACTTAGACTCAGTCTTTAAAGACAAAATGTGGGGTAGGTAATACATCAGCGGTGTAGTCTTCTCCTTAATAAGATGATTTGGTGGAGAAAAAGGGTCCACTATAAGTACAGAAAAAGTCTGCTCAAGGGACTTAGAGATCACTGTCTCTTCAGTGTCAGGCCAAGACAAAAGGGGGCTAAAAACAGACATGATCAATCTTGGGAGAACACATAGTACATATTCAGTTTAGAATTTAAAACATTTATAAGGATAAAATTTCTAGCTTAAAAGAGGCCAATGTAGTATGATTAACTGACTTTGGAGGCTTTTGAGGGGGCTAGGCCTCCAAATAAGGCAAAGTGTAGTAAAACTTATATTAGCAAAATTGGATCCTAGAAAGTGTTAGATAATTTGGAATTGATCAATAACACCAATGATCTCTACAAGCATTTCCTTCCAAAAACCACCCTAAATAAGCAACAATCCAGGTAAAAAGTATATTGTTCTTTGAAGTCTTCACCATTCACTTTCAACTAGTATGCTATTTTAAACTTCCCAGTGTAAAAGTTCAGCAGCCAGCCCTGGATTTTACCTGGAACTGTTAATAACCACAGGCAAACCCTATTTCATTATAATAAAGGTATATGTTATAATGTAAGTTACCTGTCAGAATGGCTCTTTGGTATGCATGTGCCTTATGAACTGGCATTTAGGTTTGTTCCAATTTTTTTCCATTAAAACATCACTTTGGCCAGGCATGGTGGCTGGTGCCTGTAATCACAGCACTTTGGCAGGTCAAGGCAGGTGGATCATGAAGTCAAGAGATTGAGACCATCCTGGCCAACATGGTGAAACCCCATCTCTACTAAAAATACAAAAAATTAGCTGAGCATGGTGGCATGCTCCTATAGTCCCAGCTACTTGAGAGGCTGAGGCAGGAGGATCACTTGAACCTACGAGGTGGAGGTTGCAGTGAGCCGAGACAGCGCCACTGCATTCTAGCCTGGCGACAGAGCAAGATTCTATCTCAAAAAAAAAAAAAAAAAAAAACACTTCATCGAGTTCACATTTGTATCATTATCTCTTTAAAGTGAAATTGTTGAATCAAATCCATGAATATTTCACATTTTGAAGCACTCTAGAAGAGTTTTTCCAATTTACCACTAACAGTACATAGTCTCAAAGTTTTTCTCACACTTTTATTGATTTAAAGTTTTGCCATTATTTTTATCTTTGGCAACCTGGTGAGAGAAATTTTTTTTTTCCTGTATCCCTTCTTTTCCACAGGCAGGCAACTTTATCTTTTTACCAAGCATTCCAAGTGATACTTATGATCAGGAAAGTTTGGAAAACAATTAGAAGAAAGATATGAAACTAATTTGTGCCTTTAAAAAAACACTCAAAAGTAAATTTCTGAATTAATATTTTTTCTTCTGTTTTAGAAAATCCACGTTTTAGACTATGCTAAACATAAAGATTTAAGGTTACTGCAATGTAGCTCTAAAAGAAAACTTAAATACTACCTGGAATTTAAAGAGAGCTGTGATGAACTGAAACTGGCTCACATTGGCTCATGAGAGTCAACTGTTAGTTATGTGGGAGATTTGCAAACCACTTGTTAAACACAGCCATTATTAAAAAGTATATAAACTTGCAAGTTAATAATGTTAAAAACAAAGGTAAATACTCAAAGTTATCAATTTCCAATTATTTTAGAACACATTAATAGTATGTGCTTTTGAAGTTATTTATATCTATTTTAACTATGGCGGAAACACCACGACTGCACATCTCATCCCAACTCTGTTCAGTGATATTATATGGACAGTCTGAAATCTGCCATGGTGTGAATATTTATACCAAGAAAATCAGCAAATGCTACTTACAAGTCCTGATTGCCTACACCAGGGTCAGCAAATGTTTTCTGTAAAAGGCCACATAGCAAATACTTCAGGTGTTTAAAGCTATGTAATATCTATCACAACTCATCAATTCTGCCATTGTTTCACAAAGGGCATCAAATACATATGTAAATGTCATATGTAAATATCACATAGATATAATATATATCAAATATATCCTATATATAAAATATATATATCAAATATCACATATGTGTAAATAAATTGGTATGGCAGAATTTCACCCGTGGTGAGCCAGGTTTGTCCTGAGGATCATAATTTGCCAAAAACCTGAGCTAGACTTAAGAATGTGCATTAATTAATCTACTTACATAAAGTAATAATAAAGAAAGGACCGTAGACTGGGTGGCTTGAAAAACATAAATTTATTTTCTCACACTTCCAGAGGCTAGAAAACCCAAGATCAAAGTCCAGGAGGGTTTGGTTTCTGGTAAGGGCTCTCTTCTTGGCTTGCAGATGGCCACCTTCTCTCTGTAATCTTGTATGATAGAGAGAGAGACACAGAGAGAGAGAGAGAGCAAGCTCTCATGTGTCTTGTAATACAGCCCCACTCATAATTTAATCTCAGTTACCTCTGTGTAGCCCCATCTCCAAATGTATTTACATCAGGGGTTAGGGCTTCAACATATAAATATTGAGGGGACACAATTCAGTCTATAGCACAAAGTGATACAGAAGATGTTACTAAAGAAGATTAAACATTAAAGAATGTCATATCTCTAGCCATCACATTATATGAATGTATTTTTCCAGTATAAGCATACGCAACTTTATTGTACTACACTTTATTGCGCTTCATAGATATTGGATTTTTTTTGCAAATTAAACGTTTGTATCAACCCTGCATCAAGCATCTATGAGTGCCATTTTTCCAAAATGTACTCACTTTGTGTCTCTGTGTCACATTTTGGTAATTCTTGAACTATTTCAAAATTGTAATTGTTATTAAACAATAACAATGGTTATCTGTAATCAGTGATCTTTGTTATAATGATCTGTGATCAGTGATCTTTGATGTCACTATTGTAATCGTTTGGGGACACCATGAACCACACCCATATGAGATGGTGGACTTAACTGATAAATGCTGTGTGTGTTCTGACTGACTCCACCAATGGGCCATTTCCTCTTCTCCTCCTTGTGCCTCCTTACTCCCTTAGACATAACAATACTAAAATTATGCCAGTTGATAACCTTACAATGGCCTCTAAGTGTTTGAGTGAAAGGAAAAGTTGTGCATCTCTCAATTTATATTAAAAGTTGGAAATAATTGAGCTCAGTGAGAAATGCATATCAAAAACTGGGACAGACTGAAAGCTAGACTTCTTGTGCCAAACTGTTAGCCAAATTGTGAATGCAAATACAAATTTATTGAAGGAAATTAACAGTGTGAATGTATAAGGGACTTAAACAACTCAATCGCAAAAAAAATTACATAATGTCATTAAAAATGGGCAAAAGGGCTGAATAAAATTTCTCAAAAGAAGACATACAAATGGCCAACAGGTATGTAAACAAATTCTCAATGTTACTAATCATCAGGGAAATGTGAATTAACATCACAACAAGCTATCATCTCACCCCAGTTAAAATGGCTATTATCAAAAAGACAGAAAAATGACAAACGTTGGTGAGGATGCAGAGAAAGGGGAATGCACACACGCTGCTGGTGAAAAGGTAAATTAAATATAACTGCTATGGAGGACAGTATGGAGGTTCCTCAAAAAAACTAAAAATAGAGCTATCATATGATCCAGCAACCCCCTACTGAGTATATACCCAAAAGAAAAGAAATCATTATATCAAAGAGATATCTGCACTCCCAGGTTTACAGAAGTACTATTCATAATAGTCAAGAAATGGAATCAACCTAAGTACCCATCAATAAATGAATGAATTTTTAAAATGTGATATACACATACAATGGAATATTACTCTGCCATTAAAAGAATGAAATCTTGTCATGTGCAACAACATGGATGGAAAAGGAGAACAAGAACATTATGTTAAATGAAATAAGCCAGGCACAGAAAGACAAATGTCACATGTTCCCACTCATATGTGGGAGCCAAAAAAAATTGATCTCATGGAGGTAGTGAATAGAATGGTGGTTACGAGACATTGAGAAAGGTAGTAAGGAGAGGGGATTTAAGAGAGGCTGGTTAATGGGTGAAAAAATACAGTTAGGTAGAAAAAAATTGACCTAGTGGTCCAATGCACAATAGGGTAACTATAATTAGCAATAAATGTGTATTGTGGAATAGCTAGAAAAGTAGATTTAGAACGTTCTCATCACAAATGTTTAAGATAATGGATATCCCAATTACCCAGATTTGATTACTACACAATGTATGCTTATATCAAAATATCACAGGTATCCCATAAGTACAACTATTATGTATTCATAACATTTTTTAATGGAAAAAAAAACTGCTACTCTAGTGAATGTGTGAATGACAAGAAAACAAAACAGCCTTATTGATGATATGGAGAAAGTTTTAATGGTCTGGAAAGAAGATTAAACCAGCTACAACAGTCTCTTATGCCAAATCTAATTCAGAGCAAAGTCCTAGTTCTCTTTAATTTTATGAAGGCTGAGAGACGTGAGGAAGTGGCAGAAGAAAAGCATGAAGCTAGCAGAGGATGGTTCACAAAGTTGAAGGAAAGAAGTTGTCTCCATAACTTAAAAGCACAAGGTAAAGCAGCAAGTGCTAGTGTAGAAGCTGCAGCAAGTTATCCAGAAGATCTAGGTAAGATAACTGATGGAGGTAGTTTTAGTCAACAACAGATTTTCAATGTAGACATAGCCTTCTATTAGAAGAAGAAGTTATCTAGGATTTGCGTAGCTAGAGAGAAGTTAATGGCTGGCTTCAAAGCTTCAAAGAAAAGGCTGACTTTCTTGTTAGGGGATAATGCAACTGGTGACTTGAAGTTAAAGCTAATGTTCTTTTACTATTCTGAAAATCGTAGGTCTTTAAGAATTATGCTAAATCTATTATACACTGCTTGTGTTCTGTAAATGGAACAACAAAGCCTGGATAACAACTTGTCTACTGACAGCATAACTTATTGTTATGTTAAAACTTACTGTTTTAAGCCCACTGTTGAGAACTGCTGCTCAGAAAAAAAACATTCCTTTGGAAACATTATTGCTCATTGACAATGCACATAGTCACCCAAGAGCTCTGATGCAGACGTATAAGACAATTAACATTTTCATGCCTGCTAAAACAACATCCATTCTGCAGCCCATGGATCAAGGAGTCATTTTAACTTTTAAATTTTATTATTTAAAAATATACTTCATTAGACTATAGCTCTGAGAGATGGTGATTCCTCTGATGGATCTGGGCAAAGTAATTTGAAAACCTTCTAGAAATGATTAATCATTCTAGATTAAGAACATTCATGATTCGTGGAAGGAAGTTAAAATATCAACATTAATAAGACTCAGAAAGAAGTTGATTTTAATCCTCCTGGATGACTTCGAAGAGTTGAAGGCTTCAGTGGAGGAAATAATTGCAGATGTGGTGAATTAACAAGAGAACTAGAGTCAGGAGTGAAGCCTGAATATGTGACTGAATTGCTACAATCTCACGATAAAAAAAAAAAAAAAAAAAAAAAAAAACTTGAACAGATAAGTTTCTTCTTGTGGTTGAGCAAAGAAAGTGGTTTCTTGAGATGGAATATACTCCTGATGCAGATGCTATGAATATCGCTGAAATGACAACAAAGGATTCAGAATATTGCATAAACTTAGTTGATGGACAGCAGCAACAGGGTATGAGAGGATAGACTCTAATTTTGCAAGAAGTTCTACTGTGGGTCAAATACTATCAAACAGCATCGTATGCTACTGAGAAATATTCTGTGAAAGGAAAAGTCAGTCGATGTGGCAAACTTCATTCTTATCTTACCTTAAGAAATTGCCACAATGACCTCAACCATTGCCCTGATAAGTCAGCACCCATCAGCATCAAGGCAAGACCCTCCCCCAGCAAAAAGATTATGACTAGGCTGAGCGCTGTGGCTCACGCCTGTAATCCAGTATGTTGGGTGGCCAAGGGGGGGCGGATCACTTGAAGTCAGGCGTTCAAGACCAGCCTGGTCAACATGGTGAAACCCTGTCTCTACTAAAACTACAAAATTAGACAGATGTGGTGGTACACATCTGTAATCCCAGCTACTCAGGAGGCTGAGGCAGGAGAATCACTTCAACCCAGGAGGCAGAGGTTGCAGTGACCTGAGATTGCACCACTGCACTCCAGCCTGGGCAACAAAGTGAGACTCCGTCTCAAAAAAAAAAAAAAATGACTAGCTGAAGTGTCAGATGATCATTAGCATTTTTTAGCAATAAAGTATTTTTAAATTAGGGTACAGACATTGTTAATTATACATTATGTTAATGCATCCTTAATAGGTTACAGTAGTATAAACATAACTTTTATATTCTCTGGGAAACCAGAAATTTGTGTGACTCACTTTATTGCAGTGGTCTGGAACTGAACCCATAATATCTCCAAGGTGTACCAGTATTTGAAGGCTGTTATCTTTATGTGAAGGCTAATTCAGCAAAGAACTCACTCATGTCTTTGAAAGACAAATGAAGTTCGAGCATACAAGGTTTTGGTTTTGCTTTCATCTTAATCATTAACATAAATATAAATGTGAACCAACATACCTGTTGGAACTATATTCATTCATCAATTGCAGTCATAAGTTGGCTATGGATATAAAAATTTGACAAAAATCAATGAAAGTATGTTATGGGAATCACTTGGTCACTTGAGATTTCCAATAAAGAGTATTGTATTTTGTATTATTATTTGTAAATTTTGGGCTATATATCCTTTATATTATAAATATATAATTATATAATTGTATGTGAGTGTATGTATTTAGGGAGGAGGGGAACCAGTTTTTGAACACTTGCAAACCCACTGCTTTCATTATTATCTTATTAATAAGGAAAATCTACCAAAGAGATCCCTATTGTCCTCTCCACTAGCGAACACATTTTGTTTTTGCTTGCACAGTATCTTTTGCCAATTCTACTGGTAAGACACCCTGGTTTTCCTTTGGGATCTATCCCCTTTTATATTTCAAGTGGTCTTGGTAAATAAGTGTGGATTACATTATTTCTTCTGATTTTGAGACCATCTTCATGATAAGAAGCAAAGATACCGATATCCTTTTGTACTTCAAGAAAATTGAGGTTTGTTACACACAAAAGGACTTGCTTGAGTCCATATGGGAAACGAGCTGTGGGGCTCAGCCTTGAACCCAGGTGTTCTGACTCTTATCTGCCTCAGTTGCTGTGTCCTCTTGGCTCTCGTGTGACACGTCTGATTGTCATGCCTGCTTAACTTTGACACACCTCTCTGTGCTTTCTGCTCTATACAACACTCTCACCTGTCTCTTGTCCCCAACTCCCAGTCATAGCGCTGGGCCTTCTAGTCCCCCCATCGTCACTTCCTCCCCATCCCTGCCTCACATAGAGACAACGTGATGATGCTGAAGGACCAAGCTGCAAGGTCACTTTCCCAGGCCCCAAGCTATGAGACCATCCTACTGTCCAACACATGTACAGCATCAGCCTCTGCCTTCCAGACTCCACAACACAATGAAGCATATGGCAGAGGGAAGGAGCAAGATCAAAAATGACAATTTTCTGATTATACAGATGTTGCCCTAATTTTTATGACTTCCCACAACTAAAACATATAAGAAACTCAGTTCCAAATTAGAGGCTTTATTTGTGAAAGCTGTCTTTGAGTAAATGGCTCATTAAGGGACAAAGTAAATGAGATCTTCACTAGACAGTGACTAGGCATTCATTAGGAGACGGGGGGAGTCCAAAAAGTCTTCCAGATGCCAACACCATTACTTCTCTTGGGCTGACAAGCTTTCAATTTGCCTAGATTTCTCTACTGCTCTAATTGGTTGATTTACTCATTCATTCACCACACAGTCCTTCACTAATATTCACCGCAAACTTATATTTGCTAAGGATTATATATATTTTTTTATATACATATAAATAATATATGTAATTTCTTCACACACAGTTTTCTTGACAAATTATTATTAAAAATTTATGTGATACTACTGATATTACACATTTATATGGTTTTTATTTCATATAAATCATAGGCAGGGAGAATTGAGTTGACAGGTTTAAAGACAAGAGGAAGGTAACAATGAATGGGGGCAAGAAGGCAGAAAGCAAGTGAGAAATAAGAAAGAAAATAAATATTTACTTACCTACCATTCCCAAGAACTGTAGGAGGCTGTGACAATGGTTCAAGCCCTCAGTTTGCAGATGACTTGAGATCGGCTCAGTTTCTTTCTGAAGTTTAGTGTTGTTGGCTATAAAGCAGAAATAATGAAATGAGATTATGCATATAAAAAGTGTTTTCTGCAAACTGTGACACATTAAACAAGTGTTAATTGTAATTTTTATTATCTTTAGTTCCTTTATCTCACATTAGTTTGAAATTAAAGGACATGAATCATTGCTATGTCCTCCTTTGTGTACACTGGACACTTCAATGTGGTTAACTTACTAATTTGACGAGTGAAGAATTAGCTAAAGAGACAGGGCCAGCTCTACATATAGACAAATATTGCTGTGCTTTTTAGAAGGACCAGAAGGCCTCATGAGCATAAATAACTACCTTTATTTCCTGGTTCCTGCCTAAAATTTGTTAAATATTCATCTCTTCAGGTAAAATCCCTATTTCTTTAAAACAAAAATATCATTGGAAGGGTATCTTACCCATAATTTATTTTCAATCATTTGGAAGTCAGACTTACAAAGAATCAGGAAGACAATCTTAGTGGATGTGAGGCCCAAAGACACTTGCTATCCCAGACAAAAAGGAGAGAGTGTGCACTGGGAAGGCTGATAACCAAGACAGCAAGCTGCCTAATTCACAATTTTCCTTGCAGCTAGTTTCCATCCCTAATGTCCCTGAATTTTAGCGATATTCTCTACTTTCTGAGTTTGAACACTTCAGGAAATTTTTGGAATTAAGCCATATTTCTCATATGTGTAAGATATAACCTGTAATTCAAGTTTTTGAATAAAAATGGATATTTGCAATTCCCCCAGTCAGAAGACACCTACTTTTTAAAAAAATTTTATGCACTTAAAGTGAAAAAAGTGCCTGAGGTTTTCAACAGAGCTGTGGTTACAGGTTGAAAATTTCAGACTTGTCACTGTTAAAAGGTTCTCACTAAGCTGAATGCACATTTTAGAACTCTTCTGCCCAAACCCTGTAAAAGTTAAAACTTGAATCTATTTATCTAAGGAAAACCCTACCTGTTTGTCACACGTATATTCATCTATTACTGTTTTCAACCAATAGAATTTTACCTTAAGCAAATCAGTGATGCTATAAAATTACACACGTAGGTAGAAACACCAGAAACAAAGTGCAAGACGAAGTTATCTGATTGCCAGTCTTGAAAATGTTTGTTTCTAAGATTATGTATATATACACTCACATTTAAGAAAAAAATGTAGAAAGTCTGATATAGTAAAGTGATTAAGATCCTAGAGTCAGACAGACTGGTTTCAAATCCCAGCTCTGTTTGTATTATCTATTTAGCATTAAAGAAATTTCTCAAACTTTCTATGCCTCAGTTTCTTCTTCTGTAAAATGACTATAATAACATTAACTCATAGTCTTATTGTGAAGCTTATATGAGATAAATCATATAAGACAATGTATCTAGCACCAAAATATACCTATATTTCAATAAACGTTAGCTAGCATTATCATTGTTATTATTATTGGAATGAATAAGAGCTGAATATTGTAAGTGGAATGCCTCACAAAATGGGAACAAAAATATCATCCAAAATAGTTACTTAACTCTTGCAGTCATGTGAAGAAAAGAGGAAAAAAATATCTCTACCATATCCTGAAATCTAAAAACCATATTTCAAATTGACAGGCTCAATCATGCACTCCTCCAACAATTCAGGATGGAACAAAAGGAGAATGTTGAACACAAGTTAAAAACAGGAATCACGCCAACTACAGCATTTTCTCAAAAAAATGTTCTTTTAAAACTGCCAAAAAGTGTCATGTGTTAATAATTACAGGAATCTCATAGATCTAATTGTTTCAAATCAGAATGTCTTACAATTAACCAATATGTTTTCTAATCTTGCCAGAGGTAACATACATCTTTATGGTATGCTGAAAAGACCACAAGAACTCAGAGACTTCCTGGAGTGTTTGATCTGACAAATTAGATATTTTAAAAGAGTTTACATGCTTATAAATAAGACTACCTCAACAGGTTTAAGAGTGCTAGCTGGAGACCACCCACCTGATGGACAAAACTTGTGAAAAGTAAGTCATCTCAGCGCAGTCTACCAGGAATACAGACCTCTGAGGTACTCCAGAGATCTCTGAAGGAAAATCTCTCACTCCAAATCTAAACTAATGGAAATTTAGTGGAAGTCCATGTATGATTTGAAGATAGAGCTCAAAATAAAACTTTTTCAACTAATGCACATAGGTTATTCTGGTCAATAGATTATTTGAGAGCATACGAAATGCCAAAGTTCAATGTTTAATAAAACAATTCAAATGAGAAATATACAGAATGCAGTAAGGGCTAAAAAAAACTATACAGTTTCTCTTGCCTTTCCCCTTAGCCAATCACTGACTTAGGTTAACTGTATTTCCTAAGCAACTCTTTAACTTTCCCTGCTTTCCATCTCATTACCACTGCCCTTATTCAGTCCCTCAAACATGTCTTAAACCTGGAGTAAGATAATATAATGGTGTATAAGGATATAAGGAGAAAGGCCAACTTTACTTTCCTATACCTTTCCTCCAGTCTTGCCCTGCCATCCATCTAAAATGCTAATCTGAGTTTATCATTCCCTGCTTAAAGTCTTCCAAGGGCTCCCTGAGCCTTTGGGATAAAGAACAAACTGCTTAGCATGACAGCCAAGGTCACCGTCTCCCACATCCCATCCCCCATGCCTCCTACACAATTTGTCTCATAGGCAATACTGAATGTCTCTAATACTTCGAACATGCCCTGTTGACTCACACCCCTCTTCTACATCTTGGCATATATAATTCACTCTGCCTGAAATGTCTGTATAAAAACTCCTACTCGCTCATCTTTCAAATTTCAACTCAAATGTTATCTCTTTTTCTTGCCTGCTTTTTTTTCTCTGCTCTCATTTTACCTTGAATATAACCAAGAGAGTTGCTTATCTTATTGTTTTGTAAAATGGTTTGTTTTCCAGTTTGCATCATGGCTATGCTGTAAAGTCCTCCAACCTTGATATTATTATGGTTTGTATTTCCTTTGTATATAGTGCCTGGCCAAAAGTAGGAACTCAAGGACAGAAAAATTGAACAAAAGAAGGAAGAGAGGCAAGGAAGGAGGGAACAAGGGAAGAAAGGAGGAAGACTATGCTTGCAAAATTTGAGGATTATTTGATTATCAAAGCAACTTCTTGGACTAAGAACGCACATAAATTGAAGGATGGATAGATACGTAGTGGATGGATGGATGGATGGATGGATGGATGGATCGATGGATGGATGGATGGATGGACAGATGATTGACAGATGATAGAAAGATAGAGATAGAGACAGAGATAGAGAGAGAGAAAGAGAGAAAGAAAAACTCCTGATACAATACAAACTTAATTGTCAGGATCTCTAATGTAAATGTCACTTCATTGACCTTTCAGAATTTATCAGCCAAAACTTCTAAAACTTCATACACTGATCTTTTCTGGAGTGAGAGGAAAAGGACATGTTTCAAACAACAAATAACAGGATAAATAACTCCAAAGTGCTTTGGAATGACAATAAGAGACTAATCATCTCTGATTGAGTCAAAGTAAATAAAGTTTAAAATTTGTAACAACGTATATATTCTGATAAAATGATGGTCTCACTTTGATTGAAGTGTGTTATTTATCATGTATGTCTTTATCCTTTTAGGGACTGAATTTGAGACAGAAATGATAATTGCATTTTTCATAAGCCTAGAACGGCTGTAGGTACACCATTCTGTGCACCAGAATAAGAAAGTATCTTGGCTTTGTGAAGTGAGATTATCTGTCAGTAGAAAAAGAAATATGCCTTTCTTTTCTATTTCACAGAATTTCTCCTGCTGTTAGGATCTGACTTGGCTGAGTGGTAAGAACATGTTATATATCTTAATAATCTTCTTTCCTAAAATTTTGTTTACTATAAAAAAAATTGAAAGTATCTTAGCCAACCTTGAATTCTAAGTTAAAGTCATTATTCTGAACTTTAAAACTTAACTTTAGATGTTTCACAGATATATGATAGAAGCATATCATAAATATTTAAGCTATCTTTCTAAAGATTTAAATATTCAGTTTAGGTTTATAAATATGGCACCTGGCCTTAAGAAATTTACAATCCAGAAGGAGAGATAAGGCAAATACATAAATCATGGTCATGCAAGAAAAAAGTAGGATCCATATTATAATAGAGCTATAAATAAATATGGTATAAGACCACAGAAGAGAAAGCAATTAATTCTACGTGGAAAGATAATAATTATGCATAAAAATTTATGTGGAAGAAGACCATGATGCATTCCCTAAACTTTCACAGCCTGATTTAGATGTCAAAACAACAAACTCTTTCTGTCCAGGACTCAGCTGAGATATTGCCTCCACAAATTTGATTTGGGTGGAAGGTGGCATTTTGGCTGGCTAGAATAAATGCAGACAGCTTCACACACCATTCTCCCTTTCCCATCAGGGAAGGACCTAGAAATGCATGGGAGCTTGGGTTTTGTAACTAGAGAATGGAGGAATGTGTTTGCCTTAGGGTAGAAGGGGCAGATGAGAGAAGGATGGCCATCATAGTTTATTTACAGTCTGTCTGGCCGGTGGACTGGTTTTAAATCATATATGGCAAAAAAAAAAAAAAAAGCCAGGTGCGGTATCCTGTGGTCCCAGCATTTTGGGAGGCCAAGGCAGGTGGATCACTTGAGGTCAGCAGTTAAAGCCCGGACTAGCAAAGATGGCAAAACCCTGTCTCTACTAAAAACACAAAAATTTGCTGCACATGGTGGTGCACACCTGTAATCCCAGCCACTCAGGAGGCAGAGTTTGCAGTGAGCCGAGATCATGTCACTGCACACCAGCCTGGGTGACAGGGCAAGATTCTGTTTTATATATATAAAACATATATATATATATATATATTCATACTTACATATATATACATATATGTATATATATGTATGTATTTCAGACCCTCAGAATTGTTTTTCCTGATATGTACTGTGATTCTGGGCAAGTTATAATAGGTAAACCCTAGTAATATCTTTCAAGAGGAGCAATGGACACAAACAAAATGCTTTCACCCTGAGGAAAAAAAAAAAAAAGCCTGGCATTTTTAAGAGTGCCCTTCTGTACCTCTGTACATAGAACCCATGAGTTGCTGGGTGCTAACCTTGCACAGAACACTGGAAGCTGTAGGCACACGTTGAATATGGATAGTGGTTTTTTTGAGGAGGAAGGAAACAGCAGCTGGTCTTGACTCAGTGAATGCTACAGCGCTAGAGAAGGTTAACGTGGATGCCACAATGGGGCTCCAGGTGACTCAGTGACAGTTCCATGAGAAACCCTGTTCTGGGAATTGCTGAGAAATTCCCGTTATGCTGGTCAGCCTGACCTCTGACTCAGGAAGACCTGTTTCAAATCTCACTTCTTGTACCAATTAGCTAAAACCTTCTGGTCTCAACTAATTTAAATTTCCTAAGTCTCCATTTCCTCAACTATAAAATGAGGATAACAACATCCACTTTGTAAGACTATTGTCAAAATTAAATGAGACATACTTAAATAATACATTGGTAATTCCTGATTAGAAAAAAGGACTCATTGAGGGATAATGTTTTATTATTGAAATTATTGTTTTATAAGCATGCTAACAGCCATTAACAATACAATAATTGCATTTGCTCATGCTGACATTTTTAACTCAAAGAGCACAAGCTTTCAGAGCTGAGAGTTAACCTTTCAATTACTTCATCTGATCTTTTCTTTTACAAATTAAGAAAACATGGTCCAGAACTGTTCAAAGTTCCCCAAAGTAAGTCCTACAGGCACGTGGTGGAAGACTCAGAGCTAGAACTCAAGGAGTCTATTGTTCTTTCTATTCTCAGTTTTGTACCTCTTATTCTAAAAGATAAATCAGCTTTTATTGTGTCTTTCTCACACTTAGAAACCAGGACTTTTGTGAATAAAATAAATCTAGGACCCCATGTGGCTCAGGCTTAATTCAAAGTCACATTCAAAGCAGCACAGCACAGCAACAAAAAGTAATTTTGAAATAATTGCAGTCTTTCCTTGCATATCAAATAAAATTTAAGAGACTTAATTTACAACCCACAGCAACGTTATAAAAATCATTTTTTTCTCTTCTTCCATTCTCTTGCACTGCAATTATTCTCTATTGCCTCATTCACCAATCCAGAAAAATGTTTAATGTTGTTACCAAGATTTTCCAGCACTCTGCCCCTCTGTGTTTTACCTCTCCATCTCACTTCCTCTTTTTCCCTAATTCACTGAGCATCGCTTCCAGAACAGGAAGAGACCAAGATTTCAGCTCCCACCCACTCTCCACCTGCCAGCTGCTGCAGGGCCGCTAGAGGTGCCCTTTACTTTGTGTTCTTCTGATACATCCTCCCTTCTCACTTCCCCTTAGGATCACTCCTATCTCATGAGACATTCTTGTGAGGATTTTCTGGAGAATTCTTCATCTCATTACAATTTCAAATTTTAACTGTTACATAAAACTAGAAGTTTCACCTATGTCTCTAAAAAAATACCACTTCAAATTTAGTAGCTAGAAAACCAAACATGTTGTGCTGTCTTTGAGAGTCTAGCAAGAGAGTGCAATTACCCACATACCATTCATGAAAGAAAATATCTGAAAGTGTAGCCCTCTTCACACAAATGTACTGCTTTGAAAGAAATCCACAAGGACTTTTGAGGGAGGAAGGCAACCACTTAGGTAAATGGATCAAATTGTAAATCAATGGGTTTAGCACTGTTGCAGCGACATCATTCCAACATCTTGGTCTTTATGTTATTTATAGTACTCTAAAAATAATACATACTAACCACATATTTTATATGTACACATCAATATAAAAAAGTGTAATACTAATGCACAATAGATAAAGCAATGAAAAGAAATCAAATATATTCAGATACAAATTAAATTATCTGAGGAAGCATTTTCTCTTTTAGTCCAAATCTAACTTAAGTTTATTTCATTGCCAGGCAGCTAGAGGATAAGACACAGAGAAACAGGTGAAGGATCTACCTTATAGACTCTTTGGTGGTACTCTTTTTATTTGGATAGATAGACATTCATGTCTATTATTGAGTCTATAATTCTAGGTTTGGGTTAGAGTTTTGTCTTCCACTTATACTCTCTCTTTAGGCCAAAATTCATGACTTAAAGCTTTTGGTCAGGTCCATGTGGCTAGTATACACAATAATATCTAGCCTTCTTTTATCCGAACAAAGTTTTCAAAGTCCTATTTATATTTATTAAAAGATGAGAAATATTAGACAGGAAACTTTGTAAGGAGATTAATAAAGGATCTGCCTTATAAGTTTTCAAACAATGGAATGCAGTGTTTCTCCTTAAGAACACTTAAATACTATTCCGTTTTTCAAGTAAATAAAAACATGGCTCATTAGTATTAAACTGAATAAGTTATAAGGCCCAGTCTTACATACATTAACTTTTCAACACACCTACTGAAAATTACAACCCTGATGGAAGAGTGGTGGTTTGAAAATTTGAATTTGCTGCAAATATTTTCCTTCACCTAAAATATTTATATTTATATTTGTACTAGCAATGCCCCAGATTACTTAGAAAAATCTATATGTTACTTATTAACAATGTTCTTTTTACCTTACAAACAACCATTTTACTAAATGATAATCATGTCATTACTAAGTACCATAAGCACCTAATTACTAATACTTTGGATTCTAATTCCAAGGAAAAAAAAAATCCCCGAGATATTTTACAGTCTCTAAAAGGAGGAGGAAAAACAGAATCTAACAAGGGAGGGAAAAAGCCATGAGAGGAAAAAGAATAGAGAATGAAACTGATGTTAGGCCTTATGACCTACTAATGGATTCTTGAAGAAAGACTTTGAGGAGATTAATTTGAAAAGAACATGAAGTGGAGCTGTGAGCAGTTAATATGTTGAACACTCACATTGTAGAGTAATAGGAGCTATTTTCTCAGTAAATGTGTTGCCAAAAGTCAAGAGTACTAATATATATATCCAACCATTCCCCATGAACAGTTTATAATTGTTCGAGAATAGACTCCCTCCTCCATGGCCTCTTCATTTATCCCCTCATTCTTCCGCCATTGTTCTGCTTCTTTATGAACACAGCTCACTGAAGCTTGAAGACAAAAAGGCCCTAATCATGACTAGCAATGGGATTTGAAGCCAAAGTGAGAAGGCAAAAAAAAAAAAAAAAAGAAAAAGAAAATCCATATCATCTGTCATGCTGACATCTTCACGTCCAGCTTCTTGACCATGGTGGGCAATATTTATAAGTACTATTAATATTATTTGACAGTCATCAACTTACTGGTGTGAATTAAAAGACATAGGAATTAAATGCTTGTGAGTTCTGGGATTCTTACTTTTGGTGGTTTCTTTTTTTTATCTTACCCATGGATTAACTTTTAGTAAGGAAAAAAAAACGGATGGATAAACTATCTGTAATAAATCTGCATCCAGTTTGCAACCATGTAAGAATGATGCCAAAACACTTCTATTAATAAAAGCACAATTCCATTTTCTAAAGACAAAATTATAATGAAGAAGAAATGGAAGTGAAATTGTCAATAATAATGTTCACAATAATAATAAGATAAAAATCAGTAAATTCTCTAGTGTAATGTTAACAATAAAACGAAGTTTACTATTTCCTCACTCAGGGTAATGGTGGAATAGCTTGTTATCAGAGTGATCCCCTTGCCCAGAAAACCGTAAGCTATAAAAGAAGGACAAAGTACAACTGTGTAAAAGCAGCACAACAGCAGATCACAGCAGATTAATCTGCTGTAATTAAAGGCAGCAGCCAACAGCAGATTAAGACTGGAAGGGATTCAATTCTTGAGAGAAAGGGACAGGTTAGGTAAGATAATATTTGTTCAGCTTTTTCCAAGGGCATTTCCCAGCCCAAGACAGAAATAGAAATAAAAAAAGAAAGCTGCCCTGGGAAGTCAGAGACACATTTAAGGGAAGATAGAGACTGGAAATTGAGGGACCCATGGCAGTGAATACCAAAAACTGTGTAGAAACTTCTCTCAAATTCTTGGTTGACTCCAGAACACATGGTGAGACAAGACTCCAAAGAGCCCAGGGAGGTTATCAACTGCTGAGAGTTTTAAAAACCTAAGCAGAAATTTCTGCAGCTTCCCACAAGAGAGAGAGATACACTTTGAAGTTCACATTTTGCCAAGTTAGAGTGACTTTCCATTGAAACAAATATGAAGCATGTCTTAAGAATCAAGAGCAAATCAAATAAAGACCTATCCAACAATGCCTAAAACCAAGCTTCCACCATTCTTGATGAACAATATTAAATTTTTAAGGAAGAAACAACAACAACCTTACCTAATTTCTAAAAAGAGAAGGGAAGGGAAGGGAAGAAAGGAATAACAATTGCAAGACTAGGACAATCTTGATACAAAAATTGAAAAAAAAAATTATCCATGGAAGTGTGAGGTTCAGGTTAAGGGTTTTTTGTTTGTTTTGTTTTCTTTTATGTTTATTTTTGTGGGTGTCCACTTACTACACCACCATTTGTTGAACAATCTATCTTTTCTCTGTTTAATTGCTTTGTACCTTTATCAAAAAGTCAGCTGGGCGTATTTGTGTAGATCCATTTCTGGATTCTCTATTATTTTCCAATGATGTCTATCCCTTCACAAAAACCATGTGGTCTTGATTGCAGTAGCTATATAGTAGGCCTTAATATTGGGTAGGATGATTTTATTCTTCTATTTCAAAATTGATTTAGCTATACTAGGGACTGTACTTTTCCATGGAACTTGTGGAAAAATCTTATCTGTGTCTATAAAAAGACTTGCTCGGATTTTGATAGGAATCTCATTAATCCTATGATAAATTTGGAAAAAATTAACATCTTTACTATGTGAAGTCTTCCAATCCATGAACATGATGTATATAATCTCTACCTTTATTTAGGTGTCCTTTTATTCTTTCATCAGCATTTTGTAATTTTCAGTATACAGATCTTATACCTGCTTTAAGTTTATACCTAATATGTCATATTCTCTGGGGTGATTATAAATGGTACTATATTTTTAATTTTGGTTTCACATGACCATTATCAGTATGTATAAATATGGTTGATCTCTTGTATCCAGTGAACTTACTGAACAAACTTACCAATAGGAGATTTTGTGTTGATTCCATCACTACATACATAATCATATCATTTACAAACATAAACTAATTTATTTGTTCCTTTCCAATCTGTGTGCCTTTCATTTCTTCTTCTTGTCATATTGAAGTGAAGATGGGCTTCCTTGCTTGCATCTTGATCTTAGAAGGAAATCATTCCATTATTCATCATCAAGTATGATGTTAGTGATAAGTGTTTTGTAGAAACCATTTATGAATACAAGGAAGTTCCCCATCCATTCCTTGTATGCTGAAAGTTTTTAATGAAGGTTTATCAAATATTGTCAAGTACATTTTCTGCATTAATGTATTCATGTGATTTTTCTTTTTTTAGCTTATTGATAGGGTAGATTATACTGATGGATTTTCAAATATTCATGTAGGCTTGTACTTCTGGAATACATCCCACTTGTTCATAGTACATAGTTTTATCCATTATTAGATTTGATTTCGATTTTTTATTTTTTGTCATTTTGTTTTCACCTTATTAATTTCAGTTTAATGTCACAAGAGCATTTAACATGAGATCAACCCTCTTCAATTTTTAAGTGTGCAATGCAGTATTGTTGACTATAGCTTTAATGTTGTATAGAAGATCTCTAGAACTTATTCATCTTGCTTAACTGAAATTTTATGCTCCTTGATTAGTAACTGCCCAGCCCCTGACAACTACCATTCTATTCACATATAAGAGGAATCATGCATTATTTGTCTATGACTGGCTTATTTCACTTAGCATAGTAACCTCAAAATTTATTCATATAGTGTCATATTGCAGAATTTCTATTCTTTCTAAAGATCGAATAACACTTTATTATATATACAGATACCACATTTTCTTCATCCATTAATCCATTGAGGAACACATAGGTTGTTTTCACATCTTGGCAATTGTGAATAATGCTGCCACGAGCATGGAAGCGCACTACTATCTCTTCAAGATCTCGATTTTGATTATTTTATTTTTATATTTCAATTTTTTATTTCAGTAGATTTGGAAGTACCAGTGGTTTTTCTCAGAAATGGAATCACTGGATTATATAGTAGTTCTATTTCTAATAGTTTTAGGAACTACTATTGTTTTCCATATTTGCTGCACCATTTTGCATTCCCAATTGTAAAAGGATTTCAGTTTCTTCACACCTGTGTTAACACTTACCTTTTTCTTTTTGATGATATACGTCTTGACAGGTATGAGGTAATATCTCATTGTGGTTTTGATTTGCCTTCACTGATAATTAGTAACAGGATTTTTTTTCATATACCTGCTGACTGTCTGCATGTCTTCTTTGGAGAAATGTCTTTTAAAGTCCTTAGCCCATTTTTAAATCAGGCTACCAGGGGGTTTTTTGGCTGTCGAGTTGTAAGAGTTTCTCATATATTTTGGATATTACTGGTTAATCAGGTATAGTCAGCAAATATTTTCTCCCATTCCATACGTTACCCTTTCATTCTGTTATTTCCTTTGTTCTGCAAAAGGTTTTTTAGTTTGATGTAATCCCCACTAATCAATTTTTACTTTTGTTGCCTATGCTTTTGATGTCATATTCATGAAATCAGTGCCAAGACCAATGTCATAAAGCTTTTATCTTATGTTTTGTTCTATGCCTTTTACAGTTTCAGGCCTTAATTTTAAGTCTTTAGTTTGAGCTGATTTTTGTTTATGGTATAAAATAAAGGTCTAATTTCATTCTTTTGCAAGTGGATATTCAGTTTTATCAAAACCATTTTTTGAATAGACTCCTTTCCTTGTTGTGCTTGTTATTGTTTGTTCTTAATTAATTAATTTATTTATTTATTTATTTTGAGGCAGGGTCTCGCTCTGTTGCTCAGGCTGGAGTGCAGTATCATGAACACAGCTCACTGAAGCCTCAACCTCCTGGGCTCAAGTGATCCTCGCACCTCAGCTTCCCGAGTAGCTGGGACCACAGACACATTCAACCACACCTGGCTAATTATTTTTATTTTTTGTAGAACAAGGTCTCACTATATTTCCCAGGTTGATCTCAAACTCCTGGACTCAAGCAGTCCTCTCACCTCACTCTCCCAAAGTGCTGGAATTATAGGCATGAGCCACTGTGTCTGACCCTCATAATGTGTTCTTGACACCCTTGTCAAAGATCACTTGGTCATATATGCATTTATGTATTTCTAGGGTCTCTATTTGGTTCTATTGAGTCACACGTCTGTCTTATGCCCATATTATCCTGTTTTGATTATCGGAGCTTCATAATATAGTTTGAAACCAAGAAATGTGATGCCTCCAGTTTTATTCTTCTTTCTACAGAGTAATTTGGCTTTTTGTAATCTTTTGTAATTCCATATGAATTTTAGAACTTTTTTTCTCTTTCTGTACAAAATGCCCCTGGGATTTAGAGAGTGATTGCATTGCATCTGTAGATCACTTCTAGTAGTATGAACATTTTAACCATACCAAGTCTTCCAATCTATGAGTACAAGATGTCTTTCTCTTTATGTCTTCTTTAATTTCTTTCATCAATGTTTTCAAGTTTTCAGTACAAAAGTCTTCTGCCTACTTAGTTTAGTTTATTACTAGGTACTTTATTATTTTTGGTGCTATTGTAAATGAAAGACTTATTCTAATTTTCTTTTCTGATCACTCATCCTTAGTATACAGAAACACAACTGATTTTTGATGGTAAGTGACTTTGTATCCTGCAATTCACTAAATTCATTAGTTCTAACAGTTCTTTTGGTGGAATCTTTAAAGTTTTCTACATATAACATTAAGTCATCTGCAAACAAGACAGGGACAATTTTACTTTTTCCTCTCCAATTTGGATTCCTTTTGTTTCTTTTGTTGCCTATTTTCTCTGGCTCAGATTTCCAGTACCATGTTGAACAGAAGGAGTGAGATTGGGCATACTTGTCTTCTTATTTATCTTGGAGGGAAAAGCTTTCAGTTTATCACAACTGAGTATGATGTTATCTTTGGCTTTTTCTTACATAGCCTTATAATGTCTAGAAACTTCCCTTTGACTCCTACTTTGTTTAGAGTTTTTAATCCTGAAAAGATGTTGAACTTTGTGAAGTGGTTTTTTCTGCATCTAAGACAGTCATGTGATTTTTATCCAATACTCTATTAACATATTATATTAACTGAGTTTTACATGTTGAACAATCCTTGCATCCCAGGGATAAAATCCACTTGGTCCTGGTGTATGAGCCTTTTAATGTGCTGTTAGATTTTATTTGCTAGTATTTTGTTGAGAATTTTTGTATCTATACTCATCAAGAATACAGCTTATTGCTTCTTTTCTTGTGGTATCTTTGTCTTACTTTGGGATCTGGATAACAGTGGCTTCATAAAATGAGATTCCCTTTTCTTTAATTTTAGAAGAATTTGAGAAGTCTTTGTGTTAATTCTTTAAACATTTGGTAGAATTTACCATTAAAGCTACCTGGTCTGAAGATTTCCTTTGTTGGGAAGTTTTTAGTTACTGATTCAATCTCCATATTAGTTATAGGTTTGGTCACACTTTCTATTTCTCCATGATTCAGTTTTGGAAGGTTGTATGTTTTTTAAAACTTATCCACTTTTTTTCCAGTTTATCCAATTTGTTAATATGCAATTTTTCTTAATTGTCTCTATCGTCTTTTTTATTTTTGTACCTTCGATTGTAACTTTTTTCTTTCATTTTTTATTTTTTATTTATGTGAGTCTTTTCCCTTTTTCAGTTATTCTAGTTATCAATAAAAGTTGTCCATTTTGTTTAATTTTTTGAAAAATAAACTCATCATTTGTTATTTCTATTATTCTCTATTTTCTATTTTATTAATATCTGCTGTAATTTTTGTAAATTTTTTTCCTTCTGCTAACTTTGAGCTTAGTTTATTTTTCTCTTTATACCTTCTTGAGGTATAAAATTAGGTTGGTTGTTTGAGATCTTCCTTCCTGTTTAATGCAGGCTTTTATCGCTATAAATTTCCCTCTTAGTGCTGTCTTTGCTGCATTCCTTAAGTTTTAGTATTTTGTGTTTTTGTTTTCATTTGTCTTATGGTATTTTCTAAATTCTTTTTTTTATATCTTCTTTGACCCAATGATTGTACAAGAATGTATAGTTTAATTTTCACATATTTGTGAATTTTCTAATTTTCTTTCTGCTATTGATTTCTTATTTCATTCTGTTGTGGTCAGAAGATACTTGATCTAATCTCAGTCTTCTTAAATTTGTTATGCTTTGTTTTGTGACCTAATGTGTGATTTATCCTGGGAAAATTTCTCTGTGCATTTGAGAAGAATGTGTATTCTTCAGCTTTTGGGTAGAATGTTCTGTATACTCTGTTAGGTCCATTTGTTTTATAGTGATCAGTTACACTGTTTCCTTATTGATATTCTGTCTGAATGTTCTATCAATTATGGAAGGTAGGTTATTGAAGTCTATTATATTGATGTCTGTTCTCCATTCAGTGCTGTCAATGTCTGCTTTATATATTTAGATGTTCTGATATTGGCTGCAAATATAATTGTTATATCATCCAAGTAGATTGACCCTTTTATCATTATACAATGTCATTTTTAAATATCTTCTGGCAGTTTTTGTCTTAAAGTCCATTTCCTCTGATGTAAATATAGCCACCCCGCTCTCTTTTGGTTACCATTTCTATGGAATATCTTTTGAATCTCTTCACTTTCAGCCTATGTATGTCCTTAAATCTAAAGTGAATTTCTTATAAACAGCTCAGTTAAGCCTTGTTTTTTTAATCCATTCAGCCATTCTATGTCTTATTATTATAGAATTTAATTCATTTTTCAATACAAGTAATTATTTATATGGAACAATGTACTATTGCCATATTGTTGTTTTCTGTTAACACTTTCTGTAGGATTCCTTGTAAGGGAGGTCTAATAGTGATGAACTCCCTCAGCTTTTCTTTGCCTGGAAAAGTATTTAACTCTCCTTTATTTTTTTATTTTTTTTAATTTTTTAATTTTTTTATTATACTTTAGTTCTAGGGTACATGTGCATAACGTGCAGGTTTGTTACATACGTATACTTGTGCCATGTTGGTGTGCTGCACCAATCAACTCGTCAGCACCCATCAATTCGTCATTTATATCAGGTATAACTCCCAATGCAATTCCTCCCCCCTCCCCCCTCCCCATGATAGGCCCCAGTGTGTGATGTTCCCCTTCCCGAGTCCAGTGATGTCATTGTTCAGTTCTCACCTATGAGTGAGAACATGCGGTGTTTGGTTTTCTGTTCTTGTGATAGTTTGCTAAGAATGATGGTTTCCAGCTGCATCCATGTCCCTACAAAGGATGCAAACTCATCCTTTTTTATGGCTGCATAATATTCCATGGTGTATATGTGCCACATATATACATATATGTGTATATATATTTTCTTAATCCAGTCTGTCACAGATGGACATTTGGGTTGATTCCAAGTCTCTGCTATTGTGAATAGTGCCGCAAAAAACATACGTGTGCATGTGTCTTTATAGCAGCATGCTTTATAGTCCTTTGGGTATATACCCAGTAGTGGGATGGCTGGGTCATATGGTACATCTAGTTCTAGATCCTTGAGGAATCGCCATACTGTTTTCCATAATGGTTGAACTAGTTTACAATCCCACCAACAGTGTAAAAGTGTTCCTATTTCTCCACATCCTCTCCAGCACCTGTTGTTTCCTGACTTTTGAATGATTGCCATTCTAACTGGTGTGAGATGGTATCTCACTGTGGTTTTGATTTGCATTTCTCTGATGGCGAGTGATGATGAGCATTTTTTCATGTGTCTGTTGGCTGTATGCATGTCTTCTTTTGAGAAATGTCTGTTCATATCCTTTGCCCACTTTTTGATGGGGTTGTTTGTTTTTTTCTTGTAAATTTGTTTGAGTTCTTTGTAGATTCTGGATATTAGCCCTTTGTCAGATGAGTAGATTGCAAAAATGTTCTCCCATTCTGTAGGTTGCCTGTTCATTCTGATGGTAGTTTCTTTTGCTGTGCAGAAGCTCTTTAGTTTAATTAGATCCCATTTGTCGATTTTGGCTTTTGCTGCCGTTGCTTTTGGTGTTTTAGACATGAAGTCCTTGCCCATGCCTATGTCCTGAATGGTACTACCTAGGTTTTCTTCTAGGGTTTTTATGGTATTAGGTCTACCATTTAAGTCTCTAATCCATCTTGAATTAATTTTCGTATAAAGAGTAAGGAAACGATCCAGTTTCAGCTTTCTACTTATGGCTAGCCAATTGTCCCAGCACCATTTATTAAATAGGGAATCCTTTCCCCATTTCTTGTTTCTCTCAGGTTTGTCAAAGATCAGATGGCTGTAGATGTGTGGTATTATTTCTGAGGACTCTGTTCTGTTCCATTGGTCTCTATCTCTGTTTTGGTACCAGTACCATGCTGTTTTGGTTACTGTAGCCTTGTAGTATAGTTTGAAGTCAGGTAGCGTGATGCCTCCAGCTTTGTTCTTATGACTTAGGATTGTCTTGGCAATGCGGGCTCTTTTTTGGTTCCATATGAACTTTAAAGCAGTTTTTTCCAATTCTGTGAAGAACTCATTGGTAGCTTGATGGAGATGGCATTGAATCTATAAATAACCTTGGGCAGTATGGCCATTTTCACGATATTGATTCTTCCTATCCATGAGCATGGTATGTTCTTCCATTTGTTAGTGTCCTCTTTTATTTCACTGAGCAGTGGTTTGTAGTTCTCCTTGAAGAGGTCTTTACATCCCTTGTAAGTTGGATTCCTAGGTATTTTATTCTCTTTGAAGCAATTGTGAATGGAAGTTCATTCCTGATTTGGCTCTCTGTTTGTCTGTTACTGGTGTATAAGAATGCTTGTGATTTTTGCACATTAATTTTGTATCCTGAGACTTTGCTGAAGTTGCTTATCAGCTTAAGGAGATTTTGGGCTGAGACAATGGGGTTTTCTAAATATACAACCATGTCATCTGCAAACAGGGACATTTTGACTTCTTCTTTTCCTAACTGGATACCCTTGATTTCTTTCTCTTGCCTGATTGCCCTAGCCAGAACTTCAAACACTATGTTGAATAGGAGTGGTGAGAGAGGGCATCCCTGTCTTGTGCCAGTTTTCAAAGGGAATTTTTCCAGTTTTTGCCCATTCAGTATGATATTGGCTGTGGGTTTGTCATAAATAGCTCTTATTATTTTGAGGTACGTTCCCTCAATACCGAATTTATTGAACGTTTTTAGCATGAAGGGCTGTTGAATTTTGTCAAAAGCCTTTTCTGCATCTATTGAGATAATCATGTGGTTCTTGTCTTTGGTTCTGTTTATATGCTAGATTACGTTTATTGATTTGCGAACCAGCCTTGCATCCCAGGGATGAAGCCCCCACTTGATCATGGTGGATAAGCTTTTTGATGTGCTGCTGAATCCGGTTTGCCAGTATTTTATTGAGGATTTTTGCATTGATGTTCATCAGGGATATTGGTCTAAAATTCTCTTTTTTTGTTGTGTCTCTGCCAGGCTTTGGTATCAGGATGATGTTGGCCTCATAAAATGAGTTAGGGAGGATTCCCTCTTTTTCTATTGATTGGAATAGTTTCAGAAGGAATGGTACCAGCTCCTCCTTGTACCTCTGGTAGAATTCAGCTGTGAATCCATCTGGTCCTGGACTTTTTTGGGTTGGTAGGCTATTAATTGTTGCCTCAATTTCAGAGCCTGCTATTGGTCTATTCACGGATTCAACTTCTTCCTGGTTTAGTCTTGGAAGAGTGTAAGTGTCCAGGAAATTATCCATTTCTTCTAGATTTTCTAGTTGATTTGCGTAGAGGTGTTTATAGTATTCTCTGATGGTAGTTTGTATTTCTGTGGGGTCCGTGGTGGTATCCCCTTTATCATTTTTTATTGCATCTATTTTATTCTTCTCTCTTTTCTTCTTTATTAGTCTTGCTAGTGGTCTGTCAATTTTGTTGATTTTTTCAAAAACCAACTCCTGGATTCATTGATTTTTTGGAGGGTTTTTTGTGTCTATCTCCTTCAGTTCTGCTCTGATCTTAGTTATTTCTTGCCTTCTGCTAGCTTTTGAATGTGTTTGCTCTTGCTTCTCCAGTTCTTTTAATTGTGATGTTAGAGTGTCAAATCTTTCCAGCTTTCTCTTGTGGGCATTTAGTGCTATAAATTTCCCTCTACACACTGCTTTAAATGTGTCCCAGAGATTCTGGTATGTTGTATCTTTGTTCTCATTGGTTTCAAAGAACATCTTTATTTCTGCCTTCATTTCGTTATGTACCCAGTAGTCATTCAGGAGCAGGTTGTTCAGTTTCCATGTAGTTGAGCGGTTTTGAGTGAGTTTCTTAGTCCTGAGTTCTAGTTTGATTGCACTGTGTTCTGAGAGACAGTTTGTTATAATTTCTGTTCTTGTACATTTGCTAAGGAGTGCTTTACTTCCAATTATGTGGTCAATTTTGGAGTAAGTGTGATGTGGTGCTGAGAGGAATGTATATTCTATTTATTTGGAGTGGAGAGTTCTATAGATGTCTATTAGGTCCGCTTGGTGCAGAGATGAGTTCAATTCCTGGATATCCTTGTTAACTTTCTGTCTCGTTGATCTGTCTAATGTTGACAGTGGAGTGTTGAAGTCTCCCATTATTATTGTATGGGAGTCTAAGTCTCTTTGTAAGTCTCTAAGGACTTGCTTTATGAATTTGGGTGCTCCTGTATTGGGTGCATATATATTTAGGATAGTTAGCTCTTCCTGTTGAATTGATCCCTTTACCATTATGTAATGGCCTTCTTTGTCTCTTTTGAACTTCGATGGTTTAAAGTCTGTTTTATCAGAGACTAGGATTGCAACCCCTGCTTTTTTTTGTTCTCCATTTGCTTGGTAGATCTTCCTCCATCCCTTTATTTGGAGCCTATGTATGTCTCTGCATGTGAGATGGGTCTCTTGAATACAGCAGACTGATGGGTCTTGACTCTTTATCCAGTTTGCCAGTCTGTATCTTTTAATTGGAGCATTAAGTCCATTAACATTTAAGGTTAATATTGTTATGTGTGAACTTGATCCTGCCATTATGATATTAACTGGTTATTTTGCTCGTTAGTTGATGCAGTTTCTTCCTAGCCTCGATGGTCTTTACATTTTGGCATGTTTTTGCAATGGCTGGTACCGGTTGTTCCTTTCCATATTTAGGGCTTCCTTCAGGGTCTCTTGTAAGGCAGGCCTGGTGGTGACAAAATCTCTAAGCATTTGCTTATCTGTAAAGGATTTTATTTCTCCTTCACTTATGAAACTTAGTTTGGCTGGATATGAAATTCTGGGTTGAAAATTCTTTTCTTTAAGAACGTTGAATATTGGCCCCCACTCTCTTCTGGCTTGTAGAGTTTCTGCCGAGAGATCTGCTGTTAGTCTGATGGGCTTCCCTTTGTGGGTAACCCGACCTTCTCTCTGGCTGCCCTTAAGATTTTTTCCTTCATTTCAACTTTGGTGAATCTGGCAATTATGTGTCTTGGAGTTGCTCTTCTGGAGGAGTATCTTTGTGGTGTTCTCTGTATTTCCTGAATTTGAATGTTGGCCTGCCCTACTAGGTTGGGGAAGTTCTCCTGGATGATATCCTGAAGAGTGTTTTCCAACTTGGTTCCATTTTCCCCCTCACTTTCAGGCACCCCAATCAGACATAGATTTGGTCTTTTTACATTATCCCATACTTCTTGCAGGCTTTGTTCATTTCTTTTTCTTCTTTCTTCTTTTTTTTTTTTTTTTTTTTTGAGACGGAGTCTCACTCTGTCGCCGGGGCTGGAGTGCAGTGGCCGGATCTCAGCTCACTGCAAGCTCCGCCTCCTGGGTTCACGCCATTCTCCTGCCTCAGCCTCCCGAGTAGCTGGGACTACAGGCACCCGCCACCTCGCCCGGCTAGCTTTTTGTATTTTTTAGTAGAGATGGGGTTTCACAGTGTTAGCCAGGATGGTCTCGATCTCCTGACCTCGTTATCCGCCCGTCTCGGCCTCCCAAAGTGCTGGGATTACAGGCTTGAGCCACCGCGCCCGGCCTCTTCTTTTTTCTTTTGGTTTCTCTTCTCGCTTCATTTCATTCATTTGATCCTCAATCGCTGATACTCTTTCTTCCAGTTGATCGAGTCGGTTACTGAAGCTTGTGGATTTGTCACGTATTTCTCGTGTCATGGTTTTCATCTCTGTCATTTCGTTTATGATCTGCTCTGCATTAATTAGTCTAGCTGTCAATTCTTCCACTCTTTTTTCAAGATTTTTAGTTTCTTTGCGCTGGGTACGTAATTCCTCCTTTAGCTCTGAGAAGTTTGATGGACTGAAGCCTTCTTCTCTCATCTCGTCAAAGTCATTCTCTGACCAGCTTTGATCCGTTGCTGGCGATGGGCTGCGCTCCTTTGCAGGGGGAGATGCGCTCTTATTTTTTGAATTTCCAGCTTTTCTGCCCTGCTTCTTCCCCATCTTTGTGGTTTTATCTGCCTCTGGTCTTTGATGATGGTGACGTACTGATGGGGTTTTGGTATAGGTGTTCTTCCTGTTTGATAGTTTTCCTTCTAATAGTCAGGACCCTCAGTTGTAGGTCTGTTGGAGATTGCTTGAGGTCCACTCCAGACCCTGTTTGCCTGGGTATCAGCAGCAGAGGTTGCAGAAGATAGAATATTGCTGAACAGCAAGTGTACCTGTCTGATTCTTACTTTGGAAGCTTCCTCTCAGGGGTGTACTCCACCCTGTGAGGTGTGGGGTGTCAGACTGCTCCTAGTGGGGGATGTTTCCCAGTTAGGCTACTCAGGGGTCAGGGACCCACTTGAGCAGGCAGTCTGTCCGTTCTCAGATCTCAACCTCCGTGTTGGGAGATCCACTGCTCTCTTCAAAGCTGTCAGACAGAGTCATTCGCGTCTGCACAGGCCTCTGCTGCTTCCCCTTTTTTCGTTTAGCTGTGCCCTGTCCCCAGAGGTGGAGTCTACAGAGACAGGCTGGTTTCCTTGAGATACTGTGAGCTCCACCCAGTTCGAGCTTCCCAGTGGCTTTGTTTACCTACTAAGCCTCAGCAATGGCGGGCGCCCCTCCCCCAGCCTCACTGCTGCCTTGCGGTTAGATCGCAGACTGCTGTGCTAGCAATAAGGGAGGCTCCGTGGCCGTGGGACCCTCCCAGCCGGGTGTGGGTATAATCTCCTGGTGTGCCCGTTTGCTTAAAGCGCAGTATTGGGGTGGGAATTACCCGATTATCCAGGTGTTGTGTGTCTCAGTTCCCCTGGCTAGGAAAAGGGATTCCCTTCTCCCTTGCGCTTCCCAGGTGAGGCGATGCCTTGCCCTGCTTCAGCTCTCACTGGTCGGGCTGCAGTAGCTGACCAGCACCAATTGTCCGGCACTCACCAGTGAGATGACCCCAGTACCTCAGTTGAAAATGCAGAAATCACTGGTGTTCTGTGTCGCTTGCGCTGGGAGTTGGAGACGGGAGATGTTCCTTTCTCTCCTTTATTTTTTAAGACAGTTTTGCAGGCTATCGTATTCTTAATTGACAATTTCTTGTAATTTTTTTGTCTTTTCCTCTCTTGCTCTCTTTCTTTGTATTTTGTTGAGTTTCTTCTATTGGTATGCTTTGGTTCTTTTATGCTTTCTGTGTTTGTAACTGTGTGCATGGGTTTTTGTGTATGTATGTGGTTACCTTGAGGTTTACATAAAATATCTTATAGACATAAGTCCATTTAAAGCTGATAACAACTTAATTTATATCACACACAGTAACACTACACTTTAGCTTGTCCCCCTCCACACATATACTTTATGCTATAGTTGTCATAATTCACATCTATTTATATTGTATATCTTTAACATATTTCAGTTATGGATATTTTAATACTTTTGTCTTTTAACTTTTATGTTAGAATTAAAAGTGATTTCCTCAACACCATTAGAGTAATACAGTGTCCTGTATTTGTCTAATACTTACAATTGTTTACCTTTACCACAATTTTTATACTTATGCTATTGTGTTGCCATTTAGTGCTTTTGTCTTTCAACTTTAAAAACTCTCTGTAGCATTTCTTGTAAAGCAGTTTTAATAATGATAAACTCCCTCCGCTTTTCTTTCCCTGGGAAAGTATTTAACTCTCCTTTATTTTTTAAGACAGTTTTGTAGGATACAGTATTCTTGGTTGGCAGTTTGTTCTTTCAGTACTTTGAATATATCATCCTTCCTACTTCTAGACTACAAGGTTTCTGCTGGAAAATTCACTGATAGTTTTATGAAGGTTCTTTTGTACATAACAAGTAACTTTTTTCTTTTTGCTTTCAAAATTCTGTCTTTGTCTGACTTTAACAATTTCATTATGTGTCCTGGTATAGATTTATCTTATTTAGTGTCCTTTAGGATTCTTGGATCTGGAGGTCTGTTTTCCTCAGATTTGGAAACTTATCTGTAGAACTTTAGACATTTTTTTTTTTTTGCATAAGCTTTCTGGTCCTTTATCTCTTCTCCTTCCGATACTTCCGTAATATATATATATTGGTCCACTTGATGGTGGCCCATGTTCCCTTAAGTTTTCTTCACAATTTTTCATTTCTTTTTGCTTTTTGCTCCTTTGACTGAATTTACAGTGACCTGTTTTTTGAGTTCCCTGATTCTCTTGCTTCATATAATCTGCTGTTGAACACTCATAGTGAATTTTTTAGTTCAGTTACTATGTTATTCAACTCTATGATTTCTTGTTGGTATTTTTTTATATTTCTTATCTCTTTGTTGAAATGCTTACTTTGTCATGCGTTGTTCTCTTGATCTCCATGAGCACCTTTATGACAGCTATTTTGAATTTTCTGACAAGTAAATCATACACCTTTGTTTTGTTAGGTTTTGTTTCTGGAGTTATATCATGTTCCTTTGTTGGATACATCTTTGCCTGACTTTTTAGTTTCTTTGACACTCTATGTTGGTGTCTGTACCTTAGGCAAAGTAACCTTTTCTTCTAAACTGTACAGATTGGCCTCATAGAGAACAAGACTCCCACCAATCAGAGATTCTGGGAGCCTCTCAATCCTTTATGCCAGTTCAGTTCTCTTCATTGTTCTCCTAACACCCCAGGTGTCCAGGGTATTCTGGGTCCTCACAGTGCACCAGGCCAAGTGAGACTAATGCTAGTTCCTTTGGCAGCCCCCAGAAAAGTTGGATCATTGGATGCTCTGCCTCTTTTCCTCCCCAGGGAGAAGCTATATCCTGGGGATTTTTGACCACTTGCTATGTGCTAAGCAAGGAAGTAGGTCTATGGTGACTGACAGCACAAATCTCCACGTCTCCTCTAACTTCCCCCTGCATGGCTAGACTACTTCAGGTCCCTTTAACACTCTAAGTCAGGTCAGTCAGGAGCCAATCCTTTTGGAAGCCCCTGGAAAAGTTGTGTCATCATTCACTGAGATCAATTATTTTCCTCCCCAGAGAGAGGCAGATAACTGTGGTTTTTGTCTGCTCACTCCGTGCTGAGTCAGGGGAAGGCACTATGGCATCTACCAGCCCAAGCCTCTGTCTCTGTTCTCCCCCAGGCAGTTACACTGCACAACACCCATTAGAGGTCTAAGACTGGCAAAGCAGATACCAGTTCTCTGGGGCAGTCCCAGAGAATTAGAACGTTGGACACAAGGATCGACTCTTTCTCTCCCCAGGAGGAAGTTGAGAGCTGAGATTTTTCATCTGCTGTCTCCGTGCTGATGGGAAAAGAGGAATGGTAGAATCTACAAGGTCAAACAGCCATCTCTATTCGCCCCCCATGTGGCTGGCAAGACAAGCTAGTCCTCTGCAGAAAAGTGAATGTGCTAGATGCATGAACCAATTCTTTCTCCATGGAAAAGCTGAGGGTTTGGCAGTCTCTTTCTAATCATATGGTGTTGTGCCTGGGGTAAGGATTACAATAAGAGGGTGTCCCAAATTTCCCTATCAGCTTTAGTGAGCATAGTTTCACATTTGACAAGGGTGCAGGAGACTTTCAATTACTTTCCAGATTGCCTATACAGGGAATTTGTCCATGAATTGTTGTTGAATTGATGTGTTTGTGGAGGAAAAGAGAGTCTAGGACTTCCCACTCTGCAACATTTGATGACCTTAATGACATTACTCCTACACATGATTTAATTTGCTAATATTTTGTTGAGGATTTTGTGTCTAAGTTCATGGAAGATATTGTGTTTGTAGTTTTTTTTTTTTTTTTTTTTCTTTTTTGAAGGGTGGGGTTGATACTGTCTTTATCTGCTTTTAATATTCAGGTAATAGTAGCCTCATAAAATGAGTGAGAAGATTTTTCTCTCATTTCATTTTCTGAAATAAATTGTGTAAAACATTAGTGGGTTTTTGTTTGTTTGTTTGTTTGTTTTTTGAGATGGAATCTCACTCTGTCACCCAGGTTGGAGTGCAGTGGCACAATTTTGGCTTACTGCAACCTCTGCCACCCAGGTTCAAGTAATTCTCCTGCCTAAGCCTCCCGAGTAGCTGAGACTACAGGCACTCACCACTGCGCCCAGCTAATTTTTGTAGTTTTAGTAGACATTGAGTTTCACCATCTTGGCCAGGCTGGTCTTGAACTCCTGATCTCATGATCCACTCACCTCGGCCTCCCAAAGTGCTGGGATTACAGATGTGAGCCACCACACCTGGCCAAATAAGTGTTAATTTTTAAAAGCCAGATAGAATTCACCAGTGCAACTATTTTTGGTTAATTTTATTTTTAGGAGTTCTTAGTTACAAATTTTATTTCTTTGATGGTGATAGTATCATTTAGGTTGTTTATTTCATCTTAGTTGAAGTTTGATAGTCTGTGTTTTTGAGATTTTTTCATCCATTTCTTCCATGTTGTCAAATTTGTGAGTATTACATTATTCATAGTATTTGTGTTATCCTTTTAGTGTCTGCATGACCTGTCATCATATCACCTATTCATTCCTGATATGGATGATTTTTGTCAGTCTTGCTAGAAATTATTGACTTTATTGGAGTCTTTCTTGTTATTTAGCAATATCTTCATTGATTTTCTCTATGGTTTTTCTATTTTTTATTTCACTGATTTCTTCTTTTATTTCATCTTTCTGTTTGCTTTGGGTTTATTTTGCTCTCTTTTTCTAATTTTCAGATTTATCAACTTAGATTATTCATTTCAGACTTTCCTTTTTTCTAATGTAAGCATTTAGAACTATAATTTTTTTCATCAGCACTGCCTTAGTTACATCCCACATATTTTGATATATTTTATTTTACTTTCATTCAATTTTATCTATTTTTCTATTTACTTTGCAATTTTCTCTTTGATTCATGGATTATTTAGAATTCTGCTATTTAATTTATTCATGTATAGAGACTTTCCTGTTATCTGTTACTGATTTCTTGTTTGTTTTTACTGTAACTAGAGAATAAACTGTACAATTTCATTTCTTTTAAATATGTGAAGTTTTGTTTTATGGCATAGTATAGGGTCTATCTCAGTAAATGTTCCAAGAGCATTTGAAAAAACAATGTTCATTGTGCTGTTATTGCATGATGTATTCTATATAAGTGAAATAAATCCTTTTGGTTGATTTTATTGTACAATTCTATATCCTTGCTGTGTTTCTGTGTAGTATTTCTATCAATTGCTGAGTAAAGTCTTGAAGTCCCCAATTTCTTTTGTATTTTCACATGACAGAAAGAGAGAAAGAACTAGCTCCCCTCCTCTTCTTATGAGGACATTAATCCCATCAGAGGGCTCTATACTCATGACCTCATCATCTCCCAACATCTTCACCTCCAAATACCATAACATTAAAGCTTCACCATGTGAATGTGCAGGGGACACAAACTCAGTCAATATCTGTCATTATTAACATGTCAGGGCTTACATTCTACCATTATATTATTTGTTTTCTGTTTGTTTCCTCTGTTTACCTTGTCTTATCTTCCAGTGAATTATTTGAATATGTTTTAAGATTTCATCCTGATTTATTTGTAGTTTTTGAGAATATCACTTTGTAGAGCTTTCTTAGTAGTTGTTCTAGGTATTAAAATACACATACATACATTTTCACAACATTTTACCATTTCAAGTGAAGTGTAGAAAACGTCTATTTAGGTCCTTTTTCTCCTCTATTTTTCAAGTATGATTGTCTTAAGTAGTTCTCTCTACATATATTGAGCACCAGATCAGTTGCTCTTGTAACTTTTTCTTCAACCATCAAATATAATTTAAAAAACTTATGAGAAGTAGGATGGCCCATTATATCAGAGGCCCCCAACCCCTAGGCCACAGACCAGTACCAGTTCCATCACCAGTTAGGAAACAGGCCTCACCGCAGGAGGTGAGTGGCAGAGGATAGAGCTTCACCACCTGAGCTCTGCCTCGTGTCAAATCAGCGGCAGCATTAGATTCTCACAGGAGCATGAACTCTATTGTGAACTGCACATGCAAGGGATGTAGGCTGTGCACTCCTTATGAGAATCAAATGCCTGATGAGCTGAGGTGCAACAGTTCCATCCTGAAACCATCCCCCACTAACCCGGTCTATGGAAAATTTGTCTTCCATGAAACCGGTCCCTGGTGTCAAAAAGGTTGGGGATCACGGCATTATATTCATCTCTATTTTTACACATTCTGATACTCTTCTTTCCTTTTGAAACCTTCAAATCTTACTCTGTTACCATCTTCTTCCTAGTTAAAGAACTTTCTTTGGTCATTTTTAAAGTTAGATTTTCTGGCAACAAATTTTCTTAGGTTGCCTTCATCTGAGAATGTCTTTGCTTCTCCATTTCTGATAATATTTTTCCTGAATATGAGATTCATGGATGGTATTTATTTTCTTTTAATACTTGAAAAAAAATATGCTACTTACTTCTGGCCTCCATGGTATCAAATGAAAAATCTGCTGTCATTCAAATTGATACTCTCATATAAGTAGTACGTTGCTTGTCTCAGGCTGTTTTCAAGACTTTTTTTTCTTTTGTCTTCAGTTTTCAGAAGTACAAATATGTTGTAGCTTGGCATAGATTTCTTGGGATTTATCTAATTTGGTATTTTCTTAGCTTCTTTTTTCATAGATTTAAGTCTTTTGCTAAATTTGGGGAATTTTCAGCCTTTATTTCTTCAATAAATTGTTCAGGTTCACTCTGTCATCTCCTTCTGGAAATCTGATTAGAATGAACACTTGCTTTATTGCTATTGTCCCACTAGTTTCTGAAATTCTGGGGGCTTTGCAGAGGTTGCACGAGTGAGTTGCTATTCTGTTTTCTTTCTGTTTTTTAGATTGAGTAATTTCTATTGATCTGTATTTTACTGATTCTATCCTTTTCATCTCCACTGTATTACTGTGGCTATCAAGAGAGCTTTTATGCTAGTTCTTATATTTGTCAGTTCTAAAATTTGTTTGGTTCTTTCATATAATTTCTATTTCTATGGTGAGATTTTTTCATTTGTTTTAAAAATTAATAACTGGTTTTTGAAATAATTTTATTATGAACCATTTAAAATCCTTGCTGGATGATTTTAGTATCTGATTAATCTCAGTGTTGGTGTCTATAGATTTTTCTTTCATTCATGTTGTTATTTTTCTAGTTCTTGGTATTATAACAATTTTCTATAATACTCTGGACATTCTGTACATTATGTTGTGACACTCTGGATGCTATTGAATCATTTTTTCAGCAGGCAGTCCCTCTTTTTAGGTATAACATAATGGATGGGTAGGTGTGTATGATCAGCTTCTCTCTGGGCCCTGACAGCAAATGTGTACGGCTGACTTGTACTGTTTTGTTGGCTCTGAGTGGATTTTTAAGATCTAATCTGAGTTCCACTGCCACTAGCATAGACGACTGACTCACACCTCTTTGTGCCTATATTATGGAGTCAGAAACAGCTCTCCACTGAATCAAGGGAGATGATGGAAAATCAAGGTGCCAATTAACCTTACTTGCCTCCACCTCCTTCCACCTCATAATACTAGGTGAGGATGTAGGATCAGTTCCCCACTGGGTTCTGCTTACATGGGATGGTAGGTGTTAAAACCCAGTGTTGTCAACTAGCCTTGCCTTACACTGCCTTAAGTCTTGTCACTGCTGAGTGTGAGTATATGTTCAGCATGCCACTGGACCCTGTTGACACTACCCTGACAAGGGGAATCTTAGCATCATGTGCTTCTACCAGGTGAAAATACAAGATCCACTTCCCACAGCCTCACTAATACTACCCCAGGAGGAGAATCAGAGGGCTGCCTGCTTCTCCCTGGTGGGGGATAGAAGATCAGTTGCCCCCCTTCATTCTGCCAGTAATCCATCAAGGGGAATCAGATAACTGCTGACTGCTTCTGCTGGGCAGAAGATGGAAAAACAGCTCCCAGCTGGGTCCCACTAGCACCGCACAGTGGGGGAATCAGAATTGTTGCCTTCTTCAGGTCAGAGGGGCGGGAGGGGTGGTGGAAAATCAACTCCCGATATGGCAAAACTGAAACTGTGGAAGGCACAGGATGGTTTTTCCACTGATGTTTGGCTGGAGTAGGGTGGGTATTGTCAAATTGGTTTTCTGCTGCTAGACCACTTTTTTTAATCCCTTACCTGAAGGGAAAAGCTGTTTTTGGAGCCAATTTTGTCTCTTGCCAGTTCCAGATTGGAGGCTTCCGTGATGCTGTCTGCGATGTATGGGAGGCAATAAGTAAACCCAGCTATATCACTGCCATGTCATTCCTAAAGTCCTGAGGTCCTCAGATGCTCACCTTCTTATTTCCACTCTTCAGAGTATTCCTATACTCTCTGAATTATGTCTAGAGTACATTTAGTTGTAAGAACAAGAGAGGAATATTGGAGCTATCAATTTTTGGTGCAACTAGAAATCCTCCTTTTCAGCAGAACCAAAAGTATTTGCTTGCATTTTTAATAGAGATATAATTTTATAATTTTCTTGTGATATAATTCACATACCATGCAATTTACTTATTCAAAGTGCATAATGTGGCCGGGCACGATGGCTCACACCTGTAATCCCAGCACTTTGGGAATCCAAGGTGGATGGATCACTTGAGGCCAGGATTTCAAGACCAGCCTGGCCAACATGGTGAAACTCCGTCTCTACTAAAAATACAAAAATAAGCCTGGCATGGAGGCACGTACCTGTAATCCCAGCTACTTGGGAGGCTTAGGCAGAGAATCGCTTGAACCTGGGAGGCAGAGGTTGCAATGAGCCGAGATCACGCCACTGCACTCCAGCCTGGGTGACAGAGTGAGACTCTGACAAAAAAAAAAAAAAAAAAAAAAAGTGTAATTCAATGGTTTTAGTATAATTCACAGAAGTAGGCACACCACAATCAGTCTTAAAACATTTCATCACACCCCCCAAAAATCTCCATATATATTAGCAGCCACTCTCTGTTTCCCTTGAAGATCCCTAGCCCTAGGCAACCACTAATCTACTTTCTAACTCAATAGATTTGTTTATTTTAGTCATTTCATATGAATGGGATGCTATCAAGCCAGTATTTAATGAATGGCTTTTTCACTTAGCATAATGTTTTCAAGGTTCATCCACAATGTAGCATTTATCAATACTTCATTCCCTTTTACGGCTAAATAATATTCCATTGTATAGAGATATTAATTCTATTTATCCATTCATCAGCTGAAGGACAGCTTCCATTTTTGGGCCATTATGAATAATGCTGCTATAAACAATTGTGTATACAGGTTTTCTTTGTAGACTTTTTTTTATTTCTTTGAGTATATACCTAAGGGAAGAATTACTGGGTCTTATAATAACTCTGTTTTTATTCTTGTGAAGAGCTGCCAGACTGTTTTCCAAAGTGCCTATACCATTTTACATTCTCGCCAGTGGTGTATGAAGGTTCCAATTTCTCTACATCCTTGCCATCACTTGTTATTATGTCTTTTTGATTACAGCCATTGTAGTGTACATGTTGTTTTGATTTTAATTTATTTGGTGACTAATAACATTGAGCATCTTTTCATGTGTTTATTGGCAATTTGTATATCTTTTTGGAAAAATGTCTATTCAGATCCTTTGCCCATTTTGTAATTGGGTTGCTTGTCCTTTTAAAATTGAGTTGTGAAATTCTTTATATATTCCACATACCAGTACCTTAACAGATATATGATTTGCAAATATTTCCTCCAATTTTGTAAGTTTTCTTTTCACCTTGTTAATAAACTCCTTTGAATTACAAAAGTTTTCATTTTAATAAAGTTCAACATCTCTTTAATTTCTAAGAAACAAGTAACATTATAATGTGCATTCGTGATTTTTCTTCAATAGTGTATGTAGAAATATTTTCTGGTCTAAATTTATGTTATTTGTTGAGTAGGTATCTAGAAAAAGATAAGATATCCTTTAGAATTTTTCTAAGAAAGAGAGTAACCATTTTTTGAGGTTCTATGCCATCTTTTGAGGTCCTGTTTGGGACAAAATTTATATAAATATTATACCAGTATGTGATCTGTGTGATTTAATTTTTTAAATTCTTTTATTTGTCGTTTTTACTTCCTCTCAACTGTTTTAGGAATGGTTTTACTTGCTCTCCAATTATTTTTTAATTGGACCATGAATGTAAAATTCAATAGACATGTATGCAGAATAAAGGTTGAGGAACTTGTATAGCCATCAAAATTGTTTGTATTTAGGAATGAATAAAAGTTTTGACAAAGTCATACTCTATCTGAGCTAGAACTGGGGTTCAGAGAGGACTCCAAGAAGTTCCCTGTAAGCGCCCTGGATGCCATCCTGTGCACTGCACGAGGCCTCTGCTAAAATCTTTCTACTAATCTTGGTGAGCTACCAAACCATGCAATGTTAACAGTTCTCTGTCACAACAGAGATAATGGATTCTGATAGTAAATGGAGGTGATCAATATTCTATCATGTTTCATGGTATTTGATCTTTAAGAAAAATAAATGCCAACGAAACTGTTTTTAAAATAAGATGTGCTTGAAGAAAAAGGGCCTGAAACCTGGACCCAAAAATCATTTCCTAAAACAATTTTATGGGGGCATAAAATTCCAGCATTATAGCATAATATGTAATACTATTTTATAGTGTAGAGTATTAGTTTAGACATTACACTTTGTTCAGTAATAGCTTATTGAATATATAGTATGTGAGAAGACAATAATAAAAGGGTGAACATTGTGAAACACAGATATGAAGGTGCATGGAGTCCCTCATCCTGATATTTTACAAGCATAGTTAATCAGACATTATTTTAGAATGGTTTATCTAGCATTTTGAAATTTATTAATCAGGGATTAAACAAACTACAAAACAAAATAATTAACTGAGCTGAAAGAAAGTAAATCCTATTAGAGGTGCAATATACTTAGTACTCTGAGATTGCAATTACTAAATATTATAGAGCAAATTATGTAAAAATATTTCAACGCCCAGTATATTTTCTACAGGGTATGATTTGCAATTTCTTCAAACTTCCCACACACAATGTTTGGCTGACCAATTAACTAGCATTACTATCTACTTTAGCATTATTAAAGAAGAAGAAGAAAATAAGAAGTGTTGTTGGCATGTGAGCCTCATTAAAAGGAATAGTTCATGGAACGCTAAGGGTATGTACATTGCAGAGGATGTGCACTCCTTTTTTTGTGGCCTATGAAGTAAAGAGTTGAAGGGAGCGGTAGTGGCCAGGAAATTGTCCATAAGGTCCATTGTACTTTTAAAAAACCCATCTTTTACAATTTTTAAAAGAATATAGCAATTATGAAAATTTTGAAATGATAGGATTATTAAAATGAAAATTAAAATCACTCATAACTCTACTATCCAGCATACATTACTATCAAAATATATTTGCAAACTGTTTCCAGTGTATAAAATACATATAATATATAATACAAAACGTATTTCACAAAATTTAGTCACATTATATATAGTGTAAGAATATTTACCTTTATTAAAAACACTGCAAAATGATATCGTTAATGGTGCCACGTATTTTATTATGTAAATAATACTAGTTTACAAAAACTGCTTCTCCCATACACTGTTCTTGGAACAGTACCATCTGGTGTGATGTTAGAGGATGTTACACAAGATAAGAGAGCAGTCTTAAAAATAAATCTGACAAACACTGTTAATAAATGTTTTAGGAAGAATTTCTCAGAGTTTTAATATGTTAATGTGCATGACCAAATTGAAAAAGAGTAGTGCAGCTGCATCTTTGGGGTAAATACCCGAGGTTCGTGATCTCGCGCCAAGAAAATTAAGGACAGGAACACAAACAGGTAGTGAGTTTAGGAGCAGAGATTTAATAGTCAAAAGAGAAAGGAGAAGGGCTCTCTCTCTTGCGAGAGAAGGACACCGGACTGGGAATTCCGGCCTGCAGCAGAGCGCACGGGATTTTATAGACAGGCTTGAGGAGTTGGTGTCTGAGTTACATAGGGTCCATAGATTGGTTGGACCAGGTGTGACATTTACATAGCATGCGGGGGAGGCTGGACACCCGACCCTAATCTTATTATGCAAATGGGCTTTCCACTTGGCGGCACTATGTTTTCTGTTCCTTACTGTACACGTGGCCGGCAAAAAGAAGGGAAGATGGAGCCACCATTTTGAACGTGCCTAGTCCCAGTTAGCTTTTTCCTATTGGCACAACTGCCAGCATTCACCCATGAAAGCTTCAAACTTTCTTGTCTATGTCTGCAGCTCGATTTTACAGGCTACTCCTTGTTAGAAAAGAAAATGATTTGGGGGCTGCTTTATCCTCACTATCTGCCTAAATAATTTCTTCTTAACCCCTATATCAGTAGTAAATTTAAAGTTTTCCCATGCTTATTTAACTACCAATGGTATCCTTTTTCATGATTGTATTATTATATAATCTATTCTTACACATTATTATATCTCTACATTAGATAATGCATATATCTTATATTATTAATATCTTATGAGATACTAGTGGACTATACAACACAATGTGGGAAACACTGAATTAAAATACTCTTCTGCATATCAGTTGGTCTTTACTCCAGAATAACCTACCCTAAGACTTAGTAGCTTTGAAATTATAATTATGTATTTGCTCACAATTCTGTGGATCAACGATTTGGGCTGAGCACAACTGAGATGTCTCAATAGCTCCGTGTAGTGTTAGCTGGGCTTACTCCCATGCCAGGGCCCTGCTGAGCCAGCTCAAATGGCTGGGCCTCACTCGCCCTGAAGTCTCTCACCCCCTCAAGGAGACTATCCCAGGCTTGTTCATGTGGTAGCAGGGTTCTGAGAGACAGAACAGAAGCTGCAAGGTCTCTTCAGGCCTGTGCTTGGAATTTACATGTCATTCTTGCCTCATTCTATTGGTCAAACCAAGTCAAAAGGTCAGTTGAGATTCAAGGGGTGAGGAAATAGATCCCACTTCTTCATGGGAGATACTGCAAAGAATTTGTGACCATTTGCAATCTACCATACCTCTTGTCAAACATGTGTGTTGTTTCTAGATTTTAGCTGCTATAAATAATACAGTAAGGAACACCCTTATACATAAAACTTTGTGTGTACTTTTAGTAGTTTCTTTAGGATAAATTCTTATAAGACAAGAATTACTGTGTCAAGAGCTATGGCTACATTTAAGGATATCAATATGCATTGCCAAATTTGGTAGAAATACTATAACAATCCCCTCTCACCAGCAATATACATCCCAGAACTTTTTTCCTCCAGTTTATTGGAGACAAATCCTGTTTACTTTCAGCTAATGAACCCTCTAAATTTTACTGTAATATGTCCAGGAGTGGTGGTTCATGTCTGTAATCCCAGCACTTTGGGAAGTCAAGGCTGGCAGATCACTTGAGGTCAGGAGTTCGATACTAGCCTGGTCAATATGGTTAAAACTCACCTCTACCAAAAATGCAAAATTAAGCTAGACATGGTGGTCCACGCCTGTAATCCCAGCTACTCGGGAGGCTGAGACACAATAATCACTTGAATCCAGGAGGCAGAGATTGCAGTGAGCCAAGACTGTGCCACTGCACTCCAGCCTGGTGACAGAGTGAAACTCTGTCTTAAAAAAAAATAAGAAATAAATTTTACTGTAATATTATCCTTGAAGTCCATGCTACAAGACCACACTTTATAGATGAAGCAGTTTTGTAAGAACAAGATACTTTGGGTTTCTCAGTAGCTAAGTCTCTTTTATGAGGTCCAAAATAAAATACATTTATGCAAAATTCAACTATGTGGAGAAACAGCATTATTTTCAGACTCACTAAAATTTTTTGCACCCTTGTAACAGGAAAATGCCATAGCTAATTTTCCATAGCTTGGATAATTTATGATATAATCCCAGTGACCTAATCAAACACATTTACTTTGGAGACATCAATGAAGAAAAAGTATACATTACAAAGGAAAGATAATTTATAAGACCTGGAAACTTTTTTTCTGAGGAAGCGGGGAAAGGGATGAGATAGTACTATATCATAAAGCAAATGAAACTAGTTTTTCTAGAATGGAATTTTCTTTTCTCATCATCCTCTTCTGAACACATCCTTCTTGTCCTGTTGAGGAGATTTGGGATGCTCTTAGGTAAAACATAGTAAAGATACTGAGACTGCTAGCCTAACAGCCCATTGAGTTATGTGAGGATAAGGCCAACATTTTCCAAATACAGATTTTTTTTTTTTTTCATATTCTTGACTTTGGAAACGCTGAAGGGTTTAAAGCTTCTGGCCAGGCACGGTGGCTTAAGCCTGTAATCCCAGTTCTTTGGGAGACTGAGATGGGCAGACCATGAGGTCAGGAGTTCGAGACCAGCGTGACCAACATGGTGAAACCCCATCTCCACTAAAAATACAAAAATTAGCAAGGAGTTGTGGCACACGCCTGTAATCCCAGCTACTCAGGAGGCTGGGGCAGGAGAATTGCTTGAACCCAGGAGGTAGAGGTTGCAGTGAGCCGAGATCACGCATTGGACTCCAGCCTGGGCGACAGAGCAAGACTCCATCTCAAAAAAAAAAAAAAGAAAGAAAGAAAGAAAGAAAAGCCTCTTCCAGCTCTTTGTGGTAAGGCTCTTACATTAACTTTCTAAAGTGGCACTGAGAGAAACCCTGAGAACTTCCAGAACCTGGTGCCATACTCCTATAAACAAAGGAACCTTAGGCATCTACCTGAGGTAGAGTCTCTGGATTTAAAGCTGATTTGATGAGAAAAGTAATGTCTTGCATCATCTTCAGGCTTCTTGTGTGTTTATAATTACCTAATGGTATAATTTTATTTTTCTGGCAATGGATATACCTGCATTCTCTTTGAGGTGTTGTGGGTATGATAAAGGGGTTGTATTTGGGAGAATCAATATCTTGGATTATTGAGACACAAGCAGTGTCTGACCAGGCCCAAATAAAGTGACAGCATAGAACAGATCCAGGAACACTTCACGATGGAAGCTGCACTATTAGAAGGTGGCATCAAGGAATGGGGTAGATTCAGTCATGGGGGTAGGGATGCTTCTTCAATGGGAGAATAATGTAGTAAAGAAAAATATGATCAAAGAACCATGGATACTCTAGGAAAATAAAGTTCAGCACCAGAAAGTTGAGATTTGCAATATTGAATAAATTTATGAGGTTAATCCCTAAAGGAAATTTCATGCAGAGGGTATGAGAAAATGGACTCGTGGAGAATTACCTATACTTTTGTTTCCTTGAATGCAGAATGCTTAGAGAAAGATTATTTCTGAAAAAGCTTATTTCTGGTGATATTGAAAAAGATTATTTCTAGGGACATTACCAGAATGAAATGATGGAATTAAGAAAAGAATCCAAGCCAGTGTTAATCAGGCACTGCCCATGTTAAGATCATGACACTAGGTGCTAAAGTTCCAAAACTTGCATGTAGGGTAAATGCCAGGAAAAAAAAAATGAATCGTGTGTTTACTTTACAATGGAATTGTTACAGCAGTGGACTATGCCAGAGAATAGTCCATCCATTCTAGAGAATGAAAACGCAGTCAGATTATTCAGTCTTGGAGGGCCCTGTCTTTAAAAGTGGTGCATGGCGAAAGCTAAGAAGATTTCATTCCACTCCCACACTCCACAGGATGCTGGTTTTCAGGCAGATTTTCACGGGATTGTTCAAAGGTCTGAACATCTTGGGATTCCTCATAGGGGAGGAAGGTGAAGGGGAGGCTCCATGGCAATTAACAATGTGGGGAAGAACTGCACGTGCAGGTGAATCTCAGAGGATCCCTCAATAAAGTTTGACAATGTGCAAAAATGTTAAAGACAGATCACAAGCAGGCCTGTGACCCCTATGCCGTTGCTGCGCTAGCCCCAAGTGGCATTCAGCTCCAAGCAGCTGTGACCAGCTCCTTCCATCTTAAATGCCCCCACGGCCTTAAGCTGTCATTCCCTAGGCTTGTGGGACTAAAAGTAAAGGTGTCATTGTGAATAAAAGAAGAGTTAGGGAATGCCAAGAATAGCTGAGCTACAGGTCTTGAATTACTAGCATTTTCACTGGCAAAAAGTGAGATTTACAAATCCCAAGTATGCAAAGATACAAATTCCATTATACTGTATTTCACTGAATTTAAGACACCATCATTTGTAAGATGCAGTGCTATTTTGAGTACTATTAAGAAAGAGAAATCACTGCCAACTAAACTATGATACGCCATGGATTTTTGAGCTGTATCTCAATTTCAGATATGTTAAGATGTGAAAAAAATGTGTATCTTGGAATCAATGAACTAAAGTATTTCTATAAGTGTACTTAACTCTCAAATTCCATTTTTACTGATGATAACAGAAACATTGATCTTCCCAGTTCAAAGTAAACTGTCTTTTCTGGATTTTACTGTCTCATTTGGGTAAACAGAAATCTCCTAGAGATAGTTCAGAGAGAGGGGCTGTTTTCTTAATTTCACAAGGGAGAGTGCCACAGTTCTGCTCAGACCACAGGATCTCAGCTGACATGTAATACAATCTGCTGTGGTCATCTGGAACCCTTTCAAGGCCTCTATTCTCCCGGTCTATGCGTTCTGTGTCCGGCATGACCAACACTGCAAGATGCCTGCAAGTCAGCCAGCTTTTTTGGCCATCACTAGGGAACCTCAGACACTCCCAACTGCCTTTCCCATCCTACAGTGAGATATAGGACCCATCAGATTACACATCTCTGTCAACTAGGGCCATACTCATGCCCTGGCTCCATGCTATACCCAGCGTTTCTCAGAGAGACCTGTAATTTCTCCTGACTGCAACCTGGGGAAGAAGGTATAGATCCCTCTTTTTGAAGAACCCTAAACTTGTTTTACATTTCTATTGCCTCCCTAACACAAAGGGCTTCAAACCCAAAGACAAGCCAGGTGCATATTCCTTTCCCAAGGACTCACAGTAACCAATTTTATTCTTCTCTTTTCTCAGTTTCACTCCCACTTTAGGTCAACTGATTTATCTTTATTCCCAAAGGCACAACAATCTACCTAACTATTCAGACTAACCTCTTGTTTATTTCAGAATGACGGCTTTTGATGATGTACAAACGTCTCCCTAGAAGTCCAAATGCTAACGATTTTACCCTTTTCTTACTCTGAATAATCCCTCACCCTGAAGGCAGCTCAAACAGAAAGCTAGGAGAAAGGAATAAGAAAGGTGAGTAGTAGAAACAAAAGAAAGAAATCTTAAGTTAACATGCCAAAATGCAATACAGTAATATTACCCCCTTATCCACAGGAATGCTTCCTAAGACCCCCACAGTGGATGCCAAAAACCACAGATAGTACCAAACCCCATATATACTATGCTTTCTCCTATATCCATACATGCCTATGATAAAGTTTAATTTAAAATTAGGCATAGTAAGAGTTTTTTTTTTTTTTTTTTTTGAGACAGAGTCTCGCTCTGTCGCCCAGGCTGGAGTGCAGTGGCGCGATCTCGGCTCACTGCAAGCTCCGCCTCCCGGGTTCCTGCCATTCTCTGCCTCAGCCTCCCGTGTAGCTGGGACTACAGGCGTCCGCCACCTCGCCCGGCTAGTTTTTTGTATTTTTTAGTAGAGACGGGGTTTCACCGTGTTAGCCAGGATGGTCTCGATCTCCTGACCTCGCGATCTGCCCGTCTCGGCCTCCCAAAGTGCTGGGATTACAGGCTTGAGCCACCGCGCCCAGCCGAGATTAATAACAATAACAAACAATAAACTAGAACAATTATAACAATATATTATAATAAAAGTCACACAAATGTAGTCTCTCTATTTCTCTCTCTCTCTCTCTGTCTCTCTCAATTATCTTATGGTACCATATGTATTTTCAGAGAGCAGTTGCCCATGGGTGGGTGAAATCACAGAAAGTGAAACCACAGATAAGGGGGTAGTACTGTGCCACTAAAACAGTAATCCTATGAAATCTGGCCCACATTCTCCCTAAAACACCTGAAGGGGTTATGCCTAACCATATCTTGGGATAAATTTGCTAGGCAGGTAATTTTTTGGAGTAAGTTGTAGGGTTGGCAAAGCACTTCAAGGATATCCTCCACAGTCCCAAAGATCTGAGCTACTAGCTATAACAATGGAGATAAATTGTTTTTTAGGAGTTATTCACTACTGTCAGTAGCAGGCAATGAACCCATATGCCGCCACACTCCAATGCGCGCATTGAGCATTGCTGTACTCCCTCCAAGAGAAGATAGGAAGAGCCAGGAATCAGCCAATAACTTATAGAATTGACTCCACAGATCCCCAACAGCCAGAATTGATATCAAACATGGCCCTAATTCTTCACCCTTTCCTTTATTCATGTCTCTGCAGTGTGACTTTTAAGTTTCTTTCATCAAGCAGTAAAATCTATTCCCCCACCTGAATCTAGTTTGGCCCTATGATTCAGTGTGGCCCTTGGAATGGACCAAAGTGGCTGCGTGCCACTTCCAAGCCTGGATAGCCGCCAAAGGCCTTTCACGTTTCTACTTTCTCTCTCCTGAAACTCTGTCCAGCATCATGAGAATAATTCCAGACTCATCTGCTGGATAATAAGTCACGCCCATGAGCCAACAGCAACCAACCTCCAGACACCATTTTTCACTCAGCCATTCCACTGAATGATGCACATGTGCACAAGGCCAGTCAAGATCAAAACTGCTAAGCAGACCCATAGACTTGTGACCGATAATAAAATGCCAGGGCTTTTCATATTATTTTTTGGAGTAATTTATTATGCAGCAATATCTAAAAAATACAGAAAATTGATACCCAAAAGGGGATGTTGCCTTAAAAACATATAAGACACCATTGGTTTAGGGACTGGTAAGAAGCAGAGGCTGGAAAATAGTGGGCAAACTTAGCAAAAGTCAGAAAAATGGTGAGAAAATAATACTAGAGGATGAAAATATGGTGGCCTGTATTATGGAGTAGTGAAGCAGGTGACAGAACAGTTGCCTGCCTTACTTGAAAGATGAAAAGTGTATGTAGTGAACTTTTGGATTTGACTAAAGAAGTCTCCAGGAAAAATGTTAAAAGTGTTCTAACTGTGTGTGATATTATACAGAGGTGGAAAAAAGATAACATAAAGAAATCACTGACAAATTTGAAAGCAGAATTTGGAGAGAATATAATGAGCCATAACTTGATGAGTTGGAAAATAGAACTTCTCATAACCAGTGTCCCCAGCCTGAGGACAAAGATTAAACCAAGAGTCAAAACCTAAAAAAGAATTAAAACGGTTTACAGGTTTTCTAATTTAGTCAAAAGGACTAAATTAGTCGTTTTGGAATCTTAAGACTGTGGTTCCACAGAAGTCATCCCAAAGTAGCAGTAACTCAAAAGTGGCATGCTTATTTTTTGTCAGAAGGAATGGATTTTGATTCAATTCATAGGAAGATTTTTTAGGAGGTACACATGTGAAAATACCACCAGCTTGGACTAAAAGGAACTGAAATTGTTCAAATTGCAAAAGGGTTTTAGCCTTTAACTTTCGATTGGAAAGAATCAGTTTCAAAAATCTTATTAGCTGGCAAAAGTGAACTGTTTCTTCAGAATCAGCCAAAGAGGTGATGGACAAGGAAAGCTGACAGGGTAAAGAATGAGAAAAACCAGTGGACTGAAACCAACCACTTATAAGAAGCAGTAGAGACAAGTGGGCTGAGAAGATACTCCCAGGGAAAAGAACCCAGGTCCAATTAAGGAGCATTCTCAGCTCCTAGTACAGGAGGACCTGCAAAAGTTCCCAGCTGCATTTCATAGCTGCTACAAACCAGTGACTCCCATGTTTCCTGTTTTTGATGGAAGTGTTGTTTGCATATCTCACAACTGTGTGTTGGCTGTGGGAAAGACAGCAAACTTGCTTTTTAGTTCATACATCTCTGAATCAAAAGGAGCTATATCTAAGAAGCCATATCTGAACCTGATTAAGATCATTCAACTCTGGAATTCAAGTTTGATGTCATGATTGATGGAAGCTTCTGGGGATCCTGGAATTAGGGAACTAAAGGTGGGCTTTAATAGAATGTTCCCAGTTCTTTCCCTGGCCTCCTCATCTTTATCCATCCACTTCTCAATGTGGCTTTGAGCCCCTCCCAACAAGAGGTAGACTTTATTTTCTCTGTTGACTTGATTTGGCCAAGTGGCGGAAGTGATGGTATACTAATCTTGAACCTCGATCTCAAGAGTTAATAGACATGTGTATGTGTGTGACTGTGTATGTGTGTGTGTGTGTGTGTGTGTATATATACTAGTCTTACAGTAGCTACATACATATAGATGTATATACCTATCATAAGAACTACATATGTATATAGCTACTGTGAGAAAAAGCTTAGGTTAGCTCACTGGAAGGACGTATGGCTGAGTTATCACCATCACTACAGACATTAGCCGGTTAGCCCCCAAACATGTCAGATGCCCCAGCTGACAACAGATGCATGAGTGAGCCTAGCCAAGATCAGCCAAGTCTGGAGCAGATCAGAAAGTCATCTATCTGACTTACAAACTCATGATCAATTACAAAACTCCTATTTTTTTTTTTTTTTTTTTTTTTGAGACGGAGTCTCGCTCTGTCGCCCAGGCTGGAGTGCAGTGGCCGGACCTCAGCTCACTGCAAGCTCCGCCTCCTGGGTTTACACCATTCTCCTGCCTCAGCCTCCCGAGTGGCTGGGACTACAGGCGCCTGCCACCTCGCCCGGCTAGTTTTTTGTATTTTTTTTTAGTAGAGATGGGGTTTCACCATGTTAGCCAGGATGGTCTCGATCTCCTGACTTCGTGATCCGCCCATCTCGGCCTCCCAAAGTGCTGGGATTACAGGCTTGAGCCACCGCGCCCGGCCAAAACTCCTATTTTTTAAATCATTAAGTTTTAGATGGCTTTTGCACAGCAATAGTTAACTGATACAGGATAATGCTCTATCAAGAGGATCATAGGAGTAATATCAAGATTTTTCTGTCAATTCTGTGACCTACATTATATCTTTAGAAAAACAAACTTTATATCTACTAGCCATAGTCAGTTTCTGTTGTTTGCATCCAAACTCCTAAACCACTAATTTATAAACGAATCTCCTCATCTTTGGAATATGCAGCATAATGTCATACTTTTTTCACTTCCTGCAGAACCAACAAATTTTAATCCACTCCTACTTCATGAACATCATCTAATAAAGATGATCCCAAAGAGCATATAGAGCAACACTAATTGTAGGTGACTCATAATTCCCTTTCTCCCTCTAAAACTAGAGATTATGACAATCAGATTTTTATTGAATAATTCTCAGTAGGAATTTTATAATTGATTCCACAGAACAAAATGAGAAATTTATTTTTTAAAAACTCTGAAATATTAATCTTGTTTTCTTCCAAAGCAATTTTTGCTCAAGAATGATAATCATGCATTTTCTTTGTACCCACTGAAATTTATATAACACTGAATATTTATCAAGTTAAGATCATCTAAAGGTTTTTTTAACCACAATTTACATTGACTTATTTCTTCTCAAAGTGGACCATACATCATAGTCTACAGGGAAAAACTAAGGGCACACCAACAATCTGAAAACTCTATTATATTTGCATTTACTTACAATCATGCAGGAACTTGAATTTTTCCTCAAGCTTTTCACAAATCTATCTAGAAACTTGTTAGGTGCCTTCCTAACAAGTTCCTAATATTAGTACATCTGAACTAGTGTTCTTGGTTATCATGTGGCTGGCAACTCACATTTCCTCCTTTTGTTGAGCCATATCACTGTCATGATAATACTTGGGTCATCAGTGCCACACAAATAAGAGTGGTCATGCTGACGGTGCTGCTGGGGAGGCTGAAGATATCTCCACTGAGGTTGCTGTTTCAGGCTGGCCAGGCATCCTGTGTTCTGATGGTGCCATTTCCCCAAGTCATACCCTCGTCTCCCCAGTTGCAGACACTGCTAGAACCAATGATGCTGAAGGTGTCTTATGTTTTTAAAGACTAATGGAGATTTTGCTGAGATAGTGTTTTTAATGTTTGCTTTTGGCTTTTAGTAGTATTTGCTCATTCTTATTTAAGAGTTTTAATCTAGCACTCAATCTTGAGCTGGCTGAGCAACTGGAAAACCATATTCTAATCTTTTGCCTTTGACTTTGACTAAGGCAATATGCCTCAAATTTCATTTACGCCATCAAGGCCCTTTCCAGGAAGCACTTCTGTGCTTTATACAGTATATACAATCCCCAGACAAGACCCTTACTCAGTTGTCCAGACATACACAGAGAGGTATTAATTCAAGAATAAAATACAGTTTAAGCTCAGGCAGGGACCACCCATTTTTAGGTAACAGAATAAGTAAGAAAAAAAGAAAAAACTCTCACTTTATTTAGATACTTTTTATTTAGGTGAAGTAGATTTTTATATGCACAAATACAAGCAAATGTCCTATAAAATCTACTACTCATAATAAAGCCCATCTATCATGAGTTTATTATGTGCCAAATACTTCAGAGTACTTCACCTACACAACCACATTTTTCACCTTTTCAGATGAAGAGATTGAGGTTGAAAGGAACATTTAGTAACTTAACCAAAGTCAACAGTTAATCCAGGCCTACTTGATGCCAAAACTCTTATTCTTAATCTCTGTGATTTAGTGAAGTAATTAAGAATGAGATTATGAACACAAAGAATCTCCTATATAAAGAATGAGATTATGAACCTGAAAACCACTGATCTTCATTCATTCAATAAGCATTTATTAAATTCCTATTTATGCTTCAAGCTACACTAGACACTTGGAGAATGATGAACAAAACAGCGTGTACCCTCTTGGAGCTTGCATTTGAATTTTCCTTCCCATCCGTCTTGACAGATAATCTAAGACCAATAAATGCAACTTTAGTAAAAGAGAAGAACATGAACTTGAAGTCAACCTATCCTCCAAGATCACTGAGGCACGTGACCTTCAGAGAAGCATATACTTCTTGAGATTTCCTGGAAGATACAGAATAACACAGTATCACCACCCTTATGCTCTTTCTAGAGGAGTTTTATTTTATGGCAGGTGCCTCATAGAAAAGCATTTATGTTACAAGTTAGCATAATTCTGAAGAAACACAATCCTTTTTATAGTAAAAATATGGAACTTGGATTGATTAATAAACAGAGTCATCTACAGAATAAGAATTTCACAGTGCAACTCCAAAATGAATCCATTTTTATAATATCTTCTCTGCCAGCTAATTTAGAATATACTATGTGCAAAAACAAAAATGCTGTCCTTAAAATAAAACAGGCCTCAAGGAATATCTGTTTTAGAGTTGACTAAATTCCCAAATACTGAAATTTCTTAACCTTCTACTTGAAAAGACTAACAAAAAAGTCAATGTTGTTTCTCCTCTGCAGAAATACTAGATACTGCGTTAGATATCACTAACAGAAATATTAGAGATTGCCTTAGATATCTCTAACAGAAATATTAGATATTGCCCATTAGATATCACTAACAATGCATATAATGTCTTAAAGGGTACGTAACAAATGGGGCTTGGAGAAAAGAGGGAAATATGTTTATGTGATCTATAAAATAAAGTGAAAAATTTTAACCACATTGATTCAGTAAGATTTTCAAAATGAATACTCAAAGGGAGATTTTCCTTGACTTTTCTTTTACTTCAATAAACTATTTATCTTATTAGAAATAAGAGGGCATTCTCCACTGGCCCCAAACACATAGAACCTGTATTTCATATTCTTCCGGTGAGAAAAAGCTTCCTTGCTATAACATTATATCTAACATTTGAATGAAGGAAAGAGTAAAATATTAAATTTGCTTACACAGAGGAGCAAAGTCCATGACACAACCATCTAATAAGGTTGGCTGAGTAACTTACTGTGAGTAAAACAATAGAGCAAGCAAGGATGCAGAAAAGACTCCATAGATTGCTCTACATTTTTATAGTTTAATCATAAGTCCCTTTTTCTGAAGAAATTGCTTTCAATCATGTAAGGAAAGGATGGCATAATTGGTTGTCTTTTTACCAGCCCAAAATATGAATAGACACTTATCCTTCATGGTATAATTTGAAAGGCTGATCAAATCTTATCACGAAATCTACCCTTTTCCTCCTCTGTGCCTGAAATTCCACTATTAGCAATTCAATCCTTTGGATCTTACAGGATTTTTATTTTAAATGTACTATGGTCTCTTGTGGCCAAGCTTGTTGTAGTTATAATAGCCTTTGGTATTTCTGATTTTCCATTCGCTATAGAGCTTCACATGCATGTTTAGATTAGCATGCTTGAAATTATTAAGGCAGAGTACAAAATATCATTTTGAAAATTAGATATAAAAGTAGAGGAAATTTACTAAATTTTGGATGTAAAATAAGCTAAGTTGTAAGGTCATGACATCCATTCTTCTCCCTTCAAAGATATGAACTTTTTCCATTTTTAATTATATAATCTTCAAAAAATAAATTACCCATCATATTACCTAAACCAATGGTTAACAACCATCACAGTCAGACAATTTCTTATCTAAGTTAAAAAAAAAAGTTTTCAACTACATCAATAGCTCCTCCAGTATAATGTAGAAATTGTTTTTGAGCATCCACTAAGGACCAGCTACTGTGATAGGCATATTAGAGAATACAAGATCAGACTTGGCTCTTGCCCTCAAGAGGGCCCCACATAAATTCAGGTAGTTCTAAGGCAGCACAGACTATGACAAATGCAGCAAGAGAAATACAAACACAATGTTAGTGGAGACACAGATTACTTTAAAATTGGGAGAGTGACCTGGAGAAAGCAATGTAGAGATTTGTCAAAGAACTTAAAATAGAACTACCTTACCACCCAGCAATCCATTATTGGGCATATACCTAAAAGAAAATAAAACATTCTACCAAAAAGACACATGTTCTTGTATATTTATCACAGCACTATTCATAATAGCAAAGACATGGAATCAACCCAGGTGCCCATCAATGATGGATTGGAAAGAAAATGTGGTACATATATACCAAGGACTACTACACAGCCATAAAAAAAAGAACAAAATTATGTCCTTTGTAGCAACATGGATGCAGCTGAAAGGCCATCATTCTAAGTGAATTCATGCAGAAACAGAAAATCAAATACCACATGTTCTCACTTGTAAGTGGGAGCTAAAACATTAAGTACACATGGACACAAAAATGGGAATGATAGACACTGGAGACTCCAAAAAGGATGGAGAGAGGCAGCAAGGGTTGAAAAACTATCTATCAGGTACTATATTCACTACTTAGATGATGGGATCAATAGAAGTCCAAACTTCAGCATTATACAATATACCCCATGTAACAAACCTGCACATGTACCCCTTGAATAAAAAATTTAAAAATAAATACATAAATAATAGAAGAAAACTGAAGCATTGAAAATACTGGTAGACAAGGTGAAATGCGCTAAAAATTCTACTCTGTGCCAAACTAAGACAGAAATGAATAAGGCAATACCGCCTTGATGAAAAATCAATGACTCTCAGGGGAGCAGGTCTTGAAAGCGCTACTGTGGGCCAGTGTGGCACAGTGATGGTGTAAACAAGTTACGACGCCACAGAAGAAAAGAACACAGAGCATTTGTTTTTATAGAAAGGTTTGGGGAGGTGCCTACCTTGAAATCTAAATAACAGATAACAAAGGGAGACGAAGGACATTCCAGGTTGCAAAGTTCAACCATCACATAGTTGAGGACCTGCTCTGAAAGTTGGGTATGAGTTTCACAGGAGTAGATTGTCATGGAGACTTCGAAAACAAGGCAGTAAAAAGCAGCAGTTCCTTATTTTCTGCAAGAGACCCCTTTATAAATAAGAAAACAGCTACTGGCTCAAATTTCCATTTTATTCTTCCTGGATTGTGTTTTCTTTTATTATTTTATCGCTGTTGTCGCTGAGCCCTTCCATGTCTCCGAAATTCACACTTTCCAAGCTTTTAAGAGTCTGGCCAGTCATGGCCTCACAAATTCTATACACCATACACTTGTTGGTTCCTTTTATCAATTTATTGGTCTATTTCAAGTCTGTCTTTTACTTGAGAAAGAAGAGACTTCTCTGTTTACAAGGATCATATAGTTTTACCTTATACACGTACATAATTTGTCTATATTGTCTATTGTTAATGTATTCCTAGCTTTCTACCAAGTAGCCCAGACTGGAAGCAGTCCCCATAGGACACCCCCACAGTTTGAGAGGGTTGTCAGACATAGTTATAGGATACTTAGTCACCACTTGGCCGGGCGCGGTGGCTCACGCCTATAATCCCAGCTCTCAGGGAGGCAGAGGCGGGAGGATAGCTTGAGCCCAGGAGTTCGAGACCTGCCTGGGTAATACAGTGAGACCCCGTTCTCCACAAAAAGGAAAAAAAAAAAAAGACAAAAAAAAAAATAAGCGTAACTCCCCTTAAAGGATACTTAGTCACCACGAAACTCTGGCTTGAAACTTGTCTCGTTCCTCCCCCAAGTTCCTCAGGAATGTGTAGTTATTGTCACTGCTGGGTTTACTTTTGTTATTTTTAAGTGTTTGTGATGTGAGTTTCCTTAGAAAAGCATCTGACAGTAATCTAATTCATAAAAAAAAAAAAAAAGAAAAAAAAAAACAAACTGTGATTCAAGAAGTTGAAAAAGACCTTCCCTAGATTTGTTGTCATCTCCTTCTGCATGGGGACTGATTTCCCCAGGGAGGCACCAGGATAGAGTTTTTTACCTCTGACCCACCAGATGGTAACACTTATCCTTGGTAACCAAGGAAAGCAGGCAGCACCTAGGGTTAAACAGTAAGTGGCTTCCACACCTAACACCCTGAAAATTATGTAGATGCCTGCTATTTACCCTTGCCTGACCATAAAGTCGTTTTAATGTACATAGTTCTAGATTATGGCTACCTCCCAAGAACATCACCCTCTTGTTTATTTACTTATTCATTCAACAAATCTTGAGACTACAAAAGAGAAACAAATAACAGATATGAAAAATTGATATAACACCTTTTAATGGGAGAGACACAATTGATCAATACATCAATACATGTATAAATACATAACATCATGGCATATAATATTATGTCATATCAGGTAATAGTAAATGCTATAATGAAAAAAAAGCAAAATAAATAGAGAGTAATTGGAAGTGCTAATTAAGATACCGTAGCCAGGGAAGGCCTCTGTAATATGTTATGTGTGCAGAGACCTGATTGGAGTAAACCAGAGGGATATTCAGGAAAAGAGTAACACAGAGAGAAGTGCATGTGCAAAGGCCTTGAGGTGGAGCACATACGTGTGTTCCAAGAACAGCAGAAAGTCCATGGCATTGGAGTGTGATGAGCAAGGGGAGGATGGAAGGAGACAAAGCCAGGGATTAACCAGGAGCCAGACCCTGAAGGGCCCGTCAGCTATGGAAACAAATTTGCATTTTATGCTGACCCCATAATCTGAAGGAAATAGAGGAATCACTATTACTACAAAGTTTTCAGCCTGAGTCTTGGAATAAAAGAAGTGTCATTTACTGACATAAGAAAAACCAGGGGAAAAGCAAGTTGGCACTGAGAGGGAGATGTGAATTAAGAATCAGTGGGTACCGGTATCGTATTGTAGAGTGATGATTGGCATTTACACACTTTCATCTTTAGGGATTTCCACCTAAATTTTCATGTCTCATCAACTTCCAATTATTAATATTTTGGCCAGGGGAGGCATGTAACCAGAATGGCAATCCAAAACTTATTTAGGTTTTATGCAGAGCTGATTTCAGGGACCATTTTGAGGTAGGTAAAATTTATGAAGTTTCCCAGAAGTTTCCCAGTCTCCAGGTTTGCCTCTTCCCCAACCTATCCCAATTTTTTTCTCCACATTGCTCCCAGATTTTCTCTGAAACCATTCATTTCCCTTGTTACCTGTCAATTTCTGCCTCCACTCGTCACCACCCATATGACTAGGGAAAAGATCAGGTATCTGTCACTTACACCTAGGATGAATTCAACCCCTTATTCAGTATCTCTCTGAAATATTTGCCCTTTAAAGTTTGTCCCTAATTATGTGATAGATATTCCTGTTCTCCATTTAATTCTCCTCTTAAGGGAGCATGCAGCATGAAAAGAAGCACTGGTAGGTTGAGACACCTATATATAGATTTTGCCTACATTTGAGACATGATATGAAGATAAGAATGACCCAACACAGTGTATGCGAGGAATGCTTCCAAGCATCCTCTGCTTGTTCAAGAAAGACCCCATCTGAAAAATTGTTTTAAAATAAAGCAGTCTATGAGGGAAGAAATAAGTATTTACTTACTGCTATGATGGTTACAGGATGTTGAATATGGTCTGAGGTGGTGGAATAAAGGGTGGTTGTCCAAACTGATCATCAGAACAAATGGCCATAAAGCAGGTTCCTGGAACAGACAGGTAAAGTCAGGGACTACCAGGAGCCAGGAACATGATTCCAGGGAGCAGCAGATCTGGAAAGAGGACACAGATATCAGAAAGAACTTCTAAGAGAAACAGCCAGTAACACCGCAGGTATGATTAGCTTTTCAGAGCCATGTGTTCACGTCTGTGAGCACAGTGGCATTCTCCAGGACCAAGGAAATACCCATTGCTAAGTCATTTTTACCTCAAGCTAAATACTTCTTCTAGAAGTCTAAGTACTTTGAATCATTACTTCATGGCTGATTACCTTTGTCAAATTCTTCATAAATATTATTTTAAAATGAAAGAACTGTAGGTAGAATACTACTGATTTTTATCTCCACATATTAGTTGATACTCTTTTCAGTATTAATATTCTATGATCTTTTGGAGGAATGTGAATGGGTCTTTCCTCATTTGCTTTATTTTCATGTATCCCCGGACTCTCATGAATGGATGTTTTTCTTTTTCTAGAAAGAATATATGCATGCACAGATTAAAATGTTTTCTAATGGAAAATCACTCCTACTAATGGCATTTTACTTAAGTATTGGAAGAAAAATAAAAATAAACAAAAAAAATCCCAAACAATTGATATTTATATCTTCTAATATAGCAAGCAGAAAATAAAGTTGCTAAGATTAACTTGTTACTCTTAACCCAAAGAAAGCCTATTCAGTTATGTCACTAACCCAGAGAAGAAAATATATCCGCACAACTTCATTACAGTAGCCAATCTGGCTGCCAGGGTTGACTTTAAGTAGAAAATCTACACTAAAAATGTAATACACTAAAAGACCAATGACAAATAACTACTAACAATGATCTGTGCCAACCCAACCCTCAAGCCAGGGTGACTTCACCAGAGGGTAATCTCATAGCCTGAGGAATTACTGAATTAATTGTACAGCTTTGGGACTAGACATGTCCTGAAATCCCTAGACACTGTACTGGAGAAGGGCATCATGGGAATGTGCTTCCTACTTGGTGAAGAGCATTCTGCTTCCTGCAGAGAAAAGCATGGATCCATGGGTAGTGTTGGTGGTGTGGTCTGAGGAGATAAGGAACAATGCACACCACCTAAATATCCTTTCACACTCCTTTTGGGCTCAATAATTATTCCCTAATAACATTTTAAAAATTATAGTCATATATATATCCTCTATAAATATGTATAGTCATATGCACTGTGTATAGCCCATGTATATATTACGTAAACATACAGTAATGTGTAATATATATTCATAACCCTTACATAAGAGGATTTGTGAGTTTAAATTTTTCTCAGAGTGTAGAGATTATAGATATTTTATCATTTTATCTCTCCTTTTAAACATTTGTGTTTCCTTTGATCAAGGACAAAATAAGATCTAGGAACCCAATCATATTGTCATTTTGCCCTCAGATATCAGAAAGCTTAGAGAGAACATTAATTCTCAATTATATTTAGTATTCTTAACCTATGTTTTCGGTCAAATTTTCTCACCCAACTTCAAATTTCCTCATCCTCACTATTCAAGTTTTGATTTGTTAGCTTCATTCAAATGATTGTTTTACTTACGCACCTAGCATTAAAAATAATTCATGTCCTTTTTTGTTCATAAGTATCATACATATAGATAATATCATATTTGATATACACATTTATACATATGTACATATCTAATAAAAATAAGACAATAGCTAGCTATTATTTATTTACAGTTTATAATGAAAGTGTACTACTTTTTCCCAAATGGAACCTGAAAATGGGCCTTGACATGAAACAAGGAACCTGGAGGGTACAGGGAACAAAAAAGCCAGGGCCCAGACGGGAGATGGTGGATGCTAAAAGCACCCTTCTTTGTTACATTTACTACCAGGCAACTTTGTCCAGGGAAAATCTCTGTTTCTGAGCAGGCTCAAAATGGAGAAGAGAGAGATAAAGCAGAGTAGTTGATCCTTAGTAGTCAGGGGATTGCCTAATGAGAGTTGAAAATTCAGTTCCCCCTGATTGTTCTGGAGCACACTCTGGAGCCAATTCTCAGTCAGGGAGACACCACAGAAAAAAACAGAAGCCCGTGTCAACTCCAGAACTTCTTAGTCTCCTGGAGCCACTAAACCGGAGAGGATCATGGATCATCAGCCTCTGTGGTTAAAAGAAAAGCAGGCACACTTTGATTTTTACCCCACAGGAGGGGTGAAGGTAGGCTGATATGTGCTCATATAATGGTACTTTCTTTTCTTTGTTATCTCACAAGAATTGTTCTGCAAATACATGGAATATTTTTTATATTTTGTCAATAGAGGAGATCAATTCAGTTACAACCACTCAACTCAGATCACATCCAAGGCACTTTGATAAGCCACTGCAACTAGTGACTAATCTCAATCAATCTCCTGGTTGCTGCTATAGTTGCCCAAGCCCTGGTAACAATCTGGAGCCTTTAAGACCAGCATGGAGTAGGAGCTGAGAGAAATCTACCAGTAAGGTGAGGCCACTATGAGAAGAGATCAGCAGTCTCACTTGAGCATTGCAAATGCTTACGTGTGTCTGGGCAGGCTGCAACATTACCAACATCTCATTCCAAGGGCCAGGAGAAAGAGCACAGAAGAACATCCCGTCAATGGAAGAGGTGTCCAGTCAACTGGCAGGCAGGTCAGATTAGACTTGATAGACATTCAAGTCTCTCTAATAAATGCTTGAAGCAGAGAAAAGAGCCTGACAGGAGCTTGGAAATCAGGTGGGGTACCAGGTAACCCCATGGTCTAGAATCCAGTCCCAGGAAAGAACTAGAGTAGGAACCAGAAGGCAGGAGCCCATCAAGCAGGTCTATACAGCAGACTGGCCATACTTCCAATGGGATTGCAAGAATAAGAGAAGATGCAGACCTCTGATTAGCCAGAGCTGAATCTTTCTTGTGTACCAGACAATAAGCTCAAATTAACAGACTATTTACAGATCATTCTCAATGGTAGGAAAGGGACTCTCAGTGTATTGTTTCTCAAGTTCCGACAGCTTCAGGAACCAAGCACAGTGAAACAAGCCTGCGGATGATGGCAGGCTGGAATACCCAGAGCTTCATTTTCTGCCTGCATCTGACACATGGAGCCTTTCCTTGTCCCTGAAATGTTGGCATCTGCAAATGGGAGAGTGAGACAGTCCTGCAGAGAGCAGAGCCCAGGTCCACAGGAGCATCACAGCGGGATAAAGAATACATAAAGGAAGACAGATCAGTTCAGAAGTCCAGCCTTGAAAAAGAAAATGACCTTCACAATATGATTATATATTAAATTTCAGGCCAAATATTGATGCTACAAAGGATAATTTTATTGTAATTTTTATGAATAATTCCCAAGACACTTTATTCTCACTTTAGAAACTTTTTCATCTAAATATTTTATATAAGCCCTTCTTTCTTAAAAAAAATTCAGAATTTTTACAATACATCAGCCTGATGTGTTTTATAATACATGCTGCTTGAGTTAATGAAAATCCTGAGATGAAACTTATTACTTAAATTATTTTAAGGTACATTATACAGCTTGTAGAAATCTGCCATTTTCCTCTCAGGATAAACCACTTCCCTCTGGTTTAGCATAATAAAGACTTGAAATTTGCAAATTCAGGCATTATAAATCACTGTATCCCTTTGAAACACAACCGGTCAATTGTCTTTCTCAGCTAAAATGTATTGAGTTGCTGTTTTGTAGACTATTATAATCCAGGATGCAAACTAAACCAAAATTAACTGTACGTAAAATTTATTACAGAGGAGCTTATAAACATATCACCTGAAAGTTTTATACAATAACAAGAAAAAGGGAGATTTAACATGAAAACTGCTATAGGGAATACATATTTATAATTAATGACTACTGATTATGCCATATTGTAACTAAATTATGATAGATCATAATTAAAAGCAATGAGTTTTGCTCTTTGAAAGAATTACAAACTGTGAGGTTTTTGTTGTTGTTGTTGTTGTTTGCCTATGGTGCAAACAGTCTGAAGAAGGAGAGGAATTATTGGGGCTACCTCATATATCTACTCCATAGGAAGGAACTAAAGTGTCCCCTATTTTCTGCATGGCATGGTGAGGAACAGAGTTAAAGTACGCCCATGCTCATACAGCCAGGGATGATTTCGTGCACATGCAAGCTGCACAACACACAGAGTCTCACACTCAGAAGGGCCCTGCCCTTAATGTAATGCTCTATCACCAACTTAAAGAGTCTTCATAATTTTCAAAGAAGAAAACTTGCATTTTCATTTTATTTTGGGTCCCTCAAATTGTTAGCCAATCCTGCATACAGAGAGGCCCATTACAAATCAAGGAACATCACCTCTGCTGGCACAGGACTTCACACAGTGTCTGATGCATGGAACAGCAAATGTTCATTGAATGAATTAAATAAAATTTACTCCCTAATTGTCAAGACAGATTTTAGTCTACTCCAGTTGACTTTCTTTCAAGACTATGGGGGAAGAAACAATCAAAGAAGGGAATTTTCTGCCACTGAAAATATTTTTCCATATCAACTTAGCCATATTAATCTCTTCCCCTTTTTTAACAACATACAATTTATTAAACTGTGTGTGACCAGGGTTATGCTGATATCCAATGCAGGCTGAGCACATCCAGAGAACCTTGGGATACCCAGGCAGCAGGCCACCAGAATTCCTTTTACATGAGGACCCATATCCATAAATATTCTTTAAGACAAAAAAAAGGTAACTGGGGAATTTGGCAGTTAAGACACCTGAAACCCTTGAACAAAGAGAGAGCTCTCAAACTTTGGATTTAGAAAGGCAGTGAGTCATCCTGTTTCAGGAAGAGCTAGCAAGGTGAGTTGACTTGGGCAAGATGGATTGCTCCAAGGCTGGATGTCACTCCTACGCACTTCTGTAGGTAGGTCTGGGGATTCTTGCACAGCTGGTATCATATTATTTGTTATAGCACAACATCAGCTGTAGGGATGAGCTTGGTGGCCACATATTTACCACATGACCCTGCTCCTGTGGCCACAGTGATTGAGCAGTACATGGGCAAATGTCTCCAGGAAAGCTCCTTCTCTGAGATTTTGAACTAAGACTTACAAAGCTAGAGTCTGATAGCAGGAGCTTCCACTGACAGGTCATATAGAGGTGGAGCTGGGGTGACCCGCTGATCATTGTATGAACTAATGTTTAAGTTAGAAAAAGCCAAATTGCACAGCAAAACAAGGGATTAGAGAGATGTGCTGAGAGAAGCAAAAGCCAGAAATGCAGAGAGAAGCAGAGGGAGTATCTATCTCCATTCCTAAAGCTTTCCAGTTTCCAACTTCATTCTCACAAGGCCCAGCTTATTTCCATGTTTCTGTATTAAGTAAATATCCTTTCACTCAGCTGGCTTTGTTTCTTGCAACCAAAGGTCTAGTACACCATTCCTGAAAAGTGTATTCTAAGTCCTTCGATAGCACTTACTGAGAAATTAAAACACCAACAGCTGGGATCACCTAAGATGAGATCATCTGGGGTTGGCCATAAGAGCTGACATTAGAGTAGAAAAAGATGTGTTTCCTCAACCTCCGAAGAAACAGAGTCAATTATAACCGTCCAATACAAGCTGAAAAAATATTTGCTTCTTAATAGTGCCCATTCCAGCTGTTTCAAGGGCATCCACCCAGTGCTTACAGACTGCTCTGTCACTTTCCTACTGCTCATTAGAAGGTAGGAAGCCCAGTCCTCCCTAGGATTGTCTCACAGTCCCAGTGCTGGGGGAGACATAGCCAGAGTACCATCATAGAAGCTATGACAATGATATCAAATTACACAGGATTGTCCAGGAACTCAAGAGAAAGAGAGGAATCTGAAGAACAGAAGCAAAATCAAGCAGGGAACTCAATTCAAAAGTCATTGCAATGGTCATCCAAGTCCTTGACTATCCCTGAGACAGATAATCTGAGAAAGCTAGAAGTAGCTTTATATACTGGTGCTCTTCATGGCTTTTCATTAAATTCATTCAAGGTCTTTGTGACAAGCCTTCTTCTTGTTATTTCCTACTGCTTCATTTGTCCTCTGCCAATACATTTTCAAAAGCAAGATGATGCCAATAATTCTCTTTTTCTCCTCCACATTTGCCACAACACTAGACACATGAAGGTATTTGAAAATATTTATTTAACTGAATTGATTGAATGACTAGTTTCCCAAATGGGGTTAGTAAATTTCTATTTATCATATAGTAGAATCTAGCCCAGTGTCTTGATGGATAAAAGAAAACAGTGTAAAGCATGAGGGAAAAATGCTTCACCTACCCTAAGCTCTAAACCTTCATTGATTTTCAAGTCTTTGTTGCATTTTCTCCCAATATTATTTAAGACTTTTTCACAACATGAATTTCTACCAGGCCAAGCTTGAAACACATTATTTCAGCCTAGCTGAATTCACACACATGCACACACACACACACACACACACACACACCCCTCATATTATTTTTCCCTATACCAGATGCTTTGTCTGTTGAGCTTTTGCTTAGTACAGCTCCTAGCATCTTACATAGCTGTCTGCTCACATTGGACACTTAATATATACTTTGCTGTTTTAAGCAGACTCCTGAGAGATTCTTTTAAATAACCCAAGTCTGGGGGTGAAATAAAATCTCCAAGGCTGTTTTCAAAGAAGTTACCAAAGAAGGGATGCCAACAGCCATTGCACCTTCTCCTCGACCACTATGTCAGAACATGCCCTTGAAATCAGAGTTTCTTCACATTTATGGTTCCTGTGGTGAGTATCTGGCTCACCTTGAACTCTAAGCACCTGGACCTCAACCCAGTTGGTCATGGCATGTCATGGTGGATTCTCTCCTTGCTTGCCTTGCCTCTCTTGTTGATTGGACGAATGCTTTATCTCCTAACCCAGAGCAAACACAGACTACCTTCCTTTTGCCTATGTCACAGGACCCTGGGCTCTGGATTTCCAACCTGTACTTTTTACCACTCACTTGAATTATATTTGGCTGTTCCATGCCTGGCTCCTTTGGACCATAATAACCCTGCTGCTAGCCATGATCTTTCCTTCTTTTCATCCTTCCTTCTTTACTTTTCATAATCTTTTTGGACAGACATTAAATGAGGATTCACTGTTACTCTAAAGAAGCAAAGATTGAGGAAGACAGAGTTTTTTACTTCAAAGAAGTCATAAACCAATGAAAGAGACTGCCAATTAAATAAGCTGTTAGCACACAATATGATAAATGTTTTCTTGATATATACACAGTGAAGTGCTTCATTCTTCTGAGCAAAGCAGGGAAAATGCTACAAAGCAGATGATGATGTCTGACCTAAATTTTAAGCAGTATCAATTATTTTGCCTAAATGCTATGCTATTGGCCAATGTTTTCATAATTACTTCCAGGCAATATGAAAAAGAGGACGTGTAACATTAGATTTACATCCTAGAAATTTCACTCAGGTAGGTTTGGGTGACTTGAGGAGAAGGTAGAAAAATCTGTTGTTTTTAGAATTTTTATCTGTTTTTCACAGTTCATTGTATTTACCATTTTCCTTTCATTTAGTAAAAGTATTTAATGATATCTTAAAGGGTATCATGATAGTAATAACAAAAAGCTAATTCCAGCTGTTCCCGAGAGATTTTCTATATTTTATTGCTGAATTTTAAAAATTACTAAATATAACTAAATTACCAAAAAATTATTAGTTAAAAGTCTAAACCATTACTAAAACATATATTCATTTTTATTACTAATATGATTTTTAAAAATTATACGTTTTTATTATAAAATATAAATATAAGAAATGTCACATATAAATAATCAATCATGATGGCCCTTATATATGGGTAAAATTTTACTACTGATTTACTCTGTATGAAAGTATCTCTATAATTATCTGATACTGAAACTTAAAATACTATTATCAGAGATGAGGCTTTAGATTTGATACAAAGTCATCTTCCAAAAATACCTTAAAGTATTTCAGTGGAACATTGACTGGAGCGATAACCATTATCAGACAGCAGCACCTTTAAGAGAATTAGGTTATCAAATGTACTTCACCTGATAACTAAGTTCAAGTAGATTACTGAGAAAATGGGATTCTTAACAGAGTTGAGAAAATACTAAGAAAGAGATGAGAACTGGCCTAGGGAAGATTTTTAATCACAGGCACTAGAAAGCATAAAACATAAGGGTATTGTGTGTTTTAGGGAAAGATGGGACAATATAAGATAAGAGAAGAAATCAGAAAAGAGAAGAAAAGCAAAGATATAATCACCACTTTTTCTATAACTGACCACAAACTTTTCTCAGGATGAGCGTTACAGAGAAAATTATTATTCACATTAAAATAATTAAGGGGTGGGAGTTGTTTCAGAACCAGCACCAGATTTAAACACCAAATTTCATTCCTCTAGTTAACTAGAACTAGAACTTTGTTGTCAATTAACTGGGAACTCCAAAAAAAAACTACTGAAGGTTCTGAAACGTAAACAAACCAGGCAGATGGCAGAGAGAAAAGAAACTTGGGGATTATTTTCTTTTGTTGTTGTTGTTCATTCCCACAACTTTGTCTTCAGGGTGAACTCCAGTCATAGAGTGGTTTGGCAGCAGCAGCAGCCACAAAGTCCCAGGGTATTGAGACCTAGAAAAGGAGATCTACTAAATCTGTAAATCTATACAAGGCTCAGGCTTACTCCTCATCTGTGCATGTGTGGGGCAGACCCAAACCAGCACAGTAAAGGCTTTGAGAAATCAATTGAGATTTAAACCACTGCCTATGTCTCAGACTAGCATCTGAGTTATTCATGTGAGGAACACACTCCAACTAGCATTGAAAATGCTTTGAGAACTGAACTGAGATATAAACCACAGCCATAAAAGATCAGACACTTGATCTTAACCAATGCAACTTGTTTGCCTTCTAAACATCAACATTCTCCAGAGGATTATAACCAGATCCAGAGACTGTACGATATAACATTCACATCATCCAGGATAAAAGCCAAGATTACTCAACATGGAGTAATCCAGCAGGAGAGAGTAGCTCCTCTCTGCTGCTGGTCCTCCTGTTGTCTGCTCACCTCTGGCTGAGCCCTAGGCTTCTATGGATATCAGCAGGGAAAAGTGCACACTGATTGGTCCATGGGCAGCCATGGGCAGCCCAGAAAAGGAACTACAAATTCTCACTCTGGTCTGTAGGACTGGTAGCCCAGCTGCCAGCCTTCAGGCTCTCACCAGGGACTTGCCCCTGGTCCCCTGGCTTGGCCCCAACTTTGCTCGGACATCAGAGCCAGGATGACAGCAGGGAGAAGTCAGGCAGTGGGAGCAGGCCCTTCCAAGCCTGCAAGGTTAGGGGTGCCTTCCCCAGCCCCCCAAGAGCCGTTTGGGAGGCTGCAGCTGTGCTCTGGTGGGTGGAGCTTCTTCCTGCTCCATGCAGTGGGAGGCCTAGGTCTGCAGCCACAATTTGGGTGGCTGCCGTGGCACCTGGGGAGCTCCCACCCCAACCCAGAAGAGATGGGGATGCTGCTTTTCCCTTCCAGCTCCATGGAGCCTGCAACCCTGATGGTGCTTCCCTGCCACAGCTGGCATGGTGGCTGCCATCATTATCTAATCTGAAGAAAAGAGATAAAACTATATTTTTTAATTAGCAGGCCTTAGAGATCCATGAGACATTATACAGGACACTGGAATCCCAAAAGGAGAGAAGAAAAAGATTCAGGGAGATTGTTTGAAAAAAAAATCATGGCCAAAAATGTAGTAAGTATTGGTAAAAGACATATGTTAACAGATTCAAGAAGTCCAGCATGTCCTTATTGGAAAACAATTCTCTATGACATTTATGCACATTTTATATCAGCTTTTATTTCATATTATATTTTCAAGCATGTCTGTATAGCAAACAACCTTGAGTAACAGAGACAGTATCTCCCTCTGAGGCACGGGGTAGATTTGTTTCATGACCATTATAATAAAAGATGTCTTTTTTCAGGCAAAAGTTGGGTATGTCTGTTATCAGTACCCTCTAAATTTTCAGGCTTTCCTCAGCTATAATTCAAATCTACTATACATACAGCATTTTCCTGGGCTACTCCATATTACACTATGGGACTTTGGAGGCAGGTAAACCAATGAGTATATGACGCTCATGCTGCCTGCAGTGCCATGAATAATAAAGTCCTTTGTCTCTTACCCAGGAGTATTGTATCTTCTACCAGCATCCATGAAATAGTTAGCTTGCAGGTAAGGTAGAATCTCAGACCCTTCACAGTTCTTAACTAGTGCCAAACAAGATAACCTCAAAAATAAAAATCATTCCTGGATTCATTATAATCTAAATTTTGAACACCAAACATAGAGAAAAAATCTTGAAAGTAGCTACGGAAAAAAAAAAACTGTGACACACCATGGAATGATGATTTTAATTACCCTGGGTTTCTCATCAGAAAGAATTGGGGGCCAGAACACAGTGGGAAAACATCTTTAAACTGCTGGATAAAAGTCAACCCAGAATTCCATATTCTGTAAAAATGTCCATCAAAAATGGAGAAAGGCTGACATTCTCAAATGAACAGAAAAAAAAACTAATGAAATCTATCCACAGCAGATATTATCCACAAGAAATGACAGAATAAGATTCTTCGAATCAAAGGGGAATAATACCACAAGATTATTGGACTCTTTAGAAATAAAGAACAACAGAAATGATAAATATGTGCATAAATTAAATGATTTTTTTTTCTTTTAAGTTCTGCTGAAAGCAAAAATTATAACACTCTGTTCTGGATTTTCAATGTATGGAGATGTCATATGATATTTTACCATGAAGGACAAATAGGTTAAAGAGCTATACAGTTGCAAGTTTTCTATATTTAACATAAAGTGGTATAATATCAGCCATATTAGACTATGAGAAGTTAGGTATTTATATTGTAATACCTAAAGCAATCACTGAAAAAAAATACAAAGATGTATAGCCAAAAATTCAATGTTCAAATAATCCATAAGAAGGTAGGAAGAAGTGGGGTGGGGGAAAATAGCTGAAAAACAGAAAATTCAGGGGATAGAGAACAAATAAAATGGTAGACTTAAATCCTGTCATTTCAATAATTGTATTAAAAGTTAATGGTCTACTTCCAAAAAATAGCATAGGAGGAATCACTTCCCAACTCATTCTATGAGGGCAGTATTACACGGATACCAAAACCAGACAGTGAAATGAGACTTAAAGCTATAGGAAATAAAATAAATTTCAATTTACATATTTGATTAGAAATAAAACATGTTATGCATAGAAGTATATGCCCATAATAACACATATTAATAATATTATAATAGGATGTTTTACCCTATTCATTCCTGGATTCATTTTTATCCTAAAGAGTATGATAGAATCTTAGGAGAGAAATTGAATGAAAATATAAATTTTAGAAGAAAAAGAAACCATGTAAAATTATTGTCAAGGAAGAACTTGCTCTTCTTTTATAATTGGATAATAGCAGGTCAAATTACAATCATATTTAGATTCTACTGGACACATTTTAAAAAGCGTTTTTAACAGTTTCTTTAAAAATATCAGTACTTACCATACTCCAGAAATTACATTCTTTGTAACTATTAAAGTTAGAATGATAAATTGTAGACAATAACTTGAAAATTTATGATGAGGTTTACAGATTTTGAAAATCATTTTGAGGTTATTCAAATAAAAAATTTGAAGACTACCAGAAGACAGAAGATTATGACAGCTAAGCTATGAAGCATAGAGCTCTGTGGTAGAAGGATACGACAGAGGAAAAAAAGAAAAGTCTTCCTCTTTTGAACATGCAAAGAATGTAAAACAGCCAGCCATATCCCAACTTCCCTGTCTCTGGCACTGTTGTTACTCTTCAGAGGAAGGTAGGTTAGATATCTGCAGTGGGTGGGGCTATCCCTCCCCATCTGACCAACTGGTCCTCTGAGAAATGACTCCTCCCCTCTGCCAGGAGCTTGACTGAATCCTCTCCCTCCTACACACACATAACCCACGCAGCAACATCTCAGCAAGGGTGTGGGCAGAGAAACACAGAAATTTGATAAACCTGAGATTCTGAGTATTATCTGAAACCATTTGATAATTCCATAGACTTGTTCTAAATGTATAACTTTTTTCTACTTTTGATTCTATTGGATATGTTTGAGTGATGTAACAGTTTTCTTTTAAAATATCAATAATTATAACCAAAAGTACATCTTTTGCAACAATATAAAATTATGATTTTTAAAAATGTAGATATTAACTTCAAAATGTATGAGGGAGTACTTAAGATTTCTCCCCATGGGCAAGGGTTCAGAAAAACAAAAGAAAGAATATACATGTTTTTCTGCACATTTAAACATATTTCAAGTAACACCTGCAACCTTAGTACCTAAGAATTTTCCAGGAAGAAGTAGAAACTATGTAAAATGAAAAACTGACTGGTTACATCAAAAACACCCCTCCCTTTACTAAAACATCACAGCTGGCTGGGCACAGTGACTCATGCCTGTAATCCCAGCAATTTGGGAGATCAAGGTGGGTGGATCATCTGAGGTCAGGAGTTTCAGACTAGCTTGGCCAACATGGCAGAACCCCATCTCTACTAAAAATGCAAAAATTAGCTGGGCATGATGGTACACGCCTGTAATCCCAGCTACATGGGAGGCTGAGGCAGCAGAATCACTTGAACCCATGAGCGGAGGTTGCAGTGAGCCGATCGCACGACTGCACTCCAGCCTGGGTGACAGAGTGAGACTCTGTGTTAAAAAAAAATAATAATAATAGTAAAATAACAGCTCCTGAGTGGCTCTGTTTCCATGACCTGGGTCAGAACGCATTCTCTTTGGACAGCAACATCTAGAGTATTATTCAAGAGGAATATAGCATTTGGGGTAGAAGACTAATTCCTATAAAGGAAAAATAAACACTTGGCCCTACACTTTCTGTAACTCTCCCTAAAAGTAACACAATATCAAAATACTTTCTTCCAAGAAAATGAGAAAAATGTAATTAATCGTTTAGCTACATACACTGTAAAACATAAAATATAGTTATTTTTGTCTTTTGACTATGTTTTATGTGGAGAATTTTCCTTCAAGAAAAAATAAAACACAAAGAGTGACAGACAAGAAACATCATCTCCAGTAGTTATCTGGCCCCCAGCAGGCACTGTCCCTCCAAACATACGATGCTTCTTGTGCTGGGTGTGGTAAACGAGCACATGACCCATGCAACCTCCTTTTGGTGCACTTTTCTGCAGTCAGAGTACATGCCTTGGGCTAGGACTCCAGACATGATTAAGTTTCCCCAACATCTGTACAATAACTAAAAGGTGGAACTGAGAATGAGGCTGAACCTCCATGGCTTCTCTTGGTCTTCCAGATCATGGCTGTTCCCTGATCATAACACCTTTACTGATCATAGGAAAGGCAGTAGCTCTTTTGATAGCCTAGTTCCGTGATATACATTCAAAGTGGTCTCTGAAAGCTTAATTTTCTGTTTCCTCTATTTTCCCACTGATCCTATAATCAATTTAGTGATTATAATTACTGTAATTAATCCTTTCTCTTAACTAGCTGGAGTGGTTTCTGACTGATACACCTCTGATGGCCTGGACCACCTGGCACAGGTTGCTAATCACAGAGTACTTTCCACGTTCCATTCTCCAGATGGTAGGTTAATAGTGTAGGCTGCATCGAACTCTGTATACTCAGCCTCAGTCTTTCTCATCAACAGCCCAAGGACCTCAGTATTCCCTTCTCAAGAGTAGCAAGTAACTGACTTTCCCATTTATACCTAGTGCTAGCTCAGAGCCCCTGATGTTCCTGTCTGTCTCTGCCAAGCTAGTTTGGAGCTCCAAACAGGAGTCATCTTTGGTCTACATTGTCTTACATTCCTCTAAATCACCTTACTATGCACATCCCAATTAAATGTCTCTTTTCTTCCTGGAAACTAGACTATATGGAAATTATTTAGTTAATTCATTACATTTCCTGTTCTGTTCATTTAGACTACAGCAGTAACATCTCATATCTCTTTCCAAAAACAATTTAAAAACCAAGTTTTTACGTAGCTCATTCCCTTTCTGAATTTCAAACAAGGATTCTGTGTAGGTGTCACAGCTTACCGATTTTCTATCTCTAATTTCCTCCTCTTCTGAAAAATTGAAGGCACCTGTTTGCTTTAAATAGTAATTTTATCAACACACACAGGCCAGTAAAATTATTTTAATTTAGGCTGTTTGATAGAGTGCACAAGGCTCCCAAGAGGAAACAAAACACATTTTGCCTCCCCAAAACTTACTTCCATCCATAAGTAATCAAATGTAAATTATTTTAAACCTGCATGCACTTGAAACTGCATCCATCAGAAAGTATGAGGCCTGTAATAAGGTCCTTAAACCACGTCTGTAATTTTCCTAAATCTGCGTATTTACCTGGTAGTATCTGGACTTCTTTCCAACCTACTAAATTCTTCTGTGTTGTTATTTCCAAATAGCTTCATCCCCAAACATGTCCGTCATGTATTATCACCTATTTGTTGTGTAATATTACTATAAATAGATCCTACTGCATAGGTCTACTTCATGTTCTCTATTTCCTGGCCATACAATCACTACCTTCTGTGAGCTCATGGTCACGTGCCTTTCGTGGTCTGTGCGCCTTTAAATACCAAGGCTGCCTTCCTGCGAGGGCTATGGGAGGACGGCAAGGATATTGGAGGACGCTGGAGTTGAGCAGATCGCCTGTCAAATCCCAGTGTGAGTCGAGTGACACTGAGCAACTGATTGAACTGTTTGAGTCTTCGTTCCCTCATCTTTAAAATGGGATTTATAATACTTACCTTATTATGTTGTCAGAAAAAACAAATGAGATAATTTATGTAGAACACCTGGCTCAGCACCTGGTAACATAAAAGGTAAAAGGATGAGTCTTGAAATGTAATTCTCCAGATGTGGTTTTATAACTCAGTCTATTGCTCATGACTAATAGAGGATTTGTGTAGAACCCCTAGAGGCACTTCCCCAGATGCCGCATGATTCATTTCTGAAAACAGTCATCAAAAACTTTGTTTTAATTTTAGGAAGTGTGCTGTAGATTGACTGAAATTTAATGTCATAATTATACAGGTAGCAGAGGAGCCACTGGGCCTTCCTCTGGCCTCCCTCTGCCTCCTGCCATTCTCAGTTCACTTCATCTGCTTTCTCACAGATCATTCCTCTAGCAATATTTCTCTCCAGGCCCATTCAGGACAGAAAGTAATTACTCTGTCTTGGCCTTTGTACTAAACACTTTCTTCCCAATTCCAACCTCAAAGTGCCCAATTCTGTGAATATATTGTTTTCCATAGTAGTATTATTCAAACAAATCTTGTGTTTGTGTTAAAACTCTCAAAAGCAAGTGACCTGCCCAAAATCACTAAATGAATGTAAACACGTAAACAGAAATTCAGTCATTTCAGTCAGTTTGGGAATTTGGGCTGTTTCCCTATAATTTCGTTCTGTAACTCAGGCTGGGGATCCAGAACAAGGGGTGGCAATGCTTCTAACTCACACAGGAAATCTGAAAGTTGTTTGTCTGCTTTCATCAATCACTAGGGTTTAAAGCAAGACCCATCATCTGTAGGACTTGGTGAAGTAAATGTACATGTATAATTGATACAGGGTAGAATTCAACTTTTGTCTCTAAATAACAGATTGCCCTTTCTATTTGGTCAGCTGCAGATCAAATGTTATTAAAGTGCGGAGGTTACATACCAAATTTAATTTGCTTCCACAAGGAGATCCTCACAGGAAGAATTATACTTAACTACTAAACATACTACACTGACAAATTTAAATAACTTGCTGTATTTTGGTATACTTCCTAGGAGAGTATTGATGGCAAATGTTTTTCAAAATTTGTTCTCAACAACTGCATTTTTGTGAGAAATTTACACCAAAGCAAATATAAAAAGGAAAACTCAACACTAATCACATTATTAAGACAAAATTTTATGATATGGAAAATTCTGAACAAAATTAAAATTGTCCACAACCCAACCATTCAAATATTTTTATTAATCATCAACATTTTGATGTATTTTCTTCCATTCTTTTTTCTCTGTTCAATTTTGAAAACATTTGCAACAAAATAACCATTTATTTTATATCCTGGTTTTCTTCGAATTTATCATTATAATCTGAACACTCTTCATATTATTAAAAACTTTCTATAAATATCATTTCAATAATTGCAAAATATTATATGAATGTACATAGTTTATTTAACCATGATCAGTTAGAATACTTTAAATATTTTAATTTGTATGTAATATTTTGTACATTCAAATTTAACAAAATTTCTGATTACTCCCGCAGTATGGAAAAGTTAAATTGCTAGGTCAAAGTGCTTTAACGGTTTACCATTCTTGATGTTATAGCTTCATGATTAAGTGCATGAATTTTTAAAGTCAGATATACTCTATATGGAATCCCTAATCCACCAAAATTATGATATTTATGTTCTTAGGTATATTACTTATCCTCTTTGAGGCTTTATTTCTTCATCTGCAAATCAGAGGATAATAATTCATGTGGCACAGTCCTAGGAGTATTAAATGATACACTAATGTTCATTAGGCATAGTAGTTAAAAGCTTGAACCTACCTGGTTTGAATTCTAGTCTGATCATAGAGTAGTTGTGCAATCTGGGCTAATCTTCTTATGCTTCAGGTTCCTCATTTCTAGAACAGAAGAAATAATGCCTAATTCCTAGGATTATTGCAAGGCAAAAATAAGTTAATACATGTAAACTAAGACAGAGCCTGGAAGATAGAAAGCCCTTGATAAATATTACTGCTGGTGTTGCTAGAGAGAGGATTCTGTCCAGCCCTCTCAAGTGGTAAGCTCCCGCTACTACAATATTTACTATAAATTACTTTCTAGAAAGATTGAACATACTTCCTTGCAACCAATATTAAAATGTACACATGCTTTATCCATTCAGTATAACAAGACAAAATAAATTAGCAATTTGAGGGATCATATAATTGAACTTCCCTGTTATGCTTAGCATAATAGGATCGTTTGATTTTAGAAAAGAGTACCTGAGAGTTCTTCCTACCCAATCCAATCATTTTATTGTGTTTGATTATCCTCCTAAAAGAGTGATGAGACAGCCAAGTTTCTTAAATTCAAACACATAAACTGTACATTTTTCAAAGCTATTTTCCTCTTTCCCCAGGTTTATTCTTCTCACCATCTATTGGGCACAATACTTACTACCTGCACAGCTGAGCTCCTATGAGCTCATTGGGATCAGTCACTGAACAGTCATTTATTGTTTATCTAGTGTGTACAGTTTCTTAAGTGTGATAGAATAAAGTATCTTTCATGGCTATATGTTGTAAGAACATTTTTGAAACATTCACTGATGTCCTCTCTCCTCAATACTTCACTTCTCCCTTTATCCTCCCTAACTCACCCACTGTATTAGTCTGTTTTCACACTGCTATAAAGATACTACCCAAGACTGGTTAATTTACAAAGGAAAGAGGTTTAATTGACTTACAGTTTTACATGGGTGCAGAGACCTCAGGAAACTTACAATCTTGGCAGAAAGTGAAGGGGAGCAAGGCATGGTGGCAGGCAAGAAAGAGCAAGGATATGTCACACTTTAAAACCATCAGCTCTCATGAGAATGCTCTCACTATTATGAGAATAGCATAGAGGAAACTGCCCCATGATTCAATCACCTCCCATCAGGTCCCTCCCTCAACATCTGGGAATGACAATTCAATATGAGATTTGGGTGGGGACACAAAGCCAAACCATATCACCCACCCTTCAATCAGTCAAGCAAGCATCTGAAACATGGTGTATGATTGCCTCAGAGAAATGATCTAAGAGCAGAAAGAAAAAAATAGTCCTTTTCTGACTTCTGTGTTTCTGTAACCTAGGCTCTTACAGTATACATCACAGATTTGAGAGGAAACATAATGAATAAAACCAATGCTTCCTTTTTTTATGCCCCCCTCGAGGTTTCCTACTCTTGAGCAAGGTGGTATAGTTAGAGGAAAACCAAGGAGAGATAAAAATGGTGTTTCCAAAGAGAGGGCCCCATACAGGCTTTTCAGGCTAGTTCAAATAAAGGAAATTTCTGAGATCCAAAGGAAGAGAAGGAAAAGAGGACATATTGAGGGAGTACAAGAGAGCACGAGAAACCCTTTGTGGGTGATGGATATGTTCATTGTCTTTACTGTAGTGACGGTTGCATGGGTATAGACATACATCAGAAAATATCAAATTGTACCTTTAAATATATGTAGTTTATTAGACATTTCTCAAAAGAAGACATACATGTGGCCAATAAATATATTTTTTAAATGCTCAACATCACTAATCACCAGAGAATGCAAATCAAAACACAATGAGATACCATCTCACATGAGCATGAGTGACTATTACTAAAATGTCAGAAAATAACAGATGGTGGTGAGGTTGCAGAGAAAAGACAATATTTATACACTGTTTTCAGGAATGCAAATTAGTTCAGCCACTGTGGGAAGCAGTTTAGAGATATCTAAAAGAACTTAAAGAAAAGCTGCCATTCAACCCAACAATCTCAATATTACGTATATAACGAAAGGAAAATAAATTGTTCTACCAAAACACACTTGCACTCATATGCTCATCACAGCATTATTCACAAAAGCAAAGACATGGAATCAATGCAGATGTCCATCAATGGTAGACTGGATAAAGAAAGCGTGGTACATCTAGATCATGGAATACTATGCAGCCATAAGATAGGAGAAAATCATGTCCTTTGCAGCAACATCAATGCAGCTGGAGGTCATTACCCTAAGCAAATTAATGCAGGAACAGAAAACCAAACACTGCATGTTCTCACTTACAAGTGGCCACTAAACATTGCGTACACGTGGACATAAAGATGGAAACAATAGACACTGGGACTACTCGAGGAGGTGGGAGAAGGGGGAGAATGTTGAAAAAACATCTCTTGGGTACTATGCTCGTTACCTGGGTGATGGAATCATTCATAACCCAAACCTCAGTGACATGCAATTCACCCATGTAAAAAAACTGCCTATGTACCCCCGAATCTAAAATAAAAGTTGAAAAATATACTATATATAGTTTATTGCTTATCAATAATACTTCAATAACATTGATGAGAGAGAAAGAGACAGACAAAAAGAAAGAGAGAGAGAGAGAGATCTGTTCACCAAGTTCCATATAGAATCCCAGGGGGGATGCAGAGAAAAATAAATGGCTGCCTGGTGTGTCTAGGCAGATAGGGTCATAGGAGCCTGTGAGTTTCAAATTGGAAATTCTTGGAAGTAGAAGAGACACAGAATGAGCATTTTGTATCCAGAAGTGATGCAGAAGCAGCAAAGAAAGGTACCTGATTTTCTGGGGTCATGTGGCCAAGAACAAAGATGTCTCCAGCCTAGCATGAGGTCAATTGACCAAGCAGCTGATTGGGAAAAGGCTATTTTAGCAGATGCCCATGTAGCCAGATGACAGCAGGGATCTAAAATACACCCCTTTCCCACTCTACTCCCTAGTTTTGGCTCTAGTTAAACTCTTTGAAACTTTGACACAACCCCACAGAATGGAGGAAGGGGGAGAAGGAGAAATCTCTTAATTCACTGACATTTAGTTTCTGCTACCCTTGCGGAATAAGGCTTGAAATAGAAATTGGGTACATATAGAAGAAGAGGATGACATTTCTTGTTTATCTTGATTCCAAATTCTATGATTCAGTAATGAGACACAGCCCCTATTTTCACAGAGCAATATTCTAATTTAGGAGACTATAAGTTAGAATCTAAGATCCACATAAGTAGATACCATGAACTACATTGCACATCTATCATCTAGTTTGATACCTGGCACATAACTGTGCTTAAATATGTATTTGTGGATGCATGGGTGGATGGATGGAGCAAACTCAAGCACACAATAAATAGTACTAATCGCTCAAGGAGCACCTGATAAATACAAAATGAGAGGTTTTAGAAGTGTAATAAGGAGAGACTGCTAAGGGCTGGAGTTACCATTGATTACTTTGCTGGAGGAGAAAGAGCTTGAGGTGGTCCTGGAAGGCAAAGAATTGGTTCAATAAAGAGACAGGGTGAGTGGAAAAAGTGGGCAGGAAAGGGAGGGTACACGGAGAACAAAGGATTTGAAATTCAGACTGAAGTAATTTTGCTGCCAATTCAATGTTCTTTCTCTTATACTCTTTTCTAAACATAGTATCTGGCACAGGATCTGCTGACAATATTTGATGGATGGAGAGAAGGAAGAAGAGGACTAAACATATATTTTTTAAAGAATTTTTAAAACTGGGCCTGAATCTTGAAATTTTGTCTCTACCTAAAGTTTAGATTTAATGAAAAAGATGGGCCGGGCGCGGTGGCTCAAGCCTGTAATCCCAGCACTTTGGGAGGCCGAGACGGGCGGATCACGAGGTCAGGAAATCGAGACCATCCTGGCTAACACGGTGAAACCCCGTCTCTACTAAAAAATACAAAAATCTAGCCGGGCGAGGTGGCGGGCGCCTGTAGTCCCAGCTACTCGGGAGGCTGAGGCAGGAGAATGGCGGGAACCCGGGAGGCGGAGCTTGCAGTGAGCTGAGATCTGGCCACTGCACTCCAGCCCCAGCGACAGAGCGAGACTCCGTCTCAAAAAAAAAAAAAGAAAAGAAAAGAAAAGAAAAAGATGGCTTTTAAAAAGCTTGTGTCCTAAAAGCAAAGTAGATATTTATCGTTGTGGGGAGGGGCGTTTACAATATTTGGAATTGTGTTCAAGCACTCTTAGATGGTTTTTTCATCCCTGGAATCCATGCCATTCAAGGATTTATTTTGTAAACTGTTTCTAACTGCACCCACCTAAAAAGAACTAAGTTTACACTATTATTTCGATTTCCTGCCCTGCAATAATAATTAACTTGCATTTATAGTTTATCAACCTCTCTTACATAACCTTATCTCATTTATTCTTCACAAAAGAGACCTCCGAAGTCAACATTGTTATCTCCATTTTTAGACATGCAGAACTGAGACTCAAGAGGTTTGCTCCCTCGCGTTCATTCACCAGCCAATAAATGCCAAAATCTAGACCTGTGCCCAGTCCTTTCCTCAACACCACGTTGCCTCACTATTGTCACCTGTGGTTTTTAAAGAATGAGAAAAGATGCAGACACTGCTGAATTGTGTATATATGTCCACGAAAGGCAGGGTATGGTGATGAGTTAGCACAATAAAGTATTTTAACCATGGCATATCATTAGTTGTTCGTTTAAGTCAAAAGAAAATCTTCACTTTTTAGCTGCGAGGGAAAAGGGTGTTCTTTCCTCAGCTATTCCATATTCATTACATATATTTGAGGGACCTTCTATATGATCTTCCACAAAGTCTCCCTCCTTTTTTAAGATCTCTCCCTGGAGCCAGAATGCTAGAGAGAATTTTTTATGGAAAAAATAATTAAGCTTTCTCACAGAGCAAATCCCCTAAAGTAATTTATCATAAAGAAAAACTCTAACCCAACCTTTTTCCTACCCAAAAGTACTAATTTAATTTTACAGCAGAACAGCTTCAGGGATCCCAAGAGCCAGATCAGGAAGGAGAGGAGGCCCAACCATTTGATCTTCTTACTCCCCCTCTACTGGCACAGGTTTGTTTCATACTGAGAATTGTCTTGCACTTTGCTGAGTCTGGCTCTAAATATTTCAGATAATAACGCCTAGGCCACTTAGAGTGGAGGAGTCTGTTTTGCTAATTGGTTTTATTCCTTTCTTCCTCATGATTAATGAAAGTTGGAGTAATTTTTCAGGGTAGGATTACATGTTAGGTGTCATAAGGCTGTCACGAATGGTCAGGATTTAATACTTTTTGAACTCGAGTCCTTATAAACTGCAAATGCTTCTATCCTTCCCCCTTCTTTCACTCTTCCCTCTCTCTCTACTCCTGCTGACATGGTAACCATGTTCACCCACAATGGTTGACAGATAAAAATGTTAATTTGAGAGATTGTGTTGATATCACTGTGGCAAAAAAAAAAAAGTGAAAAGTTGCTGATATATTGTGCTACATATTTTGATGCCTCACAAAGCAGAACTGCATGTTTTCTCAAATATATATAATCTGGTTAGCAGGTTTGTTTATTCATCTGATCCAGCTTTATTAAAGGAGATCACCATTGAACAATAAACCCACATTTCGGATGGGGCAGGTTCAGCCCTCTTGCATTCCCACAGCAATCTCCCGATGCTGAGATTCTTTTTTTTTTTTTTTTTTGAGACGGAGTCTCGCTCTGTCACCCAAGCTGGAGTGCACTGGCCAGATCTCAGCTCACTGCAAGCTCCGCCTCCCGGGTTCACGCCATTCTCCTGCCTCAGCCTCCTGAGTAGCTGGGACTACAGGCACCCGCCACCTCGCCCGGCTAGTTTTTTGTATTTTTTAGTAGAGACGGGGTTTCACCGTGTTAGCCAGGATGGTCTCCATCTCCTGACCTTGTGATCCGCCCGCCTCGGCCTCCCAAAGTGCTGGGATTACAGGCTTGAGCCACCGCGCCCGGCCCCGATGCTGAGATTCTGACATTTATTTTTGATGCAGTCACGTTAATGCTGCCACAGTGAAACAATCTGTCAAAATGAAAAATCAGTGTCTTATATTGTCAAGTAATTTCATGCGCCCTATCTCTCTGACCGTCCCTCTACACATAACCCCTCCCCTGATTACAGGGCGTTTTCACCTTCTCATGTACTCGTTATTTATGTTCGTAAAACTCATCTTTATTTTATTCTTAGAAGAAACCATCATTTGTTTTCATTTTAATCTGAGAAACAGTTTAGCCCCTAAAGGTTATATCATCTATCTGTCAAACAATCATAACAAAGGAGTTTTATAATATTAATCATGATATATGTGCTTTACTTAGTTCTGAGAGGATTGTTAGAGACATCATTGATGATTTCCTGGGTGCTTTGGAACTAAGAATAAGAGAACATATTTTGGAAAGCTGCCAAAAGAAAAGGTGTCCATGCTAGAGATTTTCAAATGTAAAACAAGACCCATCATGAAGCAGACAAATCAATTTATTAATTGAAAGCAAATGAGTATGGCCATTGAAACTTAATCTTACATGCAGACTATTCAAGATTCACATGAATTCTCGACATTAAGTGAATAGTGTGCTTAATATTTTGCTTAGGATGATCGATGGCCCTAAGATGAGTAAGCTTGGCAGACACAAAACTTCCATTTTATGTGATTTGCCTTTGTAGCAGGTTTGAATTTCACTCAGTCACAAAAATCAAATGTGCCTAAAATGTTAATTTCTTTGCATTTTTGCAAATAAGCTTTTCATAACTCATAACTATTTGTGGTACCTCTTCCCAAGTCTTGGTACTGCAGTCATTTCTGGCCCTCAGTTGTCCAGTTATTACTTCTATCACTTCTCTCTTTATCCCAGTTGTGTATCCCTACTCTGGTCTACCCACTCCCCCAGTCACATCAGCACTCACCTCAGTGATGCGATATGCCAGGTTGTTTCCGCACAACTGTGAGGCTGTGTAGACACCTCCATGTATAAACCAATGGTACACAGGTACAGAAATCAGGAGGGAGAGAACATAATAGGACATGGGGTTAAGAAACCAGATGGTAAAGAGAAAAGCAAGCCACTGGCCACATAACCTGCCAAAATTATTCTCAAAGAACAACTTGCAGGTCCACCAAAAGAAATGTGTATATGTGTGTATACAGTCTATACTTTATGGAGAAATTTCAAATATTTGTCCTAACCAAGAAATATCCCTTATCCAATTCATATAAAACTTCTCTCATCTTTTGAGGTACTTTTAAAACTAATTCACTCTTCAGCTTCACTAAGCCATCATGCTTGATAATAAAAAGAAAAATGTGGTCCTTACTTTGCAATTGTTCAACTACATATATATTTGTTATTGTCATTTTGCCTCAGTCCTGTCCTTCAGAAACATACATGCACATACACAGAAAAAACCTTAATTCCTAAGGTTATTCTAAAATTTAAAAGCGTTTTAAATCTCGCAAAAAACGTAGGCAAAATTGCAAGATTTGCTTGAAAATGCTGGAAAAACTGTAAGAAACATATACACTTAAACTTGTTAATTCCCGTTAGTAAATAAAAATGAATGCAATAAATATTTCAATACAATATGGTATTTGCCCTTAGTAATTTGGATTTTATATTAATTAAAATATTAAGATGACATAGCATTGCTTAGGATAAGCTCAAAGTATTTCCGTTAGCTTCTATGCATTTTTAAGGTGGTATGTTACACATTGTCATAACATACGTATATGCCACTATATTTTCCGTCTCCTAGTGAGTTTCCAGTTAAAGGGTTATACAGATAGCTTGTACTTTAGACACGCTTTAGGACTCACTATGTAACATTATTAGTATTTCAGTAACATTTCCATATTCCATTTATATTTCTTAAATAGCTTGCATTTCCATACTTTTAAGGATTTATATTCATACCAAGTTGAGAATTAACACCCACTGGACGCTCACTATAAGGCCTTGTATGAATATTATCATTATTACTAAAATGTGGGTTTTATCATACAATTTTATCTCTAACAATACAAATTAACACACTTCCTTAGATATTTATAAATGTCTTAATGACTTTTAAATTGCGAGGTATTTCTGAAACATCTAGGGGAAAAAGATAAATGTGTATTAGGCGACAAAATGATTAGAATTCTTGCATCATCCTCATTATATGAATGTCTGGTTTGAGCATCTCTATACCTGACACACTAATTTAGCTACAATGCAGCAAAACCAGCATTGTGGTAATAGAATATTGATTGTACAGTGTTCAAAGACAAAGAACTAATATTGTTGTACTTTTTATACATGTGTGATATGGCAGCATAATATCATGTCGATAATTTTTACAGAGTGAATCCCACTACCACTGTGCGCAGTGGTGATTTAATTATGAAACAGTCAATCCTCTGATGAAATACTTCATCTTACACAAACCTAAAACATAAGTAATAGTGCTGGTCTCAAAAGACTTTAGTGTAAAAGTATAGTGGAAAAACTCTTCCAAAGTTCACTTAAGCACACTATTTTTCTAATTTTTATGTCCATATTTTTATTCTCATAGTGAGCAATTTGAGAATGCTTTCTCATGGAGATTCTGACCTCACAGGGATCAAGTATTAACACTGCATATTCATTTCCCAATACGAAAAGAAAAGAGTGGTTTTACCAAGGATCCAAAACATGATTTTTAAATGAATTTCTCACATGAGATTATTCTTATGGGTACAGTGCTGATGCCCTTTTTAGAAAGAGTTTCGTCATGAATAAAATAATAAAGAGATGTCAGTTTATTTACTTGGAAATGCAAACATTGGACCTAATGAGAATTGTAAATAGCAAACAGAAGGCAATCTTGACATTAAGATCAACAAGTCTTTATTAAAATGTTGTTCTAAGAGAATTAAGCAGCGAGGAATGAGGAATAGGAAATAGTATTTTTACAAATTTGAGAGTGGAAAAGGTCATTAAAATTTATAAACCAACTGCCACCCAATGTGAGTTTCTCCCTTTCCAGCATCCTTGACAGATGTTCACTCAACACCTGCCTGAATATCTTCAGGACAGCTATTTTGTGAAAATGTTATTTCCTGTATCGAAACAAAACTTACTTCTTTGCCTTAAGCTGGTCTCCTATACTACTGGTGAGAGTCTACAAGGGTACAACTTTTCTGAAGTTTATTCTGGCAAAACAAACCATACAACTCTAAAATCTATCTATTCCTTGGTCTTATAGTTCTAGTTCCAAAGCTCTATACTAAGGAAATAATCAAAGTTATGTATAAAGAATGTATTTGATTTGTCACTTAGAAAAGTAAAAATCTGGAAACAAACTAATGTTCAAGAATAGAAGATTATTAAAATAAATTATGATAAATTCACGCAAAGAAATACATTCAATCATCACAAATTATGTTACAATAATTGTGTGCACAAAATATGTTTTTCATGAAATAAGGTCTACGAAGTGCTTAGTAGAACTTTCTGACACAGAAAAAACAAAAAATAAATATTAAGTATTATTTTTTAAAGTAAACAGTAAAAAACATATTCAATATACCGTTTATAAAAGACTCTTACATTGAGTGTGCATTCCTCTTGCAATCTAAAAACTGTTACTTTAAATACATTTATTTCACTAATATTTGATGAATACTGATTATATGCCTGATGTCAATGAACAAGGCTTGCATTTCTTTTCTTTCAAAAGGAAAGACAAATATCTAAAGCAAATGACAGGGTGCTGTCACCTTTCAATTCTGGATGGTAAGTATGATCATCCTGGATTCTTGTCTTTGTCTTTTAAAGATGAATACTATAATACACATGTAAAACTTTTAGTAATCAATAAAATACTTCATTACAATAAGTTTATAAAAAGTAATGAACTTTGAGCAAACACTTACTCCAACCTAAATGAGTGCATATGTTCACCAAAAGACACACTGAAGAATGTTTATTGCACCTTTATTCATAATAGCACAAAACTGGAACCAATTAAAGTGTCCATTAACTGTAGAATGGATAAATAAATTGTGGCATTTTTAAAAAGCTTTAGTGAAATATAATTTACATGCCATAATATTCACCCAATTTAAAATGTGCAACTCAATGATTTTTAGAAAATTTACTAAGTTGTGCAACCATCACTGTAGCCTAGTTTTAGAAAAATTTCATTACTTTGATAAGATTCCTCATGTTCCTTTACAGTTCCTTTTCTCACCCTGAGCCCCAGGCAACCACTAATTTATTTTCTGTTTCTATAGATTTGCTTAATTGTGTTATATTCTTACAAAAAGTAAATTGTGTTATATTTTTATAAGGCAAAAATTACAGCTACACTCAACAACAATGATGAATCTCTCAGACAAAATATTGAAAATAAGTAGCCAAGCCAAAAAAATGCATATGCTATATGATTCCATTTATGGAAATTTAAGAACAAGCAAACACCAATCCATGATGATAAACATCACAACAGTGGTTATCACTGGGAAGGATACCGACCAGAGGGGAAAAGAGAGAGATTTCTGAAGGTCTAGAAATATTCTGTATGTTCACCTGTGTGGTGCTTACTTGGACACATACACATGTAAAAATTAATAAACTGGTGCTGCTGAAATTTTTGTATTTTATGGTTCAATGAAAACTTTAACATCAATTGCTTTATGTCCTTGCTTATGTCATCATTCTTCCCCTCCTCTTTCACTTCTGTTTCTAACATCATCTTGCCAAGTTGAATGTGAATTTTTCTGAAAAATGCTACTAAAGTCATACCGTTATTTTGTTAAAAGGGTGGGAAAATGATAAATCAAATGTCAAACTCATCTTCTTACCTCTCCATTGTCTACATTTCTGAAGGATATAATGGATATCTATGATAATGGATATCTCATGAGAAGAGGAAATGGGTTTATTGGAGAAAAAAGCAATAGCAAAAATTAGAATAAAACTGAAAATAGGAATACAGACAGCACCACAACCAAACTGTTTCTTAAGGAAAGAAAGAAGGAGGAAAGAATGAATGTCATCCAAGCCATTCAATTATTTAAATTTTTGTATGCCTTTTTAAAAGTGTGCAATGTATCATGTACTAAGATAACAAAATGGAAGGATTTTTTTTTTTGAGAGCTACATTTAACATCTTAAAGGGGTAACACATAACTTGATTAGTTTTTAAAAGACTGTCATTTGAATATTTTCACCTATCTGGTATTCACAAGTCAGCAATGTAATGAGGAGTGACACCTGTGTTTACTGTGCCCTATATAGTATGCTGCAACAGCAAGTCAATCATGATAACAGCAGTACAACGCCCCCCTAAACACATTGTTTAAAGACAGGCAATGACACCATCTATTACACAGCCATATTCTCTGGGGAATTTCAGCCATTTGAAGCCATTTAATCAATCCCTATCACACACCTTTGTTTGATAGTGTGCAGCTTAAATAGCCACTGTTCATTTGCAGGAACTATGGGACAGCGTTGTTTAGTGATTTACCAAAGTTAACTAGTATCACTCCAATATCATTCTTTAATCATGCAGTCATTTTCAGAATTAGGTAGTCAGTCAGTGACAAATCTAAAAATAATTCTCAGGACCCTTTTACTAGGGAACCAGAGCATTGTCTTATTGTTCAACCTTATGTTCTTTCACATTCCATACCTGTTTCCAGATTTATAGCAAAAGTAAAATCTAGCAATCAATCTCTACCCAACAGTAATAATCTTACCATTTCTAAGGCTGTGGCTTTATTGAGATATTAATCAACAATCATTTAGTAGGAAGTTATGAGAAATAATAATAATTCAACCTAGCTTTTTAAGAAAGAGAAAGAGTTACTTCATTAGATAAGTACGGAATAGTAGAGAGTTTAGTGTTGATTTTAGGGCTCACTATGTTCAGGTCTCCACTCCTCATCTCTTTCTCTGCATCTTTGCATGTTAGCCTCAGTCTCTTTTACAAAAGAAAAAAAGAACATAACTTCGTAATTCCAACTAATATTTTCAAAACAGTTTGTCATCCAAAAAAATATGTGACTCTCTCTTCCTCTCCCCCAAGGAGTGACGTACCAAATTTTAGGAAACTTATCAAGCCAGTTTTGGATCACGGGACTATCCTTGAACAAATCACTAAGACTAAAAGGAGGAACATGTGATCTAACTGGCCATTCTGATCATAAACCTACACGTGGAGCAAAGAAAAGAGTGCCTAATAACATATAGCACCACAGGACTACATGAAGTTCAGGAGAGGATATTTCCCAGAAGAAAATCAGTGTGTTGGTTCTGAGAAACAAAGAAATAGTGATCAAGAGAAAGCAACAGATGTCCGCTACTGTCGTCACATGTATGAACTAATTCCATGTACTCAGCAGAGGTTTCCTGGCAAATAGAATGTATATTTCTAGTGTTCTTCAGAATAGCAGTGCAAAATACTACTGCTGTGGGCTTTCAAGAAAACAGAAAGTCATTTGAAAAATTCAAATGTTGGATGGTGGGGCAGGCTGAAGATTACACTTACTGTTTCACAAAGTCAATGCTAGAGATTATAAAATTCCCGTAGGAAGAAGGTAGTCCTCCATTCGTTCTGACCTAACAATACATCTTGGCAATTGAATTGACCTATTTTGACTTGGCTACACCAAAAGGACAACCAAGAGATGTAAAAACATGATTTTGCTTTTCTTTTAACCAAGTATTAAGTGAAACGAATGTCTCAGCTACCAACTTTGCCCTGGTGAAGCTGAAGGATGTCCTGAGAATGTCCATTCCATCTATTTTGATTGGTCAAAATATGAGAGATGAAAATCTAGAAAGAAATTTGTGTAAATATTTCTATAAATATAAACTTGGGATGTCAATATATTATAAGGCAAAATATTAATGCCAAAGATTATAAAGGAAAGATGAATAGTTTCAACTATCATAATGAAAATAACCAAAAAAGTTACAAAAAAAGGAAAACTATAAAAATATTTGGAGCATATATAATGGAAAGAGGATTAATATTTTTAATATAAGAAGAGCTTTTACAAATCAATAAGAGAAAGACAAATATAGTAATAGAAAGCTGATTAAGAAATATGTACAGGTGATTGCAAAAGAAGTAAATGAAGAAATACTGTTTATTGGTATGTGAAAAGATGCTCAAATTGATTATTAATCAAATAAATAAAAATCAAACAATATTTGATTTTACTTAGATTGGCAAATATTAAAACACTTAATAACATCCATGCTGTTAGATGGTTAGATTAGTACAGCCTTTCAGGAAGTCACTTGACATCATGTATGATTTTAAATTTTAAGTGTATATTTTAATTGAACCATCAATCCTGCTTCTGAAACTTAACGCCAACGGGAAAAAAATAATAACAAACGATGTGAAAAGATTGTGAGTGTGTATAGGTGTGCATGAGAGTGTATGTGTTTGAGTGTGTGTTGTATGAAAAGATGTGGGGGTTGTACTATAAATAGTAATAATAAATTATAACTCCCTAAATGCCTCATAACAAGGAATTGATTAAATTAAAAATTGTTCTCTAAAATGGATCTAGAAATTTTAAATGATGGTTTCTGTGTGAACACTTTAAAGGATGCTTATGTGTTTTAGGTAATGCTGGCCGTTTCTTTGCCTGCCTAAACTAATTTTCAAATACACACAACTGTAAGATCAAGATTCAGGGCAAATATTTATTGTGTTTCTCATTCTTCTGTTGGGGAGTTTTTTTTAATCTAAATTCTTAGTAGGGGGAATACACTTCTCTCCACTAGCAGAGTTTCATCCCATAGGCAAATTCCATGAACTGCCAGGTCACTGCTACTCTCTAAATAAAAATGTTGCAAAATAGCAAGTATACGCAATTGTCCTGGACAGAGTACAGAGGACATTCATATTGTGCAGAATATATTATGCTTCTGATCTATCCTGGTTGTAACTTGTATAAATTACCTCATAAAATAAAATAGTAAAGGCCAAGCTCTATAAACCAAAGAATCAGTTTATCAACCAAACCTTTCAAAGAAAGGGGTAATGATGGCATGCTCACAACCTGGAAGTCTCCCCAGCAGGCAAGTCTGGCATCTCCAAGGGCCTCCTGGCACATGGGGTCAGAGTTAAAAGGGTGGGGGCTCTAGATCACCAAAGACAATGAATGGTATATTCTCATTTTTATTTTTTAAGTGTATATATGTGAAGTGTGTTAGCAATTATTATAACTGGGTGGTAGGATTATAATTAATTTTTATTTTCTCTTCAAATGATTCATAATATTTTAACTTTTTAAAGTTTCATTGAGAGTAGGTGGGCTACTTCACTGATTGATTCATAGCGTTTGTCAAAATGTACCCTTGTCAAAACAACTATAGTTAAAGGCTATGTTAGTGTTCCCTGTATTTTTTTTTTCAATGAGATGGGGTCTCACTATGTTGCCTAGGTATGTATCAAACTCCTGAGTTCAAGTGATCTGTCCGTCTCAGCCTCCCAAAGTGCTGGGATTACAAGTGTAAGCCACGGCGCCCGACCTAGTATTGCCTGGATTTCTTAAAACAATTATGTTCAATTTTTTTGCACCAATGGACTTATTTGCTCTAGCCCAGAATTTCTCCACTTGTGTTCCATGACCTTAATTATGTGTGTATGTTTGTGTGTGTGTATGTGTATAACGTATCTTTATGCATTATATATGTACATTCTATTTACATTCAACACTAGGATAAGTAAGATTAGGTGAATTTCATTGCTTCAAAACTTCTCAGAGTATTAAATATGCTAACACAATACGTATTATTTCCCAAATTTCTTTTGCTCCAAATGTTTTCAAGGAAGCTTCTCACTGTATTAACGCTCCAAGAAATACAGTTAGACAAGTGTTGTGGTCTATTCTGATCTTCCTAAACTCATAACTCTGTTTACAAACGGGCTCCACCTGTAGGTACAGATCACTTCATTTTCTGTATGTACACTTCACCTTATTTCCTGAGCCAGTCCTCATTAAGCCAAAGATCAATAACAACTTTTGTTGTATAGTCGAAGATGGAACTTTTTTTTTAAGTTCTCTTCTTACTGTATCTGTCCTCAGCTTCTGACACACTGGACCTCTGGATCTTTGAAGGGGTCTTATTCTTTGGTTTTTCTCTATTTTCTCAGACATTGTTGTTGAGTTTCCCTTGCAGCTTTTCTTGCACTGTTGTTAACTTCCTCTGTTCGTTTTACTCCTTAAGCGTGGATTTCCCCTGGGGATTCTGTCTGGCGGCCAGTCTTCTGACTCCAAACATTCCCTGGGTGATCTTGTTCTCACCTATTGTTTCAATAACCAGCTCTAAAAACTCATGATTTATAAATCATGAAGAATCTTCAGCCCACATCTCCCTTCAAGGTTTGATGTTTATAAAAACTGCCTTCCTTAATATCTCCCCTTGGAAGCCCCTCAGGCACATCAAACAGCATATCCTACATTGAAAAGTACTTTCATCCCTTCCCCACGTGGCGTTGTTTTCTGTATCAGCAAACTATGTCATTCATTCATTCAGCTTCCAGTGGCTTCACTTATTTCTTCCTCCTCACATGCCAAGCCCTGTTGATAATCAATTTCTTTTGATTATTTCTCCCCATCCCTACAGCCATTATCTTAGTTTTCAATACCTTCAGTTGTCACTGGAATTACTATAGGTCTCCCAAATTGTTCCTAGTTCACAGTTAGCACTAAATAAAAATTTGTTGAATAAATAAATGATCTTCCTTTAGCCTTTCCACTTTCAATCCATTCTTCAGACAGCAACACAATCGTCATGCTAAAACTCAAATTAGATCGTTTCATCTCATCTTGAAGGGTACTTGGTGCCCTAAGGAAAATGAACAATTGCATTATGCATGTCAGTTCTTGAGTTCATTCTCACTCACCTCTTCAGCCTCACTTGTCAAAGTATATCCTCCAGCCAGTAATACTGAACAATGCAGAGTTCCTTAAATAATACCATAATAACTTTTCTTCATTACCCAGTCTTGTCTGTACTTAAGTCTTACTCAGTATTCCAGATTCAACACAAATGTCCCCTTACGAAGCGTTCTGATTTGCCAATATTGGATTAGGTGTCTTGTCTATAAGATTCCATAGGACCATATTCTTTCCCCTACTACTACGTGTATCACACTGAAGTGGTTTTCTGATGACTGGGCTGTAGTATCCTTAAGGTATGCATAATTTATGCATAATCTATGCATCATGTTATATTCAAGAATAGCCCAGGACCTGACACATAGGGGGATACTCAGATTCATCTGTATAATGGGGACATTGTCCTACCAGCTTTACAGGATCGTCAGAAGGATCAAATACAGGGTGGTCAAATAAAATACAGGATGGCCAGTTAAATTTGAATGCCAAATACACAATGACAAATTTTTCCAATGTCTCATCCAATATTTGAAACATACTTACACTAAAACAATTATTTGTTGTGTACCTAGAATTCAAATTCAACTGGGTATTCTTCTTTTCTAAATCTGACAACTCTAATTAAGCAAGACCATATATGTATGAAAGTGTTTTGCCATCTATAAAAGACTACAAAAAATGTAAGCAAATGTAATCTCTGTTTTTCTAAAAATCCATTACAGCTTTGAAATAAATAATGAGAGAAGTTTCCATGTCAGGCTTCTGTGATTTTCATCTATTACTGACAAATCTTGCTGTGTGAGTTTATTTGTTCTTCCTAAATTAAACAATAACCTTCTTGAAAATAAAAGTACATTTCTTGGGGACATATGTTTAATTCCAAGTAACTGGACATCAAGATGCATACTGACCGTTTAAAATGATCATTACACTAGAAGAAGAATGGGGACAAGAGAAGAGGAATGGAAGGGAGAGAAGAAGAGGGAAAGAAGGAGATTTAAAACTGTGTTTGTAATCAAATAATTTCAAGAGGAAAAACCCTGGGGCAACTCCTCTTTTAATACTGTTTCTATATTCACCACCCTAAATTTGGAACCCAGTGATCTATACTTCTCCACATGGACTAATATTAAAAAATTAATAAAGTGTAAGTTTTCTAATTATTTTCCAATTACTTGATTTAAGACTTAAGAGGCAGCCAGGCGCAGTGGCTCAAGCCTGTAATCCCAGCACTTTGGGAGGCCAAGGCGGGTGGATCACGAGGTCAGGAGATCGAGACCATACTGGCTAACACGATGAAACCCCGTCTCTACTAAAAATACAAAAAAATCAATAAATAAATTAGCCGGGCGTGGTGGCAGGCGCCTCTAGTCTCAGCTACTCGGGAGACTGAGGCAGGAGAATGGCGTGAACCTGGGAGGCGGAGCTTGCAGTGAGCCGAGATCTTGCCACTGCACTCCAGCCTGGGCGACAGAGTTAGACTCAGTCTCAAAAAAAAAAAAAAAAAAAAAAAACTTAAAAGGCATCGATATAAACTAGAAAAATCCCTGGCATAGAGGGAGTCAACCTACTTTTTTAACTAACTCTTGTGTCTTCATGCTGGACATTTGCATTCTTATCTCTAGAAAAAGACAGTATTGATTCAGGTGATTTCTAAATTTCTACATACCTCTAACACTCTCAAATTTTAGGAAGTATTAACTTCATATTATAGACATTAGCAGAAATAAAACATAAAAACTATTTGATTTATGTGTGTATTTGAAGTAAACCCTAACCAAATGAAATTCATAACTCCATTTTTGAATATATTATAATTATACAAATCTAATCCACTCACAGATATCAGGTAAGCTAACAAAATGTTACTGGTAGCAGACTCAGTATGCTCAAAATTTCAGTTAAATTACAGACACACATTGGCAATGTTCATCAGATGGAGGAAAAGACACCGAAGCATCATTCCTCCTCCCCCATCTCCTCTTCATTCTCCCTGAAGAGGACAGAAAAGTCTAATTCGGAACTAGCTTAAATGTCACAAAGTACTAGGACTCAGATATAAGGACAATTACCGGAATCACTGGACTGGAAGAGATTTAAGGAATCATCTCAAAGACAGACACAAATCACCCCTGGTAAACTGATTCCTTTACAAGTAACAAAGTTAAGGGACAGATGTTCCTGTTTTATACACACCAACACCATGGGAGAGATTCCCCAAAACGTAATTAACTTTAAGTATGTTAATGAAGAAAACATTGCTTGCTTTGTTATCCTTCCTATGTCCTTTCTTTCCCCTTCACTCACCAAAAGTTCTCAGGTTCTCGGACAGCTTGACTGGGGGTAGTGAGAGGCTGGGAAAAGCTTCTAGGGCCCAAGTCCCCCTCAGTTGAGATCTGGGAAAGAGATGGAGTTAACCAGGAAAGAAAAAGGGACATTCAAAGGGGCTGTTTAATATTTGAGGAATTATTCACATTCCAGAGCTATACCCTGTGTCTTATAGAGCATTATTTTTTTTCCCCTCTGTAGTGATGGATGCTCTAACAAGAAACTGCCATCTTCCTACATGGTGGTACCCTTGGGCCACAGTGATTGGTCCAGGTGGCAAGTGATCCAAGATGGGCTGGTCAGCATCCTCCTTCTTGGTTTTCTAAATTAGAAGAAAGAAAACAGAGCCTTCAGCTCTTTGGTGGTAAAGAAAGGAAAATGTCAGGCAATAAGCTGTTGGCAGCCACATGCAAGGCCACATGGAAAAAGCAGAACTGCAGAGAGAAAAATATGCAGTCAACAGGCAGACAAAAGCAGAGAAAAGGAGCAACTGGGGGAAAGAGTCCTTGCTCTATTCAAGGGCTGGTTCCAGTTACATGCCTGCCCTTCCCTGGTTTCCTCAATGTGTGTGAGCCAATAACTCTCTTCCTAGGTTTTTTCACATATGAGTCTCTGCTAAGAACCCTGAATTATAACATTAAAGACTGAGGGAACATTTGCAAAGGCAAGGAGCAGTGACCTAACTAATAAAATGTCTAAGAAGGGCCCCCAATCTCTGCCTCTCCCTGAAACAATGAAAAAAATAAGCCACATTACAATAATCCAGGCAGAGTATGGTTTTCTTTGTTTTCTCTGATGATTTACATTGTTAATTAGGGAGAACCTTTTTTTTTTTTGAGACAGACTCTCACTCTCTCCCAGGCTGGAGTGTAGTGGCCATGACAACGACCCACTGCAGCTTCGATCTCCCAGGCTCAAGCAATCCTCCCATCTCCCAGGCTCAAGCAATCCTCCCACCTCAGCCTCCCAAGTAGCTGGGACTACAGGCACAGGCCACCACACCTGGCTAATTTTTGTATTTTTTGTAGAGGTGGGGTTTCGCCATGCAGTCCAAGTTGGTTCTTAAATTCCCGGGCTCAAACGATCCTCCTGCCTCGGTCTCCCAGAGTACTAGAATGAGAGTCATGTGCCACCACACAGGGCCAGGAGGTGCTTTTTATTAGCAGGATAGAAAAGTCCACATTATAGCAGGAAAACTTTGATAAGTACAATGATGTATTTTGGTATTGATTATATGCTCACAGATATTTGATCTGACATTTATAATTTGGCTATTCAACATTTAAGCCAATTAAAGATCGGGAAGGCAGGGCTTAAATTTCACTGCACAGTAGGCAGAATTATGAAGTCCTCCACAGGTCATTTGGTAGGGCAGCCTCTCACAGACTGTCTCCTGAGAAGAGACAGACATGCTCACATAAGCACAGGAAACACTGCCTGATGAAGTCTTCCTCTTGCAGGTTCACAATGCATATTAACACATAAGAAAAGCATCAGTAAATCTATCTGCTTACTTTGTTTAACAGCTAAACAAATTTATTTATATAGGATAGATTTATTTTATTCCTCTCACACTTATTCATAAAAAACCAAAGCAAGTTGCCCTTGATACCAGCAAGGGAAGTAAACAGTGTAGATATGGACTAAAGATTTAATATCTTGTCGTGGAGACTCAATGGCAAATTAAATTATGTGCTCCATTACCATAAACATCATAGGCATATTTTGAAGAAGTCCAGGTAGATTTCTCTTCTGGCCAAGTACACTGCTGTTTGTATGCTAATTATAACTTATTGGTAGTGGTCAACTGGAAATTTTATCTCACCAGACTTTTTTTTTTTTTTTTTTTTTTTTTTTTTTTTGAGGCGGAGTCTCGCTCTGTCGCCCGGACTGGAGTGCAGTGGCCGGATCTCAGCTCACTGCAAGCTCCGCCTCCCGGGTTCACGCCATTCTCCTGCCTCAGCCTCCCGAGTAGCTGGGACTACAGGCGCCCGCCACTTCGCCCGGCTAGTTTTTTTTTGTATTTTTAGTAGAGATGGGGTTTCACCGTGTTAGCCAGGATGGTCTCGATCTCCTGACCTCGTGATCCGCCCGTCTCGGCCTCCCAAAGTGCTGGGATTACAGGCTTGAGCCACCGCGCCCGGCCCTCACCAGACTTTTTAAAGGCCAGGTGATCAGATGCAATGCATGAGCAGCACTGGCATTAGTTTTATTTCTGGAAATGAAGAAGAAAATGATACAACTCATTCAGGAAAGTGCAAGTAGCACTATTTGATAAGAAAGTAAGGTGCAGAGCTACACCAGGGAGTGAGGAGGAGGAGGGTCTCAATTTTTGGTATAAGAATGAAGACAAAGCATGAACACAAAAGATTAGGTAAGTGCCAGCTGGTTGTAGGAGGGAGTAATGGAGAACTGTGAATGATGATGGAGTTTCTGGCTGGGCCCTGGCAGTGTGGTGGACTGGAGACCAAATGAGCAACTTCTCATTCCTGTCAGAAAGAAATTCAGGATCCTCTCCTTCTTGTCACACCAGCTTCTTTTTCTAATGCCCTGCTCCTGCAATATGATTCTAGAGCACCAAGGGCATTTAAATCAGTACAAGGTGACAGAAACACGTGCACATAAGAAACCTGCTTGTTCCTAGAGAAGCACATCTACCCAACTGTGAAGAATTCGTTCAGAGCCATTCGAAAGCAAATGAACTGTCAATACACACTGGAGACAGCTAGGACAGGTAAAAATTGCAGTTAGTCTTGCTTAACCTAGGCAGAATAAACACAAAATTAAATCCACTAGAAGTCACTTAAGATGGCTCTAAGTGACTAGTTTGCTTCGATAATGTGGAGGATGAAAGATTAATTTTCCTCTCAAAAAGGTTTTGTCATATAATAGCCAGTAGTACCAATCATCAGAAATAATTACAAATGGCACATAGATTCAAACAGCCGTATAAATAAGGATTTAAAAAATTCATGAGCTGCCAGCTCTTACTAAACTGTACATAATTTGGCAATATTTTAATAATTTGACAGTACTATAATACAATCAGCGCTTCTAGAATAAATCATTTTCATGTTTCACTACTGAACACATAACCCAAACCTTTTCACTAATCCCACTCAAGCTATAGGAAATGCTGCATTCAATCATTTCCAGAATGTAATAGAATAACTCTAGAATTAACTCTAGGATAAGGATATTTTCTTTATTCTTTTTAAATGAGTCTTATGGATGTGTCTGATAATTGTATCTTTTCTTAAAATATATATATATTAATCATTTCATGCTGGTCTCAAAACTGCTTATATACTACCATGTTTTATCTCCTTTAGCATCATTTTGAATTCCTAGGATATGAATGAATGAAGTAAAAGCAGGTTCTTACATTAATGCCTTCTTCTAAATTAAGTACATGTGTATCTTTTGTTGGAGTTTCAGTTGCTTTTGACCTGCAATTATTGACAATTTATCAAAATAATAAATTCTTTATAAAATAATTCTACTTACTTTGCTAGTAATGCATATTTAGGAATAATCTATTCTTTACCAGTTCCCAATAAAATAAAACATATAATGACATTAAAGGGTAATTTGGATATTTTCCTGACTTCATATTTTGGCAATGTTTCATGCCTCATTTGCCCAAAAACTCATTAGATTAGTGCAATACCATGTTTTAATGCAATAGGTTCAGACTTATTTTTCTAAGTTGAGCCCTGCTTATTTTCTGTGCTTTCATGCTTGAGTTAATAAATTGCAAAGTTTCTCTATTTTGTTTGCTCTGTTTTCCTTTACATACCATTTGCTGGAGGTTCTCTATTTTGAAAGACAGGGAGGAGATGAAAAGTAAATTATCCCCGTGGGCTTGTGAAATAAAGTTTACCTCTCTACAATCTGCAATATCAATCATTTCTTATATATTACTGATCCTTCAATTTGTGACAAGTATATGCATCTAAAACCAACATATGAATGGGAACAAACCAGAAAACAGTGATTGGAAGAGTGCCAGGTGAAGACAGCAACGGAGATCGCATGATCTCAGGAAGTGTAATCGTTGTAGCAGTGAGGGTTTGGAGACTGGTAAGGCAGGTGACTTTATCATGTCCCAGCACGGCCTTGAAGAACTCCACAACCCTATGGAGGGCCTGGTTTTCCAAGTAGAGATGTTTTTTTGACCTTCCTCCTGGTCATCTAGCTTCATCCTGTTTATAATTAAGTTTCACTTCCATGTAGCTAAAACATATATTTTCTTAAAGAGAAATTATTCAACCCTGATAGATCAAAGAAAGCTTCATCTCAGTGAGGTCAGTCATCTGGCAAATGGTCTCACTCTCCTGCATTTTGGAGGCATTTGAGAGTCATTTTTGTTATGAAAGTTTACGTGAACACACAGATAAATTATGTCTCCTCCGACCTTCTTGCCATATTCTAATCATGACATGTAAGTCATTTATAATACTAAAACATGAGACGAACCTTGAGGACATTATGTTAAGTGAAATAAGCCAATCACAAAAGGACAATACTGTATCTTACTATTTAATGGGTATAGAGCTACAGTTTTACAGACTGAAATGAGCTGTGCTGATGGTGGCCCAACACTGTGAATGTATTTAATACCACTGAACTCTACAATCAATAATGATTAAGGTGGTAAATTTTATGTCCTATGTATTTTACCACAAGGCAAGTTTTTTAAGTCAATCACATACCTTCTTAAGTATCAGACCTACTATCTCCTCTTATCCTTGTTGACTTTCCAAACCCTATACCATCTCTCTGGGCCTTATCTGTCCCAGCTCTCACTAGAGGCTCTAATATTGCACTCTCAGTTCAAAGCTCTCACCTTATCCTGACCACAGTAGGAAGTATCACCTGAGCCTTCTGTTAGCCAGTAATCACATCCCACATCTTTTATTCCTTTTTACATTGCCTGGCTTTCCATGTAGTGTGCTTTAGCTCTTCAATAAGATAGCAAGTGCCTATGATATTGCCGTGATATTTTTATATCCAACAGTGCCCTACAAAGATTGTGTGTGCAATAAATTGTTGTTAATTTGTTTACTTCTCATTTTAGAGACACCATACAGACAAAAATAGAGAATGAAGTTTTGTTCTGTCACCACTCAATCTTAAACTCACGTCTGTTATCCACATTCATAGTCTTTCTCCAAATACATTTTTTCATGGTTATATCAAGAATCAAAATTTCAGTTTCACCATATCTCTGAAAACTGAACTTTGACTGTAACATGACCAGTCTCTAAAGAAAACTTAGAAAATTTCTCTCCTTTTAAATGTTTCAATGACACAGAGAATTCTCTTTTTTCTCTCCATAGGATTGTCCTCACTAAACTTATAGAAATCTCCAGTCATTTTTATGATAGCTTGGTCATTTGCAGTTATTTATGCTCCACCCCACCCACCCCCACCCCCGCCACCAACTGAAAAACCACTATAGTATGGTAAAACAGAATTTCACTCAAAAGTTTATTATTATCAATTTAAGATTGTCCTGTCCTGCCTGCTGTAGTTCAGCAGCACAGCACATCAGCAATTAAGATGGGCAGTGGTCAGTCTAGAGCTCAAGGACACAGTCTCTGTATTCAGATGACCTGGCTCAAATGGATGCTTATAATCTGTGGGATGTTGGGCAAGTTACTTAGTTTCTCTGTGCTTCATTTTCATCCATACAATTAAGCAAAACCTGTAGAGTTGTCATAAGAATTAAATGAGATGATGTCTACAAGCACTCAGCCCAATACCTATATCAAGTAGACAGTGAATTTTAAAAAAGTAAAATCAATGTTTTGAAGAAGAATGAAAATTGACCCAGAAGTTTAAAGGAGAGATTGACACAGAAACCAAAGGAAGAAAGTAGCCTCATATGAAAGAATTCTTTAGGATCAAGCATAAAGCCTTCAGTCAAGGTTCACCCAAAGAATTACTCCAACTATTTTAACACTTCTCAAACAATTTTAGCCCAAAAAGTACCTTGTACTAGTCAGCTCTTCACAGTTATTTTTTAAGTGCTTTTATATGCCTACTTACACATGGTACTTCGCTAGATGGAGTTTATTACAGTATTTATATTTTCTAGATAAGGAAATTACATGCAGTGAGGTTAGCTCAAACAGTCCCTGTCACTAGTAAATGACCCTGACAAACCACAGTAGTCTGAACACTTGTCTCAGGACTCTCTCCACCACACCAATCAGATTCACATAAACCCCTTTCTTTCCATCCGGATCACAGCTAATGAAAAAGAGAGAGAGAGAGAAAGAGAGAGAGAGAGTGAGAGACAGAACTGCCAATGAAAGGCAAAATATGATATTTACAATGCCTAAATAATATTTCAATATATCCCACATGGACACAAGATTTGGGTTAGAGAATAGGCTTTGCAGTTGGCAACTCAAATAGCTCGAAGATCCTGAGAGCTGTGCTGGCCAATAGAATAATGACTAGACACATGTGGCTACTGAGTACTGGAAAAGTGACTAGTGCCAAATGTCAAAATGATAATATTTTGGATATAGTGAGTCAAATAAAACACATTATAAAAATGTATTCCCTGTGTCTAATTTTTACCTGGCTACTAAAAGTCTTTTTGAATCCAGTAAGCATTATATTTCTATTAGGCTGATCTGTAAGGTCATGATTATCTGAAAACTAGGTTCCCTCTCCATACCTGTGTGCCAATGCTCTTCACTACACTCAAGTTAATATGACTGAGATATAACTCTCCAAGGCCAATTAATCAGCAGTGCATTTGTAAGAAGCAATTGTCTCTCATCATATATCACTTCAGCAAAACAGATTGGTATTTCTTTGTACCTCTACAGCTTAGTTATTGTAGCCCCAGGGAGTAGGTTTTCTTAATAAGTGAGGGACCCATGTGCGTCTGTTGCTAAAGTAATTTCTTTCCAGTTAACACAAGCAATATAAGACAATGAATGTTAATTTTTTTTTCTAACTATCATCATGAAAGAAAGTATCTGAGAAAACTGAGTATTTTACAGAAAGGTCAAGTACTGTTAACAAAGTTAATTTTACTTGGTATCTGCATGTCACAGTAGTCTTCCTTCTGACTCAAGAACAATTGCTAAGAACCCTTTGAAGTTCATGAGTAGATATAATAGAAATAGATTGTGACATTTTTACTTGCTAACTTAGCAATGAAATGTTCACAATGTCAACTGGGAAATTAATAATTATGCTACTTTTTGCCACTGAATATCTGTCAAAGAGAACAAAACCATGTCAAGCGAAGCAAAGTACAGAGATGGAAGCATTTGTGACACCATCTCTCGTCCCTGCATGAAACAGGAAATCAAAGACAAGTTCAATATGTGCCCCCCACACGAAGTTAATAGACACATAGAACTAGTAAAATAAGACAAATTAATTTAGTATTCAGCCTGCCTTGAACTACATGTCAAGAAATACATTCTGTCACATTAAAATTTAGATAAATTTAAGTCAAAAAAGGGAAAAAAATCTCAAGTCGGAAATCAAACTTCTGTAACATAGATTCATCCTTACCTGTATAATATCCATATTCACACTAATAAGAATAAGACAAGTCAAATTTCTTAGTAGATACATTAATAAAAGGACTTAAAACATCGATTGCTTCAGGTAATCTATTTGCACCTGAGTGTTGGGGTCACTTTTGGGTTTCTCTAGCAGGTGGATCAAGCCAATTGACAAATTACAGTGTATAACTATAAAGCATTTTATTCTCTGGGGTTTTGTGAAGCTATAGATCTGACTTGTGAGCTACCACAAATATCCTTTCAATGAAACATATTTTATCAACAGATTCTGAAAGCTCCTTACTTGTAAGAGTCATCCGTAAAACTCTTGCCTCTATCAGAGGTATTTTGGCTATCAAACAAAATTATTTCCTTATTAGGGTATTTGGATAAGCCTTTTTCTGAGGCTGGAGGAGAGAAGGGAAGGAGGTAGATGTTCAAATCTAAAGGGAGTGGGGTACCATTTCAGAGGGTGAGAGATAGGAAGCAGAGAGGGCTAAAAACTAGTAGCATACTTCAATATTTGCCTCAGGAAAAGAGGTGAGCAATAGTCTTGAAAAAATGGCTAGGGTCTCAGATTCACCCAGATGAATCATGTTAAAGTCAAATGTGCACTTTGCATTCATTATGAGCTTAAACTCCAATGGATCATCTCTTAAGTTTCTGATTCTAAATAATTTTTTAAAAATACTAAAGAGCTTGGTGTTGTAAAGGAAACTCACCTGAGTAACAATTTCAAGATGGCAAGAGTCTCAGAGTCCTGCTTTTTCCTCACCAGCTGAAAAGCCAATAAGTCTTAATTGTCTCTAAACAATCTCCAGCTGTGTAACCTTCTTTTCATGCAGGATCCTTATAAAAGAAAGGCTCATAAAATAGTTTCCTAAGCACTATATTTATGCTGGAATTTAAACTTCAATTACAAAGAGAAATTATATCTACCATTTGATGCAAATGCATTTGCACACATCATGACTATAAAAGTAAAACCTGCCTAATCCTCTCATAAACTTTGTAATTTTATAAAACTCATATTGTTTTATATGCATAAAATGTGAATGACAATCAGCATTCTAAGCAGAATCCTAAGTCAAAAACACAAGACTTCATGATATTCTCAATGTTTTCTCCTCCAATTTATTCTATATAACAAGCAGAGTGAAATATGTCTCCCATATTTTAAAAGTAAAAATGGGTTTATTATTCCATTATTTCTGAATCTTATTGATCTACTGTTCTACTGTTCAAAAGACATTCAGAACTATATTTTATACTTTTCCAACACACCAATATTTCCCTAAGTCCATCCTAATTTGCAACCTAAATCTGAAAATTTTTAAAACTAAAAAATCTTTTCACTACTTAACACTCTCAAGGCCGGGCACAGTGGCTCACACTGGTAATCCCAGCACTTTGGGTGGCCGAGATTGGTGGATCACGAGGTCAGGAGTTTGAGACCAGCCTGACCAACACGATGAAACCCCATCTCTACTAAAAATACAAAAATTAGCCAGGCGTGGTGGTGCACACCTGTAATCCCAGCTACTCAGGAGGCTGAGGCAGGAGAATCGTTTGAATCCGGGAATCAAAGGTTGCAGTGAACCGAGATTGCGCCACTGTACTTCAGCCCGGGCAATACAGTGAGACTCCGTCAAAAAAAAAAAAAAAAAAAAGAACTTCCCAAAGTGTTATGGATGTTATGAAAATCCAATAGCTCCTCGATTGTCCCTCTGATCTCAAATCAAAATGAAGATTTGGAGCAATTTGGTTGGAAACAATTTGCCACTACTCCTAGGTCCTACAAGTCAATAAACATTTTCTAAATAGCTAATGTAGAAAGATTACAATTCCAGGGAAGAAAGGAAGAATTTGCTTTATGAGGTGGAAGGAAAACGTTTCCTTCATAAGAATGAGATTGCCAAAAGAAATAATTTTACCTTACACAATTTTAAGTCACCATTATTAACTAATTAGTAAGAACAAATCCCTATGTCCCACAGCCATAATTGAAATCAATCCTTGTGTTAGAGACAAATTTTCTTTCCTCAGCACTCACTCCCCTTCCCTAGTACAGGAAGCTTTGGGAATCTCCAAAAGTTTATCTCCTTGGTCACATCCATTGGCCCTGTCTTTCTGAGTCATCGGGAACAGGGAATAGGCGAAGTTATAAGTTTATAGATGTTGGGAGTGAGGGGCCAGGAAGATTGAGAATGAAGGCCAAAGAACCTTATGCCAAACCCTCCTTTCTTCCTCCACACAATTTTCTAGAAATATTAGGTTGATAGTAAAGAGTTATTTATTCATGTTCATGTTTTAGGAAAGTTTTCTGAATAATGTACATGTGGCATATAATAAAACAAGAGATCAACAAGAAATCTAAAAATAGTATCTCTTTTACTGCCTCGTTCACTGTTCCTAAGGAGAATGCAAGCTAACACTCTTAGAACTCACAGTTATCTTTGCCTAAAAATTGGAGCGCATGAGGGAAAAGCTGCCATTCACTAACTACATAACAAAGAAAATTCTGCATATCATGCCAAGACATTATGCAGTAGGTGGTGTTAACATAGGAAGCCTTTATCATGAGAAAGTAGAAACCCTATTACCTCCTAATGACTGCAACCTGTAATATGAAGTTCTATTTTAGTAGAGCTTTGTATATCTTTAAAAAATAAGAAAAGATAATTTGTCTCCCTTTCTATGAACCGGGCCACACAATGAGTTGCCAATGCCTTTTCTTTTTTTATTCTATTCTCTCAAAAAAGAGAAGGCAATAATAGTCCTATAAGGTTGACACCACATGAACAGACTAAATTCACAAGAGCGGAATTTTTCATGAGGAAAAGCGCCTCGCAGCACTGCAGGCAGAGATTAATATCTGGGAGTAAGTAGACCACAGAGCATTTGATAAGTTTTGTTTCAAACATTGTCTGTAAAGTATAATTTCAACAAGCCAGAATAAAATCCATCTTTTTAATTTGTAGTCACACCATGTAAATCAAGCCTCTTACAGAAATGCATCAGTCTCTCAGGAATTATTAGGGAATTGATGATACACAGCTGTTTCCAACAGTGCTGCTGAAAGTCAGGTAAGAATGAGGCCTGTGCTCTCACTTTGGGCCAGGTGAGAAAGGTGAAGAAAACACTACCAGCAAACTTCAGGCCACAGTAGGCCACTGGTGCTGCAAGCTTTCCACATTCTAGCTCAGAAAAAAAAAAAAAAACAGCAAAGCCCTCTGAAAACATTAATTGATCACCCCAACCTGAGCAGCTATTCCAACTCTCTAATAGCCTTTCTGGAATACTGGGTGCCCTGTGGGGTGTGGCAAGACATTACCATGACATGACCTTATCTGGTTTTGCAGTAAAGGGTATACAGTAGTCTTGTGACTCTTACTTCATGGGCACCTCCAGAGTCAGACCCTAAAAGGAAGAGGGTTTACTGATCTGGACATTAGCAGAGCCACTGAAACAATCAACTGGGCACACTCTGTTAAAGTACTTCTCTGTAACAATACTTGATGAGTTTTACTTACAAGAGCTCTGTAAGAACAGGAACAGGATGGACTGAAAGGAGTTTCCCCCTTGCAATGGAATAAACCATGTACATTTACAATGCTTAACTCAACTATAAGTTCACAAAACAAAATGCAAGTAACACCCATAGTAACTATACTTTGGGCATACTGTTAGTTGCCAAACATTTTTGAGGAAGATAGTGCTAAAATCCTATTATTAAACAAGGTTAGGATGAGATTTCTGCCCCGATCATGAACAAAATCTTTTTTATCTCCCTTATTATGCTTTTTAAAATTTAAATTATCATCAAGTACTCAAAAAAATTGTCCTAAGCACTGGAGAATATAGTGATGTAAAAGATGCATGTAGATGTATCTACCTATTCTGGCTGACTCATATTAAAATGCAATAACAATATTTAAAAAGAAAGAAAAGAGAGAGAAATGAATGAATGAATGAATGAACTGGCCTAGGGGCTTGCATTTCATCAAGTCTGCCTCTCATTCTCTGCTGCCCTAACTCTCCTGGTTCTTTAACCCCTTTCTTTCACCCTGTGCCCTGGCTACCATTGCTCAGCTGACCCCTCTTGATAGGTTCCTGGGTTTGGATTCACTTTCTGTGTTTTGACTTCAGCACTTCCCACCCCAGGACCTGACTTGGTATCCTTCCACTTGCTTACCATCTGTAGTGTGACCAGGGGTAAAGGCATCCAGGACCTCACACCCCACTGAGTCCCTGTGGGACCAACTAGAAGAGGAGACCCTTTCCCCAATTCCCACCTGGAGAAAGGACCAAGCAGGAGGCTGTGGAGAGAGAAGTTCAGTGAGACTAGAAAGCCAGAGGATGTTGGTCTTGCCCTTCCTAGCCCCATCCAGCTAGAAGAATTAGATGTTTAGACAGCACACTCAGCCTGATATAGTCACTGGGTCTAGACTACAAGCCCAGAAGATTATTAGATACTTCGTCCTTCTAGCACATGGGATCTAAAATAATCTTCACCTTAGCCACAGTCTTCCCCCAACTCCTCCAGTGGCTACCCAGTTCTATACCCCAATTCCTGATTCCTCAGAAAGCTCCAAAGTGGGAGTGGAGACCTGCCATAATGCTAAACAATTGCCTGCAATGCTAACCATACACCTAATCCCAGACAGCCCTCACACCCAACATGGAACTTAGTTGCTATGCTGTCACCTGCTGAGTTGGGATCCAGCTTCAATCCAGAGTGACCTTCAGTCCCAAAACATGACCACTCCACTTATTTCAGCATCACTGAAGCCAAAATCTCCAGCTTTTGTGCCCCAGACAGGCAAGCAAACTCTTAGGTATCAACACTAAGCCTTGCCTTTTGAACACTGTGAATGACCTGCTACTTCTCTGCTGAACTAAACCTCCTGGAATTCAAAGTCAGTCCCCACATCCCTGGCTGCACCCATTGCTAACTTTCTGCCTTTCTTTGTGCTACACCTCATGATAAAATCAATATGGATTATAATTTAAAAATTAGGAGACAGCTGTCCAAGAGTAGAAAACAAGTTTCAGACTTCAGATGTACAGTATTTCTCAATGATGATAACAAGGTCTAGAGATGAATATCATTTAAGCAAAGTGAAGGAATTTGGAGGCTGATGCTCAAGTGGTTAGTTGATATGAGGATATGGCCTGGAGGTTTGTGGGCAAGGTAGGCAGAATTCAAAGATGGTCCTCATACCTCAAAGATGGTATTATTCCTATGATTAGGTTGCATTACATAGCATAATGCATTTACAGATGTATTTAAGCTTACTAATCGGTTGACCTACAAACAGGGAGATTATCTGAATGGGTCAAACTTAATGACATGAATCCTTTCAAAATTGAAAGTCTTGTCCAGCTGGTTGCAAAGAGGAAGTCAGATAGTAGAAGCACAGGGAGGTTTTTGGTGCATGAGAAACTCTCCAATGCTGGCTCAAAGAAGGAGGGAGGTACATGGGAAGGACCTGAGTATAATCTGTACAAGGTGAGGTCAACTCACTTTCAACGGCCAGCAAGAAGATGGGGACCTCAGCCCTACACGCAGAGAACTAAATTCTGCTAATGACAAAATGAGATTGGAAAGTCTTCCTCCCCAACCCCCATCAGCAATCCTCCAGGAAAAAGCCCAACCCAGCCACACTTTTATTCTGGCCTTCCCTGAGCAGGGAAGCTAATCAAGCCTACCTGGACAGTGACCTACAGATTTGTGAGCTAATAAGTGGGTGTTACTTTAAGCCACTCATTTTGTGTGATTTGTTATGCAGCAGTAGCATGCTAATACAGTGGTGCCAGTGACCAGGATGGAGAAAACTTGATATGGACAAATGACATGAATCTCATAGGGAAGAAGGAAGTGTCGCTTAGACATCAAGATATTTAGAAGCACCACAGATGAGTCTCATGTGACATCCATGACAAAAGCCTTTGCCCTCAAGGTTTTGTGTTGCATATCTACTACAGATCCTCACATATTTAGGACCGTCAATTAATTGAAAATTAATACTGGATTTTAATATACAGAATGCATCTTTCCCTTGCACAAATTTTTCATTGTTACCCATTAATTTTTAAGAACTAAAATTAGTTGTATTTAAAGGTTGAGTCTTGGTTATTTATATAACATAGATTTTATTTTAAACATGAACTATCATAGATAAGTAAGTGGATGGATAGGCACATAGATTCAGAAAAGTAATAATCTGATAAGATTTCAGCATTTTATCAGTATTTTCTTCTTATCAAATAGATTTCCATTTATTTCATGAACTATACATTGGTAAAGCAATTTTAATTTATCATTTGATGGTCTTATTGTTTCTATAAGAAATAGAAGTTAATTTAGAGAAAATAGTACTTCACATATGAATTGATTAATTAAATCAATTGTAAGTTTTTAAGGTAAAATTATGATTAGAACTTGTATGCAATGATCCATTTTGTAACTTGTAGTGGGAATGAAGAGGTCTTCTTTATAATTGCTGTAATATGAGGGAGCATCTGCTGCTATGAACAAATTTTTTCTATCAATTTATCATTTTAAATGAACCAAATAAAACTGTTATCTCAATGACTTGCAATTTATAGGACTTTTACATCTCCACAATTAGGCAATGTCAAGATGCCCTTAGAAAGAGTCTGGCACTTCTGAGTAGTAAACAGTCACTTCTGGATTTATTTGCAATTCACTTATTCAGGTAATTTTGCACTAAATTCCCTGCCTTGGAATTCACTACCCACTTAGAATTTTGCTATTTCCTGGCTGTAAGGTATGGCCCTTCCCAAAAATGTGTATTTTAATTTTATCTTATTCATCATAGATGAAAGGGCTCCTCATTGAGCCTCCCTAACTTGAATACTTTAAAATGCTATTGATTATCAATGCAAATACGACTAATCTACAAGCAGAAATGGAAATGTGGACATCTTAAGAATTAAGAGAGTTTTAGAGCTACAACAAGAACATGGATAAGGTAATACAGATGCAATCCATGGAAAAGAAAAATTACCTGAAGCAAACATAATGGAATGTTACCATATGTACAGTAAAGGAAATAAAAGAAACAAAAGACAGAAAAAGATTGAAAGGGATTTTATGAAATTATCTTTGATTTCAGATGAAATGATTGTAATACAGCAAATCCTAAGAAATCTACAAAGCTACTACTGAAACCACTAAGTGAATTTAGCAATATCATAAAATACATGGTCAATATGAAAAATTCAGTTGTATTTCTGTACATTGGCACCAAACAATTAGATGTAAAATTTAAACAATAATTCCATTTATTATAGCATCAAAAACATAACATCTACACTGACGAAAAAATTGAGAAAATATTTCAAAGATCTAAATAAAGAGATATACTATGATAGTAGGTTGGAAGAATCAATATTATTAAAGTGTCAAGTTTTTCAAAATTAATTTGTTGATTCAATTTTAATTTTAATCCCAAGAAGCTGTCTTATATTATAGAATGTTATAACCCAGTTCTAAAATTTACTTAGAAATACAATATTCCTTGATAACCAAATCAGTCTTAAAAAAACAAGGTGTAGGACTTAGACCACCTAACCTCGAGACTTAATGAAAAGCTACAGTAATCAAGATAGGATTGTATTGGCGTAAGGACAGACAAATAGGTCAATATAGTAGAATAGAGAATTCGGAAATAGACCACCGTAAACCAGTATATTGATTTTTCAATGAAGACACCAAAGAAAATCTTTGAACAGGAAAAGAAAATCTTCTCAGTGAACGGTTCTGTGATCACTAGATATCCAGAGGAGAGGAGAAAATGAGAACCCTGAAACCACAGACAAAATTAATTCAAGCTGAAAACAAACTAAAACTTTAAAGTTTCTTTTTTGAAAAAAAAAAAATTGGAGAACATCTTTACAAATTGGTGTAGATAAAAATGAAAATGTCAAGTCCCTGGCTGGGGAAAAATATTTGTAATATGTATGTTTAACAAAGGACTTGTATCCAGATTATAAAAAAACTCTTACAATTTAGTAATAAAAAGACAATGAAATGAAAAATAGCAATAACTATAAAAAGTATAAAAAACACTTGAACAGTCACTTAGAGAAGATATACGAATGTCCAATAAGTACATGAAAAGGCATTCAACATCTTTAGTCATCAGAAAAATGCAAATTAAAACTGCTAGAATGGCTAAAATTGAAGAGACTGACAATACCAAATGTTGAGGAGGATGTGAATCAACTAGAACTCCCACATATTACTGGTGAAACTGTAAAATGCTATAGCCACTTTAAAAAATAGTTTGGCATTTTCCTATAAAGTTAAACATACACCTACCCTCTGACCCAGCAATCCCACTCCTAAGTATATATACCACCATCACCATCCCACCCAAAAAACCCCACAAAAACATAGTTCCACAAAATGACTTATTTGTACAAGAATCTTCACAGTAGCCCTAACTGGAAACAAACTAAATGTCACACATTAACAAGGAAAATGGACAAATGAAATGAAATACTAATTAGCAATGGAAAATAAGGAAATTATAAGATGCACCAACATGAATGGATCTCAAAAATATTATGCTAAGTGAAAGAACATGGACACAGAGGAATGTCCATTGGATGATTTCAGTTATATGAAGTCCTAAAACAGAAAAATATAATCTGTTATGACAGAAAAGTCAAGAAGTGGTTGCCCCTTGAGGGGCAGGGAATAGAATGAAAAGTGGAATGAAGAAACTTTTTGGACTGAGACTGTCATATATTTTGGTTTGGGTGGTTGTTAAACAGGTTCATACAATTGTCAAAATCCCTCACACCACACACTTAATATTTATATATCCTATTATATGTAAATTATAATTCAACTCAACTTCTCCTAACAAAAGATGGAAGAAAATACGACAGAAAGTTACCGTTTGTTAATGCTGATTGGTGGATATATGGTAAAGAATAATTCTCTATACTTTTTGTATTTACCACAAAAAAAATTAAAATATTTGAAAGTTAAAATTTAAAAATATATGTCTAAGTCAAATGAATATTTTGTGCTTCCTGGAAATTTGAAAAATGATACAGAGTCAGATAGTAAATAAAGTTTTGCAATTCATAAAAATCAATATGCCAGCAAGAATTTTGATTCTCAGGTTTCTGAGATACGAGTGTGGCTAGGATACAAGAGATCAGCTCTGAGACAGGAGACATTGACAAAGCTCTGAGGAGCTTACTTTGGGATGTGACTACAGCGAACTAGAGTACTTGGGCATTTGTCTTGGGCCATCACAATTTAGAATTTAGAAGCAAGTAATAATTTTATATATATATATATATTTATTTATTTAAATTTGTTCCTTTTAAAATACGTGGCATTTACTTGTTTACAGTATATGTCCCCTTTCAGCGACACGGAAACAAGTGAGTTCAGCACTTAGCTGCAAAAATCACTAGTAAAAATAGGCGGTGACCAGATGGTACCCTCTGATAATAGCACTATCTGAAAGCGACGTCATAAATTACATAGGTGACAAATTTGCTTTTCATTCTGCTTGTCCTGGGTTCCAAGACTGCTTTGCTCTGAACTCTAAGGTCATAACGTAATGTTTTTTCCTCTAAACTAAGTGTATCAGTAATTGGATTCCAATTAGTGGTACAGGAGCTCCTAAACACCAGCATTATGCTGGGATGAGGTCTTGACCTCCATTCAATCAAAATCAAAGTGTTCACTTTAGCTGAATGCTGACTTGACTTCTACTCCTCTGGATGTCTCAAATACCATTCCTGGTTCAAGTCACACCAGTAAAGAACTCGGGACTTGAAAAATATGGCTTTGGCCCCTTAGAAAATCACCTTTCATGAACTGTACTTGATAGTATTAGACCATTTTTAGGAATTCCAATAAGGATATTGCCCATAAAAATCTTAAGGTCCCATATATGAAGAAGTACCAGAGACCTCTCTGTAAGGCCCCAGCGTTGGGGAAATTGTGCTACCTCTGAACAGTACTGTGTTGACACAAGAATCCTTCAGTAGACTGGATCTCCTCTTTGCTTTGACTACTAAAAATCTCAGAAGTAAATTTGCAACCCAGTTCTGGCAATTTTCCATAAACTTACTGTATGAATTATTTTTTAATGATATATTACTGTGCTCATTTCTGTTAGCTTCCTAAAATTCTCCTGGAGGAAATAAAATTATAAATAATGTAATTCACAAATTAATCAGTCATATGATTTATTTCTTTATATCTATATCTGCTTGCATAAAGGATTTAAGATGGCTCCATCAGGTATATCTAAAAATAATTGAAACTTAAATTATATTTACTGTAGTTTCATTCTTGTTTCATAGAGATATTACATATGTACAAAACAGTTGGGTGAATACTTAATGAGATACTTAAAAGAATGAACTGCAGTAAAATAATACATTATTTAATGCCTTGGGATATTTTAAGATGGTAATTGGTTTTTATCTTAGGATCATTCAGAACACGAATAAGAGGTATCTTTTCTATGGAAGGACAGACAGCATTTGGAACTAGACAAGCTACTTTCCAATATCTTAACAGAGTGAAGACCCCTATATCTCAGTCATCAGTCTGAGGGATATGGGAGGAACCCTCATATTTATAAGTACAAATTAACCCCACCTCAGAAAAATAGACACTTGAAATAGAAGTTACAGTTTTAGAAAACTAAAGTTCTATTTCCTGCAGACCTCATTCTGTATACTGGGGTTCATATTAAGACTCATAACATGAAACAGGATGATATGATTTTTCTATATACATGTATATGGAGTTCCAGTGGCACAGCAGGCTAGCAGGTGATGCCTATATACATGCATATTTCCAGCTACACGAATGCATACATGTACAGCGTTTCTCAGAGCAAACATTGGTAGGAAAAATGCTAACCAGCTACTATTAAAAAACTACATTTTACAAAGAAAATCTTCCTGTACATTTTTCTGGGGGGTTAAAATTGTCATTAGTTTGTTGTTGTTTTTATCAAAAAGATAAGGTGGCCTATTTTGATAATACAGTTATTTAAAAATAAGCTCTAGGAATATCAGTTGGAGCATTTAAGTAGTTCATATAGTGTACTTCCAAAAAGTCTTTTTCCATAACTTCAAAACATTTTCAAGAGTTTTTTCTGATCAATCTTGGCCACATATAATGAGTGAGGAACAGACATGTTTGTTTTCAGGTGAAAAATTTATAGCCTAAAATGGTTAAATGACAAATGACTTATTGAAGTTGGCCCAGTGGGTCCCTGGCAATGGAATGATTAAAATAGTCTACATACTGTTTGACCTTCAACATTAACATGCATTGATTAATATATCACAGTCTTACCATAATGAGCTATTTCTTGTTTGCCCTTTTTACATTGTTTCCTACCCTTCTATAAATATGACTGACTTTTGAATCCCATCTACAGAGGAAATAAATTCTTTATTATGGTGATTCTATCTAAAGCTGAAATCATGACTGCTAAACTATTCAAAACAATTAGCAGGGACAACTGTCATGAATGTGGGTCTCAAGACCCACAAACAGCCATCAAAATTAAAACTACAACCTACAATCTTCCATGTATCCTTCACCTGGTCAAGTTCACGGCTTCATCCCTGTGATTCCTGAGGCTTGATTTGGATGTCTGCCACAGGAGTTTACCCATCTTGACATATAATTTGCTGCCTATATGGGTATCTCCCTCCTTGGACTGTAAGCTCCTTGAGGTTAGTAACAGTGTCACGTCATCTTTGTATTATGTCATCCCTCACAGTACTCAGCGTAGCTTTATGTACAACTGGTCCTGAAAGCTTCCTCAGCTCATTGCAGCCTGCAGGTATCTTGTTCTCCTCTGAACTGCTGTGGTACTTAAGCGTGCACTGAATTAAAATAATTTGTAGTATAACCCAAAGGGAGATTCTGTTTACTCAAAGTCTCATTTACAGTGATTCATTTAGGTGGGCAACAAGCAGTCCAGCCAAGAATTGGCACTATACAGGAGCCGTGGAAAGCATCATGCTTCCTATTCATGTTTTCCCCTCTCCTGCCTGTCACGCGTTTTCAGTAACGGCAGAGCCAAGGCTCTGACGGAGGCCCTTGCCATTAGCCTATGGCCATCTGTCATGCCAGGCTGTGAATGGCAGCAGGTCAAGGGAAACAGGCAGGCAGCCAAAACCAGGAAACTGGGATACAGATAAAACATGAGGGTCACAAGAGCAACGGGGTTAGTCAGAAGTCATTAACCAAACAAAAAAAAAAAAGTCAAAAGGACACTGACAGCAGAGGACAGAGAATGATAAAAGGCCCAACAATGAACAACCGGAAAATCAGCAAGAGTTGAAGGTTAGTCCAAAGTAGAGGATTAGTACACTCAGCTGAGGTTACACACACAGCTGCAGAGACATGCTGACAGGATTGAAAGAAAGCACTTGTCATGCAACTTTAAATAACAGTCCCATGACCGAACCTACTATCAAAAGTGCACTTTGAACTAACTTTTCTAAAATAAATCTTGTAACATCTTATGAAAAGCACAATTATATTGCATTGTGTTCATATCTAAGGAAAGCCTTCATTTATGAAATTTACACATTTTAAATAGTCCACAGTTTTTTGCTATCCCGTTTTGTGTTTTCTCCTGTTTAATAACATGTCAGGAATTTTACAAAATATAAGATACTTAAGGAATACTTGACAGGACTCATTGTATACACTGCTTTTATCATGCTGACAAACTGACATACAAACCAACAAGACCTGAACCATCTTCTAGCTCACTAAAACCACACCCAATCTCCTCACTCTGATTTTTAAGGCCCTCTGTAACTTGGCTCCAACCTCTTTTGCCAGCCTTAACTCCTACCATGCATAAGAGTAAGACACTCCCTCTCAACTTCTCCTCTCCGTGGCAGAAGTAAGGAAGAACCTCAGGAGTTTCATGAGCTCTGGTAAGTCTGAGTCTTCTCTAGGCTCTACCTCGCCATTGGCAGGAATAAAGAGGGGGTCTTGATCTCTGCATGCTCCTGGCAAGACCCTCACCCTATCTTCTCCTCGACAGCCTTATCCCCATCATCTGCCTTGAAACCTTTGAGGCCAATCTGACCCTGCTCTGTATCCTTGCATACATGTGTCAGAAAAGCCAGTTCAGACCCCGAGGTCTAGATATCCCCAGAATTACGATGCCCTCTGCATCATACTGCCTCTCCCTTTTCGTTATTTCCCCAATTGTATTTGACATTAGATATATTTTCCTTATTTATGTGGCTATCTTCCTCTACTAAAGTGACAGGAATTTTTACCTGTCTGGTTTCCTACAGTATCCCTATTTCCCATAACAGTTGCCTAAGACATAATAAACCACAAAAAATATTAAGCTAATGAGTGGGTGGAAAAAAAAAAAAACATTATTTGAACAGTCTGCTCTACTTCCCGGATACAAGCAAATAATTTACTGCTCCGTGACTTTGTTCAAATAGTTCCTGATGCTGCAGCTGGGGCCCTCCCTTGCTCCTGTTTGTCTCTGCAAATCCTATCTGTCAAGATCCATCTATAATCCCTCCTCTTCTGGAAAGCTTTCTCAGCTCGTTCCAGCCCGCAGGTATCTTGTCCTCCTCTGAACTGCTGTGGTACTTACTGTCATTTAACCATTAATCATAACCTAGCCTGTGCCAGCTTTGCAGAGTTATGTAGAACCACTGTTTCTATCTTCTGTGGTTATTTAACTTACCACTTTTCATTTGTCTTCCAAACTAGATTGTAAAGTAATAAGAACAAGAATCTTAATTTTATTCCCCCTCAGTTGCCCCGAAAAGCCTCCCACAGAATAGAGGTTCAGTGGATCGAATAAACGATTTATCGTATTATTGTTGAATAAACGATTGAAACAATTTAGAACTGAGTCTTGAAGGGGGAATAAGTACAAGTTTCATTTATCTATTCTAAAGGATGAGATTGGAGCTTCATTTTGTTTTGGTTAGACTCTTAGTAAAAATGGAATAATAGATGTGCAAGTATTTTGAAGAGTGTGTCATAAGTCAGGAACAATCTAATCAGTGTAAAAGTGGCACGGAGCAGATTTATTCTTTCTCCAAGAAAATGCCTATTTTTTTCAAGTGTCCACTTTTCTCTGCACAGCTCTGTGCTTTAGGGGAATTTATACATGCCTCATCCCAAGAAAATGGGTTCTTTTTTCCATAAGTTATTGGGGTACAGGTGGTATTTGGTTACATGAGTAGTACTTTAGTGGTGATTTGTGAGATTTTGATGCACTCATCGCCTCAGAAGTATACACTGCACTGAATTTGTAGTCTTTTATCTCTCACTCCCTTCCATTCTTCTCCCCAAGTCCCCAAAGTCCATTGTATCATTCTTATGCCTTTGCATCCTCATAGGCTAGCTCCCACATATCAGTGAGAACACACAATGTTTGGTTTTCAATTCCTGAGTTACATCACTTAGAATAATAATCTCCAGTCTCAGCCAGGTCACTGCAAATGCTGTCAATGCATTCCTTCTTATGGCTGTGTAGTATTCTATCATATATATTATATATAATATATAAATATATATTTAATATGTATTACAGTTTCTTTATCCACTTGTTGGTTGATGGGCATTTGGGATGGTTCCATGATTTTGCAATTGTGAACTGTGCTGCTATTAACATGTGTATGCAAGTAGTATCTTATTCAAATTATGACTTATTTTCCTCTGGGTAGACACTCAGTAGTGGGATTTCTGGATGAAATGGTAGTTCTAGTTTTAGTTCTTTAAGGAATCTCCCCTCTGTTTTCCATAGTGGCTGTACTAGTTTACATCCCACTAGTAGTGTAGAAGTGTTCCTTCTTCACTGCATCCACACCAGCATCTACTGTTTTTTGAATTTTTGAGTATAGCCATTCCTGCAGGAGTAAGGTGGTATTGTATTGCGGTTTTGTTTTGCATTTCCCTGATCATTAGTGATGCTGAGCATTTTTTCATGTTTGTGTGGCCATTTGTACATCTTCTTTTGAGAACTGGCCATTTGTACATCTTCTTTTGAGAATTGTCTATTCATGTCCTTAGCCCACTTATTGATGGGATTGTTTGATTTTTTTCTTAGTGATTTGTTTGAGTTCATTATAGATTCCGATATAGTCCTTTGTCAGATGTATAGATTGTGAAGATTTTGTCCCACTCCACGGGTTATCTGTTTACTCTGCTGACTGTTCCTTTTGCCATGCAAAAGTTCTTTAGTTTAATTAGGTCCCAGCTATCTATCTTTGTTTTTATTGCATTTGCTTTTGGGTTCTTGCTCATGAAATCTTTGCATAAGTCAATGTCTAGAAGGGTTTTTCCAATGTTATCTTCTAGAATTTTTACAGTTTCAGGTCCTAAGTTTAAGTCTTTAATCCATCTTGAGTTGATTTTTGTATAAGGTAAGAGATGAGGATCCAGTTTTATTCTCCTATATGTGGCTAGCCAATTATCCCAGCACCATTTGTTGAAAATGGTGACTTTCCCCCACTTTATGTTTTTGTTTGCTTTGTTGAAGATCAGTTGGCTGTAAGTATTTGGGTTTATTTCTGGGTTCTCTATTCTGTTCCGTTGGTCTACATGACTATTTTTATACCAATACCACACTGTTTTGGTGACTATGGCCTTATAGTATAGTTTGAAATCAGGTAGTGTGATGCCTCCAGATTTGATCTTTTTGCTTAGTCTTGCTTTGACTATGCAGGCTCTTTTTTGGTTCCATATGAATTTTAGAATTGCTTTTTCTAATTCTGTGAAGAATGGTGGTGGTATTTTTATGGGGATTGCATTCAATTTGTAGATTGCTTTTGGCAGTATGGTCGGTCATTTTCACAATATTGATCCTACCCATCCGTGAGCATGGGATGTGTTTCCATTTGTTTGTGTCATCTATGATTTCTTTCAGCAGTGTTTTGTAGTTTTCCTTGTAGAGGTCGTTCGACTACTTTATTAGGTATATTCTGAAGTTTTTTTGTTTGTTTGTTTGTTTGTTGCAGCTGTTGTAAAAGGGATTGAGTTCTTTATTTGATTCTCTGCTTCGTCGCTGTTAGTGTGTAGAAGAGCTACTGATTTGTGTGTACTAATCTTGTATTCGGAGACTTTGCTGAATTCTTTTATCAGTTCTAGGATCTTTCTAGAGGAGTCCTTAGGGTTTTCAAGGTAAGCTATCATATCATCAGCAAACAGAGACAGTTTGACTTCCTCTTTACCAGTCTGGATACCCTTTATTCCTTTCTCATCTCTGATTGCTCTGGCTAGGACATCCAGTACTATGTTGAAGAGAAATGGTGAGAGTGGGCATCCTTGTCTTGTTCCTGTTCTCAGAGGGAATACTTTCAATTTTTCCCCATTCAGTATTATGTTTGCTATGGGTTTGTTACAAATGGCTTTTATTACATTAAGGTATGTCCCTCGTATGCTGATTTTGCTGAGAGTTTTCATCATAAAGGAATGCTGGATTTTGTCCAGTGCTTTTTTCTGCAGCTATTGAGATGATCATGTGATTTTTGTTTTTAATTCTGTTTATGTGGTGTATCCCATTTATTGACTTGCGTATGTTAAACCATCCCTGCTTCCCTGGTATGAAACCCACTTGATTATGGTGGCTTATCTTTTTGATATGTTGTTTGAATCAGTTATCCAGTATTTTGTTAAGAATGTTAGCATCTATGTTCATCAAGGATATCTGTCTGTAGTTTTCTTTTTTGGTTATGTCCTTTCCTGATTTTGGTGTTAGGGTGATGCTGGCTTCAAAGAATGAATTAGGGAGAGTTCCTTCTTTCTCTATCTTGTGGAATAGTGTCAAAAGGATTGGTACCAAATCTTCTTTGAATGTCTGGTAGAATTTTGCCGTAAATCCATCTGGTCCTGGACTTTTTTTGTTGTTGGTAATTTTTAATTACCATTTCAATCTCACTGCTTGTTACTGGTCTGTTTAGGGTATCTAATTCTTCTTGATTTAAGCTAGGAGGGTTGTATTTTTCCAGGAATTTATCCATCTCTTCTAGGTTGTCCAGTTTATGTGCATAAAGTTGTTCATAGTTGCCTTGAATGACCTTTTGTATTTCAGTGGTATCAGTTGTAATATCTCCTGTTTCGTTTCTTAGTGAAGTTATTTGAATTTTCTCTCTTCTTTTCATGGTTAATCTTGCTAATGGTCTATCAATTTTATTTATCTTTTCAATAAACCAGCTTTTTGTTTCATTTATTTTTTGTAGTTTTTTGTTTCAATTTCATTTAGTTCTGCTCTAATCTTTGTTATTTCCTTTCTTCTGCTGGGTTTGGGTTTGGTTATTTCTTGTTTCTCTAGTTCCTTGAAGTGTGACCTTAGATTGTCTGTTTGTGCTTTTTCAGACTTTTTGATATAGGCATTGAGGGTAATGAACTTTCCTCTTAGCACCGCCTTTGCTGTATCCCAGAGGTTTTGATAGGCTGTGTCATTACTGTCATTCAGTTCGAATATTTTTTAAATTTCTATCTTGATTTCATTTTTGACCCACAGTTTAATGCTCTATTTTTGTGGTGTTTGGCCTTCTGTCAGGAGGTGTGTTTTCCAGAAAGCATCAGCTGTAGTAGTGTGGAGAGGGACTGGCAGTGGGCAGGGCCCTAGAACTCCCAAGATTATATGCCCTTTGTCTTCCACTACCAGGATGGATAGGGAAGGACCATCAGGTGGGGGTGGGGTTAGCCATGCTTCTTTGGATTTTGTGAATAAAATAATACATTTCTTTATTTTTATTCTATTTGAGGTGGCTTTTCTGTTACTTGTTGCCACAAGCATTCTACATGATACAATGATGCTCAAAATGAACTAGAACAAAGATCTACAAGGGAATGCTCATAGCAGCCTTAGTGACACCTCAAAACTGGAAACAACTCAAGTGTCCAGCAACCGGTATATGGATAAGGAAACTACAGCACATCCATACAATGGAATATTAATCAGTAATAAAAATGAATAAACTCCCGATACATCCAACAACATAGATAAATCTCAAAAGCATTAGGCTAAGTGAAAGAAGCCAGTCACTGAGGGCTACTTAGTATATAATTCCATTTGTCTAATAGTCCAGAAAAGAGAAAATTTATAGTGTGATGGTTAATTTTATGTGTCTGTTTAGCTAAGCCATAGTACCCAGTTTTTTTGTTGTAATTTCTTTTTTTTAGAGAGAAAGATCTTGCTGTTGCCCAGGTTGGTCTCAAACTCCTGGGCTCAAGTGATCCTCCCAGTTTAGCCTCCCAAAATGCTGAGATGACAGATATGAGACACCACGCCTGTCCCAGTACCCAGTTTTTCATCAAATATCTGTATAGATGTGCTTTGAAGGTGTTTTTTGTTGTGGTGGTGATAAAAGGCATGTAACATAAAATTTGTTATCTTAAATATTTTTCACAGTACAGTTGAGTAGTTTGAAGATAATTCACATTGTTGTACAACCTATCTCCAGAAATCTTTTCTTCCTACAAAACGGCAACTCTATACCCATTAAACAATAACTCTCCACTCCCCCTCCCCCAAACCCTGGAAATCATCCTTCTACCTTCTGTTTCTGTGAATTTGACTACTCTAGTTACCGCATATAAGTAAAAATCATACACTATTGCCTTTTTGTGGCTGGCATATTTCACTTAGCATGATGTCTCAAGGTTCACCTGTGTTATAGTACATGTCAGAATTTCCATTTGTTAAGGCTGAATAATAGCATATGCTGCATGTTGTTTATCCATTCATGTCTTGATGAGCACTTGAGTTGCTTCCATCTTTTGGCTATTGTGAATAACGCTGCTATGAACATGGGTGTATAAATATGTCTTTAAGACCCTGCTTTCAATTCCTTTAGGTATATACCCAGAAGTGGAGTTGTTAAATCAAAAGGATGGGAAGGTGTTTTTCAGATGTGATTAAAATTTAAATAAGTAAATTTGAGTAAAGCAGATGGCCCCCCTACAATATAAGTGGGCCTCATAAAGGCCTTCAGAAAAAAAATTAAGATTCCCATAAAAAATAAGAAATTCTGCCTTGAGACTGCCTTCTGACTTGAGCTACAGCATCGACTCTTCCTTGAGCCTCCGACCTGCTGGCCTGCCCTGCAGATTTCAGATTTGCCAGCCTTTACAACCACAGGAGCCAATTCCTTAAAAATCTCTCTCTCTCTCTGTCTCTCTCTCTCAGATCTGTTTTTCCAACTCTGATAAATATGTACAGGGACAGAAACAGATCAGTAGTTGCCAGGGGTCAAGCAGGATTGGGGAAAACAGATTGACTGTAAAGGGATACAAGAGAACTTTTTGGTGTGATGGGGATAATCTGTATCTTCACTGTCTATTACAGTACACACTGGACACCTGTGGTTATTAAGCACTTGAAATGTGACCAGGTGTGAATTGAGATGTGCTGAAAGTATAAAAGACACATCAGACTTCAAAGATTTGAAAAACATGTAAAATGTCAGTAACTTTTAAATCGATTACATAGTGGTATATTTTTATATATTTGGTTAAATAAAACATATTATTAAAATAAATTTCAGTTGTTTCTTTTTACTTTGTTAATGTGGCTACTAGAAATGTAAAGTTACATATGTGGTTTATTTCTACTGGACAATGTGGTTTATATGTATTGGACAATGCTGTTCTATATCTTGATTGTGATACTGAATGCATAACTCCTCAAATTATACACTAAAAAGAGCAAATTTTATTATATGTAAATTATACCTTAATAAACTTAATTTTAAAATATGGGCTAAGAAATTAGAAATGTTATGATACAAAATACAATTTAATGATACAAAAAGAATTATTATAATATTCATATGATGCTCATCCTCACTGTTGTGTCTTTGCTTACTCATGTTGTTCCCAGTGTCTGTGAAGTAAACTTATTCATCTCTTAAGAACTGATTAAGTCAGTGTCATGCGTCATCCCCATTCCAGCTCTTCCCTGCTACTCTGATGTGTTTTCTCTAAAGTCTTGCTGCACTGAGAGTCAGTCTGGTGCCTCCTTCATGACATGGAATTTCAGCATGTTGTGTCGGATGGCAGCCAAGAGAGTAGATAGGACTCAGGGGCAGGGATTGCATTCAAAGGGTGATGAGTCCAGAAGCTTAGATCCAGCTGAACTGGTTTTATCGGTGAAGGCTGACAGCCAACTGCTACGGCTCAACATCAAAATGTTTTCTTTGTTTTTTATGTATGGTAGGTATGCTTCCTAGCTGGAGGAAGTTACCTAAAGCCAGGAACGATGTCTCATTCTTCTTGGGCAGTTTTCCACAAGAATAACTAACCTAAGCTGCACATGAAAGTCCACAATCCCTGGGATAGCCACTGCCACGTGACCTGGAGGGGTAAGACTATTATGATCTAATACCAACAACACCTCCTCCCTTAACTGAAACCTGGCTCTCCCAGTACTCCATATCCCCTTATGACCCTTTCAAGGGGTACCCATTTGTTCTCTCACATCTCATGGACCTCAGGATCTATAGATGTGGTGAGTGTCTGTTTTGTTTCCCATTGCTGCTTTTAGAACCAAACTCCCTCACTCACTTCAAAGAAAGAAAAAAAAAAGCCACGTTCTTTTAAAGAGCATGAGTCTTTGCTGTTTCACTCTCTCTCTCTGCTCCTTGTCATGTCTAAGAAGCACATCACACATACCCTGATTCGTCAATATCTTTGACATTGGGCTCACAGCTTCCTCTTGACTGCAAGTCCTGCTATCAGTGTCCCAAAAGGACAACTCATCCAGCCCAAACTTCAACTTCTAGTGGTTACATTCAGCAGCTAAACTCGGAGAGTAGGATAAAATGATTCATCTCCTACACTTTCTCTTCCTTAATTCCATCCTCTTTTTCTTCACCAGCCTATAGTGTTCTAGAAATCCACTGGAAGAGGAAGGCTTTTGAAAGAATATGAAGAATGTTAAAAGCGATGGGGCTTTCTAGATGCCTTCAAGAGGATTATATGTTTTCTCTTGTAATTTAAAGATTGATTATCCAGTCAATACATTTTAGTGTGAGAATGTTGAACAACTATAGGCAAAGATAAAAATTTAAATGACACATAATTTCAACAGCTAGGGGAAATTTCCATTAGTATTTTCATGTATATCTCTTTCCAGACTTCTCCTTCTTAGTATCTAAATTCTTGTTCTTTTTAATAAAATGGCAACTTAGTGAATATGCAATTTTGTAACCTACTTTTTACATTTGCTGTAACATGAATATCTTTCCAAATTAGTAAATACATTTTACATCATCGCTTTAATTTTATACTATAATTTATTTAACTAATTCACAATTGTTGGCTATGTAGCACATTTACAGTGTTTTGGTATTATAAACAGAATAAAATAAGTATCTTTATAGCTAGGTCTTTATGTATATTCTTAATTTCCTTAGGATAAATTTCTATAAGTAGACTTTCTGGATTAAGGAATTTCTAATGTTAAGTTCCTATTAATATCTAAGCATGTTTTGATAGAAACCTCTATGATCTGTGAATAACTACCTCCTTTTACACGTTCTTAGACTATTTGACAGGATTTCCTTTCTGAGAGATAGAAGAAGTAACTAAGCTTCCATCAGGATTAGAATGAAGTTTTTTGTTTATTTATTTATTCTTAAAGCTGCCAGACTTTTATATTCATTCAACAAACATTTATTTAGGACATGTTATGTGCCGGGCACTGTGCCAGATGCTAAGGATAAGAAATGAGTTGACACAGTATGGTCCTCAGGCTGTCACAGTACCAGGTGTCAGATAAACACATTGAATGATGGACACAGTGTAATTCAATACACTTTTCTTACCTGCATGGCAGTACAGAGGAAGGTCAATAAAGGCTTCATCCTGTCTGAACTGTGATGTCTGAACTCAGTCTTTCAGGAAGGCTTCTGGTGGCTCAGATGGTGGCTGAGGTGATCAAGATGAGGAAGAACAGTCCAGGCAATGGGAAAAAACATGTGCAAAAGCACAGAAGGGCTGGGTGTGGTGGCTCACGCCTGTAATCCCAGCACTTTGGGAGGTCGAGGAGGGTGGAAAACTTGAGGTCAGGAGTTCAGGACCAGCCTGGCTGACATGGTGAAACCCCGTCTCTACTAAAAATACAAAAATTAGCTGGGCATGGTGGCAGGCACCTGCTCCCCGGGAGGCTGAGGCACGAGAATTGCTTGAACCCGGGAGGCAGAGGCTGCAGTGAGCCAAGATTGCGTCACTGCACTCCAGCCTGAGTGACAGAGTGAGACTCCATCTAAATAAATAAATACATACTTACATACCTACATACATAAATAGTTTAAAAGTACAGAAGTATAGAGGAGCAGGTCATTTTGTGTGCTTGAACAAAGGCTATTAAAGAGAGCCTTGCCTGAAATCTAATAAATACTAAAGATGCCTGTTAGTCAGGATGCTTCATATGGAGATTACATTACCGGATTGCTAAAATTTTTAATTAATGACTATTCTTTGTTTATTTTTCATTAACCTTCCTCAGTACTATTAATTCAGAATAAACTCTTAGTTTGATTTTTGTTTGTGTCACGAATTGATGTTTTTCCTAGCCAGAAGAAAGTCCCTTCCCACTGTCTCTATGTATATTTTGGATACACTCTATACAAGAACACAAATGATTGAAGACCAGACCGCACAAACCCCATTTTCCAACCCCAGCAGACACTCTATTTGACCAACATACCAGACCTATTTTTCAGATGTTACACCCTTCTGCAATAAGTGGGAGGAAAAACTTCTTTCAGATCTGTGTTTAATCAAAACAAATAATCCATACTAGATATTTTTTCTTACTAAACACTGCTAAAATGCATTATTTTGCCAAAGAACACATTTTTTCTATACTTTAACTGTAGCTGAAAAAGTATTTTCCATTCATATTCAGTTTTTGAGTATTCAAGTCACTCTTACTTTTACATATATTTGAGCTTCAAAACAATCTTGAAGGTGCTGAGGCTCAAAACAGCCTTGTAATACTATCCCTAATTTTATACAGAAGAAAATCAAAGCTGAACATATGTGGCTTACCCAAATTCGCACAATCTTTATGACTGAAACGTGCTACTCACAAGTCAGCTTAGCCGCCATCTAGTCTAGGGAGCCTTCTGGAAACTTTCAAGTCTAAGTGTCCTTTCTTTGAGTCCTCATTGCCCCCGGCCTGTCCCTACAATACCACTCATTTTACCAGGGATTCTCAAACTTTAATGTGCACACAAATCACCTTAGGATCTTGTCAAAAATGCAGTCTATGATTCTGTTGATTTGAGAGTGGGGCCCGAGATTCTGCATTTCTAACAAGCTCCTGAGTGATGCTGATGCTGCTGGTCTGAGAACCACACTTTGGGAAATAAGACATTGCAGTGTATCTTCACAGCCTGGTTATATTTCATTCTCTTCCACTCCAGCATATGCTCCAGAGGGCCATGAACTACGCATTGTTAATCATAACATGTCCAGCATTCAGATTTGATAGGTTGTGAAATCTCAATAAATATGAAATGAATGAATGAGCAAATGAATGAATGAACAAATGAATAAGTGAAATCCATGTTTTCTAGAGTTTTTTCTACTATATCATGCTGAGTTGTAAAAACACAGGCCAATTCTATCCTTCCCTTTTAACCACCACATTAAAGGTAAACACCAGCTGCCTTAAGAAAACTCAGTATCTCAGTGGCTTAACACACTGAAGGGATTTTTTTTTTTTCTTTTCCTACTCAAGGTAGGAAAGGAAAAGTAGGGAGTGCTCGGCTCCACTCAGTCACTCAGCATCCAAGCTGACAGAAGCTATATCAACTTCAATATGAGGCTTTCAAGGTTATCCCAGAATTTAATATCTAACTGGCACATGAGGCCTGGAAAAAACCCATCATTTCTTCCTCCATTCCAAAGTAATATGGGAAATGCAGTCTTTGATTGGGTTATAATTCATATACACTAGAGAGGGGAGTAGGAGGCTTAGATGGGCAAAGATCTGTCTATTCCTTTATAAGCCCCCAAGGCCTCAGCCATGACTACCCACTCTTCTTTAATTGCACTACACACTTTCCCAGATTTTATAGCTGAATTCATGATGTTCCTTTTTCCTGGAATTCCTTTACCCCGAACAAGCTCTGTCTTTTCAAATCCTACTCATCATCCTTCAGTGCACATCTCAAAATATATTTTTTCATGCAATTTTTCCACATCTTCTAAACAAATGTTTCTCCCTTCTTTTTGAATCTATTTCTTTGTACTCCTCTGAGAATCTCTAGCACATTCTGTCATGCCTTTCAGTTATGGGTATACTTACAAGTTCCCCCCGACCCGCCAAAAAAAAAAAAAAAAACAGGAGCTATGTCATAATCAGCTTGGTAGGCCTCTTGGCATCTAGCTATAAACCTTACTTATAGCAGTAACTCAGTAGATATAGGCATTTTTGTGTTGAATTGAAAATATATCTAATAAACATAGAGAACTTATCTGGTAACAACCTTGCTCTATGTTTTTCCAACAGAGAAGACAGCTATAACTCCAAAAGTGAGAGAAAGTAGAGGAACTGCCAGTGCTCAAAAGCTACAAATGTAACCAGAGCCGTGGCATAAAATGAAATACTTCTGGTTCATATACTTCCACTGAGCAGCATTGCATTTTATACACTTCTTCTTTAATGGTTCAGACGTATAGTTCTTAACATCACAGGGAGACTCATAACCTTCAGAATACAGCATGAATCAGCTGGCTGTACTGCAAAGAGTATATAAAATACCATCAAGAATGTCCTAACTGGAACAGTAAACTTTTAAAGTACAAACAACTCATCTGTTAGCAGCCTGGCATTTTGCTTTCTGGAAAGTAAATACATTAGAGAGATATCGTTAAAGAGAGTCTATTACCCGTGTAAGTCAGCAATTTTCAATCATGACTGTAGCAGATCCAGGTGAGAGACACTGCGACCTGGCCTTATAGCAGGACCAATAAGCATAAGCAATCCCTTGGTCCTAAGATGAAGACTTTCTAATCATTAGTTCTTGAATCTATAACTTCCTTAGGTTAAGTCAGATTTGTTCTCACTTACTAGCTTATGGGGCATGGATTCTTATATAGCCAGCCTATAGAAAGAGTATCAATAAAGTCACAAATCTGGAAAAAAAAAAAAAGTCCTCATTATCGCACCTGTCTGGTTTTTCAAAATCTTGCCTAAAGTGGTCTTGTTTGCTGAAGGGTGCTCCAGGGAATGCAGTCTCCAGGTGTAACAGCCCTCCCAGAGAAACAGTCTCTGCTTTGGCTGGAGCAAATTGTTGATTTTCCTCTGAAGCCTGGAATCAGCAGCTCTCTGCTGCTAAAACTCCTGCAGGGTTTTAGGGGCAAATAGCTACCTTAGAACTGAGCAGATGGGGTAAAGGAGATAAGGAAATGTAGTTTACAGAGTCTTCCCATGAGAAGGGATCCTCTTCAATCCTTAAACTTCCTACCACCACCTCACACGCAAGTGAAAAACAGGTGCAGAAGAATATACGGGGGAAAAAAGGTAAGCTTGGGCAAAGTTCCCTGCAGAGGGAGAAGAAAAAATAGGACAAGACTAAGAATTTTATAGTTCCAAACACTGGAAAAATTGTGGCAAATTCTTCCCTGCCCCCCAATAATTCTCATGTGAATTATTTTGATCTTTATTTGTTAACAATCATATGTAAAACATAAAACTTTTTCCAAACAATTTTGGATATCATCATTTTATGGTTTACTAAGGACAGCTAGTCCCCTAGAGGAGTCAGAGACTTTAGGAAGTATTTAAGACCTAATTCTATGGTTATCTTCTCAAAATAAAGGATTCCTGGGAGCTATGACAGGTAATCTAGCAAAGTGAACTTATCAAGTAAACTTAATAGTTAATTGGCCAGGCATGGTGACTCACGCCTGTAATCCCAGCACTTTGGGAGGCCGAGGCGGGAAGATTACTTGAAGTTAACAGTTCGAAACCAGACTGGCCAACGTGGTGAAACCCTGTCTCTACTAAAAATACAAAAAAAAAAAACAAAAGCAAAAACAAAAAAACAAATTAGCCAGGCATGGTGGTGCACGCCTGTAATCCCAGCTACTCGGGAGGCTGAGGCACAAGAATTGGTTGAGCCTGGGAGGTGGAGGTCGCAGTGAGCTGAGATTGCCCCCAGAGCACTCCAGCCTGGATGGTGACAGACCTAGACTCTGTCTAAAAAAGAAAAAAAAAAAAAAGCTTAATAGTTAATTTATCCATTAAATTTAAATTATCAACTAAAGACACTATAAGGGTTTTTCATATGGCTGCACAAGATACTGTAAGTGATACCAAGACGAGTAAAGCAGCAGTCCCTACCTTCAAAGAGTTAGGGGTTAGTTGTCTGTTTAGAAATTTTTACTATGGTTTTAAGTGAGGATAAGCTGCAGAAAGACATTTTTAAGTACAAAAATATTGTAGCTTACACAGGAATCTAATTTATAAAAGAAAGGGGAGCACCTAGAGAATTCAGAGGAGGGAAAGAAGATACCTGGTTGGATGGAGTAAGAAAAGACTATAAATGGGTAAGGTTTGTGAAAAGACTTAAGACTTGAAGGATGGCATGTATTTTGTCAAAAGAAAACAGAAATGAGGGAAGTTGTATGTAAAAGAACAGCATAACCAAGAGCATTCATCTTCATCATTATCATCATCATAACTGACATTCACTGAATACTTAATTTATAGGAGGTTTTGTCCTAAATCCTTAACATGTGTTAAATCCTGTAATCTTCATAATCAAACTACAAAGTCAAGTCTATTATTCTTCCCATTTTACAGAAGAGAAAACTGATACTCTCCTTAATTGCCCAGAGCCATATAGCTAAAAGTAGCGCAATCTGAAATTGACCAAGATTCAGGTAACCATGAGAAATCTAGTGTAAATAGAACATTTAGTATACACATCAATAAATAAAAGACTAAGTCTAGAAATGCAGATCAGAATTTCTCAAGGCTCCATATGCTGGATTAAAAGTTTCATGCTTAGTTGACAGGCAATGGGCAGCCACCACAGGATTTTGAGCAGGTTTTTATATTACTCAACCTGTCAACACATGAAGTGGAGACATCATGGAGGGGAGACGTCTAGGGAGACAGTGAGACCAAGAAGTCCTCTTCAATTTTTCAGGTAAGAAGCAAACTTAGAGTGAAATTTTTTGATAATGAAATGGGGTAAGAGATAGGAGAAACTAATCTACAGAACTCGTCAACTAACAGATTGAGTGCTGGAAGTGTTACAGAAAATAAGAAGTCAGCAACAACTTGGAGAGGTGGGGTCTTGCTGCTGTACTGATGGTTTCATAAACAGAAATTGGTAAGTGAAGATTGTTGAAAAGAAGATAATGCCTATGCAGTCCTCTTTTTGCTGCTCTTTCTCTTTGCTCTTCCTCTTCCTCCTCCTCCCCCTCCTCCTCCTCATCATCATCACCATTATCATGGTCATAGTTTACAAGAAGATGGCATTTCATCTATGACAGGCATCATTCCAAGCCTTTTACACATAGTAACTAACACTAAATCAAAGCTCATAAAGTACATACTAATAATATCGTCATTTTATAAATGAGAAAATATTTAGAGATAGAGGTTAAGTGACTTGTCCAAGGTCACATCATTAATAAATAAATAGTAGAGTCTGAGTAGTCTAACTTCAAAGCCCACCTTGAAATTTTTTAAAATTGAGTGAGGGACAGACATCAAAACATTGTTTTTGTTGGATGAACTTTTCTTCTTGATGTTCTTCAGTAGTGTACATAGGGGAAATTAGGATCAATAAGCAATCATCTACTTGTAGGGGGACCTTTAGCCCTCATATTGCAGGATATCTGTACAAAAGCCTTTCATCTTTTCTCTAACCCAATTCACAGGTGGCCAGGATTTTTTTCTGCTTGCACCTTCCAGTGCTCCATTAATTTTCCAGGGGCAGCCTGTGTGTATCTGTCTCCTTCATGCGTGTAATCCTCATTCTGCCCTTTATAAATAATAGAGATATTCTCTCCTTTTCAGAATAGTCTCTGACCTTTTGCACTTTGATTCTTCTGATCCGATACATCTGGGCTATGTATGACTCTGCCTGGGCTTCCTCTTTTCTTTAAAAAGGCAATTTGAAAATATTTACACACAGAAAGAGTGTTTCACATGTGTCAGAGAGCCCAGCTCCTGCTGTGGTGCTGGCTACAGAGAAATTGTTTTAATTTTGCTCAATTACAGACTCTTCCAGTGAATTGGGGTGATACATTTATTTGATCGTCTTGTTTCTCTTTTCCTTGTTCCAAAACAATGGAGTTGAACCACTTGGTGCCATGAGAAGGGGGTGAAGAAAAGGAAGGCAGTGTCCAACGTGAGAAGAAAAGGAAAAGGAGAGGTTGCCAAGTGAGAAGTCCACAAAGGGCAGCCTGACATCTGGTAGTCCAAGTGGTCAAGTGAGGCAGCAGCTGGCCTGGGACTTGTGTTCTGACTCCAGGGAATGTGAAATGAGCTAATCAAGATTTGGAGGAAACAGGCAAAACAACATTACATATCATTCTGGCTCAATATACATAGCCATAGGACCTCAGGCACATAAGCCACATAGAGACAAACACTAACTCTAAAGCCTCAGAATGTTCTTTCCTAATTCACTATGATAAATATTTTTAAACATACAAAAAGTCAAAAGATTGGCACATTGATCATAAGTATCCTAAATTTGACAGCTGTAAATATTTGTTGTTAGTATTTTACTGTGTCTGCTTTCCCTGTGTGTATACATATATATACATATTTATATGTGCATATGTTTCACTGAACCATTTCAAAGTATGTTGCCAACATCTTGACACTTAATTCATAATCCCTTCAGTTTACCTCTGCTAAAAATGAGAACACCCTCCTTAATAACCATAATACCATGATACATCAAAAAACTAAAACATATTTTAACATCATCTCTTACCTAGATAATATTCAAATTCCCATATTGTGCCAAAAACATATTAGCAGTGTCTAATCCAAGTTCAGCTTTGCATTTGAGTGTTCTATCACCTCATTTTTTAAATGTTCTTTTTATTGAAGTGTAACAAATGTACAGAAAAATGCAACAAACCCTGCGTCTAACTCAATTTTCACAAAGTGGACTCATATGTGTAATTATCACCCAGGCTGAGAAATAAAATATTACCCACACTTCTCTTTCCCCAGTAGTTTGGCTCCCCAAAGGTAACCACTGTTCTGATGTCAGTTACTATCCATTATTTTTGCCTGTTTTTGAACAGTATATAAATAGACTCATACAATATGTATTTTATTTTGTCTGACTTCTTCTGAACAACATGATGTTTGTGAAATGCATCAGTGTTACTGCATGTAGTAGTTATTTCTTTATTCTCATGTTATATACTACTACATTTTGTAAATGTTCTACAATTGATTTGTTCACTCTTGATTGGCCATTTGTATATCCTTTTGTCAAATACATGTTCAAGTCTCTGCATATTTCTAACTATGTTGTCTATCATTTTCTTATTGTGAATTGGTTTTATACTGAGAATGTGAATCTTTGTAAATATGTATCCATATGTTCACCCATGGTGGCTCGTCTTCTCATTCTCTTAACCGTGTATTTTTTGGAGGCGCTAAACAGCTTTACAGCTAAACAGTTTAATGAAATCCAATTTATCAATCTTTCCCTTTATGTATAATGCCTTTTGTGTCTTCCTTAAGATAAACTCTCTGCCTACTCCAGAGTCACAACTATATTCTCCTACGTTGTCTTCTGTGAGCTTTATTGATTTACCTTTTACATTTAGAAATATAATCCATCTGGATTTGACTTTTGTGTGTAAAGTGACATACAGGTGAGATTCACTTTTTTCCACATGGATATCCAACTGAAACGTTCCATTTATTGAAATGACCATTCTTTTCTCTCTTCACTGCTATGGACGTCATCATATATCCGGTGATCAGGTGACCATATGCTAGTAGGTTTATTTTTGGACTTACTGTGTTACATTGTCCTATTTATGTATCCTCCAGTTGACACAACTTTATCTTAATTACTGTAATGTTGTAGTAAATATTAAAATTTGCTAGTATATCTCTTAGCTTTTTTCTTCTTCAATTAGAAAAACTGACTAATACCTTGAGTATTTTTGGCCCTCTGAATTTCCATATATAATTAAGATTTTAACTTGTCCATTTCCAGGAAAAATATTGTGCCGGGATTTTGATTGTTTTTTCACTGAATCCATAGACCAATTATAAAAAATTGAAATCTTTGCAACACTGAAATCTCTAATCCACAAACATAGAATGACTCTCCATTTATTTGTCTGCTTTCATTTCTCTCAATAATGTTTTTGTAGATTTATGTATAAAATCTTCATATAGCTTTTGTTAGATTTAATTGTAGGTATTTGATGATTGCTGATGCTGATGTCAATAATATTTTTATTATTTTATTTGCAATTATTTGTTGCTAGTATAAAGAAATATAATTGAATTTGTACATTCAATTTGTATCTAGAATCCCACTTAAATTTTATTTGAATAGTTTGACCATAGATTATTTTGTATTTTCTATAATTTTTAGATTTCCATGCCATCTAAGAATAAAGACAGATCTATGTCATACTCTCCAATCCTAACACCTTTTTCGTGCTTTATTGCTCTGGCTAAAACCTCTGTACAATGTTGAAAAGAAGAGGTGGTAAGGCAATTCTTGCATTGTCTTAATCTCAGGAGAATTTTAAATAACTCACCACAAAATAGAATATTTACTATATATTTTTTGTAGATATCATTTATCAGGTTAAATAAATTCCTCTGTAGTCCTAATTTTCCATGAGGGTTGGGGGGGTTGGTGTTAGTTTTACTTTAAATCATGAAATGAGTGCTGAATTTAGTCAAATACTTTATTGCATCTATTGAGATGAGTATGTGATTTGTTATTTTTTATTATTTATTTTTTATTATACTTTAAGTTCTAGGTTACATGTACACAACGTGCAGGTTTGTTACATGTGTATACATGTGCCATGTTGGTGTGCTGCGCCCATTAACTCGTCATTTACATTAGGTATATCTCCTAACGCTATCCCTCCCCCCTCCCCCCACCCCACAACAGGCCCCAGTGTGTGATGTTCCCCTTCCTGTGTCCAAGTGTTCTCATTGTTCAATTCCCACCTATGAGTGAGAACATGCGGTGTTTGGTTTACTGTTCTTGCAATAGTTTGCTGAGAATGACGGTTTCCAGCTGCATCCATGTCCCTACAAAGGACATGAACTCTTCCTTTTTTATGGCCGCATAGTATTCCATGGTGCATATGTGCCACATTTTCTTAATCCAGTCTGTCACTGATGGACATTTGGGTTGGTTCCAAGCATTTGCTATTGTGAATAGTGCCGCAATAAGCATACGTTTGCATGTGTCTTTATACCAGCATGATTTATAATCCTTTGGGTATATACCCAGTAATGGGATGGCTGGGTCAAATGGTATTTCTAGTTCTAGATCCTTGAGGAATCGCCATACTGTTTTCCACAATGGTTCAACTAGTTTACAGTCCCACCAACATTGTAAAAGTGTTCCTATTTCTCCACATCCTCTCCAGCACCTGTTGTTTCCTGACATTTTAATGATCGCCATTCTAACTGGTGTGAGATGGTATCTCATTGTGGTTTTGATTTGCATTTCTCTGATGGTGAGTGATGATGAGCATTTTTTCATGTGTCTGTTGGCTGCATAAATGTCTTCTTTTGAGAAGTGTCTGTTTATATCCTTCGCCCACTTTTTGATGGGGTTGTTTGTTTTTTTCTTGTAAATTTGAGTTCTTTGTAGGTTCTGGGTATTAGCCCTTTGTCAGATGAATAGATTGCAAAAATTTTCTCCCATTCTGTAGGTTGCCTGTTCACTCTGATGGTAGTTTCTTTTGCTGTGCAGAAGCTCTTTAGTTTAACTAGATCCCATTTGTCAATTTTGGCTTTTGTTGCCATTGCTTTTGGTGTTTTAGACATGAAGTCCTTGCCTATGCCTATGTCCTGAATGGTATTGCCTAGGTTTCCTTCTAGGGTTTTTATGGTTTTAAGTCTAACATTTAAGTCTCTAATCCATCTTGAATTAACTTTCTATTAATGTGATTTATTACATTGACCGATTTTTTTTCATGTGAAACCACATTGCATACCTGGAATACCAGGAATATACCCAGTTTACTGTTTAAGTATTATCCTCTGCATGTACATCACTGGTTCAAATTGCTAGCATTTTGAGTAGAATTTTGCATCTATATCCTTGAAAGAAATTGGCCTGTATTTTCACATCTTTCTCACATTTTAGTATCAAAGTTACACTGGCTTTGTAAGGTAAGTTGGAAGGTGTTGCCTGTCATTCTATTCTCTAGAAGAGCTTCTTAAAATTGATGTTATTTCTTTAAGTGTTTCAATTTCATGGATGAAGCCTCTGGACCTGGAGATTTTGGGGATGGGGGGAAGGTGTTTATGTATAAATAGATGTAGGACTATTTATATTTTATTACCTTTTTGTATAATTTTTGGTAAGTTATGAGTTTCAATTTTATCGATACTACCAAATATATTGACAATATACCATTATTTTAATATATTCTTATATTTTAAATATCTGTGGAAAATGTAGTTATTTCCTCTAATGCCTAATTGTAGTAATCTGTACTCTCTTTTCTCCTTGATCAATCTTTCTTGGGGTTTATCAATTTTACTAATTTTTCAAAGAACCAAATTTTGACTTTGGTAATTTTTCTTTTATTTTATTAATTCCTATTTTACATTAATAATCTTTCTACTTTTCATGTTTAATTTCTTGCTATCTTGTAACTTTTGTATTGGATACTTACATCATTGATCTTCAGCTTTTTTTCTTTTATAGTAAAGCATTTAGAGCTATAAATTTTCCTCTTAACACAGGTTTGGTTGCATTCCACAATTTTTAATATGTCTAGTTTTCAAAATTATTCAATTCAAAATATTTCCATTGCCATTGTTATTTCCTCCTTGACCCATGGGTTGTTTCCAAAACATTTGAGGATGTTCTAGTTATCTTTTTTTTTTTTTTTTTTTTTTTTTTTGAGACGGAGTCTGGCTCTGTTGCAGTGGCCGGATCTCAGCTCACTGCAAGCTCCGCCTCCCGGGTTTACGCCATTCTCCTGCCTCAGCCTCCCGAGTAGCTGGGACTACAGGCACCCGCCACCTCGCCCGGCTAGTTTTTTGTATTTTTTAGTAGAGACGGGGTTTCACCGTGTCAGCCAGAATGGTCTCGATCTCCTGACCTCATGATCCGCTTGTCTCGGCCTCCCAAAGTGCTGGGATTACAGGCTTGAGCCACCGCGCCCGGCCATTATCTTTATATTATTGATTTCAAGTTTAATTACAATGTGTTCAGACACAAAGATTGTACTCTCGATGACTTTAATCTTTCAAAATGTGTTGAGAATTACTCTATGACATATGCTCAATTTTGATAAATGTTTCACATGCATTTAAACAAAATATGTGTGGTGCCATTGTTGAGAAGAGTGTTTCATATAAGCCAGTTAGGAGCATCAGAGAAAGAAATACGATGAGAAAAGCAGAGGTGAGAATGATAGGATTGCTGGAACAGGGTCACAAGACAAAGAATGCAGGCTGCATAAGGTAAGGAACAGATTCTTCCTCTATTCTGTAGAACGAATGAATGCAACTCTACTGACACCTTAATTTCAGCCCCATAAGATCCATTTCAGATTTTTGCCTGAAAAAAACTGTAAGATAACACATTCATATTGTTTTAAGTAATGTTTTTCGTGATTCGTTACAGTATCAATAGCAAACTAATACACTTATTATTTTTTTGATTCACTTTTTTCAGGTTCGTGCATACTTGCATATACATGATGTCTCTTGTAAGTATCACAGAGAGTTTTTTAAAGACAATCTGACAATCTCTGTCTTTTGATTGGAGTATTTAGATCCCTTTTATTTACTGTGGTTACTGATTTATTTAAGTTTGAATCTATTATTTTACTTTTTTTTATTTAGTCCACCTGTTTTTCTTCCCTTCTCTCATTTCTTGCTTTTCTTTGGATTTAACCCATATTTATTTTACAATTCCACTTATTGTCCTCTGTTAGTTTCCGAGATATACTTTTTATATCCCTAGAAATTACTACATGCCTTTTGAGTTATTAGGACTAAATTAGTACTATTTCCACTTCCCAAATCATATTACGATCATAAAAAACACTTAACATCATTTCCCCCTTGCAACCTTTTGTGCCAATATTGTCAAAAATTTTAATTATGCACATATCTCTTATTGCTTTGTACAACCAATATTTATTTAGGTCTTCTTTCATATAGTCAGTGCTTCTATAATGCTTGCTTTGAAAATATGAATTTGTTTTAATGCAATTGATATACCAGAAAATTACTTTAATATAATGGAAATTTTGCATTTGCTTTTGCTCAATTTTATCCATGAGAAACATAGGTGAATGCAAAAAAAAAGAAAAACTGTGCTCAGTTTAACTGAGCAAAATAAAATATAAAAATATACACAGGTATTCATCTCAAACATCTGCCAGCTACCTCAGTTCACCATGTGTCTGAGCCACATCCATTACAACTTTTTGTCAAATTTCAGATAACCTTACTTTTACCACTTCATCACAAGCTGCAAACTTTCTGATATCCATGTTCACACCCACACACACACACGAAGTGTTTTTCAAGATCAAATGCCATATTTATTGTAGAACTGATATGTTTCTTAACCATTTAACATGTGTAAAACTTTGCTACAGTTTTCATTAGGTTTCTGTCTATATTTTGGTGTCAGCTATGAAATTTTTAAATACTGTAAATGTAAACTCATTTCTCCTCTAAGCCTGTGGTTTTCATGATTAATTTTGTATAGTTTAGTGATTTTTAGAAATGTGCTATAACAGAACTGACTGTATTTACCATTTCTGTTGCTTTTCCTTCCCCTTTGTTGTTGCTGTTGTTGCTATTGTTATTGCTTTCACTTTGTTTCTGCTGAGATTCTTTCTGCCTGGAAAGCTCTCTTTAGTTACTGAGTATTTCTTTTGCATTTTTTCTGCTGGTGATAATTTCCTTCGTTTTGTCTGGAAATATTTCTTATTTCATCATAATTATGAAGGGTATTTCTGCTGTATATAAAATTCTAAGTTGGCAGACATTTTCTTTCAGCTTCTGGTATTTCTTTTAAGAAGTCAGCTTTCAGTCATGTTATTACTCTTTTGAAGGTAATGTGCTTTTGTTTTGCTGGATGCTAATATCTTATCTATCACTTTGGTTCCTGGCAGTTTTTCTGTTAAGTATTTATCTATGACTTCTTTGTACTTATCTTGCTTTGAGTTGCAAGTGCATTTTGATTTTGTGGTGATGTCTTTCATTGGTTTTGAACATTCTCAGCCATTAATGCTTCTTCTATTGAAGTAGATACTGCTTCTACTCCGGTCTCTCTCTTACCCTTCTGTGACTCCAATTATACATAATAATCCCTGCCCCATAAATCTCTTACACAATTTTCTCTACTTTTTATAATTTTTATCTTTAACTCTTCCATCTAGATATTTTGTAATGATTATTTTCTAGCTTATTAATTCTCTTTTCAGGTATGTTCAGTTTCCACTTAAACCCATCTGAGTTAATTAATTCGAGTAATTTTGTTATTATATTTTCTTATCCAGAATTTCCACTTGCTTTTTAACAATTTCAATTATCTAGTGAAAGTCTTCTTTTTTGTCATCTATTTAATCAAATGTGTTAATCTCAATTATTTTTAAGTCTGTATCTAATAAGCCCAATATCTACAGTTGTTTCTTAGGGCCCTTCCTTCTTACCAATTCCTGAACTCCAGTTTTTGTCTCTCCAGCACACGAGGCTGCATAAAATTCCTTTTTACATTTAGTTACTTTTGGCTTAGTTTTTAAGCCTCTTGCCTTGCATATCTTCATCAGTAAATGCCTCAAGTGTTGGGCTCACTTCTCTGTACTTCATTTCTCTCTAGGATCTTGGCTTTTTAAGCTCTGCCTATCATGGCAAAGTAGAATTCTAATTATTTTTGTTTGTTTGTTTTTTATAAACAGAGTCTTGCTGTTGTCCAGACTGATCTCAAACTTCTGGCCTCAAGTGATCCTCCTACCTTGACCTTCCAAAGCAGTGGGATTATAGGTGTAAGCAACCATGCCCAGCCAGAATCCTAATTTTTTATTCACATGGCTATGCAATTGCTTAAAGTTCTGCTGGCCTCATTATCTCTTAGCTGTCATCTTCTGCCCAGCTTCTAATATTGTGCTCACCTTAGTTGGTTTCCCTTCTTTCTGTGATTTGCTTTTCAAGTCTTGATTGCTTTGACAATTAGCCAAGGCTTTAAAACATATGATTTTTCTATTTTAACTGGATTTTTTAAGCTGTTCTCATCAGAAGCATTTGTCTGCAAGTTGTTCATTTATAACTAGTCTTAAGATTGGTTTTCCCACAACTTTTTTTGATATAGTGGCATTGCCGCTGGTCTTGTTTCAGCCCAGTATATAAAATTCACCTGGTTTCTTGCTCTCCTTTTCCACAAATAACTACTCTTCTTGCACAGGGTGAGGAAGAAGAAGCAGAAATGCTGCACTAAGGGAGATTTAAGGCCTAGATTTCATTTTCCATATGCCAGCTTTGTTATATTTCTCTCAACTTCAGATCCTCTGTTTTCTAAACTGTGGTAAGTGCATTTAAATCACACACAAAAATTAAAGTAATTGAATTCAATACCCCCTTGAAGACTCATCCATCTCATTTTTTTTCTCTCATGAGCAAAAACATATAGCCATACTAAGTGAAATGGGGGCAGTGATCGTAAGTATATTCACTGCTAACTCCCAGTATCTGATAATGTCCAACCAGCTAGTGACTCCTTAAACCTGGGGAGAAATATTGGGAGACATCCAAACTTTCTTGAGTGTAAGATCACAGGCTGCCATCAGACATGGAATACCCAGTAAATAAGAATATGAACTGCAGGAGCCCCAAATGGGTTCCAGACCATCCACTGCCAATTTAGGTGATCTTGAGCAAATCAGTAAGACTCTTTAACTCTCTGTTTCTCCTTCCATAAAGTAGTCAAAACAATAGTGCTGGCCTCTTTTGTTTGTTGTGAAGGCTAAATGAAATAAAACAGGTGAAATGCTTCCTCTAGTGCCCGGCCCATTAGGTACATAATAAATGTTAGCAATTTTTATGTCAATCTCAACCCATTAACACTCTAGTAGTGACTCTCACAGCAGTACTAAAGACTTAGAGGGACACTAAATCAGTAGTTGGGTGGAGACCCAAATAAACTTTAAATTCTGGACACCTTTGCCCTGAGTGGTGAAGAGACTGCAAAGTTACTCCGTGACATTTTCCTGCTTCTGTTCCCCAACCAACCAGTCTAAAAGCCAGATGGTAGCAAAAGAAGAAAATATCTGCTGTGTTGGAATAAGGAAACACAATGTATTTGTAAATGTGCTAAGCCATGTTCTGTGGGGGCACTCCAGGTGCCTCCCTCTATGCCTATCATTTTCTATATTCATTTACAAATATCATTGAGCATCTCCTCTGTGTCAGTCACTGGGTAAGGCAGCAAGAATACCAATAAAGCGTCTATGTCAAGTACTTCTGTTCTATTTCCTGGCATATATATGTCATTTAGTCTTCACTAAGGCCTCTGAAGTACCCTACTACTGTTATCCTCATTTTAAAGATTAGGAAACCGGCACAAAAATTTTAAGTAACTTGTCGAAGTCACACAGAGAAAAATTACAACATTCTCATGGTGCTCACAGTCTATAAAACAAAGTTTTTTAGTACAATATTTTAAAATTCCATTAAATGTAATACTCCCCAAAAGTCAGCAAGTATCCAGGTAATTGGAAGTCAACTTGATGTTTAATTTTTATTTAGGCATTTGGGTTACGTATTCACAGCCTGTGTCTGTGTCTGTAAGTGTTCCTGGTGTCTCTATTTGTCTACATAAGAAATATAATCAGTTTCCTTGTCTAAGTACTATGACCTTTTAGTGGACAAAACTGGATTTTTTTTTAATGCTATGAGAAATACTAATATAATTCTGGTCTAAAAGAAAAAATACAGTGAAGTATGTTGATGACAAGTATAAGTACAACATTATTAGAAGTGCTGTTAAGAAAGCTGGAATATTTTGTATTCCATTAGCAAGATGCCAGCATAACCAAAATTTGTTAAGAATGACTAAGATATAAAATATAACATGTGAAAGGATATTTAATCACTATAGAAAACTTAAAATTAAGTATAATGCCTAGGAACATATGATTCAGAATATTACTAATTGATTTGCAATCTGGTTGAGAATATTATTTTACCAAGCCTGTGTGTGGAATGATTTCCACAGTGTGAATTTAATCAGTGTTGATAATATGGGTGAGTCCATGTAGGCTCCATCTGTCTTTGTACCTTAAATGCCATGCTACATTTTTAAGAAGTAACATAAATATTGGTTTAAAGGAGATCATTCTTAAGAAACCACAATAATCCATCAAGGAAATGTTAGGAAACTGGAGCTGTGAAATGCAGCTTGCCAGAGTCAAAAATGATCTTGGAGTTTCCTTAGAAGCTTTAGAGAAGAAAAGAACTGAAAGCAACAGTAGTAAACCAACATCTGAGCACCTTCTCTATGTAAGCAACTGTGGTGATGACTCTTCTTCCTATTTTTAAGATTTGTTTTTGTTGTTTCCTGGGCTTTCTCATACTCCTACCATTCCCTCCTCCCAATACATATATTAACATATACTATAGATAAAAAGTATATTTTATTATATCTTTAATAGCTAGAAGAGTGCCCATCATTTGTGATAAATACATAATTGATAGATGAATATATGAAACAAAAATGTGTAAGATACTGTCTGATATGGTTTGGCTGTGTCTCCACCCAAATGTCATCTTGAATTGTAGCTCCCATAATTCCCATGGGTGGTGGGAGGAACCTGGAGGGAGTTAATTGAACCATGGGGATGGGTCTTTCCCATGCTGTTCTCATGATACTGAGTAAGTCTCAGGAGATCCGAAGGTTTCATAACGGGGAGTTCCCCTACACAAGTTTTTCTTTGACTGCCACCATGTTAACATGTGACTTTGCTCCTCCTTTGCCTTCTGCCATGATTGTGAGGCCTCCCCAGCCATGTGGAACTGTGAATCAATTAAACCTCTTTCCTTTATAAATTACCCAGTCTCAGGTATATCTTTATTAGCAGCGTGAAAACAGACGAATACACAGCCCATATTCTTACAAGGAGGCAGCACAGGGTAGGAGAAAGAGCACCGAACTGGGAGGGCAGAGACCTGGCTCTCATCTTTGTTTGGCTAGTACTTCATTTGCCAATCACAAGCAAAGGACCTCGATGCAAGGCAATGAGACTGTCTCTAAGATCTCCTTTTATTTTGAATTTCTGCCATTTTATGTCAGTCTTCAAGTATGTGAAGTGCTCACTTTCATTTATAGAAAAGAGCCTTTGTTCAGAATTGCTCCAGGAGACAGATCTCTAGCAAGATGAATTTGGACACTGTATTAGTTTTCCTGTGGCTGCTGTAACAAATTAAGACAAACTCGGTGGCTTAAAACAAGAAAAACTTAGTCCCTCACGATTCTGGAGGCCTGAAGTCTGAACTCAAGGTGTCAGCAGGGCCGCACTCCCTGTAGTGGTTCCAGGACAGATTTTGTTCCTTGCCTCCTCTAGCCTCTGGTCACTCTCAGGATTCCTTGACTTGTGCCTCCATCTGCACATCCCTTCCACTTCTGTGTCTCTCTTCTGTGTGCCTCTCATAATGACACTTGTCATTGAATTTAGGGCCTGCCCAGATAATCCAGGATGATCTTATCTCAAGCTCCTTAACTTAATTACATCTGCAAAGACTCTTTCTCCAAGTAAGTTAATATCCACAGGTTCCAGGATTAGGATGTGGACATCTGTTTTGGGCAGGGGTGGTGGAGGGGCCACGATTCAGCCCAGTACAGGCACAGAGTAAGGGAACTGTATAACCATGCTTACTTTCTATGTAGTGGGACCAAATTCTCAGACGCTAAATTCTGATACAAAGAAATATATCTTCCTTTTTTTTTTTTCTGTAACTTTATCTCCATTTTGAATTCCCCCATTCTTCTGAGCAACGAACTTCAAGTTTCAGCCAATGCAGGATCTCGCCCCTTGGGATATTGTCTATCCATGGCAGCATCAGTGAGATGCCCTCGGGCCCTGTGGTCTTTGGTCAGCAGTCCTCACAGGTCACTGTCACCCAGGTGACAGTCACATCCTCATTAGCCCGTCTCTTCAGGCCCACTCCTCTCCCCACTGCTTCAGTATCCTGCCGGGCACATAGAACTTCATCTTGTAGGCAACTCTGCTGGGGATTTAGAAGACTCTCCCTCCCTTGCTCTTGTTGTTTTCTGGGCTTTTTCATACTCCTACCATTCCCCTCCGCTCCATACATACATTCATTTTGTAACCTCGGTCCCCATTTCCTTGCCTGGTATGGAGTTACAGAGATAACCAAGAAAGTCTTCTCAGCTACCATATTGAAATTAAATGTTTCTACATAGATATCTCCCCCTGGCCCATCCCCTCCTCTCTTTCTTATCCTCTCTCCCTCTTTTCCATGCATTTGTTATTTCTCCTTTCACTCCCTATTCCTACCAACTTCTTTATTCCCAGGCATTGCTTTTCCCATCTCCTTCTCTCCCTTGGTTTCTCCTCTTCTTTTTTCCTATTTTTTTTCTTTTTTTTTTTTTTTTTTTCTTTCTTTTTTTTTTATTTTTTTATTTTTTATTATACTTTAAGTTCTAGGGTACATGTGCATAACGTTTATATCATGTATAACTCCCCAATGCAATCCCTCCCTTCCTAATTTTTTTCTTCCTCAATTATTTAACTCTTCCTCAAAAGGCCATAATACACATCATTTAGTTACATTTTTTTGTTAGATCAAAGAGTACATTCTATTTTCCTTTTTTAAGGAAGAGCTAAGCAATTTAAAATTTCCAAATTTTCACTCCCTAGAAGGAAAAAGGCCCAAAGTTTGTTTCAAATTGTTCTTTACGTGTCCAGGATCCCAGATTATTATTTTTAACCAACGATTTTCTAAAGATAAATAGATTCCACATGAGACTTTTTGACATCCTGTTTTCTAAAGTACTGTCCCCAATAAGGGCCAGTTCACTCTGTTTTGTATTCACATAAAAAATATACAATTTGAGTCTGTGGAAGAAAGTTCATATCAGCAAGATTTTGGGAAGCTGGACGCTAGACCAGGCAAGGAGATGCATAGTCTCCTGCTCTTGCATACTTCACGTCAGCCCATGAAGGAGTGCACTGAGTGTGAAAGGGTGATGTCTACAAGAGGTGAAGGGTTTGCCCACACTGACGCACATGCCTCTTTCTTTGGTCTCTTCCTTAGTGCCTGAGAGAAAGAACTTACAGCTCCCCAGGGAAGGCCAGGACATTGGGTTGGAGGACAATGGCCTTAAGTGCGTATGTTTGGGGTTGTTTATTTTGTACTGGTATTTCCTAAAGAATAAGACAGGATTAGATACTCTGGATCTGAGTTTCCCAGCAAACACTATAACATCCAAATTAACATTTCTCCCATGTTAAGCACCACACTATGTGGTAAGTACTGTATACAGTTATGTGAGTCACTTCACTCATTTGTTTTTTCAGCAACCATATATCTAGGTATCATTATCATTTTACAGATGGAGGAAAATTAGGCCTGAGGAGGCAAAATGTTTGTCAAAGTTAACAAATTGGTAAATATTAGAGATGAGATGTTGACACCCTTGTTCTTTCTACTATAGTATATTTATCATCTAAAAGGAACCTCTCATGCCCCTTCCATATCTGAAACAAAGAGTTTTCATGACCTCTGTAAAGTCACAATTTTCACAGATTTCAAACAATATCTTCCTCAGTGTCAAGCTTTTTTTTTTATTAGGGTTGGTTTTAAACTCCCAATCTGTGTTCTCTTCAAGGAAATTTTCTCAGTCATGCTTGGAAACCTGGCTTTCCACTACAATTACTTGTTTTAGGTGGCAAATGCTTCCTCCAGCTAAATCAGTCACTATAATAATATTCCCACAAGTATGCAAGGCTGAGCACAGTGTACTGCCTTTGGTAGATAATTAAAATGTGTGAACAAGTGAATTCCATCTGAGGAGTTCAGAAAACATGAAGAGTAAGCAGTATGGATAAAATAGAGAGGAGACTGGTCTTTCCTAAGGAATAGGTTTGTGCCAGATAAGATATGATCAAATTATGAAGGGCACTGAAAGCCAGGCAAGGAGTTTAAACTTGATGCTGCAGGCAAGAGGAAGCCAATAAAAGTCTTTGATCCAAGGCAAGGCAATAATAAAAGCAATGTTTAAGAAACAGTCACCTCATAGTGTGATGCAGAATGAACTGGCACTAAAGAGAATGGAACCAGGTGCATCAGCGAACCATTGGTACAGAAATTCAAACATAAACTAATGAGGGCCTAGACAAGAACAGGAGAAACATGAATGATGTCTCAACACTGAACTAAGCTACATTGCTTATGTTTCCTTAAGACAATTATCTACTTTAGTTACTTAGAGAGTTTAAGTGTGATGTGGTTGCTGATGTGTTCAGTAATAATTTTTTAAAACCCTCTGATATATCACATTTGGTAATCCCTTCTCAAGGCCTTGCAGTACTTGAATGCACTGGAGTCATTATCTACTTGACACTCTCACAATATATATCTTTAGAAAAAGCGAATACTTGGGAGAAAAACCAAGGTTTCAAACAGTTGATTAACAGGTGCAGCTGTGAGGCAGTAGCTGGCATCAGAAGGCCTGGCTTTCCATCCCAGTTCTACCAATTAGTAGCTGTGTGGCTTTAGGCAAGTCATTTCACCATCCTGAGCTCCAATTTCCTCAGCTGCAAAATGAAGATTCCAAAACCTATCTACAGAATTACAGTCAAATTTAAATGAAAAAAAAAAGAATACATGAAAGTACTTCTTAAAATTTACAGTGCAATATGAGTACAAGATTTTATTTTTGTGAGTAATTACACATAAGTTGAAACTAAAGCTCTCACTCATTCAAAATGAAACTTCATTAGAAATCTCTGTAGTTATTTATTTCCTGTAGCGTTGGGTGGACCCAACAGCAGAAAACAAGAGGAAGTGGCAGAAAGCAGATGATGTCAGAAATACTGCCAAGTAGCAATAGGACCCACACAGTTTTGGTAACAGCTACGATGCATCACAGACAGATACAATACACCAAGACTTGAAGAGATGTGATAGGTATCCGGGAGGTCAGGCGTCCCCAGGGGCTGAAATCCTCGAGAGATGTAGGCCCTTGAGTTCAGGCCAAGTCTGTGGGCTCAGGAAGGAATAGCAAGAGTAAAGGCCAACTCTGATTCCAGAGAAACGTAGGAACAGAAAAACCAGGTCAGGAGTGTGGGACACATGGGGACACAGGAACAAAAGGTGGTGAAATGTTACCAGAGGTAGGTGATAAGGAAAGAATTCGGCATAAGGAATAAGTCAATAATTTTGCTATAGAACCCAGATTTAATGCTAAACCAGGCAGCCACAAGGCTAATACAATGCAGAGTGCCTGAGCTACTGGCCTCAGGTTCCTGAAATTTCCCCTCTAATGGTAAGGTTGATTTTTTTAAAAAACGTTAAGTGCAGGAAGTTACATTTATACCTATTAAATTTCATCCTGTTTCATTTGGCCCATCAGTCCAGCCAGTCAGTATCTTTTTGAATCTTGACTCTGTCATCCCAGTAATTAGTCGTTGCTCCCAGCTTCACGTCATCTTCAGATTTGAAGAGTGTACTTTCCGTGCTTTGCCACTGGTTGATTAAAAGTTCAACAGAACCTAGTGGCACATCCCTAAAAATTTCTTCTAGGAGACAGCCAGCCTCAAAGCCACTTAATACACTCTCAGTGAGTTCTCATTTCCTCACCTTCCAACACAGATATCAAAAGAGGTACTGTCAAGGGTCTTGCTAAAATCCTGAAACACTGAAAGCCATAGCACTGCCCTCCATTTTCCAGTCCCCAGTCTTCTCTCACACACTTGCAAATCCTCATCCCTTCCTCCCACTTCAGAGCTAGTTCACTCTTTTTGCCAAGGCCCACCTGTGTCATGAATCCCAACACTTCCCATCCCCTCCAGGTCCTTAATGCATCACTTTTTTTATTCTCCTTTATTTTCTACCTCCTCCTTTCCACCAACTTCTTCTTTACATTAGGAAAGTGGTTCTCAAACTTTAGCATGCATCAGAGTCATCTGGGAGACTTGGTAAAACACAGATTGCTAGGACCCAAGAGTTTGCATTTCTAGTGATTCTCAAAGTGTGGTCCTGGGACAAGAATCATACCTGGAACTGGTTAGACACGCACAATTCTCAGGCCCCACTTCAGACCTACTGAATCAGAAATTCCAGAGCTGGGGCCCATCAGTCTGTGTTTCAACAGGTATTTATCTCCAGGTAATTCTCATACATGCTAAAGTTTGAGAACCATTGCTCTGCATATTGAGTATAGACAGAGATTTGCAACCAGACAAATCTGACTTTGGGGCCCTGCTTTGCCCCTTCCAATCTGTGTACTGAGGTCATATGACTTACCATCTCTAAGCTTCAATATTTTAATCTATAAACTGAGAATGATAGTACCTACCTCCACAGATGGTATGAAGATGAAATGGTATAATGTAGGTAAAATGCACAGCACAATTCCTAAATATTCAATAAATGGAAGCTATATTTGCATTATCTATTAGAAAGTGACTAAATCTTTATCACCAATTGAAAGAAAAAAATCTCTCCATCTACCTCATGCCCCACTCTAACCTTCATAACCAAGACCATGAAAATCTTCATTCACTATTTCCAGATCTTGGTCCATTTATTTGAGGCTATAACAGAATACATGAGACTAGGTAATTTACATATTTTTAAAAAGAGGTTTATTTGGTTCATGATTCTGGAGGCTGGGAAATCCAAGATGCATGGCACCAGCATCTGCTTGGCTTCTGGTGAGGGCTTCATACTGTATCACATCATAGCAAAGAAGTGGACGAGGAAATGGACACATGCAGAGAGCAAAACATGAGAGGCAGCTTTACTATATAACAACCCACTCCTGAAGAAATTAATCCAGTCTCTCAAGAAAGACATTAATCTATTTGAACAACATAATCACCTCTCAATGGTCCCACCTCCCAAAGACACCACATTGGCAATTAAATTTCAACATGTGTTTTGGTGGGGACAAACCACATCCAACCCATGGCACTCTAGTTTCTCACATTCCATCGCTCTTTAGCTTACTGCAATTGGCTGCTGTCCCCACCACTCCACTAAGCTGTCCTTGCTAAGATCATCAATGATCTAATTCTGAAAGTAGTAGACTCTGCAGAATTCATCTTTCTAACCTCCATATCCTTTCCTTTGTGACAGTCTCACTTCCCTTGGTTTCCACATGGCAGCCTTTCACGGTCCTTCTAACTTTCTGCTGATTCTGTCTTAGTCACAGTAACTGGCTTCTTTCCTGATACCTATATTTTGATCCCTTTCCATAATTTACTCTCATTTCTTCTCAATATGACCACAGCTTTACCTACCTCCTACCTATATTCCCAGACAAGAGCTCTGTCCAGAGCTCCAGACATCTCCGAATGACTACTAGATATCCCAATCTGGAGACCCATAGCACCTCAAAATCACCACACCCAAAGACCAAACTCATCATCTACTGACCCAGATCTGTTCTTCTTCATGATTCCTTATGTTCTCAAATAGACTGGGAGGTCTCAAGGTCAAAGTCAGGGTCTGATTATCTCTGTCCTCCCATAGCTGGACTCAGAGCCAGGTAAGTACTTCATATGTATGTATTTATCAAATGCCTGAATCAGTAAAGTAAATAATGGCACAGTGTACAACAACTTTTATTAAAAAACATTAAATGCTCACATAGGAAAAAGGCAATGAAATACTTTCTAAATCCATGCTGATACTAGGAGTCATTATGTCCCTTTCTAGATCTTGATTTCAAATTCATCTGTCTTTAGTGTCTAAAATCCACTTTCTCCCCTTATTAACAATTAAGATGTTTATCCATCTAGTCTTTCTGTATCTCACTTCATAAATTCTCCACAATTACCAAGAGTAGTTTTTTAAACACTGTAATTCTACCAGAATGCAGTTTATCCAGAGAATTGAACCTTTTGTCAGCTAAGTGTTTTCTCACTATCATTTTCCTGATCTGGGGTTTCTGTTCCTTCTTAACTATGTTTGCTTTGTTCTTTCTAGTTTGAAGATCAGTCTCCTTGCTAGAGTAGACAAAGGTGAATTCAAAGTTGTTCTGTTTTCTCAGTCATTTAGCCTTACCCCATCCATCTCTGCTCCATCAAGCTTTTATTCATTCCTCATTCTTTGGTTCGAGGTACAGTTTTGGACATCCTTTTATATTACCTTTAGCACTTTTATGATGCGGGTTAGACTTGCTGATTATATTCTTGGACTTTTAGCTAGGTTAGCAATATTCATCTTGGAAATGAGCTCATCCTTCAATCGTTTGTATCTTGGCCAAGGGTGAAGACACAAAAGTGGGTAGGGAGCAGGGCTAAGAATGGAGCAGGCACTCTCTGCCCTGAAGAGATGCAGTACAGGTTTCAGAATGACCCAAAAGCTGAACATCAGGTCTCAGTTACCAGAAAAGGCAAGACCTGGGCTTGCCAGATGTCCCCTGTTGAACCACACAGTCAAGTATTTTAACTTCTAGTCTGATAACATGAAAATTTCAAATTGGTTGTTATTTTAATTTCAGATTTGCCTTATCTTAATTCCAGTTTGCTATTTAATCAACAATGGTTTGGAACATTTTCAGCTTTTAGTTTCTCACTAAGTTAAATATTTAATGATCTGTAAACAAACACTTGAGAAGATGTTACTTAAAGGGACTCTCATCCCTCTTTATAAAGTGAATGAATTCACTCTTGAATTTATCTTTAAATTTTCAGGTAAGTGTTCAAATGTAAAAAGTGGAGCTGCCATGGTAGGGTTGATGAGAAGGAAGCATCACTGTAGAAAGCTTCCAAATCTTTCAGTCCCCCACCCCTACTAAGGACACAGTTTTTCTGCAGAGTCTTTCTGGCCATCACAACTGGGAACAAGAGTTAGGGAAGAGGAAGAAGAAACCAATAAAGTGTAAGTATGGTACCAGGAGTATAGCAAGACCATGAAGGAGAAAGAGATCCCATGCAAATATAGGTTGAAATAGGCTGAAATCTAAGGAGAGAAATTCCAAGAAACAAATAAATAGATGCGCAAGAGAAAGAGAGAGAGAGAGAGAGAAATTTAAATACATAGATAAATTCACAGGCAGAAGGAAATCAAAAGCCAGAGGAAGCATTAAAGGGCAAACAAGGTAAGCTAAACAATGGTGAGTAGGAAAGACACGGCTTGATAAAACAGCTACTGATTATCTACACTCACTTTAGATTCCAACAATGGGTTTATGTTCTGTATTAGTCCGTTCTCACACTGCCAATAAAAACATACCTGAGACTGGGTAATTTATAAAGGAAAGAGGTTTGATTGACTCACAGTTCCACAGAGCTGGGGAGGCCTCAGGAAACACAACCATGGCAGAAGGGGGAAGCAAACACATCCTTCACATGGTGGCAGCAAAGAGAAGTGCTGAATAAAAGGGTGAAAAGCCCCTTATAAAACCATTAGATCTCGTGAGAACTCACTATCATGAGAACAGCATGGAAGTAACTGCCCCCATGATTCAATTATGTCCCACTGGGTCCCTCCCATGACACATGGGAGTATAGGAACTACAATTCAAGATGAGAACTCACCTGAGAGCTCCCTACTTCTTGTAAAGATGACTAACTTTTATCCCTTATAAGAACCATTTCTTGCAGGACTATCAGAATTCTATTTTATCTTTTTTTTATTTTATTTTTTAAGAGCCATTCATGCCTCTTGGATCCCTTCTGGAATATTAGGTTTTAGAATTTTGCTTTCTGAAAAATCCACCTCCCCCCAGAAATTGAGGGCTCTTTCCTCTGGTTAGTACATATAGGATAACATAGTCACTTCCCCTTCAGCTACGGCTTCCCTTATTCATCAGAATTAGATCCAAGATGGCAGTTCCCCTTTTTATTTATAAGAAATTAAACTATCAGGAGGGCAAATCAAACAATTCTCAGAAGTTTTTCTTCCAAATTATTGTCATCTTTGCATTATTGTCTCATATTTGAATATCTGTCATGGTGGGGTTTCAGCTACAGTCCCTCAAATTTCTCCATGTAATTTCCCAGCTGCAATCATGGAAGTAGAGACAGATCCACATCACTTCCAAGTGGACTCTGTGGTCACAGAAACCATCACCAAGCAGGTGCCAAGATTTCTGGGTGTCAGGGCATGGGGAGGTAGAAATGGGTAGGTCTTTTAGGGTCAGGGTCACCTGCAGTAAGTCCTAGACTGAAGCAATGTGGGAAGCAGAAGTCAAAGATAGGTGCAAAACTGAAAGTGGTGGTAAGTTGTGCCAAGATCCTTAATGCCCAGAGATGAGTGGCAAAGCTTCAAATATGGTATGGTTCCCAAATGGTGGGAGCCAATGTTTGGGTCTAGATCCAGGAGTTCATTAGAGTGGGGAAAAGGCAAGGACAAAAACATCTGGAGAAAACCAGTAGGGTTTATTTGATTCTTGGCTTTGAGTCATCTAGGTATGTTGTTTCACAAGTTTATGAGAGCAGGCTCTTGTCTTTTTGTTCACTGCTCTATCCCTGGAGCCCAGCACAGTCCCTGATATATATAGCAGTTGTTCCAAAAATTAGTATTGAATCACTCAAACAACAGTGTTTTCAACTTTTTTTTCTTTAACAAACCAGCATAAGTGTGGCTAACAGTGACTGGAATGGATTTAAAGGGTCAGTGCCAAAGCAGAGATTATGAGTCAACTTTTTTTGCAGGGGGCTATCCTGTGTCAGAATTACATCAATTTATAATTTTCCTGTAGTTTCAATATCACTAAGCCATCTCTACGAATAGAGGTAAGAGAAAGAACCTGCATTATTTGTCAGTATGCATCTCACATTGAAAACCTAACTTTACCAAGGTTGCCTGGTAATGCTAATGTCTTCTGTGCCATGGGTAAGGGGTAAAAAATGATAACTCCTTTGAAATTATAATAAAATAAATTTTAAATCAACTAGAAGCTTCAAACAATTCTTCTTTTGAAAGATCTTTCCAAAGCAAACTTAATCTAAAACTTTAGATAACATAAATATATTTTCACCTTGTTTAAAACTGTTACTAGTGGGAGTCTTTAGGAAGGCATTAAAAGACTTTTTTTTGGCTCTGGTGCTGTAAAAATGAATGGATTCAATGCCACTCTGAACTGTACAATAATTTAACAATTCTCAGATTCCAAGCTAAAACTTCTAAGAGGGGAATAAGACCACTATCATCATTTATGTTGAAGTCTGCCCATTATGTTCAAAAGATCCATGCTTATTATAACACTCCAGAAGAAGACTTTCATTTGATAATCTTTGAAGCAATAGAATGCTAAAATCTAACTCTTTGTAACATTAAAATGTTGTGAGGCTTTGAACCCCACTTTTGTAATAACCATGAGTGCTTTCTGTGCTGGTTTGCCTGGCTCCTGATTTCCACATGCCCATGTCCCTCTGGAGAGCACAACAGGGCACTGTGTAAGATGTGGTGAAGGATGACCACCCATGAACACATTCCCAGTGGACAGACCTTTTTCAAGTTATCCGCTTGATGTTGGCTTGCTTTGGGGATGATTATCTGGTGGTCCTGCCTTTGCTATGGTGAAAACAGAGCACAAGGACGGTCACGGAAGGTAAACAGGGAATGCAACCTTAGTTCAGTCCTTCCCAAATTGTCACTGAGACACAGAAGCCACAGAGAAACATTCGTGTGAGTAAAAGATAAACGCATGGATATCATCAGAGAGTGGTCTACTTTATAGAGTGAAAAGAAAGAGGCTTAAAATGAGTCTTAGGTAAATGAGTAAGAAAACTCCTCCTTATAAATCTCTTTCTCTCCAGGCATGCACAAATTGCTAGAATTCTGCCCGTAGCTTACAGATACTCATGGCCATGATTCAAACAAAGGAGGATGAAGAAAAAGCATTTTCTTTTCTCTACAGCCTCCCCTTTCTTTAACTCTGACCCTGGCCACAGTCCCTTGAGGCTGTGGCTGGTGATGAGCACCAGTAAGCAGCAGGGAGAAATCTGAAGCCACACAAAGGTAAACGTTACCCATGGAAGCAGGACATCAAATCAGAGAGGAGGAGTCATCCTAGACATGAGTATGCTGGAAGGCAAGGGAAAGTCTAAAGCATCAAGGCCAAGGCCAGGTAGAAAAATGGGATCCGAAGCTAGAAATCTGAAAGAATGAGAATAGGCAAAACCAAGAGAATGAGTTCAGGAGACTGAGCTTAAAAATGTTCCTTGACACACTACAGATAAAGGGTATAAGAGTCTCTGTATCTGTTTTCTTGGGGAGAAGGTTAGGTGGGAGTAGTTAGGGCATTGTGCTTCTCAAGAAATTCTCAGGCCGGGCGCGGTGGCTCAAGCCTGTAATCCCAGCACTTTGGGAGGCCGAGACGGGCGGATCACGAGGTCAGGAGATCGAGACCATCCTGGCTAACATGGTGAAACCCCGTCTCTACTAAAAATACAAAAAACTAGCCGGGCGAGGTGGCGGGCGCCTGTAGTCCCAGCTACTTGGGAGGCTGAGGCAGGAGAATGGCGTGAACCCGGGAGGCGGAGCTTGCAGTGAGCCGAGATTGCGCCACTGCACTCCAGCCTGGGCGACAGAGCGAGACTCCACCTCAAAAAAAAAAAAAAGAAATTCTCAGGATTGTACCTCCATTCTTCTCCTCACATATAGTACTATCATTTGGGGAGGGGGAGGGGCGGTGCTGAAGATGTTTCTACCATACCCCTTGAAGATCCAGAATGGCAGCTAACAGTCTCCCTAAGTAAGCAAGTCATTCACTTTATTACTTGAGCATAGGGAAGCCTAGAGTTGGGCTGGAATAAATGCTATTCTTTATAACTATAAACCATGCTCAGAGAATGTGTTTTGTTCAGCAAGAAAAGTGAGCTAAATGGAAGCTTTTTTTTTTTTTTTTTAACAGATGTTACGACACTTGAAGAATTATGTAGGTTATTGCTGACACCATGTAAGCACCCTCTAAAATAACTCAGAAAAGTGCTCTGAGAAGACCTGAATTACAAGTGTGTAGAATACCTCCGTCTTCTGCTTAACTGATCTGAACCACAGGGAAGGGATAATTGTGGAAATGAAACAGGAAACAAGCAAAACCATTTATAACACATGAAAATGAGTAAGCAAGCAAGTTGGCATGCATGAGATACAGAAAAAAAGAGCGAATTTGTATCTAGTGCTCCCAGTGAATTGTTCAAGAACACTTCATCCTTGGAGAAGGATTTCCTCTAATTCTGTCAAGGTTGGTGTCTGCATGGGTTATGTGCCAAGTAATTGTCCAGTCACAAGCTAAGAGTGTCGAGAGGCTATTTTAAAGATGAATGGAACATAAAACATATTTTGTCCTATTCACCACTTTGAATATGTCTCTGGAACAAAACTTGCACTTGAAATGAAATGACGAAATGTGATTTTTATGAGTTACCAGCTTTTTCCCCCCTTTACACCACTGACAGAACAAAAACATTTAGAGGAAGACAGCCCAATGTCATGTAAGTATTTGTATATTTGTTCTCACCGTGGTACACAAGGGACATATCGAACCCTTTCCCTGACTAAAAACAGGACATTATTTAAGCTCTGCCATCACACTCCAATGCTTTTCAATAGAAGAATTCTGCATTCCTTCCCATAGGAACTGTAAGCTCAAAAAGAAAAATTCTTCTGCAACACACTCTACCAATAATTTGTATTCATTTTGCTTTCCAAAATAGTTACTTTTTAAAATATATATGCTAAGAAAAAGTGAAAGAAGAAAAAAGAGGCCCTCCATCTATGAATTGTGCTCCTTTTCTATTCATACGATTTCCAAGACCAAGCAAATTATCATAATCTTCCTAACAGAGATACACAATTCCACCTAAGAATTGCCATTTACTTAAACCAGTGAAAAGCAAAGTTTCTATTAGATGCTGAGACAAGTCATCTGTATGTGTTCATATGCGCTTCTTAGAAATTATTTTTGAATTTCAAGGTTAAAAATATTCCTAAACTCAAGTCCGTGCTGATATTCTAATATGGGTTATTTGTACTCCTCTGCTGGTGTCATTTCTTTTGATTTAATCATTATCCCTTACAGGCTGGCATTGGTCTATTCCGTATACTGACAGGACCAAGCCATCATCCCGCCTAAGAATATCAATTATGCTTTCAAAGCATACAATTTGATTCATGCAGAAGCTACTGTATATGCATCATGGTGTTTTCATAAAGACTCCCTTATTTACTCTAAACAGTGTTATGCCTCTTACCATAAGATTCTGTAGTAACTGTTTAACCTTTTTAAGTCTTTTCAAGAAATCTTAAGAGAAAGGAAAGCTTGCCCTCAAGAATACATTTTCTGTTCTTATAAAAAATCAGCTCCTCTATAAATAGCTGCAATGAGGCAAAGCTTCAAAGATGCAGCCTAAAATGCCATGAGTACTGTCCTATAGAGACAGCTTCCAACCATGTCTGAGTCGGCACAAAAAAGGAACTTCCTGCCAGCTGAATGTGTGTCTCCCAACTTCCTCTCCTCATGCATATCTAAAAAGGATACTGAGCTAGAATCGCTAGTAGTTTTCCTATTTAAGGCCTGTATGCAAGTGGTTCCCGCAATAGAAGCTGGAAACACACACAAAGCCCACTCCTTCACTCACTCATAACCTAGCAGGACCAGCTCCGGGCCCGCTCAGCTCCCTGTGCTGCCTGATTTTTCATCTCTCGAAGCACACAGAGGCTCGAATGAGCCCACCATCTGCCCCAACCACCAGAAACAAAAACATGCCTTTTTCTATCCCTGTGTGTGCAAGCAATGTCCACCCATGCTGCTCAAGCCCTTTGATCCTATAGACCAAACCACCACATCCTCTTCATACCCCCGCATGCACCCATGAACACAAGCATGCACACACGCATGCACATGCACAAACACACATGCCCACACAATGCTCACAGTGACATCAGGAGTGGTTACCCTTCCTTCCATATGCCTATGTACCATATGACAGAGATAGCAACAAGGAAAAACATTACTTCACCTCCCCAAACCAATCCTAATGTCTTTCTTCAGTGAAAATGGTTCACATTTCTGCACTGGGGTCCTCCGTGTAAGAGCCAGAAGCCCTGGGCTTCTCCAGATACGTGCACATCAAGAAATAATAAGCATAACTGTACGGTGGTGAAGATAAACAATTGGAGTACAGTTGAAAACTGTTCTGTGTGGACTGATTACCCACGGAGTACCATGCTCTGCCAGGGTCGGTATGGTAGAGGGCCATCTCTTCCTGTACCATTCTTCTAGGATCAGCTGTGTGAGCTCTTGTAAAAAAAACTCCTCACCAAAAATAGTCAAAAACAGAAAACAAGATAGCACTTGAGGGAAGATAGAGGAGATGTTCATTCCTGTACCCATCTCTGGAGGGCCACATGCTTGGAGACTACAGTACAGTTTTTCCTCTATCCGCTTACTGTAATCCTGAGGATGGATTTTGAAGCATGGTTAAATGATGTTGGCCATTTCCCCTCACTTTAAGTATTCAAAATAAACAAACAAATAAAATGACTTTGCGAATGCTTCATCCATGTTTTTATAGGCATATATAGATGCCTCTTTAAAAATTAAGATCGTACTGTATATGCTTTTGTTAAGCTTTTTCATTTAAATATTTTGTTTTTTCATGAAATATACATTGATAATAATTTTCTTAATTATATGTTTTTTGACACAACTTTTTTTGACATTTATCAATTTAATTAGATATTAAACATCTAGGTGTAATTGGGGATGAACTTATCTGTGGCACGGATCAGGTATGGTCTGCAGAAGCCTGGATTCTTACTAGCACCCAGGAGACTTATTTTTCACTGTTCTATAAACCATATCCAAGAAATGAATTTGTTCTCACTGATGGCTCTCAATTCTTGAGAATTAATTGGTCTTTATTACATCTAGGTGTGACATTTGCTAGCTAGGTATGAAATATCACTTGTCTCATTTGTAAAAATAAACAATCCTTTCCTTATTCAAACTACAGTCATGTTTGTAGATAACCCATATGTTTACTTAGTTCTAAATTTTTAGGCTAAGAAAGCATGGGTCGAGCTGGTAATTTTCAGTGTTCCCTATCTCAATGTAGATGCTGTTAAACTTTAATAACCTTGTGAAGACATTTGTCAAGACAAAAGTTTAACAAGTATTGGCCACACAGTCATTTTGGTATAAATGAAAGATTGTTGACTGTCCTCAACTTTCAACTCTACAAACCAAGAGCTTTAATTTGAGCTGGATGGCCCCCAGCTGGCAATTCTTACACAGAACTTTCTCTTTAGCATCACCGTGAGAATTGGTATCCATAGAAAGCTTCCTAAAAGATCAAATTATAATTTAAACCTCTTAAACTTATATTTTAATGAAGCAAAACCCCCTTAGGATATTTAAACATACAGTCTTCAACTATAGAGAGAAAGAAAAATATCCCTTTCCTATGCTGATGACAAAGTTTTATTGTCATGAACTAATAACAGTAATAGAAAATTAATTGGTTCAGCTGTCTGAGTGTTAGAAAGAATAGGTTATGACCAATAATTCTAAAGATAAAAATCATTATTTTTGGCAGCTATTCCCTGGTTTAATTAGTTTATATTCAATAATTCCATCTAACAAATCATTCATGTGGTTACGTAGGAACTTGGCAGTTTCACTGGGAAGCTCTGTTGCTCAGTTTCACTAAACCAGCTGTTTCTTGAACAAACTACGAAGAACTCCCTATGACTGACAGGCAATTGGCAAGCCTTCATTTGAAAATATTCCAGGATATATTATATCCACCACCATCTACACGCACACACATACACATACCCATGCATTCTATAGTATAGCGTTGGGACATTGATCATATATATATTATATATATGTTTTGTTGATAATATAGATGTAGAAGGACTTTCTACAAAAAAGTCTACACTCCACCCATAAATAATCTTTTGAGCCACTTCAGTGTAGAGCTGCAACGGCCATCTATTGAGCCATGAGTTTTAGTTAGATTTCAATAGAAGCATCAAAAATGAGACTGCCTGCTAATGAGGAGATAATGGAGGTCGGGGGAACATCTGCAGAGGGTGAGTCCTCGCATAAGCCTGAAGGATAAGTGGGCTGGAGCTTGCAGGGGGAGAAAGACATGTGGCACTGCAGGTAGGGGAAGCAGTGTGTAGAAACGGCACTGGGGCATACAGCAGCATAACACGCTCTTGAACTCTCAGGTTGTTAAGAATGGGAGGAAGGATGGTGCAAGAGGCAGGGAGGTGGCAGGACATGTGGCTAAAGCATAGTCAGGGAACAAGCCACGAAACATGTTCCATATTAAACCAAACACCTGATCCATATTCTGAAGAACTGGATTTAGAAAGGAGGATTTAGAAAGTAGGGCATGACACGGTATGATTTGACATTTACAAAGGGTCGTCTGGCAACAGTGTGGACAATGAGGCCAGCCAGGACTGGAGGCAGATAGGACAGTTCAGAAGCTACTGAATGAAAGCCAAAAGGAAAGGGCACAGTAAAGTAGTGACAATGGGAACAAAGAGAAACAGAAGGATTTAAAAGATATTTAGGAAGTGGGGTTAATAGGACCTATTGAAGATGGAGAAAGAAAAACAGAGGAGAACTGAAAAGAGTAATCAGATTTCTGACTTAAAAGACTATGTGAATAGTGGTTCCAGCTCCAATATAGGTAATACTCGAGTAAAATCAAAATCTTATACCAAGATAATGAATTTGATTTGGAACATGTTGAATTTAAGGTGCAAGTATGATATCTGGATAGAGCTGTCTTACAAGCAAGTGTATTGTGTGAATATGAAGCGTAGAAGAGAGGTCAGGAACATGAGTATAGATTTGAGAATCATCAATACATAGGTGATAGATAAAGCCATTGGTTTGAAAGAGGTCACAGCAAAGTAAGTAAATAGAGATAAAGGCAGAGGGGTCAGAGACGAAGATCATCGTCTAGTGAAAGTCATCAGTAAGCTTTGTGGTAGCATTTGCTCTGAAGTATTGGGGACCAGGAGCCTCACAGCAGTGAGCTGAGAAGTGAATAGCAGAAACAGAGATTATCAAATCTTTGGACTTTGGTACAAGCAATCAATGCACACATGTGGGGAGACATGTATGCCTTATCAGGGATGTCAGTTATCAGTAAGAAAACTGTGAATCTAGAATAAAGTCAGTAAGAAACTGACTTTGTCACAGGCTGGATTAAAGAAGTGCTAGAACTGGAGCAAATAAAGTGAGTGTGGCACTCAGCGTTGTACTCAGTGCTGCACCACATCTTACAGGCCAGGTTAATGAACTTTAAAGTTCAGAGATTCACTCCTCCTTTCCATCACTATTGCAGGAAAAGGAAGAAAAAAGTGTGGGAAATTAAGCGAAAAGAGGAATCAAACAATTGGCCGGGCGCGGTGGCTCAAGCCTGTAATCCCAGCACTTTGGGAGGCCGAGACGGGCGGATCACGAAGTCAGGAGATCGAGACCATCCTGGCTAACACAGTGAAACCCCGTCTCTACTAAAAATACAAAAACTAGCCGGGCGAGGTGGCGGGCGCCTGTAGTCCCAGCTACTCGGGAGGCTGAGGCAGGAGAATGGCGTAAACCGGGAGGCGGAGCTTGCAGTGAGCTGAGATCCGGCCACTGCACTCCAGTCCGGGCGACAGAGCGAGACTCCGCCTCAAAAAAAAAAAAAAAAAAAAAAAAAGAATTAGACTTGTTGTTGTGACAGTGTACCCTCAATGTGTTGGGCTCTCTAGAAAAACAGGAGAAGGTGGAGGGCCTCCGCCTTCCCACCCACTCTAAATGAAAAACAACCAAGCTTACAGGGCATAGCTGACCTAAGCATTCACCCAGGAAGTAGGGAAATTGGAAATTACAGCAAAAACATGAAAGTTCCTTCTAGGCTGCCTCTCTACACTGAATGTGTTCACTGCTTAGAGGCAGAAAAGAGGAAGGAGGAAAGCCAGGTTCTTCCTGTGGATCCATGAGGCCAAAGCAGGCAGTGGAAGAGGCAGTACAGAGCCTGTTTGACACCTCTGAGGTCAAGGAATCCTGGCCACTGTGAGAACCTTGGCCCAAAGGATGTGGGATTCTCAAAAACCAGGTTAACTGTAACTCTTCCTTGTAGTGGGATGAGAGAGAATGTGGAGGATGAAACCAGTGTTCACACTCATCCTCCCCAGGGAGAGGGAAGAGAAATTCCCCTTCTCTATGTAAACGTGGATTGGAACAGAAATCTCCCCCTGGAACAGGGAATAGTGCCCTCTCCGCAGATATAGTGGAAAGTCAATAATCTAAAGCTATGTCGGGTAAGAATGATTGGAGCTAGAGGAATGTGCCTTAAATGTGTCAAAATAGATGTTGTTTGGAAGAAAAAATACCATTCCTCGCATAGCCCAAGATGGAGAATAGGGCCAACAGATGGCAATTAGAGGCAGAGTGACCAACTGTCCTGGTTTGCCCAGGACTGAGGGATGCGCTGGGATGCAGAATTTTCAGTGTTAAAACAGGACAGCTCCAGACAAACTAGAACAGTTGGTCACCTGGGATGACAGATTTCAGTTCAGTTAAGCGAAGCCATAGAGTCAAAGCTTTCTTACCACAAAGAAATGATCCGTGTTTGAGGGTATGCTAAATACTCTGATTTGATGATTATACAATGTATACATGCATCGAAACATCACACTGAACCCCATAAATATGCACAATTTTATGCGCATATTTATTTTTATTTTAAAATAAAACAACCAAAAGACAGCTGTTCAACGGCAGATAACAATTTTGCTACCACTGGAAATGCTCAAATATAGTTTAGCCGTTAGCTCAAGGCTGCCAACAAGAGGGAGGTGGGAGTTGATGACATTCAAAGGTGGACCCACCTCTTAGAATCCAGGACTTCAAACATGCATAAGGCATACGCAAAATGGAGACAGAAATTCCATGAGCCAGCAAGGAAGAATTTCCTTACTTCCAAACATGCCTCATATGTTCAGTATTTAGAGCTTTTTTCTATTGTGGTTGACTGCTCCCAGTTTAAAGCCACAACAAAAAACAGGGATAGTGCCCCCCACCCCAGGGCCAGCCTAGGATCTCAATTAAAGGACAATAACCAGGATCAGCTCACTGGAGCCACCCCAAAGGAGAGAAGGAGAGTAACCTGCTACCATGAACTTTTTAAAAAATTTATTGGAATATAAGCATTTTCCAATTGATTATTTGTTTGCTTTTGGTAGTCATTTAAGAATCTTTCTCTAAGAAACTCATTGGTTCATGTGTTTCCTCCATTAAGTGTGTGTACACACACACACACACACACATATATGTATATATGTATCTCACAGTTTGGGCGGGGAAGCAAATTTAGCTCTAATTCCAACCCCAGTACTTTTCGACTCTGTTTTCCCACCCACTCCACCATGCCCAACCCACACACACACACACAAATTTACCATAACAGCCTATGGGGTCAATGAGACAGTCATTGTGTTGGGAAAAGGGAAGCTTCTTCCCTCAAGCCTCTCTCCGTTCCTTCTTTCTAAAAGTGAATTTTTGAGGGCCTACTTTACTTTGTGGGAAGTGGGGTGGGAAATCTTTTTTGCTTTTTTTTTTTTTGAGATGGAGTTTTGCTCTTGTTGCCCAGGCTGGAGTGCAGTGGTGCGATCTCTGCTCACTGCAACCTCTGCCTCCCAGGTTCAAGTGATTCTCCTGCCTCAACCTCCTGAATAGCTGGGCTTACAGGTGCCCACCACCATGCCTGGCTAATTTTTTGTATTTTTAGTAGATACGGGGTTTCACCATGTTGGCCAGGCTAGTCTCAAACTCCTGACCTCAGTTGATCTGCACACCTCAACCTCGCAAAGTGCTGGGATTACAGGTGTGAGCCACCAAACCCAGCGGGAAATCTTAATATGGTCCCTGTTATCATGAATTTGTGAAAAGATAACTAAAATGCACTTACAGCAATTAAAGAAGGCCCTAGTTGGTGACTAATTGTGCCTCTGTACACCTTCAAGCCTGTGGACCAAGGGCAGTACTGAGTTACAGCTGCAAAGGCCAGAGCCTTTGTTTGGCTTGGGGAAGCCTGGATAGTTCCATACTTATTATACAAAGTTAGGGTTAGAATGACCATGTGTTTCCATTTTCTCAGAACAGCCCGTGTCTACTCATACTATTCCAGCATAATTATTAATAGTGCCCCAGATTGGATGATAAGTGGTCATCCTAGATACAGTTACTGGACATGGTCAGAGTAAGGGCTGAAGTTGAACAACCAATGGCACTGGATCATGTTCTGGGCATTTTTTTAGTATTAGATTTCTAGCATATACCCATGCTGAGTCCAGGTCTTAAGAAAATTTTTATGCTTCTGTGCATATAGGAATATTGGTGTTATAATTAAATCATGGTTAAAAGAAAGAAATTCAAAGAAAACATATAGTGAAATTATCACTAAAAATTTCTCAATGACAACTTTGTGGGCTTTGTTTTCATGTTTGTTTAACAATAGAAGAATGGAAAATAACATTGGCTGGCTGGCAGTTGGTGATATGTATTAATTGGATATTCTTTTTGGTACTTTTGCTGGTTTTCTCTGTCATGCTGGCCAAACACACCCTAGAAAAACATACAGGTTGGACTTATCATTGGAACACGCCTAATTTTCACTGTCAGTATGCTGCGCAGGATGGCAACAATAGTTTCGTGGCTAAATAACCAAAGTCAAGTCTGCAAATAACTTTGGCCCAGATACTTAAGATTTCAGAAGACTGGAGACAAGATCTGGAGCTTAGCCAGCTGGCCCGAAAACAAGGAAGTTTTCCAGACTATGGGGCAAATGTAAGACTGCCACATTCCCAAACTGGTTCTGAGATGCCTGTTCATCACCACCAACAGAGAACCCTGTAGTTAGTGTTTAGAAAGAAGGAGGTTTTATAACTGAGGCGCACAGTGAAAAAGAAAATAAAAGACTAGAAACCTGTGGCCAGAATAATGTGAATGAGTCAGAATAAAATAAGGAATAAAGGGAGGGAAAGCCCAGATCCAAAATGAGGCCGATCATACATGGGGCTTAGATATGTCCAAAAATGAGAGGGCCCACCAGGAAATCTCCTTGATTGATGGACAAGGCAGCTTGTCAGCAGTGAACTCATCCTGATGTTAGAGAGAGTCAGGCAGACAAACTCCATCCAGTTAACAAAAGCTGAGTTGTTGAAGGGGAGAGATGATTCTAAATAAAGCATTGTCTGTCACTCCAGAGATCCTTATTGAGCATCTGCGATGTGCCAGGCACTGTTCTAGGTGGAGGCATGAGACATACAGTGAACAAATGAACAAATAAGCACAAGATAAATTCAGATAGTAAGTGCTATGAAGAAAATGAAGCAGAGTGATGTAATAACACCGCAGTGGGGGAAGGGAGAGAATATTTCAGACTGAGTCATCATGTAAGGCCTCTTTAAGGAGATGTGATCTGAAGGAAAAGATGGAGCCATCCTGTGAGCCAGTTAACTAAAGACTGGAGACCATCCATTGGGTTTGACAGCACAGAGCTCATCAGAGACCTTCACGAGCGCAGTTTCAGTGGAACGGGGGTGTAGATGCCAAATAGGAGAGGGCTGACGAGGTGGGGATAAAGTGAATGTGGGGTGAGGAAGCAGAGACAGAGATTGCAGACAGCGGTCCACTTCAGATCTAAGTTTCCCGGAAATTGAAGGGGAATACGCAGCTGCAGGAGAGTTTTTAAGACAGGCCAGCCCGGAACACTGTGGAATGCTAAGAGAAGAATCCCCACTGAGAGGGAGAGTTAGACATGCTGAAAAGTCCTTGCGAAAACAGTAGGGAGTCAGATCCAGAACACACGTAGTGGCTGGTCTTTGACAAGAAGAGGGACACTTCCTCTACATTAACAAGAAGCAAGGAGAGGAGGGAACTAATGCAGGGGTGGTTTTATGGGTCTGTCAAGCTGGATCCCTGTTAACTTCAGTGGGGATGGTACCAGGCTCAAGAGGCTCAAGAAGAGACCCAGAGCCAGCAAACAAGACATAGGGTTTACCAAGGGGACTTAGATACAGAGTGGCCCAGTCAATGGCAATGGGTTGGATGACAGAACTGCTACCACTTGCAAAAACATGCAGTTTATATAGCATTTTTGTATAGCACCCTCCCCCAACAACCTCCACCTCGCAGCCTTCATTTAACCAAAAACAAAGGTCCTCAACCCCCTGCACAGCCTGTGTTCCATGGGACAGGTGGAGGTTCATATGTTCTTCACAGATAAGAAATGAATTTCTCTGTTGGCCACTCCCAGTTTCCTTAACTTGTAACTCTGAACACACATTCAGGTGCATCTGCCACACAGGATCATTCTCAGTGTATGCTTAAGTTATGGCTGTCGGGCGTGTCTGTCATACAGAGTCTGACAACGGGAAGTTTAAAGAGTTCCTATCTCATTACTTTTATTTTCTTAATGAAATAAGAAATGAGGTCATCAGTGAGAGTGAGTAAGATGTAAGGGGGAAGGGAGAAAATATAAAATAGTTCTCTTGAGAATGATTAAGTTTATTAGAGAAACACTGTCAGGCAGTGCAGAGTACCTATTTAAGGCACCTACATATGATGATGAATTTATTTAATGAAACAGGCAGCCTCCTTATTGATTTTTCTCCAGCCAAGTACATTTGTTCAGATCTAAATACAAAGAAGATAGATAGGTTCAACCAGAGATAAAGTTGTAGCAGATGACTGCACACATCACAGAAGTGAATAAGGGAGGTGAGAATGTCTATAGGGACATGATTATGACTTCTACCACAAAATCTAAACTGGACAAAAAGGAAAGCGAAGGATAGTTGATAGATAATGAAACTGTGGTGGCATTAACGGAGTGGAGATCTCAATGAAATGGTACTATTCTGAAGATGGAGAGTGGAATACAGTACCTAAGTCAGAAATTTCAGAGGCAGGATGCAGGATGTGTTTTGGCAGTAAGGTAGAGAAGCTAAAGGAAGAATGTCGCAGAAAAGGTATAATAGTCCATTCTCGCATTGCTATAAAGAAACACCTGAGACCGGGTAATTAATAAGAAGTTAAATTGGCTCACAGTTCCACAGGATGTACAGGAAGCATGACAAGATCTGCTTCTGGGGAGGCCTCAGGAACTGTATGATCATGGCAGAAAGCAAAGGCAAATCAGGGACATTTTACATGGCTGGAACAGGAGCGGGGGCAAGGGGATTAACCATACATTTTTAAACAAACAGTTCTCATGAGAACTCTATCACAAGAACAGCACCCAGGGGGGAAATCCGCCCCCATGATCCAATCACATCCCACCAGGCCCCACCTCCAACACTGGGGATTACAATTCAACATGAGATTTGGATGGTGACACAGATCCAAACCATATCAGAAGGCAAAGGAAACAAGAGCAGTGGTGGAGACCGAGTCAGCCTAGGCATTATGAAACAGCCTATGAGAACTACAGCAGAGTTGGCTTCGAAAGCTGTGAGCCAGGAATATCTCCCCTCAATGAGGAGAGGTTGGTAAAATGTCCCCTGGCCATGCATAATGACTAAGGATATGTGCTGTAAAGTCAGACTGCTAGAGTTTGAATCCCAGCTGAACCACCTTGTCACAGAGCCACCGGGGACAACAAAAATAAGACCAAACACTTAAGTACTTTACATATATTTATACCTCACAATAAGCCAATGAGTTAGACACTTCTGAATTCACATTACACAAATGAGAATAAGTTTTTTGTCCTCTTTAAACCTCAAAATGATATGATAAGGTTTGTTCCTACCTTATGGGGTTTTTGTGAGTTTTCAGTGAAATAATTTGCACAAAATAATTAGTACACTGCCTAGCTCAATAGAAGTGTTCAATAAATGTTAGCTGATATTATTAGGAGAAAGGACAAGGAGCAGGATTTTAATAAGGAGCTATGGTCTGGAAGCAACACTGGGGAGCCAGGAAGGCATTCACCCACTGCTGGCCTTAAAGAACATGGAATGTTTTGCCTTTTTTTTTTTTTTTGGTAGGAAAAAGAAAAAAGAGAGAGAAAGAAAAAAAAGAAACATGGAGCATGGAACAAACCAAAATGTACATCAGATTTATACAATTAAAAAAATATGTATCTGTATCTGCTGGGCATGGTGGCTCACGCCTGTAATCCCAACACTTTGGGAGGCCAAGGCAGTGGAACACTCCTAATGAGGAGCTCAAGACTAGCCTGGGCAACAAGGCGAAATCCTGTCTCTACAAAAAATACAAAAATTAGCCAGGTGTAGTGGCCTGCGCCTATAATCCTAGCTACTCAAGAGGCTGAGCGGGGAGAATCGCTTGAGCCCGGGAGGTTGAGGCTGCAGTGAGCTAAGATTGTGCCACTGCATTCCAGCCTGGGTGACATGGCAAGACCCTGTCTCAGAGAAAAGAAAAAACAAAAAAAAAATTCCTGGCTGAGTGCCCATTTGGGTGTCAGGTAAGGAAAGGAATTGGAGAAAAGAGTCAGATAAAAATCTAGCAATACTGGACAGTTTGTTATTCAAGAAAGAGGGGTTTTAGAGGATGGAACAACAGATAACGCAGGGCTGCTGAGTCGGAAGAGACGTACAAAGAAGTGTGTGATTGGGCTGAGAGTTTAGCGACCCTCATGACATGCACGTTTACTGGAGAGAATGACTTTAGATCTTCCTAACCCTGTGACTCCACTTCAATGGCCATGAAACTAACAGCTGTTCAAAGAGAAAAAGCAAGCTGGAAAAACAGGAAACAGGTGGCCGTTTTCGAAGAACAGTACATATGTTCATCTGACCAAGCAAGATTTAGCCTTGAATCCAGCAAACGTTTTTCAAGCATCTACTATATGGCAGGGCCTGAGCTAGGCTCATCTGCATATATTATCTTATTTAATCCTCAGAACCACAAAGCAAACTATATGTGTGTTAAGATTATAAAGGCTTAATATTAAAACAGAGTGAAGTAATCAGCAGTCAAGCTGGAACATTCCAGAATGCTCAATTCTTTTTACCACCAGGGATGTAGTGGTTACCTTGAAGACAGGTCGGACACATCTGCCTACATCCTTCCTCTTTGTTCCTTCCTCTTGTCCACCTTGGTGGTTCTCAAAGAACTGATGAACAGAGCTATATCATCAAAACTATATTCACTATCCTTTATGGATAATTTAAAGGATTTTCAAAAATAATTCTAATTTTGTCTTAAAGACTAACTATACAATCCATCCCCCAAGTAAGATGTGATTGCTCTGTTCGAGAATTTATTGCTATGGGCAGGGGGGTGGGGAAAGAGGAGATGTTGATCAAAGGGTACAAAGTTTCAGTTAGACAGGAGGAATAAGTTTTTGTGATCTGTTGCATAGAATGGTGCCTATAATAAATAATAATATATTGTGTAGTTCAAAATTGCTAAAAAGAGTAGACTTTAAATGTTTTCCTCACTAAAAACGGTACTTAAGGGATTTGTTGATTGGCTTGGTTTAATTATTCCATAATGTAAATATGTATCAAAACATCACATAAATACCCTATAAATATATACAATTATTATGTCAGTTAAAAATAATTTTTTTAAAAAGTAAAGAAAGAAGAATGTATTAGTGCATGGAGAGGCTTGCATTTGGGGTGATGATGCATATAACAAGAAAAGCAGACAATATGGAATGGTTCCTAGCCCTATCTCCACTGATTTAAAAGCTAGCTGCCCTGAAATCTCATTAAACAATTGGGACACAAGGCAAAGGTACTTTGGCAACTTTCTAAGTGTATTACACCAAAATAAAGAGAAGATGTCTCCCCAGACTGGCTTAGAGAAGACAAATCTTGGAAGTGCAGCTGAAGGAGGAGGGAAAATAGGACAGGGGAGAGAGAGTGTAGGAGAGCAAGGATGAGGCTACTCAGTAATTGATGAGACTTGTTTGTGTGTATATACATGTGAAGACTTCCAGACATTCCAGGAATTTATGAGGCTGGAGCCCTCCATAAGTAGGTTGAACGAGAGCCAATGAACGAGGTTACAGGCAGAAATTCTCACAGACAAGAAATATTTAGGTGGTAGATTTGAGAAGGATTTGCAGGTTTTATTGGAGTACCAATGTTTTATATTTTGGCTATTTGTTTACTTTTGACTTTTTAGATTAAAGCATCTTTAGACATGTCAGTTTATTCGACTGGTTTTCAAATTTACTTTGAATTATATATCTACTGTTTTTACCATTCCATACAGGTCCAAAAGTGTCTAAAGAATTGTTATGTAAAACTTTGCAACTGTAGTACCTGACAATATATTTTAGCTCCTAATAATTCCCGGATATCAAAATTACTGGCTGATTTTTTTTACAATTCCAGGAAACACAGGCAAAAGCCAAACCCATTATTATAGGTTAAGGAGATAAAACACTAGGTTGACTGAATTAGTTTACTCTTCAATCATTACTTTTGACAAGGTAGAGACTAAAAATGGCAATGGAAACTTACTTGATTATGGTTGTTAAATTTTCTGAATTGGTAAATAATTTTCTGAATTGGTAAAAAAAGGAAAGCACTTTTTTTCTTTTGATTTTGAAACTATACAGTTACAATGATTCTTATTTTGCACTTTGTTAATTGAGAACTTATACAATAGTCATGTTTGAAAAACATTACAGGTAACAATAAAGCCAAGGAAATGTTAATTTTTCTAGAAGAATATCTTAGGAAAAGCTTTATTACAATGGATCCATTTTTATATACATTATACCACTGAAAATAATACGCAAGATTGCTTCAAAAGTAATTATCAGAGGATGTTGCATCTTGTCTTTTAATCATGTATATATACTTTTATATTTATTTGACATTACAAAACTAAAATATGTGTGGCTGGAGTAGACACATCCTTAATTTCTAACATATATTCTGGTCCTAAAATTCTATACTTAGGATATTCCATTATCAAAATCTGTCCAAAGGAAAAATAGAAATCACCATCACAATTTATTCTATCTTCTAGGTACCAACATTGAGTGGCTCTCTCAAATCTCACTATGAGCTAGAACAGAATCTCAAATTCTTTCTTAGGCTGTAACATAACAGCTAATTTTCTTTTCATTTTCATTCATTCTTTTCCATTTTCTGAGCAACAATTACTGTGTTCTCAGTCACTGAGAAATCAGAGATAAAGGTCCCTGCTCTCCAGGAGTTTGGGGAGGAAAATAATTTTAATATAAACAAAAAAGCCCTATGAGCTAAGCACAGGATTTATAGTGAACTCACCAGACAGACAATGAAACCAAACTGGAACATTTCTCTGAGGAGTTGATGCCTGCCCTGAGTTTTGAAGGATATATAAATGTGAAAGGGACAGGAAAGATGTACCAAACAGCAATAATAGAATGTGCAAAAATACAGAGGCAAGAGAGCACTTGGCCTTTTCCACAAACTGAGGGTGGTCTGCTACAATCTGAGTGATGGCTGCAGGTAATAAATGACAGAGTGTGTTATGAGATGAGTTTGGAAAGTCAGTAGGGGTCAAATTAGAAAGGACCTTCTCTACCATGCTAATGAGTTAGAATTTTTTTCTAAAGGCAATGAAGGGTTATTAAAGGTGTTAAACTGGACAATGAATGACATGATCTGGTTTTGTGTTTTCAAAAACTTACTATTTTTGAAGGTGAAGAATGGATTTTAATGAGATCAGAGTTGGATTTAGAAAGAGCAGTAGGGTAACTGTTTCTAAATTCAGCCAGTGACAAAAGAAGGAGATGGATTCAGAGATATTAAAAATAAAACATTTACAGGACTCTGCCACTAATTAGACATAATATGAAGAGGGTACGTTGAAACCAAGACTGTGCCCCAGTTTATCTTGGTTAACTGGCTAGCTGCTCCTCCACTGAACAAGAAAGGACAAACAGGACCAGACTCAGTGGAGACTTCAGTTTTGAACATGTCGGCTTTGAAGTGCCTGTAGTATAGTCAGAGACAAAGGCCCAGAAGAGAAATCTGGATGGAAATGTGGATCTGAGATTCATCTGCATGCAAGTCATAGTTGAAGCCAGCAACCTAAATAAGGCCTTTCACAGACAGTGTGTAGATTAGAAAGCAAAGAGGTCTGGCCTGGCATGCTGACTCACTCCTGTAATCCCAGCACTTTGGGAGGTTGAGGTGGTTGAATCACCGGAGGTCAGGAGTTTGAGATCAGCCTGACCAATATGGTGAAACTCCATCTCTAATAAAAATACAAAAATTAGCTGGGCGCTGTGGCACACGCCTGTAATCCCAGCACTTTGGGAAGCCGAGGCAGGCAGATCACCTGAGGTCATGAATTGAAAACCAGCCATGGCCAACATGGTGAAACCCCGTCTCTACCAAAAAATAGAAAAACCTCACCAGGGGTGCTGGCGTGGGCCTATAGTCCCGGCTACTTGGGAGGCTGAGGTGCGAGAATCACTTGAACCTGGGAGGCGAAGGTTGCAGTGAGCCAAGATCACGCCACTGTACACGGCCTCCAACCTGGATGACAGAGTGAGGCCCTGTCTCCAGAAAAAAAAGAAGACAAAACAAAAGAAGAGAGGTCTAAGCACACACTACTAGGAAGTATGCATGTTTTAGGAAAGCTAAAAGAAAAAGGAGCCAAAAGGATATCCCACAAGCTATGAAGGACTGGTATAATGGGAAAACAAGTGATGAGAATGTTTCATAGACAACATGGCCACTAATGCTGAACACTGAGAAAGATACAGTGAGAAAATGGCTGAAAAGTATCAGATTTAACAATGAGGACCCTGATGATTTGGAAAGAGAAATTTTAATTATATGATGGAAGTGGATTGCAGTGAGTTCAGGTGCAAAAAAGAGATAAAGAAGTGGAGACCATTGTTATTTTCTTGGGATAATTTCAGTTACAAATGAATTAGAAAAATAAGATAATGGATAGAGTAGAAGTCAGTGGATAGAATAGAGTCAATAAAGGGTTTTGTAGGGATGTGGGTTTGTGAATGTGTTTTTGCTTTGTCTTATTTGGTACAGAGACAGCAGCGTGTTTACAGGCCAAGATGAGATCCTGGGAAAACAAAGGTATAAGAGAAGGGGTAATCTGCTACAAAACACTCAAAGACATATACAGGAAGAGGATCAGCAAAACAAATGGAGATTAAATTTCAGACAGTGGGGAAAACAATTCCTCTAAAATGAAGAGAGTAAGCTATGTCCCGGCCTAAACAGAGCTATGTTAATAGAAAGAGGTGGAGGAGGAAATAGGAAGTTGAGAAAGTTGTCTCCTGATAGACTTGATCCCCTCTGTGCCTTAGGATATAAGAAAAGTCATCTGCTGAGAGCACGGGGAAGCGGGTAGGATCCGGTGAGCAAAGAATGTTAAGGTCTAAAATTGCTCAATAGATGGAAGCCCTTGTTTGCTTATTAGTAAACAGCTTACTGGAAAAATAATTTCAAAAATAAAAACATTTGTCAAAATGAAAGAGTTAAAACTATTTTTATGACTACTTTCACTCTCTAACTTTTGTTTCTTAATTTCATTTGAATCCTTGATCCCTGCCAGTAAGTGGTACCAGCACTATCAGCGTATTCTACACAATCAACAGTGCTTTCCGTACAGCACATTGCAACACTATTGCAACAAACAGAAAAAATTATTGTCCCACTATATTTACCTTATGTATACATTTACCATAAATTCCATTATTTTTCAAGACAATGGAATTCCTTTACAATACTAGTATTGGGAGACAGGCCTAAGGCTACATTAATAGGAAAACTATAAATTTAATTTTTACATGGAAGAGAATACAATGTAACCACAGTGTATCTAAATCCTTTACAAAGAGCTATATTATAATAGACTTCTACTTATAATTTTTTCTCTTAACCTTTCATTTTGTTCTAATTCCACTTTAATTGCATTTTGGTTATCCAAAAGGGAATAGTAAAATAAAATAAATGACACAATTATTAAGACACGGCAGTAATTTTAGCTTGGATTGACGATAGATGATATACAACTGAGGTAATTGAAATATGCTATACAAGTGAGATTAAAAAAAAAAAACAACCTGAATTTCATACAAGGCTAATAGCTGAATCCCTGTGGAGTTACGTTCTTAAGCCAAAAGTAATTATCTAAATCTGAGCAAAAACTTTTAGTGTAAGTCTTCCAATAATTTATTGAGAATATAATGCAATGAACTATAAATTAATATTGCCTACAAAAATTAAGTTGAACATTTCACAAAGTAACAAGTTAGCTCAAAATATTTTTGTCAAAATCTGTTTCATTCCTATAAGGACATACCACTACTGAGAATGACAAAAGATCAGTCAGTCAGAGAATATGGTACAAAATAATGTAGGTATGCCAGTAAAGCTTACTATTATATGATCTTAAATTTGGCACTACTCCTCCCAACCACTTCTGTAACTGGACCTTATCAAAATTAAATCCAAAGCTTTTTTTTCTTTTTTGAGACGGAGTCTTACTCTGTTGCCCGGGCTGCAATACAGTGGCACACTCTCGGCTCACTGCAACCTCTGCCTCCCGGGTTCAAGCAATTCTCCCTGCCTCAGCCTCCCCGAGTAGCTGGCATTACAGGTGCCCGCCACCACATCCAGCTAATTTTTGTGTTTTTAGTAGAGATGCGTTTCACCATGTTGGCCAGGCTGGTCTCGAACTCTTGACCTCAGGTGATCTGCCCACCTCGGCCTCCCAAAGCATTTTTATTTTACAACAGTCAAAAATTAGTCATTGGCAAAAGATTTTACACAGTCAAACCCAATACTTCTTTTTAGTATTTACAAGAACTGTACAAGATTTGTGAATAGAAAACCTACACATATAATCTCCTAATTATAGTGCAGTGCCTGATAAAATAATAGAAAATGAACTTGTAAAATGGGCAATCTGTTGATGAACTTTATCCATCAAATACTAATGCACAGTTTAAGCAAAATGTTTAATTAAAAATAAAATTCCCGGCCGGGTGCGGTGGCTCAAGCCTGTAATCCCAGCACTTTGGGAGGCCGAGACAGGCGGATCACGAGGTCAGGAGATCGAGACCATCCTGGCTAACACTGTGAAACCCCGTCTCTACTAAAAAATACAAAAAAAACTAGCCGGGCGAGGTGGCGGGCGCCTGTAGTCCCAGCTACTCAGGAGGCTGAGGCAGGAGAATGGCGTGAACCCGGGAGGCGGAGCTTGCAGTGAGCTGAGATCCGGCCACTGCACTCCAGCCCCGGCAACAGAGTGAGACTCGGTACCAAAAAAATAAAATAAAATAAAATTCCCTTTAAATCCCCAGCTTTAGACTTTATAAATGTAAGATACTTTCATAACGTAAAAAAATATATATTTAATTTGAAAGGAAACATGGAAAGACAGTGGGGAATTTATTTCTATGTTGCCTCTTCTCAACCTTTAAACTTCAGAAGATTAGAAAGTTGTACTTTTAGAATGCTGTGACGCTATGGTGTATTTAGCAAATGTGCTATCCTTTACATTCATGAAGCTGTTCTAAAGGCATGCCACTGAAATTTTCAGCTCAGTAGCAATGCCATGAAACATTAGGCAAGCATTCAGAAAAGAGCTGGTCAACCTAACTAATGTAGAATCAGAACATACAACAGAGGGAGAGCTAACTGGCTCAAAGTTAGCCAGTTACTCTTTTCTAAATTCACACTCTTTTACATTAAAATTGTGTTTAAAGTTAGGGCTACATTTTATTGCCTGCTCTGACTAATTGAGCTAATCATTCATTATATAGTGTCTACCTTCTTGCTTTTGTTTTTGCTATTAATTGTAGTAAAAAAAAAAAAAACATGTAACACAAAATTTACTACCTTAACTGAGGTTTTTTAAGTGTACAGTTTTGTAGTAGTAAATGTATTCCTATTGTTGTGCAACAGCTCTCTAGAACCTTTTCATCTTGCAAAACTGAGATCTTATATCTATTGAACGACTCTCCATTTCCCACTCCCCCACTCCATGGAAGCTACCATTTTACTTTCTATTTCTACGAGTTCAACTGCTTTAGATGTCTCATATGAGTGGAATCATTACAGTATTTATCTTTTTGTGACTGCCTTACTTCAATTAACATCATGTCCTTAAAGTTCATCCATGTTGTAGCATGTAACAGAATATCCTTCCTTTTAAAGCTCAATAATATTCCATTGTCAGTGCTGGTGAAAATCTTGTTCTATGCACTGTAATGAAAAGCTGTGTCCTTCTAATGGCTCTATGGTGATTTAGCCTAGATTAAATATTTAATGCTACAATCTTAGAGCAACTAATACTAATTATGTTCCTGTACATAGTCCCGAAAAAGATCCCCAGATGCCCTCAATCCAGGGCCTTGCCTTCTGGAGCCAGGTTAACATCTGTTGTTGAAATAGTCTGGGAGGTTGATGCTGTTTCTTTCCTATCTTGGAGATACTTTGGAATAAAAACTAAATATGTATGCCTGCAGAGACATCAACTAGCACTTCTCAAAAACCTACAAGTAATTTATGAGGATTTCATCTTTTCTGATTTGTCAGGGTATTGAGGGGATTGGAGGAAATGTGAAACTATTTTCAGACAATATTACTCTCTTTTAGCAGATCTAATTAGTTAACAAATAAGGGAAGCATTTCCCTGGCTTAATGGAAATGACTAAAAATAAACATAAATAAATAATGCTGGAAAGAACAAAGAATGTGTGAGAATCCTCAGATCAACAATGTAGGCATACTTCCAAATATTTGTTTTGGCAATAAGACAAAACCACCTATTATATTTCAAATAAAGCATTTTTAATTATGAAAGTTTCTTTTTTTCCCTCACTTGAAATAAAAGTCAAGAATTCTGCTTTAAGTCTTTCACAAGCAGAGCTGCCCAAGAACCTGATATTTTAACTCTCTATTCAGGTAGTTCTCAAGTTTTGCAAACGTTGTGAAAGAATGCATTGGATGTTTATTAATATGCTGATTCACAGGCCTTAGCCCTAGAGGATCTGATACAGTAAGAATCTGATTTATATTCCTACACCAAGTGATTCTGAGGCAAATGGTCTGAGGAGCAGGATTGGCTACATAATTTGTAGAAAATCAAAATGCAGGCCCCTTGCTAAAAAATAATTGAAATTTCAAGATGGTGACAGCAAAGTAATAAACCAAGAGTGAGGACCTTTGAAATGTGGGCCCCTCTGTGACCGCACAGGTCACAAGCCCATGAAGTCAGCCCCAATGGGTAGATTAGAAACACTTCTCCAGATAAGGTTTGAGTCAGACAACGCTGGATGCTTCCAGAGCCCTTAGAGACTGAAATAGAATCTATCCCCACATTACATCAGAAAGCATAGCCCACGATGGCTTCTCTTCCCAAGGAATCCTTGAGGAATTATGACAGGATCCTCTTCCAGATGAGAATGGAAAAATAATCTTTTTAAGTTCAGTTTTCGGAAAAATTCAATAAAGAGAAAAATGTAAATAGCCCAATTTGGGGCCAGATGTGTTTATTTTTAATTTTTTTTTTTTTTTTTTGAGACGGAGTCTCGCTCTGTCGCCCAGGCTGGAGTGCAGTGGCCGGATCTCAGCTCACTGCAAGCTCCGCCTCCCGGGTTTACGCCATTCTCTCGCCTCAGCCTCCCGAGTAGCTGGGACTACAGGCGCCCGCCATCTCGCCCGGCTAATTTTTTGTATTTTTTTAGTAGAGACGGGGTTTCACCGTGTTAGCCAGGATGGTCTCGATCTCCTGACCTCGTGATCCGCCCGTCTCGGCCTCCCAAAGTGCTGGGATTACAGGCTTGAGCCACCGCGCCCGGCCTTAATTTTCTATTTGATAGCTATTGTATGGTTCTATTTCATCAATGTGAGACCATTATAAAGCATAAAGCAGGGATAGAGGATTTAAAGAACAATCTGGTGCTGTGAGGCTTTTCTCCAGCTATACACAGCTCTGGGTGCAAGACCCAGCATGATTTAAATTCCCTCAGCCACATAAGGAAAGGGACAGAAAGCAGGAAGTGACCATGGACCAGGATGTCCATGTTTTCTCAAGGACTGTTCCCCCAGTGGCATTTCAAGGGTCATGGAAAAAAATTGGAAGAGTCTAAACTAAGATGGTAGTGTCTGACAATTGAACCACACAGCCAAAACACCCACGGCAATGTGGAAAACAAGAACATTATGCAACCAGAGAAATCACCAGTGCTTAAATGTCACCTCAACAAGGAGACCTCAGGCTTGTTTTCTGAGAATGTATAGAGAATATACATATCTAGATTGTATAGTTTAGCACAAGAAATGTATGAGGGAAATCAAGCCCAAAAGTTCTGAGCAACAAGTAGAGATTTTGTTTGAGGCAAGATAGCAAGACATAATCCTCCACCATTCATGAAGGAAAAACCCCTGAGGGAAACTGTCAGGAGGAGGTGAGGATCCAAGGGAAACAAACAGGGCCTGACCAGGACTCAACAGCCTCTCATCCTGGAATGAGGAAAATAGATGATAGATAGGTATCTATCATATCAGACAGATGACAGATAGGTAATAGACAGATGATAGACTGATAGATGATAGAAGATAGATAGATGATAGATAGATGATAGAGATGATAAACAGATAGATGATAGATAGATACATAGATAGATGATTGATAGATAGATAGATAGATAGATAGATAGATAATAAATCAATAGAGAAAATCTGCCTTATCTTGAGGAGGGAATAGTAATTGAATACAATCTTTTTTGTTATACATATTGCAGTGACTTCCCAAATAATTTGTTTTCTAATGTCCTGAGCTTAAAATATTTTCTAAAAACCTCAATAATTATAAGTAAACATTTTAAACCAAAATGGACTTACAGACCATATCATGTCCTTTGGTTCCTAATTGGGGAAATTAAGTTTTTCAAGTCGCAAGTTATACCTATATTCCTGTACACTGTTAATTCAAATCAGGTGTAGCTCTGATTGAGCATGTACCAATTATTTCATTTTATAAATTGTGTCAAAATTAGAACATCCCAATTGTGTTTTATTAAAGATAGTCTTTAAAATATTGGCATCAAAGAGCACGTGGTTGAAATAATCTAAATGTATATCAGTTAATTAGACAAAAAGAGGAGTGGCAAGAAAGAAAATAGTAAGGCATTAAAGTTGCATCAGAATGTAGACAAAAAAGGGAATTACAATAGGAAAAATCTCACATTAGGCTACTTGAATTATAGGCTCCAAAACAGTGCTTTAATATTATTCATTAGAAGCAAATACTTGGGGTTTTCACAAGACCATGGTCAAATCATGTAATTTCTCTGTAATTATAACTCCTCATCAATAAAATGGGAATAACCTTTTGGAATTGTGAAGATTTCATAACATAATATACATGTTAGCTATTTCAGGCCACCAGGGAAAAGAAGGTACATTCTGGTTGCTTCAATCTAACAGCTACAGTGCCAGACCTCCCGGATGGAAAAGCAGTTGAACTCTCAAAAGTGAGTACTTCTGCTCCCTCCTCTAACAACTCTAGTGACTGCTAGCCTCTCTCTCTGTCTCTGCCTGTAAAGCCCTTTTTCCTCTGATCTGTTACCTTCTCATGGCTCCACTGCCTCGTGACTTCTGCTGCTTCTTTTCTGAGTACACGTGTTCCCAACCACTTCTGCCTATTCTAGTGACCTGCATTCAAACTCTCAAGAGTGATTAATTAGATACTTACCAGAAAGAACATTCCTGCTAGACAAGAGTTCTCCCATCAGGCTGTTCAAGGTCACTGACCTACCTAAGGATGGTGTCTTCAGATGAACCCTTTGTTCAATCAGCTGCAGGGCAAATCACAGGAATTACTTGCAATAATGTTCCTCAGAAGGAGGAAAGGTTGGTAGGCACTTGGAACACCATATCCTGTCTCTCAGAATGGAAAGCTATCTTAGCTCAGCTAAAAACAACTAGTATGGGTTCACTGCAGTACTGCAAGTATGAAATGAAGGAGTGGTGATACGAACCAATCAAACCTTGATAAATATCAATCTTGATGAATATTATGAAGCCAAAAAAAATTATGTGGGTGTGAATTAGAGGGCAGGAGAATGTAAAAACAAAAGAGAGATATGAAGAAACAGAAAAGAGAAGGTATATATGTCTGCAGGAATGAAAACAGCAGTGAATATGGATAATTGACCGAAAATGCAAGCAAAGAAATGGAAGGATAGACCTAAGTAAAAGTGAGGCCAAGAAGAAAAATCCTAGGGAAAAGAACAAGAAATACGAGTGCTTGACTCTACAATCACAGAAGAACATAGCTCACCGCAAGAGGCCAACCTCCAAGACATCATGCTCTTTCTACTTTTGTCTTTATTCCTAACCAACCTCAGAGTCAAATGGGAATAAAGACAGAAGACAGGCGTCTGAGTCAGATTCTCATTCGCAGGCACTTAAGTTCTGCCCCTTGAACTGCTGCTTCTTTTCTCAGCTGAATCTATTTTTCTGACAGTAGCAATGTCTCATCAGTCATGTGTTAATTGGGAGAAAACATACTGGCCTCTTGCCTCTTTCCTATACTCAGAAATCAAGGACTTGATAAAGACAGAGCTTCCAGTGCAAGGAAAGATAAAAAACAAAAGGTTTCTTCTCTCTTCTACCTGTTCTTCCTGCTTACCCCCATAGGCCCATCTCAATCCCCTTAAGGTCAGGGAATATCAGAGTAAACAAATGTATTTATTAACTCCCTTGAAGGTGGAAGTATCAGATAACACTCACGGCAGGTACAATGATTCCAACTAGAATAAAACTGGGACACTTGTCATCCCACCTTCTTTAAGGATTGTTTTTACACAATATCCCATTCAAAAGATTCACTTCTTTTGGAATTCATTTCTTTTGGATTTAGAATTCAATCCAAATTCAATGACCAAAAATAAATGAAAGTAATTAAAATCTTTACTGTTGTCTCTCAAAAATGCCTGAGTCATTATATTTATAATGTATAGCAAAAATTTAAATTATCCCTTACCACATCTTTCTCTTAATTTTTTACATAGTACGAAGTGCTCTCTCCTCACCTTTACTTCAAAAATTCCTAAAACATTTTCCCTGAAATGCAGTCCTTATTGAGTCTCCTCCTTTCTCTTTCTTCCTTCTTTTCCTGGATCTAGTCTTTTTCCATCCTGAAGAAATGTTTTTACTCTATCCAGTGTAAGTAAAAAAAAAGTCTATGTAACTTCTTTGCCTCTCCCTTACCTGTTAACTGCATTCTGCACAAAGGCCCAAGGATGATCTACCCAAGGCCACATGACAAGAGAAAGAGGAGAACTGGAAGATACTCATACATCAATTATTTTCTCCACCAAGTCATTTTTTTTTTCATGTCTAATCCATGACCTTACAACTTTAGATGGCCTAGAACACAGAATAAACTTTTCCCAGGGAATAAGGTCACCACAGAAGTTTAACTTAAAGGATCTTCAAAACCTTGCTTGGTGACCAGGAGGTTTTATTTCCATCTCAGCTTCAAACATATACATCTTAACAAAAATTATAGCTTAGGCTTTCTGTTTCTTTTTTTTTTTTTTTTTTTTTTTTTGAGGCGGAGTCTCGCTCTGTCGCCGGGACTAGAGTGCAGTGGCCAGATCTCAGCTCACTGCAAGCTCCGCCTCCCGGGTTTATGCCATTCTCCTGCCTCAGCCTCCCGAGTAGCTGGGACTACAGGCGCCCGCCACCTCGCCCGGCTAGTTTTTGTATTTTTAGTAGAGACGGGGTTTCACCGTGTTAGCCAGGATGGTCTCGATCTCCTGACCTTGTGATCCGCCCGTCTCGGCCTCCCAAAGTGCTGGGATTACAGGCTTGAGCCACCGCGCCCGGCCCAGGCTTTCTGTTTCTTTTATGTATTTGAGAAATCTCATTGTACAAGTAGTTTATTTGAGAAACTGTATTCTTTCTAGAGTATTTGTCCTCTCTACAGAGGAAAAGTAGGAAGCATTCTCTCTGGTATTTTATAGAAGAACAAATTTTAAAAGTCAGGAAACTTAAGCAATCAATCAAATCTTTAGCAAGCGAGAAATCAACCAACTAGCTCAATCAAAAATTTCACCCTATTTTCAGGGAAGATAAACTAGACAAAGCAAAGTACGCAGTCAGGTTTACTAAACACATTGTGAAATATCATGAAAACATTTCATGTTAACTTTTATTTAAACAATACAATCTATGTCGAAAATTTACTAATTTAAACTCCAATTCACTAAAACAATCATTTCACAAATATAGGTCCTCATTGTTTTTTTTTTCTATGAAAGAGAAAACTCCCAAATCATCCCTGTATCCTATGGACCAAGGTTACTGCTACTGAGAAACACATTCATTGTTATAAAAGTATAAGAATGTAGAGTAAAATTATCAAGGTATATTGTGAATAAATATACATAGCTTCCCACATCCACTCTTCTCTTTACACAAGAAGTAGGCTCTTTGGACATATACGTGTAGGGCCCTCTCTTCTTCCAGTTTATCATGTTATATTTTGTTTTCAAAAACTCACAAGATTTGCAGTTCTTTACAACACAGAACACCAACTGGGCCCTATTCCTCATTGTGTCCTGCTTAATATTTCTGGGTACTGACAAGACAGCCGTCTTTGTAGACTGCCTGGATTCCCAGACTCTGTCTTCCTCTGTCACAGGAGCTCCACTTGGCAGAAGAGGAGATTATTAGGGAGTATTGACATGTGTGTTTGGAGTCATAGCCAAGCCAAGGCTTTCTCACTAGACCAGGTGGGCACCAGTCCGAGTCCTAAGCCAGTGAATCCTAACTCTAAAGCTGGCCTCAGACCCAGGCATGCTATGGTCAGATCTCCTGGTATGCTGTGGGATTTGAAGTGTGGTGTTGCTGTTACACTTTCAAAAGACAGAGTATGCTTTTCTGGCTTATAACAATATATCAAGACATTCTAAAAGTCTTCTCAATAGATTGTTCTACCTTTGAAAGAGAAAACAAAATGCGTAATTATATTTAAGTTGATACCATTGTAAACACAACCTACTGTGTTTTTAAACTATACATGTACATCCAAAAAAGGAAGAAAAATTATCTGAATTATCTGCCTTGCTTACAAAACTTATGAAAGCATGAAGAAATATTTGTGATTAAAATTATGTTAATCAACTAAAGCAAGAAAAGTGACTGATTCTGCTCTTGCTACTTTACTTCAATTCAAATCCACAGAGCAGAAATTGGGCTGAAAGTCACTCTCCAAATACAACTGTTAACGTTTTGGTATAATTCTTTCTAGTTTCCTCTGCACGTGTTTTTAAAATCAAAGCTGCAATATATTTTGCTGGCATGTTCTAAAAGTCTCTAGATGATTCTCTGTAATCACATCCTCCTATCTTTCACTCCAACTTGTGTGTTCATCATTCCTTGCTATTCTTTACATATTTGCCCAATGTTAATGTACCTGTAAACATAATATTACTAACATTGCTCAATTTTGCCTCAGTTTTGAATGTTATATAATGGAAATCACACTTTGAGTATTCTTTTGTGGTTTGTGCTTTTCTATCAACATTTGTTTATGAGAATCACCCATGTTGGTGCATGACTCTAGTTTATTCATTGTCATTGCTGCATAGCATTCCATCATACAAATAATCCATAGTAATCCACAATCTATATTTTCCATTCTACCATTAACAGGCATGGGGATAATCTTTGGTTCTTTGGTACTATGAACAATGCTGCTATAAATATTTTTGTACATGTCCTCTTTTGTACACAGAAAAAAAGCCTATCTTAGTGGGGTATAATCCAGGTGCAGTCTTTGGACCCTTCTATTTTATCTATACTCACTCTCCTAATCCCATAACTTTAAACACTATCTGCATGTTGCTAACTTGCACATTTATATTTTGATCCCAGAACTCTACTCTGAATTACATATCTGTATATCCAACACCTCATCTCCACTGGAAGTCTAACAAACCTCTTAAAGTGAATATAACTAAAACTCAACCTTCAACTTTCCCCCTCAAACACTTTCACATATATCCTTCTCATTTTAGTTCAGGCAAGGCCATCTCTCCAATTTCTTTGGCCATAAAATCTGTAGTTATTTTTGATGCCCCTGTCTCTCACATACATCTCCATCCAATCCTTCAGCAAATACGGTTGACTCATTTCAAAAGACACCTGGAATCTGATCATTTAACACCACCAACACTGCTCTACCCCTGGTTCAAGCAACCATTTTCTCTCATCTGCATTATTCTAATACCTCCTTGCCTGCTCACACTGTTTCCTTCTTGCTCCTCCACAGTCTACTTAGCAACTGGCTTTTCACTGTTAAAACGTAATTTTGATCATGTCACTCCTCTGCTACTCATTTCTTCCATAATAAAAGCCAACGTCCTTGCAATGACATTTAAAGCCCTAACAGTCTGCCTTGATCATCTCTCTGATTTCATCTCTTAATGTTTTCTTCTCATTTTCTCCACTCCAGTCACACAGGCAACTTGGTTTCCTCAATGGTACCAGAGATGTTCCAGCCTCAGGACCCGCTGTGAACTGAATTGTGTCTTGTCCAAAATTCATATATTGAAGCTCTAATCCAAGTGTGACTGTATCTGAAGATAGGTCCTATAAGGAGATAAACTTAAACGAGATCATAAGGGTAGGGCCCTGATCCAACAGGATTAATGTTTTTACAAGAATAGACACCAGAGTTTCTCTCTCTCTCTCTCTCTCTCTCTCGCTCTCGCTCTCTGCCATGTGAGGAAACAGTAAGAAGCCAGCCATCTTCAAGCCAAGAAGAGAGCTCTCACCAGAAACCTAACCCTACTAGAACTTTATCTTAGACTTTAGCCTTCAGAATCATAAGAAAATTAATTCCTGTTGTTTAGGCCATCCAGTCTATGGTATTTTGTTATTATAGCCCCAGAAGACTAAGACAGTTGTTGGTAATATGAAGTAGGGTGTTGCTATAACAAATACCAAAAATGTGGAAGTGGCTTTGGAACTGAGTAATAATTATGGGCTGAAGGAGTTTTGAGGTACAGGCTCAAAAAAGTTGATATTGTCATAAAGGGACTGTTGGCAGAAGTATTGTTACTGGTTATAATGGTGAGACTTTAGAAAGAAAAGAAGAGGACTGGAGACAAAGGCTCCTTATTCTTAGAAAATACATAAATAATCACGAAAAGAATGTTGGCAGAAATGTAGATGTTAAAGGCCATTACGGTGAGGTCTTAGATGGATGAGGAACATGTTAATTGAAACAAGAGGAAAGGTGATCCTTGCTAGAAAGTAGCAAATAATTTGGCTGAATTGTGTTTTATGTTCTAGTGTTTTGTGGAAAGTAAAATTTACAAGCAATAAAATTTATATATTTAGCAGAGGAAATTCCTAAGCAAATTAATGAAAATGCAGCTTGGGCCTTCCATAATGTTTATAGTAAAAAAATTAATAAAACTATTCAACTCTTCTAGTTAATGTCAACATTGTTCCACAGTGTTATGGGGTTTTTTATACTTTAAGTTATGGGATACATGTACAGAATGTGCAGGTTTGTTGATCAGTATGTGTGTGCCATGGTGGTTTGCTGCACCCATCAAGCCATCATCTACATTAGGTATTTCTCCTAATGCTATCCCTCCTCTTCCCCCAACACCACGAAAGGCCCCAGTGTGGGATGTTCCCCTCCCTGTGTCCGTATGTTCTCATTGTTCAATTTCCACATATGAGTAAGAACATAGAGTTATTGATTTTCTGTTCCTGTGTTAGTTTGCTGAAAATGATGGTTTCTGGCTTCATCCTTGTCCCTGCAAAGGACATGAACTAATTCTTTTTTACGGCTGCATAGCATTCCATGGCATATATGTGCCACATTTTCTTTATCCGGTCTAACATTAATGGGCATTTGGGTTGTTTCCAAGTCTTTGCTATTGTGAATAGTGCTGCAATAAACATATGTGTGCATGTGTCTTTATAGTAGAATGATTTATAGTCCTTTGGGTATATACCCAATAATAGGATTACTGGGTCAAATGGTATTTCTAGTTTTAGATCCTTAAGGAATCACCACACTGTCATTCACAATAGTTGAACTAATTTACACTCCCACCAACAGTGTACAAGCGTTCCTATTTCTCCACATCCTCTCCAGCATCTTTTGTTTCCGGATTTTTAATGATGGCCATTCTAACTGGTGTGAGATGGTATCTCACTGTGGTTTTGATTTGCATTTCTCTAATGACCAGTGATAATGAGCTTTTTTCATTTGTTTGTTGGCCTCATAAATGTTTTCTTTTGAGAAGTGTCTGTTCATATCCTTACCCACTTTTTGATGGGGTTGTTTGTTTTTTTCTTGTAAATTTGTTCAAGTGCCTTGTAGATTCTAGATATTAGCCCTTTGTCAGATGGATGGATGGCAAAAATTTTCTCCCATTCTGCAGGTTGCCCGTTCACTCTGATCATAGTTTCTTTTGCTGTGCAGAAGCTCTTCGGTTTAATTAGATTGCATTTGTCAATTTTGGCTTTTGTTGCAATTACTTTTGGTGTTTTAGTCATGAAGTTTTGCCCATGCCTATGTTCTGAATGGTATTGCCTAGATTTTCTTCTAGAATTTTTATGGTTTTAGGTCTTATATTTAAATCTTTAATCTATCTTGAGTTGATTTTTGTATAAGGTATAAGGAAGGGGTCCAGTTTCAGTTTTCTGCATATCGCTAGCCAGTTTTCCCAACACCATTTATAAAATAGGGAAATCTTTCCCCACTGCATGTTTTTGTCAGGCTTGTCAAAGATCAGATGGTTATAGTTCTGTGGTGCTATTTCTGAGACTTCTGTTCTGTTTGATTTGATCTATATATCTGTTTTGGTACCAGTACCATGCTGGTTTTTTACTTTAGCCTTGTAGTATAGTTTGAAGTCAGGTAACGTGATGCCCCCAGCTTTGTTCTTTTGACTTACGATTGTCTTGGCTATATGGGCTCTTTTTGGGTTCCACATGAAATTTAAAGTAGTTTTTTCTAATTCTGTGAAGCAAGTCAATGGTAGTTTGATGGGAATAGCATTCAGTCTATCAATTACTTTGGGCAGTATGGCCATTTTCATGATATTGACTCTCCATATCCATGAACGTGAAATGTTTTTCCATTTGTTTGTATCCTCTCCTATTTTCTTGAGCAGTGGTTTGTAGTTGTTCTTGAAGAGGTATTTCACATACCTTGTAAGTTTATCCTAGGTATTTTATTCTCTTTGTAGCAATTCTGAATGGGAGTTTGCTCATTATTTGGCTGTTTGTCTGTTACTGATGTATAGGAATGCTTGTGATTTGTGCACATTAATTTTGTATCCTGAGACTCTGCTGAAGTTGCTTATCAGTTCAAAGAGATTTAGGGCTGAGACGATGAAGTTTGCTAAATAGGCAATCATGTCATCTGCAAACAGATAATTTGACTTCCTCTCTTCCTATTTGAATATGCTTTGTTTCTGTCTCTTGCCTGATTGCCCGGGTGAGAACTTCCAATACTATGTTGAATAGGAGTGGTGAGAGAGGGCATCCTTGTCTTGTGCTGGTTTTCAAAGGGAATACTTCCAACTTTTGCCCATTCAGTATGATATTGTCTGTGAGCTTGTCATAAATAGCTCTTATTATTTTGAGATATGTTCCCTGAATACCTGGTTTTTAGCATGAAGTGGTCTTGAATTTTATCGAAGGCCTTTTTGGCATCTATTGAGATAATCATGTGGTTTTTGTCATTGGTTCTGTTTATATGATGGATAACTTTCATTGATTTGCATATGTTGAACCAGCCTTGCATCCCAGGAATGAAGCCGATTTGATTATGGTGGACAAGCTTTTTGATATGCTGCTGGATTTGGTTTGCCAAATCCATGTTCATCAGGGATATTGGTCTGAAATTTTCTTTTATTGTTGTGTCTCTGTCAGGTTTTGGTGTCAGGATCATGCTGGCCTAATAAAATGAGTTAGTTAGGAGTCCTTCGTCTTTTTCTATTGTTTGGAATAGTTTCAGAAGGAATGGTGCCAGCTTTTCTTTGTAACTATGGTAGAATTCAGCCATGAATCCGTCTGGTTCTGGGCTTTTTTTGGTTTTAGGCTATTAATTACTGTTTCAGTTCAGAACTTGTTACTGGTCTATTCAGGGATTTGACTTCTTCCTGGTTTAGTCTTGGGCAGGTGTATGTGTCCAGGAATTTATCCATTCTTCTAGATTTTCTAGTTTATTTGTGTAGAAATGTTTATAGTATCCTCTGATGGTAATTTGTATTTCTGTGGGATCAGTGGTGATCTCCCCTTTATCACTTTTTATTGTGTCTATTTGATTCTTCTCTATTTTCTCCTTTATTAGTCTGGATAGTGGTCTATCTATTTCATTAATCTTTTCAGAAAACCAGCTCCTTGATTCATTGATTTTTTGAAGGGTTTTTCATGCCTCTATCTCCTTCAGTTCTGCTCTGATCTTAGTTATTTCTTGTCTTCTGCTAGCTTTTGAATGTGTTTTCTATTGCTTCTCTAGTTCTTTTAATTGTGATGTTAGGGTGTTCTCCTGTGGGCACTTAGTGCTATAAACTTCCCCCTACACACTGCTTTAGCTGTTCCCAGAGACTCTGGTATGTTGTGTCTTTTTTCTCATTGGTTTCAAAGAACTTGTTTATTTCTGTCTTAATTTTGTTATTTACCCAGTAGTCATTCAGGAGCAGGTTGTGCAGTTTCCATGCAGTTGTGTGGGTTGGAGTGAGTATTTTAATCCTGAGTTCTAATTTGATTGCACTGTGGTCTGAGAGACTGTTTATTATGATTTCCATTCTTTTGCATTTGCTGAGGAGTGTTTTACTTCCAATTATGTGGTCAATTTTAGAGTAAGTGCTATGTGTTGCTGATAGGATGGAGAGTTCTGTAGATGTCTATTAGGTCCACTTGGCCCAGAGTTCAGTTCAAGTCCTGGATATCCTTGTTAATTTTCTGTCTCATTGATCTGTCTAATATTGACACCGGGGTGTTAAAGTCTCCCACTATTATTGTGTGGGAGTCTAAGTCTCTTTGTAGGTCTCTAAGAACTTGCTTTATGAATCTGGGTGCTTCTGTATTGGGTGCATATATATTTAGGATAGTTAGCTCTTCTTGTTTCATTGACTCCTTTACCATTATGTAATGCCCTTCATTGTCTCTTTTGATCTTTGTTGGTTTAAAGTCTGTTTTATCAGAGACTAGGATTGCAACCCCTGCTTTCTTTTTGCTTTCCATTTGCTTGGTAGATCTTCCTCCATCCATTTATTTTGAACCTAGGTGTGTCTTTGCACATGAGATGGGTCTCCTGAATACAGCACACTGATGGGTCTTGACTCTTTATCCAATTTGCTAGTCTGTGTCTTTTAATTGGGATATTTAGTCCATTTACATTTAATGTTAATATTGTTATGTGTGAACTTGATTCTATAATTATGATTCTAGCTGTTTATTTTGCCCACTAGTTGATGCAGTTTTTTCATAGTGTCAATGATCTTTACATTTTGGTTTGTTTTTGCAGTGGCTGGTACAAACTTTTCCTTTCCATATTTAGTGCTTCCTTCAGGAGCTCTTGTAAGGCAGGCCTGGTGGTAACAAAATCCCTCAGCAATTGCTTGTCTGTAAAGGATTTTATTTCTCCTTCACTTATGAAGCTTAGTTTGGCTGGATATGAAATTCTGGGTTGATTTTCTTTAAGAATGTTGAATATTGGCCCCCATTCTCTTCTGGCTTATAGGGTTTCTGCAGAGAGATCCACCGTTAGTCTGATGAGCTTCCCTTTGTGGATAATCCGTCCTTTCTCTCTGGCTGCCCTTAACATTTTTCCTTCATTTCAACTTTGGTAAATCTGACAATTATGTGTCTTGGGGTTGCTCTTCTTGAGAAGTATCTTTGTGGTATTCTCTCTATTTCCTGAATTGGAATGTTGGCCTGTCTTCTAGGTTGAGGAAGTTCTCCTGGATAATATCATGAAGTGTGTTTTCCAACTTGATTCTATACTCCCCATCACTTTCAGATACACCAATCAAATGTAGGTTTGGTCTTTTCACATAGTTCCATATTTCTTGGAGACTTTGTTCATTCCTTTTCATTCTTTATTCTCTAATCTTGTCTTCATTTTTTATTTCATTAAGTTGATCTTCAATCTCTGATATCCTTTCTTCCACTTGATCAATTTGGCTATTGATATTTGTGTACGCTTCATGAAGTTCTCATGCTGTGTTTTTCAGCGCCATCAGGTCATTTATGTTTTTCTCTAAACTGGTTATTCTAGTTACCAATTCCTCTACCCATTTATCAAGGTTCTTAGCTACCTTGCATTGGGTTAGAACGTGCTCCTTTAGCTCAGAAGAGTTTGTTATTACCCACCTTCTGAAGCCTATTTCTGTCAATTTGTCAAACTCATTCTTAGTCCAGTTTTTTCCCTTGCTGGCGAGGAGTTATCATCCCTTGGAAAATACGAGGCATTCTGGTTTTTGGAATTTTCAGCCTTTTCGTGCTGGTTTTTCCTCATCTTCATAGATTTATCTACCTTTGGTCTTTGCTGTTGGGACCTTCAGATGGAGTTTTTGCATGGTCTTTTTGTTGTTATTGTTGTTGTTGATGCTGATGCTATTGCTTTCTGTTAGTTTTTCTTCTAACAGTCAAGCTCCTCTTCTGCAGGTCTGCTGGAGTTTGCTGGGGGTCCACTCCAGACCTTGTTTGCCTGGGTGTCACCAGGGATGGCTGCAGAACAGGAAAGATTGCTGCCTGCTACCTCTTCTGGAGCTTCGTCCTAGAGTGGCACCCACGAGATGCCAGCCGGAGCCCTCCTGTATGAGGTGTTTGTCAACCCCTGCTGGAAAGTATCTACCAGCCACGAGGCACAGTGGTCAGGGACCCACTTGAGGAGGCAGTCTGTCCCTTAGCAGAGCTCAAGTGCTGTGCTAGGAGATCCACTGCTCTCTTCAGAGTCAGCAGGCAGGAACATTTAAGTCTGCTGAAGCTGCGCCCACAACTGCCCCTTCCCCCAGGGACTCTGTCCCAGGGAGATGAGAGTTTTATCTATAAGCTGCTGACTGGGACTCTGTCTTTCTTTCAGAGATGTCCTGCCTAAAGGGGAGGAATATAGAGAGGCAGTCTGACTCTGACCAGAGAGGGGGAAACTAGAGAAGCAGTCTGCAGCGGTGGGCTTGATCCAGTCTGAACTTCCCGGTGGCTTTGTTTACACTGTGAGGGGAAAACCGCCTACCGAAGTCTCAGTAATGGCAGATGCCCCTCCCCCCGCCAAGCTCAAGCATTCCAGGTTGACTTCAGACTGCTGTGCTGGCAGTGAGAATTTCAAGCCAATGGATCTTAGTTTGCTGGGCTCTGTGGGGGTGGGATCCACTGAGTTAGACTGCTTGGCTCCCTGGCTTCAGCCCCCTTTCCAGGGGAGTGAAGAGTTCTGTCTCACTGGCGTTCCAGGCACCACTGGGGTATGAAAAAAAAAAAAAAAAAAAAAAAACTCCTGCAGCTAGCTCACGGTCTGCTTAAATGGCCATCCAGTTTTGTGTTTGAAACCCAGGGCCCTTGTGGTGTAGGCACCCAAGGGAATCTCCTGGTCTGTGCGTTGCGAAGGATGGGAAGAGATGATAGCACATCTCTCAGGGCATGGTCCCTCACAGCTTCCCTTGGCTAGGGGGGAGAGTTCCCCAACCCCTTGTACTTTCTGGATGAGATGACGCCCCCACCCTGCTTCTGCTTGCCCTCCATGGGCTGCATCCACTGTCTAACCAGTCCCAGTGAGATGAACCGGGTACCTCAGATGGAAATGGAGAAATCACCCACCTTCTGCGTTGGTCTTACTGGGAGCTGCAGATTGGAACTCTTCCTATCCAGCCATCTTGCCTGGCAATCCACAGTGTTTTCACCAATATATGCCACCATCAGGACTGGAAGAGTATTCTTATTGTTCTACATCTTTGACAATACTTGCCATTGTGAAACTTGTTTAAAGTTCAAAATTTGATGGATCAAAAATTATAAATCATTATGATTTTATTGACATTTTGGTGACTACTAATGATATAGGACAAATCTTCATATTGTAATCGGTGGCTTGGATTTCCTCTTCCAGAAAGAGCCTAAGTCGAGGAAATGGCTAAAAATGGCAGATAGGAGACAGGACAAATGTGCAGCTGCCACTTAGATGAACAAAATAGTATCTGGAGACTCACATTGTGAACTTTTGCTCCAAGAACCACTGCAGGAGCATACCAGAAAAACTGAAGAAATTCACAGGCCATTTCAAAGAAGCAGCTTGCCACTGCAAACACTGTGAGACAATCAAAAAACTGAGTACCCAAAGTGTGACAGGAAGAAATGTTAACCTCTAAACATACATCCCTACTGGAGATCATGAAAATCCAGATCACAGGAGAAGGATTTAACCTTATCTAGAGCCGAAGCAGATTTAGAGAGTTGAGAAAAATACAAAAGTAGAAGAAGCAATGGGAATAGCCCTGTAGGTACTCCTGTTCCTCAGCTAGAGCCCCGGAAAAGCTATTCCTGACCTTATCTCACAGGGGTGCTTAGGGAATGGAAGGCAGCCAGTGGAACTGGGAAGGGTCAGCAAGCAAGCTTATAACCTGGAGCAAGATCTCAGCCCTGCTCTCCCACTGGCTATCTGAATACAAACTCAGTGCTGTTGGGGAGACACGTGGGAGTGAGACTGGCCTTGCTGACTTTGTGGGAGTTGGGTAAGGCCTGTCATTGAGACCTTTCCTCCTCTTAGCTGGTGACCTTTATGACAGAGCAGAGGCAGCCGTAATCTCCCTGGGAACATAACTCCATTAGCCTGAGAACCACCTCCCATCACCCATAGTGACCACAGCAAGCCCCACCCAATGAGAGTCTGAGCTTAGGTCCACCTGGCCCTGACCCCACCTGATGGTTTTTCTCTACCTGCCATGGTAACTGTAGACGAAGGACATAATCTTTGAAAGCTATATGGCCCCAACCATCACCTGAGAAACCCAAGTACTCATCCTGGCCAATGTAGGGCAAGATTATATCCCCATTCTACTACTACAGCTGGCATTCTCTTGAAACACTATCTCTTGGCTGGAGGTCAACTAACTCAAGTCATTACGGCAACTCATAACAAAACATCTTGCTCCAAAAAAAGGGAGAAAACAACAGCTAATTCCACTGCCTGCAGGACTCTGGCCAACCAGAGGTCATGAGTCTGTCCATGTGATAACTTTCTGCTAGCATAACCAGCATTTGAGAAAACCAGTGCACTAAACAAAGGTGCAGTATAAATGAGGACTCCCACAGAGTACACTTCACTCTCCTGCCACCATCACTGGAACATGTGCTAGTATCCACAAGCTGACAGACCTGAAAACCAATCCCATCACAGGACTCTTTTCAGATATTTCCCAGCACCAGCCAGAAGCCCTGCATCCCCACTGGGTGGCTAGACCCAGGAGGGCAATAACAATCACTGCAGTCTAGCTCTCAAGAAACCCAACCCCTAGAGAAAAGGGGAGAGCACTACATCAAGGGATCACCCTGTGGGACAAAAAAAATCTGAACAGCAGTCATTGAGTTCCAGATAGATCTTTTTACTGAAACAGTCTACCCAAATGAGAAGGAACCAGAAAAGTAATTCTGGTACTATGACAAAACAAGGTTCTATAACACCCCCTAAAAGATCACACTAGCTCACCAGTAATGGATCCAAGCCAAGAAGAAATCTCTGAATTGCCAGAAAAAGAATATAGAAGGTCAATTATTAAGTTACTCAAGGAGGCACCAGAGAAAGGTGAAAGGTGAAAACCAACTTAAAGAAATTTAAAAAACAATATAGAACATGGATGAAAAAGTCTCCAGATAAATTTATATCATAAAGAAAAGACAATCACAACTTCTTGAAATGAAAGACACACTCAGAAAAATACACTGGAAAGTTTCAACAATAGAATTGAGTAACTAGAAGAAAGAATTTCAGAGCTCGAGACAAGGTTTTGGAAATAACCCAATCTGACAAAGGCAAAGAAAAAAGGTTTTTAAAAATGAACAAAGCCTCCAGAAATGTGGGATTATGTTAAATGACCAAACTTAAGAATAATTGTTGATCCTGAGGAAGAAGAGAAATCTAAAATTTGGAAAACTTATTTGAGGAAATAATCGAGGGACATTTCCCTGGTCTTGCTAGAGATCTAGACATCCAAATACAAGAAGCTCAACAAACACCCATAAACTTAAGGAAACACATAAACTTAAGGAAGAGGGACAGAAAAAGATATTCCATGCAAATAGACAACAAAACAAGCAGAAATACCTAGCTATTCTTACATCAAACAAAACAGACTTTAAAGCAACAGCAGTTAAAAAAGACAAAGCGAAACGTTATATAATGAGAAAAGGATTAGACCAACAGAAAAATATCACAATCCTAAATATATATGCACTTAACACTGGAGCTCCCAAATTTATAAAACAATTACTGCTCGACCTAAGAAATGAGATAGATGGCAACACAATAATTTTGGGAGACTTCAATACTCCACTGACAGTACTACATGGGTCATCAAGACAGAAAGTCAATAAAGAAACAATGGACTTAAACCATGCCCTACAAAAAATGGACTTAAAAGATAATTACAAAACATTCTACCCAACAACTGCAGAATATGCATTATTTCCATCCGCACATGGAACATTCCTCAAGATAGGCCATACGATAAGCCATAAAAAATAAGTCTCCAAAAACTTAAGAAAATCTAAATTATGCCATTGTGGTGATCTCTCTCAGATCACAATGAAACAAAATTGGAAATAAAAGGAACCCTCAAAACTATACAAATACATACGAATTAAATAATCTTCTGAATGATCCTCGGGTCAGCTATTAAATCAAGATGGAAATTTTAAAATTCTTTGAGCTTAACAATAATAGTGATACAACCAATCAAAACCTCTGAGATACAGCAAAAGCGGTGCTAAGAGGAAAGTTCATAGTATTAAATGCCTATATCAAAAAGTCTGAAAGAACACAAATAGACAATCTAAGGTGACACCTCAAGGAACTAGAGAAACAAGAAAAAACCAAACCCGCCAGGCATGGTGGCTCACACCTGCAATCCCAGCACTTTGGGAGGCTGAGGCAGGTAGATCATGAGGTCAGGAGATCAAGACCATCTTGGATAACACAGTGAAACCCCATCTCTACTAAAAATATAAAAAATTAGCCAGGTGTGGTGGTGGGCACCTGTAGCCCCAGCTACTCGGGAGGCTGGGGCAGGAGAATGGCATGAACCTGGGAAGTGGAGCTTGCAGTGAGCCGAGATCGCGCCACTGCACTCCAGCCTGGGCAATCAAGTGGGACTCTGTCACAAAAAAATAAATAAATAAAAAATACCAAACCCAAACCCAGCAGAAGAAAAGAAATAACCAAGATCAGAGCAGAACTAAATGAGATTGAAACAAACAAACAAACAAAAAAATACAAAAGATAAGTGAAACAAAAAGCTGGTTCCTTGAAAAGATAAACAAAATTGATTCACCATTTGTGAGATTAACCAAAAAAGAAGAGAGAAGATTCAAATGAGCTGAAATAGAAATGAAATGGGAGATATTACAACTAATACCACATAAATACAAAAGATCATTCAAGATTACTATGAACAACTTTATGCACACAAACTAGAAAACCTAGAGGTTATGGATAAATTCCTGGAAATATACAGCCTTCCTAGATTAAACCAGGAAGAAATAAATCTCTGAACAGACCAATAACAAGTAGCAAGACTGAAATGTTAGTATAAATATTGCCAACAAAAAAAGTCCAGGATTAGATGGATTCACAGCTGAATTCTATCTGACATTCAAAGAAGAATTGGTACCAATCCTACTGAAACTATTTCAAAAAAAAAAAAAAAAAAAAAAACAGAGAAAGAGGGAATCCTCCCTAAATCATTCTATGAAGCCTGTATTACCCTAATATCAGAAGCAAGAAAGGACATAGTGACAACAACAACAACAAAAAAACTACAGACCAATATCTCTAATGAACATAGATGAAAAATCTTCAACAAAATATTAGCCAACCAAATTCAATGGCATATCAAAAAGATAATACTCTAAGATCAAGTGGATTTCATACCTGGGATGCAGGATTGGTTTAACATACACAGGTCAATAAATAAATAGAATTAAATAAACACCACATAAACAGATTTAAAAACAAAAATCACATGATGATCTCAGTAGATGCAGAAAAAGCACTTGACAAAATCCAGCATCACTTTATGATTAAAAACCTCAGCAAAGTCAGCATATAATGGACATACCTTAAGGTAATAAAAGCCATCTATGACAAACCCACAGCCAATATTATACTGAATGGGGAAAAATTGAAAGCATTCCCCCTGAGAACTGGAACAAGATAAGGATGCCCACTCTCACCACTTCTATTCAACATAGCACTGGAATTCCTAGCCAGAGCAATCAGACAAGAGAAATAAATAAAGGACATCTAAATTGGTAATGAGGAAATCAAACTGTTGCTGTTTGCCACTACTATGACTGTATGCCTAGAAAATCCTAAGACTCATCCAAAAGCCTCCTAGATCTGATAAATGAATTCAGTAAAGCTTCAGGATACAAAATCAATGTACACAAATCAGTTGCACTGCTATACACCAACAGCAACCAAGCTGACAATCAAATCAAGAATTCAATCCCTTTTACAACAGCTGCAAAAATAAAATAAACTACTTAGGAATATACCTAACCAAAGAGTTAAAAGATCTCTACACAGAAATCTACAAAACACTACTGACAGAAATCATAGACAACACAAACAAATAAAAACACATCCCATGCTCATAGGTGGGTAGAATCAATATTGTGAAAATGACCATACTGCCAAAAAGCAATCTATAATTTTAATGCAATTTCCATAAAAATACCATCATCATTCTTCACAGAACTAGAAAAGCAATCCTAGGAACACACTATTCAACAAATGGTGCTTAGATAATTTGCAAGCCACATGCAGAAGAATGAAACTGAATCCTCATCTCTCACCTTTTACAAAAATCAACTCGAGATGGATCAAAGACTTAAATCTAAGACCTGAAACCATACAAATTCTAGAAGATAATATCAGAAGAACTATTCTAGACATTGGCTTAACCAAACAGTTCATGACCAAGAACCCAAAAGCAAGTGTAACAACAAAGACAAATAGATGGGACTTAATTAAACTGAAAAGCTTCTGCACAGTATAAGAAATAATCAGCAGAATAAACAGACAATCCACAGAGTGGAAGAAAATCTTCACAAACTATGCATCTGACAAAGGACTAATATCCATAATCTACACAGAACTCAGCAAGAAAAAAACAATCCCATCAAAAAGTTGGCTAAGGACATGAATAGACCATTCTCAAAAGAAGATATACAGATAACCAACAAACATGAAAAAATGCTCAAGATCACTATCAGGAAAATGTAAATCAAATCCACAATGCAATACAATCTTACTCCTGCAAGAAAGGTCATAATTTTAAAATAAAAAATAATTGATGTTGGTGTGGATGTGGTGAAAAGGGAACATGTTTACACTGCAGGTGAGACTATAAACTAGTACGACCACTATGGAAAACAGTGTGTGATTCCTTCAAGAACTAAAGTAGAACAACCATTTGATCCAGCAATCCCACTACTGGGTGTCTACCCAGATGAAAAGAAAAAAGATACTTGCACACACGTTTATAGCCGCACAATTTGAAATTGCAAAAATATGAAACCCACCCTAAATGCTCATCAATCAACAAGTGGATAAAGAAAATGTGATACATATATATATACACACCATGTGATATATATATACACCATGTGATACACACACACACACACACACACACACCATGAAATACTACTCAGCCATAAAAAGGAACAAAATAATGGCATCTGCAGCAACCTGGATGTAGTTGGAGACCATTATTCTAAGTAAAGTAATTCAGGAATGGAAAACCAAACATTGTATGTTCTCTCTTATAAGTGGGATCTAAGCTATCAGAATGCACAGGCATCAGAATGACATAATGGACTCTGGGGACTTCGGTTAAAGGATGGAAGGGGGTGAGAAATAAGAGACTACACATTGGGTACAGTGTGCACTGCTCAGGTGATGCACCAAAATCTCAGAAATCACACCTACAGAACTTATCTATGTAACCGAACACCACCTGTTCTCCAAAAACTATTGAAATAACAATAATAATAAATAAAATATGTACAGAAAAAACAGACTATGTGATTTTTTGCTATCATAGTCTTTCCCTTATTGGCAGGTGAAAGTTCCTTGTGTATTCTAAACACTAATCTTTTTCAGCTATATATGTTGCCAAGTTTTCTCCTAATTTTTTTTACCTACTTTTTGCTATTTTTTAAAATGAAAAAGAGTTCCTTAATTATAATGAAGAAAAAATGACTGGTATTTTCCATTAGTTTTGTCCTTTTGTGTCTGTTTATAAATTCTTCCTGATCTCAGCTCATAAAGATGTTCTCAGATTTATTCTTTCAAATCTTAAAATGTTGCCCTTCAGATTTATATCTTTATTCCATCTGGAATTGATTTTTGTGCTGTACAAAAATTAGAATCTCAGTTTAATTTTTTCCATATGAATAATCAATTTTTCCACATAATTTATTTTTAAAAAATTATTTCCCACCTATCTGCAATGAAACCTCTATCATGTCAAGTCTCATTTGTGTGATCTGTTTCAGGGTGCCCTATTCTGCACCACTTAGATACTTATCCAGTGTCAGTGACACTGAACCAGTGTCTCAGTGTATTTATAACTATAGTTTATAATAAAAAATCTGGATATTAAGTAGAGCTAACATCCCTATGGTCTTCTTATTTAAGTGTATATAGGCTATTCTTGGCTCTTGGTTTTTCTATATAAAAATTAGAATCAGCTCATTACATTTGCAACAACCTCTCCTATCTCCAAACAGAAACCTGATTTGGAACTTTATTGGACCATCATTAACCCATAGACTAATAGAGGAAGAATTGACATCTTTAAACTATTGTCTTCCAGTCCATGAATATGGTACATCTCTTCCTTTATTTAGGTCTTTAATAACTTTATTTAAGTTTTATAATTTTCTCTATAAAGGTGTTGCTCACGTATGATTATATTAATTCCTCTACATTTGATGTTTTGATAATATTTTAAAAGGTGTCATTTTAAATTTCAATATTCTAAATATTTTTTGTGTTGTATAGGAATTGATACTTGTATATTGATTCTTAAATCTAAAAATCTTGAGAAATGGGTTAATACATTTTTACCATATTCTTTTGGATTTTCTTCACAATTTAATTTTTTGACAGTGATAACAATTTATTTCCTGGTAATATGTATGCTTTTTTTCTTGACATTTTTTACTGTCCAGACTCTCTGAATAGAAGACAGGGGACATCTTTACTCTCAATCTCAAAGGGAAGCTTTTATGATGGATACCGTTTTCTATACTTTTTTTTTTTTTTTTTTAATTTCCTATGTAGTTTTTATTTTTTTTTATTTTTTTTTATTTTATTTTTTTTTATTATTATACTTTAAGTTCTAGGGTACATGTGCATGACGTTTATATCATGTATAACTCCCCAATGCAATCCCTCCCTCCTCCCCCCTCCCCATGATAGGCCCCAGTGTGTGATGTTCCCCTTCCCGAGTCCAAGTGATCTCATTGTTCAGTTCCCACCTATGAGTGAGAACATGCGGTGTTTGGTTTTCTCTTCTTGTGATAGTTTGCTAAGAATGATGGTTTCCAGCTGCATCCATGTCCCTACAAAGGATGCAAATTCATCCTTTTTATGGCTGCATAGTATTCCATGGTGTATATGTGCCACATTTTCTTAATCCAGTCTGTCACAGATGGACATTTGGGTTGATTCCAAGTCTTTGCTATTGTGAATAGTGCCGCAATAAACATACGTGTGCATGTGTCTTTGTAGTAGAGTAATTTATAATCCTTTGGGTATATACCCAGTAGTGGGATGGCTGGGTCATATGGTACATCTAGTTCAGATCCTTGAGGAATCGCCATACTGTTTTCCATAATGGTTGAACTAGTTTACAATCCCACCAACAGTGTAAAAGTGTTCCTATTTCTCCACATCCTCTCCAACACCTGTTGTTTCCTGACTTCTTAATGATTGCCATTCTAACTGGTGTGAGATGGTATCTCATTGTGGTTTTGATTTGCATTTCTCTGATGGCCAGTGATGATGAGCATTTTTTCATGTGTCTGTTGGCTGTATGGATGTCTTCTTTTGAGAAATGTCTGTTCATATCCTTTCCCCACTTTTTGATGGGGTTGTTTGTTTTTTTCTTGTATATTTGTTTGAGTTCTTTGTAGATTCTGGATATTAGCCCTTTGTCAGATGAGTAGGTTGCAAAAATTTTTTCCCATTCTGTAGGTTGCCTGTTCACTCTGATGGTAGTTTCTTTAGCTGTGCAAAAGCTCTTTAGTTTAATTAGATCCCATGTATCAATTTTTGCTTTTGCTGCCGTTGCTTTTGGTGTTTTAGACATGAAGTCCTTGCCCATGCCTATGTCCTGAATGGTACTACCTAGATTTTCTTCTAGGGTTTTTATGGTATTAGGTCTAACATTTAAGTCTCTAATCCATCTTGAATTAATTTTCGTATAAGGGGTAAGGAAAGGATCCAGTTTCAGCTTTCTACTTATGGCTAGCCAATTTTCCCAGCACCATTTATTAAATAGGGAATCCTTTCCCCATTTCTTGTTTCTCTCAGGTTTGTCAAAGATCAGATGGCTGTAGATGTGTGGTATTATTTCTGAGGACTCTGTTCTGTTCCATTGGTCTATATCTCTGTTGTGGTACCAGTACCATGCTGTTTTGGTTACTGTAGCCTTGTAGTATAGTTTGAAGTCAGGTAGCGTGACGCCTCCAGCTTTGTCCTTTTGACTTAGGATTGTCTTGGCAATGCGGGCTCTTTTTGGTTCCATATGAACTTTAAAGCAGTTTTTTCCAATTCTGTGAAGAAAGTCATTGGTAGCTTGATGGGGATGGCATTGAATCTATAAATCACCTTGGGCAGTATGGCCATTTTCACGATATTGATTCTTCCTATCCATGAGCATGGTATGTTCTTCCATTTGTTTGTGTCCTCTTTGATTTCACTGAGCAGTGGTTTGTAGTTCTCCTTGAAGAGGTCCTTGACATCCCTTGTAAGCTGGATTCCTAGGTATTTGATTCTCTTTGAAGCAATTGTGAATGGAAGTTGATTCCTGATTTGGCTCTCTGCTTGTCTGTTACTGGTGTATAAGAATGCTTGTGATTTTTGCACATTAATTTTGTATCCTGAGACTTTGCTGAAGTTGCTTATCAGCTTAAGGAGATTTTGGGCTGAGACGATGGGGTTTTCTAAATATACAATCATGTCATCTGCAAACAGGGACAATTTGACTTCTTCTTTTCCTAACTGGATACCCTTGATTTCTTTCTCTTGCCTGATTGCCCTAGCCAGAACTTCCAACACTATGTTGAATAGGAGTGGTGAGAGAGGGCATCCCTGTCTTGTGCCAGTTTTCAAAGGGAATTTTTCCAGTTTTTGCCCATTCAGTATGATACTAGCTGTGGGTTTGTCATAAATAGCTCTTATTATTTTGAGGTACGTTCCATCAATACCAATTTATTGAGCGTTTTTAGCATAAAGGGCTGTTGAATTTTGTCAAAAGCCTTTTCTGCATCTATTGAGATAATTATGTGGTTCTTGTCTTTGGTTCTGTTTATATGCTGGATTACGTTTATTGATTTGTGAATGTTGAACCAGCCTTGCATCCCAGGGATGAAGCCCACTTGATCATGGTGGATAAGCTTTTTGATGTGCTGCTGAATCCGGTTTGCCAGTATTTTATTGAGGATTTTTGCATCGATGTTCATCAGGGATATTGGTCTAAAATTCTCTTTTTTTGTTGTGTCTCTGCCAGGCTTTGGTATCAGGATGATGTTGGCCTCATAAAAAGAGTTAGGGAGGATTCCCTCTTTTTCTATTGATTGAAATAGTTTCAGAAGGAATGGTACCAGCTCCTCCTTGTACCTCTGGTAGAATTCAGCTGTGAATCCATCTGGCCCTGGACTTTTTTTGGTGGGTAGGCTATTAATTGTTGCCTCAATTTCAGAGCCTGCTATTGGTCTATTCAGGGATTCAACTTCTTCCTGGTTTAGTCTTGGGAGAGTGTAAGTGTCCAGGAATTATCCATTTCTTCTAGATTTTCTAGTTGATTTGCGTAGAGGCATTTATAGTATTCTCTGATGGTTGTTTGTATTTCTGTGGGGTCTGTGGTGATATCCCCTTTATCATTTTTTATTGCGTCTATTTGATTCTTCTCTCTTTTCTTTTTTATTAGTCTAGCTAGCGGTCTGTCAATTTTGTTTATCTTTTCAAAAAACCAACTCCTGGATTCATTGATTTTTTGGAGGGTTTTTTGTGTCTCTATCTCCTTCAGTTCTGCTCTGATCTTAGTTATTTCTTGCCTTCTGCTAGCTTTTGAATGTGTTTGCTCTTGCCTCTCTAGTTCTTTTAATTGTGATGTTAGAGTGTCAATTTTAGATCTCTCCTGCTTTCTCTTGTGGGCATTTAGTGCTATAAATTTCCCTCTACACACTGCTTTAAATGTGTCCCAGAGATTCTGGTATGTTGTATCTTTGTTCTCATTGGTTTCAAAGAACATCTTTATTTCTGCTTTCATTTCGTTATGTACCCAGTAGTCATTCAGGAGCAGGTTGTTCAGTTTCCATGTAGTTGAGCGGTTTGGATTGAGTTTCTTAGTCCTGAGTTCTAGTTTGATTGCACTGTGGTCTGAGAGACAGTTTGTTATAATTTCAGTTCTTGTACATTTGCTGAGGAGTGCTTTACTTCCAATTATGTGGTCAATTTTGGAATAAGTGCGATGTGGTGCTGAGAAGAATGTATATTCTGTTGATTTGGGGTGGAGAGTTCTATAGATGTCTATTAGGTCCGCTTGGTGCAGAGATGAGTTCAATTCCTGGATATCCTTGTTAACTTTCTGTCTCGTTGATCTGTCTAATGTTGACAGTGGAGTGTTGAAGTCTCCCATTATTATTGTATGGGAGTCTAAGTCTCTTTGTAGGTCTCTAAGGACTTGCTTTATGAATCTGGGTGCTCCTGTATTGGGTGCATATATATTTAGGAGAGTTAGCTCTTCCTGTTGAATTGATCCCTTTACCATGATGTAATGGCCTTCTTTGTCTCTTTTGATCTTTGATGGTTTAAAGTCTGTTTTATCAGAGACTAGGATTGCAACCCCTGCTTTTTTTTGTTCTCCATTTGCTTGGTAGATCTTCCTCCATCCCTTTATTTTGAGCCTATGTATGTCTCTGCATGTGAGATGGGTCTCCTGAATACAGCAGACTGATGGGTCTTGACTCTTTATCCAGTTTGCCAGTCTGTGTCTTTTAATTGGAGCATTTAGTCCATTGACATTTAAGGTTAATATTGTTATGTGTGAACTTGATCCTGTCATTATGATATTAACTGGTTATTTTGCTCGTTAGTTGATGCAGTTTCTTCCTAGCCTCGATGGTCTTTACATTTTGGCATGTTTTTGCAATGGCTGGTACCGGTTGTTCCTTTCCATGTTTAGGGCTTCCTTCAGGGTCTCTTGTAAGGCAGGCCTGGTGGTGACAAAATCTCTAAGCATTTGCTTATCTGTAAAGGATTTTATTTCTCCTTCACTGATGAAGCTTAGTTTGGCTGGATATGAAATTCTCGGTTGAAAATTCTTTTCTTTAAGAACGTTGAATATTGGCCCCCACTCTCTTCTGGCTTGTAGAGTTTCTGCCGAGAGGTCTGCTGTTATTCTGATGGGCTTCCCTTTGTGGGTAACCCGACCTTTCTCTCTGGCTGCCCTTAAGATTTTTTCCTTCATTTCAACTTTGGTGAATCTGGCAATTATGTGTCTTGGAGTTGCTCTTCTGGAGGAGTATCTTTGTGGCGTTCTCTGTATTTCCTGAATTTGAATGTTGGCCTGCCCTACTAGGTTGGGGAAGTTCTCCTGGATGATATCCTGAAGAGTGTTTTCCAACTTGGTTCCATTTTCCCCCTCACTTTCAGGCACCCCAATCAGACGTAGATTTGGTCTTTTTACATAATCCCATACTTCTTGCAGGCTTTGTTCATTTCTTTTTCTTCTTTTTTCTTTTGGTTTCTCTTCTCGCTTCATTTCATTCATTTGATCCTCAATCGCTGATACTCTTTCTTCCAGTTGATCGAGTCGGTTACCGAAGCTTGTGCATTTGTCACGTATTTCTCGTGTCATGGTTTTCATCTCTGTCATTTCGTTTATGATCTTCTCTGCATTAATTAGTCTAGCTGTCAATTCTTCCACTTTTTTTTCAAGATTTTTAGTTTCTTTGCGCTGGGTACGTAATTCCTCCTTTAGCTCTGAGAGGTTTGATGGACTGAAGCCTTCTTCTCTCATCTCGTCAAAGTCATTCTCTGACCAGCTTTGATCTGTTGCTGGCGATGGGCTGCGCTCCTTTGCAGGGGGAGATGCGCTCTTATTTTTTGAATTTCCAGCTTTTCTGCCCTGCTTCTTCCCCATCTTTATGGTTTTATCTGTCTCTGGACTTTGATGATGGTGACGTACTGATGGGGTTTTGGTATAGGTGTCCTTCCTGTTTGATAGTTTTCCGTCTGACAGTCAGAAGGACTGTCTGTTGGTCTGTTAGAGATTGCTTGAGGTCCACTCTAGACCCTGTTTGCCTGGGTATCAGCAGCAGAGGTTGCCGAAGATAGAATATTGCTGAACAGCAAGTGTACCTGTCTGATTCTTTCTTTGGAAGTTTCCTCTCAGGGGTGACGTCACCCTGTGAGGTGTGGGGTATCAGACTGCCCCTAGTGGGGGATGTCTCCCAGCTAGGCTACTCAGGGGTCAGGGACCCACCTGAGCAGGCAGTCTGTCCGTTCTCAGATCTCAACCTCCGCGTTAGGAGATCCACGGCTCTCCCCAAAGCTGTCAGACAGAGTCGTTCGGGTCTGCAGCGGCCCTGCTCTTTCCCCTAATGGACTGCAGCTGTGCGCTGTCCGCAGCGGTAGAGTCTACAGAGACAGGCAGGCTTCCTTGAGCTGCTGTGAGCTCCACCGAGTTCGAGCTTCCCAGCGGCTTTGTTTACCTACTTAAGCCTCAGCAATGGCGGGCGCCCCTCCCCCAGCCTCGCTGCTGCCTTGCGGATAGATCGCCGCAGACGGCTGTGTTAGCAGTGAGGGAGGCTCCGTGGGCGTGGGACCCTCCCGGCCAGGTGTGGGATATATTCTCCTGGTGTGCCTGTTTCCTTAAAGCGCAGTATTGGGGTGGGAGTTACCCGATTTTCCAGGTGTTATGTGTCTCAGTTCCCCTGGCTAGGAAAAGGGATTTCCTTCCCCCTTGCGCTTCCAGGTGAGGCGATGCCTCGCCCTGCTTCAGCTCACGCTGGTCAGGCTGCAGCAGCTGACCCGCACCGATTGTCCGGCACTCCCTAGAGAGATGACCCCAGTACCTCAGTTGAAAATGCAGAAATCACCGGTCTTCTGTGTCGCTCGCGCTGGGAGTTGGAGACTGGAGCTGTTCCTATTCGGCCATCTTGCTCCGCCCCACCTTCTATACTTTTTTTAAATAGATACCTTTTATTATGCCAAGTTTCTTTCGATTGCTAGGTTGTTAAAACAATACTTTAATTTTATTTAAATTTTCAATGGGTGTTATTTTATCACATCCTTTTTCTACATATATTAAAATTATATGGCTTTTCTTTTCTGTTAATGTGGTAAATGACATTAATTAATATTCTATTTTTATACTTATTTTTTATTCATGGAATAAACTCAAAATGATCATTCATTCATTTCACAAGTATGCCCTTTACCCCAATTTGCCAAACACTCTCTAGGCATTACATAAATTACCTTGTAAGAATATTATAGCAACAAAGCTGTAAAAAGCTGTAATGGTGTTCAGAAAATGGGACACTTGAAACTGAGAATTTTGAAAGTGTTAACATTGGTCCTGAAATGGGCTAGTGTATGCTACTGAGAATAAGTAGCTAAGGTAGGATAAATAACATAATCATTAAAAGATAGGAAGTCAATGAACTGAGAGAGTAAGATCGTAAAGGGATTACTTATGTGACTGTTGAAATCTCTAAGAGTTAAGATAAGAATAGTGTTGGAGAGAGTAAGACAGCTGGAAACTAAAATTTTTAAGGAATGGGGATGAATGAACCAGTCTCAGTAAATGACTGCAAGAAAGGAGAGTTGTGTTAACTGATAATCTGAAATGCAAAATTTGAGCGCAGGCTTCAGAGAAGAGAGAAGGAATGATCTGGACGATCACTGAAGCTCAAGGAATAGGGAGAAGTGTGGAGGGAGAATAATCCACCACTTGAGATTGAACAGACAGTATTAGGAGCAGTTTCCTCTGGTGAAAGTCAGGTTTCCACAAAAGCAAGAAAGTGAAGTAAGCATTTAAGCAAAAGGTTGAGAACATAAGGAGTTTAGCCAATGACTCAATGTTAGCTCCAGAAGGCCCAGTGGAAAGATTTCAGGTGTTGAAGAAATGTGGGAGAGGAAGAGAATAGAATGTTCAGATGAATGGGAAGAGATGGGGATGACAAAAGAATACAGTGTTTTTTTGTAAAACTAACATAGAAAAATACAGCAAACATAACCATATTGTTTCTGATCATCTGTAGGTATAGTAATGATAAGGCTGAGTTTAGGAGAGTGCAGAGCAATAGGGATTTGGCTGCCCTCTTCATTTCTGTTTATAAAAACCTTTCAGACTTGGAAACAGGCATTCTTATTCTTGTGCACATGATGTGCTCTTTTGACCCAACCAATGGAAAGGGGTTGAGATATACTTTTTCTGTTATATTTATTATACATTTTATATATTCATTATTAGATTTGCTAAAAATATTTTAAGGCTTTCCATCTGTGTACACAAGTACAAATGTCCTGTAACTATTCTCATTCTATCTTTGTCAAGTTTTGTTATTAAGGTTATACTAATTTCTAAAATGAGTTGGGTAATGTTGTTTTTCTATAGTCTAGAAAAATCTGTGTAATACTGGAATTGTTTGTCCTTTGAATATTTGATAGAGCTCACCCCTAACATCATATAGGCCTAGAGTTTCCCTTGAAGGATTTTTAAATAGTGATTAAATTGTTTTAATGCAAGGATCAGCAAACTTTTTCTTCCTTCTATTATAGAGGTCCAGAGAGTAAATATTTTAGACTCTGTGGGCCACATGCAGACTCGGTCACATGTTCTCTTTCGGTTTTGTTTTTCTATTTTATAAATTTTAAACATGTAAAAACCATTCTTACCTTGCAGGCCATACAAAAACTGACCACAGGGCAGATTTAGCTCATACACCGTCATTTGCCAATTTCAGCTGATAAGAAAAACAAACTCAGGCCGGGCGCAGTGGCTCAAGCCTGTAATCCCAGCACTTTGGGAGGCCGAGACGGGCGGATCGCGAGGTCAGGAGATCGAGACCATCCTGGCTAACACGGTGAAACCCCGTCTCTACTAAAAAAAAAAAAAAAAAAAAAAAAAAAAGCTAGCCGGGCGAGGTGGCGGGCGCCTGTAGTCCCAGCTACTCGGGAGGCTGAGGCAGGAGAATGGCGTAAATCCGGGAGGCGGAGCTTGCAGTGAGCTGAGATCCGGCCACTGCACTCCAGCCTGGGTGACAGAGCAAGACTCCGTCTCAAAAAAAAAAAGAAAGAAAGAAAGAAAGAAAGAAAAACAAACTCAGTTTCTCTCTACTTCTCACAGCACATTTTTGACACTAGATGTATGGGTATCTCTCCCTACCAGCAAGCAAGCTATCAGTTCTGCAGTAGGTATTAGCTAAAGTCCTTTAATTCAATTCAGTTCTGACACTATCTGCCCAGAGCTCAGGGAAATACTTAATATCTACCAGTTTATTACAAATAATATTTTAGACACAAATAGATAGCCAATGAAATACAGTGGCAGGTCTGGAAAGGTCTCAAGCCTAGGAGCTTCTGTTACCATGCAGTTGGGGTGCTACATCCTCCCAGCACATGGATGTGTAAACGCCCTTGTGTTTGGCTATTTGCAAGCTCTCTCAACCACATCCCACTTGGGTTTTTATGCAGGCTTCATTATGTAGACATGATTGAAGCTGAAACATTCCAATCCTCTAATTATGCCTTGGTCTTTCTGGTGAGAAGCTCCCATCCTGAAGCTGCCTACGAAAGGTCAGCCATCAATCATTAACATACAAAAAGACACCACTTGGACATTCCAAGGATTTTAGGAGATTAGACCAATGAAAACCAAGTATTTATTTCACAATATTATACCAGTTTTAATGGACAAATGATATTCAGGTTTTCTATATCTTCTTGAGCCACTTGGTAGATAATATTTTTCTAGGAATTTGTTCCTTTAAGCTTTCAATGTATTGGAATAAATTGCTTTAAATGTCTTCATCATTTTAGTATCTACAGTATCTGAAGGTATGTCCACTTTTTCATTTCTAATATTGTTTGCCTTTTTTCATTTTTTTCTGATTGTGCTTGACAGCAGTTTATTGATTTTGCTAATCTAACAAAGATTTGATTTTTTGTTTTGTTTGTCCTTTCTATTTTATGTTTGTTTTCCATTTCATTAATATATACTCTTATTTTCATTATTTATTTCCTTCTACTTTCTTGGAGATTACTTGGCACTTTATTTTCTCAGTTCTTAAGATGTGTAAACTAAAAAGTGACTGACGCAAACCTCAAGTGTTTAGAGGTTTATCTTGCCAAGGTTGAGGATGCACCTAGGAAAAAGAAACACAACTTACAGTAAAATCTGTGACTTGTGCTTTGTCCAAATAGAGTTTTTGAAACTTCAATATTTTAAGAGGAAAGAGCAAGCAGAAAAGGAAGAAAAAAAGGAGGGAGAATAGGCAATGAAGCAAGTGGTTACATCTTGTGAGGCTTTGATTAGCACTCAGTAATTCCTTTCTTTCTTAATCGGAGACGAAGTCTCACTATGTTGCCCAGGTTGGTCTCAAACTCCTGGGCTCAAGTGATCTTCCCATCTTGGCCTCCTAATGTGCTAGGATTATAGATGTGAGCCATTGTAGCTGGCCAGTGCCCAGTAAATCTACATTCTACATGTGGAAAGAAGGGAGTACAGGAAAAAGTTAATTACGCATTTGTCTCCTGACCAGGAAATCTACATTTTCCATAAGATAAAGTAAGTATGTGAAATTACAGCTGTTTGGGAAAAAAAAGAAGGCAGTGTTCTGCATGACTCAGTTTCCAAGCTTAAATTTCCCTTTGGCATAGTAAGTTTGGGGTCCAGATATTTTATTTTTTCACAGATGTATGCATAACTCATTTTCAGCTTTACTGATTGAAGTTCTTAAAGTTTATTTCCTCTAATAATGCTTTAGCTACTTTCCATAAATTCTGGTAGATAATGCTTTTGTTACTCTGGTTTATATACAAATTTTCTTTAGGATTTCTTCTTTATATATGAATTATTTCTAAATATGGTTTATAAAAAGCACTGTAACACTCATTCTGGGGCTTCAGAGGTCACAGGCACTGCCGCCAGATGCTGCTGTGGGGCTGGCCTCATTGCCCTCTGCACAAAGGTTTGGACAAATTATAACCTGCAGAAAGGACTGGCTTGGCCTCAGGAAGGAACCATTCATTTCTATACCATCCTGCAGTTAGACCTCTTCTAAGGTGACCTTTTCTAATGTGAGGGCAAACGGCCTGAGGCCCCATATGTGCAGGCTTTCTTGACCTTACAGGGTAATCCAGACCTTTGCCGACAGTGTAGGATTGATCCAGTCCTCCCATTTGCTATCTCAGAAGAGGCTGCAAGGGGCAATCCTAGAGAACTAAAGAAACAAACCTCAGAGGCATCTCCAGCAGGGAAGCCAGCTCCCTCCAGCCTGCTTTTCCAGGTCCACCCCATCCTTCCTATCCAGTTTCTCTCTCTTGCTTGCCCCCTGAAATCTTCACCCTAGACAAGCCCCAGTCTCACTCTTGCCCCGTCAACAGATGCCTGGTGAATTTGGTCACAGTAAGGGTCAGTTCCCCTTCTCTCTACAGAACTTAAGGCAAATTAGTGGGGATCTTGGTAAGCCTTCAGATGACCCTGAAATATATAGAAGCTTTCCAGAATAACCAAGTATTTGAACTCTCCTGGAAAAACATTATGTTACTTTTGATTCAAACCCTAACACTGAAAAGCAGGTCGCTCTGCAAGCAGCAGAGAAAAGTGGGAATGAGCTTTGTGTCACATAGTGTCAGGGAAGAGGCTGAACGTTATCCAACGGGAAGAGAAGCATACCAGCGGATGACCCTAAAAGGGATCCCAATGATGAGATGGGAGAATGGAAGTGGAGACATTTTCAGGTGTACACAATGGAGGGCTTGCGTATGACTAGAACTAATTCTCTCAATTATACCAATCTATCCATGATAGATCAGGGATTTGATGAGAATCCCACTGCCTTCCTGGAAAGGCTAAGAGAGGCCTTGGTAAAGCACATCTCTCTGTCTCCTGATTCAGTTTAGGGACAATTAATCCTAAAGGAAAAATTTATTACTCAGACAGTCCCTGATGTGAGGAAGAATCTGCAGAAATAGGCCCTGGGGCCAGAGAGTACTTTAGAGAACCTCCCTGAAAGTGGCCACCTCGGTCTTTTATAATATAGATAGGGAGGCCCAGGAGAGAGAGAGAGGAAACACAGGAAAGAGATGGAGGCTTTAACGGCCACCATGCAAGCACACAAATCCCAGAATTCCTGAGATGCACCTGTTAACTGCTACAGATGTGGTAAGCCAGGGCATTTTAGGAAGGATTGCCCAGGCAGCATGAGGAAGCCACCTCAATCCTGTTCAATCTGCAACAGGGACCACTGGAAGATGGACTGTCCCCAGGGACACTGCTCACTGGGCCCAGAGCCAATCTCCCAAATGGTCCAATGGAACTGATGGGTCCTGGGGCCCCTCTCCCCAGCTGCAGTGGTCCAGACCACCATTACCATCCAGGAGCCCCAAGTAATTCTAGAAATCAAAGGAAGGAAAGTGAACCTCCTTCTGGACACCAGGGCTGGTCTTTCAATTCTCCTCTCCTCTCTTAGCATGACCATGAGGGGTGTCTCAGGAAGGTCTTTAACCCAGTATTTTCCCAACTTGTGAGTTGTAGTTGGGGAGGCCTCTTGTTTACCCATGCCTTTCTAAATATACCTGAAAGTCCAACTCCTCTGTTGGCCAGGGATATTCTGACCTGTATGGGACCACCACCCTGATGGCCCCAGGACAAACTCTTTGTCTCCCCCTGGGGAGATTGCCCAGAGGTTTGGGCAATTCAAGGGAAAACTGGTTAAGCCACAACTGCTATACTGGTCTGGGTCTACTTTAAGGATCCCATCTCCTTTCCTAGCCAGAAACAATATGCCTTCAAACCAGAAATTAGGAAAGGACTGGAAGCCATCATTGATAACTTAAGGTTGCAAGGCCTCCTCAAGCCTTGCAATAGCCCTTGTAATATCCGGATATTGGGGGTACAAAAACCTAACGGGGAATGGAGACTAGCTCAGGACCTCCACCTCATTAATGAGGCTGTAGTTCCAATTCACTTGCTGGGTCCCAATTTGTATACCCTGCTATAGCTCAAATACCTGAGGGAATGAAATGGTTCACAGTCCTGGACGTAAAGGATGCCTTCTGCATACTGTTACACCCCAACTCCTAGTATTTGTTTGCATTTGAGGATCCCTCTAACCAAACCACCCAGTTAACCTGGACAGTGTTGCCTCAGGAATTCTGAGACAGCCCCCACTTGTTTGGGAAGGCATTGTCAAGGGACCTCTCCACATTCCTTTATCCTCAGGTTAAAGTTTTACAATATGCAGATGATAGTCTTCTTTGTGCTCCAACTGAAGAAATCTCTCAGGAGAGCAGTAAAGCTCTTCTTAATTTTCTGGTTAACAGAGGATATAAGGTTTCAAAATCTAAAGCTCAGCTCTGTCAGACTTCAGTGAAATACCTAGGTTTGGTCTTGTCAGAGGGGACCAGGGCACTGGGCAAAGAAAGGATTAAGCCTATCTCCTCCTTTCCCCTCCTCAAAACCCTCAAGCAACCCTCATAGGCATTACACAATTCTCCAGACTGTGGATACCTGGGTATGGTGAAGTAGCTCGTTCCTTATATCACTTAATAAAGGAGACTCAGGCAGCTAAAACTCACTCTGTAAATTGGGAATTGGAGGCTAGAAAGGATGTTGACCAACTCTAACAAGGCTTACTTAAAGCACCAGCCCTTAGTTTCCCCATAGGGAAGATGTTTAATGTTTATGTGTCACAAAGAATGGGAATGGCCCTGGGAGTTCTAACCAAGGCTTGAGGTTCAGCCCACCAGCCTGTAGGATACCTAATAAGGAGCTTGATTTGGTAACCAAAGGATGACTGCCCTGCCTCTGGGCAGTTGCAGTAATAACCTTGCTGACACCAGAGGCTACTAAGTTACTATGGGCAATAACTTAACCATTTATACTCTAAATAATGTGGCAGGACTATCTTCTAAGGGGAATAGCTGGCTAAAGGACAACCATCTCCTCAGGTATCAAGCTCTGCTATTAGAGGGATCTTCAGTACAATTAAGAACCTGCCCCTCCCTAAATCCAGCCACCTTCCTCTCAGAGGAAGCTGGAGAGCTTAAATATGACTATGAGAACAGATAGTAGTACAAACCCATGTAGCCAGAAAAGACCTCAAGGAAACCCCCTTAGATAACCCAGACTGGATTCTCTTCATGGAAAGAAGTTCTTTTGTAGAATAAGGGATCCATAAAGCAGGGTATACAATAGTTACTCTGGTTGATCCTGTTGAGAGCGCCTCTCTCTCCTCGGGCACAAGAGCTCAACTAACCAAGCTAACTGCCCTCACAAGGGTACTCGAATTAAGCAAAGAGAAAGCAGTTAACATTTATACTCACTCTAAGCATGCTTTCCTAGTCCTCCATGGCCCTGCCACTATCTGGAAAGAAAGGAACTTCCCCACAGCTAACAGGCCTTCCATTAAATAGCATCAGGAAATTAATAGACTATTCTCAGTTTTCCTCCCACAGGAAGTGGCGGTAATACATTGTAAAGGCCACCAAAAAGGGATGGATGAAGTGGCCAAGGGAAATAGGTTGGGAAACCAAGCAACTAAATCAGCAGTGAGAAGGTTCCAGATTTCTGATCCATTTGAAGCCCCATTAATCTGGGAGGGCCCCATAAGAGAAATAGAACCTCAATATTCTCCAGTGGAAATAGAATGGGCCACTTCTTAGGGATACATCTTTCAGTCCTCAGGATGGCTACAATCAGAGGATGACAAGCTTCATCTACTGGCTGCCAACCAATGGTAAGTTCTTAAAAGCCTTCACCAGGCCTTCCACCTAGGTAAGGAGAAAACCTATCAGTTGTCTCAGAGATTGTTCTCAGGTACAAACCTAATACAAGTGGTTAAACAGGTTGTTAATGCTTGTGAGACTTGACTTAAAAATAATCCCCTCAACCAATGGCTTCTTCCCTCAGGAATCCAAAGGACAGGAGGCTCTCTGGGGAGAGACAAGCAAATGGATTTCACCCTTATGCCAAAGGAAAGGGGCATCCAGTATCTCCTAGCATGGATAGGACAATTTCCATGTCAGACAGAGAAAGACTCTGAGGTAACAAAAGTACTAATTAATGAGATAATTCTTCACTTTGGATGCCCTAAGTAACTCCAGAGCAATAATGGTCCCTCATTCAAGGTCATTGTCATCCAGGAGGTCTCAAAAGCACTAGGCATACAGTACCATCTTCATCATGCTTGGAGACCACAGTCCTCCGGAAAAGTAGAAAAGACAAGTGATATTATCAAAAGGCATCTCAGGAAACTGTCTCAATAGACTCATCTCCCCTAGACTACCTGTCTCCCCATAGCCCTACTACATAATAGAACCATGCCTTCAAAGCTTGGTTTGAATCCCTTTGAAGTGATGTATGGATAGCATTTTCACACCAATGATTTCTTACTAGACCAAGAAATCTCTGATTTGATTAAACATGTAACTTCTTTGGCCCATTTCCAACAGGAACTGAAACAACTGTTGGACGCCCAACCCTACGAACTAGGACCACCTCTATTGAACCCAGGAGACCTAGTACTGGTAAAGGCAGTCCCTTCCCTTTCTTCCTCTATAAGCCAAACTGGGAGGGACTTTATATTGTACTTCTTTCTACTCATACGGCAATGAAGGTCACTGGAATAGATTCTTGGATTCATCATGTCTGAGTAAAGGCCTGAGAAACCAACAAAATTACCTCTGTCAACCCGGAAGAGCACCCAAAGTACCAATGGGAAGATACTGGAGACCTCAAGCTAAAAATCACAAAAGATAAGTATTAATAATTAACCTTCCATGAATATCCTCTTTATAGTCTTGCATATGCTTGCTGTTCTTACCTTCATTCTGTTCTATACCATGGGGTACAATGTTGTTTGCAGAATAATTAGTATATTTCATCTCTTATTTCTGTAATCTTTGACATTAGATTCTTTCCTTTTAACTCCTTTTTGTATAATACACATATTTGATCCATGCATACCTAACCTTGTAAAATTTGTTTCTTCTCACCTAGAGGCCATCAAATTCTAAATGGTCAGGCAACAAGAGCCTTGGACAATGGCTCCCTTTTGCTGGGGACCCTTAGGTAGACCTGTGGGAGGAATCTGATTGCTGTCCTCCTCAAAACAATGCCCCCTGTCAGCAGGACGTAGCTAAAACTGGTCATCATCTGCATTCTAACAGCAGTTAGATGTGCCTCTTCAGAGGTGGGGAATAGATAGGGACAGGAGGCAGGGAAACTCTGGGCAGAAGAGGGCAGGTCCCCGGCAAGCACCCCACCCTCAAGCCAAAAAGCCTGATACCACAAACCAAAGTGAGAAATTCACATCGCTGTCTTCCCACTGGAATGTTGTCTTTTCCAAAACCACTCATGGACCGCCCCACCCCAACCCTGTACCCATAAAAACTCCAGGCTCAGCTGGCAGAGACAGGAGAAGCAGCTAGACGTTGGAGGCTACAGTTGGACATTGGAGAGAAGCAGTTTGATTTCAGAGGGACAGTTTGACAGCGTACCTTCAGAGAGGAGTCCAGCCAAGGATAGCTGGACTTTAGAGGAAGATTGCCTTCCCATTCTGTCCCCTTTCAGCTCTATTTCCCGCTGATAGCCACTTTCATCGGCAATAAAATCCCCCACATTTACCATCTTCAATTCATTCGTGCAACCTAATTCTTCCTGGATGCCAGACAAGAACTCGGGTGCCAAGAGTGTGGGTACCAAAAGTTGTCACACTGACTCTCCACTGAGCTGTTAACACTTAAGCCATCCACGGACAGCAAAGCAAAAAGGGCACTATGACACTCTTCCTGGTATTTCAGGGGTCACAGACATGCCCCCAAGATGCTGCCACAGGCCTGGTATGAAGTTTACTCTTTCTGGTGCCCAAAAGCACTTGCCCTGGCTCCTGCACCCACTCACCTGCACTCCCCCTCCCATGAGGGGTGGACCAGCGAGTGAGTGGAGTTCGCCCCTGCCAGCTCTGAAGCAACCAGCTAGAGCTCGTGCACTCCAGCTCCCACCTGCGAAGGGGTCAGGGAAATATCCTGCTTCATTTCTTCATTTTCTATCTACAGAATCTGTGTATTTGTTAGATAATTATTTTATTAAAATTTTCTAGCTTAATTTTATTGTGGTCAATAACATGGTATGCAAAATGCCAGTCTTCAGAAAATTGACCCGTACTTTAGGGTTCAGTATGAAGTAACTTTTTTAAATGTTCCATTTAAACCCATTTATGTGTTTGAGGAAAAAATGTTTACACTTTAGTTGTAGGGCACCCTGATTATTTTATCGTTAATCATGTTCAAATAGTCTATATCTTACTTTTTTCTACTGTATTTGTCAGTCCGTTACTGAGAGAAATACATTAAAATCTCTGAAAGTTGTTAATCCTCTTATTTTTATGCTTTTTGCCCAAAATTTATTTTGTATGATAAAAAAATAAACTTATACCACATTTCCTTTGTCTGGGTTTTGTCTAAAACATGTTTCTGTTCTTTTAAGTTTTTGCAGCATTATGCTTTTGGCGTGTCTCTTGTAATCAGTCTACATTCTCAATTTTATTTTATTTTTCTGATTATCCATCCAGTAATCTTGGATTTTTTGACTGAAGCATTTGGATTTCTTTCTACCTGAATTTTTTTAACCCTGTCTTTTCTGTTTTTCACTTTCTTTCTTATGTCACTTTAGATTGTAGAATGTTTTATCCCATTATGAATTTAGTCATTGAACATTCTATGTGTTCTCTTTTGGTGGTTACCCCAGAAATTTCAATATGCATAGTTAATTTCACAGTGTTAAAAATTGATCAATATATTTTTCTTCTACCTGTATACTACAATGGTCTTAGAATACTTTAATTTCACGTAATTCCCTCCTAACTTGCATGCTATTAATATCAAGAATTTTATTTCTGTATTGCTTTTTAACTCCAAAGAATTGTTTGTATAGATAATCAATGTTTGCTAAAATTTATCCTCATATTTACAACTTTCTTCACTTTCATTTATTCTTGCATCTCAGATCTTTCTTCACTTTTCTTCAGCTGAAGTAAAACGTTTCAAATTTCCTTTAGTTAGCCTCTGGTTGTGGCAAACTGTCTCAGTTTGTCTTGTCTGAAATGTTCTTATTTCACCCCCAAGCAGAAGGTACAGCCCTTCAGTGTTTCACCTTAGTGAGAGATGTTTTTTATTTAATCCCACGCTGTGGGCAAATTCTGGGCTTGCTTTCTCATGCCTAAGCCACACTCCAAAATCACTACCCCCAAAATGCAGATAAAGTTGACGTTCACCAGGTTAAAATAATACCCCAGCCTCAATCCTCTGTTTACTTATCTGGGTTCCTGATTTTATTTTAGTTTTGGACTTAATATTTCTTACTTTTAGCTCATCCTTTTTCAAAAATTTAAAAATTTATGCTTAATCCAGTATTTTTTAAAAGGTTAAGTTACTTAGCACTATGTTTTTATTACTCATATGACAATATTTCAATATGTTTTCATTTTATATCATAGCATTTGTAAATAATGTTTTTAAAGAATTTATGTTACACAGAATATATGTACTATAGTTTATATTGTCATTCTTCTAATGTTGGGTTTTCATTTACAGTTTTTACTACTATAAATAATACAAAAAGGGAAACCATAAAGCAGAAAAAAAAAACAAGTGAAAAGAACACAAACATTTCAGAGGCAATACATTTGCTTTTCTTCAATTATTTGAAAATGTGAACATTTTTCTGTGCCCTGTTGTTTTTTTTTTTAATTCCTTTTACAGATTTATCTATCAATGTCTTTGTATATATATTTTTTGAGACAGAGTTTTGCTCTTGTTGCCCAGGCTGGAGTGCAATGGCGCGATCCCAGCTCACTGCAAGCTCTGCCTCCCGGGTTCAAGCAATTCTCTCACGTCAGCCTCCTAAGTCAGCTTAGCTCCCATATGCCAGGCATCTTCAAATGCTAATCATATGTAACTACAGCTTTGAGAGGTATATTGTAAAGTTAGAAATTCACAGATTTAGGAAGATGGTTTCTGACTGATTTTAATTATTGTATTCATATACATACACAACAATTCATAATATCTAGATTTTTTCCAATATTATATTTTCTTGATTGACACACATATGAACACAGAAATTGACACAGATAATAACAGGATGTCTAAAAATGCAGATATTCACACATTTAGTTTATTTTTTTGCAACTTTTATAGGTAGACATAACCTTTACTTTGAGCCAACCGTGAAAAACAAGGTGATACAGCATAACTTGGACTCTTCTCAAAAGTTAGGGAAAAAACAGGCATTGCAGGAAAAGAGGACAGTACTGATAATAAAAATGACTTGCTTTGTCACCAATAAGAGTAGAAAAGACCTTAAAGAAGAGCTAATGTCTGTCTATAGAGGAAGAAGATAAAATTAAAGGGTGAAGTGACCAAACCTAGCCACACACTGGAGCTGCAATCCAGTTTTTCAGAGCACTAGTCCAGAGCTTTGTTTTATGCACTTTCTACCTTCTTAAGCCTTAGATGATGTATATGTTCTCTTTGAGCTGCAAGATCTATGACATGAAGAACTTTACGAAATGAAATACGTACCCTTGTCTAGGATGGGATAAGAATTATAAATTAACAAGTCAACTATATTAAAAGAGAAATTGAAGAATGACTTAAACCTCCTCAGTCTCAAATTACTTTTATTGAAACCCTCCTAGTAGCTGGTGACTTTCAGACTGTTAATTTTAAAGTAACATAATGCTTAATGGATACAAATTTTTGGTTAAGAGGATAAAAATTTTACATATTTATGAACTAAGGAATGAGAAGGTGTAAAAGGCAAAAGATAGGTCTGTTCTGTTAAAAACATTGTACTAATTTAAAAGAATGCTACTCTATGCCAAGATAAATAGCTGGTTTCCAAAGTTGGTAGATGAAATGTTACCCTTAAATAGCTCAACAAATTAAGTTTTAAACAAATATTTTATAGGCTTTGCAGCCATATTATAAGTACTTTAAAATAGCATGCTATGTTAAAAATGCTAAAATATATTTAGTAAAAGTATATTTGATAAGAAAATTGTACTACAATTTGTGTTAAATGGTTTAAAACAACTTATGATTATCTTTCATAGTTCTGAAGATTTCCTAGGCTCAAGTGGATAATCCCCACTTAAGAGTGGGGCAGTTGCAGTCAGATGGTAGCGGGGCCTAGAGTTATCACAAGTTACAACTGAGTTAAACAGCCATGATGCCTTCATGTGCTTTGTGACTAATGATGGCTGTCAACTTGGAGCTCAGCTGGGTTTGTCAACTGGAGCATCTACATGTGATCTTCCCTACGGCTTCAGATTCTCAGAGAATGGCAGCTGCATTCCAAGAGATACTGTCCCAAAAGCAAGCATTCCACAGCTCAGGAAATGAAAACTAAGATCAGTTAAGAGTTCTGCTTAGAACTGGCACAGTGTCTGGCTTCCACTATATTCTGATAGTCAAAGCAGTTACAGTACACATCCAGACTCCACCTCTTGATAGAGTAGAAGTAAGATCAGATTGCAGAAGAACATGTGAGTGAAGAAATATTATTTAAACCATTTTTGGGAAACACGATCTGTTGCAACTTGTTACTAAGTCATATAAAAAAGGAATAAATGATCATTTAGTAATAATAAATAGAATTTACTGAATGTTAATTAAGTACCAGTTACTTTTCTCAGTACTTTAGTATGCATTAGCTTATTTAAATCTCAAAAATAAGCTTACATGGAAACTGAAGACTGTCTAAGGTCTTGCCTCTAGTATATCTAGCTTGTACGTGTGGGAAGAGCAAGTATTACACATTACTCAGATAAATAGTATGACATTCATATTAAAATCCACTGAATTAAAATGTAGTTATATTTAAAGTGTTATATTTAAGTAATGATTTGTGCAGATATACCTAAAGACCAAATCAGAATAATGGCTTTATAGTCCATGGGTATCTCACTAGAAAAATTATTAAATTACTTTATTTTTTAATTCATTGATTTATTATTTTTATAAAAATAATAGTCATTCACTGTAACGAGAAAAATAATCAGGGGAAAAAAAAATGATGCTTCTCCATTCCCATTACCAGCAAGGTATGTTGAGAGTTGATGTAAATCTTTTGCTGCCCCTCTCCATTACATTAATTTATCATCTACAAATGGTTTGTTGTTCCTTTTTTTCTTTTTCTTTTTTTAAGCGGAGTCTCACTCTGTCGCCCAGCCTGGTGTGCAATGCGTGATCTTGACTCGCTGCAACCTCCACCTCCTGGGTTCAAGCGATTCTCCTGCTTCAGCCTCCCGAGTCCTGGGACTATGGGCACTCGCCACCACACCCGGCTAATTCTATATTTTTAGTAGAGATGAGTTTTCACCATATTGTCCAGGCTGGTCTCAAACTCCTGACCTTGTGATCCACCCACCTTGGCCCCTCAAAGTGCTGGGATTACAGATGTTAGACACCATGCCCAGTCTGTTCCTTGCTTTTACAAAAATGGGATCCTAATTTGTTATCCTGCAATGTTGTTTTACTTCAATATTACATTATAGATATCCTTCCAGGTCTATAAATGTAAACTTAGTTGATTCTTCTAGAGAATTGTGTTTTATATCACGGAGTGAATATATTATAATTTATTGAACTGATCTATTAAGTTGTTCAAGCCAGAATTGGAAAATGAGATGTCTCTTAAAATAGGAGAATAACATACAATAAAAGCGTCCATGGATAGATGTAATAGGAAACAATAGATCATATTTCTGCTTTCATTGTAAAGTTTCTTAAATAAAACTCTGCCTACTGTGTAACTTTTAGATAGGACAAGTTACTTTTGCCAAGAAAAAATAAAAGCACATTTATCACAGTTATATTATAATGCAATTTTAATCACCTTACTGAAAAACACAATTGACATACAATAAATTAAACTAATTAAAGTGAGTAATTTTAACATATGAATATCCTCAAAACACCACCACAATAAAGATAATGAACACAATTACCACTCCCAAAAGTTTCCTCATACCCTTTTGTAATCCCTTCATCTTGTAAGCTTTATTGGTACATATTCAATATTTTTGATGCCATTATAAATGGCATTGTTTAACATGAATTTTTGATTGCCATTTCAGATACTTAGAAAGGCAGATACTTAGAAAGATTGATTTTTATATCAATCTTGTATCCTACAATCTTGCTAAACTCACTTCTTAGTTCTAGTACCTTTTTTCTAGATTTCATAGAATTTTCTATATAACGATCATGTCATATACTACTAAAGGTATTTATTTTTCTTTCTTTCTAATGTAGATAACTTTTATTTGTTTTTCTTGCCTTATTGCTTGGCTAGAATCTCTAGTAAGATGTTGAATAGAAGTAAGTGGTAAGAGCAAAAATCCATGCCTTGTGGGGGTAATACAGGCAGTCTTTCACCACGATATAGGATATTAGCTCAGTTTTTCATGAATGCTCTTTACCAATGTGAGGATATCTTCTTCTATTACTCATTTGCAGAGAATTTTTATCAGGAGTGGACGCTGAATTTTGTCAAATGTATTTTCTGCATCTTTTGAGATAATTGTGTTATTTTTCTTTTTAGTCTGTGTTATAAACTGAATGTTTGGATCCCCCTCCCCCTCAAAATTTACATATTGAAACCGTAACCCCATTGCCTCTATATTTGGAGATAGGGCCTGTGAGGAGATGATAAAGGTTAGATGAGGTCATAAGATTGGAATACTAATCCAATAGGGCTGGTGCTCCAATAAGCAAATGAAGAGACACCAGAATTACTTCTTTCTCCACCATGTGAAAACAAAAAGTTGACTGTATGCAAGTCAAAAAAAGAGTCCTCACCAGAAATGAAACTATGCCAGAATCTTGATCTTGGACTTCCCAGCCATCAGAACTGTGAGAAATAAATTTCTGTTGTTTAAGCCACCCAGTCTACATAGTATTTTGTTAGATAGCCTGAGCTAATACAGTCTAGTAATACACTGACTTGCTTTCATTACTTTTTAAATGTTAAAGTTGGTTAAACCTTGCATTCTTGGAATAAACACCACTTGACTGTCATGTATTCTCATTTCTATGTATTATTTAATTGAATTGGCTAAAATTTTGCTATGAATATCTTTATCTATGTTCGTGATGCATAGTGGTCTGTAATTTTCTACTGTTGTATTACCTTTGCCTGCTTTCTATATTAGAATAATACTATCCTCATAGAATGAGTAAGAGATTTTTCCTTTCCCTCCATTTTCTGGAAGAGTTTGTGTAAAGTGTATATTATTCCTTTCTTAAATATATGGTAGACTTCATCAATGAAAATATCTTACATAGATTTTTTTCTTGTGGAAATATCTAAACTATAAATTCACTTTTTAAATATATTTAGAAGTATTGAGGTTATCTATTTTTTCTTGAGTAAACTGTGGTAGATTGATTTTCAAGGAATTTGAACATTTCATTTAAATGGCTAATTACACTGGCACAAAGTTATACCTGTATAATCTATCATAATTTTAATTCATATTCCTGGTGTTTATATTTTCCCTTTTAATCTTGATTGATTTAGCTACAGGATTATTAATTTTTTTGAGACTGGGTCTCACTGTATTGCCAAGGATGGAGTGCAGTGGCACAATCTCAACTCACTGCAACCTCCACCTCCTGGCTCAAGCGATCCTCTCACCTCAGCCTCCTGAATACTTGGGACCACAGGCACGCAACACCATACTCAGCTAATTTTCGGTATTTTTGGTAGAAATGGGGTTTCATCATGTTGCTCGGGCTGGTCTCAAACTCCTGAGTTCAAGTGATTTGCCCATGTCAGCCTCCCAAAATGCTAGGATTATAGGTCTGAGCCACCACACCTGGCCAGGATTATTAATTATATTAATCCTAAAAACCATCTTGTGATTCCATTGATTTCCAGTATTGATTTTCTATTTTCTAATTCATTTATTTTTAACTGATCTTTATTTCCTTTCTTCTGCTTACTCTGTGTTTCATTTGCTCTTAGCTGAGGTCATTACTTTGAGACCTTTTCCTTGTCAAATGAATACAAATGTTTCATGCTAGAAAAGTTTCTGTAATTACTATATTAACTGTATCCCATAATTTTTGTTTAGCATTTTATTTGTATTCCATAGAAAATACAATTAACTTTTTAAAAATTATTTAATTCACACATTCTTTAGAAAAGTATTATTTAGTTTACAAATATTTAGAGATTTCTTAGCTATCCTCCTGTTTTTTTTTTATTATTATATTAAGGTTCTGGGATACACGTGCAGAACATGCAGGTTTGTTACATAGGTATACATGTGCCATGGTGGTTTGCTGCACCCAACAACCCATCATCTAGGTTTTAAGCCTTGCATGCATTAGGTATTTGTCCTAATGCTATCCCTCCCCTTGCTCCCCATCCCCCTACATGCCCCAGGGTGTGATGTTCCCCTCCTTGTGTCTATGTGTTTTCATTGTTCAACTCCCACTTATGAGTGAGAACATGTGGTGTTTGGTTTTCTGTCCTCTTGTCATTTATTTATAATTTAATTCTATTGTGGTCATAAAACATACTTTGTATAACTTGAATTTTGTAAACCATACATAATTAGGTCTTGTTTTTTCATCTACTCAGTCAATCTCTGCCTTTTAATTGGAGTATTTAGACCATTTATATTTAATAATTGTTCATATGTGATTGAGTTTAAATCTATCACATTTCTATTTGTTTTCTATTTTTCTGATCTACTGTTTGTTCCCTTTTTCCTTTTTCTCTTTTTTGAATTAATTTTTTATAATTTTATATTCTCTTTTATTGGTTTATTAGCTATGACTTTTTGTTTTAGCATTTTACTGGTTGTTTATGATTTATAGTGATATATATGTAAATATATATATTTTTAACTGAGTCTCTGTCACCCAGGCTAGACTGTAGTGGTATGATCTTAGCTCACTGCAACCTTCACATCCCAGGTTCAAGCAATCCTCCTACCTCAGCTTCTTGAACAGCTGGGACTACAGGTGCATACCGGTATGCTCAGTAAATTTTTGTTTTTGTTTTTGTATTTTTCTGGTAGAGATGAGGTTTTGCCATGTTGCCCAGGCTGGTCTCAAACTCCTGGATTCAAGCTATCCTCCCATCTCAGCCTCCCAAAGTGCCGGAATTACAGGTATGAGCCACCATCCTCAGCCTACAGTATATATCTTTAAATTATCATAGTCTACCTTCAAATAATAATTTACCACTTCATCTGTAATGTAATAACATAAAAAATATACTTAATTTCTCCTCTCCCTCCTCTCCCAAAATTAACTCAGGTACTTACTAGAATGCAGTTTTCTTTTTTGGGCTAGTTCATAGGCTAGCCACTGTTCTGGGTCCTTGAGACAATGAACAAATGGCTATTGTGCTATTGTGACGTATATTTTACTTCTACATATGTTATAAATCTTGTAATTTATTGCTATTTTTACTTTAAACAATCAATTTTCTTTTTAATCTATTTAGATGTAAAGACAATAAAGTATTTTATATTTAGCCACAGTCACCATTTACAGTGTCCTTCATACCTCTGTGTAGACCAAATTTCTATCCAGTATAATTTTCTTATGCCAGAGGATTTCTTTTGCAAATATAAATACTATCATGTTTTTCTTCCACTAAAACTCTCCAAGAGAAGGGGCAGAGCAAGATGGCTGAATAGAAGCCTCCACCAATTGTCCCTCCTATTAAATTTGGAATAACAAATTTAATAACTACATCAAAAAACTACCTTCATAAGAACCAAAAATCAGGTGAGCAATTACCTGTTTTTAACCAGGTACTGTTACCTGGTTATAATATTATATGGCTGAAAGAGGCACCAAAGAGGGTAGGAAAGACAGTCTTGAATTACTAAAAGCACCCCTTTCCCATCCCCTAGCAGCAGTTGTGTAGAACGGAGAAAAATTTGTGCTCTTGGTGGAGAAAGAGTGTAGCAATTGTGGGACTCTGCATTGAACTCAGTGCTGCCCTGTCACAATAGAAAGCAAATCCATATCGAAGGAGGATTTAGACCAGCCCTAGCAAGAGGGGAACTGCCCATTCCAGCAGTCAGAACTTGGTTTTGGCAATCATTGCTACTGCAGACTAAAGTGTTCTGGGGTCCTAAATATACTTGAAAGGCAGTCTAAACTACTGACTGCAATTCCCGGGCAAGTACTTGTACTATATGAGCTCACAGCCAGTGGACTTGAGAGGCAAGCAACCTAGTGAGACACCAGCTGGGACACCTAAGGGAGTGCTTGCGCCACCCCTCCTCCATCTCCAGACCGTACAGTTCACAGCAACAAAAGTGACTCCTTCCTTCTGCTTGAAGAAAGGAGAGGGAAGAGTAAATAGGACTTTGCCTTGCATCTTGATATCAGCTTAGCCACAGTAGGATAGCACACCAATCATGAAGCCCTGAGTCCAGGCCCTAGCTCTTGGATGACATTTCTAGACAAACCCTGGGGCAGAAAAGAACCTTCTGCTTTAAAGGGTAGGATCCAGTATTGGCAGGATTCATCACCTGCTGACTAAAGAGCTCTTGGGCCCTAAATAACCAGCAGTTATACCCCAGTATACACCATGAGCCTTGGGTAAGACTCTGAGACATGCTGTCTTCAGGAGAGACCCAGCATATTCCCAGCTATGGTGGTTATGGTAGAGACTCTTTTTGCTTTAGAAAAGCAGAGGGAAAGTAAAAGGGACTTTATCTTGCACCTTAGGTACCAGCTCAACCACAGTAATGTAGAGCAGCAAGGAGGCTCTTGGAGTCCTCTATACTTGGCCTTGGCTCTTGAATTGCATTTCTGAACCTGCTCTGGGCCAGAGAGCAACCCAGTTCCCTAGAGAATAAGTCTTAGGTCTGGCAGCATTCACCACAAGCTAACAGAAGAACCCTTGGACTTTAAGTGAACATCAGTGGTAGTCTGACAGTAGTCCCCATAGGCCTGTGGTGGTCGTGGCCACAAGGCATGGTTCCTCTCCCTGTGGAAATGGAAGAGTGGGAAGAACACTGTCTTGTGATCTGAGTGCCAATAGCCACAGTAGAAAAAGCACTGATAGATTTCTAAGGTTTTTTACTCCATTCTCTATCTCCTGGATGGCATCTCTGGACTCCTACCCCAGGGCCTAGGGGAACTTGCTACCCTAAAGGGAAGGACACAAACCTGGCTGGCTTCACCACCTGCTGACTGCAAAGCCCTGGAGACTTGAGTGAATACAGGAGGTAGCCAATTAGTGGTTACAGCAGGCCTTTGTTGAGAAACAGTGCTGTGCTGGCTTCAGGTCTGACCCAGCACAGTCCCAGTGGTGATGGCCACTGGGTATTTGTGTCACCCGAACCCTATCTCCAGGAAGCTCAGCAGAGAAACACAGAGAGAGAGAGAGAGAGACACTCTGTTTGTTTGGGAGGAAGTAAAGCCAGAGAAGAAGGGTATCTGCCTGGTAATCCAGAGAATAATTCCAGATTTTTTCAAAGAAACCAAGGTGGTAACCTCTACAAGTCTGCAAGAACCATAGCGTTCTTGCTATGGGTGCCCCCTAACACAGATATGACTTAGATCCCAATATCCAAGTCCCTTCGAATACATGAAAAGCCTTCCCAGAAAGGCTAGAGAAGCCCAGACTACAAAGACTACAATAAATACTAAACTCTTCAGTGCCCAAACACAAACATCTGCAAGCCCATCCAGAAAAACATGACCTCATCAAATAAACTAAATAAGGCACCAGGGACGAATCCTGGAGAAACAGAGATATGTGACCTTTCAGATAGATAATTCAAAATAGTTGCTTTGAGGAAACTCAAAGAAATCCAAGATAACTCAGAGAAGGAATTCAGAATTCTCTCAGATAATTTTAACATAGAGATTGATATAATTTTAAAGAATCAAGCAGAAATTCTGAAATTCAATTGACACAATAAAGAATGCATCAGAGTGCCTTAATAGCAGAATTAATCAAGGAGAAGAACTGGTAAGCTTGAAGACAGGCCATTTGAAAATACACAGTCAGGGAAGACAAAAGAAAAGAGAGTAAAAAGCAATGAGGCACATCTACAAGATCTAGAAAATAATCTCAAAAGGGCAAGTCTAACAGTTATTGGCCTTCAAGAGGAGGTGGAGAGAGAAATAGGGGTGGAACGTTTATTCAAGAGATAGTAACAGAGAACTTCCCAAACCTAAAAAAAGATATTAATATTCAAGACACGAAGTGGGTAACAAGAGGGTTATGGAACATGAAGCAGATTTAACCCAAAGAAGAGTACCTCAAGGCATTTAATAATCAAAACTCCCAAAGGTCAAGTAAAAAGAATGAATCTTAAAAGCAACAAGAGGAAGGAAACAAATAACATACAATGGAGCTCCAATATGTCTGCCAGTAGACTTTCCAGGGGAAATTTTACAGGCCAGGAGAGAGAATCATTTACTGCTAAAGTAAAAAAACCTTCACCCTAGAATAGTATATACCACAAAAATATCTTTCAAATACGAAGGAAAAATAAAGACTTTCCCCAGACAGACAAAAGCTGAGGGATTTCATCAACACCAGACCTGTGCTAAAAGAAATGATAAAGAGAATGCTACAATCAGAAGGTAAAGGACACTAATGAGCAATAAGGAATCATCTGAAGGTACAAAACTCACTGGTAAAAGTAAGTACACAGAAAAACACACAATATTAAAACACTATAACTCTGGTGTGTAAACTACTCTTATGCTAAGTAGAAAGACTAAAAGATGAACCAATCAAAAATATAACTACAACAGCTTCTCAAGACAGTACAATGCGACATAAAGAGAAACAACAAAAAGTTAAAAAGCAAGAGAACAAAGATAAAGTTTAGAGTTTTTATTTTTTGTTTGTGTGTTTGTTTATGCAATCATTGTTAAGTTGTCATCAGTTTAAAATAAAGGATTATAAGATAGTATTTGCAAGCCATGTGGTAACCTCAAAAAAAAAAAACATATAATGGATGCACAAAAAATTAAAACCAAGAAATTAAATCATATCACCTGGGAAGTCACCTCCACTATAAGGAAGACAGGAAGGAAAGAAATGACAGAAGACCACAAAACAACCAGAAAACAAATAACAAAATGGCAAGAGTAAGTCTGTACTTATCAATAATAACATTGAATATAAATGAACTTAACTTTTAAATAAAAAAAAAATAGAGTAGCTGAATGGGATGAAGGAACAAGACCCATTGATCTGTTGCCTGCAAGAAACACAGTTCACATATAATAATATACATAGACTGAAAATAAACGGATGGAAAAAGATATTCTGTGCCAATGGAAACCAAAAAAGAGCAGAAGTAACTATACTTATATCTGATAAAATAATTTCAAGACAAAAACTATAAGAAGAGACAAAGGTCATTATATCATGATAAAGGGGCCAATTCAGCAAGAGGACATAAACAGTTGTAAGTATACAGGCACCCAACGCTGGAGCACCCAGATATGTAAAGCATATATTACTAGAGCTAAAGACAGAGATAGACCCTAATACAATAAAAGTGAGAGAATTCAACATCCCACTTTCAGCATTAGATAGAAAATCAAAAACATTGAATTCAATCTGCACTGTGGGCCAAATAGACCTAATACAAAACATTTCACCCAGTGGCTGCAGAATACACAATCTTCTCCTCAGCAAGTAGATCATTCTCTAGAATAGACCATAACAGATATGGTTTAGCTGTGTCCCCACCCAAATTTCATCTTGAATTAACTCCCACAATTCCCATGTATCATGGAAGAAACCCAGGAGGAGGTGATTGAATTATAGGGGCAGATCCTTCCTGTGCTGTTCTCATGATAATGACTGAGTTTCACAAGATCTGATGGTTTTAAAACAGGAGTTTCCCTGCCCAAGCTCTCTCTTTGTCTGCTGCCATCCATGTAAGATGTGACTTGCTCTTCCTTGCTTTCCACCATGATTGTGAGGCCTCCCCAGCCATGTGGAACTTCAAGTTCATTAAACCTCTTTCTTTTGTAAAATGCCTAGTCTCAGATATGTCTTTATCAGCAGTGTGAAAATGAACAAATACAGTAAACTGGTACCAGTAGAATGGGACATTACTGAAAAGACACCTGAAAATATGGAAGCAATTTTGGAACTGGGTAACAGGCAGAGGTTGTAACAGTTTGGAGGGCTCAGAAGAAGACAGGAAAAGGTGGGAAAATCTGGAACTTCCTAGAGACTTGTTGAATGGCTTTGACAAAAATGCTGATAGTGATATAAACAATAAGGTCCAGACTGACGCAGTCTCAGATGGAGATGAGGAACTTGTTGGGAACTGGAGTAAAGGTGACTTATTACATTTTAGCAAACAGACTGGTGACATTTTGCCCCTGCCCTAGAGATTTGTGGAACTTTGAACTTGAGAGAGATGATTTAGGGTATCTGGAGGAAGAAATTTCTAATCAGAAAAGCATTCAAGATGTGACTTGTGTGCTGTTAAAGGCATTCAGTTTTATAAGACAAGCAGAGCGTAAGTTTGGAAAATGTGCAGCCTGACAATGCAATGAAAAAGAAAATCCCACTTTCTGAAGAGAAATTCAAGCTGGCTGCAAAAATTTGCTTAAGTAATGAGGAGCCAAATGTTAATCACCAAGACAATGGAAAAAATGTCTCAAGGATACGTCAAAGGTCTTCATGGCAGCCTGTCCCATTACAGAGGCCTAGGAAGAAAACATGGTTTTGTGGGCTGAGTCCAATGTCCCCAAGTTGTGTACAGTCTAGGGACTTGGTGCCCTGTATCCCAGCTGCACCAGCCATGATTATTTGGGGACAAGGTAGAGCTCAGGCCTTGGCTTCAGAGGGTACAAACCCTAAGCCTTGGAAGCTTTCCCGTGGTGTTGAGCCTATGGATGCACAGAGGTCAAGAACTGAGGTTTGGGAACCTCCACCTAGATTGCAGAGGATGTATAGAAACACCTGGATGTCCAAGCAGAAGTTTGCTACAAGGGCGGCACCCTCATGGAGAACCTCTGCTAGGGTAGTGCAGAAGGGAAATATGGTGCAGAGCCATCACTCAGAGTCCCTACTGGGACACTGCCTAGTGGGGCTGTGAGATGAGGGCCACCATTCTCCAGAGTCCAGAATGGTAGATCCACTGATGGCTTGCACTGTGTGTCTGAAAAATCCACAAACACACCAACTCATGAAGGTAGCTAGGAAGGAGGCTGCACCTTGCAAATCCACATGGGTAGAGCTGCCCAAGGGTGTGGGAATCCACCTCTTGCATCAGCATGACCTATATGTGAGGCATGAAGTCAAAAGAGATCATTTTGGAGCCTTTAAGATTTGACTTCCCTGCTATATTTCAGACTTGCATGGGGCCTGTAGTCCCTTTGTTTTGGCCAATTTCTCCCATTAGGAATGGCTGTATTTACCCAATACCTGTACCCACATTGTATCTATGACATAACTAACTTGCTTTTGATTTTACAGGCTCATAGGCAGAAGGGACTTGCCTGGTACAGATGAGACTTTGGACTGTGGACTTTTGGGTTAATGCTGAAATGAGTTAAGAATTTGGGGGACAGTTGGGAAGGCATGATTGGTTTTGAAATGTAAAAAGGATGTGAGATTTGGGAGGGGCCGGGGCGGAATGATATGGTTTGGCTATGTCCCCACCCAAATCTCATCTTGAATTGTAACTCCCACAATTCCTACATGTCATGGGAGGAACCCAGTGAGGGGTGATTGAATTATGTGGGTGGGTCTTTCCTGTGCTGTTCTTGTGATAGTGAATGGCTCTCATGAGACCTGATGGTTTTAAAAATGGGAGCTTCCCTGGACAAGCTCTCTCTTTGCCTGCCACCATCCATGTAAGATGTTACTTGCTCTTCCTTTCCTACTACCATGATTGTGAGGCCTCCCCAGCCATGTGGAACTGTAAGTCCATTAAACATCTTTCTTTCATAAATTGCCCAGTCTTGGGTATATCTTTAACAATAGCATGAAAATGGATGAATACAGTAACAAATCAAGTCTTAAAATGTTTTTAAAAATTAAAATAATATCAAGCATCTTTTCTCACCATAATGAAAGAAAACAAGAAATCAATAACAAGAGGAATTTTGGAAACTATTAAAACAAATGTAAATTAAGTAATATGCTCCTGAATGATCAGTGGGTTCCAGAAAAAACTAAGAAGCATATTGAAAATGTTCTTGAAAAAAATGATAATGAAAACACAACATACCAACACCTATGTAATGACACATCTTAAAGGACTAGAAAAGCAAGAGCAAACCAAACCTAAAAATAGTGGAGGAAAAGAAATAATAAAAATCAGAGCAGAAATAAATGAAACTGAAATGAAGACAACAATAATAAAGATCAATGAAATAAACAGGTAGTTTTGTGGAAAGATAAATAAAATTGACAAAATTTTAGCCAGACTAAGAAAAAAGGAGAGAAGACCCAAATTAATAAAATCAGAGATAACGAAAGAGATAATACACCCAACACTGCAGAAATTCAAAGGATCATTTGTGACTACTATGAGTAATGATATGTCAATAAATTGGAAAATCTAGAAGAAACAAATTTCTAGACACATACAAGCTACTAAGATTGAACCATAAAGAAATAAAAAACCTGAACAGACCAACAACAAATGATATAAAAGCAATAATAAAAAGCCTCCAAGCAAAGAAAAGCCCAGTACCTGATGGCTTCACTGCCAAATTCTACCAAACATTTAAACAACTAATACCAATACTATTCAAACTGTTCCAAAAAATGGAGGAGGAGATAATACATCCAAACCTATTCTTCAAGGCCAGTATTACCTTGATACCAAAACCAGACAAAGACACATCAAAAAAAAAAAAAAAGCTACAGGTTAATATCCCTGGTGAAAACTGATACAAAAAGTTTCAACACAATACTAGCAAACTGAATTCTACAACACATTAAACTTTTCATTTATATTATGATCAAGTCGGATTTATCCCAAAGATGCAAGAATGGTTCAACATATGTAAATCAATCAATGTGATACATCATGTCAACAGAATGAAGAACAAAACCCTATGGTCATTTCAATTGATGCGGAAAAAGCAGCTGACAAAAGACCCACAGCTAATATCATACTCAGTGGGAAAAAACTGAAATCCTTCCTTTAAGATCTGGAACACAAAGATGCCCATTTTCACCACTGCTATTCAACATCACACTGGATGTCCTAGTTAGAGCAATCAGAAAAGAGAAAGAAATAAAAGGCATCCAAATTGGAAAAGAAGTCAAATTATCCTTGTTTGTAGATGATATAATCTTATATCTGGAAAAATCTAAACATTACACCAAAAAACTATTAGAACTGATAAACAAATTCAGTAAAGTTCCAGGATAAAAAATCAACATACAAAAATCAGTAGCATTTCTATATACCAAACAATCTGAAAAAGAAATCAAGAAAGTAATCCCATTTACATTAGCTACAAATAAAATACAATACCTACAAATTAACTTATCCAGACAAGGGAATGATCTCTACAATGAAAATTATAAAACATTGATGAAATTGAAAAGGACATCAAAAAAATGAAAAGATACTTCATGTTTATGGATTGGAAGAATCAATGTTGTTCAAATGTTAATACTACCCAAAGCAATTCACAGATTCAATACAATCCCTATCAAAATACCAATGACATTCTTAATGACAGAAATAGAAAACACAATCCTAAAATTTATCTGGAACCACAAAAGACCCAGAGTAGATAAAACTATTTTGAGCAAAAAAGAACAAAACTAGAGGAATCACATTACTTGACTTCAAATTATACTACAGAGCTATAGTTACCAAAAAAAGCATGGTACTAGTGTAAAAAGAGTCACATTACCAATGGAACAGAAGAGATAACCCAGAAACAAATCTATACACATACAGTGAACTCATTTTTGACAAACGTGCCAAGGACACCTCTTCAATTGAAGGACAGTCTCTTCAATAAATGGTGCTGTGAAAACTGGATATCTATATGCAAAAGAATAAAACTTGACCCTTATCTCTCACCATATACAAAAATCAAATCAAAATGGGTTAAAGACTTAAATCTAAGACCTCAAACAGTGAAACTACTAGCAGAAACCACTGGAGAAATGCTGAATCTGTCTTGCAGACTCTGGCTGAGTGATGGATGAAAGGAGTACTCAGACACAGGTATCCAGTGAAAGAGCAGTCTAGGGGACTGCCAGCATTAGGGGCTGAAGAGAGTTAGCAGTTCCCCTAAGCCAGCAACGCTCACATTTATTTAGTACAGGTTTAATGACAAAGGCTTGGAGCAAACAAAATGTGTGGGTAATAAACATTGTTGACTCCCCAAGTAGAGAGCAGTCTTGCACACAAATGATCAAAGGTTGGTTTCTGGAGAAAAGAGTAAACAAATTTATCTAGATAAGTTCATTTACATTCCCTTGTTATCTACCTTTTGTTCTCAGGCTCCAGATAAGAGAATCTGGCTGCCTTCAGCTAAATCCTCATTTGAAGCTTTTGCAAAACCTCCTGGCCTTCTAAGAAGGTTTGCATCTTTCCCTATAATTTTTCCCACCATCCTGACCCATCTCCTACAGAGAAACTCTCCAGGATGTTGGACTGGGCAAAGATTTCTTGAGTAATACCCCATGAGCACAAACAACCAAGGCAAAAATGGGTAAATGGGATCACATCAAGTTAAAGACCTTTTTCACAACAAAGGAAACAATTAGCAAAGTGAAGAGAGAACCCATGGAATGGGAGAAAATATTTGCAAACTACCTATCTGGCAAGGGATTCATAACCGGAATATATAAGGAGCTCAGATGATTCTACAAGAAAAAAATCTAATTATCCAATTAAAAGATAGGCAAAATATCTCAGTAGTTATTTCTCAAAAGAAGACTAAAACATGGCAGACAAACATATGAAAAGGTTCTCAACATCACTGATCATCAGAGAAATGCAAATCGAAACTACAGGCCAGGCACAGTGGCTCACACTTGTAATCCCAGCGCTTCGGAAAGCCGAGGCAGGCAGATCACTTGAGGTCAGGAGTTCGAGACCAGCCTGGCCAACATGGTGAAAACTCATCTCTACTAAAAATACAAAAATTATCCAGGCATGGTGGTACATGCCTGTAGTCCCAGCTACCATGGAGGCTGAAGTGAAAGGGTCACTTGAACCCAGTAGACAGGTTGCAGTGAGCTGAAATCATGCCACTGCATTTCAACCTGGGCAACAGAGTGAGACTCTATCTCCAAAAAAAAAAAAAAACAATTAGCCAGGCATGGTGGTGTGGGCATGTAATCCTAGTTACTTGGGAGGCTGAGGCAGGAGAATCACTTAGATCCAGGAGATAGAGGTTGCACTGAGCCAAGATCATAATCTCACCCAAGTTAAAATGACTTTTATCCGAAAGACAGGCAACAACAAATGCTGGTGAGGATGTGAAGAAATAGGAACCCTAGTATACTGTTTTGGGGAATGTAAATTAGTACAACCACTATGGAAAACAGTTTGGATGTTCCTCAAAAAACTAAATAAAGAGGCTATAATATGATCCAGGAAACCCACTGCTGGGCATATACCCAAAAGAAAGGAAATCACTATATCAAAGAGATATCTGCACTCCCATACTTATTGCAGCACTGTTCACAATAGCCAAGATTGGGAAGCATCCTAAGTGTCTGTCAATAGATGAATGGATAAAGAAAATGTGGTACATATACACAATGGAGTACTACTCAGACCTAAAAAAGAATGAAATCCTGTCATTTGGAACAGCATGCATGGAACTGGAGGTCATTATGCTAAGTGAAATGAGCCATGCACAGAAAGACAAACTTCGCATGATTGCATTTATTTGTGGGAGTAAAACTAAAAGCAATTGAACTCAGGGAGATAGAGAGTAGAAGGATGATTACTAGAGGCTGGGCAGGGTAGTGGGGGTTGGGGGAGTGGCAAGTGGGGATAACTAATTATAACAAAAAATAGAAAGAATAAAGAAGACCTAGTATTTGATGGCATAACAGGCTGACTATAGTCAATAATAATTTTAAATAACGAATGGAGGATAATTGGATTGTTTGTAACCCAAAGGATAAATGTTTGAGGGAATGGATACTCCATTTACCCTGATGTGATTATTAGGCATTGCATGCCTGTTAATATGGATTGGCTCTGTGTCCCCGTCCAAATCTCATCTTAAACTGTAATCCCCACATGTTGAGGTAGGGAGGTGACTGGATTATGGGGGCAGATTCCCCCATGTTGTTCTCATGATAGTGAGTGAGTTGTCATGAGATCTGATGGTTTTACAAGTGTTTTACAGTTCCTCCTTCATGCACTCACTCTCTCCTGCTGCCTTGTGAAGAAGGTGCCTACTTCCCCTTCCACCATAATAGTAAGTTTCCTGAGGCCTCCCAGCCATGCAGATCTGGGGTCAAATAAACCTCTTTCCTTCATAGATTACCCAATGTCAGGTAGTATCTTTATAGTAGTGTGAAAATGGACTAATATACCTGTATCAAAATATCTCACATAGCCCACGAATAGATATACCATGTACCCACAAAAATTAAAAACAAAATACACTTATTTTTAAAAACTTTCAATAGATTCCAATCATACTTAATGTAAAATGTAATATCCTAACCTATGACCTCCTAGGTTCTCTATGATCTGTTCTCAGAATACCTTTCTAATTGTTCCCTTCACACATACTCTGACTCTGCTCCACATTGGCTTTCTGCCATACATTACCTCAACAGAAAGGACACACATGCCCATCATTTCCTACACTTTATCTTGCTTTGCTTCCTTTCAAAGCACTTAATGCTACTTGAAATCATATTATATTTTTGTTTATGATTATCTCTCGGCTCTATCATTGGACCTAAGCTCCAGGAAACAAGAACCTTGTTTGTTCATACATTGTCTCCAGGTCCTAAAACAGTGGCTGGCATACAAAACTAGCTCAAAAAGAAAATTGCCTTCCAGTAACTACCTGAGTTAATTCTGATAACCATTATTATCCTACACCAAACAAAAGTCTCAAAAAGAGGATCCAGAACAGACTGGATTTTGGAAATAATTTGGGAGTATCACATCTTTGCCTATTCTGAAAGGATAGTTCCTTTTCTATAAATCTAAATAAGCTAGCTTTGAATTTCAGAACTATAATTAAGGTTCTGCCTTGGGGCAATAGAAGGCAAAGAACAAAGGGCAAGAAAGGCTCTGTTCTTCCGAATTATTCCTTCATCATTTCCCAAACCCCTATATTTATAGAATACACAAAAGCATTAGGAAGGAGAGAAGGGAGAGGAAGACGAAATGCCAAACTTCTACTCTAGCCATCACAACCCAATAGGTCCAAGCAGATTTTAGAGTCCAAAGAATTTAAAAGTAGGCAAAATCTGGGAAGCTGTTCCATCTCTGAGTGCTCAGTTATTTTATACACTAAACTTGCTGTAGTTGTGAGGAATTAAATGATGACCAGAAGTCTGGATTTTTGGACCCAGTCAAAGGAACAAATACCACAGTCCTCTGTCCCTTAGATCTTCTTTCATTTTTTTTCTGTACTCTGGATACTCTGCTAGGACAAATGAATAGTCTTTCAAATGTTATTATTAGTCCCTAATTTATACGTCATAATTTTTTAACTTACATCATTCTCAGTCATCATTTTATGTGACCTACAGAAGTGAATTTATGCTACATAAATTCTGTCTAACACTAATAACTTCATCTTTCATATTTTTCACCCACAAAAATATCTATGTTTATAGCCAGAGGAGAAGCCATTATAAACCGTTATGGTAGTAAATTTGGAATGGGACTCCATAAGCAATAATTATTTTCCAAATTCCTTTTACCACTATGTTTTGACAATTTATGTATTTCAGAAGTAATGTGCAAAATATCTCCAGAAAATAAAGATCCCACACTGACTAGAAACCATTTTTTTCTATGCACCAGGTCTGTTCATGATTACAATAGGAGTAAGATATTCTGACTGTCCTAACATGTATTTGTATCTACATTGTCTAGATCCATTCTTACATAATCCATAGTTTACTCATAAGATTATTTTGTAGATTTAAAAAGATAATTTATGTATAGCATATAACATATAATAAGCATTTAATAAATATTAGGTACTATTGATTAATAAGTGACAATATTTCACTTATATTATCTTATGCAAAATATTATAAAATTATCTCCAGACATTTCTTCCAGTTTTCACAAACCTAAATTACAACGAATAGTCAAAATAATATACACCCAGCACTTTGGGAGGCAGAGGTAGATTGCTAGCTTGAGCCCAGGAGTGTGAGACTAGTCTGGGCAACATGGGGAAACCTCGTCTCTACAGAAAATACAAAAATTAGCCAAGTGTGGTGGTGCTCCTGTAGACCCAGCTACTCGGGAGGCTGAGGCAGGAGCATAGCTTGAGCCTGGGAGACGGAGGTGAGCTGAGATGCGGCCACTGCACTCTAGCCTGGGTGGCAGAGCCAGACTCTCACTCTCTCAGATAAATAGATAGATAGATAGATAGATAGATAGATAGATAGATAGATAGACGCACACACACAATAGAGGACACAGGGTGAAGTAACTCTTTGTTCTACAGTGAGAGAATGATATAAACATCTCTCATTCATCCAAGAAATATGGATTGAGCATTTACTATAGGACAGGTGCTGAAATATAGTAGTGAACAACACAAGTAGGCTCCCTGTCCTCATCGAGCTTGCCATCTATCGTGAAAGAAAAACCTTAAGTGCACGGCTTACAAATGTGACAAATATTAAGAAGGAGAATTCAAGCAACCAACAGGCTTCTAAACTAGAGGTGATCTGAATTGAGAAAGTCTTCTTCGAGGTAATGGCATGACTATACATTTCATCTAGATATATGGATGTCATTTCTTTAGAGATTTTAAAATACCAACAACTGAAATTTCAAATTTATATTTGTGGATATAATAATTGTAATAGAGTCATCTTAAGCAGTAGATTCTAAAGTTCCTAGTTATTATGGTTAAAATTACCTTGAGAAATCCCTTAAGTTGCCCAAAATATTCAGTGTATGAATATTTACATGGTATTAACAATCTTGAATTTTAACTGAGCCCTGTGCTCCTAGAAAATAGCAAAGGTTAAGAAACCTCCCATCCTTTTGTGTTCTAGGAAATGACTTACGGTAAAGAATGACCTTTCCCATATAACACAGGTAAGACTTATCGATGCCCCCAATTTACCTATGATGAGACCAAACACAGATCTTTGAAACGTATGGGAACATTCTTAACCTCATAAATTAAAAGCTAAACCGCTCATCCCCACTAACCAATGGAAACAAGATGCTTACTAACCAAATTTTGGTTAAGCTTTTTTCCTTTCCCAAAATCCCTGAACTCTGGCTTACCCTCAAGTTGAGCCAGCACACAACTTTCCTTAAACAGTACCCCCAAGAGAGCAGACAGGTCTCAGAGTCAAACATTCTGTGTCAGATCATGCCATCCTTTCATCCTTCTTCCCCAGACCCAGCTCATTCTAGCCTAGTTTACTCCTCTCTATAAAAGAAAAGCCAAACTTTTTTTTTTTTTTGCCTAACTCTTGAGATGCTTGCCCTTCTCTACCTTGTAATAATCCCTGCAAATAAAATCTCTCTTTACTGTGTCCAAGTTTGGTTTTTATTTGACACTACACACTGGAAACCAACACAATATTTCTCAATAAGGACAATACAATGAGGTTCACTCCAGCATTTAAAGAGCTTAATGTTTTCCAACTTGTTCAGCAGATAAAATATTTACTTGGCAATGTGGCACCAAAAAATATGTGGCTTCAAATGCTACAATCACAGAGCAAAATGTTCACATCATGTGAGCTCTGAGAGTAACTGAGATTGAAGTAACAGCAAAGGCCTCTCTCTGGCCCAACCTCATGCCAAAATGTGTGCCCCTTGAGTAGAGTGACTGGTGTAAAAAAAATACATATATACATACCATTTTTTTCTTCATTCTTTCACTTCATCTTTCCTTTTTCTGGACACATATAGTTGAATCCTGTTAAGTGAAATGCAAGTGTAATTTGTCATCTCCACGCTCTAAAACACTACAACAAGAAAGGAGACAAAAGAAAGAAAATCATAATAAAATCTTATCTTCAGGAATCCTTAAGAGAATATGTCATTCTGAAATGTTGAAGATTTGCTCACTTAAATCTCCTTATAAAAATCTTTCTACATTGCATTGCTTATTTCACTACGTTCTTAAACAAAGTACTCTATAACTTAATCTGTTCTTAGATGATATATGATTAATGTTATTTTAAAATAAAAGTCCACTCTAGTGTACAGCAATGGTAGCTGCATGATCTACTGTGGTGGATAATACTGAGTATTGCTGAGCTTTGTGAGCTGTTTTGTTTTGTTTTATGGAAACTGTCTCCTTTCTATCGTTAAAGTTTCATTTTTTTTCACTTCCGTCATAATATCTGCCTGTCACAACAACTCTTCTCCTTCCAAATGCTGCTTTTTATATGCTTTAGATTGAAAAGGAAGGGCGAACAGAAATTTTCATACTTCTAGGACTTGTTTGAGAGTATCCCAACTTTGAGAGAGGGCTCCAGGAACTTTTCTATGTAAGAGATTATCTACAAATGAACTGCATAAGCTTTAGTATTTTCATCTTGTTCTTCCCATCTTGGCTGTGCAGAGCTCACTTTATTTCCTGACTTCTAGCTATATTCCAAGTGTCAAAAAAGTAAAATGAAAAGAACATCTTGGAAGAGCATAATGATAGTAGTAAGGATGAAAGCTATTTTTTGGAGAATTGGAAGAGGCAGGCTGACAAATCATGTTAAAAGGTTTGGTTGAAAAGATCAATTCTCTCTCAGGTAATGCAATTTCCAGATTAGTGATTTTTTAAATAGATAGCAGAATCTGGAAGTATGACTTAATGAAAAAGAGTACTGGACTTGAGGCAGAGTACTTGATTCAAACTAAAGTCCTGTCATATATTAACTCTATGACCTTGAATAAATGATTGATTGATCTACATTAATTTTTAGTTTCTCAACTATCAAATAGAAATAGGATTATTTGCTCTGCTTGTATAACAGTGTTGCTGTCAAGATCCAAAAAAGCAATATATTTTAGAAGTGGCTTATGAAAGTATTAGAAGTGAATATTGTCTAAATACCACTATTCATGGACAAAGTTTATTTTTTCAATAAAATTATATACATTAAATGTATGCAACATGATGTTTATATATATATACATATAACAATGAAATAATTACTACAGTCAAGCAAATTAATATACCTATCTCACATAGTTACCTTTTTTGTGTGTCTCCTTGAAAGCACCTGAAGTCTAATCTCTTACCAAAATTTCAATATGCAACACAGTATTACTAACTACAGTCATCATGCTGTAAATTAGAACTCTAGACATATTCATACTACAGAACCATAACTATGTACCCATTGACCTACATCTCCCCATTTGTCCCACCTCTCCAGCCCTGGTAATCACTGTTCTACCTCTGTTTCTTTGTATTTCACTTTTTAGTATATCCCATGTAAGTGTGATCATGCAATACTTTTCTGTCTAGCTTATTTCACTTAGCAGAATGTCCTCCAGGTTTATCCATGTGGTCTCAAATGGGCATCCCCATTTTTAAGGCTGAATAATATTCCATTATATATATACATACATCACAATTTCTCCATCCACCCATCCTTCCATTGACAGACACTTAGGTTGTTTCTGTATCTTCGCTATTGTGAATAATGCAGCAATGAACATGAGAGTGTAGATATTTCATCAAGGTACTGATTTCATCTCCTTTGAGTATATACACAGAAAAGGGATCATTGCATCATGTAGTAGTTCTATTTTTACTTTTTGAGGAACCACCATATTGTTTTCCATAAAGGCTATATCAATACATATGCTTACCAATAGTGCACAAAAGTTCCCTCTTCTCTACTCCCTGGCCAACACATGTCTCTTGTCCTTTTGATAATAGCCATCCTGACAGGAATGAGGTGATATCTCATTGTGGTTTTGATTTGCATTTCACTAACGATTAGTGACATTGAAGTTTTTTTTCATTTATCTGCTAGCCATTTTATGTCTTCTTTGGAGAAATGTTGATTCAAGTCCTTAGCCCATTTTTCAATCAGGATATTGGGTTTTTTTGTTTTGCTTTGTTTTGTGTCATTGAGTTGTAGGAGTTTCTTACATATTTTGAATATTACCCTCTTATCAGATGTATGGTTTTCAAGTATTTTCTCCCAATATGTTGGTTGCCTTTTTATTTTGTATTCACAAGTTTTCTGTAATGCAAGTGCATCATATTATTCATGGTAGTTCTCCTAAATTTTCTGATAATACAAAGCACTTAGAACCATGCTTCTCAAACATTAATCAGCACAGAACCATGTTAAAATGTGTTGTTAAATTTGGATTGAGATTTGGACGCTAGGAATCTATCTATGCTTCCAGATGATGCAGATGCAGTTTGAGAAGCACTTTCATAACCTAAAGCAGTGATTCTCAATGTTAGAAATGCAAATTCTCAAGCCCCGCCCCAGACTTACTGAATCAGAAGCTAGAAGGGAGAGGGGAGCAGCATTCTCAAGTCTGTTTTAACAAGCTCTGCAGGTGCTTCTGGTATATTAGTAAAGCTTGAGAACAACCGGCCTACAGCGCTTATTGAATATCACATTTCTAGGCCGTGTCTCTGGAAATTCTGGTATAATAGATTTGGCTTAGGGCTCTGGAATTTGTTTTTAATCACCCATTCCTGGTGTATCTTATCTTCAGGCAAATTTGGGAAACACTGCTATCGCGATGGAGTCTCACCTTCAGGACCCTTTCATGTTGCCTTCAATTAGCCCTAGTATTGGGAACACTGCTGTAAAACATCCCCCATTCCATGTAATAATTCAGTAAGTCTCTGCTGAGCATTTCTATGAGTTAGACAGTATGTTGTACACCATTTGAAGTCCCATTTCCAACGGTCATTTATCCTAAGAGAGACTTAGATATTAGCAACTCTGTAGCCATGTGAAGAGTTTATTAATATTTCTTTCCAACTGAAACTGCCATTGCAAACATTATAACTGAGAAAATTATTACAGTGAAAGAGATCTGATCTAATCAACTCCATCTTGCTTCTAACCTCCAAGCTGAGCCTGTTCATTCCTGGGAATAGGCTGCACTAACTTTGGAAGGAACTTAGTTTATAGTTTAACTTTGAAACAAGGACAATAATAGCCCCTTCCTGAAACAAACCCCCTTCTTGCCTGAGGACTAGATTGCCTTTGTAGGACTAACAAATTAGCCACAAGATTAGAGATCATGGTTTAGGAGTCATGCAGCTAGATTTTGGCCCTCCTCAAATCGCTCCTGAGGATAACATCTTGAGATATTTTTGCAGACCCTGCACCTGATGGATCAGCTGGCACCAACTGAATCAATAAATTGGTTCATCTGGTCTTGTGGCCCCCACCCAGGGACTGACTCAATGCAAGAGGAGAGCTTCGACTCCCTGTGATTTTATCTCTGACCCAACCAATCAGCACTCCCACCAACTCACTGGCCACTACAGAGTTTTCAGGGAGACTGATTTGAGTAATAATAAAACTCCAGTCTCCCATACAGCCAGCTCTGTGTAAATTAAACTCTTTCTCTATGGCAATTTCCCTGTCTTGATCAATCCGGTCTGTCTACACAGCAAGAAGGAGAACCTGTTGGGCATTATTACACTGTTAGAGATTAGCAATTCTGTAAACATGTAGAGTTTGTTTCTTTCCGTGAAGGCTTCTTTATCTCTCAAGAGGGTCCTTCGGCAACGTTTGATCAGAACATTTGATACTAAAAAGAGGCCAAAACATTGCCCTCAGGACATATGAGCCAATTTGTTATTCAAAATGAAAACAGCTTTGTTTTATTTTCAACTGACTACATCTGTAGCATATACTAACTCAATGATTAATATAACAAAAAGTAAAAGTAGCATTATAATCTTTTCCCAAACAATGCAAACTGGGCTAACGTTAATTAATTCATCATTCATTCATATATTCATTTATATCACGCATCACATGGTTTTTACCTGAAAATTTCAACTTCTATTTTAGATTCAGCAGGTACATGTGCAGAGTTGTTACATGGATATATTGTGTGATGCTGAGGTTTGGGTATGAATGATCCTATCACCCAGATAGTAAACACAGTGATGCAGAATTTTTGCTCCTTAGTTCAGCTAAATCTGGGTTCCTGTGTCACAACCAAGAAAGATTAGGCATACGGACACACAGGAGGGTGAGGAGAGCAGAATTTGTTGGGTGAAAACGAAACAACAAAAACAAAAAACAAACAAAAAAAAACTCTCAGCAAAGCTAGAGGGATTCCTGCCAACAGGCTTCCACCTCACAGATCGAATACCAGGCCACCTTCAGATTGAATACCAAGATGAAAAGCCCAGGCTCCTCCTTGCACAAGGCACAAACTTCCAGTGGCTCCACCCCATTCCCCGAGTGTGCATGTGGGCATTATTCAGAAAGAATCCATCAGGAAAGGGTGGGCAAACAGAGGTAGTTCTCCCTCCAGGTCACAGGTTTCATCTGGGACCAGCAGTCTGGTCTTTTAGCCTTCAGGCTGTTTTAGGCTTGAAGGTGAAGTTTCACCAGAAACCCTCGGCTGTCTCCTGTCTCTATCAATAGTACCCAACAGGTAGCTTTTCAACTCTTGCCCGCCTCCATCCCTCCCGCTTCTAGTAGTCCTGTGTCTATTGTTTCTATCTTTACATCCATGTGTATCTCATGGTGAGCTACCACTTATAAGTGAAAACACACAGTATTTGGTTTTCTGTTTACATTGATAGGCTTAGGATAATGGCTTCCAGCTGCATCCATGTTGCTGCAAAGGACATGATTTTGCTCTTTTTTATGGCTACATAGTATTACATGGTGTATATGTACCACATTTTCTTTATTCAATCCACCATTGATGGACCTAAGTTGATTTCATGTCTTGGCTATTGTGAGTAGTGCTGCAATGAACAAATGAGTGTCTGTGACTTTTTGATAGAATGCTTCATATTCCTTTGCATATATACCCAGTAATGGGATTGCTGGTTCACATGGTAGTTCTATTTTCAGTTCTTTCAGAAATCTCCAAACTGCTTTACACAGTGGCTGAACTAATTTACAATCCCACCAACAGTGTATGTGTTCCTTTTTCTCCATAGCCTCACCAACATCTGGTTTTGTTTTGTTTTGTTTTACATTTTATTTTCACTTAACTTTTGAGTTCCAGGGGTACATTCAATGATTTATTATATAGGTAAACTTGTGTCATGGAGGTTTTTTGTACAGATTATTTCATCACCCAGGTATTAAGCCTAGTACCCATTCATTGTTTTTACTGATTCTCTCCCTCCTCTCACCCTCCGCCCTGATAGGCCCCAGTGTGTGTTGTTCCCCTCTATGTGTCCATGTGTTCTCATCATTTAGCTCCCACTTATAAGTGAGAACATGTGGTATTTGGTTTTCTGATCCTGCATTAGTTTGCTAAGGAAAATGGCCTCTAGCTCCATCCATGTTCCTGCAAAGGACATGATCTCATTCTTTTCTGTGGCTGTATATATACCATGGTGTATATGGGACCACTATTTTCTTTATCCAGTCTACCATTCATAGGCATTTAGGTTGATTCCGTGTCTCTGCTATTGTGAACAGAGCTGCAAAGAACACATGTGTGTATGTATCACATGGTTATTGAGCATTCACTAAATGGCTGAGTGCTGGGCACTTGTAAATGTTTATCTGTAATGTACTTTAAAATACTTTAGCATAAACAATGTGATATACCCTAAATGTGTTTTTTTTTTCTTTGTTATCCTAAACAAAAACTGCCTGTCCCTGAACTTCAGGGTCATCAACTAACATATACAGTACTTGGAAAGGCCACATTTTAGAACCAGCTAGTACAAGGTTTCAGTCATCCTTACACATAGCATTCTTCTACATATCAAACAGAGGTTTCCATGAATTAATATGAAGAATATGAGAAAATCGTTTTCTTTGGTAAAATTAGTGGCTTGTTAATTAGTATAGTGAATATTAGAAATGGATACCCACTAGTGAAATTAGTGGTATTCAAAATAGGTGGTTAGAGTAGGGTATGTTAGAGCTTCCTTCCCCACTCCCATGTTTCCATGAATAGGGGTAAGAGTCTAGTGAACAGTTCATCTTCATCCTTCATCTTTCACCATTTGGAATGACACTTAAGGCTTGAACTCTTGAATCTAATCATTGATTCAGACAATTCTGGCAGCTGGTGCTAACTATAAAGATAACTGAATCCTGACTCTAAATTGATGTTGCATCTGCTTTCAGTGAAACTTAAAAGAACTGAATAACTGGGATTTTACAGAGTTTACCAGAATAGATAATATACGCTGGCTTTGCCTTTTATTAATCCTTATTTGTTTAATAAATGATTATTTGAGTGGCCCAATTTAGTCTAAGACTTGCTTTCATCATAACCTGCAGAAGAGATTGTGGGGGAGCACCCAGCTTCACCCATCTCTAACTATTAGCAGCTTCTGTTATCTATAAAACAGAAATACTCATTGTGCTTGCCCAGATTGGTTTACATCAGTTCTTACAAAGAAACACTGGTAAGAAAAGCCAAACAAGATCCTTGTCTTTGTGGAACTACCCTCCTAGAAGTAGACAGACATTAATCACAGATCATCTAAATAAAATGTAAAATGCAACCAGGACAAGTACTCTAAGGAAGAGTTACATGGGACAATGAGAGCATACAATAGGGATTCTAACCTTGCCAGGGAGTTTGAGGAAGTCAACTGCCATGGATTGAATCTTGTCTCCCCATCCCCAAATTCATACTTAAAGTCTTAACCTCTGATGTGATTTGGCTGTGTCCCCACACAAACCTCATCTTGAATTGTAACTCCCACAATTCCCACATGTTGTGGGAGGGACCCAGTGGGAGGTAACTGAATCATAGGGGTGGGTCTTTCCCATGCTATTCTCATCATAGTGAGTAAGTCTCATGAGATCTGAAGGTTTTATAAAGCCTTTTATAAAGCTTTTATAAAGCCCTGCACAAGCCCTCTTCTCTTGTCTGCCGCTACGTGAGACATACCTTTCACCTTCCACCATGATTTTGGGGCCTCCCCAGCCACGTGGAACTGAGAGTCTATTAAACCTTTCTTTTGTAAATTGCCCAGTCTCAGGTATGTCTATATTAGCAACATGAAAATAGACTAATACAACCTCCATGTGACTATATTTGGAGATAAGGAATTTAAGAGATAATTAGGTTAAATGAGGTCATAAGGGTGGGGCTCCAATATGGCAGGATTGGTAGTTTTATAAGATTCTCTCTCTCTCTCTCTGTCAATCTCTCTCTCTACCTCTTTCTCCCTTTCTCCTTCTCTCCCTCTCTCCCTTCCCAAGGAAAGGTCACATGAGGACACAATAGGGAGCTGGCCATCTGCAAGCCAGGAAGAGAACCCTCAACAAGAACCTAATTTGCCAGCACCTTGATCCCGGACTTCTCAGCCTCCAAAATGGTGAGAAACAAATTTCCGTTGTTTATGCCACCCCATTTATGGTATTCTGTTCTAGCAGTCCAAGCAGAATAAGACAGCAATCATAAGGAGAGACTATGAGGTAGAAGGTGTGAAGAAGGATGAATAGGAGTTAACAATGTGTAGGGAGCAGGGGAAGAAGAGAATTCCAGAAACAGGAAAGAGCCTGGAGATAGGAAGCAAGGCAATATCCTTGAGGACTAAGAGAAAGTGGAAGTGGCTGGCTGGCAGGGTAGCGTAAGACATGATCAGATTTTACGTTTAAAGGATTTGGGGAAGAATGGGTTGGGGGAGGAAAAGAGCTCAGGTTGAACAAATACGTTGTTGTAGTTCACCTGAGACATGAGGATGGCTTGGACTCGGGCGTTGGTGTTGATGGTAGTAGAACTGGAGAGTAGTGGATAGATTCAAGGAGAGAAATCAATAAAATTTAATGATGGGTTAGACATGAGTTGGAGAAAAGGGGATTATCAAGAATATACCCTGGGTTTTTGGCCTGTTCAACTTGTTCACTGAGACAGGGAATATTAGAAGAGGACCAGGATTAGGGAGGAAATAATATTAGGCTGGTTTTAAATTCTGTGTCCAGTAGGATGCAAGCAATATAAATGAATTCCAATTATCTAAAAACAAGAAATTGGAGGAGAAAATCAAGAACTCGCCAAATCAAAGGAAGCTAGAGCAAAATGCCTGAAAACCAGACAGTGTCTTTGGACAAGCATCATCTGGCCAGGAGACCCCGACACTACAAGCATCATGCCACTGTACTACCAAAGATTAATCCTAATCCTGTCTTCATTTATGTTCTTCTTACTTAAATTTATAATCCCAGGCAGCAGTGTCTAATTGATGAGGTGACACACCAAAGCCTTGGCTTCTATGAGTATAGGGAGAGAGAGAATCTGACACCTTCATGTCAGTAGTGGGAGACGAAGCATTTATATTTCCTAGACTATATTCACTGGGGAATGCTTCCAAATAGAGAATACAGCGTACAGCAACAACATGGTTAAATACTAGACAGTCAGAAATAAAATGGCAAACATATACCACAACATTCACTCATATCCTTCTTCTTAAAATTACACTGCCCAAAAGATTGCTCTTCCTAACGTAATATAGGTATTACTTGTACAGGTTGAGCATTCTTCATCCAAAAATCTAAAATCTGAAATGCTCCAGAATTCAAAACTTTTTCAGTACCAATATGATGCCACAAGCAGAAAATTTTACACCCAAAAGTGGAAAATCTGACCTCATGAGACTGATCATAGTGAAAACACATATACAAAATTACTTACAGTATTACATAAAACTACCTTAAGCCTATGTATATAAGGTGTATATGAAACGTAAATGAATTTCATGTTTAGACTTGGTTGTCATACCCAAGATATGTCATTATGTACATGCAAATATCCAAAATCCAAAAAAATCCAAAATCTGAAGCACTTCTGGTCCCAAGCATTTTGGATAAGGGATATTACAAAAGCGCATTCCTTTTCCAAATGAAGATAATCACAAATCTCATCAATTACTCTATTTAGTTACAAATCTACAGTCTCCAGGTTATATCCTTTCTTCTTCTAGTTACACTGTGATATGTATTCTGTAGTCTAAATGATAAATTGTAGAATTAACCTCCACTAATAAAACATATATATTTTATTCTACTATAGAGTAAACAGAAAAGAACTGTGTTCACCAGACTTGGTTTTTGGGTAGTAAAATCAAATGTGGCCTTAATGGAATGTTCTTTTTCAGCCCCAAGAATTATATGATCCATTAGTCCCTGTTAGAGATTTCTGTAGTCATCCCATTTCATACCCTGCTGCCATTATGGGGACCAGGCCCACCATTTATTCCTTCAGTGATAAGTGACCCGCCTGGCTTCTCCCCTCTCAGGGACTCACTATTCCTACTGAAATCAAGAAATCAATTTCTATTTCAGCTTCTCGAACAACCTGCAAAGAACAACCAGTACACCCCTTTTGAAATATGTCAGAGCTTTGCTTTGAATACAAGGTGTATCTCAAAAGCCCTAATGAATGGAATGTTTTCTGGGCCTGCTGTAGGGATACATTTTTGGATGGGTGGCAGGACACCTATGATAAATCAAATCCAAGATTTCAATCTCCCACTTATTTTAATAATCTTCTCCATGTTATTCTAAGGCATTTGTGACACCTGAAGTTCAGATGTAAGGTTAAGTTAGTGTTAACCAGCCCAGCTTCTCTCTATCACATGGCATCAGGAATCCCTGGTAAGTGAACTCATTTTGATAAGTTCAGACTAATCCAAAACATTTCTCCAAACTACAAACCACTGCTCAGTGAAATAAAAGAGGACACTAACAAATGGAAGAACATACCATGCTCATGGATAGGAAGAATCAATATCGTGAAAATGGCCATACTGCCCAAGGTGATTTATAGATTCAATGCCATCCCCATCAAGCTACCAATGAATTTCTTCACAGAATTGGAAAAAACTGCTTTAAAGTTCATATGGAAGCAAAAAAGAGCCTGCATTGCCAAGATAATCCTAAGTCAAAAGGACAAAGCTGGAGGCGTCACGCTACCTGACTTCAAACTATACTACAAGGCTACAGTAACCAAAACAGCATGGTACTGGTACCAAAACAGAGATATAGACCAATGGAACAGAACAGAGTCCTCAGAAATAATACCACACATCTACAGCCATCTGATCTTTGACAAACCTGAGAGAAACAAGAAATGGGGAAAGGATTCCTTATTTAATAAATGGTGGCCGGGCGCGGTGGCTCAAGCCTGTAATCCCAGCACTTTGGGAGGCCGAGACCGGTGGATCACGAGGTCAGGAGATCGAGACCATCCTGGCTAACACGGTGAAACCCCGTCTCTACTAAAAAATACAAAAAAAAAACTAGCCGGGCGAGGTGGCGGGCACCTGTAGTCCCAGCTACTCCGGAGGCTGAGGCAGGAGAATGGCGTAAACCCGGGAGGCGGAGCTTGCAGTGAGCTGAGATCCGGCCACTGCACTCCAGCCCGGGCGACAGAGCAAGACTCCGTCTCAAAAAAAAATAATAATAAATAAATAAATAAATAAATGGTGCTGGGAAAATTGGCTAGCCATAAGTAGAAAGCTGAAACTGCATCCTTTCCTTACTCCTTATACGAAGATTAATTCAAGATGGATTAGAGACTTAAATGTTAGACCTAATACCATAAAAACCCTAGAAGAAAATCTAGGTACTATCATTCAGGACATAGGCATGGGCAAGGACTTCATGTCTAAAACACCAAAAGCAACGGCAGCAAAAGCAAAAATTGACACATGGGATCTAATTAAACTAAAGAGCTTCTGCACAGCAAAAGAAACTACCATCAGAGTGAACAGGCAACCTACAGAATGGGAGAACATTTTTGCAATCTACTTATCTGACAAAGGGCTATTATCCAGAATCTACAAAGAACTCAAACAATATACAAGAAAAAAACAAACAACCCCATCAAAAAGTGGGCAAAGGATATGAACAGACATTTCTCAAAAGAAGACATTCATACAGCCAACAGACACATGAAAAAATGCTCATCATCACTCGCCATCAGAGAAATGCAAATCAAAACCACAATGAGATACCATCTCACACCAGTTAGAACGGCAATCATTAAAAAAAGCAGGAAACCACAGGTGTTGGAGACGATGTGGAGAAATAGGAACACTTTTACACTGTTGGTGGGATTGTAAACTAGTTCAACCATTATGGAAAACAGTATGGCAATTCCTCAAGGATCTAGAACTAGATGTACCATATGACCCAGCCATCCCACTACTGGGTATATACCCAAAGGATTATAAATTATTCTACTACAAAGACACATGCACACGTATGTTTATTGCGGCCCTATTCACAATAGCAAAGACTTGGAATCAACCCAAATGTCCATCTGTGACAGACTGGATTAAGAAAATGTGGCACATATACACCATGGAATACTATGCAGCCATAAAAAAGGACGAGTTTGCGTCCTTTGTAGGGACATGGACGCAGCTGGAAACCATCATTCTTAGCAAACTATCACAAGAACAGAAAACCAAACACCACATGTTCTCACTCATAGGTGGGAACTGAACAATGAGATCACTTGGACTCGGGAAGGGGAACATCACACACTGGGGCCTATCATGGGGGGGGGGGGGAGGGATTGCATTGGGGAGTTATACATGATATAAATGATGAATTGATGGGTGCTGACGAGCTGATGGGTGCAGCACACCAACATGGCACAAGTATACATATGTAACAAACCTGCACGTTATGCACATGTACCCTAGAACTTGAAGTATAATAAAAATAAATAAATAAATAAACAAACATTTCTCCATCTCTGGTCATACGCCCTAAAATTCTATTCTTATATATGTGATTGCTACTGATATAAACTGGGGGAGTCCTACAATCTTTTGATGTCTAAGCCTTCTCCTCCTGGGTGTTACTTTATAATTGTTGTCCTGAGGCTGCCTGGGTTTCTAACTCTAGATATAAATTTGCAAATCATTCTAGTTCCTTCTAGCAGCATAACCACTTCATTTAAGGAAATAGTAGTCACATTTTGATTCCGTGAGCCTATGTATCCTCCTAATATCCTTCTAATAAATTCCTTTTTTGTGTGTGTTTGTTTGTTTTTGCTGAAGGAAACCAGTATGTTTTCTGTTATTTGCAATCAAAAGCATCTTAACTGAAAGAATTTGGAATCAGGAAGTAGGGTGTTACATAAATACTAAGGAAAGTGTCCTTAGTATTTTGGGAAGACAATGTAGAAGTATATGGCATACAATGACTAAATGGTAATTAAATTATCTTTCTTGGTTACCTGAGCTCAACTGCCCAACAGGATATAAAGCTCTGGGAGACAATGTTGTCACCACCAGTGAAGAATTCAAACAATTCAGTGATTATGGGCAGAAGTTAGTGCTTTTGATGGCATTAGCAATCTTAAAGAAAGAGATTATCAAATTTGAATACGTAAATTTTTGTCTCATGGTATGAACTAAAACCTAGGAACTTTTAGTTACTGGGCTAACAGCACCTCTTACCTTGCAAACCAAAACCAAAACCAGACATTCACCACTCCCAACATTACTCCATTTTTGGGCTGCCACATTTCAATATTAATCCATCTAGTTCTCACATGAAAGTAATAGTTGATTGTGAAAGAGTGATTCGAAAAGAATTTGGATGAGGGCACAGGGAAAGATCCCTCCCAAGTAAGCTCCATTATAACAATCCCTACTTTTCTGAATGACCAGGCTTCAAAAATAGACAAAAACTGAGGTCACTTTGGAGGTCCTACAGCCACAGAGGACCATAAACATGTTCTAAGACAAACGGGGGTATTGGAAGGAGCAACATCTAAGAAAAGAGGCAGATGCCTATTAGAGATATGTTGAAACTGAGATATTTTGAGACATACAAAAAAAAAGTAGGTAACTGGACATACAGTCCTCAAACTCCAAGTCTGAAACAGAAATACTAATTTGAAAATATCTTGTATATACATACTCACTAAAGCAATGGGTTTGAATGGCATGAGTTAGGAAGGCAGTGAAAATTGAGAAGTTCCAGGACTGAGCCTTAAGGAAACGCCTACATTTAAAAGCCAGGAAGAAGAATCCATCTGAGACAAAATAATTGACCAGAGATGTTGAAAACCAAGAGACTGTGTCTTGCAGAAGTCAAGGGAAGACTGTTCAAAAAAGTCGAGAAAGATAAGCGTTGTTGAATGCTACTGCGATGTGAAGTCAAAGGAAGATTTAAAAATACCTCAGGAATTCACAACATGAGGGGCATTGGTGACTTTCATTATTGCTATTTTAATGGAGGGTAGGACCAGAAGCCAGGCTGGAGTAGGCTGAGCAGTGAGTGAGAGGTGGCGAATTGTAGACAGCTGGTATCATTAACAACCGCTTGGAGAAATGTGGCTGTGAAGAGGGAGAAGGATAGGCAGTACCTGAAAGAATAGAACATCTTTTTGTTTTGTTTTGTCTAGTTGAAGAAACTGTATGGTTTTAAAGTCAAAAGGGCAAATATAAAAGGCAAAATTGAATATACATGAACAAAAATTGGATAAAAATAGTATAATGTTACAGAGAAAATAAGAGGTTTTAAAGTCCAACGCATGGGTGGTAGTTAGCCTCAGCCAGGAAAAGGGTATCATCGCTCTATCATAACAAGATGTGAGGCTCAGTGCCAAGAAACGTGTTTTGTGTTTGAAACAGAAAAGATGAGGGAGTTCCCAAAAGCTAGCTGCTATTTCTCTGCAAAGGAAAGAAGGCATCTGCCAAGCATGAAGGTGCTAGAGTAGGGTTTCTCATCTCAGCATACTGACATCGTGGACAGGACAATTCTATACTGTGTGGGAATGTCCTGTGAATTGTAGAATGTTGAGCAGCATCCTTGGCTCTTACCCACTAGATTTCAGTGACACTCCTGCCCACCCTGAACAGTGACAGTCAGAACTGCCTTCAGGTATTGCCAAATGTCACCGAGGGGTAGGAGGCATAACTGCTCCTCCCACCACACTCCCACTCTCTTGTGACAACCACTGGGTTGGAGAGAGTAGAAGAGAATGGAGAAAGTCTGAAAGTGTCTTGTTAAGTGGGAAAGTAAATCAACCAAATAGACACAACGGGCTTGCCAGACAGTGTTTAGGATCATTTGAAGTCAGATTTGAAACCTGATGAAATCAATCTGCCATACCGTACTTTTTCTGCTAAGACCTGGGCTGCTGGGGTGCAGGTAGTGAAAAAGTTGATGTTTCCTAAAGTTAGAGGTTTGGAAAAAAAAAAAAAAAAAAAAAGATGAAGTAGAAAAGTGCTTGAGATACTGGCAAAGCACTTCTTGAAATTACGAACCACAGAATCTAAGTAGGTTGGTGAGCAGAGAGGAGAGTTAAAATAAAAGATCTTTTAAAGAGGGATACTGAGATAACTTTAGGAGCTAGAAATGAAGTTTTGGCCAAACATCTTAGAGATACACACACACACACAGACACACACACACACACAAAATAACTTATTTCAAAAACAGTTTATGCATCCCTTCTTCGTGTACTAAATGAAGAAAATGAGAATATAAATGATTATGTGTTCTGTTTACTTTGTATCCTAATTACGACTCATTGTTACGGTGTTCAGTTTATGAATAACTACTTCTGAAAACTGCTGCAAAGAATTTTCTCTTTGCATTTCAGATTTCCGAGCCCCTTATTTGCTACAAGCAATACATAAACAGCAAGGCATTTATAACATGAAAAAGGACTCTGTTTTTACTTAAAGATTGGTCAACAAAAATGTCCTGTATGGCTCCTGTAGGGCAGTGCCCAGAATTAAATCTTTATCTCTTTGAAAGAACAGTAACACTGAAAGGGGAAATTAACAATAAATCTATTTTGAGAAGTGGAAATAATTAACGCGCCAGGTTCTTCTCACTGGATTTAGTATGTGACAGGCAAGACAAAACAACAACAAAAAACAACCAAACATTTTAAATTTAACTAAAAACTTCTAACCAAGGAGAAAGTAAACCACAACAAAAATTGGAGAGTACCTACAGCTTTTAATCAACCAAAGAAGGTTTGCGTAATTTTAATCTACCAAGAAAAACAGCATAGGCACGTAGAAGAGCTGATGCTAAGAGAAGTCTGCTTAGACTAGTTCAGATTATTCTCTCTACATTTCTATGGTTTGAAAAAGAAATTGCACCTGAATGGTTTAGCAGTTTTACATCTTTGTGTTTAAGTGTTTTTGGTTCTATATAACTACACATATATATATATATGGCAGATATAAAATATATATATGACAGATTTAAAATATATTAAATGTGATTATTTCTATGAGGTATGAATAATTGATTTCTCTTTTTATAATGTCTTATTTCCCCAAATCACATTGTAATGATTTGGCATCCAGTAAGAGTAAAGAAATAGGTGGTCAGAGTAAACAGAAAACTCCACAGATTATAAAGAGGAATCAGTGATAATGGTTCTTTAATTTACCATTGGTTACTGTTTTTCAAAAATGAGAACGTTTAGAGATTTAGCAAAAGCATTATGCATCTCCATCTGCTTTCAATGTCAGGCAAGAAAGACAGATACTACTCACTACAAATAATTTTTTAAAGGATGGAGGGAGGAGGAGGAAATCCAGAAACAATGTTTATTTGAACATATTGAAAGACAGCACGATTTATGCTATAAGACATGTACAACTTATTATTGTAAGAAGTTTAAGGTTTTTTTCATTTTTTTGTTCGTCCATATAAATTTTATTTATACCTATATATTATATTTGTTATAAGAATATATAACAATAAAAAGTAAAGGATAAAAATCTACTTGAAAGAAACATAAATTAAATGGGGAATACTATATGAAAGCAGAATAGAAAAGTTCTCAGGATATATTGATACTAGCTATTGAAAGCATGAAAGATAATGGCTTCTATTTTGATGAGATTAACTGAACATAAAAGAGTCCGTTATAGGTTCTGCTATACATTTGATAATGTCTTATTAAATATTCATGATTTCTCTAGAAAATAGTTATTCAAAATATTTTAACTTTTTGAGTTCAGGATCTCAGAGGGAGAGTGAGAACAAGAGTGAGGGCAAGAGAGACAGAAAGAGAGAGAGAGAAATTTTATCCCTTTGGTCTTCTCAATAATTTTATTGTTTTTGCTTTTTGTTTTTTTGAGATAGAGTTTTGCTCTTTTGCCAGGCGGGAGTGAGGTGGCAAGATATTGGCTCACTGCAACCTCCACCTCCCGTGTTCAAGCAATTCTCCTGCCTCAGCCTCCCGAGTAGATGGGATTATAGGCGCCAGCCACCAAGCCCAACAGTTTTTGTATTTTTAGTAGAGATAGGGTTTTGCCATGTTGGCCAGGCTGATCTCGACCTCCTGACCTCAGGTAATCCACCCACCTTGGCCTCCCAAAGTGCGAGGATTACAGGTGTGAGCCACTGCGCCCAGCCTGGAATTTTAATAATACAACAACAATACAAAATGTTAACAAATAATATTAGTGTTATTTACATCTTTTTTTTTTTTTTTAGACCATCTTGCTCTTCTCCAGGCAGGAGTACAGTGGCATAATCATAGCTACCTGTAATCTCAAACTCCTGGGCTCAAGCAATCCTCCTACTCCAGCTCCCTAAGCTGGGACTACAAGCACATGCCACCACACCAACTAACATTTTGATTTTTTGTAGAGACAAGGTCTCATTATGTCACCCAGGCTGACCTTGAACTTTTGGCCTCAAGTGATCATCTTGCCTAGGCCTCCCAAAACGCTGGGATTACAGGCAGGAGCCACTGTACCCAGTGGTTTATCTTATTAATAATTATTAATAGTTATTCCAACACCTTATAGTTGTACAGCGTTCTGCAATACGCATATATCTATTTTTAACTTCACAACAAATTTTTCAGTTTGGAGGAGTCCCCATTATTTTACAGACGGAATTGAGGCTGTTTTAATTCATAAAACTCATAGTCAGTTTTAAAAATAGAGCTTCTGATTCCCAATCTAGCTTTCTTGCCTCTGTATCATTTTGTTTAAGTTTAAAAGCTGCCAGCCAGGTGCGGTGGCTCATGCCTGTAATCCCAACACTTTGGGACGCCAAGCCGAGTGGATTACCTGAGGTCAGGAGTTTAAGACCAGCCTGACCAACATGGTGAAACCCCGTCTCTACGAAAAATACAAAAAATTAGCCGGGCATGGTGGCAGACGTCTGTAATCCCAGCTACTCAGGAGGCTGAGGCAGGAGAATCGCTTGAACCGAGGTGGAGGTTGCAGTGAGCCGAGATCATGCTATTGCACTCCAGCCTGGACGACAAAAGCAAAACTCCACCTCAAAAAAAAAAAAAAAAAACAAAACAGTTGCCAACGACAAACAAGTTAAGTTCTCCTGGAAACATCTTGGTCAGTACAGTGCTGTGAGGTACATTTAATAGTAATTTTCCACACATCAAAAATATGAATACTACTTGCCTATGTTTTACTTAATAGGAATGAGCGTACAGCATAGAAGTGATTCATAACTTTAAAAAATTCCCTTGGCTTGACTACTAAATAAAAATACATATTTCTCAAGATGACAAACGATAGCATTTTCTTCTGTGTTTCTGAAAATGCTTCTTGACTTTATCCTCTTAGTATTTTTTGGACTTTAAAATTTAATAATGCTATTTAGTATAATGTCAACTTCATCTAGTTATTTTTATATATTTTTAGTAAGATATTCCATGGTTCTTAAGATTCTTATAAAACAGTTCTGAAAGGAAAACATTATTTTGGTAATAGCTTTATTGAAATATAATTCACATCATAAAAATCAACTGTGTAAAGTACAATTCAGTACTTTTTTAGTATATCCACAAAGTCATGCAGCCATCCCCATAGAAAATTTTAGAACATTTTTATCACCTCCAAAAGAAATCTTATACCCTTATGGTGACCCTCCATCCTCCTATCCCTCCAGCCCAAGGCAACCACTAATCTACTTTCTGTCCCTACAGATTGACGTATTTCAGACATGTTATATATATACAGTTATATCATATGTGGTGTTTTGCAACTGACATCTTTAACTCAGTATAATGCTTTCAAGGTGCATGCATGTTGTAGTATGTGTCAACATTTCATTCCTTTTTATTGCTGAACAATAATTTTTGTATGGATAACAACATTTGTCCATCCACTTAGCTGATGGACATTTATGTTGCTTCCAGCATTTGGCTATTATAAATAATGCTGCTATGAACATTCATGTACAGATTTGTGTGTGCACATATATTTTCATTTCTCTTGAGTGTATCTAGGAGTGGAATTGTTGGATCATATGGTAACTCTATATTTATCCTTTTGAGGAACTGCCACACTGTGTTCCAAAGCAGCTGCACCATTTTACATTCCTACCAGAGAGAAAAATACTTTTTTTTAAGGAGAGATAAATGATGAAGCTATATACACTTAATAAAACGTACTTAAAGGCACAGTATATATAGCTCTCTAGTAACTAAAGTTTCACAAATTTAAATTTCCTATCTTCTTAATTTGTTCTACCCCATAAGTACCTATGAAATAAAAAAAAAAAAATAGCTCCAGAATTACTTAAGTAAACTATAATGCTGACTTACTTTTAACAATACTGAAGTCAATTTCTTGGTGAAGATATACATGAATTTTAATAATAAAAATATAAAATAGGTGGCACTCTGTTAACACTTGATATTTTCATTTCTTATTGGTTACTGTTGAAGATAGGACAGAATTTTCATCGTAGAATATATCACACAAATTTAGTATTTGGAGAAAACTAGAGAACCTAATGATCTCAATGAATGCTCAAAAACTGTTTATAATCTAAGAGTCAGGCTAAGTATCTCAAACTCATCACATTTTTAAGCCTAGTAATTTAGAAACCGTATATGAAATCCTGCCAGTTCCAGCCAATTAAGTCTAATAAACACATGGGTCACTGATTTGAAATTCCTCCCTTCTTTTTTCCGATGGTAATTTCAGTGCGTGTCTCTCTCTCCTTCCCCAAATCCAGACCAGTATTAATTACGCCAAATGAAATGACTACAAATCAAACATACAGAAATATAATTTGCCAAGGTACTATCTGCAACACAGATCTGCTTTTACTTTATCCCATAAGTGAGTCTATATATTCCAGGAGAATGCTCCAAATGAACTTAAAAAATAACTTTAATGGACAAAGAACCACAGGTAAGTTCCTATCCATTTACAGGGACCCAAGGCTAAGACAAAGTTCTGTCCTCAAGGACCATATGAAAGACAGAACATGTTGTGCAAACAGTACCTTTGTTTTGCAATAAAATTGGGAAGCCAGGCCGGGCGCGGTGGCTCAAGCCTGTAATCCCAGCACTTTGGGAGGCCGAAACGGGCGGATCACGAGGTCAGGAGATCGAGACCATCCTGGCTAACACGGTGAAATCCCGTCTCTACTAAAAAATACAAAAAACTAGCCAGGCGAGGTGGCGAGCGCCTGTAGTCCCAGCTACTCGGGAGGCTGAGGCAGGAGAAGAGCGTAAACCCGGGAGGCGGAGCTTGCAGTGAGCTGAGATCCGGCCACTGCACTCCAGCCCGGGCAACACGGCGAGACTCCGTCTTAAAAAAAAAAAAAAAAATTGGGAAGCCAAGTGCTGTTGTGTCATAGTTGTAGGTAGTTTCTCCAAAATAGGAACAAGCACATGTGGTGGTTTCATTTCACTTTATTTCATGAAAATTAATTATAACTGGGTAGAATGATGTCTCACTATTTTTTTCCCTTTCTGAATTTTTTATTGTTCCAGAAAAGCATGTGGTTTTTATGGGACCGAGAATGGAGAGAAAAAAAAGATTTTCTAAAAGAAAAACTGATTTATTTTAAAAATATATCTAATGTACTAGAAACTGAAAAAGGAAATATTTTATATCTTTCTTTGACCATGGAAAGAAACTTTTCCTTTGTTTCACTTAATTGAAATAGTATATTCTCCTCAAGTCATACCATTCAAACAGTTCATACACAAGGACCCCTAACGGTCATTGTTAGCATTCTCAGTGCCACCTTTCAGCTCTAAGACCTTGCTTTCCTGATTCTTCAGGCACTGAACCATAAGGCCATTCTCCTCACATTGAGACTTTGCCATCACTCACATTTTGTCAAGGCTTTAGGAACTATAAAGAATACTATTCAGTTTTTAAAAAGAAGGAAATTCTATCATTTGTGATGATGTGGTTGGAATTGGAGAATAATGCTAAGTGAAGTAAGTCAGGCATGGAAGATACCACATGTTCCCCCTTATATATAGAATCTAAAACAACTGAACTCAGAAGCAGAGAACAGAATCACCATTCTACCCTGCAGAGGCTGGGGATGGGGAGATAATGGTCAAAGGATACAAAATCTCAGATGAGAGGAATTTCTCTTTCTAGTTCTATCACACAGCATGGTGAATATAGTTCATGAGAGAATACTATACATTTAAAACCGGATGAGAAAGTAATTTTCAAATGTTCTTACCACAAACGATATTAAGTATTTGAGGTAATGGATATGTTACCTACCTGGATTTAAGTATTCTGCATTATATTTAGAAATCATAACATCACTTTTTACCCTACAAATTTATACAATTATAAATTGCCAATTAACAAGTACTAGTAGTAGCAGTAGGTTAGTTGGTCAACCTTTTGATCCTATAAAGGGTGAAGAAACATTTTAAGACTCTCCAGCTACCAAACCCGACGCTGTTCCTCCCAACCATACTTTTTTCTCCAGTGGATATTATTCAAATACGGGTTGGGAGTTGAAAAGTGACAACCATATGAAAAGCCACATAACCTAAAATACCCTGCCTGCCATCCTTTCTTGGGTCTTCTTTAGAAGAATCCCACGGACACTGTTCTTTCCTCATTCCCAACATTAATTACCCTTCTAAGAGAGGGGAAAAATGGACTTAAATTTCTTAAATGCCTACTGTGCCAGACACATTAGTTACATCATTTAACCTAAGAGGCACAACAAAGCTGCAGATGAAGAATGAGAGATACAGAATAGGTGACTTCTTGGCCATGGTCACATAGCCAAGACATGCGCATGCACGCGCTCTATAATAAATTCCTCTTATTCAAACCCTTGCCCAGTGACCTCAGGAAAACCTCTCCCTGTTATTTCTTTCAGTCCCTTTGTTAATCAAATCAAAACAAAACCAAAGTAAAAATACCTAAAGGGCAATAGTTATGATATTCTTCAAACCAAAAGAAAGCTACACATGGTAAAGGAAAACTATACCTAAGAACTTCCACACACCTTTCTGAGCTTGCAAGTTGATTTTAGAATATTTCTGAAACTATCATTATATCTCCTCTTTCAAATAAATCTGTTTGTCCTCAGGCTCCAACACTCATAATAAATAAAACACTTTCTAATGTAATGTTACTTTGATTACCAGCATTGCAACAGTACTTTTTCCAAGATGTTATTCTTCCCTAGGGTGAGGTCTTTGCACTGCAGGCTAGCAACCCAAAGCACCATTTACAACTCTGTTTCTATGAAGAAAAATGCTCTGAAAGTTCCAAAGAGCCAATGCACACAAATACTTGCAGGACACAATGTTTTTAAGTTGGGGACAGTTAATATTTATGAAATGTGTTTAAAATAAAACTGTGTATGCAGGAACAGAGGGCTCCTGCCTTCACTGCCCCTGGCACCCACGCCCCCTCAAAAAAATGTGATTGGGATTGTATAAAAATAATCTGCCACTCAGGTGTTTCAAAGTAAATCGAGGAAGAGCAAAAACATGGAATCAGAAATATAACAGTAGACTCCCATTTGCATACAAATAACACTGAGTTTCCTTTAAAACTCTGGTTGATTTCCAACTTAACATATCTCATGTAAAATTGACAGTGCCCATTGAAGTATTGAAACGTCAAGATTCATATTCACAATAAATCATTTTTTACATATTACATTTGGATTTTTTTTAAATAAGAGCAAAGACCTATTGTGACCTAGAATTTGAAGACAATTAGAAAATCTCCTATTAAAAGATTTTATCAGAAATCTAACTTGTTGGAGAATTTCAGTCATTATTTACTATACATGTAGATTACATTCATTTCTTTTATTAGGTTGTTTTATTTAAAGTAAGAGAACAAAATCCTCAAAAGGATTCTTCCATAAACTTCTATTTAGTAGTGCCTAGAAACTTCCTAAGAAAAGCTTTTGCACTTTAATTTTTGAGAACTTATAATTTTATAAAACTATAAATTTACCAGTGTTATAAAAATATTGCCAATTTTTCCTCTGTAACTCTGCTCATAATTATGACTATATTTCATTTTAGGCATGCTAATGTAAAAATTAAATCTACCTTTTGGTAATTTTTTTTGAAAGCAGGAAAATCTAAGCGACAACATTTGTTTGGGGATTTCTTTGTAGTGTTTTGGGGTATCACTGATGATCAGATTTTTAAAAAATAACTTGATTCTAAAGATATAATCTTGAAACACAAAAATTTACAAATTATCAAAGAAATACAAAAAGACATTAAGTATTGAAAAAGGAAAATGTAAGAATTAAGTTTGCAAGCAAACCTGCAAAAATTACAAGAGAGTCATACTTCAAAAGGACTGGCTGGCCAAATAAAAAAACACAGCAAGTATTAAAAAAAAATCCCACAAAATTACTAAGGTTCCTAGGTTTACGTTAGACCATCCATGAGAAAACAGCAATTTCAGCACTATCATTGCATTCATAAAGATGGTGACATTACCTTCAGGTAGATGTGGCTAGGGAGTCTTAGGGGACAAAGTCAAGGTTTCATTACTTGAAGGACAAGAACCAATCACCTTTATTTTTTATCTCAGGGTACAAAGTACTTTTTTCAATGGTAGAATGTCAAGTGCTTTGTAGTATTGAAATCAGAGGAAAGTGTCAGATTTTGCTTCTACAAAATGCACATTTTTACTTGTTGACTCTTTCTACTACTCCTCCCTTACCATGAGCACACAGGGCTTTAATGTGGTTATTTTAAAGAGGATGCATACTTTGATTGCTATGCCTCTTCAGATACCTTCTTTGTGAATTTTTCAAATTTGCTCTGGCCCAAATATCGGTGTTTCCATATAGTTCTTATCCCACCTAATGCACACAGACACCCTTTAATATGTACCTGTAATCAACCACCCATGTTAACTTCATGTTTAACATACTATTAAAGCCAGGCTGCAAGTATAACCCTGTCATATAAGAAATACAGAAAATAAGAAAAACCATCTTAAAATAAGCTTCATGATGAACTTAAAAAGAGTAGTTACTTTAAAAGATTTAGAAACAACATAGATAAATTTAAAGTTTTTAGGGGAAAAAAAAATCCTTAAACCCATGTACTAAATTTTGAATATTTCCACTACAGAAGTTAAATGCCCAAACTGATTTGGTATCAAAATTAAAGTGTCAGTAATAGAATTAAGTTATAACTCTCCTTCATCACCATTTTAACATACACTTAAAAGTGGAATTTATTGTTTTGCTGGAATACTTACTAACATTAATTTGAAATAAAGCTTCTAAATATTTCTGGGGCTGTAATTCCATTCTTAAAACATAATTTTTAAAATAAATCATTCCAAAAAAGGATGATCATAAAAAGATTAGCGTTTGGGGTAATTAACCCAGTTCCTATTTATCTATCCGTTCAAGAGGTAACTCAGTTTTAAGGATGTTGTTAGAAACATTATTCCACAGTGATTCAAATCTTTCAGCCTATGCACAACCTATAAATGCATAATCGTTTGAAATAAAAATTGCCTTTCCATCATTAAAAAAAAAAAAATCCTTATTTTCTGTTTCAGGTCAGTCTGAACTTATTACCCTGCTTGGATATGCTGCACTCTTCTGGGCATAGAATTTCATAGCAGGTATCAAAATTACCAAGCCATAAAGTCAGCTTTATCAAACAATAATTTCCTATTAACAAGAACTTTGAATGTATGACTCATTTTACACAAAACAAGTAGACGACAAATAATGATGGTTAAAATTAATATTTAAATAATTAAAAGAAAACTATTAAGGATTTCTGATTACTTTTCTACTTTCTCATACAGCTTAACACCTGGAAACAACTGTATTGGAACCACCTTCCTGAAAGGTGTTAGCTGTTTCGTCTTAAGCACAAACAGAACTAACGTCACATTTCCAGAGAAGGGTGAGGCTGAAATAAGGCGACTACAAATCAGCTTTCAGAAATGGGAAGTCAGTCAACGTTTTCCCCTCTGATAACACTTGATTTGTGCAGCAACAGGGGAATTACAACACATTTTGGAAAATAATTTCTATTGGACCAACTCCTCACTTCGCTGGAAGTAGTCGGATCCAAGACTTAATTTCAACACAATGTTCGACTTATTGCTTGAAGCTGCCGCAGCATAAAACTCGTCTTCGAATGGAAAATTTGACCAACTTCTATGAGGTAAATGAACACGAAAAGTAGGGGTGGGCGGGAGAGGCATACAAGTTTTTTCGGTTTTGGGGGGGAAGAGAGGGCGCATACGAAAAAAGTTCTAAGCAATCACAGAACTGTGTCTCTTAAGATGTAAAAGGATGTTATATCAGAGGGCTCAAAAGCTCCCAGGGTTACGGCTCCCCTAACCGAGGGAACTGGGGTTTCACTGCCACTTGGCATGTGGGGAACCCTGGCCTTGGATAAAAAGAGGATAACTGGAGTAAAGTCGTGCTTCAGAACGACCCAGTGCCCGGGATCCCCTGCGAGACCCCGTCTTTCCCGGGACTTCCTCGGGAGCGCCCCCGACCGCCCCGCGGGGGTCGGAGGAGGAGGCAGGGAGGTCCCGCGCCGGTCCAGGCGCCTCCGGGGTCAGTAGAGGATCAACCACCCCGGGGACCCCGGCCGAGGCCGGCGCAGGATAAACTCCCCGACCCCGAACTCCGCCTGCCGCTTCTCGGGTCTGGGCCTCAGCCACCGGTTCCACAGCCCTCCTCACCCCGGCTCCCGCCTACCTCGCGCCTCCCGGCCCCTCGACCTCCCCGCCGCCGGCCGGGCCCCCGCGAGGCTGCGCTTCCCGTAAACTCCCCGCCCCGCGCAGCCCCCTCCTTGCCTCGGCCCCGCCCCCGCGGGACCCTGGGCAGCGCGTGATTGGCCCGGCCGCGCCGTCACTCTCCGGCCGCGTCGCCTCCCTCGTTTCCTACAGCCCTGAGACCGGCAGTGAGATTAGTGCTCGCGGGGCCGCGGCGGAGGGTATCGTGCTGCTCTATTCGCTGCCACTCGCCCGCAGGTCCGCGCGCTCGCCCACCTGAGCCGCGCCGGGGCTGCGGAGCCACGGGCCAGCGCGCTCAGCCCAGCCTAGGAAACAGGCAGCAGTCTCAGCGCGGAGATGGGGAGCGGGCGAAGTTGACGAGTCCCCCGCCCACGCTGCGCCCCTCCTGCCCAGAGGTGCGCTGCCCCTCCACGAAGTGATAGCGCGCTGCCCTGCCCCCCGCCTGCGCGGGACAGCCCGCCCCTACCCACGGGACCCGAAAACTTCACCCCAAGTCCGAAGAGTAGGCTGCGAGGGCGGTGCCCGGAGCTGGACAGGAGTCTGCTCAAGGGGAGCGGTCCTGGCGGCTCGCCAGGAGTCGGAGGGCTGGAGACCCGCTGGAAACTTTATCATCGCCGTAATTACTACGTTTTACTGTTTCTCTCCCCGCAGGGGCTGCAGCCAGCGGTCTGTCGCGCGTGCGTGTGTGCCCGAGGAGCCGCCCCGGGGAGAAGACCCGGCGCGGAGTTGTTCCCCCAGGGGAGATCCGCAGCCCAGCCGAGGGGGTCGGGCGGCCTGGATACGCAGGACCCAGCCCCTCAGCCGCGGACGCCCAGCGGCGGCGAAGTTTGGCTGCTGAGCAGCGCGACGCCGGGCCACTGGACAGCGGGAGCGATGCCCGTGGGGGGCCTGTTGCCGCTCTTCAGCAGCTCCGCGGGCGGCGGCCTGGGCGGGGGGCTCGGCGGCGGCAGCAGGAAGGTGTCGGGCCCCGCCGCCCTCCGCCTGACGGAGAAGTTCGTGCTGCTGCTGGTATTCAGCGCCTTCATCACGCTCTGCTTCGGGGCGATCTTCTTCCTGCCAGACTCCTCCAAGCTGCTCAGCGGGGTCCTGTTCCACTCCAGCCCCGCCTTGCAGCCGGCCTCCGACCACAAGTCCGGGCCCGGGGCGCGCGCCGAGGACGCGGCCGAGGGGCGAGCCCGGCGCCGCGAGGAGGGGGCACCCGCGGACCCGGAGGCCGCCCTGGAGGACAACTTGGCCAGGATCCGCGAAAACCACGAGCGGGCTCTCAGGGAAGCCAAGGAGACCCTGCAGAAGCTGCCGGAGGAGATCCAAAGAGACATCCTACTGGAGAAGAAGAAGGTGGCCCAGGACCAGCTGCGTGACAAGGCGCCGTTCAGAGGCCTGCCCCCGGTGGACTTCGTGCCTCCCATCGGGGTGGAGAGCCGGGAGCCTGCCGACGCCGCCATCCGCGAGAAAAGGGCAAAGATCAAAGAGGTGAGTGGGCCGCGCCAGAAATGCCTCCCGACCGGCCGTGTTTTTCAGAGAAAAACGGCAAGCCTTTGAAACTCTGAAGACTGCAACAATGCAGTGTATGGGGAGATGGAGGTTTGCCCCCTCCAGGTGCTGTGTCAAAAGCTGTTTCGTTTCCTGTTTTCAGTGTGGTGGTAGATGTGTCCAGTGAGATCTAAGGTCAAATCTCGTTGCTTTTAACTTGCCTGCTCTTACTCTGGTGAGCACAAGCCACACGAGGTAGGTATAAATTCATGGGCAGGTAATATACAAACGTCTTTCTCTGGCCGCTACACGGTTAATCACCCCACCAGTAACAGCGACGGCACTGATCAGCCCCCTGGTAAGGACTGGGGACGTGGCTTTAAAGTGAGGCTTCACGCGTGGTAAAGGGAGCCGGCATACCCCGGGTTCTGCCATGTGGCCCTTGTCTGCCAGGTGGAATTCTGTGTGTACTTCCAGACTATAAAGGTGAAACTTGAGAACTTCCCATCATCGAGGGATACTATTGTTTACTTTTTTAAGAAATGAAAATATAAAAAGTCTTCTGCCTCTTGTATTTCTAATGCACAGCCAGAAATAAGGTATTCCATGTGATGCAACAGGTTTGCCTCCACAGCTGCACAATGGTGACAAACTTAATCCAGGATAAACATGGACTTTGATACATCTTTCCTAATTTCCTTCTCGTAATTTTCAGTTAGAACTTGTAACATGTGATTAGGTCAGGACCAGCTTAAAGCTGAAGGGGGCCGTAGAAAGTCCTTTCAGGCTGTCATTTTCAAGATGAAAATGGAAGGACCCAGAGCTCCAGAACCCGTTAGTGATGAGTCAGGACTTGAAGCCCGAGGTCCGAACTTCCACCAGTCACCTGTCACCACGTTGTCTGTCGACATGCCTCCTCTCTGAGCTAGTTCCCTATGTGAAACGGTACCAGCCTGGGTTTTACATAGAAAAGCTGTAGGAACCACATTAAAAGCATGTCATTCCAAATCTTGGTTCGATTTTCTAAAATATGAATGGAGGTAATATTTTTGCCATTTAAAAAATAATATAATCTCTGTGAAAGTAAATATTGTGTTTTCATATTGGGTAGGTAATCAGGAAAGGAAGTCCCTGATCCCATTTCCAGAGAGTAAACAGATTTTTTAAGGTGGTTGAGAGGTATTTAGTGTAAGTGGCTGCAGAATGAAGGCAGCAGGATTGTCATAGGATTTGTGACTTTGTAATGTAAGACCAGCTGAATTTGGTTAAGCTGTAATTGAGCAAGTTAAAGTGGACTTGGATCCCTTTCAGTTTAGTAAGAATGTCTTCATCCCTCCTGTGCAGATAGCTTCTTTCCACAGTCCATCGGCATATCTGCTTTTTTGAGACCCCTCCTCAGGGACAGAACCCTCCCGTACTTGGGGGAATGGATTCTACTCTCCAAAACAACTCTCTAGCAGTTTCCTTTCTCCATGAAATCCTGCCTGTGCTACCAAATCGGGAAGGTGGAACAAAGCTCTACTTCTTACCAAACCCTCCCAGACTTCTTAATAATATCCAACCAAAACCATAGGAAATTAACCCCAAATGTTCTGTATCTGCATGTGTTTCTGTTAAATTTAAACAGTGTAATTCATACATGTCCTGCGTCCAAAGCCATACGAGCTGCCAGTTAGCTAGTACAAAATGACAGTTGTCCAAGGAAAAGATTTTAATACTAAAGATACATAGATGTTAAGCTGTTGGTACTGACCAACAGTGATTACAAGTGCATTCAGAGCAGAACCAGTGGGACAGTAGCAGTCTCAGACTCAGGACAGCCTATTAACAGTGTACATATCCATCCCTGGTAGATCCATGTTGTCTATGTCCCTAAATCACAAGGTCTTAATTAACCGTGTAAACGAGATTTATGTAGCCTCTGTCTAACATCTTAGCACCTAGATGTTTTGAAACCGCTCAGTCTTGCATAAACTAATGGAACTAAATGTGTTCTTTAAAATTCCTTGTTGCTGTGAGAACCCAAAAAAGCCAGCATAATTAGCTTCAGCGTTTAGTCAAAGGCTAATGGGAAGAAATGGATTATGATTTTCCATCAGATTAGTTCAGGCAGATGTATTCCTTTGGAAACCAAAAGGAAAAAAAAAGAAATTAGGATGCTGTTCTAAAAACGGTGATGTAAATATTTGGCTTTAGAGAGGCAAGAGTGGTTGCCCATTGTAAATAGGGCACTGGACTTTACATATTTGGATTCAGTTTCAGGCACCACTGTGGACTTTTTGTTATAAACAAAATCTTTGCCTTAGTTTTGTTCTTTACCATTCCTGTGTTTTCTTTTCTTTTCTTTCTTTTTTTTTTTTTTTTTTTTTTTTTTTGAGACAGTCTGGTTCTGTTGCCCAGGCTGGAGTGCAGTGGCATGATCTCGGCATCTCGGCTCACTCCATCCTCTGCCTCCTGGGTTCAAGCGATTCTCCTGCTTCAGCCTCCCAAATAGCTGAGATTACAGGCATGTGCCACGACACCCAACTAATTTTTGTATTTTTAGTAGAGTCTGGGTTTCACCGTGTTGGCCAGGCTGGTCACGAACTTGACCTCAAGTGGTGGACCCACCTGGCCTCTCAAAGTGCTGGGATTACAGGTGTGAGCCACCATGCCTGATCTGTTCCTGTATTTTCTAATTCTCTTTATACTTAGGTTCTCTATCACACCTGAATGCACTAACACTTTTAGTTAAAATTTAGAAAGTGCACTCAAATCTAACATGTTGGAAGCTTGGATTGTAATTTGAGTCAACCTGTTATTTTGTACTTGGTTCAAAGTCAGTCAATACTATTTTTTATATCTACAGCACAATTATGTTACTAGTACTGCAGTAGATTTTTAGCAACTTTGTGTCTTAGGGGAGATACTCTTGTTAATTTCAAATAGGTCATTGTACAGAATGCTTCACAAAAAATATTAAATGCTTTCCACTACTAATTTGATGGATGGTAAATCTTTGATGTAAAACTTCAAAATAGAATTAAGATCTTCCTCCCTTAACCCCTGTTAAAACTTTGTAAATTGACTCTGGGATTTCGCTGAGATTTAAGATACATACATAGTGTATATTTATTTTCATGAGTTTGATCTTAAAATTGTACTCAGGTTGTCCTTTGCTTTGAAAAGCAGTGTTAGAATAATGAAGCACAAAAGTTAAAATAGCAGCATGGAAGTTTTAGAAAAATAGTCCATTTACTTTTTTTTTTTTTCAATCAGAAATCGTTTTTAGCTTCCCTTCTCCCCCGCCCCGCAACCTCTCCCACTTGCGCAATGAGCCTGTGCTGTCCTTTAGGATTTAGAGTCTTAATCCAATTTGGAGGAAGATTTTTTTTTGTTTGTTTGTTTTCTGGAATTAAGGGGGGTCCTGAGTAATAGGGGCTGGGGCCAAAGACTGTCAGGTTGTTAGAGGGGACTCCTTTCTTCTCAGACTGGAATCCTCACCAACCTAAGTGGGGATTGGGAGTATGTGCAGACTGGCACCCTTAGATTTGTCATGTAAGGTGACCCTGCACCTGTGGGGTCACAGTTTCCTTCTCTCAGTTCTCAAACAAGACTTTGGTATTTTATTCCAGACCTATTTGTGTAATCATGAATTTAAAGAACATTTTCATATTGATGGCTAATAGTTAAAATACACATTTATTATACTTTATACTAGCCTTTGGCATATATGTATGGCATATGGTAAAGATCAGATGTGAGAATAATCTGCCTTGACAGGTTAAAGCAAAACACGTTTATTTTGACACTTAACTTTCTAGTTTATTTGTATGGGTAGTTCTGGGGTGGAAAATAATATTTACAAAATAATAAAAGCCATGATTTGGAGACTCGACCCAAGAAGCTTCAGCATCCTTAGGTTGCTTGCCTGTGCCGCTGTGCTGTGACACATTCCCTACTGAACATAGGTCAGTGTGGAATTGCTCCACCCAGGGACCCTTCCCCAGAGCAGGGAGGACATGGGGTGTTTGCGAAGGTTTTTCTCTCCTTAGCAAGTAGATAAGTATTCAACAGTGTAAGTACTGGAATGGGTGCTGACTGCTAATATACAAAAGCAAAAAAATACATATATACATTAATGGGTAGTTAATTACGTTCAGCTTCATTTTCTGTAAGCTGTTGATAGTTTCTCCGAGAAGAGTATTCTGTCTTCCTCTTAACTAGGATTCGTATAAAGGAGCTGCTTATGTATATGGGACTTACAACCTAGTTAAAAGTGTGAAAAGAGGTTTTAAAAAATGTATTTTCGAACAAATGCAGCTATCTGTACTTCTTAGATGAGCTAATGAACTAAAGCATCTTGAAAAATTTCTTTTAGTATTACACAAGATGCATTTGTATGAGATCTGAATTGGTTGGAATTCGCTGAAGAACTTACATATTTGAATCAGATTATTTCATAAGCTCTGGTAATGCAAATTTTTTATTGAAGAGAATTTTAAGCATGTGTCCAAAGGTCAGAGGGAAGGAATACCTGCAGATCCGTGTGAGGGATGAGGGCTGAATACACAGGGTAGATCAGAAATGCACTGGAACCTGGTTATACCCCCTAACCCAGTCAAGCACCTGTGGTCTTTTAAATTTCTTTCTTTATAATTGTGTGTATGTTGGTCAAAGAAGAGTTTGATTAGTAAAAATAGGAACCGCCATGGTGGGCTCCAGAGATACTGTGAAACGAGTGGCAAAACAGCCTGTCCCCCAAGTAGATGAAAATAGTAAACGAGATACCTGTTTGGTGTGTTTAGGGAAGAGATTCCCTCTTTGAGGAAATGAGTCTTGACTTTTCCCTCAATATTCTTAGCCTAGTTCCTTGCTTGGTGTTCAGTGATTGAGCTCTATCTTATCCCCACCCACCACCTCTCAATCTGTTAAAAGGCCCTTTACACAAACTCTGCAAATTATGGCATAACTTTAAATCTCAGATTTTAAAACTAAATGTATGCTCTAAGTCATAAAGTATTGCATCTGAAAGAGATCTGAGAGATAGTTCATTCATTTTACAGTAAAGGCAAGCAAGACACAAAGATCTTTCTGGAAATCACATCACCAGCTAGTGGCAGAGTTGAGTTGCAGAGGGAAGCCCCAGTCTTCTGTGAGTGTTGCTCACTGTCCCCCACATGGCTTGTCTCCTAAATAAAACTCCAAAGAATTGTGTAAATTATCCATGTTTATGATTTGCAGGCCCTAATAGAGAGTAAAAAAACATACAATTGTGCATTATTATAAATTTGACCTTATACTGGCATGGTGGTTTTTTGTTTTTTTTTTTTCAGCCAACCATGGATCAAAGTAATTTTTAAGTCAATTCTTAAAAATCTTATCAGTGGCATGGTTTAGAAGCCGCCTTCTTTGTAAAGACACCCAGGGAAAGCTTGATAAGACATCTTATTCTCTTTATAAAGAGCTCTCCAAGAAGCACAGACATTTGTAATCATTCAGTTAAACAATCTTTATGAAGAAAAGTGGGGAAAAGAAGGAAGGGAGAGCAGAAGAGAGTGAGTTACTATATATACAAAGGGTGAAAGGGGAGCACCCAGAGAAGGGACATGTGGTGACTAGAAGTGCTGCTTTAAAATTACAAACGTGTGTGCTCTTCTGATACTGCACGATGGATAACAGAAGAATGGCAGCTAACCTAAAGGATGATTATTTTAAAAGTAGACATACATGTAAAAATCGCATCAATCTATGGGCAATTCTTTCCACCCAAGTAGGTTCTGGTGATTCTCTTTTTGGGTGCACTTACCTGTCTCTGCTCCATTCGTTTGGAGCGATGTCGTGGTTAGAAGGATGGTTCTGGACTCACATAACCTGGGTCTGAATCTGTTCTCTACCATTCTCTAGCTTGGCGACCTTCTGCAAATGATTTAATCTCTCAGAACTTTAGTTTCCTCATTTGTAAAATGAGGTTAATAGTAGTACCCACTTTGTTGGATCCCAAGGCTTAAATGTGATAGTAAAGCACTTAGAATGGTATCAGACATGAAGTGGGCACACAGTAAATGCTGCTTGTGATTATTGCTGTTACTGGTCACCACCAAAAGCCATCAAGCCAAGATTGCATCGATCCATATACTGTTTAATAACTCAGGAAAGTGGATAATGAAGTTTCAAAAGGGCATCAAAAATAGTTAACATTGAGTTTTAGTGCTTAAAGGGATACTATTTCCAGTTCATCAAAAAGACCTTTCCATATAACTGTAATTTTATTGTGCTACAGTCAACACTGATTTTCTTTGATTTCTGCCAAATTCCAAAAAAACTTGAGTCTTTAGACTGATATACTTACTGCATATACGTCTTCAGCTTCTTCAGAATATATGTTAAAGAATTAATTTGTCTCTTTCTGACAGTCAAATATGCCTATTCCTGCAGATACCATCTTTCTCAGAGTAGTCACAGTCGAGTTATCTTAATTTCTTTTTTTTCTAATAAAGAATTTTTTTATTTACACAATACAGATCGGGTCTCACTATATTTCCCGAGCTGGTTTCAAACTCCTGAGCTGAATCCGTCCTCCCACCTCGGCCTCCCAAAGTGTTGGGATTTCAGGTGTGAGCCACCATGCCTGGCTGAGTTACCTGTCTTAAGTATTGAAGTTATTCTTCTACATAAAGAGATCAAGTAAAGTGAATTTCAGTCTGTTTCGTCTTGGAGGAATGTTTTTAAGAAGTGAGAATTATTATTTTAGGCTGGGCAAAAATTATGTAATTTTGATAAATTCTATAATCAGAGCTCCGTCCATCACCTGATAGTCAAAGTTCCCTTAAATCAGTTTTATTTTGTAGCTCAGAGAGTTTGGTCTTTCTGAGAGCTTCACATTGAATTTAGATTTATTAGGATTCCAGAGCTGCTATTCATTTTACACATGAGAAATAAGGCCAGTGAGCTGTGACTTCCTGAGATGCCCCCAGTGTACAAACAATAGCTGAGAATTGCTTTTCAGGTGTTGAGAAGTACTGAGAACCAGGCCTGACTCCACCTGGGATAATCTTGACTCTAATGAGAACGTGTGCTTTGGTGACTGGCCGACCAGCCTTCCCTCCTCAGCCCCGAATGACGGGCCAACTGCCAGAAGCCCCACTGAGACCATCCTAGAGGGAGGTGGGACATCTTTGCTGGGTAGGGGATTGCCTAAGAAAGCAATACGGGCTAATTCCTTTGCTCCCAGGAATATGGCAGCAGTGCCCCACCCCCACTGAGTTCTGCTAAAGACTTCTGTGATCATTAGGTACTTGAAAGAAAACCAAATGAGATTAAGGCTTAAGAGCATTTAAAAGTCATAGCCCTCATTTCTGTCATGAATACACTGGTAGTTGCTTTCCGTGCTTTAGAGCTGAGCAGTCCTGCAGATAATCCAGAACAGAGATAATAAAATTGAAAAGCACACGTATCCTTTGTGTTTACTCGACTTTTGTGACTAGAATGACTCCTTCTTTCTCATGTTTCTCAGTCCGCTCATCTCCCTGGCTATTAAGTTTACCAAAAGCCCAGTCCCTGATTTGCTCTGCTGCTTTCTCATCACTCTTGCTGTACATCCTTCATTCAGGTGACACTCAACATATTATATTAACTTCATTTGCATTTTTCATGTTTTTATGTGGGTCGCTAATTAGATCATCCTGTCTTGTGTGGGAGTGTTTAGTATGAGCAACTTAGTATGAGAGAGGGCGTGGAGATGAGGGGATAAAAACCTGCTGAAGGACACCAAGTTCTGAAAGGGTGGTTTAATAACACAGCATTGCCACCCTCTGAAACAGCCTTTGTTACTGGTGCCTGTTTGTCTGTGCTAGGAGTTTATGAGAAAGGGGGTGAAAGTAATTGGTGTCCGAAGGCCTGTGAATGACTATGGCCAAGACGTGAACTCAGGCCATCCACAGACTACAAGCTATTGATAGTGTCTCCATTTCTGCCAAATTCTTCCTCATTAAATGGTCTCCTCAAGGTCCCTTCAGAACCCTCAGTTCTTCTAAATGACAGGATGATCTCAGAAATAGGACAGGAGGCCAGGGAGCCTAGCCTGCGCTGGGGGTGGCATGTCCAGCTTCCTGAGCTGATGTTTAGGTCATGATTGTCTGTCCCTAGTTCCTCTTTCACGGGAATACATGCTGGAGCTACGTACTAAAAAGGGAAGTGTGTTTCCTCACTATATCTCTCTCTCGGGGCATAAGACAAGAGAACAGACCTGTGGAATGATTAGGGAAGTCAGGGGTGTGTACCCTGTCTCAAAATCTGATTCCCAGCTGCCTGAAATTGACCACCAGTGTTTCTTTTTTACTGTTTTTGTTTTTGTTTTTGAGATGGAGTCTTGCTCTGTTGCCAAGACTGGAGTGCAGTGGTGCAATCTTGTCTCGCTGCAACCTCTGCCTCCTAGGTTCAGGCAATTCTCCTGCCTCAGCCTTCTGAGTAGCTGGGATTACAGACACCTGCCACCATGCTTGGCTAATTTTTGTATTTTTAGTAGAGACAAGGTTTCTCTACATTGGCCAGGCTAGTCTAAAACTCCTGATCTCAAGTAATGCATCCACCTTGGCCTCCCAAAGTGCTGGGATTACAGGCGTGAGCCACCGTGCCTGTCCATTTATTGATTCTTAAAGGTTTGCTTTAAATGTAGATGAATAAAGTTGCTCAGCAGAGTTATTAATATACTTGGAGATTTGTCTTAGCAAGGGATAGAATAGGTTTGTTGAAGCAAGTGTCTTCCATTGTGTTATTTCATTTGATAAACTCATGTCTGCTTGGGAAAGAAAAATTTGAAAGCACACTAGAGTAGGAAAAAAAAAATCCTTCATAGTTTTATCAGTAACTAAGTAGTGGCAATAATGCTCCTCCCTAACCCCAATATGTAAGTTCATTTTTCCCCCATGGTTATAACCACACTATATATACTTTTTTTTCCATTTTCTTTGCAAGTGTCATTTTATGTTAGCATAATATATCCGTGTCAAAGCATCATACTTTATTTAACCAGTCCTTTGTACCTGAACATTTAGATTATTTCCACTTTTTTGTTCTTATTTAAAATGCTGAGACAGACACCTTTGTCCGGTAAATTTCTGTCTCACTTTTTATTGCGCACACCCTAGTAAGTGGGATTTTCTCTTAAATTCTTAAGAGGGGAAATAAATTGGCGAACAGATAGTACGTTTTGAGGGATAACTTTCCAGAAACCATTTATACTCCCATGTATCATATAGTGAATGGAGTCTATTGATTCTTTGTGAATTTCATAGGTGATGAAGCAGTATATGGCATTTTCAATTTGCTTTTCTTTGATCAGCACTTTCTCCTGTGTTGGTCATTTGCATTTCTTCCTTGTGAGTTGTATAGATAGAACAAGGAAATTTTAAAAGGAGAAAGATTGGGAAGATGGCACAGCTTGGAGGCCTAAGGAGTGAGATCCACCAGAGGAGATGGATCTGGCAAGGTGGCTGAATGGAACATGGACTCCTGTGGGAGGCAGAGTCCCCAAGGCAAAAGTTAGGATTTTATAAAGCAAAGTTGCAAGAAAAAAAATTTTTCCCCTAGATTGCACACTTAGGATAAAATATCCTTTATTGATAGGAGCTCTTACCAGGCTCTTGGGACAGCCCACATCCCTCAACTACGACCTAGCCAGCTTGACCAGCGCATCTTCATTTTTAAGTGATAGTTGGGATTTTGCCTCAGATATTTGAGGAAGGTATTGACCTCTCTGGAGATCTGCGGAAGGATCTTTCTCCCTTTGGAATGTATCAGGATGCTTTTCTAATAGTTGAAGATCAAAAGTAGTCCAAATAGAATTTCAGAAGTGATTTTAATGATGCCAGAAAATGGCAAGTCTTACAAAGCTGAATTCTTAAAGAAGAAAATTTAACCAAAAGGAAATCATGAGATTTCATAGAAATATTTGTTCTTATGTGTGAAGAGGCCGGCTAATCTTTTGTGTGTGAGAGGTCTTCAGTGTTTTAATAGGATAAATATGCATTTTATCAAAGATATTTTTAAAGAAAAGCATGATTTTTTGTGTGTGAAGTTTGGGCTTTTTTTTTTTCCACACTAAATCCTTCAAATGTTTTTAGTCATGTTTTTTAAGATAGTGAAGAGCTGCATATTTCAAAATGTATTTATATTCTGACCTTGGTTCATAAAAGTCTGCCAAACGCCAGAACTATTTAAATTTGGCTATAACACTGTGTTAACATGAGGAATAATGATTGACATAAATGTACTATATTATTTTTATAAATTGTGGTTAGACGTGATAGTAATTTTAGAATATTTACAACACTATTTTTGGAGACTTTCTTTTAGTCAACTAGCAGTGGTGAATGTTTTATCTAGCCAACTACAGGTTTTCAGCTCATAATTAGAAATGCCTGAGAAGTCCATATTGTGATTTAAGGAGTTATTAGCCCAAGTCAGCAATTTTATGAGGCATTCTTATTAGGAAGTATAAAATGAACTTTATGTAGTAAAAAACGTATTTTATAATTGGCATGTATCTAATACATTGTATACATTCACTCATATTAAGCACTTTGGTTAGTCTTCATTATTTAATCCTCCTGTGGTTACTTAACATAGAATGTGTAATGAAGAACTCAGTAGCTTTAAAGGGGGGTGGATGAGGAGCATAGAAAATGAAGATGATTTATTAACTACTGTTGAAAGCTGCTTTAGCACTTAGGGTGAATAAAAATGATGATTTATTAAGTATTCCATCGGTAATAAGATAAAGCCACAGTGTAGGGTTGGAAGTACTTCTATTTTCCCTAACTCCCAAGAATACAGAGTTTCTACGACATTGGCCCTTTGCAGTCATCCGTCCCTTCCAGAGCTATCATATTGAGGGCAGGAGAAAGAGCTTCCCCTATTCAGCTATGTGTCCAACAGATAAGTTAGCTCTGGGCCCTGCCCATAATAGGACCCAGTACGTATGTGTTGAATGAATATGCTCTTTGAAATAAACATGCCTGCAGGAGTTACTCAGGTTAAGTATGATTCCGTGCTAAGTAATCTGGTATTCCAGAAGTGGTGTCCACTCATCTTTGAAGTCCTTTCTAATGTATATACTCAATGGCTACAAGCCTTTGTCTTTTTGATTTTTTTTTTTTCAACAACAGTCAGAAGTCATTTAGAATCAGACCTAGTGAATAAAGAGACTAATGAATGTAGGAAATGCCTTTTCCAGTTTTCAGGTTGTTTTCCAGAATGATTTATAAAATGAAAACTGCATTCATTTTCTTATATGACCATAAACTGGTGAAAGTGGTGCAAAAAAAAAAAAAAAAAACTTTTTGACCAAATATAACACTGGTGAAATAAACATAGATGATTGTGAGATTCCTTTAAAGGTGAACACTCGAATATAAAGATTCTGTTGTTTTATTGAAAAGTGTTTGTATCTGCAGCCATTTTTTTAAAGATATGTTATTTTTAAAGTAGGTAGTATCTTCATTTCTTTATTACCTAGAATACTGGACAGTATTTAATAAGGGATGCCATTTTTCTTGTATTTCAGTTTTATACAGGATATACCTAGAGTTGGTTTTGTTTTGCTTCCATTTTGGCAAAAATTTTTGAGAGATAAAGGTGTCTTAATGAGTAATGCTTACAGTACCATACTAAAATGAAAAGTCATAGGTTAGCTGTTATTTTCCACTAGAGAAATCAGAATTACATAAATATTTTCCTCCCTAAGAAGGTGTAATATTTTGAGAACGAGAAAGAAGCTTGGTTTTCTATTTCCCAGTTTCATATTGTTTCTCCTGAAAAATGCTGTCTCATATAAATAATTGCATGGTAGAGGCTCAATGAATTTTATGCATTTGTCAATGGTCCCTTTTCCAGTTTATTCTGCAGATGACTATTAATCTTCCTAAAACATCACTTCTCCCATATTGCCCAACTCAGGTTTTTTAATGGTCCTCCATTTCCTATAAAGTAATGATTCAGACTTCAACATGCATCAGAATCACCTGCAGGGCATGTTAAACTAGATTGCTGGTGCCGGGCGCAGTGGCTCACACCTGTAATCCTAGCACTTTGGGAGGCAGAGGGGAGGATCACTTGAGGCCAGGAATTCGAGACCAGCCTGACCAACATGGTAAAACCCCATCTCTACTAAAAATACAAAAACTAGCTGGGCATGGTGATGTGAGCCTGTAGTCCCAGCTACTCAGGAGGCTGAGGCCAAAGAATCACTTGAACCCGGGAGGCGAAGGTTGCAGTGAACTGAGATTGTGCCACTGCACTCCAGCGTGGGTGACAGAGTGAGACTCTGTCTCAAAAATAATAATAATAAAATTTTAAAAGCCTGGAGTTTGATTCAGTAGGCCTGGATGGGCCCCAGAATTTGCATTTTTAACATGTTGCTAGGTGATACTGATTCTTCTGGTCCAGTGACTTCGGCTAGAAAAACACTGCTCTAGAATGAAGTCACAATGAAGTCACAAATGTTTAGCATGGTATCCGTAGTCGTTCATAAATCTGCCTCAGTTTACTTCTTGAGTTGTATCTCTGTTGCTTACCAGGAAGGACTCTGTGCTTCCACAAAACTTACATAGTTACTATCTCCAAAACACATGTAGTTTAGGATTTCGTCTTGTTTAGTTTATGGTTCTCAAAAGGAGAGTCTTCTCATGTGCTCAAAATTCATGTCCTCATGAAGCCCTCTTTACATTCTCAACCTTTACTGATCCCTCCCTTCTGCAAATTCCCGTGTTATTTATTATTTCTATCTTTGGCCTGTGTGTCACTGATTTCATGTGCACATATGTTATCTTTCAAGTAGATTTCAGACACCGTAAAAGTAGGGACACCTTTTTTATCTCATAGGACCATGGCCCAGAATTTGACAATAAAAGGCAATTCATCTTGAATGTAACCCAGATTAAGTATATCAACAAAATGTTTTACAAATGTGAGGCAGTATGGCAGAGTAGAAACACTTCTGGCCTCCCTTTCCACACCTTTGAAAGGGAGCTAATAATTCCTCTTTTTCAGAGTTGTAGGAATTAGAATAGAAAATGTATGTGAATCTCTGAGCGCAATGCCTGGCATATAGCATTTATTATTCAATACATAGTATGTACTTACTAGCAGCAAGGAATTGCTGGGAGTAATAAGCTTGGACTTCTGCTAAGGAAAGGGATTGGTAAGTAAATTGGATTCAGAAAGTCATTTCCAGGAAAGGAAAGTATGTTTTGGCTGCAGTGTTGCTGTATTGACCAGTATATAGCTTGTATTTTCTATTGTTGCCTCCCTTTTTAGTTGTTGTTGCCAAAATTGTCACTTTCTGTGGCAGGAAAGTAAGCATTATTTTGCCTTGTTAGAATTGTTATTACACAGAAGGGATGCTCATCCTCATGAAAACCATAGAGAGGGTGTTGAATGGAGTGGTTCCTCGTTCATTCGTCAGTGTCCAGTTACCTCTGACTTCTGGGCCTGGTGTCACACAACACTCAGATATGTGGGGAGGAAAGAAAGCCAGGGGAAAAAGAAATCTGGAGAAATACCTTCAGGGCATAGAAAGAAATAATTATTGTGAGCTGAAAAGCTGAAAATATTTCATTCAGAGATAGCTACGTGTGTAAATTTAGCTCAATAATTAGGCATATGGTGCTTTCATTTTAGGATGTATCCACCCTTTGTGATAATATCCGTTGATTATTAGAGCTGCTGCAGCTTTAACTACGTTGCCAGCAGAGATTCCTAGTGCATTTAAGACAAGAATTCAAGAGTGAAATGGAAAACTGAATTAATAATTTGTTCTTAGGTGGTTTTAATCTGCTCCTTATTAACTTTATAGTTTATGCCTGGAGGATTAGATTTAGAAACAGAACACCAACTAATGTTCTAAAAGTTTACTTCCTTTTATTGGAACATTATACTCTTAAAGATTTTCTAAAGAACATTTTGGCTGTTTTAGTTTTAAATACGAGGTACACTTAAGTTCTTATGATTCAACCTAAAATAATAGAAAGTTTTTAATCTATGATATTAATTTTAACTTTTAAAGTATTTCATGTTAAACTTCAAGGCAGGAATTGTTTAATAAAAACCAACTAATAGAAGGAAAGGTATTCTTCACTGGGCACGAGGATATTTGGATCTCTTTTCCCAAGCTTTTTAAAATCCCCCTAGGTCTATATTTTTCAATCTTAGAATTTTAAATCTGCTTGCTGTTGATGGTAAAGAAAATAGGAAAATTAAAATCAAAGGTTATTTCTGTTTACTTCCTGTACCTTGTCAAATGTTTCTAAAATTGATCGAAAACAAACCGTTGTAATTTTATAAATTGAAAAAAGAGTTGTATTCCAAGATATAGCCTAGTAGGATAAGCTGAAATAGGAAGTTTAAAAACAGCTGTCTGGGAGAGTGGGAGATGGTGATGCTGTCCATCTGCTTCTTGCTTAAAGCTTTAACTACCATCCTATTAGAATATACCTGAGAGTCTGGGAAGTCAGTGTATTTGCTTCTGTGGTTGTAGTTCTCCACCCACCTGTGATCTGAAGAATTACACCTTAGGTTTTTATAAGGTAAAGGCTCTACAATTTAGACATTTAGAAGGGACTTCTTTGAAAACTAGGAAGAAGTTTGGCAAAGTATACCAGGTATTGGTCTGAGTTAACCAATGGTAGTTTATTAGAAAGCTAGTCTGAATTTATGTATTCTTGATAAATACAAATTTTGACAGAAATTCTCCACTTTTGACGGATGTGGTAATAGAGGTTGAGGATTTTATAGCCAGATATGCTGCAGGTAATCAGGTGTTAGTTCTAGCTTAATAATTAGCTTAATTTAGTATTAGCTGTCTTTTTCTGTCGTACTTTTTACCCATGCTCTTAATCATCTTCCATCCTTGAGTGTGTTCTGCTGGTGAGATGCAGTACTAATGGTGCAAAGGCAGACAGCAGGAGAGTTGCAGAAGTGGTATTGTATATTTTACACACGTCAGAAGACTAGTCACCTTAATACTGAGTAATTGACTATGATTGACAACAGGGAATGAGCAGCCCTCTCACTTCCTGGAACCTTGAGAGGTGAATTCCATACATTACCACCGGTGTTCAGAAGGATCACCTTTTTCTGACCTGGGGGCACTGGCTCCTAACCTTTTAGAATTCCTGAGGGAGGAAGCTGTCTAGTTACATGATTAGTTAGCACATTTGTGGACCTTTAGCTTTCAGTAGAATTGCTCGAAAGCTGTCTTAGGAAGTAATGCCTTTGGTTAATTTGAAATCTCATGCATCAGCCGTATTGCTAGTGTTTTCCAAAACACTGGGGGATTTTTGCAGACAGCATTTTCAGGAGCTGATTTGAAAGTAATAAGCCAAACTGGCAGGGAGGGAAGATTCTTCCTTCACCTCAGGGTTACTTTACTCTGGAGTGCCCTGTCTTCACAAATCCAGGGGACACACAACACATTAGTAGCCATAAGAGTGTCTGTTGTGTGTTATGCAGCCCAGAGTCTTCCACTGGTATATACCAAGTCCCCAAGTTAGATATTTCTCTTTTTTTTTTTTTTTTTTTTGAGACAGAGTCTCGCTCTGTCGCCCGGGCTGGAGTGCAGTGGCCGGATCTCACGGATCTCAGCTCACTGCAAGCTCCACCTCCCGGGTTTATGCCATTCTCCTGCCTCAGCCTCCCGAGTAGCTGGGACTACAGGCGCCCGCCACCTCGCCGGCTAGTTTTTTGTATTTTTTAGTAGAGACGGGGTTTCACCATGTTAGCCAGGATGGTCTTGATCTCCTGACCTCGTGATCCGCCCGTCTCGGCCTCCCAAAGTGCTGGGATTACAGGCTTGAGCCACCGCGCCCGGCCGATATTTCTCTTTTAAACAGAATTTTGCCTTCATATTTAAAATAAAAATTATCTTCCTTAGTTGGCTTTTTTTTTTCTTTTTTTTGAGACAGAGTTTTGCTCTTGTCGCCCAGGCTGGAGTGCAGTGGCATGATCTCAGCTCACTGCAGCCTCAGCCTCTTGAGTAGCTGGGATTACAGGTGCCTGCCACCACACCCAACTAATTTTTGTATTTTTGGTAGAGACTGGGTTTCACCATGTTGGCCAGGCTGGTCTCGAACTCCTGACCTCAGGTGATCCTCCCACCTTGGCCTCCCAAAGTGCTGGGATTACAGGCGGGAGCCACCATGCCCGACCAGTTGGCTTTTAAACCTCAGCTATTAATTTGCAAGTATATTTGGTTTATGAACAACAGCAGCAACAATAACAATGTCTGATAATTTTCTCTTTTTCTCTAGGTTTAAAACAGAGGCAACAGTTAAAACTATACTTTTAATAAAAAGTGCAGCTTCTCAGTTATACTCCATCATGTATTCCCTTTTTCTCCTAATAGAATGTGTTTGTTATTCGTCCTGTTCTGAGAGTGGCTCCTTAATTGATTTTATATCATCAGTTAGTAGTATTATATATAATTAAGGCAATCAATAGCGAGATTTTTAACATCTCATCTTGACATAGATTTTGTCTCCTTTATCTGCAGTTTTTGTTTGTTTGTTTTTTGTTTGTTTGTTTTTTGAGATGGAGTCTCACTCTGTGGCCCAGGCTGGAGTGCAGTGGCGTGATCTCAGCTCACTGCAAGCTCCGCCTCTCGGGTTCACGCCATTCTCCTGCCTCAGCCTCCCGAGTAGCTGGGACTACAGGCGCCCGCCACCACGCCCAGCTAATTTTTTGTATTTTTAGTAGAGATGGGATGTTGTCACTGTGTTAGCCAGGATGGTCTCGATCTCCTGACCTCATGATCCACCCGCCTCGGCCTCCCAAAGTGCTGGGATTACAGGCGTGAGCCACTGCACCCAGCTGTCTGCAGTTTTAATTCTAGACTGGTGAAAAGTATGCTGGTAACTACAGGATACCATTTGTTGAGTGTTCACTTCCTGTTAGAGACTATGCTCACCACTTTATGTACATATTTTCATTAAATGCTCAGAACAAGTATTTGGTTTTTCTCAGAATACTGGTATTTAACCTTATTCTCCTCGTTTTATACATAGGAAATTGAGGCTAGGAAGGGGCAAGCAAATTGCCCAGGGTCAAGCAGCTCCTGCGAGGTTGGAACCCAGGTCTGTCTGGTCCCTGCCCTCACCCTCTTCTTGTGCACTCATTTCTGCTGGGTTCCCCACACCCCCTGGTGCCTTGGCAGTCTCAGATCTTACCCACCTTGAATAAAGAATCAGGACTCCTGTTGCAGTCACTCCTCTACCTGAGAAGGAAGTAAAGGGAAATGAGATGAGGGCTGGCACGATTTCTATCCCAGCTTGTGGCAGACAACATGCTTTAATTCTGAAAGCAGCACCAATGCTCAGTTTGTTTGGAAAAGCCTCTCAAGAGTAATATTGTACTCAAGCACTGTGTTTACTAGTATGTGTTCATGTATGTATATATCACCTTGATGAGATTATATATATATATGTGCATAATATGTACTTGGTTATGTGTGTGTATATAATTATCTAAAATAATGCCTTAAGCATTAATGAAAGTTATTGTGGGTTCTGGAAAGTTGTTTAAATCAAGAGAAAGACAATAGTCACTGGAAGAAACAAATCTAAATTTGCTTCCTTTTTTCTCCCTCATCTTGGGGCAACTATGACTCCTAAAGTTTAGGATACGTACAATTATTTAATGTTTAAGCAAGAGATTCTATAAAGTATGACCACATTAACAAAAATGTAGTTTGAATTTTAAATTCACAGTGAGCGCATATCACCAAAAAGAATTCTATGAGTCCAAATAATACATTATTACTGACTTGACACTCAAGTTTTATATAGAAGTGACAACAAAGTCTCTGTTTAACTGATCCTGAGAGATACGGACAGTATAACTCTGCAAATGGGGAAACACAGTGTCAATTCAAACCCGAATAGTTTTTTTTTAATTTTAATATTATATTCCTTTAATAAATCAGATTAAGAATTTCCAACAACTCTCCCACAAATATTTAGAATTGCCACCCTGTGCAAGGCACTGGAGAGATGACAGTAAACAAGACCAGTATCACCACTGCCCACATGGAGCCCAAAGGAGTAGAGAGTAAGGAGACCCTGGGACAAGTACCCTGGGAGGAGCCTAGAGGTACTATGGGAGCCTGGGATAGAACATAACTCTGGCAGATTGGGGTGTTCAGGAACACTTTCTAAATGAAGTAAAGTATTAGACCTGAGGATGAGTGGGAATTAGCCAGTTGCAGGCAAGATGAAGAGGGCTGCAGGATAGGAATGGAATATATGAAGGTCCCCAGGGCAGCCAGAGGACTGAGCCAGAGTAGTAGTGCTGAGAAGAGGAAGTGGGCCACAGAAATGAAGCAGAGAAGGTGTCTGACCAGGTGTTTAGACTTTATCCTGAGATCATCAGGAACCATGGGAGGGTTTTAAGTTGCAGAAATAATATCAAATCTGCATTTTTGGATAAGACTAGAGTCTAGGATATGTGTTAGAAGGCTCGGCAGTGATCCAGATGAGAGGTGAGGATGGCCTAAATGCATAAAGGGGTAGTGAAGATAAAGAAAGTGAACAGATCCTTGAGATACTTAAAAACGGAATTTATAGAACTTTGTGAGCACTTAAAAATGGAGAGTGAGAGAGGAAATGGAGATAAAGAGGTTCTTGGGTTCCTGATTGGGTCACGGGTTTTCTGATGGTTGGAATCGTCAGGAAAAAGAGAGGAGTGGAGAGGGGTAATGGATGTGGTTTAGGATATGTGGCATTGGAGGAGAAAGATGTCCACGTGGAGGTCTCTTGTGAGCAGTTGGATGTATACAGCAAGCACTGCAAAGAGAGGTCTAGGCTAGAGATGCCCATCTTGAGGCCATCAAACTATGGAAATAAATAAGATCCCTTAGGGATGATGTGTCCTTTGAAAAGAGTCAAAGGCCTAGAAGCCCAAGGAACATCAACATTTACAGGATGTGCAGAGTAAGCAGCAACAGAGAAGGAGCAATCAGAGAGATGCAGAAAGAAAACTGGCAGAATGTGGCACTCGAGCATTTTTAGATCTTCAGTATTTGAAGGAGTGAGTCTTAGCAGTGTCAAATGCTGCTGAGAATCAGGATGAGGACTAAGAATTGTTCTGTGGATTTGGTAAGAAGCAGGTAGAAGATGACCCTTACTGGGGCCAATTCAGTGCAGTATTCAGGGTGGCAGCTGTATTGGAAGGGCACAGTATTGGTGGAGCTAAGGGAGGACACAGACAGTTCTTTCAAGAAGGTCACTGTGAATGAGGCCAGAGAGTTGGGGTGGTAGCTGCAGGATGACAGGGGGCAATGAGAAGGCTGAGTAAAGAAACAGAATACGTGCTGGGCACTGCTGAGCACACAGTCACAGCCGGCAGCTGGCCCCCTCTGCTCACTGGTTTGATTTTTCCTTTGTGGGATTCAACCACTCTGCCATATTTGGACAAGGCAGACATGTAGATTGACCTATCAAGGAAGACACAAGTTCCCAAGTACTTTTTTGAGAATCTGATACGAGAGATCATTTGTTAGTAAGAATGTAAATCCACTCAATTTGGGATCGGTGGGTGGAGGGGATGTTTATTACAAAAAGGGATCTCTCATGGATTTAGGTGAAGACCTCACAGAGCCTGGAATTACAAATGTGAAGGTCCCGGGAACCGAGACCGCTATTCCTCATTTCTTTTTTTTTTTTTTTTTTTTTTTTTTTGAGACGGAGTCTCGCTCTGCCGCCCAGGCTGGAGTGCAGTGGCCGGGTCTCAGCTCACTGCAAGCTCCGCCTCCTGGGTTTACGCCATTCTCCTGCCTCAGCCTCCCAAGCAGCTGGGACTACAGGCGCCCGCCATGTCGCCCGGCTAGTTTTTTGTATTTTTTAGTAGAGACGGGGTTTCACCATGTTAGCCAGGATGGTTTCGATCTCCTGACCTCGTGATCCGCCCGTCTCGGCCTCCCAAAGTGCTGGGATTACAGGCTTGAGCCACCGCGCCCGGCCCCTCATTTCTTATTCTGGGCTACCTAGTCTTTTATCTTCAGTCATACCTGCTTTATTCTTTCCTCTGCAGACAGGCTGTCTTATGAATCAGTCCTCAAGTTTACATGGCCAATAAGTTTAAGCACTAATAGACTTTATAATAAGCACCTCAGAGGCTCAATTCCAAATTCCCAGAGTGGAGAATCTGACCCAGCTTTAGTTAAGTGTCTAATCATCTATGGCCAGGGGGTGGAGTATTGATTTTTAGTGCAAATGTAGGCATGGCAGAGAGCCTCCTAAGTGACAGGAAGGAGAGGATTGCCTGGCTGCACAGAGGTTTTCTGGCATCTCTGCTGCATCCAGACATCTGCTTTGCTGTGTTTACCTTATTGGAGATTTCTCTGTTGTGGGCCCACTTGTCAGAGGCAAGTTGTCCAGGGTTCTGCTATATATTCGTCATGGAAGGTTTTACCTTATTGAAATGACAGTTCCCCAGCTTTAGCATTTTATGTTGTTCCATTAACTGTGATACAGACATGCCTGCAAAATATCAGTTCATGAACAAAACTTACTTTCCCTGAGATAGTAACCGTTTCACAGCCTCTCATATTGCTGCTTCATTATGCGATGAAGTGTGAACCCTTTAATGGTGACTAGTTAAAACACATACCTGCACACATCGAATCCAGAATTTGATTCCAAATTTACAAAATAATCAAGTCTTCTTTTGAAATCCTACCTATCAAGACCCAATTTAAATCTTCTTCATTCCATAAATTCTTGCCTGTTCTTATCCCCTGAACAGCAGAAAATTATTTTTCTCTGTTTTTATGGCTCACTTTGTTTTAACCTACTTACTATCTTAGTGTTAAAGGCAGCACACGCAAAGGCACTGAGATGAAAGAGCTTGTGGCTTTGCCGCTTATTAACAGTCCAACCCTGTGGAGGTATACAATGCATTTGAGCTTTATTTCTTTGTGAGAGTGATGATGATGCCTACCTTTCCTGGATGTGAGGAGCCAGCAGGTGAACGGATGCAAAACTATTTGCATGCTAGGAAACCTATGCAGATACTGATTACTTAAGGAAATAGTTTTGGGGTTTGAAGACCAGGTTTCTGAATCCCTGTCTGCCACTTGGTAATTCATGGTATGGCAGTGGGTGACTTACTGTTCTTCCTTGGGCATGTTGTGTGGTGTGTTTTCTTTTCATTCCTGTGACAAACTATCACAAACAGAGTGACTTAAAACAATCCGAATTAATATCTTACAGTTCTGTAGGTCAGAGTCAGAGTGGGCTTTTTGGTTTCTCTGCACTGAGTCTCATAAGGCCAAAAATGAGCTGTCAGCTGGCCCAGGCTCTTATCTGGCTCAGGGGAGAATCTGTTTTACAAGCTCATTTAGGTTGTTGGCAAAATTCAGTTCCTTGCCAACTATGGGACTAAGGTCCCCATTTCCTTGCCGTCAGCCAGGGGACTCTCAGTTTCTGAAGGCCACCTGCTTTCTTCATCACTTTGCTCCCTCCATTTTCTTTTCATTCATTCATTCATTTAGACAAGTAAAAATTATATATATTTATGGTGTACACATTTTGAAATATGTATCCATTGTGGAATGGCTAAATTCAGCTAATCACCATATCTGTTACCTCACATTCTTACCATTTCTTTTGGCGGGAGCACTTAAAATGTACTTTTTTGGCAGTTTTCAAGTGTACAGTACAGTGTTCTTAGCTATAGTCACCATGTTGTACTAGCATCTTAAAAATATGGAATGTAGCCCGGCCAACATGGTGAAACCCCATCTCTATTAAAAATTACAAAAATTAGCCAGACATGGTGGTGCACACCTGTCATCCAGCTCCTCGGGAGACTGAGGCAGGAGAATCACCTGAACCCAGGAGGCGGAGATTGCAGTGAGCCAAGATCGAGCCACTGCACTCCAGCCTGGGTGACAGAGCAAGATCCTGTCTCAAAAAAGAAAAAAAAAAAATACGGAGTGCTTCATAAACTTGCACATGATCCTTGCAGAGGGGCCATGCTAATCTTCTCTGTGTTGTTCCAGTGTTCATACAACTTGCCAAAGCAAGAACTGAACGCTCCCTCCTTTTTCAAACCTGCAACATCACATGGAGTCCTTTTCAGCTGGATCTCTGACTTTGCTGTGATTTATGTTCAACAAACATAAACTGTTACCCAAGAGATATTTTGTGCCTCAGGTTGCTGGTAGGAGTAATGCAAATCAAAAGAAGCTCGGTTGGTAGTCGTACAGTAGTTCCTTTGTATAGCAACTTTTAGTACATGCAAATAAACAGAGAAGGCAAGCAAACATGCCAGCTCCACATGTAAGGAGTACTGATAAATAGGAAGAATATTCCATTTTTTGCTTAGGACTTTTGTTGAAGCCTTTGACAAGCTATGTTATTTCAATTCCATTATTGTTCGTATTCTGGGCTCAATAGGGGTACTTAAAGCACCCAGTGTTGTAAGACTACTGAAAATTCACACACCCCCATCCCCGGAGACAGAGTCTTGCTCTGTCACCCAGGTTGGAGTGCAGTGGTGCAATCTCAACTTGCTGTAACCGCCGCCTCCTGGGTTGAAGCGATTCTCCTGCCTCAGCCTCCTGAGTAGCTGCGATTACAGGTGCATGCCACCACACCTGGCTAATTTTTGTATTTTTACTAGAGATATGGCTTCACCATATTAGCCAGGCTGGTCTCAAACTTCCGACCTCAAGTGATCCGCCTACCTCGGCCTCCCAAAGTGCTGGGATACAGCTGTGAGCCACCATGTCTGGCCAGACGACTGAAAATCTTGAATGAAAAATAATTCTAATTTTTGTTTATTCACCCTGCATCTTAGCAGGTATAGTGTAAAAGTTAGGAGCAAAAACTCTAGAGCCAAACTCCCTGATTCTGATTTCTCTCTCTTTCATGTGTCCAGTGACCTTGGGCAAGTTACTTACCCTCCCTGTACTTCAGTTTTGTCACCTGTTAAATGAAGGTAAATATAGGCCTAACTTTGTGGAGTTATTATTGAGGATTAAATTAAATGTGTTGATATATGTAAAGTGTCTGGAATTGTAACTAGTACATAGTGCTGTGTGAGTCCTGGGATTATTATTCTAATTGAACAATGTGCTTTAACCATTGGCTCTGAATTAAGGCTGTTTTACTCCCCAGGGTACATTTGCCAGTGTCTGGAGATAAGCGTTGTTACATCTGACAGGGTGAGATACAGACATCTAGTGTGTACAGGCCAGGGATACCACTCTGAGTCCAAAAATGCACAGGGCTGCCTCCCCAACCCCCAAACACAGAGTTATCCATCCCGAATGTCAGTAGTGTCAAGATTAAAAGCCCCTGTTGGGGCTTTTATGTTTTTAGTAACAACTTCATTTACAAATAAAATATTCATGTATCATGAGTGACTTTTAACAGTGAGGAAATTCATGACTGACAGCTATAGGGCTGGCTCTGAGTTCTACAGGAAAGTGAAAAGTAGAAAATAATTGTTCTGGTGATTATAAAAACAGGTATCACAGGAAAAGAGTGTGCTTAACTTCTAGAATATATAATTAAGGGTAAGAAATACTCTGGTCTTGTGAATCATTGAATGGGAGTTCTCATTTTCTAATTTTCCAGTGAGGTTCTTCTGGAGATGATAAGGAATGAAATTACAGGTGACCCTTGAACAATGCAGGGATTGGGGCACCAACCGCTCATGCAGTTGAAAACCTGCGTATGACTTTCAGTTCCCCCCCAAACTTAACTACCAATAGCCTACTGCTGACCGGAAGCCTTACTCACTAAACATAAACAGTCAGTTAACATGTATTTTGTATGTTATGTGTATGATATACTGTGTTGTTATGACAAAGTAAGCTATAGAAAAGAAAATGTTATTTTGAAAATCATGAGAAAATATATTTATTCATCAGGTGGAAGTGAGTCATCATAAAGGTCTTCATTCCTTGTTGTCTTCGTGTTGAGTAGGCTGAGGAGCAGGAAGAGGAGAGGTGTTCATGCTGCCTCAGGCAGAGGTGGAAGAAAATCCAAGTATAAGCAGACTCCCAAGTTCAAACCCATGTTGTTCAAGGGTCAGCTGTACTTGGATTTGGAAACTTGCTGTTACTGTGTGTGTTAGAATACAGTGAGAGTTAAGATAAATATGCATTACAGTTGCTTATGTGGAATTTACCTATACTGTAGTAGCAGTAAATTTTGCAAGGCCCCAAATGTTTTTGCCACTGTTATTTTTATTTCTGAATATGATACAAGGCGTATGTGTTTGCTCTCTTCACTCCTTCTGATCCCATAGGAATATTGAATAATTTAGAATTTAGGGTATTCTTCAACTACTTATTTCTCTACCACCTCTTCTATCAATTTCAGCTATTTGATTTGTCTGTACAAGATTCTGTAGGACTGTCTGAGACTCTATTCATTCTCGTGGTTACAGAATTTGTCCTTTTGATGATAGGTCACTTAATCATCAACACTTGCATGACCACAGAGTGCAGAAGCTGATTAGACTGACATCCTGGATCATGTAGGAAGGAACCTGGGCACATTCCCATACCTTCCACTCTGTTAACCTACTTGGAGAAACTGAGAATCACAAGACACAAACACAAATAACCTGCAGTTCATCATTAAGATTAAGCAGAATACTGACATGTTAGTCATCAACTAAGTGCTAAAAATACTTGATAATTGATTACATGATACAATTGCTAAGTATTAGTAAAAATATATGAGATTGTGATCATATTAGAAATACATTTGTCTCATGGTATTTAACAAATTTGTGGCTTACATCATTATGACAAAAGGAAGGTGTTAATTGCAGCGAGGATGGTAACCACTCTATCCTTTTTGGATCATTGTATTACAACTTTGAATCTATACGCATAAAGAGAAACACCCTGACTCCTTATTTAAAAGGAAGAAACAAAACCTTTTTGAGTCAGATTATATCTGCCATATTTTTAATTAGGGCTAGAACCTGGGAAAAGCAGTTTACAGCAGAACTACATTTTATAATGCGATCTTTTGTTCAGTTTGACTAGTTTGTTTTTCTGACACTCTCTAAAGTGGTGTAACAGTGATAACTACTTCTTCACAGACTTTGTGATTAAGAGAGATGAGCCTTAAATATAATTGGCATCTTTCAAGGGTTTGGGCAAAGTCCAGCCAGTGTCCTGTGATGTCAGGGTATTAGAACAGAGAACCTCTTCTGTCAGCCACCACCTTGCTGTGGGCTCAGTTGCCTGCTTGAGCACCACATCAAAGACCCAGCCACATAGCAGTTGAAAACTAGTTAAAGCCTTCCTTCTACTTTGAAATGATTGTTACCCAAACCTTAGTTTGCTGCTTCCTGATTCAGAGCCTTATGCTGAAGACATTTTTGGAAAAAACTCAACAGCTTTATCAGTGAAATATGGGGAAATACCTAAGCCGAAATGGAACCAGAATGACAACACTTAGCCCGGGAGGTTGAGGCTGTGGTGAGCTGAGATCATGCCACTGTACTCCAGCCTGGGAGACAGAGCAAGATCCTGTCTCAAAAAAAAAAAAAAAAAAAAAATGCAGGCCATGTATTCAGTCCACTAGATTTCACAACCGTGGTTCTTTGTCATCAATAATTAGTTGATCTGGGGAAGAGAGACTTAGATTACAGTGAATCAGTGTCTACGTATATTATAGAATTTCTGTAAGCAGGCCTGGCTGAGTAGCAAATAGCACACACAGGGCCATGTTTCTTGCCTCATTTCGGTGTACATAGTGACATTTTATTGTGGTAGTCTGGACCAGTGAGTAGAGGGTCCCAAAGACTTGAGATCATCCTAGGAAGACAATTCCTTTACAAAACATGGTTACCATTAGTTCTGAGAATAGAATTGAGATCTGAGTCTGGATTCCAAAGAATACTGGCAAGGCATATCATAGTAGTGATTAGTCTAAGCTGAGCAGGGCCCAGTACCCAGAGAGTCAAGCCTGGGAGAAGAAAAAAAGCTGAAATGGAACCAGAATGACAGCACTTAGTAATGTGGATAAGATCATCACAGATATACAGCTGTACACCAGTGAACTCCTCGTGAACAGGAATTGAATGCAGTGTAGGCCATGTAGCTGTAGGTGCTCAAGATGATTGTGGAAGGAATGAATGGTTCTGCCTGGCACAAAGGAACACGGGAATGGCTTTTGGTCTGGAGAGTCCAGTACTAGGACAGCTTCCACCCTGCTGCCCCACTGAATCTCTTGGGGAATTTGCTTTCTGCCTGGCTGAGGAAGGTGTGATCTGCTTCCTTCTCTGTGAGTTCTACAGGAGTGGGCCACTGTTAGGGAGGGCTGCGGCCCCTGGAACATTTTTACCATGCTCAAAGTAAACATTTGCAGGGTCAGGGGCGGTGGCTCATGCCTGTAATCCCAGCACTTTGGGAGACTGAGGTGAGCAGATCCCTGGAGGTTAGGAGTTCAAGACCAGCCTGGCCAACATGGCAAAATCCCGTCTCTACTAAAAATTAGCGAGGCATGGTGGTACGTGCCTGTAGTCCCACCTACTAGGGAGACGGAGGCAGAAGAATCACTTGAGTCCGGGAGGTTGAGGCTGTGGTGAGCTGAGATCGTGCCACTGTACTCCAGCCTGGGAGACAGAGCAAGATCCTGTCTCAAAAAAAAAAAAAAAAAAAAAAAAATACAGGCCATGTATTCAGTCCACTAGATTTCACGACCTTGGTTCTTTGTCAGTAAAATTCAAAGATGAGTAGTTAGTTGTTGGGAGGGTGACCTTCTGAGACAGGACCAAGGAAGCAGGCAAGAGGGACAGATCCTTCATAAATCCTGACAGAGTATCCTGTAGAAGGTAAAATATCCTTCTGGTTTGGAGGAGCATTTTAAACAAGGATATTTTAAATCAAGTTAGAGAGTCCTAAGCCAAGGACAGCATTTTATATTCAGTACTGGGAAGGTATTTTCTGTCAACAGTAGAAGGTCATACTTCTCTGTTTGGAACAACAGCCTTGTTTCCAGAAATGAAGAATGTGGAATTCTAATATTGTTCAAACATTGAAAAGAAAACAGTGTGAGAGTCAGTTTATATGGAAATCGATAGTAGAAGATCACAAGTATATGCCCTATTTTAAATAAGATTTCATGTAGTTACAGTAAAACTTTAGGGAGAAAGTTGTATTCTTTCATGTATACATATTTGAGGGTCAGAAATTTTACATTTGAGAAAGAGATATTGTAATTCAACTATGATACCCTGTAAAATTAGGTAAAAATTAAACATTTCAAATAGTATTATCAGTTTTACTGACTAGAAGCATAGTATTTAATACAAATACTATTATAAAATATTTTTTAACAAGAGCCCCTTTTCACAAAACTAAAGCTGTTTAATGTTATTAACAGAGTGGTATATAATAATTATTGGGGTAATTCAGTTTTTACTAGCACTATGAATAAATTGTATTACAGAAGATACTTTAATATTTGAGGTTTATACCAAAGTATATAATATAGCCTTCTTTGATAACAATATTTACTTGAATAATTTATTTGGTTTTGATCACATATTTTACTTTTTTCAAACAAGGTGGAGAAAAACTCCTCAAATTATTCTATGATGTTGCTATTTTCCGAGTGAATCCCAGAACCCTGACCACATACCTCTGTTTTTTTGTTTTTAACCATTTGTGCCTTCCCCCAAGCCCACATTAGTCTTTAAAACTTAATCAGAGGAGTTGGCTACTGTAATTTTTTTGGTAAATCATACTATTTATTATTACACAATTGTCACTGTCAAACCTTTAGAGAAGTTTCAGCTACCAAATAATATGAAAAATACTGCAGAGAAAAAATTCTGTTTTCTCAAGTTGGAGCAATGGTACATAGCCCAGTTTTGAGCTGATCACTCTAGTTTTAAACAAACAACCAAAGGATAACTACTTAAATGCTAAATGCCTTAGTGATTGGTGGTAGTTCAAACTTTAGTTTGAACTTTAAACATAACTGGCTGACCCCTCCTTAAGAGAAGATACTGGCCGGGCGCAGTGGCTCATGCCTGTAATCCCAGCACTTTGGGAGGCCAAGGCGGGTGGATCACGAGGTCAGGAGTTTGAGACCAGCCTGGCCAACAGAGTGAAACCTCGTCTCTACTAAAAATATGAAAAATTAGCCAGGCGTGATGGCAAGCAACTGAAGTCCCAGCTACTTGGGAGGCTGAAGCAGGAGAATCGCTTGAACCCAGGAGACAGAGGTTGCAGTAAGCCAAGATTACGCCACTCAACTCCACCCTGGGGAACACAGCAAGACTCTGTCTCTTAAAAGAAAAAAAAAAAAAAAGATACCACCGCAGTTCTCCTGGCAGAAAAACCACTGCGACAGCATATGTGCACGTGACACACCTTTGTTCAAGGCAGAAGGAAGAAGGAAAGCAAAGATACCCATTGACCTTGACAAATGTCCCATTGGCTGGAACTTTGACCAGTAGCCACTTCTAGCTGTGAAGAGTCTGAGAAAGAACATTAGGTCTTTACAGTTGTCAGTTTCAGCAAGAAGCAAAGGAAAAAGAGGTTTGCTTGTGGGGTAAATATATCTATATTATCTGCAGTAGGTCTAATAGATACTCATATTTTTATTGTTTTGCAGCTTTGTGTAGTCTTTTGGAATAATAAAACAATTTCACCTCTGCTGACAAACTTGACATTCCTTTTACTTCTTAAATTTATGGAGGTCTTTGCCCGATTTTTAAGCCGTAAAATAGCTGAAGAAAATTGGAAGTCATTGCATTCAAAGCTCATATTAAGTAATGCAGTCTATTTTAACAGGTTGCCGAATCGGGCATATATTGCTGGCCACTTGCCATCCAGCAACAATAGAATGAATGATGATGATGAAGATGAATTTTTTTTTTTTTAACCATTTTGGAGAAAAAAATCAGGTTCTATCAGATTTTAAAACCCTATCAGAAGGGTTAGAGTAATGTGTTTGCAGGCCCAGGAAGTATTTGCCATCACTTACAAAATACCTCAGATGATCTTCAGTTCATAGAAAATATGATTTTAGGGTGGTAATGATACAGGCATATCAGATGTTAGTGCTTGCCTTAAAGATGGTACTGTATCACATATAGTCTAAAATAATTATTTGCCGTTTTTAGTGATAATCTTAGTAACATAGAAGTCTAGATGAAACCATAGAAGAGAGCTTTGAAAAATAATCTGTATCTCAGTACTTTTTCTCTGCATGTGTTTAATAAGAAATCTGATACTGCCATTTAGGGGCAATGTTTAGAGTATTACTGACATTCAAGCTAGAATATTGAGCAATGTGTGTCTTTTCAGTAACACAAAATGAAATTATTAGAGTATTCTTTTGGTGATGAAATACAGTCCTCGATGAAACCAAGACTCATGGTAATGAAAGAACCATGTAGGATGCCCAAGTAGAGGGGAACAGAAATCTTTCAAAGCAAGGAACTTCAGCTATTAAAACGTATGTAAAGCAAAGTTCTGTTTCAGTATATGTCAGGTAGCTTTTCCCTACAGGGTACCAGAAGTAAGAGATACTCATATTTTCACTTTCTTAACATAGCAGTACATTTAATGCTTTCCCTGCGTCTGCAAGGTTTTCAAAAAAAGAAATAATAGGAAGTTGGTTTTGCATGTCATGTTTCTGAAAGCCTCACTCTTAAACATAATGTAAATTTTTCCAGAATAATGAGATAGGTAACAGAAACATGCAAAGATGTATATCAACAGCACATGAGTAACACTTTATTTGGAAGGCAAGTTTCCCCCAGATTGCATGGGTCACACATTTGGCTCAGGACAGTGTACAAGGTAATATATCTTAGGCTTCAGACTCAGTGTGAGTTCATAACCAACCTCCATTGCTAAGATCTGATGTTGGGAAAATTACTTAACCTCTTGATTTCTTCATCTGTGCAGTGGGACTCTCACTGGGGAGACTACCTTCCTTGCAGAGTTGTTGTAAGGGATGAGCGGAGAAATGCTTTACATACTTCCTGATGTGTAAATGTTCAGTAAATGCTATTTCTATGACAAGGATGATGATAAGAAAATACCTTTTTGGGACATACCAATTATAGATTTTAAGTCTTGTAGAATCACTAGTTGCTACTCCAAGATTATCCTTAGGAACCAGCATTTCTGGTAGTATTACATTTCGTAAGTAAAGTCCTTTTATACATTTTTATTATTGTTACGCCCAGATAATAATTTGTAAAACTGTTATCAGCAGTATAAAAGGATTACTTTCAGAATTTACAAGATCATGGATTCTAGATGACAATGGATATTCCACTTATTAATAATGGACAGTTTTAAGGACAGTTACTTCAGAAGGTTTTGTTTCGTTTTGTTTTGTCAACAAATTTTCCTATAATATGTGGCATTTTATGGCCAATCTATTTTTTATGAATTCTACCTTCAAATAATAATAACTTAGAGAATTGCAATTCATAATCCTTTAATTAAGAAAATAGTGATTTCTGGCCTTAATTTGAAAAGGAAATGCTTATACTGTGCAACTCTCTTCTTTAACAGCTTTATTCATAATTGCCAAAACTTGGAAGCAACCAAGATGTTCCTCAATAGGTAAATAGATAATTAAACTGCACTATATCCAGACAATGGAGTATTATTCAGCACTGAAAAGAAATATTATTCAACACTAAAAAGAAATGCGCAATCAAGCAATAAAAGGCATGGAGGTACCTTAAATGCATGTTACTAAGTGAAAGAAGTAACATGGCTACAATGTAAGGCTACATGTTTTATGATTCCAATTATATGATATTTTGGATGAAACAAAACTATGCAGATAGTAAATTACTGGGGATTGGGGAGAGTTAGGGATGAATAGGTAACAAAGAGGATTTTCGTGGCAGTGAAAATACTCTGTATTATACTATAGTGGTAAATACATGCCGTTATACATTGTCAAAACCACTGAAATATGCAACACTAAGAGTGAGCCTTAATGTAAGTCATGGACTTACATTTTTTTACATTTGGGTACTAATGATGTGTCAGTGTAGGAATCGTGCATAATGTTGATAGTGAGGAGGCTGTGCCTTTGGGGGACAGAGGATATATGGGAACTTTGTACCTTCTACTCAGTTTTGCTGTGCATCTGAAACTTCTGTTTTAAAAAAAAGTCTGTTTTAGAAAACATACACACACAAAAGAAAGGAAAAAGGGGAAATACTTGTGCCCTGCAATTCTCCTCTTGACAACTGAAGAATGGGGCTTGACTCTCTGGGAATAGCTTGTTTCCAAAAAAAAAAAAAAGAAGAAGAATAAAAGAATGTAATTTAAAAAGGTAACTATATCAGACTTTGCTCATTTTAATGAAATTCAAGCTAATTCATTTTTATCGATCACTAAATAATTAGTAACTTTATTAACTACTAGTAATACTAGTGATAGCCTCATAGTATTTTGTTTAAAAAAGGAATCTAAAGGGAAAAAAAGTTTAGTCTTTGTAAGGTTGACAAATCTGTAAACAAATCTTTTAAAGATAGCACATTTCAATTTGTAAAATCATTTTGTCACTACTGCAAAAATTAAAATGTAGTGAAGATTTGAAGTTGTAGAATGATAAATGTGTGAGTTAGAATGTTTGGGCTTACCTTTTTATTACAAGTATTTAAAAAAACCTTTTGAGATTAGACACTACATGAAAATAGTATTTGTTTTCTATGGAATACTTTTTTAGCTCCCTTCAGGATATTAAGGAAGCATCTGTGATATCCCAGCAAAGAATACCTTTTTTGCTGGGCACGGTGGCTCACTCCTGTAATCCCAGCACTTTGGGAGGCAAAAGCGGGGAGATCACCTGAGCTCAGGAGGTTGAGACCAGCCTGGCTAACATAGCGAAACCCCTTCTCTACTAAAAATACAAAAATTAGCCAGACATCTGTAATTCCAGCTACTCAGTAGGCTGAGGCAGGAGAATTGCTTGAACCCAGGAGCGGGGGAGATTGCAGTGAGCCAAGATCACGCCACTGCATTCCAGCCTGGGCGACCAGAGTGAAACTCCATCTCAGAACACACACACACACACACACACACACACACACAACGAATACCTTTTTCTCTTAATCACTAAAGATCTATAGTTGCTGATGCTTCCCGTGTTGGGAAAGCCCTATAAGATCTTGGCCTGGGGACCAAGTGAGGAAGATCACCTGTCACCACAGGCCTGCAAGGGGTCACTTGCTGGCCTCACATTGACCACAGAGGTCTTAGCAAGGCTAATCTAATGAATTCAGAGTTTCTGTGTTAATTAAAAATCAGCCAAATAAACAGACCAAAAACCCTGAGGTTAAACCTTTAAACGCGAAGTGACGACTTCTGAACTCAATGACAGCTTCTGCCTGGAGACCATAGTCATTAACCACAAGACAGATACTTCTGATGAGGAAATAACTGCAAATGGTAGACCCTTAGCTGATGCCAAACTATTCTATGTAAGGAAAGTGTTCTCGGCAATAGTGCTTCTTTCCAAAAAGGAATGGACTAGATATTCACATATGAATGAGCCCTTTTCTGACCTCTAACTTTTGAGTTGCTAAATTATTATCCCTTAGAATGTTTTAGAGAAATGGACTATATTTTGGTCAAGTATTTCTTTTTTCTTTTTTTTCCCCCCTGTACCCTCTTCCATTTGGTAACAGCACAAGAGTTTTATAAAATAATGTCAAAATTTGGCCATAAAAAAAGAGAACCATTAAATGCATATGATCCAATTTTTTGAGCTAGAGCTAGAAACACTGGCTTTTCCTTAGGAGAACAAGATACTACTTAGAAACAGAGCAATCTGTCCTCTACAAGTAGTGATTACTAGAATTCTCATTTTTTAAAACAGGCTTTATCAGGCATTCTGACTCTTTTTCTAAAGAAATTGCTGTTGCTAACCACGCTTTCATTTCACTGGGGAATTAATGCTCAGTGGCGCATTAGAATTCATGCAATAGCATTAAATAATTACTGTTTCTTTATATATCTCTTGCCAACTTAGAAGTACATTAAAATTGGCTGTAGGAGAATTTGGGACACCTCACTCTGAAGAAAATCCCCATCCATATATATATATTCTCCACTCAGCGAATAAGAGGCAACCTTGAGTACCTGGCAACAAACGAATTGCACACATAGCAACAAGAAAAGTCGAGTAATATAGAAAGAGGAAAGAGAAGCTGGTCTACATTAGCTCCCGTGGTGGTAGTAAACCTCAGAAAATATCAGATCTGTAGACAGCAGCTTGGCATGAGACAGGAATTCATGGTTTTCCATAAATCTAGTGACAGGCCAGGTCGGGTAGGGCAACACCATCTTGTCTGCCCAAGTAGCATACAGGGCAGGAAGAGAAAAGTTAGGTACAGAGCTGGAGTCGAGAGCCAAAGTGGAGGAGGAGGAAGGCTGGGAGAGTTGAAGGATGTAGGGCAGGCAAGGAAAGGTGGTATTGTGAGGGTCTTCAGTTGAGCCAGCTCCCAAGCCTGATTCGGTGTGTCATTTGGTGCCACACCTGGCCACAGCTGCTTAGACCCCAGCGAGGGCTGCCCTCTGTGTGTGGAGCAGCAGAAGGGCTCAGAGGCCTCAAATGACTGTCTGAGGTTTGCAAGCAGCAAAAAGTGAGGGCTCTGTTCAGTGTATAGTGGAGAAAATCAGAATGAGAGAGTTCCCAGCCTTGCTCTTCTCTACACTACCTTGGGCCTTAGCTTCATCTGTAAAAACAGGGATAATAATACCCCAGAGAGGGTGTTGTAAGGATTGGATGTGTTAAATTATATCGAATTCCCTTCACAGTGCACTGTGGTAGCTGTTTGACAAAGTTAATTCATTTCCTCCTTTACAGCCTTGGACTCCATAACCCATAGTGACGACAGCTCCTACAGTTTCATTTGTAGAACAAAATAATACTTTCTAAAATGTGAAACTACTACTCATCCAGTGAAAGAATTAAGAAACTTACACATAATGCTTTATATACCTCAGATCTCAAAGACTTGCTAATTTGTGGCAAAGAGAAAGCACATATGGTGCTACCAGAGAAGGGCAGCCTATGCTAAAAGTGAAATAGAAGCTCCTCGCTGAGCTATGGGAACCAGGGCTGGTGGGAAGCCACATGCCCACAGACCTAAAAACAGAGTGGTTAGTTCTAGCCGTGTGCCTGTAAAGTAGGGGTTGCAGTGCAAACTGCTGGGCTGTGGGCTAATTGTGGCTCACAGATTTTTTTTTTCAACCCTTAGCCAGTGTAGTATATTTTTTTTTTAAATGGCTTTAGTCGAGGGCTTGACTCTCGTTTATTCATTTCTAGTTACCCTAGACCTGGTGGTTCTGTTCCTGTCTGGCCCTTCAAATGTTCTGACCCCTTTTTTGAGCCCACCACAGAGCAGGGGCACAAACCAGAGAGCAGATGGTGGACTCAGAACTGGGGACTGAATGTATCCTATCCCTTTGTCCTAGGGTTGCCAGGTGAAATATAGCACTTTTAGTTAAATTTGAATGTCAGATAAACAATTTTTTTTTTTTTTTTTTTTTTTTTTTTTTTTTTTTTTTTTTTAGTGTAAGCAGGTTCTCTGTAATATTTCCATTTCCTAAATCTGGCAGTGCCGCTTTATTCCCACTTATAATTCTCATCCTCGCAACCGTAGGTACTAAGTAGTAATTATCATTGTAACATTGAGGTAAAGAATCTTGAAAATAGAACACCTTAGCAGCCTTTGGGACAGAGAGAGGGGATGCATCTATTTCAGCATTTGAAATAGCATGTGAATGAGTGTTTGAATTTGATATGGGGTAAAATTGGAAACTATCACAGCTAGAGGGCTTTTTTTTTTCACGTACTGGGTGATGACAGCTAGAAGGTGACTGGAGGTGGCCCTCGCTCACTGAAGAATCATGTGAGGACAAGGATCATTCCTAAGACTGTCTTGGGTGGCATCTTGATACCTGTTACATGAGAGGCTGTTAAATACTTCCAGATGTAATTGTGGTAGACTCCAGGCAGCAGTTTTTGTGAAGGCGGAGTCACATCAGGCTCTGCACTGTCACCTGTTGGTGACGTTGGCCTCTTTTCTTTCCTATCCCGGAACTGTTCTGCCCACTCTTAGTTCAGCTAAAGTTCAAAGCATCAAAGGAAGGAGAACTTCCTTCCTAAGTTCTCCCTTATCTCTGTTTAACCACCTGAAGCCTAGGAGGACTCTGAGGAGGTGGCGTGCGTGGATAAAGGTCAGCCAGGTTCATTGAGTGTCTTCTAGTCAGGTGCCCTGTCACACCTGATCTCCTCACTGTGTGTAAGGGAGATAATATTTATTTTTTTAATAAGCTTTATTTTCTGAGCAGTTTTAGGCTCATAGCAAAATTGAGCAGAAAGTATGGAGAGTTCCCATATACCCCCTGTCCTCACACAGGCACAACCTCCCAATTTCAGCACCTCAACCCACACTGGTGCATTTGTTAAAATGGGTTATTCTTTTTTAAAGGTGAGAGAACTAAGGGGTAGAAGGGCAGACCCTGAGGCAGCCGGCTTCAGGCTTATCCACTGTGACCTGCTCTGCCATGTGCCTGTGACCTGCCTCAGTATCCGGTCACTCGCTGCCCAGTGGTCCTTCTGGCCCTCCAGATCTTCATTCTCATAAAGAAATGTCAGTGGTGGGGATAGCATTAGATAAGCAGAGGAAGGGTGGTTAGATTGCTGTCTTTTGTTCATCCATGAAGAAATTCTCTTCCAAGGGGTAAGTGAAGGTTTGGAGAAATTGTGAATTAATTTCCTCCAATTTGCTTTTTATCTATGTCCCTCCCTTCTGTTTTCCAATTCCACCAAAGATTGAAAGAAATAAGGTTGATTCAGTGACCCTAAAAATATTTTATCTGAAAGTTCTAGAAGTTACTTTTATATGACAGCCAAGTAATTTTAAGCAAAGTTTGATGGAAATTGCTGTCAGGCTTTTAAAGTCACTGTTTTTCAAAGCATCAATGCTAAGTGTAGTTTTAAGAGAAATGGCACATCACTTTCAGGTTTAACAATCAGTGAGTTAGAGTGCTCTTCCACCTCAGACCTTGCCTAAACCAGGTACAGCCCCTTGTGTCCCCAAGAACAGCAGGGACATGATTATCACTGGACCACAGAGCTTCTTCCCTTTCATGACAAACAGCAGACTGTTATATAAATGAGCCAAAGATGGCCTCTGTCTGTTGGTCTCTAGGTTATTTCCTCACTGCAGGTTGAGACTCATTAACTCAAGAGCCCACCAACACCAAACTAATTTTTATACATCGAATTATTTTTAAAATAGCCCAAACAAGCAGAGTTTTAGCTATTTAGAGCCTGCCTTACACATTCTGTGAAACCTCACCTAGCATCTGTTGGCCATTGATAAGATAGAGCTTTGTGGTTTTAAGACACTGAGCTGCTACTGCCCTTCAAAGTTCTCTGACACAGAGATACTCCACCATGCTGTGAAGTGACATCACTTAGTCCTAAGCCCTCATTCTAATGCACCTCTCCCTTGGGAGTTCCTTCGCCCTCCTCCCTTTCTGCATGGCGACCTGCTCACCGTATGCCTCTGGATGCCCTCGCATGCAACCCTGTACAAAGCACTAGTCATTAAAGCTTGTTGTTTGTTAACTGCCTCTGTGGTCCTATCTTTTTCCCAGATCAACCTCAAATCCCTTGAACAAACCCCCCCTACACAGTAGTACCTTGGCACAACTAAGATTTTATGAAAGCCAGTGTATGAACTTGCAGAACTAAAGATCACTCCACATTGCCTTAATCCTGGAGTGGACCCTTCTACTCTTCCTTTCTTCCTCCATCTTTTGGATACCAAATAGTTCTGTATATTTTTTAAATGTATATATTAATAAACAGCTTGTGTATGATATAGGTTTGCCTGGTTTCACATATATTTGTCTCTTGTATTTATGTGTTATACTAGGAAAAATTGTGAAGCTCTTTTAGATTGCAAAGATCACAGGCATTCTTAGTTTTTTAATAAAAGTAACTATAATGCCTAAAATGGATTGAGCACTTACTGTGTGTCGGGCAACGTGTTAAGCTCTTTACATGCACTGTTTTATTTAATCATCACCACAACCAATGAGGTGTTTTTATTCACATTTTATGCATGCAGAAAGTGGGCTCAGAGAGATTAATTGCCTCCCTTAGAGTCACACTGACGATGGCAGAGCTCAGATATGAAACCAGTTTCTCAGATGTGTTCGCCCGTGATCCGCTCTTAGCATTACTCCTCAGTAAATGAGAAGCTTTTCTACAAGTACACATGGGGAAGTAAGCAAACAGTCTCAGCAGGCAAAGAGGAAAAGGGAAGATGATTCATCAACATTCAGGACTCAACAGCATTGTTGATCGTTCTATAGCAGCTGTACAGGCCTAACACAGTTCCACTGGGGAACCATCCAAGTGGCAACATCATCTCTGCCTCCGCCACCTCTTAACTTTTTTCTCCTTCCTTTCTCTTCTTTCTCATGGCTTCTACTGCTTCATGGCCCTTTCTCCTGTGTGTTTGTACTTCTCTGTTTCTATGTCGCTGTCTGGCCTCTAGGTTCTCTCTGAATATCTCCCAGTTACACTTCCCTAGGTAGAGTGGATGGTTGGGGTTGTCTCACCCCATGCATTAGTGAGAACTACACACCAGGGCGCCTCGCCTTGGAGGCTCATGGCTGGCTCTCAGCTGTCTGCCTTTGAGTTGGGCTCCAGGCCCTGGTTCATTCGGCTGGGCCAGCATCACATCCTATAAACTATGGAAATTTTATGTAAGATCCCATAGAAGGAGGCCATAAGTGGGACTTGAACTTGTAGGCTTCAGTGAAATAGGGCAATGAAAGCCCAAAGTTTTCCTAAGATGTATCTGACAAAATCATGTAATTTTCAAATACTTTTAATGTGTCTAATATGAAAATTTAAAGATTATATGTTTAAAACTTTAGCAAATAGAAGTATTTGCTAAGAGTAGTTCTAGCAATAAATATGCAAGATATGAAATCTGTGCATACTAGGGAAATTCCAACGTGTTTCTTCAGTGTGCTTGATTAGATCAGGACATTAAACTTAAATTATTAGAAACAACAATAGAGTTGTATACAACATTTAATTAGTTTTCTTAGTCTTCTATTTCATAAACATTTAGTGAGTATGTAAGCAGGCAGTATCTTATGTTTCCATATATTATCAATGAGATTATAAGTGAGACACAGTCCTATATACTTCCCTTTCAGTCCTTTAGAATCTTAACTTTTCATAGTGTAGCAGATACTCAATAAATGACCTGGCCTAATTAATCAGCCCCGATGCCGATTGAGAAGAAAGTACAAATCAAAGAATCTTTTCTTATAAGCATGGAGTCAAGGGGAAGTAATACTATTTCTTTAATGCCTTACACCCGATTTAATATTGTCTGGGTTAAAATAATGGGTTGCAATTATGAAATTTTGGGTCCTTTCTTTCGTTTCACACAGTGTGTTGGCCATACCTTTCACCGGAGCAAATAGACGTATTCAGGAAAAAAACATCTTTGGCTTGCTTTCAGTTTATCTTTTTTTGTGAGGGTTTCACTACTGCATTTGAAATTTGGGCCCATTTTACTTCTACATGGAATGTCAGGCTGTAAAACCCTAATTAAGTTGATGAAAGACTACAAAAGAAACCTAAGGAGCCTGTGAAGAGGAGGGATCAATTCTATCCTTTTTAGTAGTTAAATTTTAGAAGTGTGACTTCCTTGTCCTGCCAGCTCATGAAAACTGGGTCTAGAGAACTTAAATTACTTCATCCCCATCGCCACTCAGCTGGATAATGCCTTAATACTACAAAATTAAAAGCTGGTAGCCTTTTGATGTTTTCAAATATTTGTGTAAGTCGTAAATCTAAGTTAACAAGTTGATTTTATTTGTGACTTTTAAATTGAGGCTCATAGTCTATGCATGCATACACACACGCACACAATGTCTTACAGTTAGCTTTAATGCGGTAAATTATTTCCAGAGGTGATCAGCTGGTGGAATTGGTTAACAATATGACTGTTCCTCTTTACAATTGCTGGATAAACCCCTCCCAATGCTTCATTCAGGGCATTTTGACCACATCATTTTCTTCTTTCTAACTATAACTCATAGAAATCCCATGGGATCAGGAACCCATTTTGAGAAATATGTCAGCAACTTTTGAAATGTAGGAAACTAACCAATTAGTGTCAGCTTTTCCCTTGAGGGAATAAAATAGGAAAAGTTAATATATGCTACAGAGGTTACTTTAGGAGATCCTCTACTAGTGGTACATTGTATAAATTATCATTTTTGACAAAGCTGAAACAAATCATCATAACTATTTTTTTCTGTTTTGATGTTCAGTATATTCCAAAAGCTTTTGAATTTATAAAGTATCTTTGGAAATTTACAGGAATGAAGAATTTACTAAATGTAGTACATTTAATGGGAAAACCAAATAAAACTCAAATATAATCTCTAGGTGTTCTGTAGATTTTTTTATATACCTAGTCTTTCAGAGGCTCATTGGTTTCTATTTTTCTGTGATGTGAATTTAATTAGTTTTAATGTAGATTTAAAATTTAATAAACGTGTGATTACCTGCCATCTGTCAAGCAGTATGCAAGGTGCAAAAACACACACCATGTTCATGTATTCCTTACATACATCCTGTAAGAAATTATCCCAAATTCCAGATAAGAATCACAAAAGCTATGACTCATCCTTAAGTATGTGACGAATCAGTGGCATTGTAGGGATTATAAATCAAGTCATGTGACCCTCAAATCTATTTTACTTCTCAACAAAATTAATTTATAAGAAAAAAATCCTGAAAATACTACCATATACACATTCTTTTGATTGTTGGAAGATCAATAATCTGACTCAGTAAAGGAAGATTTTGTTGCTGACTCATTAAAGGAAAGTGATGCAATGTGTTGGTTAATGCCGTGGGCTTTGGAGTCAGGCCAGCTTGGAGATGAACCCTGGCACCTTGTCTATGGAAAAATGTGGTGACTTTGACTAAAGTTGTTTTTTTAACTTCCAAGCCTCAGTTTCTTCATTTCTCTAACAATTATGATAAAACATATTTTATAGGGTTGTAGCAAGAATTGGTTACAATACTAAAGTCACAGCATTTAGCAGAGTACTCAGCAGATAATACTGATTCTTGGTAACTGTTGGTAATAATAGTGGTGAGTTAGGAAGGTAATTTACAAATCGGTTAAAGATCCTGATTGTTTTGTTCAGGAACATATGAAAGCTTTGTTATTAATAAAATGATACTGATCTCAATGAAGATTTTGAGTGGTAAATGGTCCATAAATAATATCTATAACTTTATGTGATGCTTTAAGATACTCTGAAATACGGAGTCAGATTGGAACATTTTCCAATTATGTCCATATTTTGATTACTGTTGATAATAAATTGGGGGTAGTGGCATGAATAAGTTCTAGACAGTTGAAGCATACCAACCCTTTTAAAAAATATGTGTACAAAAATAATTATGTGTTCTTTGAGTCATTAAAAAAATGTATACAACTAATTTATGGCAGAGGGGTTTGGCTTTTAAAACCATTATTGGTGCATGGACCCTCAATTAGGAATATACTGGATCAATCTTCAGTTACATACATATACACACATATGTATCCAATTAAAGATTGATCATGTTAAAATAAACAAGTTTTTCCAAAATCTAGGCATGATCAGAGTTTTATTTTTTATTTCTTGTAAATATTTTAAAATACTTCTCCATATAGTCTTGGTCAAGAAACATCAAAGTGATTTAAAGGGATAACCTGAATATTTATCTGTAAGCTGTGAGGTCAACGAAGTAAGAAGAACTTTGTGCAAAAATATGAATTTTAAAGATAGTCTTTGCAGAATTAATCTTTTATGAAAATGAACTAGATAAATGTAGACATGGTTCATACTTTCAAGATAAGCTAAATTCCTTTGTCGGGAACTGACTTTTGAAAATGGTATTTGTATTAAATAGGATTAAATGAACTCAAAAAGAAAACTTTCCATTTGTAAACATAAAAGGGTAGTGTGTATGTGTACGAGCATGTTTATATGAGCATGTGTGTTCTGGTTTATATAATCATAACCCTTTTACTTAGTCATCCTTTTAACTAATGAATTTTAATGTTTTAGCCTTTGCTCTTCAATATATTACCTATTTTGTAGGAAAAACATCTCCATTCAAATTATAATCCTGTTTTTATTTTATTTCTCAGATGATGAAACATGCTTGGAATAATTATAAAGGTTATGCCTGGGGATTAAATGAACTGAAACCTATATCAAAAGGAGGCCATTCAAGCAGTTTGTTTGGTGAGTAGATGTGCTTTGGTTTCTTAGTGACTTAGTAACTTCTCAGTAACTTACTAACTTCTCCCCAGTTGCTTCAGCTTATGGATGGTGAAGAAGTCTGTGTAATATGGCCCAGGCCATTTGGTTAGGAAACTTGCACACCTGATGAAATTAGGTAAGGATTGTGCATAGTGTGTCCTTCAGTTAGAGTAGTGGCTGCGTGTTCGAATAACCTGCGTAACTTTAAAGAGTACTGATTCCTGGAGCATACTTATAAAGATTCTCACTTAATGGTTATAGGGTGCAGTATCAGGATTTTTGGCCTGTGGGGTGATTCCCACCATAGAAGCACTTGGTGGGCTGCGCTAACTGCGTCCTGTTAGGTAAAAGCTGTGCCTTTATACATAAGCTGGGCAAGGCTGCCAGCCATGGTGATCTTCACTGTATCTCAATTTTGACTGTAGGTTTCTCCTGTTTGTACCATGGAAGAGAAAGTGAGGATGGATTAGGTTAATTGAACTTCCATTTATCCAATTTTGCACACTTTATTGCATTTGGTTCCTGCAGCAGCCCTCTGTGACTGGTACTGTGGGTGTTAATAACATTCCATTGTGGAAGTAAGAAAACTGAGTAACACAAGGGTTTCATGGATTCTTTGGGTCACAGAGCTGCCCAGTATCCTCCTACTGCACTTGATTTCTTTCTAATCCTTAAAATTTGTCTGTAAGTAACAGGATGAAGGAATACAGTGTTACTCAGGAACTTCTGAATTCGACAATAGAACACTTTCTATACTTTAACTGAAAATGTTAAATAATAGCAATTCACATAATAGTTTCAGCTCACATTTATTGAGCACTTACTGTGTGCCAAGTGCCATTCATGCATTATCTCATTTAGCCTCATTAAAATATAATTTTATAGGTGAGAAAAATGAGGCCCAGAGAATAGTTTTCCCAGAGATAGCCACCTACGAACTGGCAGAGCTGGGACTTGAACCCTGGGGTGGCTAACATTAGAGTCCATGCTCCTAATTCTGACATGTTGCTTTTCCATTTATTTAGAACCTTCCATATGTTTGGCTTTACTTGTAGCACTGGTGATAATGAAAATAATACAAGTGTTTGCACGGGTCTTTACACAGGTATTTGCCTAGTACACAACATATAAAATGTAAATAGTGAATTATCAGTGCACCAGGTGGTTCAATATATACTTCCATGAAGTTCTGAGGAACCAGTAGGACCTCACATTGGGAGAAGGGCATTGCAGGGTTTGCAGGAACAGGTAGAAGGAGCTGGGAAAAGTAGAAGAAAAGAGACTGTTGGTCTATCAGAGTGACACAGTTTTGAGATGAATAGAGCCTGTACCTGAAGTAGAGGCAGTAGAAGTAATTCCAGACACTTCTAAAGTAGTGTTTTTAGGATCCAGCTCCCAGTTAACATGGGTAAGGGAGAGGTATGAATTGAAGAGAGAAACTCTGAAACTTCATGCAGAGCCAGAGGCCTTTATTTTTTCATTGTTTATTATAAGATTTTTTTAAAAAATTATAACTCCATTTTGCTTTTATCTGTATAAAAGTCATTCGTACCCTTAAGAAATCAGTTAATGTGTTAAATTGCCGTAACCTTTATCAGAGGGATTGTTTGGTTTTCTGTTAAAACGTTTACGATTTTAAAATTTGTTATTGAACATTAAAAATATGCTAGGTCTCTTAGGCCTGACTTTTGTTTTTTGGTTTTCATTGGCTTTTTCAGTAAAAAAACACTTTTCATAATCAAGATAAGAACTTGCTCTTAGAAAAAGAGCTACAGGTATTAGCATAAGGAAATGAAATGTTAATAATTCAAATGGTATTTAATCTCATTCCATCTTCAAATTAAAATAAGATGCATAATGATTTTCTTATTATAGAAATACCAATATAGTGGAACTTGTTACAAAGGCAGACAAAGTTTTCATTTTTACAGATGAGAAAAACTTTTAACTGACTTCTTTAGCCCGCTTCTCAGTCAGATTTCTTATCTGTGTAATATATAGTCCCGTATATTCACTCAGCAAACCAGGCAGAAGATACGAAAATGTGAGTTCTTCACCACCTGGCTTCTTAGGAAATAGTTTTTCTTTTGAGATAAGTGATTTTGAGTTTTAACCCTAAAAACAACCTTTTTGGAGAAAGTATTAGGCATTATGAATCTTTTCCCAGTTATTAGCTATTGGGGAACTCTTCAGGTCTGCTTCCTTCTCATGGTTGTTTCTCACCAGTTATGTTGAACCTTCCATCTTTTTCATAGACAAAGACTGGTTCCTTCCTAAACAACTTTAATGAATATAAAAAAGCATCTTAAATATTCCTGATCTCCCAATTCCATCTTAAACAGGAAACTAGAACTATTTATTTCAGTATTTCAGTGGTAAAAAAGATTTCAAGTAAAACTGCACCTCAAAGAGAGGTATTTTGTGCTTGACCAATTATTCTCATGTAAAGCTACAATACAAGAAATAAAAATATTAACTTAAGGCTGTTAATAACTTAGAAATGAAATATCAATGAAAATATGAAGCTGATACCATATTTCAAAATGCCCACTTTAAAATATTCCCTCCAGTGTCTCTCTGAATCCATAGTTCTAGCTTCAAAAAAGTTAAAGGAAATTGGATTACAGTAAAACATTTCACAAAAATGCAAATGTCTTCAGGTTTCTTTCTCCTTATCATTAGATAAGATTTACAATTTTTATCTTTTTGAAAATCAAGTGTTTTAATATTCTGTTATTTATAGTTTTCTAATAACTTCTCAACTTGGCATTTGAAAGGCATGTGCCAGTGAAATAATTTTCATTTATATTTATAGATTCGGTCTTGGATCGTCCAGAATGCTAATTATATATAGGAAGTGTAGTGCCCAGTCTTTCAGCAGCCATTCATTGTGCACCTGAGTGTAGGATCAGCTGCCTGCCACTTGCGCAGTCAATAACAAGGATGAAGTTCAGTGAAAGGAAAATGACTTTTATTTCCAAAGCTAGAGGTGGCAGGCTTACTCCTCTAGAAACTGCTTCAAACTTGAGGCTGGGAAGAGGATCTTAAAAATGGAACTTGAACTGGGAGGCATATGGGAAGGGTGCCTGAGTGTAAGGTCTGCGTGTCTTGTTCTGGTGGCTTTCTCTAGCTGTAGTCCACCTGGAGTTCAGGCTGACGTTCTATCAACAATGGCTGGGTTGCTGACTAACTGCCTTGAGCTAGTCTCTGAAATTTTGCAGCTGGGTCTCCATGCTTGATCTGTCACAAGATTAGCCCCTGGAACTTCTACATAATTAGATCCAAGTATACAATTACGTAAATGTTGATGTGGTAAAAGAGTGCATCGTGGGAAAGGGAAGGGAGTGAACTTTCAAAGCATGTTTCAGGGGCATACTTTAAGACGAAGGAAAAAGGTTTCTACAGTTTGCTTCAAGGTTACATCTTGAGACTGGAAGAAAGGACGAAGAGAAACATTTTAAAATGCGTTTTGAAGCTGAACTACTCAATTACAGTTGGTCATCATTGTCACAATTCCACAGGACAGCATAAGGAATCTGGAGATAAGTAAGACGTGACTTGTTTGTTCTAAGTTGATAGTGCATCCCTCATGCCTCTAATTCCAGTACTTTGGAAGGCCAAGGTGGGAGTATTGCTTGAGGCCAGGAGTTTGAGACCAGCCTGAACAACACACCAAGACTCATCTCTACAAAAAAAATTTAAAAATTAGCCAGGTATGGTGGCACACACCTATAATCCCAGCTACTCAGGAGGCTGAGGCAGTAGAATCACTTGTGCCTAGAAGTCTGGGGCTGCAGTGAGCTATGATTGTACCACTGTACTCCACCCTGGGCGACAGAGCAAGACCCTGACTCAAAAGAAGAAAAAAGTTGATAGACTAAAAGATGCACATGTGTAATTTTAATACAAGATAGAAGGTGATGAATGCCAGGGCAACATGAAGTCTCCATGTCATTGGAATTCAGAGGAAGTAAACCACAGAGGTCAGGACTTGTAGAGGATGGAGGGCAGTTAGCATCAGTCAGAGTTCATACGGGGGTGAAATTTCATTTTAGAGTAATGTCTTCTTAGAACTATCACTAAACAATTTTAGATCTAATTATATTTAGAGTTTTGCACAGGTGCACTTTGATTACATTAGTCTTAATAAGTCTGTTCTCCATAGTTTTAGGCCTATTCTTTTCTTGCTAGAGAATACAATCACAGGCCGGGTGCGGTGGCTCACGCCTGTAATCCCAGCACTTTGGGAGGCCTAGGTGGGTGGATCAGGAGGTCAAGAGATTGAGACCATCCTGGCCAACATGGTGAAACCCCCTCTCTACTAAAAACACAAAAATTAGCCCATCATGGTGACATGCGCCTATAATCCCAGCTACTCAGGAGGCTAAGGTAGGAGAATCACTTGAGCCCAGGAGATGAAGGTTGCAGTGAGCTGAGATTGCGCAGCTGCACTCCAGCCTGGGCAACACAGCGAGACTCCATCTCCAAAAAAAAAAAAAAAAAAAAAAACGGAAAGAAAAGAGAGAGAATGCAATCACAAATGAAATTTCTAAGAGAAATTTCTGAGACATTTATTTTTTATAACTCAGAAGAAACTTTAAAGATTAGTATATCAGTCAATAGCCTGTGATAATTTTTAGTTTGGTGCCGTTTTATGCTTTCATTGAAAGCATTTTAGACTATGTTTAATATTATTGCTTATTAATAAATCCAGTATTACCCTCTCCCTGTCTTAGGTGTGGTCAATTTACATATATTTTATCTAGCCAAAGTATTTTATCACATATTTTTCTGCTATTTTCAGGTAACATCAAAGGAGCAACTATAGTAGATGCCCTGGATACACTTTTTATTATGGAAATGAAAAATGAATTTGAAGAAGCAAAATCATGGGTTGAAGAAAATTTAGATTTTAATGTGGTAAGTTAAATAAGAGTTGCTAATTCAGTCCTTAAATTTCAGTTAGCATGGATAAATTCTGTAGTGGACCCTATTATTGTAATGTACTCTAACAAAAATAATGCAACTTTAGATAGTACAAATATTATTATCTTATACTGTGTTCTTAAATTGTCCTCACTTACTACACAAATTTGTGTCTTATTTTTTGGCAAGTTAAGGGTAAGAGAAAATAAATTAGTATTTATGGAGACCTACGTGTGCCTAGTATTCTTGTTCAGTCCTACCGCAATGCTATGAGATGGGCATTAATTTCACACCTTTGTATATTAAACATCTGCACCTCAGAGGCTTACTCTAGACTGCACAGCTGGTTGTGTGTCAAGAGCTGTGATTCTGATATAGGTCCGTGGGGCTCCAGTGCTTATGCTTTCACACGGTGTCATGGTGTCTCCAGCAGCAGCAGCAGCTTTCATTTTCCCGTAAAGAAAGCTTCAAATTTTGTAGATCTTATACACCTCTCAGTAAAAACAATTTGATTATATATGTGATATATGTTTTTAAATTTTGTGTGCTATCATTCTCAGCAAATATTTCAAGGCCCATTGTATACTGAGGGAAAGAACCAGAATTAAGGATAGTGAATACTTCTAATACTTCTTGATAATTTCAGCTGGGGAGGACTACATCTTATCAGCTCTGATTTGATAGTCGTTGTTTTACTTTATAATGATATTGACAAAGAACTTATTCTAAGAAAAGAAAGCATGTAGGTCATGGAATTTTTTAGTCATTCACTTAAGTGTGCGCTGTCGGTATTTCTAATCTGAGAGCACTTTGCAGAAATTCTCGTAAGTCTCTTGGGCAAGCATTTGATAGTATCTGTAAATCCCAGTCACCATGCACAAGTAACATTCTATATGTTGAAAGTGGACAAAGAGAATTTCCCACTGTTGCCTCTGCTTTGTGGCACTCTTGCTCTCAGAGACCAAATGAGGACACCAGTTGTTAGGCAGAATATTAAGGATCAGTAAAGCTAAGTATTTCCCCCATCTATTTCAATTAAAAACTTATATACATTAAAAGTTTAATATTTTGTTTCTACTCCCCTAATTAATTGCTATATATACCACATTTGGGGCACCTTAAAGACAGGCAGATGAGTCTGTGTTTAATTTGCCTAATAATTGAATCTAGAATATAAAGGAGACAATATTCCAATCAATGTTAAGGAACCTTGGGGATCAATGTGTTAAACCCTTCTATTTTAAACGTGAGAGAACAGGCATAAGGAGCTAGTGATTTGCTCAAGGTTATGGAGCTATTTGATTAGAGTGACCTGTGGTAATGCTGATATTGATAGAGCTAAACATGAAAAATTAAAGCACTGGAAAAAAACTGTTTCATTTTGGAGGCTTGCTTTCTTAATAATACTTCTGTGGGCCGGGCATGGTGGCTCACACCTGTAATCCCAGCACTTTGGGAGGCCAAGGCAGGCAAATCACGAGGTCAGGAGTTTGAGACCAGCCTGGGGTTGCAGTGAGCCGAGATTGCACCACTGCACTCCAGCCTGGGCGACACAGAGAGAGTCAGACTCAAAAAAAAAAAAAAAAAGAAAAGTTAATGCATCTAAATTTATTGCAAAGGGATAATAAAAACAAAACAAACACTATTGTTGAGAGTTGGCTTATCCTATGGTGCTCCTAAGTATAAACAAATTTTATACTCAAGAATAAATTTGTTAATGTGAAATATCCAATTTATATCACCGAAAAATGTAAAGTTTTCTATTGGTTTATACTGTAATTAACTAAAACTCATTTTCTTTTCATTAGGGCATAGGAAGTTGATTCATTTTGCATACTTGGTAGCACAAAGTTCAAATGACTTTAATAGATGGCTTAAAATAAGTCACTGGGATAATATGTTCTGGGGAGTAAGGAGCAAGGACTTCACAGAAGGAGCTTGTATTCAGTTCAGGTATCTGTAGAAGCACATAGATATTGGGAGAAAACCCTAAGTATTGACTCCATGAATAAGTTTTCTAATTTTAGCTCAAAGTAATCTTAGGACAAAGAATCTAAAACTGATTCTTGGTTAGTCACTCTTCGTTCACTCATGTATTATTTACTAAGTATCTTCTAAGGATCAAGTATTTACTCTTATGGGCATTTAGTCTAGCAGGAAAAGTAGAGAACCTTAGCTAGTGCCAGGCTATCTCAGTAGGAAAGAAATGAAAGAGGAAACTACTATTTGACCAGGCGTGGTGGCTCACACCTGTAATCCCAACACTTTGAGAGGCCCAGGCTTGTGGATTTCTTGAGCCCAGGAGTTCAAGACCAGCCTGGGCAGCACAATAAGACCTCTCCCACCCCATATCTATTTAAAAAAAAAAAAAAAAAACTCCAGCCTGGGCAACAGAGTGAGACTCTGTCTCAAAAAATAAAAAAATTAGTGGTTTGTGATACATCCCAAGTATTATGATATGTGATTTTTTTTCATGGGTGTATCTTGTTTAATCTTTGTGACAAGCATACAGAGTAGTAACTGATATTTTTCCCTATATTTATAGATGAATAAGTGGTTAATTAGTCTGCCCCAAATTATGCAGCAAGATCTCAGGTTTGAACACAGTCTGCCTAACTCAGTGACCTTGTGTTTTTTTAATTGAAGAAGAAATGCAAAGAGTTGAGAAATTATATAGACAGCCAGAGAATTTGAGTCCTCTGAGGTTAGGCATGTCATCTTAATATTAGAGTACTAATTAGAGTGTATTGTTCAATAGTGATTTGATAAATGTTTGTTAAATGAAAGAGAAGTTAAGCTATCTTGTCCTACTTCCTGACAGCCTATGCTATACTCAGCTAGAAGAAGAGCTCAGGTGGAAGGGTAGCTGTATTGTGTCATCTGTTTATATAGTTACAGATGATCTGGAGTTCAAATCAGTTGGTCTACCTGTTATTACCTAACCTATTTCCAGAATAGATTTGTAGTGGCCCCTGACTGACAACAGGAAGATCAGTCACATAAGAACAAGTGATCAAGGGTTTCCTATTTGGGTATTTCTGATTTCAATTGTGTTTTTACTGACACTTAAAACAATGTTGGTTACCTAGAACCTCACATGAGAAATATTGAAAACTATCTTCTGTAATGAATTTTATAGAATATATAGAATTTTTCTCCAGATAACAATTTCTTATATTAACCCTTTGTAAAAGCTAAAGCTGTGTAGAAATTTTCCTTAAAGCCATATTTCTAGACTGCGGTAAAGCGATATCTGAGTGTGAGAGGCAGAGCCTTGAGCATGGCAAAGGATAGATGATCAGCCTGCTGTAGACACTAACTAGCAACACACTGCAACTGTGATCTTTGGCAAGCATCTGGATCATGCCTTTGGTTGTAATGAACACTTTGTGTTTTGGAGAACAGAAGTACTGGTGGCAACGGTGACTTTTTTTTTTTCTTCAATGTAAAGATCCAGATTGTTTGCATATCCAGTTGGAATGCCCTCCTACTTTTCAAGAAAGTTAAGTTGTAGGGTTCCCTGTCAGGAGGATATATGTTGACTTCAAAAAGCAACTTTGGATCTTCTCAAATGCGTGACTGAGTACTTGGCTTAGGTCCAGAGTTCCATACTATAGAGCATGAAAGAAGTTACTTTTGCCCTAGTGTTGCTCCTGAGAAAGGTCTGTTTTAGAGCCACATTACATCCTGATGGGTGCAGATAACTAAATTAATTATCCTGTTAAATGAAGTTATTGAGTGTGTTCCATCTGAATGCTAGGGAATACCTGCCAAGAGTGATGATTTGGGTTTTGGTTTTAAGAGGATACTGTGCTGTTCTCTCTGATGGTAATTAGGGCTGCTGCTTGAGAGCCTCTGTACCTGCATGGTAAAACCAATCTATTAACATAGAGAAAATAGGTATTTGCATATCTTTGTGGCCCACAGAACTTGCACTTTGTTAGTGGTCTTAAGAGGTTTGTCACATTGCTTAAATAGGAAGCCAAAGGCTCTTCGGACACACTGTGACACACTGACTTACACTGTGAAATATTGCAATTTAATCTGTTTAAAGGGAGTTGTATGCTTTTAATCCTCAAAGTGGTAATCCAGCACACGCTTTGAAGTATCATTTATAAATAAAGGTGTATGCTAAGCCTAAACATAGGCAGGGCTTATTGGTAGTTACCAGTCTTTAATCAATGGCTTTGAAAAGTCTCATGTTGCTTCTGACAAAGCCATTGATTAAAGATAAAGCATCGTTATCATGTGTTAGTAATGGAGCAGTTGTTAGTTATTTACATTGGATTGTAGTGAAACAGTTGATATTAAACAGAAATACTGCATTGGTGTGTAGTGGGCAGTTATTAAAGCTTGCTTGATTCTCATGTGTGATAACAGCCCTGTACCCAGGCTCATAATTCACTAAGTAGAAAGCTGATACAGAGTTTGGAGGAATAGCTAGCAAAAGAATAGCCACTGATTGTAGGGATCAGAGAATTGTCCTTTTAAAAACGAAAACTATTACACCTTGAGTTCACTCTGAAAATTAAACACTCAGAATAGAATTTAAATATTTCTGAAAAGTTCTTTCCCAAGAAATATTTTTCCATTTAATGCAGTCAATCAGATCTGTTATGCTGTATGGAATCATAAGCTAATAATTAAGAATTCTAATACAAATGCAACTCTAAATAAACATCATAAGGCTTGAAGGTTCAAAGAAACAATATATATGTTCCTCGGAAAAAGCTTGTGTCTTTATATAGCTCCTCAAGCAAAAGGAAACTGGCTGAATCTGCACCAAAACTTAAATTTGTTATTTTCGTTGTCGATTCTGTTATTTCACTTACTGAAATCTATTAAAATAGATTATCGTATAGCTAATTTTGGTGAATAAGTTGCCTATAAAAATATCAAATTTCAGAGTTGTTTAAAGTGCTGTCTTCTCTAGTGTGAAGGGGTTGGTCTTTCAGATACTTATTTGAAAACAGGTTTTGAAGTGTTCATTTTCTTTGTTGCCTACATGGGGTTAGATACTTCCTGTCCATGATCTCAGGATACGTTGGTTCGGAAGAAGCCTTTCTTAGCAGAGAGATGGAACATGATGTTAGGATTGGAGGAGGGAAGCATACAAAATAATTTATAAATTGGACTCTTTTTTTCATGTTAGCAGTCTTTATCACTTTATCTCATATGTTTACATACATGTATACTAAATGAGTAGACAAAAATATACAGAAAAGGGATACATTTAAGGTGGAAGTTATCAATCTAAAACACCCAAGACAATGATAGAGATTAGTACTGAGAGATAATTTTTTCATGATTTGTAATACTCGCCTCTTGATTTTAGGTGTAAATTTAGGCATACCATATATTCAATTTATAGATGAATCTGGTTTAGTGTGTTCTTTGATTCAGTGGTCATTGATATAAGTAAATCAAAATGAAAGAACAATTTCTCCAATTCTTACTTTTTTATTGGTAGGTCTTAACCAAAAATTTCCAACCTTTTCTTGTTTATTGGTTGACATTAACTAATAGGTACATGGAATTTAAATAAAAGATGGGATCTACTTAAACTACCACTCACGTAAGACTGTGTACTAGAAGCCACTGAATACATGGGGCATACCGGAATGCAATCTTGAAGATTTGAAGGGGAAGTTAATTTTATTTTAAAACAAACTCAGGTAGACTGCAAAATTCACATTGTTAGGATAAATCTCATAAGATTTAGTGTTACAGGCTGCTTTGTCTACCTGCTGTCCCCCCCCCCCCCCAATACCTCCTCTGTCATCAGGATAAGTCAGTAGAAAACTTTTAGAACATCAAGATTATTAATAAGAATATATTTATTTAAATTTAATATTTTAATGGCAATTAGAATCAGAAGTTTATAGAAATGGCCTGAGACCCTCAATTGTAGAAATTCACTTTTGAAAATTCAGATTTCATATAAAATATATCAAGCCCCAAAGGAAGTTGGTCAACTTCTGTATTTCAAAAGAGGATTTTTAAGCCCTTGAGAAATAAGACCTCAAGTAGGCCAAAGAAGGTGAGTATTTATGACTCTAGAGTTTCTGATTTTCCAGTGACCCTGGGAAGGTAGGTTTTAGTTCATTTAGGCTGAGCTGCACAGTGATAGCAGCAACAACTGTCTATTGAGTGCGTTATTTGGGCCAGCTATTGTGTACATTACTTTACGTCATGGAGGAATGCTTTGTCCCTTTCTACATATGACGAAACCAAGACTTGGAATAAATTAGTTACCTGGGACCTCAAACTCAGGTGGCTTCCAAATCAACCTTCAATCCCAGGTCTTTCTGATTTCTGCAGTTTATAGTCTGCTGCTCCAGGATAGCCAACCAATTCGGTGTGGTGAGAGGATTTTTATCTTCTTAGTCTTTTTCATCTACGGATCTGTAAAGAGTGAACTAAAGGGTCTAAATTTCAAACTTTTGGCCTAAAGACTGTTAGATCCATGAAATCCAGAGTTATAGCAAGTTACCTTGAGTATGGCACTTTGCAGGGTCATTTCTCAATATTGTACAGTACAAGATAAATAAAATTTAGGTTTTAGAATATGTAATTGAATCAATAACTGGTTGAATAACTGCATCCAACAGTTGATTGATGTCTTGCTGAAGATATATTTCTGGCGGTGTTTGACATAACTCAGACCTCCATGCTGCAATAATTTTTATCAGATGTCTATATAAAGGTCATGATTATCCAGATTTTCACAGGAGGAAGAGAAAATGCGTTATGTAAAGAATCTATAGCCAGAATAAGAATATAAGATCATCTTATAAGTCTTCAATAGGCAGAAATGTGGGAAACTGTTTCCAGGTTTAAAAACTGAAAAACACAAGTACTAATTGAGAGGAATGTGATTTGAGGGTTTAAGCTTATTACATTTTATTATTAGATATTATTACTCTTAAACATAGGAAACATAGTCACGTGAACCAAACTAAATGTATGGTTTATCTTCCCTTTTCCTTATCAGTAATTTTGTAGAACATTAAAGCCTTTGCCAATATTTATGTAAAACTCATTCAGAGTGATAGACCTCAAAGTTAAATTACACCTATATAGAGTACTTTTAATCAGATTGTATCAGGTGCACATTACAAATTATAAAATACAGTTAAACACACCAGTCTTATTTTGTGATGTTTTTGCCTAACTTGGACCTAATAATTCTGTCTCCTAACTTGTTTTCATAATTGTCCTTTTATAGGAATTTTTTTTGAATTTTTTTAATTTAAGCAATTATTTGGCTTTAATTGTTAGATCCTTAAACCTTTTTACAGAGAGCATGTAAGGATAAAATGAATACTTATCACCTTTTTTTGTGGAAATGTTTTATCCCACTAAAATGTAGACTTAAGTGACCTTGAGGACCTTATCAGTCTTGATTGCCATTTCCCTATAACCTAGGACAGGATCTGGCACATAGTAGTTGCTTAATAAATGCTTGTTAAAGGAAATAATATCTCATGATTTTGACTAAGTTTATCTGCCAGATATTGACTCCATACATTTTAAATTGCTGTGAGTCCCATGATTATTAGTGAGTGGTTTGATGTTAGGCAAAAGTGAACAACTACTCAGTAGGCCCAATGAACATGAAAAGAAGGTAACTAAAGCTTGAAATGTACTTTATAATCTAAGTAGTAGGTTAGCTATTCTAACTTATCTAGTAACAGAATGTAAGACAGATCTATTTACTAATCGAACATAAAATATTGGCAATCATTACTAATTATATGACCATGAATAAAGAGACTTGGAGCATTATCATGTGAGGTGTATAGAAGTCAGACTAGCAGAGCCCTGCATCAGGAGTCACAGTACTCAAGTTCAAATCCTGCTTCTACCAATTATTAGTTGTCTGAACTTCAAAAAGTAACATTAACCACTATAAGTCTCGGCTTCAGCATTTTAAAATGGACATAAGAATAGTAATTAATTCATAAGGTCATTGTGAGGACTAAAAGAGATAATCTATATAAAGACATTAGCACAGCACCTGGTACGTTGTAAATAAGAAAAGCAAGCTATTATTGATGTAAATAAGGACTATTTCACCATGGTATAGCATACATGATTATTATCATGTCCTTTATGCGAAGATAAATTGTATTCTCAGAGATGAGAAGAACAATCCCAAGCCACAGGCAAAAAGTTGGAAACCAGCACTAGGACCCAAGTCCTCGGACTTCAAATCCTATTTGCAGTCCAGCTGTGCAACATAATGAAAAGATTCCTAGACTAATGTGGAACTACTAGATACCTAGACTAATGTAGGCTGAATGGCCTTTCAGGAATAAGAAGCAGGCAAACGAATAAAATAAAGGAGAATGCAGATCAGAAAAAAAAATGCCCTGGCCCCATTGCGTTTACACAAATAGGGAATATCAAGTATTGCATCTGCTGTTGAAGAGAGAGGAAAGAACTTTAGTTTACAAATATTTTTATAGTTTTGTTTAGGAGTCAAAAGTATTTTTATCTATTGTGTTAGTCCATTTTCACACTGCTGATAAAAACATACCTGAGACTGGGAAGAAAAAGAGGTTTAGTGGACTTACAGTTTTACATGGCTGGGGAGGCCTAACAATCATGGCGGAAGGCAAGGAGCAAGTCACATCTTACATGGATGGCCACAGGCAAAGAGAGAAAGAGCTTGTGCAGGGAAACTCCCTTTTTAAAACCATCAGATCTCATGAGACTTATTCACTATCACAACAACAGCACGAGAAAGAGCCCCCCCCCCACCATGATTCAATTATCTCCCATGCGGTCCATCCCACAACATGTGTAAATAATGGGAGCTACAAGATGAGATTTTGGTGGGGACACAGAGACACACCATATCCTTTATTTTAAGTATGTTTTTCCTTTATTTTAAAAAATTGTCATATAATGATTGTATGATTTTGGGGGTCCATTAGTGATGTTTTGACATATATAATGCACAGTGATATTTAATACTTTAATTTTAAAAGGGAGAGCGTTTCCCCTGTATATAAATTTCTCTGGGCAAGCGTAAGATTTGAACAAAATTTAAGTATTTAGTATAATGTATCACAATTATGGTTTTCTGAAATGTGTACTATCATGTTTGATTTTTTTTTTCCCATAGAATGCTGAAATTTCTGTCTTTGAAGTAAATATACGCTTTGTTGGTGGACTACTCTCAGCCTACTATCTGTCTGGAGAAGAGGTAAGATGAAAAGTGGTATATAAATGTGAATTATAAAGTGTCTTAAACTAAATTTTTGGTAAAATATGCCATTTGTGACATATACTTAGAAGGAATCTATGGAATTTTTATATTTCAATGAAGCTGTAGCTTACACTGAGTTTCTTATAATATGTGCTAATTAAATGAGCAAGCTGGGAAAGTTTGGCAGAACATATTGTCAGCAAATGTTAATGCCTTTAAAAACTGGCACTATTGTGTTATGTATGGTGTGATTATAGCCACAAATTATATGTGCCTATGGACAAATTAAAGAAGTTTAGTGTAGTGGCAGGCTTGTGGATGAATTTTTTTCTTTAAGAATTATTTTAATGTTAATATAAATAAAAACTTTTTTAAATGAAGGCTGGCAAGCAAGATATAAAAATTATAGTTTTTATGTAATTGAGGGAGTGAGACACTTAGCTACCACGTAAACAGTCCTAAAGGCCAGCATCCCTGTATCAAGTGCTTTGGAGCTCTTCCTGAGTCAAGGCTTCATTAATTATCCACTGCTTGGAGCAAGGCAGGAATTTTAAATTTAACTGCCTTTTATTGATAGATTAAGAAAGGATTTTTGTATCCTCTTAAAGGCCACTGATGCTATTTTCTTGAAAGGTTTTGGACAACTTTAGGAATATCGTAAGTGTCCACTAAGGGTTGTTGGAATGGGCCTCATCTTTAATGTTGACAGTGTTAAATGCTGACATTATGGAAAAACTGTCACGTACTTCAGTTGCACCTCAATCAGATTTGAATTAGCCTCAGCATTCCAACTGGGGAAAGAGTAGATCTTACCCAATGCAGTATTTCATGTATTGCTATGCTCCTTCAAACAGATTTAAGCAGAGCAATAAATGTTTAATGAGAAAAACTGTTTGACTTTGTTTGTGTCTCTCAAGTACTTTCTTAACCACAACATACAACCCTCACAATCTTACATTTCTTCTCTGTTTAGATTTTATTCTACCTTAGATCTTTCCAAAGTAAATAGGTGACTTCTGTATTCCTCTGTATCTCTCCTGTTTTAGTGTTAAATGTTGTTCATTGTGGACTCTGTTACCTTCTCAGCCAGGGTAATGTGATCCGCCGGTGCATTATGCCTCTTCCTCCCTTTTTTCGATTTTTCCACTGCCAAATAACTTCATTTGTTCAGTTCAGTTTAGGGTATAGTAAGGATTAAGCCAAAACCAAAATACCCCAGGACACTATATTTTTTAAAAGTTATGTTTAAAATTAACTGATGTTATTTTAGTTAACAGGTTTCTGCTTTTAGAATACTTGTCCTTGAGTATCCAATGCCAGGATATTCTCATTGCTTTGGTAATGCTATACTAAGATGACCTTGGTTTTAACTTCTTCCATAATTTATGTGGAGGTGAGACAATTTGGAGGAAATAAGGATTGCATCCTTTTGTGTCTGGGCTCAATTAGGATAATAGAGCATACAGAGAAAAACACATATGTATTAGGATACTTTTTCACTCAGTGTTTTAAGTTTACATGTATATATGTCTTTCTATATATGTGTATACTTGATATGTGTATATATATATATATAATTATAATACCCACATATTATAGTTTGCCTATAGATGAAATAATTTGCCTAAGACTTTGTAAGGATATTTTTAATTCTGTACAGTGAACTTTAGTAAACAAGTAGCTACAAAGAACACTTCCGTTGCAAATAAGTATTCTTTCAGTCTGTCTGCTTTGTCCTCATCACTGTACAAACATGTTTTTATATTACATGTAGGTTTTTTGTATTTTTATTTTTATGATAAAAATTTAAGATTTTCTTCTTTTATTTTTGTATCTGTAGAGTGCTTTAGTTATAGGGACCCATATTCTTAGCATGTTTTTTCTTATAATTTCTAAACATTGGACAATTAGATTATTTTCAGTATCTTTTTATTTTGAATAATATTGCTATAATCAATAATATTTATTCTCTGAAGTGGCGTTGGCAGGTGAGAAGTGATTAATACTGGATTGTTTTAACATCATCACTTACCTATTTCTCCCAATTACTTAGTCCCTGACAATTGATTTTCATTTGATGAATGCATTCAGGGGAATTGGCCATTAGGAATGTGATCCAGAAAATTTATTTTACCCCAGGTCTGTTCTTGAGCTATTTGTATTCATATCAAAATGTTTTTAAATGAGCATTCATGTAATAGAACACCAACATAGCAAATTATGAATAAGTTGGTTTTAAATAGTTGATAAAGTTTTATACCACACACTTTTTATGTAGATCAGACAATTTACTAAGGTGTCTAAGACAATTCATCTTCCTGTGTATCTCATAGGGGGACTTTTAAACCACCATGATTTAACATTGATTTCATCACCGAGGCTCAGGAGTATTTTAAGAACAAATCACCATCAGAAGTAGATAGACCCCACATTGATATCAGCTCAAGATTCTTAAATTTATATTGCAAACGCAGGAGAAGAAGTACCACTGATTTGTGACACGTGTTTCAGGAAAGTTACAGTTAGAAACAATGAACAATAGTTAAGAATCCCAGCAGAAGTCTAAGCTATTATCGAAAAACTAATAGAAACATGAAGTACCTGTAGTAAACTTTGATTACAGGTGCATATTCAAAAATTTGAAACCTCCTAGCTCAGTTAAAATATTTTGTAGCACCATAAAAAAGTCAATCCTCAGTATTTTCAAATGTTATGTAAGAAACTCAACCACGAGAATTACAAACAGATAGGATGGAGATGCGATGAATATTAAATAGGAAGGATCAGTATTAAAAGTAAATTTAAAAGGTAGCACTGCTCTATTATAAGCTGGAAGGGAACTAAAATTCTCAACTAGAGATGGTAAATATAGCAGCACCTAGAATATGATTACCCAAAATATGTTCTAAAGACCACTAGTTTCTTTTGATATGGCAGGATAAATCTGTATCTGTGTAGATACTAAAAATATGTTTGGGAAGAGCTACATCCTGTATTCTTTCTTGGAAATTTAGAATGCACAAAAAAAGCGAATTAACTTTTATTTACCCTCACATTTTCCACACCTACTTAACAATAGCCTTCCTCTATTTAAAAAAAAAATAAAGTGACATCTGCTAACAGTAAATTATAATTATTTTTCAGAACAATTTTTGGAAATACTACTACAGAATAAGAGTAAAGCAAAGATGATATTGAAATTGACAAGTGCAAAAACGTGTAAAATATGACATTGCAAGAGAAGGTGACACATGTAGAAAAGAACTTATGTGAATATACCATGTAACATTATTTGTTTTACAACAGAAACCAATAGCTATATTGAGCAGAAAGCGAAAGTAATAGGACATAGAGATGTTACAGAATCAGAGAGAGGGCTGAAGAGCAACTTGGAACAAAAAGTGTCAAGTTGGCATAGGGGATCTCTATAGCTGTACTATCACCCTGGGACACCCTACAATTAGTAACATGACTGTTTCTTCCACCCTTCTGTTAGTCTACTCAAGACACAAAGTCCCTGGAGAAAGAAACTAATTATGAGAGTTTCCGTTACATTCAGCCTCTTTGGGGATCTTGGAGAATGAAAAAGGATGTGATAGAAATCTTCTGCAAAGTTTGGATTCATATCCCGTGAAGACTGAGTAGTATAAGGAAGTATAGATTCCTGAACAGGAAATTGAGGCCCTGTGGAGAAGGGTAGGGAGGTAGGACGGGTAGGAGCCAACAATAAGATTTCACCCACTGTGGTGAATATAAATATGGCAGAGGAAATAGACAAGCCACATGGAAACTGACAAGTTAATAAGATATCTGAAAAAATGTAATCTGATTTGCAAAACTGTTTTGTAAGCTAAGAGACGAAATTTAGAATAGACCAGAGTATTTAGTCCTCAAAGAAAACATTCCGCCAGTACAATTTAAGTGTGTAAAACAGAAAAACAATAGCCAACTCCTGGAAGCCAAAATGATTAAGAACTAGCTTTCAAAGAAAAACGGTGAGGAAGACATCGTATCCAAGAATGGTAAAAAAGACAGAATGGATTTTTACAGTAGATGAGTTTACTATGATAACCTTTCATTTTGAAGGCAGCAAAAGGATTTTTCTTCAGATTCCCCCAAAAGTTATCGACTGCTGCAAACACCAGTACAAAATATTGCTGAGAGAGATTTACTCAATAAGTATAATACTGCCAAATTTTAAGACTAACAAGGAGGAAACACGGAGGGGAGTAGGATTGTGGAGTAGAAAGGAGAGAGATAAGATTGAGAATGTTTACTGGTGGGAAGATGTATTTGCTTTTTCATAATAGGGTTAAGATATTTGGAGCATTTGGGAGTTAGAAATCGATTTTTTAGAGTTTGTTTTATGGATAATCATAAAAATGTTTAGAAATTCTCTAGAAAATTAGGATATATGGGCCGGGTACGGTGGCTCACACCTGTAATCTCAGCACTTTGGGAGGCCGAGGCGGGTGGATCACAAGATCAGGAGATGGAGACCATCCTGGCTAACACGGAGCAACCCCGTCTCTACTAAAATACAAAAAATTAGCCAGGCGTAGTGGCACATGCCTATAGTCCCAGCTACTCAGGAGGCTGAGGCAGGAGAATGGTGTGAACCCAGGAGGCGGAGCTTGCAGTGAGCCGATATTGTGCCACTGCACTCCAGCCTGGGTGACAGAGCGAGACTCCATCTCAAAAAAAAGAAAAAACAAAATTAGGATATATGATTGGTTATGTTTCAAACTCAATGTCTGCCACAATCCATTAGAAAGTGAGTAATCTCCCAGACTATCCGTCTGTTTCCTGCCTCATTCTGCAAAATAATCAGAGTGCCGGAAAATGTGTATGATTCCATCAGAGCTGTAGAAAAACAGAGAATAAAGTTAGGGCATATGAAAGTTTCAGGTAAGATTAGCACATAGCAGTGTATTCTGCCAGTTTGTAAATCATCTGGGCTTTGTACGGAAATGTATCTTCAGGTTTCCTAGGGATCAGATCAAAGAAGGGAAGAGAATTAACAGCAATCTGGTTTTGCCATATGAATACAAAAAATTTGATATCATAAAATAACCCACATATATTGCTATGATGAATTTTCCATAAAAGGTAGAAATACGTGGTATAAACAAGAAAAATCCAGCAATACATTTGGATCCACCAGAAATACATTAGCACCTTCCCAAATCCTGCCTAAATTCTGAATTATGAAAATTGAGCTTAGATTTATCCTACTCTCTTATATATGGAAAGAATTTTAATTATGATCTCTAATTAGGTAGATGTAAATCCAGAAAGCAGAGATATCAACAAAAGGCCTAATTGGGGAAAAAAATAAAAGGGCCAGAATTGAAAACAGTGGTCATAATACCTTAAAATAAAAACAAATGTTAATCCCATACAATGAAGAAATAACAGAGCTATGCAATGCAGTTAAAAGGAAGAATTGAAATAGTGGTACAGCGAAATTGAAAATTAGGTAATTGATACAGTTTGGATGTGTGTCCCCTCCAAATCTCATATTGAAGTGTGATCCCCAGTGTTAAAGATGGGGTCTAATGAGAGATGTTTGGGTCATGGGGCCAGATCCCTTATGAATGGCTTGGTGCCTTCCTCCAGGGTAATGAGTGAGTTCTCACTCTGTTAGTTACCGCAAGGTCTGGTTGTTAAAAAGAATCTGGCTGGACACGGTGGCTCATGCCTGTAATCCCAACACTTGGGGAGACTGAGGCAGGGGGATCACTTGAGCCTCAGGAATTTGAGAGAAGCCCAGGCAACAAAGGCAGACTCTGTCTCTACTTAAAAAAAAAAAAAAGTGTGCTACCTTCTTTCCCTTTCCCCTGTCTCTCTTGCTGCCCCTCTGGCCATGTGTAACACCTGCTCCCCCTTCACCTTCTGCCGTGATTGTAGGTTTCCTGAGGGCCCCACCAGAAGCAGATGCTGATATTATGCTGCTTATACCATCTGCAGAACCATGAGCCAAAATAAACCTCTTTTGTTTATACATCACCCAGCCTCGGGTATTCCTTTATAGCAACACAAAACAGACTAATACAGTACTTAAATTCTTTACAATATTTTTCATATGCTGTAGACAATGAAAATTTTAGGAAAATATGTACATCATACCGCCAATCAAAATATAACATTAGAAATGTACACATATTTAAAATGGTAAACCTACTTGAAAATTTTAAAATCTCTCAAATAACTAGATCAAAGAATGAGTATATTAGACTATTTAACAACTACAGTATAAGCATCACATTAAATTTGGTGGAAAACAGCCAGAGTTATACTTAAAAAAATACATAGCTCCAAAGGTCTGCATTAAGAAAAAGTAAATATGTGGTTAAGTCTATATTTCATTAATTTAGGGAATAAAAGAGGTATAACAAAAATAAGAATATAAATAGATTGCAAAATGAAAGAGAAGCTGATAAAACTTTCTCTGCCCCTTCTCAACAGCATCCTTATTGAGACACTCTTCTGGGAAAAACCTTGAAAGCAGTAAGAACCATGTTGTTCACTTATTAAGAGACAGAAAGTTTTGATGACCATGAGTTTGAGTGGCCCCCTCAGCAGGAAGACTCTTCTAGGCGTGTTTTTGTATAGTGTCCTCATCTGTACAGAGCAGCTCATGGAAATGGTGCTTATCAGATTGGGTGGTGATTGGGATAAAGCAGTGAGAGATATGCTCCAGATCACAATCACTATTTGGAGGAAATCATGTGTCTCTTCAGCAGGTATTGGATGAGTGTCAACTACGAGTCAGACACTGCCCATGGCCTCGAGATACGCCTGAGATAAAATAGCCCCCAGTCCCTGCCCTTGTGGAGCTTACATTTTACTGATTAAATGTAGCTCATAAATCAAAACTGGAAAACTTGATGAGACCTGTAAGAAAAAGGTTGATGTTCTGGTTGGTCGGTTTTGTTATTGGAATGACAGGAGAGCACACAGGGAGGAAACTGACAGTGATGTTCATCCAACTGACCTTCATACTGCCAGCATCTCCCCTCTTCAGTCTCTCCCCCACTGTAGCACTAAGGAAAGTTGTCATCACTCCACACAGTCTTCTTGCAAACCACCACTGGTCCATGTGGCCTTAAAAGTTGAATCGTTTTGATTCGGCCTACAAAACCTTTGTAATTCAGTCTCAGCCTACTTTTTCTGGTTTCCTTCATAACCGTCCTCATGCATCTTCCACTGTATAACAGACCCTTTTTCTTCCAAAAAACGCACCAAGCACATCTGAGTACTTCTTATATCTGCATTCCCTCTACCTGGAATGGCTTTCACCCTGCTCCTTCCACCTGCCAAGATAGATACAGCCCCTCCAGGCCCTCCCTGGTTTTACAACACTAAGACACCCCACCCCCTCCCCCTTCTCTTCCTTTCCTGCGTTCTCTGCATACACTGCTGTTACAGTTCATTGTTTATGGCTCTGTGAACCTTCTCACCTCCTCACTCCCTTTTCCCCAGTAGGATTTGTACAACTCAAAAATAAAAATGATGTTTTTGCTGTTTTCATATCCTCATGCTTAGCACTGTATGCCTGGCACTAGAAAACATTTAGTAAATGTTCATTGACTAAAACTCTTCAACAGGTTTTCTGTGACCTTCACTTTTTAAAACCCCAACAGAAAATTCTTCCAGTGACTTTTAAAGTAAAATCCATACATGGATAATATAAATAAGCAATTGGCCTGGAAGGCTTGGGGTAAGAGATTGGAAGGAGAAAACGTGATGTCGTAAGGTGATTAACAATATGCATGATCTCTAACCACATACAGCCTCTGTGGCTCCACCTCCAACCACCCCAGCTAGCAAAACATCTTCCTTTTTATCTGTTCTGTAAATGCTGATTCTCTGAAAAAGAAAGTTTTCAAAATCAGCTGGAAACTATTTGTAAATTATATCATTACTAAATACAGTGGCTCATTTATTGTAGACATTTAAAGTAGATTTGACATAGAGCATTCTGAAATTATAAACCTAAGAAGAAATTATAAAAAGTAAATGTGAAAGTGATTCTACAAAGTATATATATGGTCGTTAATTTGAGGAAACTAACTAAAACTTAATGACACATTTATGCCAATTTCCTAGAAAGGAACAATTTTAATTATATTTATCAGGTGATACTGACTGTAATATTAATGTAGTTATATAATTATGTAATTATTGTATATTAATGTGTTTGGCCCTATAATTTCTTAGAGGTTTAGATTTAATTTACTATTTGGCAGTATTGAAATTTTTATAAGAAAGGAATGTAAAATACTGAATAGCTAATATTTTCATTTAAAAGTTTAATTCAGTAAAACAGAATTATAATTTTACTTATTATGTTTATAATTAAATTTCCATGGTTAATGAGTTATAGCTGTTACACAATGACTATTCCATTATGATAGGTAAATTTAATTTGCGCTTTAAAAGTACAGAGTTGATTCAAAAACAACACATATTTTAGTCAAAAGAAATTACTACTTTTTCTTGTCCTAGAGTGAATTGCAGAAATCATACCTACCCCTTAACTCAGATTTGTTCTGTTTGTCCCTCTGCATAAGCCCTATCTTGTGCTGATAATTGTTTTTGAAAGCATTGTTTCGTAAGCTGTAAAAATTTTATCTCCACAATTCATGAGCTCATTTCTACATTTCACTAGTAATCCCAGCACTAAAACTTATTTATACTTATGCGTAAATGGTAGAAGCTGGCCTACCCCTTGATCTCATTGCCAAGTGAGTGCTTGAAACCTAACAGAAAGGGAAAGTCAGAAAATTCAGTTGTTTTTGTTTGTTTGTTTTGTTTTGTTTGTTTGTTTTCTGAGACGGAGTCTTGCTCTGCCACCCAGGCTGGAGTGCAGTGGTGCGATCTCAGCTCACTTCACTGCAACCTCCTCTCAGGTTCAAGCAATTTTCCTGCCTCAGCCTCCTGAGTAGCTGGGATTACAGGCTCCCGCCACCATGCCTGGCTAATTTTTTTTTGTACTTTTAGCAGAGACAGGGTTTTACCATGTTGGTCAGGCTGGTCTTGATCTTTGACCTCATGATCCAACCGCCTCGGCCTCCCAAAATGCTGGGATTACAGGCATGAGCCACCGCGCCCGGCCAAATTCAGTTGTTTTTTAATGGAATGTTTTTATTCCTTGTAGTTTAGTATAGTTCCCTACACATAGCAGCAAACTACAAATTCACATCAGTGAGAAATAGACCTGTGTTATCATTCAGCAACAGCCTGAAATCTCAATGGATTAAGACAGTATGTTCTACCTGGACTCTGCTTCTCATCATCTTTCCTTCAGAGTCCAACCTGCTGGGGCAGCTGCCATCTAGGTCATTTCCAGTTGTCATGGGGAAGAGGGAGTGGTGACAAAAGAGATTCTGGAAATGGCACACTGGCTTTGAATGCACCTGTCTGAAAGACCCATGTTACTTCAGCTTACATTTCATTGGCCAGAGCAAGTCATAGGGCCACTGTAACTTAAAGGGGTGAAGAGGAGGTGATGAACAGCATTCATGACCACCACAGCGACCGCTGACTTGGGTTAGACTGTGTAGCCCTCTCGCCTGCCCAGAGTAGCAGAAGATAAGAATTACTGAGAAGAAAACTTTTTCAAGAGTCCCCACACTGGAGCCAGCCAGTCTCACTGGAAAACGCCTTCCATAAAATGGCACCAAAGTAGTAAGGGTGACGAGTATGATTTGGGATACGAATCTTCACTAATACACATCTTCACTACATTTTCAAGTAAAAAGCACTTGTTTACAAAGTTTGCCCTCTCCTGGAAATATCTTCTACTTTGTAGGCTTCTCCCCAGCCTTCCAGATTTGAAACAGTAAAGTTGACAGACAGACATGTACTGCCCTCTATACCACCCCTGCTGTTGTCTGTGATGGGAGGCAGTTGCTGTTTGGCAGCGGCCTGCTGTGTTGCCTGGTTGTTGAAGACCTGGTGCTTTTCCTTCCACCACTTTTTCTTTGATTTAAGTGCGCACTAGGTCAGTCACTTCTCATTTTTCAAAAGCCTAATGAAAGAGATGAGGTAATACGTTATATTTTGATTTATATTGAATCACTTTATAATTCATAATGACTGTTGAAACCAGTACTTCAAATCATTTTTATTGCCTGAGTCATATTGACATGGATTTCTAACACAGATTTTTGCCTGTGAGTGAATGTTTTTCAACAAAAGTTGTTTTTTCCAGGAATGTTCTTGCAAATTATTTTTCTTTGAAATTGTGATCTCCTTTAGAAGGGTATATAAGATAGCTGTAGCAAGGAATTTAAAATTTAATAGGGCTAGCAGAAAATGCCTCAGAATTGTGATAATTTACCATCTGGTAATTTCATTCATTAAGTGAATCAGCAGATGCTTATTGAACACCTGCTTTGAGGCACTGCAGTTGGTGCTGCAGAAACAACAGTGAATAAGAGAAACGTAGTCCCCATTGACAAATGTTAATTCTAATATTAATTTCACAACAACCGTATAAAGTAGGAGTAGGAACTGTTTTTATTCTCATTTTATGGAGGAAGAAACAGAGGCAGAGTGTTCTTTGCCCAAGGACATGCAAAGTAGCAGAGCTAGGCTTCAAACTTGGGCATTCTGGCTCCAAGCTACTGAATAGCAGATAGACATTAGAGATCTCAAACACAGAAGATAAGATATTGATAGGCCTGAACCCATGAGGCATCAACAACTAAATGATAATTGAAGGAATGGACAGGAGTAAGGTTGTCCAGGGCAATAGGCCTTACTATTTAAGCGTTAATGAGAAAAAAGAGCTAGAAAAGGAGACTGAGATGTTGTGGTCTGAGAAGTAGGAGGGAAACTAGTAGATTGTGACATCACAGAGTCCAAGAGAAAATAGTATTTTGGAAACTGAGATATTCAGTTGTGTCAAATGCTGCTGCTAGAAGTTGTATATGGACTCTCTTTAGCATCTTACAACATGGAGGTCATGGATGACTTTATGCAGGGTTCTTCTGGTAGAGTAATAGGATAGAATCCAATTTTTTTTTGATTGAAGAAGAGAAGATGGTAAGGAAATTAAGATTAGTTCAGGGTCTTTAAGCAGTTAGGGAAGGTGGCATTCACGAAAACAGATGGCCTTTGGGGAAGCATCCTTTGCAATATAAGAAAGTGGGGGAGAAGGTAGGAATACAAGTAGGTAACTTGTTAGACTTGGTGGCAAATAAGTGAGATAATTATTCTCTGGTAGACCCTGTTAAGTACAAGACAAGGATTTCTGCTGAGACTCAGGGAAAGGAGAGATGTTTGATGTGAATGTGTACAGTTTAAAATTGTCATTCTGAAGGGTTGACTACAGAAACATGGTAGAGGTCCTGGACAGTGTCTAGGCTAGTAGCCATGAATTGATGGTAGCCTCAATCCTCATAAATGTATAATACTTTTTCCAACAGTGATTGACATTTTAGGTACGAGCATGGAGAAAGCAGTTAGTTGGTTTTAGTTGAGGTTTGGTAGCCAGGTAACACAGAAAGAAAGGCATGGATTTTAAAGTATTGGCAAAATTTATTGAATTTATAGACCCTGCAGTCCAAGATGAATATAAGGCAGTAGGAAAAAGGCAGGTAAATAGTGGTTAGAGAGAAAATGGACTGGTTGAATTGCTTGAGGTTTAGCTGAAGTAGAATAGGAGTAGTAGCCATAATTTAACAGGTTATTGGAAGCTTTTAAAGTTAAGGCTATATGGTGGGATGTATGAATTATAATTTTTTTGTAATGGATTAATTTTAAGTGATGTCATAATCTAAGATAACATTATGAGATTGAGTGGTTGAGGGGGGGATTTTGCCAGAGTCTATCTGCATGGCTGTGTTAATCCATTTTGTATTGCTATGAAAAGAATACTGAGGCTGGGTAATTTATAAAGAAGAGAGATTTATTTGACTTACAGTTCTGCCGTCTATATAAGCGTGGCTCCAGCATCTGCTTGGCTTCTTGTGAAGCCTCAGGCAGCTTTCCACTCATGGCAGAAGGCAGTGGGGGAGCAGGCATGTGACACAGTGGGAGAAGGGACCGAGAGAGAAGGGAGGTGTCATACTCTCTAAACAACCAGATGTCATGTGAACTCGCAGAGCAAGAACTCACTCATCACCAAGGGGAGGGCACCAAGACATTCATGAAGGATCTGCCCCCATGACCCAAACACCACCTACTAGGCCCCACCTCCAACACTGGGAAGGGGGGCACATTTCAAGGTGAGATTTGGAGGGGACGGATATCAGTTATCACTGACTATGCAACGTATTTCAACTTTAAAAATAATAAGATGTAAACATTGCTGTTTTAAAAAATCTAAGCACCAGTGAACTGATTTTTAATACTGCTAAAATATAAACGCTTTCTGTAAAATTCATAAATCCATACTAAAATATGTACTGAACAAAGCTTACTGCTTAAACAAAAAGCAGAGGGAAATATTCATGCAGAATGAAGTTTAAATATGTGATTGTTGAACAAACATTATGACTCTAGAATGACTCTAGAGCCTTAAGAAGTAAGTCAGATGATTAGAGTTGGCAGTAGAAATGTAAACAAAATGCATATCAGCTAATTAGCTGGATTTAAATGCAACTATACCTGTACAGAGCTGTTTCTTCTGAACAATAACTCCTGGAATTTTATCTGCATAGATAAATGTAGACAATTTGATTGTGGTGCTGTGAATTTGTTTTGGATTTTTGTCACTGGTTTTTTTGTTTTTTGTTTTTTGTTTTTCTTTCTGAAATGAGGGTCTCTCTGTCACTCAGACTGGAGCACAGTGGCATGATCATAGCTCACTGCATCCTTGAACTCCTGGGCTCAAGGAATCCTTCTGCCTCAGCTCTCTGAATAGCTGGGACTACATATGCACACCACCATGCCTGGCTAATTACTTAAGCAGTCACCATTTTGTCCAGACTGGTCTTGAACTCCTGACCTAAAGTGACCCTCCTGCCTCTGTCTCCCGAAGTGCTAGGACTATAGGCGTGAGCCACTGCCCCTGGCCTGGATTTCTTATGTAAATTAAGTCTTACCTTAATGTATGAAACTATCATTTGATTCATAAAAATTTGTTTTTGTTAAAAATTTTTATGGTCTAGGAATGAGGTGCCTTCTAAAGGATGTCCTCTAAAGATTTCATTTGTCAAACTTTCTTGTGTTACCACTTTATGATGTAGATTTATGGTTTATGTACTTTTTTAAGTTTTTTTCTTTAAAACATTTTAGAAAATAGTTCATTGACAGATCATAGGGTTAACCATTTTAGTAACTGAGTCCACTTCTGCTACATGATGAAATGTTTTCCCAAGAGAGGTTATATATCTGAGTATGCCACGATTCGTTTGCATTTTGAGCCTATAGGTAAATCATTGGTAAACGGGGTTGGCTGGGCAGGGTGGCTCACACCTGTAATCCCAGCACTTTGGGAGGCCGAGGCAGGCAGATCACCTGAGGTCAGGAGTTCAAGACCAGCCTGGCAAACATGATGAGACCCCATCTCTACTAAAAATACAAAAAATTAGCTGGGCGTGATGGTGCACGCCTCTAACCCCAGCTACTCAAGAGGCTGAGGCAGGAGAATTGCTTGAACCCAGGAGGCAGAGGTTGCAGTGAGCCGAGATCATGCCACTGCACTCCAGTCTGGGCAACAGAGTGAGACTCTGCCTCAAAAAGAACAAAATAAGTAAAAATAAAGACAGGGCTACTTGAAATAGTCATTGTATTGGAGACATCCAGCTAATGAACTTAAGAAGTAGCTCTTATAGGGTGGAAAGAACATGACCTTTAGAATCTAGAATCCTGGTTTCTCAGGCTCTATTTGGTTATTAGGTATTACCTAGAGCAAACCCTAGTCTTATAATTTAGCTGAAAATTCATTTAAATTGATATTAAAATAAACATAAGCCTTGAGGGCAATGTTTGTTTTTAACTTAACAATTGATCTTTATTTTATAATAATTTGAAGTATCCGATTCCTCTGAAGTAGTACAGATAGAAATTCTAGGGTCCTTCAAAAACAAGGAAATTCAGGAGCTTTAATAGAATAGGCATAGAACAGAAGAATTTTTTTCATGGCTCTTTCTTCTAAACACTTTTGTTTTTCATTCTTGCCATTAGGTAGAAGGCTAGAGTTAGAAAAGATAGGCAGAAGAGATTTTCATCTTAGTTTTATAAATGCCATTTAGTAGGTTGATGCATTTACTTGTGTAATCATATTTTGTTGTTTTTAGTTGACAAAACAATACCCACAGTTGCTCTAATTTATAAATTACTGCTAACTTATGTGTTTCAGTTCTTAGATCTAACTTGGTGTTATGATTATTAAATAGTGACTTCTTTCATTTTCTCTCATGTACTTACTGTAGTCAGGCAGAAAGAACACTGTGTAATACAGTTTAGGCTTAATTGTTAAGTCAAATAACAACTCCAGCATTTATGAGTTTCTGCCATCGAATGCTTTATAACTAGACTTAGAATAATACTAACTTAGAATTGAGCCCTGAATAACTAGTTATAGTAGACTTCTCTCTATCATCTGGTCAGGCTTCCAATTTTTAACATGTCTAGTCCCTTATGATTCACTCCTCTATTCAGCAAATGTGTTAAGCATCTATTATGTTCCATGCCATGTTCTAGTCTCTGGAGGATTCAGCAGTGAACAAATTAGACAAAGTTTCTGCTTTCATGAAATTTACATGGTAAGGGGGTAAAATGTTCAACAAGTTCACAGGATAATTTTAGATGGCAATAAGAGCTCTGAAGAAAATATAACCATGGGATAAAGTGACGGAGGGTGGGAAAGGGAGATGATGAGGACTACTTTAGGCCAAATCGGAGCCACAGTCTGAATGACATAGAAGGGTCAACCATGGAAGATTTGGAGAAAATAACATTCTAAACAGAGGAACTTAAGAGTTCTCTATTGATGGTTCATTTCTTTCTTTTGGAATGAGGAAGAGGAGAAGGCAATGGTGATAAAACTGTTTTTTTATGGTTTATTGTGTGCCAAGTACAATATCAGTACTGGGGTAATTACATAATCTCCATATTGTAGATACACTGAAGCTCTGAGAAGCTAATCCTTAGCCATATAGGAGATGACAGAAATGGGATTAGACTCTGCTGTCTGTAGCAAAACATATGAACCTGTCCACATATTATTCCCAAAACCAGTGTTGCCAGGGTTGGTACCACAACTTTTCTTCCTCTTCTGTTTACTTGCTCATCAGTTAAATACCTAAATCTCATAAAAATGAACTGGCAGTTGCAGGGCACGATGGCTCACGCTTGTAATCCCAGCACTTGGGGAGGCCGAGGCGAGCAAATCACCTGAGGTCAAGAGTTCGAGACCAGCCTGGCCAACATGGTGAAACTCCATCTCTACTAAAAATAAAAAAATTAGCCAGGTATGGTGGTGCATGCCCACAATCCCAGCTACTCAGGAGGCTGAAGCAGGAGAATTGCTTGAACCTGGGAGGTGGAGGTTGCAGTGAGCCAGGATCATGCCACTGCACTCCAGCCTGGGCAACAGAGTGAGACTCTGTCTCAAAAAGAAAAAAAAGGAACTAGCAGCAACCTTCTAGCCCATGAAATCTTCTACTTCTTGAGCAATAAAGAATAATTAACTTACGAAAACTAAGCCATAATCACACTCATAATGCTTATGAGTTAATAACAGATTTTTGCACAAGTTGTATTTGAAATTATTCATTGCACTTAAGTCTTTCTCAAAACACAAAGCTCTCCTTGAATTTTTCATATAGTTCATTAAATTGAAAAAATTATTTTCTTTCTCCATGTTTTTATTCCTCAATCTCTCACTCTCTTCAGTAGAGTAAAATGGTTTTCATTGTCCAGTAAGTACATGTAACAAAAACCTTTAATATATATAAAGACAGCCATGTGATTTCAGCTTTAATCCCTCTTTTTATTCTGAACTAGTGTCAGATACACTTCAAAATGTTGGTAAAATGAATATATTTTGGTGTGACATCGTGACAGTTAAGGTATACATTCAGCCTTTTCTCAGGCATATTGAAGATGGTAGTAGTTGAGTCACTGAGGTAGATGTTCACAATTTAGAAAAAAAGTGTTTTTAATTTGCAAATCATATGTGATATAAAATATGAAGGGAAAAGGTAATACCTTGTCATTTCAAATGAAACTAAAATATTGTGGCTTTATCAACAGACATAAATTGTGAAGGCTTACCAATACAATTGGTATGCTTTTATGTAATTAGAGAACTCCAAAAAGCACTTAGGAATAGCTCATAAATCTACCATATGTTGACAGCATTTTAATGAATTTCTCCAGACTATGAATAAAAATTTGGACTTCAGTGCTCTTTATATTTTATTCACTTAGAAAAAGTGAGACAGGATCGCTCAGATTTATTGTCATATATCATAAAAGTAACTAGAGAAATATGATTAAAATATCTACTCATTATAGTTAAAGATTTGCAATGAACATTGTATAGTATGTTTCCCCTTAATTATGTTAATTGTTCGCAAATGAGAACACTCAAAACCAGTGCTTCTAAGGTTAAACTAAGATTAGATCCAGTGACCTGGCATCTGTCAGGAGTTTTTCATAGGGGTCCAACCCATAGTGAAATCTCAGGAGGTCCCCTCAAATAATGGAGTTTAATTATTACTCATAAATGAACAGTTTTCCACATTGACAGATGTTCTCGATCCCACGCAACCCCACTACTTGGTATTGCAATTCCCACTACTTTTCCTTATCCATTCATTGCTTTCCCTTATGTCCAGATAAATGCTGAATCAGCATTTACCCACTTTATGAACACTCAAAATAAAATACCAACACTTAGACTCCTCTCCCCCCACCCTTTTTTTCCTATCAAATTAACAAAGACAGAAAACCATGTTAATACCTAGTTTGGTAAGAGTGGGGCAAAAAATTTACTTTCAGACATTGCTGTTGGGAATGCAATATGATAAAAGTGTTCTGGAAAAGAAAAAAAAAAAAGTGCCATATCTATGAGTAGATCCTTTTAGTTCCAGTTGCTCTTATCCTGCATTGAGGAATCTATCCAAAGGAAATAATCCAAAAATGTAATTACATTATGCCAAAAGCAGGTCTTGGAAATATTTTATATATTTAGTAAATAAGAAGGAACATCTCAAATACTCAGCAGTAATGGAGCGCAGCACATCATGGAATGCTCACATAACAGAATGATATGCAGCCATTAAAATGTATGCTTGTTTATTTAAGGGCATGGGCAGGTATGGATATGATAAATTATGCAGGGTACTTTCATGTATAACATGATTTCAGCTATGGAAAATATAGAGAAAAATGCATATGGAGCTATTTCTAAATATAAACCGATAAACCTAATATTCCTAAATATTTGGTATTTAGGAATACTGATTGGTACGTGATCCTTCCCCCTGCCTGTTTTTCTGTACTCATCTGAATTTCCATAGTGAACTTGTAGTATTCTTATGATCAGAAAAATATTAAGGGAAAATCACAACAGATTTGGAAAAAAAATCATTAACTAAATTTCTTCCCCATTCTTACTCAGGATTCAGTTTTTCTAACCTCTTAAGGTTTAAATTTTTTTAACTTTTCATACTAGAATTCAGCTTATAAAGTCTTAAAAGTCATCTTTTTCCCTTTCTGACATCTATTTCATAAAGAAAATGACTTGACTTAATGGTAACTGGATTTCCTTCTTGATAGTCAATTTATAGATTTCCGTCTTAGAAGGTTATTTACAACAACATCTATTAGCTGTTAGTATTATTCTCCATTCACATGGAAATGGAGGTGACATAAAGCTTAAAGATTGGTCATAAATCCTTGTACAGTCTCAGATCCAACTACTTCGTCCTTATATTATCAAAAGCAGTTCAAAAAGACAAAGGCTGCTGATAGTAACAAGATTTCGCCATTGAAAACACACACACATTGATAAATCAGTTGAAAGTGTGGTACACAATAGTATGTCTTTCGTATTCTTTTAAAAAAAAAATGAGCATTTCTAATCTCTTTGCATTTTCCTTAACCATTTAGAAGTCAAAAGTTGAATTATTTGTGATAAGTATATACACTGTATTAATATATTATTGCTATAGATAAGAATATAATAAAGTTTATTACTAACATACATGGAAATTTTGGGCTACTGAGATACCTGGCACAATCAGTGACTTTGTCTTTTCCTACAGGATCTAATTGAAAGGTGTTAGGAAAGGCATAGCAAAGAGCCTCTTTCCTGTTACAAGCAGTAAATGGCCCTTAAGAAACTTCAAAAAGAATGAATGCTTGCTTGAGGAAGAAAGGAGTAAGAGAAAAGCTGTTCAGTAATGAGCGGAGAAAAAGGAAAACCTGGTCTGAGAGATAAAAGAGGTGACTATTAAAAGGGAAGGACACAGTCTACTAGAAACTCATGAAGCTTCACAAATCAAAAACTAGACTCACTTTACCATGGAAACCCAAGATAATTAGAAAGTATATGTTTAAATGTTGTAATATTTTACTTTATTTTTAATTATCCAAAGCAAATCTAAGACTGTTAATGATAGGAATTGATAGTTTGGTTAGGACTATACAGATATTAAAGCTATGTGTAAATTTGAAATACTTAATTTTTAAAAACTGTTTCATGGGATCTGTAGATGTGACAAAAAGCTAATAATGTATTCTTTCTCTTTACTTCCTTGTCACCCTAAGACTGTGCCTCTCCTTCCGGTAACAGGATACGAGCTGCTTGTCTGAGAACATGTAATTGGAGTAGACTTTTATGTAGTGATCTGAGGCCCTTACTAGTTCTCTTTCTTTCTGAGGGAAATCACCAAATTTTGAGCCTATCGGTAAATCATTGGTAAACAGGGTTGGCCAGGCAGGGTGGCTCACACCTGTAATCCCAGCACTTTGGGAGGCCGAGGCAGGCAGATCACCTGAGGTCAGGAGTTCTAGACCAGCCTGGCAAACATGATGAGACCCCCATCTCTACTAAAAATACAAAAAATTAGCTGGGCGTGATGGTGCACGCCTCTAACCCCAGCTACTCAAGAGGCTGAGGCAGGAGAATTGCTTGAACCCAGGAGGCAGAGGTTGCAGTGATCCGAGATCATGCCACTGCACTCCAGTCTGGGCAACAGAGTGAGACTCCACCTCAAAAAGAACAAAATAAGTAAAAATAAAGACAGGGCTACTTGAAATAGTCATTGTATTGGAGACATCCAGCTAATGAACTTAAGAAGTAGCTCTTATAGGGTGGAAAGAACATGACCTTTAGAATCTAGAATCCTGGTTTCTCAGGCTCTATTTGGTTATTGGGTATTACCTAGAGCAAACCCGTATCACATTGTGTTTTTTTTTAATTGATTTAAGTAATGGAATATGAAATAAATGTCTTTTAAGCATTCCTTCAAATCCAGTTTTCTAGAACTATGATACACTAACATTCAAGTTCACAGAATATTAGGGGAGGGGTATAGTGGGATAAACTTCCTTCCCATAAGTGAAAACTTCTTAACCCATTTTTTTTAAATCTAAACCCAGTGACTCCTTCCAGTGAAATGTAGAGTTGTGTTTCTTCCCATACAATGCTTAGGTAGTCCAGATATGTATACATGGGAATGAAAAAGAAATAGAAAAGTTGGACATCTTTTTCCCCTGGAAAAATACTGTGTTCTATGGAAGAGAAAGTAGTTGGTGGATAGCAGAAGGAAGATGCTAAAAAGTAGAGAAGTCGTTCAAGGAAAACAATAAACTGCAGTATTCACAGAAACAGTTGGGAATATATACTAATTCTTACGGGATGACCACAGTTTTAACTCATTTCTTACCCCAAATTTGCAGATTGCGTTCTATTATATTATAAATAGATCTCTCATTTTAATGACCAGCTCAAGGGAAATTCTGGCAGCCATGGTGAGAATGAGAAACAAAGATTTTTATACCCAGAAAAACTGACTTTCAGGTATAAATGACACAGGCAGGCTATTATCAGCTTGCAAGAACTTGGGAATATTGTTTCCAGGAGCCTTTCCTGATGAATTGATGAATCTACCTGGGAACAAGCTTCAGACAACCAAACACATACTGTATGATGTCCAAAATAGGCATATTCATAGAGACAGAAAGTAGATGAAGGGTTGCCTAGGACAGGGGGTTGGAGGGAAATGGGGAGTGACTGCTGATGGGCCCAGCACTTCTTTTTTGAGATGATGATAATGTTCTAAAATTGTGAACCAACTCAGTGTGAGTATACTAAAGCCACTAAAGTGTATACTTTAAATGGGTGAATTGTATGATAAAGGTGTTAAAAAGAAAAACACTACAGTTTTGAGTTTTATTTGAAAATATTAATAGGAGCATGTGATATATTGTATTTTAAATATAAATAAATATGCATATATGTGTGTGTCCCCTGAAAAGGCCTAGAAACAGTAATAAAACCGGTAGCTACGAGCATCTCTAACACACAGTGCAGGCTTGAATTAATATTTTCCACTAACCAGGGCTTCTTGGAGAAAAGACTGAAATTGGAAATGTACAAGATTAGTCCGAAATATCAAACCAGGTAACAAAGAAGCTAACAAAGACTACTAGAGTAAGGTCAAAGGACTCGGGAGCAACTTGAAGAGGCCTTCCACTGGCCAAAAATGAGAATTTTGAGTTTCAGTAAAAATAAGAGCTGTCTAACAGATTAAAATCCACTAAGTATGTTTAAATTGATAAGTTCAAGCCATGGGCAGTGAAGCATGCATATAATCACAGCTACTTGAGAGGCTGAGGCAGGAGGATAGCCTGAACCCATGAGTTCAAAACCATTCTGGACAGCATAGCGAGACCCTATCTCTAATTAAAAATAAAAATCAAATGGATAAGTTCATCATAATGAAAAGCAAAAATAATTGGTCACCTTCAAAGAATGACAGGAAAGCAGTTATCTTGAAAGCTGGTATTTTCCCAGGCAGCTGCCAAAGATGGAGGGGCAGGTCCTGATGCTCACTGGCCGAGGCCACCTTCTGGGCTGCCTGACCGCCGTCATGGATAGACAAGTACTGCTGGACCAGAAGGTGGTGGTCGTGCACTGCAAAGGCATCAACATTTTTGGCGCTCTCCACAGAAACAAGTTGGAGTACCTGGCCTTCCTTCACAAGCAAATGAACACCAACCTTTCTGAGGCCCCCCACCCGCATCTTTTGGCAGACTGCTTGAGGCATGGTGCCCCGCAAGACCAAGTGAAACCAGGCCATCCCTGACCACCCCAAGGTGTCTAATGGGATCCCACTGCCCTATGACAAGAAAAAGTGGATGATGCTTCCTGCTGCTCCCAAGGCTGTGTGTCTGAAGCCTGTGAGAAAGTTTTCCTACCTGGGGTGCCTGGTTCACGAGGTTGGCTGGAAGTGACAGCCACCCAGGAGAAGAGGAAGGAGAAGGCCAATATCCACTATTGGAAGGAAAAACAGCTTATGACACTATGTAAACAGGCCGAAAAGAATGTGGAGAAGAAAACAATTACACAGAGGTCCTCAAGACCTATGGACTCCTGGTTTGAGCCCAGTAAAAACTGTTTATTCCCTATGATTGGCCTGGCCTGGCCTTCCACCGTTGCTGCTGTAGGGTGTAGGGGACCCAAGGGTGGCAATCCAGGTGCCACAGACAGCCTGGGACTTAGGAAGCTGTGGCGGGAAAGGGCATTAGTGAATTGCTCATCTATATTGTTACTTTAAATGACTCTAAGAATTGTTCAGGCGTAATTTGTCTATGGCCTACTCATTCATGAGAGAGTTGTTTTAGAAAAATGAGGGCCAGGCGCATTGGCTCACACCTATAATCTGAGCACTTTGAGAAGCCAAGAGATCGCTTGAGTCCAGGAATTCGAGACCATCCTGGGCAACATGATGAAACCCCATCTCTAACAAAAATGCAGAAATTAGCTAGGCATGGTGGCACATGCCTGTAGTCCCAGCTACTTGGGAGGCTGAGGTGGGAGGGTCACCTAAGCCCGGGAGGTCGAGGCTGCAGTGAGCCAAGATTGCACCACTACACTTCAACCTGGGTGACAGAGTGAGACCCTGTCTCAAAAAAAAAAAAAGATAAAACAATAGTAAGAAGAGCCAGTTACCTTGGTTTCAGGATTAGCAAAAGGGAGCTGGAACATGAATGCAGGGAACCCTACCTTCTGAATGGGCCATCTGTTTTTAACTTCCCACCTTATATACTCTGCAGCTGTGAGAATGTGGGGAAAAAAAAAAAAAAAACACTTGGGGACTGTATGAGCTTGCTGTTTTACAAAGAGTATGTATAGAAGCATACACTGGGAAGATGTGTGACCAGGGCGTTACAGAGTAGCCCTTGCTCCTTCCCTGTATTTTGTAGTCCGAATCAAATAAATTACTTTTAAAGAAAAAGAAGTCTGGTAAATAAAGGAATCAAGCGTTTATCTTGCCTCTCCTGTATGAATTATATCACCGGTAACTAAATAGTAGATAAGCAAAGTTTCTCTTAAAATTATACCTGCTTACAAATGAAAGTGAAATGATAAAACTAGAAAATCACCCATTTTTACAATCCCTGATGAATTAATGGATCTGGGCCGTGGTCACCAACAGCTGCTCACTTCTCAAAAGGAGAGCAAACCAGACATGCCTCCTGATAACATATCACCTATGGTCTTGCCAAAGGCATCAAGTCTCCACATCCAGCTTCCAATTTGTCATAAATACAGAAAAAAGAACGTGCCAAACTCCACCACACATATGCAGTCAGGAACCCATAGAATAAGTCTCCAACAGTTCAAATAACCCAAATTTGTCCACATAAATTATAAGGAAAAGAAGAGAAAAACTGAGACGCCTATGGTTTAAAATAAGAGGCTTCAAAGTCATCCTTTTTTAAAATGATCATGACTGTAGTGTCGAATGGTGTAGATTTGGTTGCTAAAACCATATAAGATAGTAAATGCCAGGATGTGGTTGCTTAGGGAGAGAGAGAAGGAAGTATGATTGGGACAAGGCCCACGTAGGGTTTCTAGGGTGGCTGGCAAAGTCCTGTTTCTTGATCTGGATGCTGCTTACTACGGTGTGTGTCTTATAATGTTACACTAGGCTATATAGCTGTATGTTTGTGTTGGAGAGTTCATATCTGTGTGTGTCTTTTTAATTAAAAATATTTTGAAATAACTACATAATTTTTAAAAGGTTATTTAGAAAATCAAGCTTAGTGGAATCTGCCTTGGATCTTGAGATGTATTTTGGATCTCTCTCTGTAAAATAATACTTAATGTACTGAGTTATCTTCATATATGTAAATTGCAGATTATATTTCAACATACAACAAGCATAACTCAAATATGTATATGTAAATATTCTATAATACATGTCTGAAAGTGCTGCTGTAAATATCTGTCCAGTTTTTTGTATGGTCATAAGTTTTCAGTTCCTTTGTTTAAATACTAAGGAGTGCTATTGCTGTATCATATGGTAAGAGTATGTTTAATTTTGTAACTGCCAAACTGTCTTCCAAACTATCTGTACTATTTTGCATTTCCACTTGCGATGAATGAGAGTTCCTGTTGTTTCACACCCTCACCAACATTTGGTGGTGTTAGTGTTCTGAATTTTGACCATTCTAATCAGTAGGTATTGTTGTTTGCATTTACCTGATGATTTGTGTTGTGGAACATCTTTCCATATATTTATTTACCATCTGTCTGTCTTCTTTAGTGAGGTGTCTATTGAGATCTTTGTCCCATTTTTAAAATTGGAATCTTTGCTTTCTCATTATTGAGTTTCAAGAATTCTTTGTATATTTTCATAAACAGTTCTTTATTAGGTATGTGTTTTGCAAATGTTTTCTCCTAGGCCTTGGCTTGTCTTCTCATTCTCTTGACAGTGTCTTTTGCAGAGCAGTTTTTCATTTTAATGAAGCTCAGCTTGTCAGTGTTTTCTTTCATGGATCGTGCTTTTAGTGTCATATCTAAAAAGTCATCTCCAAACCCAGGGTCATCTAGATTTTATCCTATGTTATCTTCTAGGAGTTTTATAGTATTGCATTTAGGTCTATGATCCATTTTGAGTTAGCTTTGTGAAAGGTATAAGGTCTGTGTCTACATTCATTTTGGTTTTTTGTATGTGTATATGGATATCTAGTTTTTCTAGCACCATTTGTTAAAAAGACTATCTTTTCTTCATTTAATTGTCTTTGATCCTTTGTCAAAGATCAACTGACAAAAGTGGATCAATTTCTAGGCTCTCTATTCTGTTCCTATTGATTTATTCTTTCACCAGTACCACAAATCAAGACAAGATTGTCTTGATTTCTGTATCTCTATAGAAAGTCTTGAAGTTGGGTAGTGTCAATCATTGTCAGAAACTGGCTATTTTGGACCTCTTGCTTCTCTACGTAAACTTCAGAATCAGTTTGTATCTACAAAATAACTTGCTAGAATTTTGACTGGGATTGCAGTAATCTGTTAACTAAGTTGAGAATAACTGACATCTTGATATTCAATCTTCTGTCTGTAAACATGGAGTATCTCCATTTGTTTGATTTTTTTCATCAAAATTTTGTAGTTTTCTTCATGTGCATCTTGTACATATTTTGTTAAATTTATACCTAAGTATTTCATTTTTTAGGGGGGCTGCTCACAATGTAATCCAAGTGGTATTGTGTTCTTAATTTCAAATTCCACTTGTCCATTGCTGATACATAGGAAAGCACTGATTTTCTATATTAGCCTTTTATACTCACTTGCAATACTCACTTGTTAGTTTCAGATTTCTTTTGTTGATTCAGATATTCTCCATAGAAAATACATCATCTGCAGACAAAATTTTATTTTTCTTCTTTCCTAATCAGTATACCTTTTATTTCCTTTTTTATTTTTTCTTATTGTGTTAGCTAGGACATCTAATAAAGAATTGAAAAGCAGTGGTAAGAGGGGACATCCCTGCCTTATTCTTGATGTTAGTGGGAAATCTTCTAGTTTCTCGCCTTATTATGATTTTTCAAATGTAAAGACTCAACCAGCACAAAACCAGTATGTTTATTTTCCCCTTCCTTCTAGATTCTAATTAATCAATGGTAGAAGAAGTTTAGGCTGTGTGAAGAGTTTGGAAAGACCTTAGGAAATTTTTTTAAATGTTTATTTATTGAAAATGTTCAAGTTTCCTGAAGTATTTAGACATCAAGAAATATTTACATACATCTCTAGTTTATATTTGCATCCTACTGATTTCCCTGTTAAGAATTTTAATGAAGCCAGGCTCAGTGGTTCATGCCTATAATCCCAGCACTTTTGGAGGCCAAGGCAGGAGGATCACTTGGGCCCAGGAGTTTGCAACCAACCTGGGTAACAAAACAAGACCCTGTCTCTAAAAAAAAAAAAAATTAAAAATTAGCTGGGTGTATTGGTGCATGCCTGTAGTCCCAGCTACCTGAGAGGCTGAGGTAGGAGGATCCCTGGAGCCTAGGCTTTCAAAGCTACAGTGAGCTATGATTGTGTCACTGCACTTTAGCCTGGGTGACAGAGTGAGACCTTGTCATAAAAAATTTTTTTTTAAAAAGGCACTTAAAATAAGTCCAAAATGCATCTCAGGAAAGTTGTACATAAATCTTCACACTATGACTATAAGACAGGCCTCATTTTACAGATGTTTCTCAATTATGGTATTCCAAATCTACAGTATTGGCATAGCTTTCACTGTTGAAAGCTGTTTCATTTCTTAAAAATGTTTTTAACCTCCTATCACCAGTCCTGTGTTAAAACAGGGTATTTTACCTATGAACTACCACAAATAGATAAAATAGCTACTTTACATATAAATGGCCCTTTAAAACTGGATACTGTTGTATGCCAATTTGCAACATAGTCTATATGAAAAGAGAAAATACTAATAAATGCTGTGTTATAGACCAATAATTAGATTCTCAATGTGGTGTAAAGTACTCACAGGAGGTTCATTCTTGGCCTCATAAATTTGACCATACCTTTTCATTCTAATGCTCTTAAATGACTTAGAGACATGACTTAACAGTAAAATAAGCTCCTAAACAACAACCACAAGCACATAAAAACCGAAATTATGCAGTGATGGCATGCCATTTGTTCAGGAATTGGCTGTCCTATTTACTCTTAAATATAACAGCAAATAGAGAGTTGATTGTTAAACTGCACATTCAGGATCTCATGGTTTAATATCTCATGTGTTATTGGCCAGACTAAAGATTATTAACATATTTTGCTTTGTTCGCTGCGGGAACAATGCAGTACTTATATTATACAAATATTTTGATGAAAGTATTGTTTCCAATCAATTTGTTTCCCATTCCTGTCAAATTACCTGAGTTAACCTAGTTCAGGGGTTCTCAAATGTAGTGTACATCAAAATCCCAAAGAGAGCTTGTTAAAATACAAATTTATAAGCCCTGCTCTCAGAGCTTCTGATTCAGTAGATCTGGGTTGGGCCTGATCATTGGAATTTCTTAGTTTCTCCATAATGCTGATGCTGCGTCTCTGGAGGACCACATTTTGGGAACCACTGACCTATTGCCATGAAACCTTTCTCTCTACGATGAACAGAATTCTTTTTTAAAAAGTTAGCTCAAAACAAAAAATAGGCCTCATGATTTGGCTGTCACCACTCTTTAGGAAACCATGTTCTAGTTTACTGGGTCAAGAACTGAAGGAAACATTTCTTCTATAGGAGATCATAGTAAAGCTTCTTCTTGAAATCTTACAAACGTTGTATTTATCAAACGGAGTGTTAAAACTATTCAAGGTTTCATTTATATTTGGGAAAACTCCAGTTAAATAAAGCAGATAGAAGAGCCCTCTTAAAATCCCTGAGGAATATATGACACCAATTTCTATCATTAATATTTAATGAAGTTTTTCTGGTATTGTTTTGTTTGTTGTCGTTTTCTCCTGTGTTATATTTTGCTTAATCTCCCTGGCTGCATCTTTAATTGAGTTACCTTTATTTTTAACTTTAGGTTCAGAGATACATGTGCAGGTTTGGTATATAGGTCCATGGCATGTCACGAAAGTTAGGTATACAGATTATTTTGTCACCCAGGTAATAAGGATAGTACCCAATAGGTAACTTTTCAGTCCTCCTCCTTCTCCCACCCTCCACTCTCAAGAAGGCCCCAGTGTCTGTGGTTCCTTTCTTTGTGTCTATATGTACTCAGTGTTTAGCTCCCACTTATAAGTGAGAACATGCGGTGTTTGGTTTTCTATTCCTGTGTTAGTTTGCTTAGGATAATGGCCTCCACCTTTATTCATGTTGATACATGGACGTTGTATTAATCAGGGTGCTCTTAGAGGGGACAGAACTATATATCTGTATCTATAGATCTACATATATCCTGTAAGTATTAAATTAATACTTAATAAACGATAAGTATTAAATTAATACTTAATAAACGATAAGTATTAATATTTAATAAACTGTAAGTATTAAGTTAATACTTAATAAACTCCTCCTTTATATATAAAACTAACACAATCACAGGGTCCCACAATAAGCTGTCTGCAAGATGGGGAGCAAGGAGAACCAGTCCAAGTCCCCAAACTGAAGAACGTAAAGTCGTGTGTTTGAGGGCAGGAAACATCCAGCATGGGAAAAAGATGTAGGCTGGGAGGCTAGGCCCATCTCTCTTTTCACATTTTTCTGCCTACTTTATATTCACTGGAAGCTGATCAGATTGTGCCCATCGGAGTAAGGGTGAATCTGCCTTCCCCAGCCCACTGACTCAAATGTTCATCTCTCTTGGCAACACCCTCACAGACACACCCAGCATTTATACTTTGTATCCCTCAATCCAATCAAGTTGACACTCAGTATTAACCTCACAGACTTGGTCTCATTTCCTGTAGCTGGGTAGTATTCCGTGGTGTATGTGTACCACCTTTACTTTATCTAGTCTACTGCTGATGAGCATTTAGGTTGATTCTGTATCTTTGCTATTATGAACAGTGCACAATAGATACATACATGTGTCCTTATGGTAGAACAATTTATATTCCTTTGGGTATATACCCAATACTGGGATTGCTGGGTTGAATGGTAATTCTGTTTCAAATTCATGAGAAATCACCAAAGTACTTTCCACAATGGCTGAACTAAATTTACATTCCCACCAACAATGAGTAAGTATTCCTTTTTCTCCACAACTTCACCAGCTTCTGTTATTTTTTTTTTTTTTTTTTTACTTTTTAATAATAGCCATATAATGAAATTTTTTAAAAAGGCTTTTGAAATCTTATTTCCTTAAAGCCCAAGATGCGTGTTGGCCTTTACCAGAATCGTTTGTTTTATTACCCCCTAAAATAAGATAGTTTCTTTTTCCCATGGTTATCAGCCATTTGCCCTCAATGGTACTGATTTGGACTGACTAAAATTAGGGCCAGAGTAACAGTACCTCACTTTTATTCTATTTTGTAGTAGATGAAATGTTCAGCATTGACATTAAGTTTTTAACCACTGTGTTGCTGTTTGTTTAATGCTGAAACAGCTTGACTCCATTTCTTTTGCACCTCGATTCTGTGGGTTTTATAGACAGCCAGTGTTTGGTGCCTGGCCCCAGGGCGGGACTCTGCACTGCCACTCATCTGCCATCACTTCTGTTACTCCCTTTTACCCTTGCCTTGCCATCCACCATCACTTCTGTTATTTCCCTTTTAACCCTTGCCTACCTGTGTTTTTTCCACTTAGAGCTTTGGGTCTTTTTTAAATGCACATGCTGCTATGGCACTCTTTCTTTTAGAAGTGGTCCTTTTGAACAAATCTAATAGATCGGTTACTTCACTACTTAGGATGATTCCTGTCTGAACAATAACCTTCAGGATGTTGGCCAGTCTCAGAAGAAAACATATACATATAATGTACATAAATCATATTGGGTAAAGTCAGTTTTATCTAAAACTGAATTTAAGATCTTCAGAAACAGTTAAATGAACTTTTTTTGCAGTTTTGTGCTATTCTCTTTTTAAATTTGCCAGTTGTATGTGGTAAGATTGATGGTGAGGATTTATCTGATTACCTTGTGTAGTATTCACAGTATTCGTCTTCATTTTCTTTTTGAGGAGGAATCGAAGTTATTACTTGATCCTTTCCTATGTATCACATTTTTCCAGTGTTGCACTTCAAAAACAAGTGTTATTATGAGTGATTGACCACAGCTGTCATGTTTACTTTCGTATTCCAAGTGCTTGTGCAGCTTGGTATGTAAGTACATAGGCGTTAAATAAATATTTGTTGAATAAATGGATTGACATTTTTAAAAGGTCAATTATACAAGCAGTTCCTTTTTGAAAGTTTGTAATTTAGAAAGTTTCAATTATGTTGAAGTATGTGTGTGTGTGCAATAGCTTTAAAAAGCAGTAAAAAAAACCATTCTGATAGTGCATGAGTAGCTACAATGGACAACATAAATTATGTTTCTTGTTATTATTTCTGTTTGTATTCTAAAGAGGAAACGCCTGCCAAATTATTTCAGTATGATATTTTCAAAACTCTTCTAATAAAAAAGATACTGAGTTATGTGACATTTTGATACTCTGATGATGATCGTTATTAAGGCAGGGCGTTGTTTCATTGAGTTGTTTATAGTACTGTAAGAATTTAACACTGATCTATTAAAAACAGATGCAATGTTGTCATGAAATGGGATATATGAAAATATGTTAACGCCTCTTAAATGAAAAAAAAAATTAAGAAGCTTTCAAGTAAATTAACAAAATTCAGGGGTTAGCAAAGTATAGCCAAGCGCGTTCGTTCACATTTTGTCTGTGGCTGCTTTGACCCTACAACTCTAGTTAGTGAGTGAGTGAATGAATTGAATGAATGACTGCTGACCAGAAATTGCACTTTCAAACATTTAACCTGAGGAAATAGTTATATATACAAATAAGTATGTACAGGGATGGTCATTCCACAGCTGTTTGTAATATCAAAACAAGGGAAACCTAAATGTTGACTTATAGAAGACTGGCTAAGTAAGTTCTGGTGTATCCTTATTATACCAGAACTAGTGTACGATATAGCTATTTTTAAAAAGATGTTACAGAGCCGGGCGCGGTGGCTCACGCCTGTAATCCCAGCACTTTGGGAGGCCGAGGCGGGTGGATCACAAGGTCAGGAGATCGAGACCATGGTGAAACCCCGTCTCTACTAAAAATACAAAAAAATTAGCCGGGCGCGGTTGCGGGCGCCTGTAGTCCCAGCTACTCAGGAGGCTGAGGCAGGAGAATGGCGTGAACCCGGGAGGCGGAGCTTGCAGTGAGCCGAGATCCGGCCACAGCACTCCAGCCTGGGCGGCAGAGCGAGACTCCGCCTCAAAAAAAAAAAAAAAAAAAGATGTTACAGAAATGTATCCAGTGTTAGGAAACAAGGGTCAGCAAACTACAGCCCTTTGGCCAAATTGTCTTAATACCTGTTTTTATACTACCAGAGCTATGAGTGGGTTGTTAAATTTTTAAGGATTGTTAAAAGTAAACATGAGACAGAGTATGTGACTAGTAAAGCTTAAAATATTTACTATCTAACTCTCTATAGAAAATGTTTGCTGACCTCTGATATAGAATGTTGTATACAATGGAGATTAAATTGGTGGGGATGGGTTTAAAACATTACAAAATAGTATATATGGACCAATACTTTTTTTAAAAAAATGCAATCAATATCATTTAGACACTTAAGATGTTAATAGTTATTTCTGGGTAGACAGAATTAATAAGATTCTATATTTTATGTCTAATTTTGTGATTTTTTCAATAATGAGAATGTATTCATTGTTTAAGAAAATAAAAATTTAATATTGGCATGGGGAAAAAAGAGAACTTCTCTGAGTTTCAAGGTGCACAAATATGTTTTTCCATTTTGTAGAGGAGGAAACTGAGACTAAGAGTTTAATTAACTTGCCTGGAGGGACACAAACATAAGACAAAAATTGCATTGCTGCCAAATGTTCTGTCCAACAGTGTCACCATTTGATAATTTAAAGTACTCATCTGTCAGCTGAAATAAAACTATAGACTCTGTACCCAAAGGCAATTTAAAGGTATCAGTGTATAATATATGATAAAGGAGGATTATGCAGAAATAGCAAACTGCCTGCCTAATGGTATTAAGTGTGTACTAGATAGGTTTACATTTGCTTAAATAGAATGAAAAATTAGTAGCTTACATTTTACATTTTTTAAAAGAAACAAAACCTGTGCACACAGATATTCAGTTGACTTTGTAAATTTGCAAACTGTTACTGCTACATAATATGGTAATTCATTGCTCTTTCATACCTATAGAGTTTAATTGTTCAAATTCAGGCATGTGACACAGAAAGGGACCATGTCCTGAAGCTTGTGCCCTTCACTGTAAGAGGAAAGACATTTGACTTGTCAGATCCTTGTGCAGATAACTGTTTACAAAATAAGCAACTCAGAAGGAGAATGAATACAACAGTGAGAAGTCTCATTGTAATGAACTGATGGCTAATGAAGAAGCAGTAGGACTATAGAAAGCAGACATGATAGCTCAGCAGCTTTTGGGCCATTTAGTGTGTGGACAAAAGGCCTAATATCCTTCTATTATTCCTGAGGAAACTACTATCTTATAGCCAAGAATGATAACTATTATTGCTCTTTAAAAAGCACTTGTTCCTTTAATTATAACCATCTTGTGATTTGGAAGGATTATTCTCTATTCACATATTTAGAAACTGAGGCACAGAAAGGAGGTTGAGTGTTCAAGGTCGTACAGACCTGGTGATGCTGAGTAAAGGCAGGATCACTCTACTTTTCACCGACTCGTAAAAAACAGATAAACATGTCTTTAAAACTTATATAAATTATTAAACTATAAATGTTTTGATGCTCTTCAGAGATGAGGTTCAGTTAACAGGAAAAAATTCACTAGTGTAGAATGCTTTGTAACTAAAACATGTCAGGGAATTATGACATACAGTCATGCCTAGGTATCTGTGGGGGTAGGTTTCAGGACCCCCTGAGGATACCAAACTCCACAGATGTTCAAGTTCCTTATATAAAATGTTACAGTATTTGCATATAACCTGAATACATCCTCCCATATTCTTTAAATCATCTCTAGATTACTTATAATACATAATATAATGTCAGTGCTATGTAAATAGTTGTACTGTGTAGTTTAGTAATAATGACAAGTCTATAGGTGTTCAGTACGGATGCAGCCATACATTGTTTTTCAAGCATTTTTGATCTGCAACTGGTTGATACCACAGATGTGGAACCCACAGATACAAAGGTCCAACTGTACTTGCAAAGTTGAGGCTATCATTTTTTCTTTTGTCTTTTTCTTGAACAAATATTACCAAGCCTGGATTGTGTATATTTTAATGATTTCTGATGTCTGCTTGCAAAAGCAGTAGTAAATAGAGTAGCCCCAATTTTAACCCTGTGATGTCGCATATTAACATCTATGAAGTGGATTCCACAAATTCAGTTAGAAATCATAGCCAGATAGAGTATGTGCTTTCATAATTCCCTTCCCTTTAGTAGGCATTATATTTTTTTAAAATAAAGATGTTTTCCTTTTGATGTGAAGTGGATTTTCAGAAATTACTTGTCATATTTAGTGTAAACATTATTCACTATATGCTGCCTATTTTTCTAAATGTCATGTTGGCGATTTGCCCATTAACCTAAAATTGAGATAGAATGAGTAGCTTTAGGCGCACTGTATAATGACTTGGATTGTTGTGGTGTTCTTGCTGTAATTTATTACTATTTATCATTCTTGGGCAGGAATTTTAGTAATTAGAATGCCTACAATAACACATGTGGTACACTTAAGAATAGTTTGAGGCACTAGAGCTGTATAGCCATTGGGTTTCCTCCCCCTTTTTAACTTCCATATTGAATGCATATTAGAAGGACATGTAACTTTTATCATACTATTTCCTTGCTCCCAGCCCACTGCTTATTTATATGTACAATAGCATATACTTTCTTCTTGAGGAAAAATTTTTTAAAGGACTCTAATTTTTTCTTAAGATTTGTTTTCCTTCTATCAGGTATCAGGTAGCCAATACAGTGTTTTTTTGCTGTTGTCATTCATATATGTTTGCCTCTTACAACTCAGGAAAGTCCCATAACCAGTGAGAACTACTGCCTTTCTTCCTTCCCTATTTCTCATAACCCTGATGACCCAGAAATCCCTCCACTTATCATAAACGGGAGGCACTAACAGTGTTAGGACTTCCTGAAGACATTTAATGTGCTCTTTTAACCATCGTTTTAACTTCTCTTCCTGGCATTTAAGGCCATGAGCTTGTCTTATTTTATCTGTCTCAATTTTCTAGACCCTAGTAATCTACCTCTCCACCTGCTCTCCATCATGAAAAGCCCTTCGTCTTCCCTTTTGATCTCTTCTCCTCCTCCACATTAACCCAGAGCATGTACACAAACATGTACGTACCTACTCCGAAGTAAGTACACACCTGTATCTATATAAGTGCCACCTTTTCAACCTTACCTCTCCCCCTAGACCTAACTCACTTTTTAAAATTCCCACAGTTACAGCATGTATCACTTAATGTATTCTCTACCTATGGTTTATATTGTTTTATATTGTATATCTTATGCTTATATGGCTTTAAATGGCTGACTTACCTTCCTGGTTATGAGCTTCTTGAGATCAGGGATTTAATTTTTTCTCATGTATCTTTCTTACAGTCCTTACTACATTGGTGAATGTGTAGTAAGTGCTTATTAAGTCTTAAAATAAGCCTGTCCTGTGTAGCAGAAATGTTCCTCAGAAAGTGTCTTATCTAGTGTTCCCATTTTACAAAGAGAAAATTAGAGCAGTGAAGTGACCCATTTCTTTGTGGCATAACTGGTGAGTGGCAAGTCTGCACTAGAACCTAAGGCTCCTGACTCTTAGTTCCGTGTGCCTGTTCCCAGGCAGCCTTGACCACGCTGATGCTGAGGGAAACACTGCCACGAGAACATGGCATTTACTGCTGCTCACACGGATAGCGGTGATATCCCTGCCCTGAACAACAGCCTGAAGTTCTCCCCAGCATTCCCCCCTTTTTTCATCTTGCCGTCTTAACTTTATAAAACCCTCCCTATTCAAAAACTAGGGAATGAGAGTCTTCTCTCAGGGGAAAAAAAAAAAATCAATAACGGGATGCAATTTTATTCATTCATGTATCAACATGTACTCATTTTGACTAGCAGATAGCATAAAAGCCACTTCTCTTCACTACCTCTTTTTTTCATGAGAATAAATATCTTTAAAAAACTAGATAAATCTAAAGTGCCTGTTCACTAGAACATTCTACATTTAGATTTTTAAACTAGGCTTACAATTAGAAGTGTTTTCCTTTTTTTATATTTTATGCTTTTATATGTTAGTAAACTCAAGACTAAAGGACAGCTACATTGATTCTTCTTGGTTATAATTGATGGCTATTGGCAGGATAGCATGTGTTGCCTTTTTATTTTGAAAGAAACAAGTTGGGAAGATCTCTGTGCTTTAATATTTCAGGAAAATAAGCAACACTCTTTTCGTCTAATTGCCTGAAGGCTAAAAATTGAATTGTATTGAATCACGGGGGAGAAAAACAAAGTAATTAACAAAAGCAGTCATCTAATTAAATATTTTTTTTAAATGAAGTTTGTAATGAAATTTGACGAATACAATACATAATTTTTTTTAATTTAAAACTTCAGTTTTAGGTTTTGATCAATTATGGAAACAGAATAAGAAGAAAGAAAGAGACAGTGGTGTGTGCACAGTGGAGAGTCCCTCTGAATCAAAAGGATCACCTGTCTCTGAGATGACAGGAAGCTGATACTCACCTGGGTGTAGCTGGCAGTAAACCATCCCGCATCAGAGCATTTAACTAGGAGAATAGGCCCTCTCTGAACTTCAGTTTCCTCATCTGTATATCAGATTATAGAACTAGATAACCTTTGATGTCCCTTCCAGCTCTAAGTTTCTGCTGGATTAATTATTTTTACGTACTTTTATTCTGACATTTAAATCTTTCATGGGTCTACTCTAAAAAGCCAGAATAGCTTAATAAGTACTTACTGGTTTAATGACTGATTTTGGCCCGTATTATGTGCAAGTTGATCAAGTCAGCTAACAGTGTATGGGTTATTTTAGTTATTTGCAGCCAAAGATACTTAGTGTGTCTATGGCATCTTGTGCTGAAAGCTTTATATAGTGAAAATGAGTAATAGGTAAACTCTACTTACCCTAATGGTGAACTGGTGTTTGATCTTTTAATGGTGAAGTTTTCAACATGAGCATTTGAAGAAAGGCTTTGATATTGATTGTGCATTTCAAACTGAAACGTGTCTGAACTGAAAATATTTCCTTCCAAATCCGTCTGTTCTTATTCATTTCTTTTTCCCTTATTCTTTGCTCTGGCATGTATATATTCCTGTATAGTTCTTTAGGGAACTGCAAACTAGAAAGGCAAAGAAAACCATATGTCTTGTTTACAGCCTTGTCTAATGCTATCTGTCAGGGTAAAGTAAAAAGAAATGTGTTTATTTAATAGATTTTAAATTTTGAAGTTTTTAAAACATTGATCAAAAACAGCAATAAGACTGTGATGATGTTACTTAAGTGTAATGAAAAGATACAGTTTTCATGTAGTTATTTTGAAATTCTTAACTTTAGGCTATAAAAGTTTTTATTTAAAGTTATTTGTTAGTTACATGCTCAAAAGAACTCTTTCATCATATTTTACCACCCTTCTTTCAGCAAGTTACATTGTTTTGACTTTTGCTATGAAATCAGAATCCCTAGAATGCAAAATATTTTAGAAAATTCTTGTTGGATCATAAGATGTCTGCCCATCCCAAACTGATTGCTAGTTGTACAAAAACCATATTTTCCTTTAGTGGACATTAAAAAATATCTTCTATTAGCAGGGATTACATTTTATGAACTGTAATTTTTCACCTGGCTCTCTTTATAAAATCCTCCCCACCAAATAGAGGTACCAGCAAACCCCGGAAACCAAGATTGGTGAAGAATTGGTTGGCAAATTAACATTTCCTATCTTCAAAAAATGATATTTGTCTTGCTTTTTTCCCAGTCACATTTTAGTACTAGTTTTGTGGCTTCTGAGTACTTATTTTTCTAGTGATAAATCAAAAATAGAAATGATCAGCCCTACTCTCCCTTTTTTTTTTTTCTGGGGATATTGAGAACCAGAAGAGTTAACTGACCAACCCAGGCCTCACATGGAAACAGTAGCACAGCCAGTCCAAGGACCTGGGTCTGGGGCTTTCTCCATCGTGCATATCCCCATTTGAAGTAGCACTAAAGTACCATTTAGTGTACTTTTTGTAATAATTTGCTTTTTAGCACATCATCTAAGATGTGCTACTTAAAACTTAATTCCCCTTTAGAATGATTTGTGATATGCCTCCTTCATTCTCTCAATTTTAATTTTACAAGCTAGTTTTATTACAAGCTCACCAGTTTAGGTAGAAGGATGTTCTCTTTTAGAATCTGTGTTCTTCCTCCAGCAACTTCATCAGAGCTCAGGAGGAGATAACAAATCAAACATTGAGAATTGAAGTTGATTTAGTCTCATGTATGATTTGATTAAAGCATTAATGAGCTAATTAATATTTTTATCTAAAAATATTTTGTAATTTTGCCCTAATTGTGCCCAAGGTTGAGACTCTAGAATACTGGAGATAATTATTTTCAGACAGTAGCAACTAGAGGAATGGGATGGAGCACTTTGCAAACAATATAATATCAGTGGTTTCTTATTACAATGCCCCAGGTATGTTATTAGGTTGATGCAAAAGTACTTGCGGTATTGGACCATGAATTTTAAATCATTGTAACTAGGCTCAAACACATCTTTATTAATCAAAATAGGAACCATTACAATCAACACTTTTTTGCCAACAAGAAATGTTTGTTTATTCCTGTAATGTAAAAATCCATGCTTTGGGATTTGACAAACTCTTGGAAAGCATTTTCTGCATCCTTCTGGTTGTGGAAATGTTTTCCCTGTGAAAAGTTGTCGAGATGCTTGAATAAGTGGTAATGGGTTGGCAAGAGGTCAGGTGAATGTGGTAGATGAGACAAAACTTCATACCCCAATTTGTTCAACTTTTGAAGTGGTTTTGCAATGTGTCGTCAGGCGTTGTCATGGAGAATTGTGCCCTTTCTGTTGACTAATGCCAGCTGCAGACATTGCAGTTTTCTGTGCATCTTACGATTTGCTGAGCATACTTCTCAGATATAATGTTTCACCAGGGTTCAGAAAGCTGTAGTGGATCTCACCGGCAGCAGACCACCAAACAGTGACCATTACCGTTTTTTTTGGTGCAAATTTGGCTTTGGGAAGTGCTTTGGAGGTTCTTCTCAGTCCATCCACTGAGCTGGTCATCGCTTGTTGTCATATAAAAGCCACTTTTGTCACACATCACAATCCGAGAAATGGTTCATATTATTGTGTAGAATAAGAGAGGAAGACATTTCAAAATGACGATTTTTTTGATGTTCACTCAGCTCACGAGGCACCCACTTAGCCAGTTTTTTTACCTTTTCAACTTGCTTCAAATGTAAAATGACCATAGAATGATCAATGTCGAGTTCTCTGTGGCAACTTCTAATGTAGTTGTAAGAGGATCAGTGTTGATGATTGGTCTCAATTGGTCGTTATCAACTTGCCAAGGCTGGCCACTATGCTCCTCATGTTTAAGGCTCTTATCTCCTTTGCAAAACTTACTCTTTTTATTTTTTTTAAGACAAGAGTCTCACTTTGTCACCAGACTGGAGAGCTGTGACATGATCTCAGCTCACTGCAACCTCCGCGTCCCAGGTTCAAGGGATTCTCCTGCCTCAGTCTCCTGAGTAGCTGGGACTACTTTTTTTTGTATTTTTGGTAGAGACGGGGTTTCACCATGTTGGCCAGAATAGTCTTGATCTCTTGACCTCATGATCCACCCACCTCTGCCCCCCAAAGTGCTGGGATTACAGGCGTGAGCCCCTGCGCCTTGCCGCAAAACTTCTTGAATCACGACTGCACTGTATGTTTGTTAGCAGTTCCTGGGCCAAATGTGTTGTTGATGTTGTAGGTTGTCTCAGCTACTTTACCACCCATTTTGAACTCAAATAAGAAAATCACTCGAATTTGCTTTCTGTCTAACATCATTTCCTTAGTCTAAAATCAACATAAAATAAACAGCAAGTAGTAATTCATTAGGAAAAAAATTAAGAAAGCGAGAAGTACCCATTAAAATTATATGTAACATAACCACATTTAAAAATGTATTCCAATGTCAAACAGCAAATTCCAGCAATGCAAAAACCACAGCTACCTTTGTACTCACCTAATAATTAATCTTAGATTGATTCGTTTATTTATTAAGTGAACATTTATTGAGTGCCACCTACTTCCATGCCCTCATTGAGATTGTATCTAGTGGAGTTATCAAACAATAAACAAGCAAATAAAATAATTAAGACATGATAAATAGTGGAAAAGAAACAAGGTGATATAATAAATAAGGATGGCCAACTTTGTGTGGGGTGGTTAGGAAAAGACCTCTCAAGGGGACATTTATGCAGATTCCTGAAGGTAAGAATGAGCGAAGCGTGGAGAGAGCTCAGGAAAGAGCATTGCAGGCAGAGGAAACTGCAAGTGTAAAAACCCCGATATGGGAAGGGGCCACTGTTCCTGTCTGTTAACTGAGAATATTAATTCTTCCTGCCTACTACTCATAGGAGCCCTGTGGTGATATCTGTAAATTTAAATACAAAATGACTTAATCTGGGTTAGATCTGTATAATAGGCAGTGAAGGAGAAATTGGGGTCTTTTTCTCTACTTCTAGGAAGAAAAAATTTGGGGGGGATACAAGAGAAAACACACAAGAAAATGTTCAGAGATCTCTCTCTTGCCTTCTGTATCTTGATTTAGGGATCTGTATGTATCAAAGACCATATTGTATGGTACTAGTTATCAGTGTGGGAATTCACAGAAGGCAAAGATCTTGGCCAGGAGGCTTGGCCTGGACTTGACTTTACCCTTAAAGAATAAGTAAATTTGGACCAGCCAAAAGGAGGCCGGAAAGAGTGATTTAAAAAGAGAGAATGTGTAAATAAAGTTGCTAAGATGGACTAAATATGAATGAGTACTTAAGACAATGAAGACTCAAAAGCTGGAGCTGGAGCCAGAGCCAGACGGAAGGAAAATAATTGAAGGGTCTGATTCATAAAGGTGGTTGAACAGTCAGTAGAGCAGATTTGACCTGATGTTAGACAACAGGGGTAGTCATGATCATTTCTTGAACAAGAAAATTGTATGGTAAAAAGAGAAAGTTGGTAATATAAATACAGATTAATGGAGGAAAGTGAGGAAAAATTAAGTGAGGAAAAATTATTAATGAAAATAAGGGAACAAGCAGGCTAGATAGGAGGACCTTCTTTTTTTTAATCATACATTTCATTGTACCTGGCAATGAGAACATGGCCTATGCTCCTATCAGAGAATGAACTGCATACAAGACATTTCAGATGAGTTAACAATGATACTTGGTGACTGAAGCGGGCAACAAATCAAAAATCAAAATACCTGCTCACTTGAGTCCAAGGGACTGACCAGAAAGTAATGTCAGTGATAGAGCTGGGGAAGTTTGCCCAGGATATTAAAAGATCAATTCCATGTTGGACATGTTAAGTTTCAGAAGATAACAAGACGCCCAAATTGTAATGGGTGTACACAGGTAGAAGTACTGAACTAGAGCTAAAATAGAAAGTTGAATTTGAGAATGCAAATAGGTGATGAGAACTGAGGCCTTAGCTCTTGAGAATGCATGCACATGATTAAGAATGTGTGTATGTTGGGGAGGAGGCAAGGAGGCAAGTGGGGAGTAACTAACACACATACACGTGCAGAGAGAGAGAGAGAACGAGAGAGGAATCTGAATAAGTAGAAGGTACCAAAGCAACAGTTGGATAAAAGCCAGCTTCTTGAGGAAATACCATTATCATTATCACCATAAAAACTACAACTACCTGTTAGTGATTACTATGTGTCTTAAAGTCTTTAAATATAATAACTTATTATTTCTTTCCACAGCCTTTAAAAAGTAAATGCTGTTGTTATCTGCATTGTACAGATGAGGAAGCTTAGGACAGAGAAATTAGGCAAGTTGTACAAGATTGCCCAGTTTGGAGAAGTGGAGCTGAGATTCAAGCACAGGCATTGTACTTCAAAGCCTGAGCTCTCAGCTCCTGTGCCATATGGTTATACCCAACTTTGTGATTTAATTACATGGATTGACTTTGATCTTATGTAAGTTTCTTGAAAAGGAGTTCATTAACAGTTTTAAAAAGTTGGGCAGAAACTAGAAAGTCAGCAGATGGCTGGGCAGTGATTGGATAAATCCTTATAGCAGAAGACAACATGAAATTTCTCTAGGGTAAGGCAGAGAAAGAGAAAGAGGAATATACCCTTTGCTCTAGTTTTTTTCCTCCTCTCCATACACTACAAGTTATTGATACAGGAAATTATTCTCTTTGACAAGAGTTACAATAATTTGTGGGGAAAATGACACCTCTATTTTTTAGCATTTTCTATATACTACAAATGTGTTTATTTGTATACAAGGAATATCAGTTTATCTAAATTGACTGTCAACCAAAGTCATTTCTTTCTTGACTTCCACTACTAAATGAGAGTTAGTTAGATTCCAAAAGATCTATGGTATGAATAAGGAAAATTTAAAATTAAAAAATAATTTTTTTTAAGATCCCAAAAGATAGGGTTTGGGAAGTAGCCTCAACATTGGTATTACTGGATTACCTTCAGTCTGGGAGCCCAGGTGCCTGGATGTCTTAGTGGAGAGGCTCAGAACTTAGGGCGGGAGTTAGACACTGAAGCCCTTCCCTCTGGGGAGAAGCCACACATGACTTCTTCGCTGATTGCTTTAGTGAATGCTTCCCCAGTGGCTGACAGAGAACTTTGCTTCTATTTTCCATCCTCTTCAGGGCTCCTCCAGCCTCTCTCACTTCTTCCTTGTTTGAGGAAGAAATGGTACACTTCCAGTCCGCCATGCTGAGTCATACAGCTTAAAGGACGGGACTAGGCACCTGCTTGGTGCCACAACTGTAGCAGGCCTTTCTTCAGTAAATAAGCTAGTGCTTTTCTTTGGACCTAAAACTGAGGATGGATCTCATCTAATTAATCTTCCTAAAACACAGTTCTGCACAGTAGAATTGGCAGATCAAAAACTTTCATTATTTTTCCATTCTAACCAGAATAAAAGTTTTAGCCTCACATTTGTGGCCCTCCATGTTTTGGCCTGAGCTGTGGATACCTGACCTCATTTACCAGTATCCCCTTTTTTCAGGCCGGCTGCCCAATTCCCTGTTTATTCTGTAGGGCCCCATTTGCCGCCTTCTGTGGGGAGGAGGCCGATCCCTCAGGGATTCCCTCTTTACTTTCCAATCTTCACTCCGGTCTGTGGTATTATCGGCCCCAGTTCAATGCTGCATGCAGTTCTCATCTAAATGCTGTCTCCAGCATACAGCCTCACTGAACTCACCTGAATGTCTCACTGAACTCACCTAGTATTTTATCTCCAGCTCTCATTTTATCTCTGTTCTAGATATTTATGTGCATATAATTATCTTGCCTACTAAACTCTGGGCAGAATCTGTACCTAATTTAACTTAGTATTTTTTATATCACTTACACTTAACACCAGAGAAAGTTAAAGCTGCAAGGGCTGAAAAGACACATAGACCTGTGATAATGTCTTTTTAAAACTTATCCTTTCTCTGTGCTCTAGTAAATAATAGTGCTGAAGGTGGGATAGACCAGACCTCCTGGTTCTCAGTCTTATCCTCCAACAACAGTGGTTCTCCCACTGGCTTGCACATTGAAATCACCTGGCATTGCCTGTGATGCTTTTAAAATCCTGATCCACAAGCTTACAACCAAAGAAATTAGAATCTCAAGAGTAAGACGTTCACATCAGTAGCATCCAAATCTCCCCACATGATTCTAATGAGCAACCAAGATTGGGAATAAATATCCCCCAGTGTGATGGCCCCTGGACCACTGTTGCTTTACTGGGTAATTCTGTTAATTTGGTAAACTTTTTGTCAGATATTAAGGTAGAAATATTAAAGTAGAAAAGTGGTAGCTGTTAGATAATAGTGTAATACCTCTTGTTTTGCTTGCAACAGTAGCTTACAGTTAACTGTTTAACTTTTCAGATTTTTCGAAAGAAAGCAGTGGAACTTGGGGTAAAATTACTACCTGCATTTCATACTCCCTCTGGAATACCTTGGGCATTGCTGAATATGAAAAGGTAAAACTCTTCATTTTCAACAACATGTTTTAAGTTGAAATATTCAAGATTGTTGCTTAGTAAGTATACATTAGATAGATAATTACTTATATGATGCTGGTGACTAACAGACTCCACTGGGAGACTTGAGATTTGTCTTTTCGTTGGCAGCTATTAGCTTTCCAGTGTTCCATAGCCTCAGATGTGTCCCCACTGTGGGATGGCATGACCTCAACAGAGTCATTCAGGCCAGACAGGATTGGAGGTTTTCACTGTTTCATAGTGACATTGCATCAATGATACTGTCTCTCTCCATAAATACCAAAAGAATCCCATTATCTTTTAAGTTGTCATCAAAGCATTTCACTTCCAAAGAAGCAAATTCCTAAGAACCTTTATTTCAGTTGAGCTACTGGTCAGAAGTATGGCAGAGATACAATATTTGGCCTAATCAGATCCCCCATAAAAGGAGCTGGTATAATGGAGACTGGGAGCACCTGCGGTTACCCAGCCCCCAGTTGTAAGAAGGGAAGGCAGCTGATGCACTCACTCAGATCAATCCAACTTTCTCATCTTCTTTGGTGGAGAACCCTAATATGCCAAGTTCTTGAGAACGTGGCCCCAATTGGAAAACACACACAGACACACATACCCCCAGGCTGAACAGACTTTCTGGTATTCTCTGATGTTTTGAAGTTAAACTGAATGAAATTGAGCAACCATTTTGCAGCTGATAAAAATCATTTCTTGTTGGCAACATGCATGAATTTTTAATTATACATTGTATCCACTCTCAATCCCAGTTACTAAATACGAGTGACTTACCCAAAATCGCACAATAAGCACTGGCAAAATTAATAGTATCAGTTCACTAAAATTCCCCATTCCTTTGACCGATCAAGTACACTCCTTGAATCAGCTGTACTTCAAGGTGTGAGGATGATTTATCATCTTAGAAGTTTTCCTGTAGGGGAAGAAGTGACATTTCATATTTATCTACAATATTACTTTTCAAGATGTGCTGTTGGTGTCACTTGTACATATATACTGTTCTGCGAATCACTTTATTTCACAGTATGGGCCAAGGTATAGGGAACAGCTGGCCTCTAGCTGCTTTCTTAGTTTTGGAAGGCTGTCACCAGCAAAAGTTTCAAAGGAAGGGGGAAACATATATCTGGCAAAATCATATTTTTTAATTACCTTCTCAGAATAAGAGAATGTAGAAAGCTACCCAGGAGAAGAAAAAAGGGGGCTTAAAGATGCTTTTTAGACTAGCTGTGTATTCGTTGTTGACTGACTTTGAAACTCTTGGCAAGAATTACCACTGGAGAGACACTGAATGTGCTGGCTGTAATATCCTAATTCTGCTCTTCCCTCTCAATTTTGAAAATAGTTTTGAATGTATCTCTTTGTCAACATCTATATGTTAACAGCAGTATAAACTTACTGGTATTATCTGTTCACATTCCTCTGGTATTCTGGTTATTGCCTAAAGATAATTGGTTTCTTTACCTTTTCTTTGTCAAAACTAAGCATTTATTTGAGTCTCTGCTGTGATAAAGATTTCTTACTAAGTCCTGGGAAGAGTTTCTACTTCTCTTCACTTTATTCAAGAAGATAACAGACATGTTCTTTCCCTCAGGGGACTCACAGCCTGGTTGGTAAAGCAGAATATATGTTTTCTGTGTTACACACTCACACATGTAATTGACAAACTTAAGATGGGCCAAGGAGAGATAATAAGTACTCACCAGGTTGAATTTAAAGCAAGCAACATTTTGAATTGGGGAGATTTATGTATTTGGAGACAAAACATCAATTAATCAAGTTGTATTTCAGTATTTGTGCAAGCTGAATATATGCAGAGAAACTAAACAATTCACTCATATACTACATTAGGAACTCTATTCCAAAAACGGTTCAGAAAAAAATATTTTTAAATTGTCTTTTCTACCACATCTATTATAGATTCTTAATTCAATAAGAATTCTTAATTCAATAAATTCTGCAATTGTGATTTAATAGAAAGTACTCATTTGATAACCTAGATGCTATACACAGTTCCTCACTAGACTAACATGTTTCCTTCACCAATACGATCATAGAATGAGGATGCATAAGTTACATACGTCCACTAAAAGAAAACCATTGCCTTTCTAGTATTAGGTTTTGGTAGAACTCAATTTCTCTAATGTGAAAATGTCCAAGTTTGGTGTCTGTTCTTATTATTACTATTAGAAGTCTGTGCTTTTTTTTCTCCAACCTTAAGCAGGAAAAATTACCTCTGTGATTTATAAAATCAGGCATTTCACCATTACTGTATTTCCAGAGGTAATTCAAGTCTAGGTAGAGCAGACTTAGATTTGGGGTTTTTTAAAGTGTCTTCTTAAAATAGCGTAGTTAATGTTCCCATTATTCATTTCTATCACAGGGCATACAGTCTGGGCATTCCTCATAATTATTCTGTCTTTCTTGATAAATGAGTTAGTTTTAGCTATACACTATTTTATCACTTCTCTGTGTGGATTTTTCTGATGCCTGCTTGGTGTTACATTAAGTTAGTAGAGCTGTCTACAGTGTGTGCCTTTATTGCACACCATCAAGGCATAGGTAGGAAATGACTGATCTTCATTCAGACTCTCATTAGCAGTGAGGTGACGAATGAGGCACAACCCCTCACCTGTTTTATTTTCTGCTTTGTAAAGCTTTATTTACCGAGTCTTCTAATTATCTGATGAAAATACATACAATGTCGTTAGTTACATTACAGTTTATATTATAATTAAATTGCAGATTGCTCTACTTTAACTAAAATAGGGCTTTAACTAAGAATAGTACATAGCTGCCTGTCTTCTAATAGTGAAGGAGTATCCTAGGGAAGCATGTAATGTGTATATTTTAAGAAAAGGTGATAGCCTCCTTGTAGGGTTTGTTAATACTTTGGTGTTATAAAATGTTTAAATATTACATTATAGTTGGTTAATTTTAATAAACACAAACTATGAAAGATGGTCTAATAGGTTAAATATTGTTAAAGCATTTTCCTGTATCTCCCTATGTTTTTACTTGACAGTTAAAGCATAAATTTCTGCATTATTAAATTTGCTAATAGTTTTTTAAAGTTCCTGGTTTCAGATTTGAAAGCAGTGTGTTATATTTTCAAATGAAGCAGAATACAATTCCATACTTTCATGTAATAGGAATAATATGAAACTATCAGTAAACAAATTTTCTGAACATAAGCAGATCAAATTGACTTAATGGTGCTGGTATTCTATGAGGCAAAAATATTGCTAAATTATCCTAAGAATGTTCTGTAGCAGTGATATAAGCCTGAGTATAAAATCAGAGCTCCGTCTTACACTTTATGTTTTATTTATATACTTTATGGATCTGTTAAGAATTCAGAGACAAGTTTAGCAACTGTAGAAAAGTTTTTTAAAAAGAAGTTATAGTCTTTCCAAGTATTTTAAGTTAACCTTCTTTATGGTTTCTTTTTCTTCCCCCAGTTGGAGTTTTTTAAAATATTGGGTTTCCCACTTCCCTCTTTTATCTATTTTAATTCATTTGGCCATTTGTAGTCTTCTGGAAATAGTAATCAGTAATACTTTAAGATTTTAATAGTGGTATGTACAGTTATTGATGTCAAACATTAGAATATTATTACCATAGTTAAAGCTGCTATTAGCAGTCTGTCCCTGGAAAATTCACTGAACTATCTGGGTTTATCTTTTCATAAGTAAAACTAAAATAATAGCAATAATAATACCTGTCTTGACCTCGTAAGGGCTTTTATAGAAATCTGTTTAGTTGATGTGCAGAAGGAGGTTAAACCTTGCAGAGTGCTGTGAAATAGATGGACATTGAAATTTTTCTTAATTTATGGTTCTGCTCTCAATATTTCATTATGAAAGAGTATATATGAGTATGGTATATGATAAAATAGTATATTTCTAGAACTGACTAATTTGGTTCTGATGTCCTTTTATGGTAGGATTTCATTTTTAAGCCATCAGTGCTCCTGACCTGTTCAAGCTCAAGTTGTATTTTTCTCTGGCAGAAAAGAGATGGTAGAACCAATTGGATGTGTGGAGAGAATGTCTCAATGTGGTTTATGTGGGATAGTGGTGGCTCCATGCTCAAGCTTTTATTATTTTTTAAATTATTTGGGATCCAGCCTATAGCATCAAAACTAAATTTGCTCCCTAAACTTATATTTATTCGTGAACTATGTACTAGAAACTGGAACTGTTCAGCCAGTTAGGTTTTAAAAGGATGTGAGGCAATACAGGGTTCTGTGCTTATCCCAAGTCTTACATGCTAGCTAGTGCCTAATTAATGTGGTGCAAACCCAGTCTATGAAAGTGTGTGTGTGTGTGTGTGTGTGTGTGTGTGGTGTGTGTGTCTGCGATAGATAGCCACATAGCCCTGTTTCCTAGTTCTTGGACTGTTCTGCTAAGGGTCTAACTGTTCTGGTTGCTTTAGATCAGTGATTCTCAACTTTCCCATACCTTAGAATAACTGGGATTCTAACATACATACACACACACACACACACATATACATACATACATACATACATACATACATACATTTTATTGCTGCCTTCATCTTTCCCCTTCCCCCAGTCTGTTTCAATTAATTTGGGGATAAAATCCTGGCATTTTTTAAAAACCCTCCCAGGACCTTCTAATACTCAGCTAGGGTTAGGAATCCAGCATTTATATGCTGAGGATAGCTTTATTTCTCATCTCAGCTGCATTTGAAAACGTTGAGTTGAAAAACGTTTCCCTATTCACTGATGGTCAATTTAATTATTGAAATTTTAAAATCCTAGAAAATTACTTTTAAAATACCCAGCTTTAATAGAACAGTGCTTCTCAAACTTTAGAATATGTAAGAATTGCCAGGAGAGATCATTAAAACATATATTGCTGGATCATAAACAGAGAGTCTGATTCTGTAGGTGTTTAGTAAGGTTTGATAATTTGCTTTTCTAACCAGATTCCAGCTGATGGGGAAGCTACTGCTACTGCTGCTGCTGCTCACCCAAGGACCACACTTTGAGAACCATTGTAATAAGAAATGACTGAGCCATCAGAGGCATGTAGTTAAATCTCAGAGCTGTTCAGTGAGGCAGCCAGGGCCACTGTTGGGGAAGCAGGAGTGGGGCCTATGTTCTGTTTCTATCATTAGTTTACTTTTCATTAATAGTTACACAAAGTTTCCACTTAACTCTAAGCAGTTTGTTGCTTCTTCTGGAAAGCAGCCAATTCCAAGCAGTAATTACCAAACAGAGTTTGCATGTCCTTTTTCCCCTTGTACTTTTTTTTTCTAATCCAGTGAGACTGGAAAACAAACTTCGGCATTTTTAGCATAGAGGGGAAAAAAACAGGCATTTTTAATTAGAAACTTCTGGGTTACTGTTTAAAAGTAAAGCTATTTCCATAAAGTCACACTTGTAGCTTCAGGCAAAGTGGCCTTACTATAAACAACTGGTAACCCGGCCCTGTACCTAAGGGTATTGCAAAGAATGAAGCAGAATCAGGGATTACCCTCCCACCAGATGAACAGGAGGGAATAGAGATCTCTTCTGTGATCATTTAATCCTCTCACCGAACTTTGGATCACTACAGCTCTGCCAGGCACTCAGTACCTTGACCAAACTAAGGACATTTATTTATTGCAAGTGGACAGTTAAACGAATAGCAACATTTAATTTAAGTGTACTTTGTGTATAACCCCCTTTATGGAGACATTAGGGATAAGCAAGTCTGAGCAAAGGATGCTTTGATGTTCTTAGTCATGCATTGTGAGGCAGTAGGAATGTGAAAAACCTCAGGATGCCTGAACGGTTTCCTTTCTTCCCACCTCTCTGGTCATAATTGAAGTTAACACTCAGGTAAATGGGTTTTTTAAGTGTCTTTTATTCTCTGAAGGAAGGAGCAGACCATATCTGCCTCTGAACACAGGCTGTAGCGGTCCTCATTTCTTCTGCACCCCACCCTCCCTCCTTTTCCATGAATTTCCATCTGCTCAGGCTCTTGCTGTGTTTCTGATAGGGCAAGAGCAGAAAATTGACATGAGTGGAATGACCAGGTTCACGTTTTACTCAACAATAAATTAGATATTTTAAAATATTTTTCGATACTTTCAGAAGGTCCTATTTTAAGGGTAAATTGTAGCATATGAATAATTAAAGTGCAGAAATTTATCAAAGGTGATATGTCGAGAATTTAGAGGCAGTTTATCCAGAGAGTTGCTTAAATCCCTTTTTAAATGACTTGTGATATGTGGGAAGTCTGTTACGAGGGCTTCCTCACCCTTCAATTTTGGGCAAATAGAATCTTGGTTCAAAGCAGATGGGACTGGATTGTTAAATATGACCACGACTTTTCCCATAGCGTCTACCACAGTTTAAGCAGTTAACTCACCAGGAAAATTTCATGTAAGGACAATTATAGTTATTTTAATGCAACAATTTCAAAGTGGCTTTCATCTCAAGTTTTTCAAATGCACAGAACTGGTGTTTTACAGATTCAGCTTTGTTCACTCTGTTCACACAATTGGTTGCGAATCAGCCTCAGCAATTTGAAATTTATGCTGTGTACAGAACTTAGATCGGGAACAAGTCAGAACACATAAATTCGTATACCTCCCTCACAAGCTAGCAGTGGAATAATCTTTTCAAGGAATTGACTTCCTCAGGTTTTCAATGACCCAGCAATCAATTTTCCTGTGATTAATCTCAAGACTGGGCTTATGTTGTTATTGTGGGACAAACCTTTCAAATATCTAATTAATAAAGTTTAATTTAAAAATTTATGAAATCGTTTGAATACATGGTCGAAAATCAGCCCACGTATCAAGGCACTTTATCAGCCCTCATAATTGTTAATCATTGTAAATATTCAACTAACTACATTGAATATTTGGGAATTGGAAGGTCAATATAAAATATTTAGGCTACAGCCAATAGTTTTAAAGGCCTCACAGTCTCAATGGATACAGTAACTACTCCATGTTTCCTGCTTGTGCAGTAATAGTTATAGTTGATCTGTTCTGAAAAATGGGATCAACAATAATTAATTGCAGTTCTTTTTATTAACTAGGGAAAAAAGTGATGGAGCAATACTGAGAATTAATTGCAATTTACAAATCTAGAAATTAATATGCAGCTGGGCATAAGTATAGGCAGTGCAATTTGGTGATTTAGCAATCATGACAAATTATCTTCATCTATAAGGTGGAGAGTTATTAGGATTCCTTTATTCATCTTTTAATAATAGACCCAGTTTCAGGAAGACTTTATGTGAATGCTCATGTTGCCCTTTTATCCTGAAAGTGTGAGTTGGAGTTTAACATTATTAATTAAATCTTGCTTTCCCTCTTTGTCATGTCATGCTATAGTTTTTATGGAACGCTTGTACAAAACAGTGATTACTGGTAATTGACCTGCATATATTGAATAATCTTAAGATGCTACTGAGAGTTTAATGTACCTTGTAAATTGAGAGGCTTCCAATTAAGTCAAATTCTTAAGATAATCACTTTCAAAACTAATCAAGTAATAGGACATTAGTAAGGCTCTTATTGACTTAATTGTGACAAATTAATAAACAGACCCTGTGCAATTACTATAATGGCTTTATCAGTGAACAGTTTTTCAAAATTTAAGCCTAAATCTATTCTGCCCCCCCCCGCAAAGTACAGTAAAAATGATATATGCCATTTTAAGGTGGGTATCATTTCAAATAGCTGTGTTCAAGTACATTATACAAGTAGTTTGAATTTGTATGTGTTTCTTTCTTTTTAAATATGATTACATTTGTTTATTTCAAAGGTCAATTAATCTACTTGCTAAGCCCTTAGAGCATATTAATTTCACAAGCGGTCTTCCGTATGCCATGGACAAAACAATTACATGTTCCTATGTGTTCTCTCATCTCTGCTTTTTTATGTGCTATGTCCTTGGTGCTGTCTCTCCACTGAGAACTATAGAATATCTTGTCTTGCTCTTTCTTTGTTTTTCTTGCTTTCTCAAAAGCTTTTTGGGGACAAAGTCAGCATAGTGCCTTTTTATTCCTGGTAGACATTCTGCAGTGGACATTGAAAAATGAATAAATTATGAATTACAGATTTGCCATAACTTAAATATCTGACAGTGCCAATTCCTGTAACTGTGCTGACTGTGTTTAAGAAAAATCAGCAGAAAAGAAAAGGCAGTAGAAAGAGCAGGGATGTAAGTCTTGCTTCCAACACTTTAAGAGTAATGTGACGGTTATATATATTTGCCTAGGTCCATCTAACTGTGTGTATTTAAAGTGCTGTGCTTTATTGAATATTACTCTATCTTTTTAAGTGCGATCATGTATCTTTTTTAATTTAAAAAAATGTAGCATGCTACCCAGCCATTAGTCAACATACCTTGTTTAGGCATTGGTTTTCTTATTTGTTAAAGTAGGACTAATAAGTAATATCAGTTTTACAAAGATCACATTTATGACAGGACCTAGAAATTTGAGGAGCAGAGCAATATTTTACGCCCAAAGGAATAGATCATTATGGAATTCCAGGACCTCATACAGGTTGCTGCCAGCATAGTGCCCATCCAGATTTCCTGAAATCATTAAGGGGCCATCCGCACTATGTTTGATTTAGACCTTAGCAAGGAAGAATGGATTTTGAAGTAAAGAATTGCGTGTATGTACGTGTGTGTGTGTGTGTGTGTGTGAGATGTATACACATATCTGTAGTTCTAACAATCCTCCATGTATTCATTTTATAATGCACAGTCTTCTGCAAACAAGGAAGCATTATAGAGTCCTAATAGTAATTGTCGTCATCTGGGACAACAAAGAGAAGTATACAGTGAAACTACCCAGCTGAAGAATGATTATTTTTCAATTATTGCAATACCCTAAAATGAAACTAGAATAAGGACTAAAGTTGTGGCGATTTCCTTAATTATGAAATATTATGAAGACCTTAAATTTAACACCAAAAAGTTAATGTCACACTATAATAAATGCAGTCCTTTTATCGATTTATTTATATATGAATTACTATATCTAGTTGCATGATGGTGTAGGAATTGCATCCCACAAATATATCAGGACCGTAAACCAGTGGTCTTTAAACTGTTTTGATTGCTCTCTCATCATTAAAATATTTTTGTGCATTCACCTCAAAACATGTATTCTTATTTATAAATTATATGTACATGTACCACTGTACTGATATGTTCACTTTGATGCATTCAAAAAGTAAAATTGTAAAATGATAATAGATAGATGAAGAAATAAAGTCTTTATAAATTACTGAGAATGGATGAAAAGTTTTAGTGAGAGCAGTGTGAGATACTGATATTTTTAGTGAATACATTCATTCTTAAAATTCCAGTTTAACACTTGTGGTATAGTGAGTGATTCAGAAGTCTGTGTTGCTTATTTCAAAACTTGGTTTTAACATCTGTCCCACATGATGAAAAGACATGAAGTGGTGTTGATGAAAGAAGTATGGTATTGGCTGACATTCCTAAAACATGTTTATTTCAAATCCCATCTTCTAACTATGCAATGAATTTTCTTAAAATTCTGCTAGCAAATGTCTTTCCTGATATCATCATACAGTCTTGCAAATTGATAGAAAAATAGGTGCTGTGAGTATGTAATTTTAATATGTAAAAACAGGCATACCCAGGAGGTATTGTGTGTTTGTTTCCAGACCACCACAATAAAGCAACTATGGCAATAAAAGCGAGTCACACAAATGTTTTGGTTTCCCAGTGCAAATAGAAGTTATGTTTCCACTATACTGTAATTCATTAAGTGTACAATAGCATTATGTCTAAGAAGAACAATGAATATACTTTCATTTAAAAATATTTTGTTGCTAAAAAAATGCTAACAATCATCTGAGCCTTCAGCAAATAGTAATCTTGTTGGTGGAGCGTCTTGCCTCGATGCTGATGGCCGCTCATTGACAATGCACCTGGTCACCCAAAAGCTCGGATGGAGACGTACAAGGAGATTAATGTTTTCATGCCTGCTAACATAATGTCCGTTCTGCAACTCATGGATCGAGGAGTAATTTTGAGCTGGGTTTGGTGGCTCATGCCTGTAATCCTGGCAATGATAAGGGTAGTGGTTGCTGAAGGTTGGGATGACTGTGGCAATTTCTTTAAATAAGACAACTGCAAAGTTTATTTTGTTGTGGTTTTTGAGACAAAGTCTCACTCTGTTGCCCAGGCTGAAGTGCAGTGGCACAGTCATGGCTCACTGCAGCCTCAACCTCCCAGGCTCAAGCAATCCTCCTACCTCAGCCTCCAAAGAAGCTGGGATATCAGCACGTGCCACCATGCCTGGCTAATTTAAAAACCAAAAAAAATGTAGAAATGGGATCTCACTATGTTACCCAGGCTGGTCACAAACTCCTGGGTTCAAGCAGTCCTCCCATCTCAGCCTCCCAAAGTTCAGGAATTACAGGTGTGAGCCACCACCACACCTAGCCAACAATGAAGTTTACTGCTTTAATTCTTCCCTTCATGAAAGATTTTTCTGTAACATGTGATACTCTTTGATGGCATTTTCCCCACAGTAAAACTTCTTTCCAGTTTGGAGTCAGTCCTCTCAAACCCTGCTACTGCTTTATCACTGTGTTTATGTAATATTCTTAATCCTTTGTTGTCATTTCAACAGTGTGCACAGCATCTTCACCAGATCCCATCTCAATAAACCATTTTCTTTACTCATCCATAAGAAACAACTCCTCATCCATGAAAGTTTTATGATGAGATGGTAGCAATTCAGTCATGTCTTCAGGCCCCACTTCTAATTCTAGTTCTCTTGCTATTTTACCACATCTGCAGTTACTTCTTCCACTGAAGTCTTGAACCCCTCAAAGTCATCCAGGAGGGTTAGAATCAACTTCTCCAAACTACATTAATGTTGATTTTTTTACTTCCTCCCATAATTTACAAATGTTCTTAGTAGCATTTATAATGGCAAATCTTTTCCAGAAGGCTTTCAATTTGCTTTGCCTAGATTCATCAGAGGAATCACAATCATAACCTTATGAAATGTACTTTTTAAATAATAATACTTGAAAGTCAAAATTACTTTTTTTTGAGACAAAGTCTTGCTTTGTCAACCAGGCTGGAGTTCAGTGGCACCATCTTGGCTCACTGCAACCTCCGCCTCTCAGGTGTAAGCCATTCTCCTGCCTCAACCTCTCGAGTAGCTGGGATTATAGGCCCCCACAACTCTGCTGGCTGATTTCTGTGTTTTTAATAGAGATGGGGTTTTACCATGTTGGCCAGGAAGTCAGGAGTTCAAGACCAGCAAGTGATCCACCTGCCTCAGCCTCCCTAAGTGCCGGGATTACGGGCGTGAGCCACCACACCCATCTCAGAATTACTCCTTGATCCATGAATTGCAGAACGGACATTATGTTAGCAGGCATGAAAACATTGATCTCCTTGTACGTCTCCATCAGAGCTTTTGGGTGACCAGGTGCATTGTCAATGAGCAGTAATATTTTCAAAAGAATCTTTTTGTCTGAGCAGTAGGTCTCAACAGTGGGCTTTAAATAGTCAGTAAGCCATGTTATAAACAGATGTCCTGTCAAGCAGGCTTTTTTCTTCCATGTGTAGAGCTCAGACAGAATAGATTTAGCATAATTCTTTTTTTTTTTTTTTTTTTTTTTTTTGAGATGGAGTCTTGCTCTATCAGCCAGGCTGGAGTGCAGTGGTGCAACCTCAGCTTACTGCAACCTCCGCCTCCCTGGTTCAAGCAATTCTCCTCACTCAGCCTTCTGAGTAGCTGGGATTACAGGAACACACCACCACAGCTGGTTAATTTTTTGTATTTTTAGTAGAGACGGGGTTTTGTCATGTTGGCCAGGATGGGCTCAAACTCCTGACCTCAAGTGATCCGCCAACCTCGGCCTCCCAAAGGGCTCAAATTACAGGCGTGAGCCATTACACCTAGCCAGATTTAGTATAATTCCTAAGGGCCCTAGGATTTCTGGAATCATAGAGTCACCAGCTGCATTTAGCCCCTAGCAGGAAAGTCAGCCTGTCCTTTGAAGCTTTGAAGCCAGGCGGTGATTTCTCCTCTCTGACTGTGAGATTCCTAGATGGCATATTCTTCCAATAGAAGGTTGTTTCATCTACATTGAAAATCTGTTAGTGTGGCCACTACCTTCATCAATAATCTTAGCCAAGTCTGCTGCACTTCTAGCACCTGCTGCTTCACTTTGCCCTGTTATGTTACAGAGACAGTGTCTTCTCTTCACCCTCATGAACCAACCTCTGCTAGCTTCAAACTTCTGTTCGGATTCTTCACGTCTGTCAGTCTTCATAGAATTAAAGAGAGTTAGGGCCTTACTCTGGAGTAGGTTTTGGCTTAAGAGAATGTTGTGGCTGGTGTGATCTTCTATCCATGCCACGTAAAACTGTCTTCTATATAGCCATAAGGCTGTTTTGCTTTCTTATCATTCATGGTTTCACTGGAACTTTTAATCTCCTTTAACTGTTCGGTACAAGAGGCATAGCTTTTGTTCTGTTTTCACTTTTGATATGCCTTCTTCACTGAACTTAATCATTTCTAGCCTTTTGATTCAAGGTGAGAGGCATGCGATTCTCACTTTCATGTGAACACTTGGAGTCCATTGTTGGGTTATTGGCCTGATTCCAATATTGTAGTTTCTCAAGGAATGGAAGGTCCTGAGGAGAGGGAGAGAAATGAGAAACAGCTGGTCAGTAGAGCAACTGAGAACACATGCTTATAAATTAAGTTCATCATTTTATATGGGTTGGTGGCACCCTAAAATACACTTAGAATTGTACCATCTGATCACAAATCACCATAACAGATATCATAATAATGACAAAGTCTGTAATATTGCAAGAATTCCCAGAACTTGACAGAGACACAACATGAGCATAGGCTGTTAGAAAAATGCCACCAATAGACTTGACACAGCGTTGCCACAGATCTTCAATGTGTAAAAAACACAATATCTGTGAAGTGCAGTAAAGCAAAGTGCAATAAAATGAGATATCCCTGTATATAAACTTTTTAAATGTATAGTTTTTAATATATAGAATTATGTGACTGGGTGCGGTGACTCATACCTGTCATCTCAGTACTTCGTGAGGCCGAGGCAAAAGGATTGCTTGAGCCTGGGAGGTCAACAGCGGCCTAGGCAACAAAGCAAGACCTCGTCTCTACAAAAAATTTAAAAAATTAGCTGGGCATGGTGGCACATGCCTGTAGCCTCAGCTACTCGGGAGGCTGAGGTGGGAGGATTGCTAGAGTCCAGGAGGTCGAGGCTCTGCAGTGAGCCATGATTGTAACACTGCACTCCAGCCTAAGTGACAGAGTGAGACCCTGTCTCTCAAAAAAATATATATATATATTATTTTATATACTTACATGCACACACATATACAAACAGTTTTTAAAAATGAGTTCAGAAACGCCTGAAACTTTTCCTCTGGAAGATTTTAAAACAAGGTAGAAAACCTCAATTTTTAAGTTAAATATAAAGATGAATTTTAAAGGTGAACCACTTTCACAAATATTTTCATTAAATTTAGTTTCAAAGTAATCTTTTCTTAATATGAGTTTCTTTCAAAATGCAGATTGGTTCTATTCTTGTTAAATTGTCACCTCCTTTATCTTGAAGTGGGAGATCAAGTGTGTTGTTTTCTTCTTTTCAAATTATCTGGTAGGAAGCATACTTGCTGACAACCACTTGTCACAGAAGAAACCATCAGCAAATGTGGGGACACCTTTCTATTTTGTGAAATGGCAACTTTTGATTAAATGCCTTGCCTCAAGACAATCCAAAAATCTGTTTGGTGCAGATATTATTGTGGTCACTGTGCAGCTCTTTACAAAGTATTGTGATAATGTAATAACTCTACCGCGCAAAGGTTTTGGATTTTAAAATTAATTGCATTGGTGGCACTCATAATCCACAATCCATCAAAAGCCTCTGAAAGCTGTAGAACAGTGAGGCTCCCATTGCCAACTTCTGACTGTGGAGTCTCTACAAGAATCTCTGGTATCTCTTGTGTGTCACCTTTCACAGAAGCACCAAGGAACGGGAGCAGCGTATGTCTGAAGATTTACGAAAGCCTTTTTTCTTGCTTTTAGATTTAAGACTTAGCAGCTTTGATAGTTTCCTCTTGTACCCTGTGCTTATTGCACTCTAATTAAGAGTCTTGCATTTGGCTTCAAAGGCTGCTGCCATAAACAATAACTATCTAAATGTCATTTACCTTTAAGCCCAGACCAATTCCTTATCATCTGACAGTTTATAATGGGCATATTGTCTCATTACATTAAGTGGACTTTGATCCTCTTCAGATTACTCTTGAGAATATTTTTTAAACTGGCTTACAGGAAAGTTCTAACTTATTTTGAACTAGATGTAAGTATTACAAGACTAAATTTGCGGCACACTCTTTTATTTGTATTAATTGTCTTCACTTTAAAGTAGGCCAAACTGTGTTCTTGTGCCCAGATTGGTTATTGATTAGATAAAGAGCTTGTCTTAGGTGGTTTTCATGTGAAATCGCTTGGAAAGTACTTAAACACATTACTCTGTAATATTGGTTGGGTAAGCAATAACATGGTGGAGGGTGTCAGTCTGTACTAGAAGAGTGATAAATGAACAACATATTTGGTGCTAGTATCCAAAATTTTTGCTAGATTCAAAGGGATTCAAATTATAGAATTCGCTAATCTGAGTTTCTGAGTCTTATGAGCAAGAAAGTGATAATTTCATATTATGTTTGATAAAGAAGTTTCAGAAAATGGAATTTGTAGTGTAAACATAAGCACTGTATAGAATAATCCTTAAGAATTATGAATTTGCTTTTCAAATTTTTCTAAAGAAGAGAAAATAGGTCCCTTTTCAAACTAAAGATGTTACAATATACAGTATTGTGTTGATTCTAAAGGAAAAGAGAGTAAAGGAGAAGAGTTGGGAGTCAGGAAAATTATGAATTTACAAGCTATAGGCAGCCAGATAAGCTAATGGTAGTGCCTTATGCTTCTGTAATTTTCTGTAGTCTGTAACAGATTTCCAAATACACACACACACACACACGTGTATGTATAAAGTCTCATTAATTTGATCTAAGCTGGTACAAGCATGAATATACAATTTTATAATTTGAATTTCCTTTTGAAATAGTTTGGAACTATTGGAACTGAAAGAAATAATTTAAACTTCCCAGTACTCAGGGCAAAGGCAGGGAAGATAAAATTATCTTAGTATTTTATTGGCATTGTAAGCTATCACTTGTTGGCATTGTAGGCTCTCACTCTATTTGTCTATTTGTAGTATATTGATCATGAAGTAGTTCCAATGTTATTTTAAAAAGTTTTCCATGGGTCAGGTTGAATTCTACATACCTACCAGAACTATATTTCACCAGTAATCCTAGGGTTTGAGATATACAACCACCTTTCATTAAGCTTATTCTCACTATTTAAAGATAAAAAATAAATGTAAAGTTCAAAATCTTTCTCTAAAGAGTTAAAAGTGGCAACTATATACATAGCACCTTTCTTACCTGGATGTGAAAGCTATGATTATGGAACCTGGATTCTTTTAAACATCTTTTGTTAGAACTGATTTTCCTTCCTTTATGCCATCTTTTTGACTCCACTACTGTCTTCTCCCCATCTTTGTGATCATGTGATTGAATGTGAAACTATATTCAGTGAGAGCCTCAGTGGTGAGAGTGGAAGCCTTTCCCTCCAATCCAAGGGCTTCATCCTTCCTTCAGTGCCTTGGCCAGGCCCTCAGGGAATGAGACCTTTGGTCTTCCCTCCACCTTATCCTGACTCCTCAAGCCTCCGGCCTTGGGGAGGCTTCTCTAGATGAAAGCTCCTCAGTAATTATATTAGTCTGTTCTCACACTGCTATGAAGAAAAACCCAAGACTGGGGAATTCATAAAGGAAAGAGATTTAATTGACTCACAGTTCTGCATTGCTGGGGAGGCCTCAGGAAACTTACCATCATGGTGGAAGGCAAAGGAGTAACAGGCACCTTCTTCACAGGGTGGCAGGACGGAGTGAGTGGCAGCAGGGGAAATGCCAGATGCTTATAAAACCATCAGATCTCATGAGACTCACTCACTATCACGAGAACAGCATGGGGGAAACTGCCCCGTGATCCAGTGACCTCCACCTGGACCCACCCTTGAGATGTGGGGATTATGGGGATTGTAATTGAAGATTCATTGTCTCAAAACGTATTAGCACTCTGCTCTTCATACTTTTTCCCTTTAATCAAGAATCTTTAATAGTTTTCCAAAAGCTTCAGGGCTTTTCTTTAAGTAGGCACTGCACTCTGTAACCCCATGTTCATCCACATGCAGCCCCTTTGAAGGGCTTCACCTCAAACAAAACCCTGCTATTTTTAAAGGTTCAGTTGTGTCATCTCATCTGTAAAAGATGTCATCATCTCTTTCTCTCATCCTTGTCCCTTCCCCACCTTGGAAAAGTAATCACCACCTCCTTCTCGTAACACTTGGTTTCCCATTGCCAGTATAAGCTATACCATGGAGTTGAGGGACTCCACAAAGTTCTCTTAGTACATAACTGTGTTGAAGGCATGAAAATGAAAGCTCTTGGAAGAATTAAAAAGTAATATGTTCACTTGGGGGTTTTTTTCCCCTAAAATTAAAAAAAAATGTTCATTATTCAGGAAATACCAGGTGAACACCCTTCTCCTAGATCCTGGACCCAGGTGCAGGGGATAACTGGTAAACATTTTCTAGGTGACTCTCACAGAGTTTACAGTCTAGGGGAGAAACAGACATTAGTTAATCACAAAAGCATTTCAAACTGCAGGACATGAAGAAGTCATTTTTGAGCTGAAATCAAGGAGATGTGTAGACAAGAGCTAGGAGAAGAGAAGAGAGTGGATGGTCCAGGCAGTGGAGCATGTGGAGTGTCAAATCTCTGTATTGAAAAGGAGCAGGACAAGGCCATGAGGCTGAAGGACGGCAAAGCTGCCTGGGGCAGAGAGCAGCAGGCTGGAGAGCAAACACAGGCAGACTCTGTGGCAGGGTCTCAGGTTTGTCTTGGCATCAGTGGGAAGCACTCAAAGTCCTGAGAAGGACATCGTTGTGTTTGTGTTTAGTTGATTCAGGTTCACTGCTCATCCCTGTCTCAAGAGCCATGAAGCATTATGACCAAATCATGCCAGCTATCAGGAGCGATCATTTTAGATTGTCATGTTTTACCTCTTTGATATTTGTTTACCTTTTCCCAAAAACACAAGCCTGCAAACGCAAGTTCCTAGCTGGATAGGCCCTTGAAATGTTGGGTACAGTATTAAACTCTGGTTGGTCTCCTGGAATTGGTTTCACCATCAAACAGTAAAGATTTCATTTGAGATTATCTGTCATCAGATCGTTTCACTAGAGACTGCTACCAAAAGAAAGGCCTCACTTGTCCGAAAGAGCATGTATTTGACACAGCTAGCAAGTTTGTATTTTTTAGTTCTGTTAACTTGTTTCAGGTAGTCAAAAATAACTTTAAAAAAAGAATCATTTAATTTGAAGAAGAGAATGTCATGTAAAATGGATTCACGTTCACAATTGCTACAACTTAGAATGAGTCCAGTCACCAAAAAACTAAAGTCAGAACGTGCAGATATATGTGCATATCTTTATCTGTTTGTTTTCTTTATTTTTAAAACAGAGAAGAGGGGATTGCCTGAATTGAAAACATGACAGAGGAATTAGCACTATAGGAAACCAAGAGGAAGGTTCATGAAAAATGAAACATTCTGTGCTAGTATTGTTAAAGTATTTACACTCAGAGGACATAAGTGGGTGCCATTGATTTTCAGTCAAAAGTGCTTGCAACTCCACTGCATTTATGAAATGTATACCTACATATTTAAGCTAACATAACAATTTGTAGATAAGTAATATTTCCCAAATTGCATTACCCAGAATATTATGTCCATGAAATATTAATAGATGATCTATGAAAAGAAAACAGCTCTATAGATAAATAAGTTTGTCAACACTGGATTTAAAAGGTTTCATTACTGTAAACTTCTCAGAACTATTAACTGGCTAATGTGCAATGGACATTGCTCATCTCTGGGATGGAACTTTATTATAACACTGCTCCCAAACTTCTTTCACCATAGAACCTCTTTTATCCAAAACAATTACTAGTATTTCTGATCTGCGTTTTTTGGGTTTTTTTTTTTTTTTTGTCTCCAGAACACAATTTGATAGTCACTGATTCTGATAAATGTTGTTGTATGTCCTTCAAAATAGTCATCTTAATATCATTACCCTAGTAATGAAGTTCTTGCCTCAAATATATTTGAAAATAATTTGAGGTAAGTCATTTATTACACATATATACTAGTTACTAATGAGAATATTTTGTGATTTATAATACGAAATCTTAAAAAGTACCTACTGCAGAAAATTAGCATTGTTGCTGTGTTTATGCTTCTTTTTAATAAAAAAAATAAAAATAAAAAAGCAGCCTTGTTTGCCCTCAATGAGAGAATTGAACACTAGGAGGCCAAGTCGTGGGGACAAGGTAGAGTCACACATAGTTACACATGTGAAGTTTCGCAATGGGCCACTATAAGGGCCCACACTTTTTATGCCTGTATTTTGTCATTTTTTAAAAAGTGTAAGATATACTATAATTATAACTATTTTCATTTATGGATGGGTACATAATTTGTATATTTAGAAAAATTCTAACCTTTCCTTCCAAAATTTTTTTAAGTTCTTCAGATTTATTCTGAATTTCATATCCTTGTGGCTAAGAAATTAGGGGTTTTTCTTTAAAAAGGATAGTTTTCTAAGAGTCTGAGCTATTTAATTTTGTGATACAAATTTAAGATGTATAGTCGTAGAATTCTTTTTCTGAATTACAAGGGTCTTTTGCAGTCTAATAACATGTATTCCATAATGTATATTTGAATGGCAAGTCTAGATAGTTGAATTTCTCAGTGAAAAATTTGATGAAAGAATTAAGGTTTTTGAAAATTATCTCTATATATTATTAAAGAAGACCCTAAGTCAGTACCACAATGTCATGATACTTGCATTATGATCATTTGTGTTACCCAAAGCTTCGGATTCGTTATAAACACATGAAATACCACTAGGGTTGGAATGAAGTTAATCATATTATTTGCTCTTAAACTAAAGGTAAAACTTTTTTCAGTTAAGTTATTGAGGAAAAAAGATGCTGGTGAACAATCAATAAGTAATTACTACAAAACTGTATTACAAGGGTCTCTCTGAACCATATCCCTTTCACAAGTCTAATAAATTTCAGCATTAACTTTTAGTTGAGTGTGTTAAATTAAGAACTGTGATATAAAATGTTTTGTTTCTTTTTTCTCTCCAATAGGTACTTTCATATTTTTAAAAAAGTTTTGGTTTCCTAAGCATTTACATGAATAGAGCAATGAAATATTGCAGGTGTATTTCTCTATATATAGTGCATTGTCTTAAAATTTTAGTGAATAAAACTTTTTGTTAAATTCACTTTTTTATAAAACATACTTTCGTTTTTCTGATTATAGAAAAATGTTCATGGGAAAAAATAATCTCTCAAAATTGCAATCCATGTTAACATATGCATCACTCAATTCTCATTTTTAAAATAACAGGCCAGGTGCAATGACACACGCCTGTAATCACAGCACTTCAGGAGGCCAAGGCAGGAAGATAGCTTGAGTGTCTAGGAGTTCAAGACTCACCTGGGCTACGTCATGGCACCTCATCTCTACAAAACATTGAAAAATAGCTGCTCATGGTGGTGTATGCCTGTGGTCTCAGCTACTGGAGAGGCTGAGACAGGAGAATTGTTTGAGCCTAGGAGGTCAAGACTGCAATGAGCCATTATCACATCACTACTCCTAGCTTGGGCAATAGACTGAGACCATGTCTCAAAAACAAACAAAACAATGAAATTGTATACTTTTGTTCCATTTGCTTTTTGCTTTGCATCCACGTTTTGGAGGCATAATTTACCTACAGAATACACCCATTTTAAGTGTAAATTTCAGTATATTTTGTCAAATGTATATGTCTGTGCAAACACTGCCACAATCAAGATAAAAACTTTTCATTACAAAACTTTCCTTGTGACCCTTTGCAGCCATTCATTTGCCATCATCTGATCCCAGGCAACCACTGATATGTTGCTGTCACTGTACATTAGTTTTGTCCCTTCTACAATTTTATACAAGCAAACGTGCAATATGTACTCTGCCGTATAGCTTTTTTTGGTACAGCATGGTGTTCGAGGTTCATTAGTAACTATTCTGTGTATACTAGTTCAATCCTTTGTATTGTTGAGTGGGATTTCATTGTATGAATATACTATAGTTTATTCTCCTGTTTATGAATGTTTGTGTTATCTGCAAATTTCAGTGATCATGAGTAAAACAGCTTATGAAACTTCATGTTAAGTCCGGACATGGTGGCTCACACCTCTAATCCCAGCACTCCGGGAGGCCAAGGCAGGAGGATTGCTTGAGGCCAGGAGTTCAAGACCAGCTGGGCAACATGGCAAAACTCTGTCTCTACTAAAAATATATAAATTAGCCAGGCCTGGTGACTCACACGTGTAATCCCAGCTACTCAGGAAGCTGAGGCACGAGAATCACTTTAACCCAGGAGGCAGAGGCTGCAGTGAGCCAAGATTGCACCACTGCACTCCAGCCTGGGCAACAGAGTGAGACTCTGTCTGAAATTAAAAAAATAAAAATAAAAAGTTCATATCCAGGTCTTTATATGAACATGTTATATATTTATTTATTCTTGGTAGTTGCCTATGAGTGGAATTATTGATCATATCAATTTTTATTCCCTACTGTCTTTTTCAAGGATGTTTATTTGTTTAATACCTGGGAAGATGTGTCTAAAATGTCATGTTTTAGGACAATGGGCAGCTTTTTGTTTGATTTCATTTGTTTTTAGTTTGTTTGCTGTCCACAATAATAACATTTCCTTCTGGAATAAAGATTGGGTGTGTTTCCTAGCAGCACCTTTTAAAAATTAGGGTTCCCTCAGCTGTAACACAAGCCAGTGGCATGTGCAGCGTCCACCCAGGCTGCTGTGCGTCACCCCTGTGTGACGTGAAAGGCAAGGGGCACTGATGCATGGATGAAACTCATGCTGCTTGCTGTTCCTTTCACTCCTTTCCTGTGGTTTGTGTGTGTGTGTGTGTCATGGTAATCAGATATTTTTAGTACTCATTTTGAGTCCTCTTTAGACATGTTAGCCGTCTCCTTATTAGTTTCTTTTCTCATGGCTGCTGTAGGGATTACAACTTACTTAGAGTTGATATTGTATTTTAAGTAAATTATAGGAACTTTAAAATAGTATAGATCTTCTTAACCATCTTACCTTTTGGGAAAAAATTCAGATAGATGGATAGACAGACAGATGTACCTACATAATTTGCCATTTTAAATGCCTTTAGTTTTTTCCTCTATAGCTACTCCCTGCAGCCTAAATATGTTCCTCTAGTATTTCTTTTACTGCAGGTTTGCTAGTAACAAATTATCTCATTTTTTGCTAATCCGAAAATACTTCCCTTTCACTTTTGAAGAAAAGTTTCATCAGATATATTGTTCTTTAAAAAATATGTAAAGAAGGGTTATTGGTTTTCAGATTTTTTATCAAATTTTGAAGATGCCATTCTTGCGTCTTATGGCTGTTCATTGTTTCTGAGAAGTCAGCCATTAATTTTGTCATTGTTTCCATGTTTGTAATGCGTTATTTATTTTCTGGGTACTTTCAATATTTTCTCATTATCTTTGACTATCAGAAGTTTGAGTTTGATGTCCATAGCTAGGGTGGTTCTTGTTATAGTTATCCTGCTTGTGTTTGCGGGGTTTTTAATATTGGTAAATTCATGGCTTTCACAAAATCTGGAGTTTTTAGTCAGTACCTCTTGAGATATTTTTTCTCCTCCTCCTCCACCTCCTCTTCCTTCCGTTTCTCTCTCTCTAAGAGACAAGGTCTCACTCTGTCACTCAGGCTGGAGTTCAATGGCACTTCAGCCTCAAACTCCCAAGATCAAGTGATCCTCCCACCTCAGCTTCCCAAGAAGCTGAGACTACAGGTGTGAGCCACCACACCTGGCTCCAGTTATACTTTTGTTTGACCCCTAAATGTTATTTCATAAGTCTCCAAAGCTCTATTCATTTATATTTAATCTTTTCTCAATATTCTTCAGATACATTTTTTTGTGTGTGGTTTTTTTGATACGGAGTCTCGCTCTGTTGCCCGGGCAGAGTCTCCTCCCTCTGTTGCCCAGGCTGGAGTGTAATGGTGCAGTCTCGGCTCACTGCAACCTCTGTCTGCCGGATTCAAGCAGTTCTCCTGCCTCGGCCTCCTGCGTAGCTAGGATTACAGGCACGCGCCACCATGCCCAGCTAATTTTTGTATTTTTAGTAGAGACAGGGTTTCACCATGTTGGGCAGGCTGGTCTCAAACTCCAGACTTTGTGATCTGCCCACCTTGGCCTCCCAGAGTGCTGGGATTACAGGCATGAGCCACTGTGCCCTGCCCCAGATACAATTATTTTTAGTGATATCTTCAAGTTTACTGTTTCTTCTGCCCACTTATTTAGCACATTTTCTTTGAATTCTTTGTATTTAAATAGTTGCTTTAAAGTCATTGCTAAATCCAGCATCTAGACCCATCAGAGTCCGTTTCTATTCATTGTTGTTCTTCCTGAGCATGGGTCACATTTTCCTGTTTCTTTGTATGTCTAGTAACTTTGGGTTGAAAACTGGATATTTTAGATATGTTTAGTAGCTTTTGATATATTATATTCTTCCGAGAATTATTTTGTTCTTGTTTACCTAGCAGTTAACTCTCTTGGATTCATACCATAAACTGTGTCCCCTGCCGTGTGCGACAGCTGGTATTTCTGCTCAGTTCTTTCCGTTTCCAGCTGTTGGTTTTTAACCTGGCACCCTGGGGATCTTCTCTGTACCTGTGCAATGTAGCATTCAGTCAAGGATTTTGGCAAATTTTGTAGACATTGCTAAGCTCTGTCTTCTGACACTTCAGTAAGGGTTTCGCTTCCTGCATCCTGAGTAGATCATGGGTTCAGGAGTACTCACAGTCTATAAAAGTAGCAAACGTGAAATCTCATCTAGTGCAGTCTGTCTTTCAAAGGTAGCTATCCGTCTGGTTTCTCTCAGCTATTTCTTGGTGATCCCCAGTGTCTCCCTTATAGCACATCTTATTTAGTGGTCATCCTGGGATTTCAGCAGAGATTATACCCAGAGTTTTGATCCCACCTCTTCTATGGCTTACTTGTTTCCAGGATTCCACCCTGAGCTTTCAGCTACCCTGCCAGCCTTTCACTCTTTCCTGTGCCATCTTAAAATGAATCTGCAATTTTTTGAAATCAGATTTTTTTAAAAAGTCTTTAACTCAAATTCTTACTAATTGCTGTTGCTGTTGCTGTCTTTCAATGGTTAATGCTCTGTTAGTTTGCGCCTGCTTTTGGTCACTTTCTAATGCCTTTAAATAGTTGAGTTTTATAATACATATATAAAATGCCCAGGTTTTATAATTGCTATTACTAGAGTATTTGCTGACCAATTTTCTTCACCATTACTAGAGGCCAGAAGTCCCTCCATTTTTAAAATATCCTAAAGAATTTTCTGTCATTAAACATCCTCTTACAGCTTGACCTTTAGTAGCTGCATAATATCAGATCTCCTAAATAGGCCATAACTTTTAACTTGTCTCCTGTTTTTAGATATCCAAACTCTTTTCAGTTTTATAATAGTATAAATACTACCATAATGTATAAACCACGTATTTTTACTTGGGAATAAAAGTATTCTTGGGGATAAAATTATAATTTTTAGGGCAAATTTCTAGAAATGAATTCAGTTAGTAAGTATGAATGTTAATACATTTGATACATTTTTCCAAACATCCCTGCAGAATGGTTGTGCCAGTTTTCAGTGCCACCTATGAAATGTAAGATTACTTACTTTTTTTAAAGTCAGATAACTTTAAACTTATGAGATTTGGTGTTGTTTGGTTTCTGCTAAAAGAATTATTTGATTTGTTTTATAAGCAAAAAATTATTCCCGATTGTTTTGTAAACTGCATAGGCTATGCTTACATTAAGAAAAATATCACTTGTAATACTGTTATATAACTAAAATAGTAGAATGAGTAGGAGCTTTAGTTTATTTAGTTTAAGTAATAGACTGTTATTTCAGTAAATACAAAAACATAGAAAATTTTTAAATTCCACTATAGGGAACTAATTTTGTTCACAGAATATTTTAGAAATTTCCTATTTCTTATTTCTTCCCTTCCCCCCTTTTTAAGCCACTTTGAGATGTAATTCACATACCATATAATTCATCCACTTAAAGGGTACAATTCAGTAGTTTTGAGTATATTCACAGAGTTGTGCAGCCATCAGCACAACAAATTTCCCTTCCCTTTTGAATAACAAAATGGGAATACCAGATAGAATCCCAGTGGCAAGGTCGGGAAGGAGAGAGCTTATGGGGTAAGGAGAAGAGAGATTCTGCCACCAGAGAAGCTGGATTTTCTCCTCCTCACTCCCAAACTCTGCCCAGGATTTCAGCTTTGATTATATAAATAGCATTTTAAAGGAAATTTTGTGCTTTTTTAAACTGTAGAAAACCAGTCATGGTGAAGAAGTTTCCCTATGCTAATATGAAAATGAAATCAAGATCATTTTGTGTTGTTGTTTTGTAAAGATAAAAGGTGGACTGGGCAAAGTGGCTCATGCCTATAATCCCAGCACTTTGGGAGACTTTGGCAGGAGGATCTCTTGAGCTCAGGAGTTTGAGACCAGCCTGGGCAACATAGCAAGACCTTGTCTCTACAAAAACTTAAAAAATTAGCCAGGCATGGTGGCATATGCCTGTAGTCTCAGCTACTTGAGAGGCTGAGGTAGGAGGATTGCTTGAGCCCAAGAGGTCAAGGCTCCAGTGAGCCATGACCACACCACTGCAATCCAGCCTGGGCAACAAGACGAGATCCTGTCTCAAAAAAAAAATGAAAGATACTATAAACTAATAACCAAAATAAAAAACACTTCAGGATGTTTATTAACTAAAAAGTATTATTATCTGTAATACGTTTTATACTAGCCAGATATATAATGTTTGTCTTATGCTAACAGTGCTGTGGCAAAAATGAACCCTGGAAAATACGGTTCTTCACATTTTTAAGTCAGCTGAGGAAGTCTGAATATGGACAACGTACTGCTATTTCATTTGAGAAAAGTATTGTTAATGTTCTTTGTTGCCATATGGTATTGTGGTCATAAAGGAGAATTTCCCTACTTTTTGGAGATACATACTAAAATATTTAGTGAATTGATATCTGTGACTTCTTCAAAATAATTTCCCAAAAGAATATTAATATGGAAAAAGAATATTATGCTTATATATAGATAGGTGATGCCACTACAAAATAATTATCAATATTTGTTAAATCTAAATGGTGGGTATATGAGTAAATTTAAGTGTTTATTTCACTCTTGCTGTTACTTTTTTATGTATTTGAGATTTTTCATTAAAAATAAAGTTTTGGAAAATAGGTCTCTGAGGCCGGGCGCAGTGGCTCACATCTATAATCCCAGCACTTTGGGAGGCCCAGGTGGATGGATTACTTGAGGTCAGGAGTTTGAGAGCAGCCTGGACAACAAGGTGGAACCCTGTCTCTACTAAAAATACGAAAATCACCTGTAATCCCAGGTACTGGGGAGGCTAAGGCACGAGAATTGCTTGGACCCAGGAGGCGGAGGTTGCAGCGAGCCAAGATTGTGCCTCTGCACTCCAGCCTGGGTGACAGAAGTGAGACTCTGTCTCAAAAAAAAAGGAAAGAAAGAAAAGAAAATGGGTCTCTGAATATTCTAGACACAAAACAAGAATATGATCTTAATGGTATGTTTAGTTTGCTAGTATTAGGTAACATAAGGAGGATATCTATATTTGTCAGTATATGCAAAAATTACCTTTAAAATGTGATTGAAGAAATAAATAACGTGGTTATCTGTGGAGAGGAAATAGGAAAAGTGTGGAATGGGCAGGAATTGGAAGTAAAATTTGTGGTTACTTTTTTATGCTTTTTAATATTTTGAAACATTTTATTATCTAATAAAAATTACATATTGAAAGAGAAGGAGAATATTGTCATTAAAGATTGGAGCCTAAAAAATAGAAAAATGTATTTTATGCTGAAAAATTTTTTCAGATAATGCTAAAGCACTGCGCTTGTATGTTTACCTGCTGAGAATACATTTAGAATTTGCTTCAGGGGTATTAAAAAATTGGACTTCTTTTTTGTTACAACATGTCAGCATTGTTTTTCTTTTATTGTCTTTTTATAACATGTTTACACTGGGGACTTTTAAAGAAAAAAATGTATTATGAGTCAGTTTTGTACATATTGGTTTTTTTTTAATGCCATGTTGTTTCAAATAATATAGATTGGTGATATCTCAATTTTCAGTGCTAATAAATTTCCTTTGCTGTCCTCAGCTCAGGAAATTGGCTAATTTAACTGCTAACCTATATAGAAGTATTCATATGAAAAATGACATCTTGTAGTATCTGAAAAAAGCAGAGCACACATTGTTAAACTAGTCAGACCTGGTGTGGAAACCCACCCACCCCTGACACTTAATAACTGGAACAAGTCACTTAACCTTGTCGAGTCCCAGTTTCCTTTGCTAAACAATAATATCCTACCACCTATGAGGTTATTGTGGTGATTAATTGAATTACATGAACAACTCTTACTTGTAGTGTCCTCATTTAAAGAAGGTGCCTATTTAATTTTTTTAATGCGGATTACCATTAAGTCTGAAGGACTAGCAGTTTAACATTGGTCATATGCTTTGCTTTGTTTACAAAAACAAAATCTAAAATTTAATTCTAAAGAGAAGGAAATTTAAACCATTTTACATACAAAAGGATACTACGTGAAAGTAATGTTTAGTTAAATTAAAATTTAATCAATGTCTCTTTAAACTCGCCAAGTAAAATTAAATCCTATGTTATCACATTTTTACCTCTTGGAATTAAGCTTTAAATTTTCTATTGCATTTGACCAGTGGGTTCACTGGTGACTGCATCAGCAACTCCAAATATCATGATGTCCTTTACAAACCTTATATATTGTCCATAGTAAAGTAGTTGTCGTAATGAACAAGTTTTGGCAGAAGAAAGATTTCTGTGGTAGTCTTTTGAAAATCATTCTAAAATGAATATTGTGGTAAAAGTCTTCTTCTGGTGGGATAAAGAGAATATTGTTTACTAATTTCCTGTGCATGTGGATATTCAAAAGTGTATGGATTTTTTAAATGATGATTCTGTAAGAACTCATAGTTGATTACTTAGCCACCTGCAAGATATTCCTTTGAGGAAAAAAAAAAAATCACCAGACAAGGTTTTCCTAGGTTTTCTTACTAAGTTGTATAATGTGTCATTGATGTCTGTCACTGTTTCTTACTATTAGAAATATTTTTATTACCTTTTTCTGGAAGACTTATGACATGTAAGAGATTTTTTAAAATGCTGTATATTTGGTAGTTGTGTAGCAATTAAATTGCTTTGAGAAAGTTGGCTGTTAACAGTAGCAATTTGTTACACTTTTAAATTTGGGAATACCTTACATTGTTTCATTACTACTTGTGTTGCAATTCTATCTCCAAGTGAACATTTGGTGATTTTTTTTTTTTTTTTTTTTTAGTAGACGTCTAAAATTGAAGGGAAAAAAAAAACAAAAACAAAAACAGATTTATTTTGGTTAGCTAAATGTCAATTGCTTAATCCAAAAAGATAAAAATGTTTTGCTGGACTAATCCCTGTAGTTTCAAAGCATTTTCATGTGTATTATTCCATCTGATCCCACTACAACTCTGTAAGGTGGGGTAGGCAAGTATTACTTTGAAACTGCAGCCTTAAGCAAAATGACATATAACCAAACCAATTTTACCCTTGGCTAATTGTTATAAACAAGGGTTAATTTTCTGCGGCACATTCATGGTCACAAAAACATCACCAAACTTCTAAAGATCAAAGCACTTCTAATATTAAACATTGAAGTAAATGTGAGCTATACTTAACATTTAAGAAAGATTAATAAAACAGATAATTATTTACCCAGTTTTTCTAGTTCAGGGTCGCTGGTTGTCAGAGCCTATCTTGGCAGCTCAGAGTGCCAGGTGTGAACCAGTCCGGGCCAGGACGCCATCCCAGAGCAGGGTGCATTCATACATACACATTCATTCATTCATTCAGACTAGGACCATGTAGACGTGCCAATTCACCTAACATGCACAGCTTTGAGATGTGGGAGAAAAGCTGGAGTACTCAAAACCCAGGCAGACATGAGACAACATGCAAACTCCATACACACAGCGGACCCAGCCCGGAATCAAGTATTTTTTTTTTTTCTTATCAATGTTATAATTAAAGGACATTGAATGAGAAGACCTTATTTGAGGATCTTTGGTGGTTTAATATTCAAGAGCAGTAATTAGCTAAGATATTGAACAGGTGAGCCTAATACAATGTGTTATCTGATGTGAAAAACAAACATAATTATAGTTTAAAACAGTAAACTTTACATACTGTATATACTACTATAACTTTCTCTCCTGAACCTAATTAGGAAGAAAATCACTCCAGGCTTTTAAACAGGGGATGATAAAGTCTGATTCACGTTTCTAAAGTTCACTCTGGACACTGTGGGAAGAATAGGTTACATAAAAGAAAGAGTGGAGGCAAGCAAGCAAATGATTATATAGGCAAGAGGCAGATAGTTGGTGTCCTGGTCTGGGTGCTGATAGTAGAGATGGACTGATATGGAGGAACTGGAGCGATGTTCGGGAGGTAAGAGTTGTCAGGAAGAATTGGATTTGGGGATGAGGGAAGACAGGATCAAAGAAACACTTGATAGGGCCTAATGGCCCTGTGTAATTTGCCTCTTTATCAGCTCTCCAGAGGCCCTGGCACTGGAGTCCCCTCACTGACTGTCAGCTACACCGGCCAACCTTCTGTTTTCACACTTTGCAGACTCATGCCTAACTTAGGACACTTGTAAGAGCTACTCCCAGTCTTCACTGGCAGGTTCATGTGATCGTTTCTGGTCTCAGCTTGAAGATCTCGCCTTCTACATGTTCTTCACAACAAGCCAATCTAAAGAAGCTTCTCATCAAACTCCACCACATCAACCTGTTTTCTTTTCTATTTGGCACTTCACATTACAAGACAGTTTTGCCATTTTTCACATTGGCATTCCACTGTTAACTGAAATAAGTAATCTTCAGCTCTAAGAATATCTACTTTCCCCCGTGGGATCCAAGAAAACATTTTCATTTTGAGTAAAGAGAAAAATAGCCCCAAAATATTGTTATTATCCTTAAATTGACATTCAAGGAAAAAGAAGCAACTCATCCCAACCATAAGATATACTTTGTACCAAGAGTAGACCCAATCCATAAATTGTGGGATCTTCCCACTGGCTCATTGCTTTATTTCTCAACAGTTCATTTCACACCAGATCCTATCTGGAAAAGTCTAGTATTAGTCTAGTATAAATAGTCTGAAGTTCAGCCTGTCTCCTGCTGTTTCAGATTCATCTATCACCTAGAGACCCCTCTTACCACATTACCAGTCTCTACCCCTAATGATTCCCTAGAATTGAGAGTTTGGGGCCTAATTATTACATAAAGTTTTCTGTATCCTTTGCCATGTACCTCATACTATATGCTTGATGCCATGTAAAGCCCAGATTCCATTAGCAGAACATAAAGAAGAAAGGGTTTTTTCTTTCTTCCTTTTCCTTAAAGATAAAATGAGAATGATTAGTATCTCTAATTCAAAATGCTATTCTGAGATTTTTATTTTGCATTTTATAATGTTTTCTAAAAAGTACAGTTACAGTTTTCTTGTGTCAGCATTCATTTATCTGAGTATTTCCTTAAAGGCAAAATAATGCCAGTAATTTGTTTCAAAATGCTATAGTGGGCCAAGTGTGGTGGTTCATGCCTGTAATCTCAGCACTTTGGGAGGCCAAGGCAGGCAGATCACTTGAGCTCACAAGTTCGAGACCAGCGTGGGTAACGTGGCGAAACCCCATCTATACCAAAAATACAAAAATTTAGCCGTCCATGGTGGTACACACCTGTGGTCCCAGCTACTCAGGAGGCTGAAGTGGGAAGAGTGCTTGAGCCCAGGAAGCAGAGGCTGCAGTGAGCTGAGATCCTGCCACTGCACTCCAACTTGGGTGACAGAGTGAGACACTGTCTCAAAAAACAAAACAAAAATACAAAATACTGTAGTGATGTTTTTACTTTTTGCATTTTATAAACAATTTTAAAACTTTTTTTAATAAACTACAGTTATTTCTGTCAACACTGATATATTTTTATTATTTTTCCTAGAAAATATATAGTTTTACTATCAGCCAGTTACTTTGTTCTTTGAAACATTTTTTAATGTCAAGATCATTATTAGGAGGCTACCAGAAGTTCAGAGCATGAGAAGTAGCTCCATTTTGATTATTCTTATTTTATAAAAGTTTTGGCCGGGCGCGGTGGCTCAAGCCTGTAATCCCAGCACTTTGGGAGGCCGAGACGGGCGGATCACGAGGTCAGGAGATCGAGACCATCCTGGCTAACACGGTGAAACCCCGTCTCTACTAAAAATACAAAAACTAGCCGGGCGAGGTGGCGGGCGCCTGTAGTCCCAGCTACTTGGGAGGCTGAGGCAGGAGAATGGCGTAAACCCGGGAGGCGGAGCTTGCAGTGAGCTGAGATCTGGCCACTGCACTCCAGTCCGGGCGACAGAGCGAGACTCCGCCTCAAAAAAAAAAAAAAAAAAAAGTTTTTAGGGCTGAGCACGGTGGCTCACACCTGGAATCCCAGCACTTTAGGAGGCCAAGGCAGGCAGATCACGAGGTCGGGAGTTCGAGACCAGCCTAGCCAACATGGTGAAACCCCATCTCTACTAAAAATACAAAAATTAAGCCAGGCGTGGTAGTGCATGGCTGTAATCCCAGCTACTCAGGAGGCTGAGGCAGGAGAATTGCTTGAACCCAGGAGGCGGAGGTTGCAGTGAGCCAAGATCGTGCCACTGCACTTGAGCCTGGCCGACAAAGCAAGAATTCATCTAAAAAAAAAAAAAAAAGTTTTTAGGAGTTTCGTTACATTTGCAATATATTTATCCAATAATCTTAATCACTGAAAATGTATAAACATGTAAGTTAAAGGTAAACATAAATTGAAACTATCACCACATGAAAATATTTTAACTCGAGTAATAAACCTCGTTTGTTTTCTATTTCATAGAAAATATAATGGATTACTGTGATATGTTAGAAATGGATTTGTCACTGCCTTATTATAAATGCAGCAGTTATAAAATGGCATCTACTATGTAACTATCTTTTTGAGGGAGCGGTGATGCTAGTAAAAGAAACAATTGTTTTTCTGCCTTTAGATTTGCATGAGAAGTTAAACACAGAAGATGTCGCAGGGCAGCATAGAGCTGATTAGATGCAGATTGTCCTTTAACACTGACTGTATTTTATATAAAGGTGTTTCTAAGGACCAAAACAGGGTACACACTGATTTCGTTGTAGTAGTTTATGTTCCATTGAAAAGATTATCTTTATTGCTGAGTTTTCCTCATTTTTTATTCTTTATTGTCCTTTTTATTATTTTGTCTTTTTCTTTCATCTTTATGCTTTTAAAATTTTAGTTGCCAAAGTGTTTCATAACACAGCATCCAACAGCCTCCAAACCATAAGTTGTAGACAGAAGGCAGGAAAATGAGAATGAAGTAGTTTGGTAGCTTTATTCTTCAGCATCTGTTTGAGAGTAATCTCTGAATCTGTTTGTTTTTATCACAAGCTATGTGCACATTTTTATTTGTGCATTACTTCTTTCATAAAAAAAAGGTAAGAAAAGCTACCATTTTAAATTATGAGATGGTTTAATTAACTGGTTTCTTTTGGTTGGGTAGATTCATTTAATTCGAAGACAAATATCTAAAGTTATCTCATGCAGCTTAAAAATTACACCTTAATTATTGATCCTGATTACCTAGACATCATCTGTTTTCCTAAACTCCCTTCATATTAATTCATCATTTGGGAATTTGAATACCATTTTCTCCCTATGGGTTCCTTAATAGCATCCATTTTACTGATCCTGCCTTAAAACAGTTGAATTACTCACTCTGAGGTATAGTGATAATGAATGTATTAGGCCTCAAGGAATGAATCCTTTCCACTTAATCCTAAGTAGTTTAATATCTGGAAAAGACCTACAGTAAGGATCTGCTGAAATGGGTAATAAGATATCAGTGTGTTTCATATACCAGTCAGATGAAGTTCAATTTATTTTATAGAAGTTTAATTAGAGCCTCTTGATCTTGGCTAAGTAATGCCCAGAGCAAGAACAGAAATGGTTTTCCAAATACTGTTTTTCCTCTACTCAGCTGTCAGAACAAAATTTAATTGAGTTGCAATTGAGACCCCAATCCTCCAACATTTCAGGGTAGGACGTCTTGGTCATCAAAAACAACCTGAGCATATTTCCTAAGGTGTTTAGTGTTTGGATGGCACGGTAACAGGCATGGAGTAAGCGCTCCGTAAATTATGCCTGACTGACTGGCTCAGTTTTAAATTGCTGAGTTTGGCAAGATGCATCCCCGAAGTGCTTACTTTTTAACCTGTTGAACAGAATCACTTAATATTGTCCTTTATGCCTCAGAATTTCTGCCAAAAACTAACATTACTTTTGGCATAATTGATAGTGAACTGTTCTTTCCAATAGTAATTGCTCTGGTGCTTCAGCTGGGCCCTGAGACTAATGGTGCCAGACTTGTAGCTTTCATGGGCCAGGTAAAATTTTCCTAATTACTGAGAGACTGGCCTTAGGTTACCAGTGTTTTTATTTCATTTAAAAAGTATACCAAAAAAAAAACAAAAAACAAAAAACCCTACTATTGGCTGGGCACAGTGGCTCACACCTGTGATGCCAGCACTTTGAGAAGCCGAGGTGGGCAGATCGTGAGGTCAGGAGATCGAGACCATCCTGGGTAACATGGTGAAACCCCGTCTCTACTACAAATACAAAAACTTAGCCAGGCACGGTGGCAGGCACCTGTAATCCCAGCTACTCAGGAGGCTAAGGCAGGAGAATTGCTTGAACCCGGGAGGCAGAGGTTGCAGTGAGCCAAGATCACACTACTGCATTCCCGCCTGGGCAACAGAGTGAGACTCATCTCAAAAAAAAAAAAAAAATCCTACTATTATTTCATTTAAAAAAAAAAAAGATAAGCTTAGCATCATAAAAATAGGAAAGACAGAGATTCAGAATAAAAGACAATCATTTAAATTGAATAAAATTTAAGCCTTCATAAGAAGTTGCCACCCTGTCATTATTTTCCTCATTTCACCTTTTCTTGACCCTTAGAAGTCACTTCAGACCATTGCAAATTTGTGATAGTAAATCATGGAATCAGCCTGGAAGAGGAAGTTTTCCTTAAATTGGCTATCAGAGGAGCATGTATGTGGTGACACTAAATATGGGATTAGATTATCCAGATATAAGTTTGGGGTGAGAGCCAATGACACAACCTCTTTGTTTTTGCTTTTTGGTTTTATTAAATTAAGCACGTATTGAGCACCTCTGTTTCTTGGCACTGCTGTAGACTTTGGAATAAAACGTGCATAATGCAGGGATCTCTGTTGCTGATGATCTTAGAAACTAGGAGAAGCAAGTAATACTGACCACACTGTTGACCGTAAGAGACCATACGACAGAATTTGGAGAGTTACTAAAAGCCTGAAGTCTGTACTAATTTCATGTGGCTTGAGCCATAGATGATCCATAGACCCATAGAATGAAAGACAGAGATAGACAGACATAGCTGAATTTCACTATGGTGTTAGTGTCTTAAGTACTGTCTTGAAATGAAGCTATGTGTTTAACTCTTACAATGATGGGACAGTTGTATCTAAAACCAAAGTAAGGGGAAATTTTAAGAGATGTTGGGCAAACTAATTTCATATATTATTATTTTCAAAGATGGAATATACTATGCTTCTATTCCATCTTGAAGCTTATTAGAAAAATATCTTGATATAAATGATTGTGTGTAGATTCCCCCTCCCCAGTTTTAAAAGGAGTCAATATGATGATTTACAACAGGTGGATGGATGTGCAGTATCCCAAAGGCTATGGAAGCTACCAAATGAGGTGGGATATTATTGGCCCACACTGTAAAGAGAAATAGCTGTGTAAGTACTGGATGTTTATGTCTCTAATACACATTCCCAAGTCCTTCCTCATTATCAGTTTAGATAATTAAACTAACATCTTCCAGCTGGAATCTTTGTAGACATTTTTGTCTGAAAATAAGTTAACTTTAAAAAGAAATGATTCATAAACATGACAGGAATGGAAAAAAAAAACCAGACACACCACTGAATTGTTGATAGTGGCAAAAAGGTAAAAATAAATTAGCTTCAGTGTCCAGTGCTGCAGTGAGTTTAAATAAATCGGAATATGTCCTTTGAAAATGTTTTAAAATAATATATCTATTTAGTCAGATAGTATGCACTCAACAGCAATAATGATGTACATTGATTGGCATGGAAAATGTTTGTGAAAAATGCAGTGTATATTTAAAGCAACATGTAGGACTGATTTTTTTTAAGTGGTGTATATGCACGCCAACTAAATACACCACATTGCTTTTTCATCAATTCTGCTTGCCTTTTTGGTGGTGTCTCTGAAGCTAGTGATAGAATATCCCAACTTGCCCAGTAACTGGACAGAAACTGCACTCATCTGCAATGACTGCACTTGACTTATCTGCAATTTGTTGATAGACGTTATCTTACCCAAAAGATAGATGGGAACGAGAATTATGGCATCTTTGAACCTCAGGAGCAGGTTATTTGTGGAATCAGAGAGCGCCTTTTGCCGTCTTTGTCTTCATAATCCCCGTCTTCCCCCACAGCCCAAGAGAGTCAGATGTAAGAACAGCAGTACTGAGAGTCAGAGTAAACTAAATTGTTCCATCTTCAGTTGCAGCTCTGTCTAAAACAACTACCCGTTATGAGATGGAGCAAGATATCACTAATTTTAAACATTATTTTGACCCTTAGTTAAAAAGTCGTGTGGAAATTCTGTGGAGATTTACCCTGCTGCTGTTTGGAAGCAGGAAGCTGGGGTTTATGGATTAATTCAGTAAATAGCTGCCCTCTGTTAGCCACCTTTCCCCAGAGGGATAGTCATTGGGAAGTAGTCCTCCACAGTCAGAGTTTCTGCAAGCTGCAATAGAATTGTGGCTAGTCTTAGAATGCCAGTCCCCTGGAATTGTTATTCCAGCTTTTAGTGAGGTCTTAAGAATGTAAACTTGAAAGATCGGCGCTGTGCAAACCTTTTCAGGAAGGACGCATTTGTAAGTGAAGCCAAAATTGCTTTATCTAAAAATCAGTTCACTTTGAGAATACAGCTAAATGACACAATCGTTCATGACATTTTTGATTATTCTTTCCCAATCTGCTAAAGTCCAAAAGGAATAATGTTGGATTATCTGCTCTTTTGAATTAAATATCGCTGTGTGCCATTCTATTTGCGTACATGACGGAGGCTTTGCAATAGTTGTATGGGATGTGAGGGAATCTTTTTCTTCCAAAAATTGGTAACTGTATAACCCCAAGGAGTCAACTATATTCTGGACTATGAACTTGAATGAAGTTTGCTTACGGCTCAGAAATTATTCAAACCAGAATTCTCAAGAAAAATAATTTTGGTTCATTTACCATTTTGCATAAAATAGCAAGCAGTGAGGAAGAATAAATCGAAAGTCATAACTAATCAAGACTTTATAACTATTTAATGCTTTGTTTATATATTCATCTGGCAATTTTTAGAATTGCTTCAGTTCTATAAATTATCTGGTACATTTGATGATAATAGGTAGCCAAATATATGTGTTAATGATCCAAATTGTATTGGGACAGTCACTGTAACCTATACCTTTTTTTTTTTCTTTTTTTTTTTTTTGAGACAGGGTCTTACTCTGCCACCCTGGCTGGAGTGCAGTGGCAATCACAGCTCACTGCAGCCTCCGCCTGCCAGGCTCAAGTGATCCACTCCTTCTTCCACTTCCCAAGTAGCTGGGACTACAGGTGCATGTCACCATGCCCATCTAATTTTTGTATTTTTTGTAGAGATAGGGTCTCACCATGTTGCCCAGGATGGTCTCGAACTCCTGGACACAAGTGATCTGGCTGCCTCAGCTTCCCACAGTGCTGGGATTACTGGAATCATACATCACACACAGCAACCTGTACCTTGAGTTACCTTAATTTAAGATTATTTTGAAAGAATACACCATCAATCCAGAACAATCTTCCAACTAGTTGAATCATTACAGGCTCTAGGAAAAGAGTTAGCATCTCTCCCATAGGATTCAGATATGAATAGATTAGCACCATTAGTACTGCGGTTCCTTCCTCCAGCTCTATTAACCATTCCCAGGAGACAGGAGGAAAAGCACATAAAGCCCATTGCTCTCGGAACTCTGAGGTCTGTAAATAATTATGCCTTCTTGTTTTTGAGTAAAGTAGAATGAAGTATATTTCCACAGTTAATAAACTACGTTCAAATTGTAGCCTCCAAAGCAACAAAAGCATTCCACACTTTGAAAAGATCATAGTGACTCAATTCCTTTAAAAAGACGTTTCTATTTATAGTTGCCAAAATCAGTTATTTTAGTTGTGATATGTTCTTTTTAAATATTTATTACCTTTATAGAATACTGAAAATTTTAAAATTGAAACATATACATTAAGTAATACTCCAATTTAAAATGGAAGAAGTAGGAATTGGAAGAAACATAAATAATTAGAGAGATGTAGAAGTTGAAGTTCTGCTGCAGAGTCCTTTGAACCAAACACTTGGCAGCTCCCCAGATCACATTAATTGCCTTTTTGTGTATACATTTCCACTGGCCGACTCGTCATCTTGGCTTAAAATGTAGTCATTGTAACAAGATTGGTAATATTTAAATATTCTTTCCTTTCATGCCTGTCTTATGGAACTAATGGTTTCTGAACACAAACTATTATTTTCTCTTTGAAATATTTTTCTAAATATTATTAGTTTTTGTAAAGTAGGCCAGATAACACCATAGCTGTCTTTAAAATACTGTCATAGTGGAACTGAAGTTAGAGACATTTTAAATCTCCCACTGCCATAGATACAATTCATTTCTGGCCCAGCAGTCTAGAATGCCTCACCTTTCATAACCGGGGACGCCTGAGACCCTGGAACCCCCGCCCCAGACCAAGGGAACTGAACTCTCTCTGGCCTTATTTCCCTTTGTCACCAACCCCCCATTTTAGTGTCAACTGCCTGTGTCCATACATCATTTTAAAGATTAAAGCCTTACAAATACATAGATTCCTCAGTAGATTATAGAATTTAAAGACAAAAATAACTTTGGAAATCATTCTGTTCATCTCCCTCAATCTGTGAGTGAGCAAAGCTTACATCCTTGCTATGCAAGACAGGAGGCAGCCATTTCTCTGAGATGCACACACGTTTCAACTGTGGTGGCCTGTGGTGGATAGATGTGTGCCCCATGTCCTCATCTAATGTCTATAGTTGTACCATCTCTAATTTATTGAACCCCTTCCCTGACTTATATTTAAGAGCTAGTACAACCGTTGATCTCCTAAGCAATCTTACTGAAATACATTAATTCTGCAGACTGAATGAATGGTAACTAAAGCTGTCCTTTCATATAAACATACTGTACATTCTAAATCCACTTTTCTTTCTATTAGCATACCATTTCCTCTGCTAGTGATTTTAATGTTCTTGCTTCCATGGTTGGGGGTTGGGAGGGTGGTGACAGAAGAGAGGACCATTTTCCTTCTGGTATGCATGTGTACAAAGAGGGAGGAAGGATACATTTAACCCTTTTTAAATTAAATGTTAAGAAATGTTTCTAAACATACTGAATGCTTTTCCAGTATATCTCTGGTTTTCTCTTGATTCACCACATGAATGGCAGAGAGCAAATACATGGATATAAAGTAATATGAGGCTAGTTTAGTATATATATATTGCTTAACTTTCTCATCTGAGTGTGCTACCACATGCTTTACTCCCTGAACTTAACCAGTCCCTGAAGATCTGGAAGGCGGACTGGGCTTCCTCAGCACTGTGTTCTCTTTCTTTTCCAGGATAAAGTCATCATCTCCTCTTACCCTGATATTACCTTATGTTGCAGCTTTGTTTTTAATATTTCTCCAGACCACAGAACTTTGTAGTTTTGCTAAATAGGCTTATTGACATTGGTCAGTGATGGAATGATTGGAATAAAACATTGATATGTTGGCCATGTGCGGTGGCTCACGCCTGTAATCCCAGCACTTTGGGAGGCTGAGGTGGGCGGATCACGAGGTCAGGAGATCAAGACCATCCTGGCCAGCACTGTGAAACCCTGTCTCTACTAAAAAAAAAATACAGAAAATTAGCCAGGTGTGGTGGCGGGCCCTGTGGTCCCAGCTACTCGGGAGACTGAGGCAGGAGAATGGCGTGAACCTGGGAGGTGGAGCTTGCAGTGAGCCAAGATCACGCCAGTGCACTCCAGCCTGGGCGACAGAGCGAGACTCTGTCGCCAAAAAACAAACAAACAAACTAAAACATTGACATGTTGTGACAACTAGTTAATGACCAATAACCATGTGCATTTGCCATATGTTAATAAACTTTGAAAGTAGCTATTCATCCTATTTGGATGATTGGAAATTCTCTTTTATAAGCCAACTATGAAAATAAAAACTGACTAACATTCCCAGAACCTAATAAATTTAGGGCATTTTGTACAATAAATGAATATATCGTTTTCAGATCTCTGTGTCTTATTTCTCTTTACTTTTTCTTAGATGTACTGTATGTCAGTGTTTTGGAGGAAACTCTAGGTTTTGCTGTAGAAAGGAGCAAGAAGTGAGAGTGAGGCGAGCCCAGGACTGTAAGCGCCAGTCATCCTCATGGTTTCTCTCTTCCTCAGCATTCCTGAGCAGCCTGGCAGCAGACGGCAGGACAGGACTGAAAGGGTTTACCCAGAGCTGTGACTGATATATGGCAAAAACAAAGTGGGAGTGGACACCAAGAGCAGCATTTTGATGGGGTCTACTTTAGAAAGAGAGAATTCCACAAGCCGTTAAGACCTGGCTCCAGCCTATCCTTCCAGCCTTCTCTCCCACCAGCCTCCATTCCCTCCATTCTGCAGCGTAAGAGCTGCTTCTGGTTCCTGGCCAGCCCCTCTGCTCATGTGTTCTCTCCTTGCCCAGATTCTCATCATTTTTTCCTCACCAACTCGTACTTACCCTTCAAGAATCAACTCAGGAGTCTCTTGCTTGAAGCAGTCTTCTGTGATCCATCCCCACCACGCTGGACTGTGTGTCCCAGCTTTAGATGCTCAGAGAACTTTTCACACATGTATCTCGGCATTCACCATCTGTGATTGGAACTATTTATGCTTAGTTCTTTTTCTGTCATTACACTATTAGGTCTTTGAGAAAAAGTGATTATCATAACCATGCTCGTAACCCAATGCCATGTATAGTCCTGGCAGATAGTAGGCATGCACTAAATGTGCATTCTAAACTAAAAGTGTGGGATTTTAGCTATCAGAAAGGGAATGTATTAGGAGAATAACGAACTTTATTCTTTTGAATTACCACATCTTTTTTGAAGTGTTAAGTGGCTCTTCAGAAATAAACTGTACCCAAGAGTACTGCCATGTCTCGGGAGTCACTTTATGTGTATTTGGATGTGTGTATGTTTATAACTGTTTTAAAAGGCCTAGTTTTTTGAAAAAGCATTTCTCCAAGAAAGGCCATGGAGCAGTAATTTCTAAAGCTCATGCATCTGACCTTTCCAGACTTTATAATCTAATTTTGTTGGGATTCTTGATCACAGGTTGTATAGAGTAGGGAATGAGTTAGCACCTTAGGTAATATGCTTAGAAAAATTCTGACAAAATAGTGGGAAGATACACGTAAGAAAGAAAGTCTGGTAAATGCGGGAAGATTTGGAGAGGGATGAAGTGAGTGTATAATTAATGAATCTTGGAAATTTATATTTTATCCAAATAAAATTTTGTATATAATGTGAATGTCCGAAATTCCTTGGACTCTCAGACTGAAACTAATTAAAATGTTGAAGAGCTTTATGTGATATTTGGGCATGGTGGGAGTGTTTTGGTCAGGTTTTGTTTTATCTTCTACGTGGAATGGTTATACATCTGTATAGCATCTCTACTTTCCAAAAGATTTGCCTGTTCAGGCAAGAGAAAGAAATCAAGGGTATCCAGTTAGGAAAAGAAGAAGTCAAATTGTCCCTGTTTGCAGATGACATGATTGTATATTTAGAAAACCCCATTGTCTCAGCCCAAAATCTGCTTAAGCTGATAAGCAACTTCAGCAAAGTCTCAGGATACAAAATTAATGTGCAAAAATCACAAGCATTCTTATACACCAGTAACAGACAAGCAGAGAGCCAAATCAGGAATGAACTTCCATTCACAATTGCTTCAAAGAGAATCAAATACCTAGGAATCCAGCTTACAAGGGATGTAAAGGACCTCTTCAAGGAGAACTACAAACCACTGCTCAGTGAAATCAAAGAGGACACAAACAAATGGAAGAACATACCATGCTCATGGATAGGAAGAATCAATATCGTGAAAATGGCCATACTGCCCAAGGTGATTTATAGATTCAATGCCATCCCCATCAAGCTACCAATGACTTTCTTCACAGAATTGGAAAAAACGGCTTTAAAGTTCATATGGAACCAAAAAAGAGCCCGCATTGCCAAGACAATCCTAAGTCAAAAGGACAAAGCTGGAGGCGTCACGCTACCTGACTTCAAACTATACTACAAGGCTACAGTAACCAAAACAGCATGGTACTGGTACCACAACAGAGATATAGACCAATGGAACAGAACAGAGTCCTCAGAAATAATACCACACATCTACAGCCATCTGATCTTTGACAAACCTGAGAGAAACAAGAAATGGGGAAAGGATTCCCTATTTAATAAATGGTGCTGGGAAAATTGGCTAGCCATAAGTAGAAAGCTGAAACTGGATCCTTTCCTTACCCCTTATACGAAAATTAATTCAAGATGGATTAGAGACTTAAATGTTAGACCTAATACCATAAAAACCCTAGAAGAAAATCTAGGTAGTACCATTCAGGACATAGGCATGGGCAAGGACTTCATGTCTAAAACACCAAAAGCAACGGCAGCAAAAGCAAAAATTGACACATGGGATCTAATTAAACTAAAGAGCTTTTGCACAGCCAAAGAAACTACCATCAGAGTGAACAGGCAACCTACAGAATGGGAAAAAATTTTTGCAACCTACTCATCTGACAAAGGGCTAATATCCAGAATCTACCAAGAACTCAAACAAATATACAAGAAAAAAGCAAACAACCCCATCAAAAAGTGGGGAAAGGATATGAACAGACATTTCTCAAAAGAAGACATCCATACAGCCAACAGACACATGAAAAAATGCTCATCATCACTGGCCATCAGAGAAATGCAAATCAAAACCACAATGAGATACCATCTCACACCAGTTAGAATGGCAATCATTAAGAAGTCAGGAAACAACAGGTGTTGGAGAGGATGTGGAGAAATAGGAACACTTTTACACTGTTGGTGGGATTGTAAACTAGTTCAACCATTATGGAAAACAGTATGGCGATTCCTCAAGGATCTAGAACTAGATGTACCATATGACCCAGCCATCCCACTACTGGGTATATACCCAAAGGATTATAAATTACTCTACTACAAAGACACATGCACACGTTTGTTTATTGCGGCACTATTCACAATAGCAAAGACTTGGAATCAACCCAAATGTCCATCTGTGACAGACTGGATTAAGAAAATGTGGCACATATACACCATGGAATACTATGCAGCCATCAAAAAGGATGAGTTTGCATCCTTTGTAGGGACATGGATGCAGCTGGAAACCATCATTCTTTGCAAACTATCACAAGAAGAGAAAACCAAACACCGCATGTTCTCACTCATAGGTGGGAACTGAACAATGAGATCACTTGGACTCGGGAAGGGGAACATCACACACTGGGGCCTATCATGGGGAGGGGGGAGGAGGGAGGATTGCATTGGGGAGTTATACATGATATAAACGTCATGCACATGTACCCTAGAACTTAAAGTATAATAAAAAAAAAAAAAAAAATCATGAGGGCTAGAAATCAGTGGTCAAAATATCCCTCAGGAATGAAAGTGAAATAAAAACATTCTGAGATTAAGGAAAAAAAAAAAAAAAGATTTGCCTGTTCATCAACAGCAAGTACTCAGCAGCTTTGTTCTAAATTAAGTCAACAGTGATTTTCAATTTGGAGACAGGAGTCAAACCCTAAAACTGGTAGCCAAAGAAAACAGTGCTTGGTTTTACAGTATCTAGAGGGGACTGTTCGGTAGGATGCCTTGTTGTAAAAGCCGTCTATTTCATGTCTACTATTTAGATAGTGAAAAATGGAATTAGTCTGACCCATAACTCTTCAATGTCATCTCTTCTTTAGTGGTATTGGAAGGAACTGGCCCTGGGCCTCTGGAGGCAGCAGTATTCTGGCAGAATTTGGAACCCTACATTTGGAGTTTATGCACTTGAGCCACTTATCAGGAAACCCCATCTTTGCTGAAAAGGTGAGATTTTTCAATGTGCCTTGGCCTGCAAAGCAACACTTATGAGAAACAGTATCCTCTCTGAGAAGGTTTAGGAATTTTTGAGGTGGAAATAACAACCAAATTTGTTATAGCTCTTTCTGAAGTTTTGCAACATGCAGCATTTCAATTAGCCAAACTGTGAACCTACAGCCTTTCCAGTGCACCGCTCTAGCTCAGGATGTGAGGACACAGCTTCCACCTCTGGTTCCCTCTACCTTAAGTTAGTTGCTTAAGCCATCTGAAGTTTATGTCCTTATCTAAAAATATCTAGTACTAAATGCACTGCATGAGCCAACTATGTGAAATACAGACTGAAAGTATTATACAAATGTGATGTTGCACCTGAATTGGTCCCTCATTTTCCGAAAGCAAACCCATCGATATTTGGATAAATTCATGTTCCCCCCATCACTCTACCTTTATTTTCAACCTGCTTTTTGGCTTCCCTTTACAGTAAAATTCCTTGAAAGAGTCGTCTCTGTTGTCTGCTTTTCAAGTCTCTTGAACCTGCTTCAGTAGGACTTTTCCCCCAGCCATACCTGTTGCAGTGACCAGTGAGCACCACAGTGCTAAAGCCACTTACCCATTCTCCCCTTCATCTTCCTTGCCCTCTCAGCATTCGACACAGTCAGTCAGTTCTTCGTTCCTGAGATACACTTTGCGCATGGCATGTCATACTCTCCCAGTTTGTCTCCTTTTTTGCTGGATGCTCCTTCTGTCTTCCTTTTTGTGTCCTCCTCAACACCCCAACCTCTAAATATTGGAAAGCCTACCACTCAACCGTGTGCCTCTTCTTTTTTATATTCACTCCCTGCATTGTTACATCCAGTCTCTGGGCTTGGCATACCATCTCTATACTCTAGACTCCAAGTGTATTATTTCAGTCCCAACCCGTTCCTGAACTCCATTATATCTGTTTATTAAACATCTCCACTAAGAGGTCCGATAGACAAGTCCCACTTAAAATGCCTCAGGCTCAACGCCTAGACCTGCTTCTCCTCCAGTCTTTGCTATCTTGGTAAATGGCATCTCACTGTACCCAGTGGTCAGCCCAAAGATCTTGAGATGCTTCTGGTTCTTCTTTTTGGTAAACCCCAGGCCCAAATCCACTAAGAAATCCTTTGGGTGTCTCGCTGCCTCTACTGCTGTCCTGATCTGGGATCCATCATGTCACTTGGACTGTATACCTGACCACCACTTCCTCTCTTGCCCCCTCAGCCTTCCCATGACATTCAAGTGAAATAGGCCCTTATTGTGACCTGTGGGGCCTGGGTGGCCTGGGCCCTGGCTCTCCTCTCCTCTCCTCTGCCTGCTGACATTCTCCCCTTTGCCTCCTCACCTCTGGCCTCAGTGGCCTTGCAAACCTGCTGTTTCCTCAGGGCCTTTGTACTTGCTCGCCTCTCTGTTCCGAGTGCTCTTCCTCCACATTTCCATGTGGCCTGCTCCCTCACTTCTTTAATACTCTGCTCAAACACCTCTGCCTTGCCGGGCCACTCTGACTAACATGGGATAGCCTCTCCACATCACCCTGTCCCATTACTCTCAATCAGCTCCGGCTACCGTAACAAAAACGCAGCCAGAAACAACAGAAATTTCTTTCTTACAGTTCTGGAGGCTGGGAAATCCAAGATCAAACTACCAATGAGGTAGGTTTCATTCTGAGCCTCTTCCCTGAACTTTTAGACAATGAGCACTGTCCCAGTGTGTGTTCACATGACGTCGTCTTTGTGCTCTGAGGGAGAGAAGGAGTCACAGAGAGAGAGCTCTTGTGTCTCTTATGAGGGCACTAATCCCATTTAATGGTCTACCGTCTAATTGCCATCTCCAAAGAAATCTCCAAATACAATCACATTGGGAAGTAGGGTTTCAGCATATGAATTTAGGGGTATGCAGTTCAATCCGTAGCGCCCTCTTATTTTTTTCCACAGTATTTACCACTTCCTGATATACTATACAGTTAGATGTTACTTAACAGTGTTTCAGTCAACAATGGACCACATATATGACAGTGGTCCTGTAAGTTTACAATGGAGTTGAAAAAATTCCTACGGCCTCGTGACATCATAGTCGTCATAGTGTCATAGTGCAATGCATTACTTACATGTTCGTGGTGGTGATGGCATAAACATACTGTACTGCCAGTCATATAAAAGTACAGCACATACAGTTATGTACAGTACATAACATTTGATAAAGTAAATGACTGCATTACTGATTTATGTGCTACTATCATTTGTATTGTTATTTTAGAATGTACCACTTTTGTTTTCAGTTACCTGTAGAAGCAAGGTCCTTCTAGAGGTATTCCTCTTGCAGGCATTGTTATCACAGGAGTTGACAGCTCCATGCATGCTCCTGCCCCTGAAAGACCTTCCAGTGGGATAAGAGGTACAGGTGGAAGGCAGTGATATTGATGGTCCTGCTCTGTGTAGTCCAAAGCTAGTGTGTGTATGGGTCTTAGTTTTTAACAAAAAGTTTAAAAAGTTAAACAACTTTAAAAAGAAATTTTAAATAGAAAAAAGCTTATAGATAAGAATATAAAGAAAGAAAATATTTTGGTAGAACTATACCAAGTGTGTTTTAAGCTAACAGTTATTACAAAAGAGTCATTTTTTTTAAATTAAAAAGCTTATACAGTAAAATTACAGTAATCGAAGGTTCATTTATTATTGAAGAAAGAAAAATACTTTTACAAATGTATTGATAATGGCAAAGTATACCGTGTTTATAAAGTTTACAGTAGTACACAGTAACGTCCCAGGCCTTCACATTCACTCATTACTCACTTACTAACTCATCCACTGCAACTTCTAGTCCTGCGAGTTTCATTCATGAAAAGTGTTCTATACAAAGTGCCCTGTATTTATATATAGGGTTCTAAAACGTATAACCCTATAGAAAGGTATCATTTTTCATCTTTTATAGTGTGCTTTTCTATGTTTAGATACACAAATACTTTAGTAGAGTAACATACACTACACAGGTTTGTAGCCTACAAAGAGTAGGCTGTGCCAACTACATTTGTGACAGGGTACTCTATGATGTTTGTACAGCAGTGAAAATGCCTGTTTCCCAGCATGTATCCCTGTCATTAAGTGACACATGACTATACTTACGTATTTATTTATCTATTTATTTATTTATTGTCTGTCCCATCCCACTAGGATGCACAGTTCTAAGAGTACGGTGACTTTGTGTTATCCACTGGCCCCTTGTTCCTAGGATGGCATCTGGCTAATGGTAGATAACTAATCAGTGTGACTATATTCACTTACTGCTATTATGTTTGTAATAATAAGCTAACAGCAATTATCTTTGTTCTAACTCTGCATCATTTAAGTCAACTTACTTTTTCTAAAATGGAAAAATATGTTCAAGAAGAAGAAGAATGGCATGAAAATTGTTTTTCAGATTTTCACAGTAACATTTTATTTTCTATTATAGGTAATGAATATTCGAACAGTACTGAACAAACTGGAAAAACCACAAGGCCTTTATCCTAACTATCTGAATCCCAGTAGTGGACAGTGGGGTCAACGTAAGTCAGAAGACTCGCATTATTATAGCTCTTTATGGTACTGTACTCGTCGAGGGAGAGGAAGCACAAAAGCAGCACAGATTTTGTTGAGAAATGTTTAGAAAAGGAGAAAACGGCATGGCTCCTTTAATAAACAGGCTTCTGTCATCAAGATTGTGTTACCAGGAAACTGGATTGTGTATTGTTCATATATAACTCCAAGTGTGATGACATATAAGCACATTTAAAGCTATTAATCAGAAAGGGAAGATCTGGCCAGAGTAGTGTGGGGATGATAACCTGTAACAAGCTGGTCATGTGGATAGAAAGGAAATTCATTCCTTTGTATTAATGACTATGAGGGTTTTATAGAGAGTAGGTAGACCATTCTGCTTCCTAACATTCTCTATTTCTACGTGACTATACAATGAGAGGGAGCCTGAATTTTTAAGAGTTGGGAAATTGGAAGAGCAAACACCCTGTTTTTCTCTACTTAATTTTAAGCTGCCAGATAAAGGTTTCTTGCCAGGAGAATTACCTTTAGGATGGAAGAAAGTATTGCACAAGGACTTTTGATCCTAGAAGCCTGCACTTAAGACTCTTCAGATGATTTTGAGCAGGGGCATAAAGATTCAGAGTAGTTGAAAGAAATGTTCTCAAGCTGATTTGGAAAAACAGTAGTAGATTAAATAGCAACTGAAAACAAGTGAAGAATATTGAGATGCCCAGCTGTGGCAAGAGTACACTGCCTTAAGATTTTACTCTAATTTGGATTTTTTCTTTATATTTTAATGTCATGTTCTTAGATACCTCACTGTTACTTTAGAAGTACTTTTCTTAAAGAATAATAGGAAAGAATGTGCTAAAATCCATATGCTAAAATATGTCTGTAGCTCTGGAAGGCCTAGCCATTGAAACCTTAGGGCTATACTCAAGGTTACCACTTACGTAAGTGTGGTCAACAGATCACTGGAAGTCCTTGAGACCTCTGAAGAGGCCCACAAGGTCAAAACTATTTTTATTATAATACTAATATAATATATTAAGACATATAATACATGTTTTAGTCATATTTACTAAGCCAGTACACCATGTCTTGCACTTAGTGGGTGTTTACATACTTAAATTTTGTGAATACATATATGCTCTGTATCTCATCTCTCTTTCTGCCTGTGCTGTTTAATAGTGGTACTTTAAAAGACTTTTTGGCTTTTCTAAAATGTTGATATTTACACCTACAGTGTTAAGTGGAACTGCTGAAGCCTCACTGAGAACAAAGGCAAACAAACACCAAATAGTACTAATACTCATATTCTTTCTTTTTTTTTTCTTTTTTGTGGGACAGTGTCTCACTGTGTCACACAGGCTGGAGTACAGTGGCATGATCTCAGCTCATTGCAACTTCTGCCTCCTGGGCTCACACTGGGTTCAAGCGATCTTCCCACCTCGGCCCCCCTGAGTAGCTGGGACTACAGGTGCATACTGCCATGCTCAGCCAATTTTTGTTTTTATTTTTATTTTTTGGTAGAGACAAGGTCTCATTATATTTCCCAGACTGGCCTCAGACTTTTAGGCTTGAGCGATCCCTTTCCCTTGGCCTCCCAATGCTGGGATTACAGGCATGAGCTACCACACCAGCCCCCATTGTATTCTTAGTAGCATTTTAAAAAAGGATACCAGTTTCACTTATGAATGTGCTTAATGAAACAGTAAAAAAAAAAAAAATTAGTGATTCTAGTAAATATCAACCCTTGAGTACACACCTTTGTCATATTCTATGAGACGAAATGGAAAGTACTCATAAATCACTCCTGCTGAATTATGAAAAATGGTAGTTGCGTCAAGGAAAAGCTCTTGGGTGTTTGAGTTGCAAGCTGAACTAGCCACTTACTGTTTCATGGATTCAACATTTTTACTTGAAAGAACAACTTTAAAACTGGTTATTTAGGCTAGGTAATTGGGAGCCATTTTCTTGAAAATGAGCTTGTCACTTCAAGGAAAAGTCACAGTATTTGTGCCAATGATTATAATCCAAGTTTCTAAATAAAAAATAGAATTTTGGAAAACTTGTACATGCTACCATGAACTTGACACAAATACTTTTCCTATTAGATTGATGATGATATTAACAAATGTGGTTTTCTGACATTGTATAATGGAACTTGTCAATATTTGAAAGATCTGCATAATTCAGTGAGCCAGTATTTTCCAAATGACCAAAGCATGATATTATAAGATCATACATGGAAAACAATCTATGTAAAGTACAAGATAGACCAATGGATTTTAATGTAACAATACAAAAATTCATTGATGTAATTTCTAATTTTACAACGCAATTAACCTTTAAAAAAGAAACCACTTGTTGACTATTGTAGTATCAAAGAAAAATATCCACAATTGTGTGAAAAGTCTGTTAAGATATCCTTTCTTTTTCTGACTATATTACTGTGTGAGGCTGACTTTTCTTGATGTATTACAGCCAAAACAGCATATAGCAAAGGATTGAAAGTAGGGCAGGCATGAGTATCCAGCTGTCTCCTATCAAGGCAAACAAGAAAGAGATATGCAAAAATGTGAAATTGTGTCAGTCTTCTCACTAAATTTTTGTTTTGTTTTGTAAAATATAACTTTTTGAAAAATTGTATATGTTAACGGGCATATAATTATTATTTTAAATGAAATAAGAAAAGTATTTTTAAATTATTTTAATTTTCCAATGTAGTAAATATATGTATTACTTACATAAATTATTTGGGGTACCCATTTCTTTTGAAGATTACAAAAGGGTGCTGAGACTCAACAGTTTGAGGGCCACTAGAGGACCGGGGATAAATCAACTTGTGTATATTTCCGTTGTTGTTGTTGTTGTTGTTATTGTTGTTGTTTGAGATGCAGTCTCGCTCTGTCACCCAGGCTGGAGTACAGTGGCACAATCTCAGCTCATTGCAACCTCCCTGTCTCATGCTCAAGCAATTCTCCTGCCTCAGCCTCCCGAGTAGCTGGGACTACAGGCGCGTACCACCACACCCAGCTAATTTTTGTTTTTTTAGTAGAGATGAGGGTTTCACCATGTTAGCCAGGCTGGTCTCGAACTCCGGACCTCAGGTGATCCACCCTCCCCGGCCTCCCAAAGTGCTGGGATTACAGGCGTGAGACACCACACTGGGCCTGCCTCTGCTTTTAATGGTTGTTCTGCTTGTTCTCTTTTAGCAGTTGCCCCTGCTTCTCACTTGTGGCTGAAAGGCGGTATCCGGTCCTGGTCGCTGATAATATGAACTGATCTTGTTACCATTGAGGCCAGATGGCAGGGTTTCATGTCTGTACACAGAGCATTTATCATCCTTTGATTTCTGTAACAGCCATCCATCTATCTGTATCTAATCTAGCTAGCTATGTGTAGTGTCACTAGCATCATTGGGGGATTGTTTCAGAGAGAGAAATTCAGATGAAGTCAACAAAAATTTTACAAGGGAGATAGTGAGTATTTTAATTCTTCTTTGTCTTGATTCTTTTGCTACTTGCTTTTTCTCTTTTTTAGATATTAGAAATCCTTTTATGGGACCTATTCTTACGAAGAAAAGAATAAATTATTCCTTCAGAGAAGAGCGTAATATTTGACTGACTACAGTACACCTCACCTTTAGAGCAGTTGGACATAAAAATACTGTATTATGTTCTTTCTAGAAGTAGGTTGATCCTTTCCTACTGATAAAATCAGGCCTACTCTCCCCCACATCTGCTAAGATGTTTACACAGGACTGTGTTGACAAACAGCCATCCAGGCCTGAAGAAAGGTTAGTGAGTGATACGCTAAATTAATGAGAAGACCTGTTTCTCCTCTACGTTTCTTTGTCTGAAATTTTTATAGGCAGGAAATTTTAAAAATAGAAAACTAGAAAATACCAAAATTAATTAAAACAAATGTATTCTTATGTAACACTTTTTTCTTTTTTTAAAAAAATCCCCAAATGCCCGAACTCGCTTCTTCCATCTATTAGAAAATCATAACCCAAGGGGAGGAAAACATCAAGCTCCTTCTGGCCGTTGGTTTTCAGCTCTCATTGCTTTAACTCCAAAGGACATGTCTGGATCCTGGCCATCGTTTCCTATCACTTCATGGAGTCAGTGTTGTTTTGACAATGCCAGCGCGGGATTCGCTTTTCCACGCATCACTTGCATTTGTCTCCTACAATGATGTTGATAACAACAGGGTTTATTATTGATGAGTTCGTACTTAGTCTGTTTAGTTTGTAAATGTCAGAGGTTTCTGTGTTGATTTAGGAAACTGTAAAGGTGACTTCGAGAATCAGATTTAGAATTTTTAAAATATATTTTTACACTAAAATTTAAAATATAATTCTATACTTTCTACAATAAGAAAATCACATACTTAACTACTTTAAAACATGGCTCTTTAGCTTGGATAGTTACAGCCCTTTATTAAGGTTGACATAGAAGAATTTTGCTTTGTTCATCAATTATTTGTTGAGTACCTACCACAGGCAAGACACTTTCCAGGGGCTGGGGTGGACTGGAAAACATAATAGGTCTGGTCTCTGCCCTCTTGGTTCATGATCTCATGGAGGAGACAGAAGAAAATGTTACCACATTATGAAATTGTAGTTGATAAATGTGTGCAATCAAAAAGTGTGTGACAAGGGAACCTAGTGGGATTGTCAGAGACCACGCCTTTGAGGGAGTGCCATTTGATCCCAGGTATGAAGTATGACTAAGAACTACTAAAGAAGGGGAAGGGGGTCCTAGGGTCTATTTCATGCATAGAGAACAAGGCCTATAGAAGCCCTGCCTGAGATGAGATGGAGCCTGATGTTTTTGAGGAACCAGAAGAAGGGCTGCATAGCAAGTGAGCAGAAAGCAAGTGGAGCCAGACTGAATGGCATAGAGAAGACTGAGATCTTGCATGGCACCAGACACACAGTATTGGGCTTCGAGTAAAGGGTAATCACATTCACGTATTAAGAGGGCTACTCTGACATTAATGTGGGGAACAGATTGAAGGAGCACTGTCATCAGAACTCTGGGCCGGGCGTGGTGGCTCATGTCTGTAATTCCAGCACTTTTGGAAGGCTGAGGCGAGTGGATCATGAGGTCAGGAGTTTGAAACCAGCCTGGTCAACATGGTGAAACCCCGTCTCTACTAAAAATACAAAAGTTAGCCAGATGTGGTGGCAAGTGCCTGTAATCCCAACTACTCAGGAGACTAAGGCAGGACAATCACTTGAACCTGGGAGACAGAGGTTGCTGTGAGCTGAGATCGTGCCATTGCACTCCAGCCTGGTGACAGAGCAAGACTCTGTCTCAAAAAAAAGAGAAAAAAAAATGAGGATACCTATCCTATAGTTGTGAGATTGTTGATAATACATGTAGTGGATCCGGCATGATAAATGGCAGTGAAGGTGGACTGTAGGCATGGAGTATTAGGAGGAAAAATTTCTTCTGCCTCATATTCTTTCTGACTGCCCCTGTCCCATAGGTATTTGGGATTCATAGCACTAGAAAATTTATCAAACAGTAATAGGCTGAGCACAGTGGTTCATGCTTATAATCCCTCTTCTTTGAGAGGCCCGGGTGGGAGGATCGCTTGAGACCAGGAGTTGTAGATCAGCTGAGGCAACATAGCGAGATGCCGTCTCTACAAAAAATTTAAAAATGAGCCTGGCGTGGTGATGCATGCCTGTAGTCCCAGCCACTTGGGAGGCTGAAGCAGGAGGATCGCTTGAGCTCAGGAGTTTGAGGTTATAGTGAGCTGTCATCGTGCCTCTGCACTCCAGCCTGGGTGACAGAGTGAGATTAGAAATAATAATAATGGCAATGAACGTGAGGAGCTTCTTGTTTAATTTATTACAAACCACTTGTTAAAATTTGTTAATATTCATAGCTTTGCCAGAATTTTATATTATTCAGAACTAAAGCAAATAAAAATGTATTTAAATATATACTGTGAACATTTTAGTTGGGTATTTTTCACTAGAGAACCAGATTTTTAGAATTAGGGGTGATTACATATCTTTTATCTTCCATGTTTACAAAACTACTCTGGTAATTATTTAGAGTATGTTACATTAGTTAATAGCCCATCTGCTCATTTCAGAATATCTTTCTGAAAATAAAAGATTTGTTGGAATTTAAATGTAACAGTGACTTGCAGTTGACATAGGGTTGCATCCTAGTTGCTAATGTGATTTTGCTCCTTTATCTGAATTAAAAGCTGAATCACTCTAAAATTCATTTCCCTCTCTTTCCAGATCATGTATCAGTTGGAGGTCTTGGAGACAGCTTCTATGAATATTTGCTGAAGGCCTGGTTAATGTCTGACAAGACAGATCTGGAAGCTAAGAAGATGTATTTTGATGCTGTTCAGGTAACCCAATATTTAAATCTTCTTTGCCACTCAGCCCTAACTTACAACTTTTATATTAATCAAGTTTTAATGAATAAGTGATGTACTACATGAATGAGTTACAAAATACTTCCAGTTAGGTAGAGTTCGATATCTGCTAATATCATAATAATAGTAATCATATTTGATGTTTATTTCTAATTGGGCAGCTAAAGTTTTTGCATGGTTTAAACCTCAGTTAAGAGTCACATATCTGAAAAAGTCGTATTCTTTCATAAATATGAATTATCTCCTTAGGACCACAATTTATATTATGTGGGGGGAAATCCTGAATTTGTATTCTGACAATTGCCTAAGTTAAAATTGCCCAAGAAGACAGAGAGTCCCAATGGCTACCTCCATGTGAAGTAAACTTGTCCCCAGAGATATGTGGACAGTACTCTAAGGAAATCCACACATAAAAATCTGAATAAACTCATATTTAAGGGAAGATCATTAATAGTATCAAAGATTCTTTACAGTGGAGAAGTAAGAGGCAACAGTTGTGTGTTGAATTGCCTACCATGTGCTAAGCAGTGTGTTAGGGTAGCTCCTTTAAATGAAATGGTGAAGTTGGGTTTTTTTTTTCTCTCTCACAGTACTTGAGATATTACTCACCCAGTTTTACAGATAAAGTTGCTGTACCTCAGAGAAATTACATGTCAAACCAAAATTAAGATTAAAGTTTGTCTGTATCAACACCCATTCCTTTTAACTCATTCACTGTGGATTTATTTGTAAGAATTTCCATTCTACATTTAAATCTTCATTTACTAATTTGCAAGCAGTAAGTTGGTAAGGTAAGTTAGAAACTACTTAAAGTCTCTAGGAGGAGGCCAGTATAAAAGTAAACTAAGAAACACCTGCAGTTAAGCCTCAATCAAAACCGAAAAAGTTAGAAAGTAAATCAAGTCAGGAAGAAAATTATTTTATCTAAAATATTTATATTCTTCAGGAACAAAATTTTTTAGTGGAATCAGGTGTTTTTGTGATTATTTTATGTGGTAACACATATATTCTTTTAATATTATCAAGGCTTCTCAAGTAGTGTTGTAAAATAGTGGCTCAGTCCTCAGAAAAAGTTTCTTTGTCTTGACAGCTTAGAAATTTTTTAATAAAGTGTTAATTCATAGGAAAAAATGGAAATTTTTAATCTCAAAGATGTAGCCATTATAAAATTGGTCTTTCGAACAAGAGGTCTGGGTTATTTTGACATAGGCATACTTGTTTATTTAAATAGAAATGCAACTTGCTTTGTTCTGGTTAACTACACTGAGTATGACATTGGTTTCCTTTACAAAGTCTTCACTACTTTCCATGCAGGAACCAGAAGCGCCTTAGTGAGAACATTGGCCTACATTTGGCACAGCCTTTATAAAGGCATGTGATTAACATCAAAAGCAAACTAGGATATGATCCACATGGCCTCTTTTAGGTTCATTTTTCCTCACTGCTATGAGGTTTCAGATTTTAATCTAGGGAGTTCTCCATATTTTATAGTTTCCATTCTGTCATCCTCTAATTACCATACTGGCAGACATTTTAATTATTCTAATCTTAAATTGGCCCTCTGAGATCTTGATGTTCAAAAAAGACAACTTTGAAATATTATTTGAAATATTTTCTTCCTAGTTCCTAAAACCATACCTACACAACTTTTAGTATATTGTAATCAGACAAATCATTGACAGGAAAATCCATTAAGAACAAATGAAGTCAAAAAGTGTTTCCTGCTTCTCTTAGTAGTAAAAGCTAATTTTCATTGCATTGTGTATTTTCAACTTAGAAAGCAAAGCTAGAACAACTAAATTTCTGTTTTGAGAAGTGGCAGCGTCTTATACAGCAAAGTTTCTTTCTGTTAAGTTGTACTTTAGAAGATTATTGTAACCAAGGGGAGGATGCTGCACACTATTGTTCTTGACAGTTGATTACTGAAGATACAGTTACTCTGTTGTAGTTTCAAATAGATTTTGGGAAGCATTTAATCCCAGAGTGGTATATTTTATTTGATTATTTTAGTAAGAAAATATTTTGAGCTTTCAACTGGCCATCATGGCCCTATCTGGAGATTACGCTAGGAACTCACAGTGGTAAATGATACCTGGGCAGATGACTTATCAGACACTTACGATTCTGAAGCCTTCATCAAACCAATTTTTTAGATCAATTATGGAAAGATTAAATCACAAAATATATAGTACCCTTTTTTTCTAATCAATTATCTGTAGCCTTGACACAGTTTTTTCAGATCTACTAAAGACTATCCTTCTTTGTATGTATTTATATTTTCCCATGGCCACACAAAATTATTGCTTTGAAGGTCTTGGAATTGCATTGTAGCTTTTATTAAAAGGTAGCCACTTGGTCCGAATCATGCCAGAAATAATATCATACTTTATTTAGGATCCATAACAGGGTAATAATGTTTCTCTAATTCATGCTCAAAAGCTATTACTCTTGCCATGTAGAAAGAATAATTTCTTGGGTTATGAACAAGTATCTGCTTGAAGGACTTTATTGCAATTTTTGTTATGAGAAGTATAAATAGCTAAGATCTTCAGTTGCATAAAATAAGAATGAAATATTAATGTAATAACTAAACCATCAATAACATTAGCTTAACCACAGTTAATGAGCACAGTAATATGTTCATTTATTTCTTACCATCTTAGTTTCATTCGTTTATTTCTAATAAAGGTAGGAAAGGTTTTAGCTTCCTGTGTATTCATTTTCATTCATTCTTCTCTATCACAAGTTTTTTTCTGTGTCTGTTCCCAAATGTTCTCCCTAACAAATCCCTGTCTCTTGATAGCAGTGTACAGGTATAGACACAGTCATGGCCTTTTTCCTTCCATGAAGTAATTGTGGGGCAGCAGGGAGAGCATTTTCTGTTAGAGTAATTGGAGATTATTTTTGCTTTTTAAAATATAAGGCATATTTTATTTGTCTGTCTAGTTTAAGAGAATATCAACAGACCTGGGATAGAAATAAAAATGTTTTATAAATCATTTTTGTAAACATTATCATTTCTCCCAAATTTAAAGATTTTTACTCCAATTTTTAAAATAGATACATTTATTCATTATATAACAGTGTGCTTCTTAATAGAAGTATTAGGGAGGAACTTGATTCAAGTGTCACCACATTGGAGATGTAAATGATAATTATAAATGACTTTGATCACGTGCCACTTGCATTAGTGACTGCTTTATGAACAAAATGTGTCAGAGTCCTATCAGGAGATCCTGTTGTTCCCATTTATGGATTAGGATGCTGAGATTTAGGGATATAGTAAGCAAATTGTTCACTTCCACAAATTAGACATAGTGTCAAAGCTGGAATTTGCAGCCAAGTTTTCTGGCCACAGAACACCTCCTCTTTGTCACTCTGTTTTGTGATCCCTCCAGGCCTACAGAATTGAAAGGAAGAGTTTTGCCACCATCCTGGATCACATGCAAAAATATGCTGTGTTCTTCATCCACCTTAGGGCCTGGGCTTTGTGTTATTTCACCACTTGTGGAAATGAAAATGTACCAAAACAGCTATTACTGCTGCACAGTGGCCTGTCTTTGGGAAGGGGAAAGTTTTTTGAGTATGAGGAATACAAGTGTTTGGTCGCGGAACCAAGCAAAACCAACTGAGCTGGCGCAGCAGTGTTAATTCTGACTAACCAAACTAATAAGGCATAAACTAGCAGAGGAATACAGAAAGCATAGCGTGTAATTTCAGGTTGAATGGATTTGTAACACCAAACTCTGACTGGGAGTTGTGTTTTATTCTCTTTTTTATTAATGTTGGGCATATTTTTAGTATAAATTTGAGAAGAGATTACAAAATAGTAAAAAAGTGTTTTTTACAGGCCATTGAGACTCATTTGATCCGCAAGTCTAGCAGCGGACTAACTTACATCGCGGAGTGGAAAGGAGGCCTCCTGGAGCACAAGATGGGCCACCTGACCTGCTTTGCAGGAGGCATGTTCGCACTCGGGGCTGATGGAGCTCCCGAAGGCATGGCCCAACACTACCTTGAACTCGGGGCTGAAATTGCCCGTACCTGTCATGAATCATATAATCGAACATGTGAGTACATGTTATTCTTCACTTACAGCCTATTCCCACATGCTTTGATTTCATGCAGTTTTGTCATTGCTGCCATCAAAACACTGTCCACTCTGCCTGTGAAACTTGATGATCGTGATTCATGTCATAAAGGAATGTATATTTTTATTTTAAAAGGCAATGATTTTCTACCTGAAAATATCTACCTTTAGTTTGCCAAGAAACAAAACTCCAGGCCATAAAGAGTTAAAGCCAGCCTAATTTACTGACTTCTGCTTTTGCTAATAACACTGGGCAAGGGTCTCTATCTCCCTGCAAAGAGAAACTTAGCATTGTATTAACCATTGTTAATCTTCTGCACATCCCCCATGAAACAGATCATGAATCCCACTCCCTTCTTATAAAATACGAATTTGCAACACAAACTATAAATAACTGGCCTTTTGTAGCAGAATTACTTAGGATTGTCAACCACTAAGTTTCTGGCTAACTCAAATGGTATTTCATGGTGCCTTGCACCTGCCTGGTGGGTGCTCAGTAAATGGGGGTTAAATGAAAAAAAATAAATTGTTACTGTTTTCTAAAATGGACTCTTTTAGATGACTAAATGTTTTAAGTATATGAGTTTTATATATTACATGATGTTTATAACTCTTTTTTAAAAATGATCACTTTGACATCTGTCTTCAGTGTTGTTAAAGTACAGTCAGACCTTCGTATCCCTGGGTTCCGCAACCGCAGATCAGAAATGTTCCCAAAAAAATGGATGGTTCTGTCTGTACTGAACATTTATAGAGTTTTTGTTCTTTATTCCCTAAACAATACAGTATAACACCTAGTTACATAACATTTACACTGTATTAAGTATTACAAGTAAACTGCTGATGATTTAAAGTATATGGGAGGATGTACCTGGGTTGTATGCAAATACTTTGCCATTTTATATAAGGGACTCAAGGATCCATGGATTTTGTTATCCTCGGAGGGCCCTGGAACCAATCCCCCACAGATCCTGAGGGATGACTGTACTTTCTAGTTTTATTTAACTTATTGACTGTAAGCACCGTCCAGGACAATAACCCTTATTCATTCATTCCATGTCCTTTAGTTATGAAACTGGGACCAGAAGCTTTCAGATTTGATGGTGGTGTTGAAGCCATTGCTACAAGACAAAATGAAAAATACTACATCTTACGGCCAGAAGTTATGGAGACTTACATGTATATGTGGAGACTGACTCATGATCCCAAGTACAGGAAATGGGCCTGGGAAGCTGTAGAGGTGATGTTTTAATTTGCATGTTTCTTATAGATAAATGTCATAGTAAAAAATGTTCAGTTGATACCTATAAATCAGGCTTATCAACTTTTCTATAATTTTTAAAGCTTCGACCAGGATTTTTTCCACCTAGGACTGTGTATTTTCATTGAAGTCATTTTATATCCCTGGCTTCAGCTTTGCTTTGTATAACATTGATATAGATATACCTACTGATAGACTGAGATATTGAAGGAGATGACTAGAAAGGTATAGTCTAAAATTAAGTTCCCATTAATACAAAAATGATGATCTCCTAATTCCACCTAAGGGTTATTGGCAGCTTGGGGATATTCACCTCTGTCTGTTTCAATAAACACTTCATGTGTTTTTCTGTCTTTGAGCTTTAAAATGCTAACATATGCTTTTACTTAGAGTAAATAGCTACTTAGATCTAACTTTTAGAAAGCACTTATAGAAGAATTACTTTGTATAAGGATATTCCTTCACCAGTCTCAGGTTTCTTGGAATATCTGTAAGCTTTCCACCTGCCCAGGGTGTCGTTTTCATTGTGTGTCACCTCTTGGGTCTCTTCCTGCCCAGGATGGCGTATCTCCTTCCTAAACTAATCTAGTGAATGCTTTGTGTGCAGAATGCCTGAGGAGGCACCCTGCAGGATATGCATCTAACAATATCTGTCTAATTGTAAGAGTTATTATTCCGCAAGGAGTGGAAGGGAGTTCAGGGGATAAGAACAAGCAAATGCTTTAATTACACTCTCATTCTCTAGCACTCTTTGTTAGAAAGTTGGCTATCTTTAAAAACTGTCCATGAGGAATGACTTCTCTCAGGAAATCTAAAATGAATATTGCCTTTGGTAAAATTTAACTAATATCTTAGGAAGCCGTCGGTGAATCTTGCTTATTATCCTCTTCATTTAGTATGTGTCTTCTTCTTAATCATCAGTCATTTTGAATAACAGCAATTCTCTAGGCCTCTTTGAGGGGGCAGTTTTATTACATTTAATCAGTAGTCATTGTAATTTCTTTACATTTCTGTTCTTTTCCTCTGGAAAAAAATGTTAAAATTGAGGCTTTTCTAAACTTTGATAAGAATTGTTTTGATCTTCAATTGGCCAGCAAATGAATTGAATATCAGTTTAAATTGAGAATATCAGGAATAATGTATTCCATCAAATCTAAAACACGATAGTAAGAAGCATCATTGTTTTATATACCACTAAGAAAAATAACACTGCCAATTAAATTATGACATCCATTTTATAGATGTTAGAATGTGCAAAATGTATGGCCAAGAAGGGATCAAAAATGGGAGGTAAGCAAATTCGTATTACAAGGTAGACAGGGTGCTTTGGTTTGCTCTGTTCTTCGGGAGGTTGGTTGTTTATGGGATCATAAGGTTGGTCTATGTGTTATAATTTTTATTTCTTGTCAACCCTTTAACATAATATATGACATGAAATCATTTCCCTGTGTCACAACACTGAGGTCTCAATTTTGGGGACACCCCCAGTAACCTCTGCTAGAACCTGAGCTATAGTGGTGAGCAAGGAGTACTGTAGGATCTTGCATTTTTTAAACCAGAAAAACTGGGACTTCAAAGGCATGGCCACACATTTCCCCCGCCCCCATGGCCTCCTGTATTTCAGCAGCAGCCTCGCATATGCTGGCAGCTCGCACCGCCAGCACCTCCAGCACTTGGCTGTTGTGATGCATACTTGAGACCACAGCTGGAAACCATGTCAGGAAAAGAAGGTGGAAGAGCTTTCCCTAGCCAGCTGGCTGTGGTCTGGGAAGTGCTGGGGAGTTAATGGCTGTCAACCAAGGAGGTTTTGGAGTTGATGGATAACTATCCCAGTCTTCTTTCTTTCAAGAATCATTCTGGAATGCATGCTACGTGGTTCTTCAGAGGGTTTCTAGCAGGAGTGAGCCTCGTTGCACACAGTCGTAACTTAGTATAATTCATTGGCTCTTCTGTCCCTGTTTTGCCCTTCCCACTTGCCCACTTCCTGATATCACCTCCCTGATAGACTTCCTGCATCCTGCGTCCAACCCTTGTCTCATGCTTTATTTTTAAGGGAACCCAAACCGAAACATAGGGGGTCTTAAAAATCACCTCATTCAGCTTTCTACTTAAAGACAAGACTCCCTTCAAATCTTTGCAAGATAGCTGTTCCTCATCAACGCAAGGACTTCCCAGCAAAGAGGAATGTATCACCTAATAAAGTAACTCATTCCAATTGGTAATGGTTGAAGGTGTTAGAAAGTTACTTATTTTGAAGCCACAATTTACAATGTTCTGTGCTCTGGGGGTACCAGAGGAAAAAAATCTCCCTTCTACATTTCAGTTCCCCAGTTATCTGAAGACAGCACGTTCTGCCATCTCTTCCTTTCCTCATCCATCATTTCCCTTGAATTTCTTCTCCTGACCTGGTTTCCAGCTGTGGTCTTTTAGGGCTGAGCAGTGTGTCTCAAAAACCTCTCTTCCTCTCTTAGCAGTGTGAATTTTCACAGCTTATGGTCCAACTTGTTCTTTTAGTAGATTTATATTTAAAAAAAAAAAAAAATTGCCAGCACTTTGGGAGGCTGAGGTGGGTGGATCACGAGGTCAGGAGATCGAGAACATCCTGGCTAACACGGTGAAACCCCATCTCTACTAAAAAAAACAAAAAAAAATGAACCGGGCGTGGTGGCGGGCGCCTGTAGTCCTAGCTACTTGGGAGGCTGAGGCAGAAGAATGGCATGAACCCGGGAGGCGGAGCTTGCAGTGAGCCGAGATCACGCCACTGCACTCCAACCTGAGTGACAGAGCAAGACTCCATCTCCAAAAAAAAAAAAAAAACTGGCTTATATTGAAATTCTGGTCAGTGTTAGCTTCTCCATTAGCTACCGCTGAGTCACATCTCCTTTGCACTGTCTTTTTCACCCATACTTTCAGTTTGTAAAGTATTTGTAAGCCATCTTCCTATCTTCTAACAAAGCACTCCCTTCCCAGCCTTCTTTCACTGATACACTTGAGAAACCTGCTTTCTGTGTCTTAAATTTCTACTAATAATGTCAAATAAGATATGAAAAGGTATATAATCCAGCACTACAACACTAGGGAGTTCTTTTGTGGGTTAACAGCACTCCATTAATCACAGGTGTTCAAGCACTTGTGAGTCTGCCTGACAGAAATAATGTTTAATATTATTAATATAATTATAATATAGAAATAATATTTAACTGATATTTATTTTGCTTTTTCTCAAAAATGTCACAAAGGCCAGGCGTGGTAGCTCAAGCCTGTAATCCCAGCATGTTGGGAGGCCGAGGTGGGAGGATGGCTCGAAGACAGGAATTTGAGATCAGCCTGGGCAACAAGTCATCACCCTGTCTCTACAACGTTTAAAAATTAGCTCATCATGGTGGCACACTCCTATAGTCCCTAGCTACTCAGGAGGCTGAGGAGGGAGGACCACTTGAGCCCAGGAGTTCAAGATTATGTTGAGCTAAGATTGCATCGCTGCACCCCAGTCTGAGCAACAGAGTGAGACTCTCTCGAAATTTAAAAAAAAAAAAAAAGAGAGAAACTGACAGATTCCTTCCAGTTAAACATCTGATAATTTACAGCATGAGCTTTATCGGAATATTAATTATATGTATATATTCACAGATTATATAATGTCTCAGCTGATCTACAGTAAAGGGTAAAGCCTTACATAGGGATTTGCAATTTTTTTTTACTTTGGGGGGGTTTTTGGAATTTCAGGTTTTTTGGTGTTTTTTTGCACAGACATTTTTCTTTGCTCTTCTAAACCTAACCTTTTCCACTCAGACATTTCCACTCTCAGAAAGTGACTTCTCTTCCTCCTTCCTACTCCTGCCTCCCCAGGCTTCATCCTGTTTCCAAACCCTCTCTGATTTGTTCAAGGTGCCTCATTCTCTGTGTTCTACCCTTGAGTTCAGACGCAAACAGCCTTACTCCATGGATCACCCAGTTACATATCTGGTAGACAAGAGAATACTCTTCTGTCCTCTGACTTAGAATTTAACTCATGATGCTTGCTATTTTCTTACCCATCATCCCGTGTTTAGAGTGCCAGTCACTATAAACATTCTCATATCCTGTTCTCTGCTATTAGCACATCCCAGTAACATAGGATCACTAATAATAATTACTAACAATTACTAATAATTTCCTCAAAACCAAGGTGGTCCCTATGCCTAGAGGCTGAGGGTCCCAAGAACAGATTATAGTACAATGATGATCTGATTAGACTTAGCCATACAAACACCTGACAACGTCCACTGTTGAGATGCTGAGAGAATCAGGGCTGTTGTAAGGGCCCAGGAAAGCTGCTTGTCCCCAGCTTCACGTTCCTAAAGTCTTAAAATCTAGACTTTTGCGTAAGGGGAGAGGGGTGGGTCTTTGGTGCTTTTCCTTAAAAATTTTTTTTTTTTTTTTTTACCAAAAATTTTAAAAACTGAAAGTGGCTGGGACTCTCTAAACCTCTGGAGGCCCTTGTTATTGTCTAAGCATTTCTTCATTTTGTTTCATTCTCACTTACAACCCCTTGTTGAGAAGGAAGATGCTGCCTGGGACATGGAGCCTCTGGGGCCACTGATAAGGGGGACCTCAAGCTGGAACTTGGCCCACCACTCAAAATGTTGGACTGTGTTCATGAATACTATAGCTTACCTCAAGAGGACTTGTGGGGAACAAGAATGAGAGGGTAAACTAGAAAGAAAGGTGATTAGGCATTGTCCACCCCAAAAGCAACTCCTCTAACAAAAAAAGGAGCTTAGAGCAGTTTCCATGGGAAGGGGGAGTGGCTATTTATCATGGCTGGCCCTATCATTAGCTCATCACCAAAAAACCTCAAGGGAACAAAGGTTTTGGGATTAAAATCTGTTTAAAGAAATATCTGGAAATGGGGTTTCCCATAAAAAGCTTGCCCATTTTTTCTAAATTTTGATTTTTTTTTTCCTTTTTTTAACCAATAATTTTTGGCTTACTCTACGTATCTGGTATTTGAGTTGTTGTCAAAAAAAAAAAAAAAGGAGGAAAGAAAAAACAGGACTTGAAAGTTTCTTCACGCTCCTCCTCCATTTGATGCACTGTCTGGAACTTAGAATTTAATCGAAGCATCTGTTTTTAAGTTGATTGGTCTTATTTTCTTGGGGGCTTTTTAAAAGTGTGAAATCATGAGGCATTTTCTTTATTTTCTTTATTCATGTGGCCTTCTGGTCAGATTTTCTTTAACCAGGTAATTAAATTCTTTTCCTCATAGTCTCTGCTCTCTCCCTTCTGTCCTCCAGCCCTGATGTGAAAAATCAATAACCTCATTATCAGTATCTGCAGATGGGAGCTGAGCTCTCAGTGCAGCATCTCTGCTCATGAGAATCCATGGCTGGTATTTACTTTCCCTCGCCTCTTTTCTGGGCTCTACATTCTTAGAGCCTTATTTTCCTCCAAAATCCTTGCTAGCCAGAGAAGATTTTTCTCAACTAATAAGGCAAGGTCTATGCTTTCCATCTTCTTGGTAGTTGGATTAAATGGGAGAAAAATGGGGTACAATTGTACATGTAAAAAAAAAAAAAAAAGAGGGACAGAACTATGATCCACAGGGGAAAACTAAAAAGTGAAAAATGACATGAGAAACTAAGAGTAAGTATATCTTGTTTATATTTTCTTTATTTCACTATAAAATATATTAGGGTTTTAGTCTTAAACTTTATTATTTTTGTCTATAGTTAATAAATTAGAACCAGATTGCAGATGGCCATTTTTGTACAATGGAAATTTTTATTTGACCATATAATTAATAGGATTAGTAGGATGTGATGAGCAGAAAATAACTTCCCTAGAAATGAATATGCCTGGTAACTAGCAGAGCAGCAAATGTAATTTCAAAATATAAACAGCACACAAAAAAACAACTCAAAATGAATTAAAGACTTAAATATAAGACCTAAAACCATAAAACTCCTAGGAGAAAACAATGAGGGAAAAGCTCCTTGACACTGAGCTTGGCAGTGATTTTTTGGATTTGACCCAAAAACACAGGCAACAAAAGCAAACATAAACACACGAAACTACATCAAACTAAAACGTTTCCTTACAGCAAAGGAAAACAATCAACTAAACGAAACACAACAAAAATGTGTGCAAACTATATATCTGATAAGGGGTTACTATCCAAAATATTCAGGAACTTACAATTCAGTAGCAGAAAAACAACCTGATTTTAAAATAGGCAAAGGACCCGAAGAGACATTTTTCCAAAGAAGACGTACAGATGGCCAGTAATGAAAAGATGCTCAACATCACAAATCATCAAGGAAATGCAAATCAGAACCACAGTGAGATATCACCCCATACCTTTTTAAATGGCAGTTATCAAAAACTCAAGAGATAATCAGTCTTGGTGAGGATGCAGACTAAAGGGAACGTTTGTACACTGTTGGTGGCAGTGAAAATTGATATAGCCATTGTGGAAAACAGTATGGAGGTTTCTCAAAAAATGAAAAATAGAGCTACCGTACGATCCAGCAATCCTAATTCTTGGTGTATATCCACAGAAGATGATGTATATCCACCACAGCAGATGGTATATATCCACAGAAGAAGTGTATATCAAAACATCACATTGTACACCTTCCAGTATATACTATTTGTATTTGTCATACATCGGTAAAGCTGGAAAAAGGTTAAAGAAAAGTAGAAACAAACAAAAGAAAGAAAGTGGGCTCTGGAAGGGGAAAAGAAAACACAAACAGCAGTCATCTTAGTGGTAACCAACAAAGTGGAAGGCAGGTTGGTTTAGGTTGTTACCTAAATGTTCATCCTCACACTGCCCAACCCATCTGTTTTCCAAATATTCATTAAATTCAGACAACTACAGAAATGTAGGATCATTTCTCTCTAGAGAGTTGTCAGTGGAGTCATCCCATCTTCTTCCATACTAGACTAAAAAAAAAAAAAAAAAAAAAACGTGTTTTAGGAATAGATTCCAGCCACGTCTCTCACTGTCTTTCGTTTTCTTCTTTCAGCTGTTACCAGTATCACTGATTAGTACCCTCCAATCAATTTTCAAAAACTCAGATATTCTGATTATAGTAGCAGCTGATTTTGTTCCAATATAGTTTCTCAACCAGTGGTTTATGATCCCAGTTGACATTAGCAATCTCTCCAAACTAGGGGTCAGCAAACTCTTTCTGTTAAGGGCCAGACAATATCAGGCTTGGGGGACAGCCAGCCAGTCTCTTTGGCATCTACTTAGCTCTATCATTATAGTACAAAAACAGCCACAGACAATATTTAAACAACATGGCTGTGGTTTAATAAAAGTTTATTTACAAAAATAAACAGTGGACTGGATTTAGCCTGTAGTTCATACTTTGCTAAACCCTGCTCTAGACCATAGGAGGAATTGGTAAAAATCAGTGAAAAATTTTTCCAAAACTAAAGGCAGAAGTGTTTCAAATTAGGTAAGATATGTTGTCCATACGTTCTGTGACTTCATTTTTGATTTACATTTAGTTTATGGTTTTAAATTTTTTTACCTAAAACTCTAACAGACTTTGATTTAATTTGAATCCAATTTGTAAAAAATAAATTTTGGCTAGGCACAGTGGCTCACGCCTATAATCCCAACTCTTTGGGAACTGAGGCAAGCAGATCGCTTGAGCCCAGGAGTTTGAGACAAGCTTGGGCAACATGGCAAAACCCCATCTCTACAAAAAATTAGCCACGCATGGTGGCATATGCCTGTGGTCCCAGCTACTTGGGAAGCTGAGGCAGGAGAATCACCTGAGCCCAAGAGGTAGAGGCTGCAGTGAACCATGATGGTGCCACTGTACTCCGCCCAGGCAACAGAGTGAGGCCCTGCCTCAAAAAAATAAAAAATAAAAAGTTTTATCTGAACTTGACAGTCTAATAATAAAAATTAGTGACAATCAACTTATTAAAATGTGACCATTTTTTTCCCCTCCTCTTTGTAATTTAGGCCTTGGAAAACCATTGCAGAGTGAATGGAGGCTATTCAGGCCTAAGGGATGTTTACCTTCTTCATGAGAGTTATGATGATGTGCAGCAGAGTTTCTTCCTGGCAGAGACATTGAAGTAGGTAAAAATTATTGTAAAACCATGTGGCTAAGGTACCTGGACAGATCTTTGTAGATGTCTTTTATCATGAACACATTCAAGTAATACCAAGTATGACTGATTCATAATATCAGGCATGGCTATAATTGCAGGCGTATTCTCAATAACTAGGTTCAGTGACTTCGTACTGCTAACACCAAAGCACTGAGTAGCCTCTTTACCCCATGTTAGTAAGTATAACCCCTCAGGGTTTTGTTGATATATTTGACTCTTGTCCATGTTTCTCAGTAAGATGAATGGAGACATTGATATGGTTTTTGCTGTGTGTTTGTGGTTTCACTGCCTGCCTAGTCTCTTGGGCCTCATATACTTATGTTTCTCTCACCAGATATTTGTACCTAATATTTTCTGATGATGATCTTCTTCCACTGGAGCACTGGATCTTCAATAGCGAAGCACATCTTCTCCCTATCCTCCCTAAAGAAAAAAAGGAAGTTGAAATCAGAGAGGAATAAACAGACATTTTATATATTACTCTGCTCCATTCCCTTCACTGCATACCTTAATAATTCCTTTTCTGGTAATCAGGCACATGATGAACTTTGATTAGTAGGTCTGTGATTAAGTTCTTAAATTGTTTTGCAGTCTTTTATGTTTATTATCATAAGTATAGGAGGACCTAAATTCCTTATCGTATCCTTTATTATTCAGCCAGTGTATCCACCAGTTTTTTGTTTGTTTTTAAGTAACCTATTATCTCTGGAGTTCATGAAGGTGTAATACCATTTTTATTAAACTGAGTAGAATGGTATAGCAATGATCTCTTAATTACAATTTGATTTGACTGCAAAACTTTTTCCTCCTCTAAGAGGAGATGATGTCTGCTTTAAGCTGTAATGTTTTGCCATGTTGCAAAAAGCCATAATAATAAGTATAAAAAAGCTTTTTCCTTTTCAATTTCATGTTAATCTGGTTTGTCTGTCCACCAGAGACAGATCTTCTAACTGTGACAGCCTCTTTATGCAGGTCTATCATTATTTGATAGAATGTCTTCTAAAATACTTCACTCACATTATAATTCAAATTAGAAAGTCATTCCAAAAGGATCATCTCATGTTGACCTCATTTAATCGGAACTGCAGTGTATTTTTGTTGCTTAATTATATTAGTGTTTTCTATTTTGTAAATGTGTCCTTTAGTTTTACATTACTGCCCTGTGTCAATTCTGGATTATATACTGGTTAATTTCTTCCATTCCCTACTACACAGAGAGGTGAGCTCTCAAATTTTGCAGAGCTCTGCTATCACTGAATTACATTTTTCTAAAGAAAATAGTATAATTTAATGGATTAGCTTTTGTGTTTAACTGAATATATGAAGAAATTGGGTCTCTCTAAAGAGAGGGTCTTTCTTTCTTTTTTGAGACGGAGTCTCGCTCTGTCGCCCAGACTGGAGTGCAGTGGCGCTATCTCGGCTCACTGCAACCTCCGCCTCCTGGGTTCATGCCATTCTCCTGCCTCAGCATCCCAAGTAGCTGGGACTACAGGCACCCACCACCACGCCCGGCTAATTTTTTGTGTTTTTAGTAGAGATGGGACGGGGTTTCACCGTGTTAGCCAGGATGGTCTCGATCTCCTGACCTCGTGATCCGCCCACCTCGGCCTCCCAAAGTGCTGGGATTACAGGCTTGAGCCACCACGTCCAGCCAAGAAAGGGTATTTCATATGGCTTTTAGTTCCATTTGTTTGTATTTCATCTTGATTTTTTTTCTTGGGAAAATAAAGCATTCTATTTGGTTCAGATTTCTCAGATTTGAAAAAGGCTCTATCTCAAATGTAGTAAATTATTTCCTTTCAGTTTGTGAAAGCAGGATTTGACTCTGAAGGAAGCTTTGCCAATTTTGCTTATTCATGATCAATCAAGGAAAATCGAATACATTTTAGGCCAAATAAGAATATAGCATATTTAGTATGGTTATATTCAACATAGAGATCACAACTTAGAAGAAATATAAAGAAATGGCCACTCCCAATTCCCCACAGTCCTGGAGTACATAAAAATCCGTATCTGATTCTTTTAAACGTTAAGTTTGAAATAGGAATGGTTTTCTCAAGAATAGATTTGGTGATACCTTGTGTTTGCTCACACTGGCCCGCTATATATGCATATATATTTATGTGGATAAGGATACTTCCATGAAAGGGCTAATATGATGCATGTACTGAAGTGCAAAGACTTTGACCGTGTGAATTTTCAGCTGAGAATGGTCAGAAAGATCAGTACAACCCCACGGATTAGGCTGAAGCATATGAAATTGCTGCATTTGTGGTTTAAAAACTGTCCACAGTTTCATATGGTTCCACCTAATATTACTGAAGACAATTATTTTCTTAGCTATAGGCTTAATAGTTTTAGTTCTTTTAGCGTTTGAAAGTGTTTTAAAAGATTGCCTTCATCTGACAGAACCACCTTTATGACCTGCTTTCTGTTTTCCAGCATCATCCATTGGTGTATGTCAGAGAATACATTAGTAAAATGAGTAAATGAAAAAGACTCTTCCATACATCGTCATTTCCATGGTAATGTGTCTCTGTGATCCAGAATAATTTCTCCCACTCATGTCTTCAGTTCACCTAATGAAATAAATGGATAGCAAGAGCCCTTTGTTCCCAGGACTTTAAGGCAAAATATTAAAAATTATTGCCAAAATTGGGCCATATGTATTAAGATTATAATGTTTGTATAAATGTCCTTGAACTTGCCATTTAAATTAACTCATTTTCTTTGCAGTTTGATTTGAAGGAGCACAAAGCTGATAAGTATTTCTGCAGCAGATACAGTATTAAAATCAGGTTGTGTGTACACACTGCACTGTAAGGTACCGTGGTGTCCTGGTGTGAATAGACAAGAAGCTGTGCTGTATGTTGCTCTCTCAGTGGCAACAATGAAGTTTTTGCAATTCTAGAACTTGGATTTTTTTTAACAAAAGTCCTAAAACACCAAAAATGTAAACAAGAGAGTAATATTATAGTGATGTAATTTAATTAAAGTTATATTTTGGGTTAATTTTAACAACTGAAGTCTTTAAGTAGAAACATTTTCAACAAAACTGTGCAGTTAAATTTATATATGTATTCACATACTGAAAAATGAACAGGTAAAGTAGCACTTAATTTTGTGTTTCTTCAATGTCTTGATATACTTTGTGCAATTAATACTACACATGTAAGTTGTATGGCAGTTTACAGAATTCAGTGACTTACGACGTTTTCACATGAGCTACACATTGTGTACATTGATTGTTTTTGATTTTTACATAAATCCATTCTGTCATTTTCAACTTTATATATAAATCTCCAATGTTATGGGAAACAATAGATTGACACATAATTTTTAAAAATTATATTTGTAAAATTTCTCTATTGTGAATAAAGTCTTTTAATATATCTCCTCATTTGTTATATTTTTCTCCTTTTTAGTTGGCTTTTGCATATCTAAGGGGTGAGTGCATTCTGTTGCAAATAAAAGTACTTGATCCAAACAGCAATTCCATACCACACCTATAGGATCTTGACAAGGAAACATTTCCCATTAAGAAACTTTACGTTGCACATAATTTTGCTTATACAGTGTGGGTAATCAAATGACTTTTATTAAGGATCTAACATATGTTCAACACCAGGACACAAAGGCTAGAAGTTTTGGTGTCAGAAATAGCACAAACTATGTTCTTTGTTCATAAATCTGCAATGCAACTAAGAAAATTAGACTAACCCCACACTACCTCTCAAAACAAGACAAAAATAGCATTTAGTTGTGTTAAATTACAAGCCTACAATTCTATAGAAGTTCATGGGAACAGGAGGTCCGTAGCGTGTGAGTGGTCAGAGAGGCTTAATAGAAAAAGGAGAACTTATGCTGTAGGAGATCCTCCTAAAATTTTCAAAAAGCCCGGGTTTTCAGTTCTTCAAATTCATACTGTACTTTTTAGAATGTTTCAGATATTTTGGTTGCCATTACCACTACCTGCACCTCACTTTCCCTAATATTTTTATAGCTCATTCTTTATCAGGTCTCTGCACAATTGTCACCTTATTAGAATGACTCCTTTGACAAATCAGTATAAAATTATCTCCACCTTTTGTCCCCTACCCTATTTTATTTTCTACTTAGCATTTGTTATATTACATATTTATTTCCTTATTTGTTCATGTCTTTCTAACCCCTTAGTATGAAATCCCATGAGAATAGAAACTTCAACTGGCATTTCCCCCCTATTTCTCTGTCTAGTGCTGAGAGCAACATCTAGCAGTTGATGTAGTACACAACTGAGAAAGTACATGAATTAGGAAACTCTGTCTTGTATTCATAGTCTTTGCTACAACTATTTGCAAATGTCTTTTACTAAGCAATACACTTTTGAAAAATAAAGTACATGTTTGTGACTAGAATCAACTCTCAATCAACAGATTATTTTTAATCCACTTATGGCATGTAAAATAAAGTACGGCATGACTCCTCCAATAGAGTTTTCAGTATTCAACAGCCCATTATTGTTTTATGTGACTTAATGTCACAGTCCCTGCTTCATATGTTAAACAAAAAACAAAAAGTGATTACAACAGCACCAAGCAAAGAAATTAGCTGATTACCTAACAGAGAGTCAAATGGGAACCTTCTGAATTAAATTATTGGTAACACAAATGATGTTGGTTGTGTTTATGTTGTTGGTGACAGAATTATTAAAATTTATTCTAAGTATGGTTTTTATGTATACTAATCAGCCATCAACACAGAGATGGCAGCTTGGCAACAAATACGTCTAATGACTGATAATGATACGCAGACGGTTGCTTAAAAAGCTTTTCAAAGTTAAGATAAAATCTTTTTCATTTGAACATGGAGTTCATATATCTAATTGCCATGCAAGGGTCCCTACCTTGTGACTGAAGAGTGAGGGCAGGGAGGGGAGTCTTAGGAAACTTCTTAACTGATTTTATGGCCTGAAGCCTCCGTTCTATTTTTTCCAGGCTCATCCCATCCACCACACTAGCCAATACATGAGTCACAGTTTTCAAGAAATATTTGCCAGGCGCCAGATACATATTTAAAGTATTGGAACTACAGAGGAATGTAGACAGCATTTAGTCCAACCCTCATTTTAAATATGAGGAAATGGGGCTTTTCCCAGCAACAGGCACTGTTTTTCTATCCCTCCTCTGTGCTGCCAGACACAGGAATATGGTAAGATTTCGTACTAATCCTAAAAATACAAAAAAAAATAGCCAGGCATGGTGGTACATGCCTGTAATCCCAGTTACTTGCGAGGATGAGACAAAAGACTCACTTGAACTCGGGAGGCAGAGGTTGCAGTCGACTGCACTCCAACCTGAGTGACAGAGCCAGACTCCACCTCAAAAAACAAACAAACAAAAAAAAAACAGGCATGTATGAGAGCATATGTTATTTCCAACCAACCACTCCAAAATAAAGGTATAAATTCAGAGTTCACCCTTAGAAATTGGTCTACTGCTGTTTCTTTCTCCAGCTGTGGGCTACAGTTTACCTAACCTGAATCTCAGCTAAGGTTTGTTAAAATGCAGATTTCAAAGCTTTCCCTCAAATTTTAACAAATCAAAATTGTGATGGGGTCCTGGAATACTCATGTTTAGCCCTTTGTGTTATTCCTACACACACTAAAGTTGAAAACAATTTTAAGTTATAGGTAGAAGGAAATCCCAAGACTATCAGAACAATTAATGAGTTAATTAGCAAATCATGACAAGAATGTGTACCTTTTCCTGCATTTTTGTCTGTACCTCAAGGTTTAAGTACAACTTGACATAGCTTTGGTCACTTAGAAAACAGATTCTTCCTTTTCTACAAAAGCATTCATCTGCAATAAGCCATACACCTAAATCTTTTAGAAACAGATTTACACTAGATTCTTAAACATAATTCTTTCTTATTAGGGGAAATCTCAAAAGTATTAACTACAATCATTCTTCTGTTTATTCAGCAACTGTTTCATTCATTGGCTTTCTTTTCCCAATAACTGCATTTTTAAGTCATTTTTCAAATTGTTTCTACTGTTCTTGTTGATATTAACACGAGTGTCACTTGCACAGACTATACGGAATTTTTAGTTTGGCTATATGTCATGTAAATGTATAAAATGTTCTTGGAAATCACCTCTGAAAAATACCTTCATTTCCCCCGCCCGTGTTTTTACATTCATTGCTATGCTAATTGTCAAAGATTTGTTGACTTGCCATTATTATGATTACTTTGAGTCCCCTTAAAACATGCCATTACTTACAGAATAAATTAAATGTGTATCACAGATCCATTTAGTCCCCCAGTGAATGCAAATTACCATGAAATGTTAGAAAACAGTGATAGATGTATGGTTTTTAAAAACTTTTTTTTTTTTTTTTTTTTTTTGAGACGGAGTCTCGCTCTGTCGCCCAGGCTGGAGTGCAGTGGCCGGATCTCAGCTCACTGCAAGCTCCGCCTCCCGGGTTTACGCCATTCTCCTGCCTCAGCCTCCGAGTAGCTGGGACTACAGGCGCCCACCACCTCGCCCGGCTATTTTTTTTTTTTTTTTTGTATTTTTTTTAGTAGAGACGGGGTTTCACCATGTTAGCCAGGATGGTCTCGATCTCCTGACCTCGTGATCCGCCCGTCTCGGCCTCCCAAAGTGCTGGGATTACAGGCTTGAGCCACCGTGCCCGGACGGTTCTTAAAAACTTTTACACATGCTGGGATATTTTGGCCTTAGGCTACAAGTGCTTACTAATTCACAATTCTGCAAACAGGGCCATAAAGTGTACTGCTTTGAAATAGTATTTTCCAAAATGACTGGCACCTGAGAGGTTTCTGTTTTGTTTTGTTTTGTTTTGTTTTGTTTAACTCTTCTAGGAGAAACAAGTGAATGATTCCCATTCACAAAATCTTTGGGAACTTTATTCCTCACTTTCCAACTCTTGGCATTCTTTTTTTTTTTTTTTTAATTATTATACTTTAAGTTCTAGGGTACATGTGCGTAACGTGCAGGTTTGTTACATATGTATACTTGTGCCATGTTGGTGTGCTGCACCCATCAACTCAGCACCCAACAATTCATCATTCATATCAAGTATAACTCCCATTGCAATCCCTCCCCCCTCCCCCCTCCCCATGATAGGCCCCAGTGTGTGATGTTCCCCTTCCAGAGTCCAAGTGATGTCATTGTTCAGTTCCCACCTATGAGTGAGAACATGCGGTGTTTGGTTTTCTGTTCTTGTGATAGTTTGCTAAGAATGACGGTTTCCAACTGCATCCATGCCCCTACAAAGGATGCAAACTCATCCTTTTTTATGGCTGCATAATATTCCATGGTGTACATGTGCCACATTTTCTTAATCCAGTCTGTCACAGATGGACATTTGGGTTGATTCCAAGTCTTTGCGATTGTGAATAGTGCCACAGTAAACATGCGTGTGCATGTGTCTTTATAGCAGCATGATTTATGATCCTTTGGGTATATACCCAGTAGTGGGATGGCTGGGTCGTATGGTACATCTAGTTCTAGATGCTTGAGGAGTCGCCATACTGTTTTCCATAATGGTTGAACTAGTTTACAATCCCACCAACAGTGTAAAAGTGTTCCTGTTTCTCCACATCCTCTCCAACACCTGTTGTTTCCTGACTTTTTAATGATTGCCATTCTAACTGGTGTGAGATGGTATCTCATTGTGGTTTTGATTTGCATCTCTCTGATGGCCAGTGATGATGAGCATTTTTTCATGTGTCTGTTGGCTGTATGAATGTCTTCTTTTGAGAAATGTCTGTTCATATCCTTTGCCCACTTTTTGATGGGGTTGTTTGTTTTTTTCTTGTAAATTTGTTTGAGTTCTTTGTAGATTCTGGATATTAGCCCTTTGTCAGATGAGTAGATTGCAAAAATGTTCTCCCATTCTGTAGGTTGCCTGTTCACTCTGATGGTAGTTTCTTTTGCTGTGCAGAAGCTCTTTAGTTTAATTAGATCCCATTTGTCAATCTTGGCTTTTGCTGCCGTTGCTTTTGGTGTTTTAGACATGAAGTCCTTGCCCATGCCTATGTCCTGAATGGTACTACCTAGGTTTTCTTCTAGGGTTTTTATGGTATTAGGTCTAACATTTAAGTCTCTAATCCATCTTGAATTAATTTTCGTATAAGGGGTAAGGAAAGGATCCAGTTTCAGCTTTCTACTTGTGGCTAGCCAATTTTCCCAGCACCATTTATTAAATAGGGAATCCTTTCCCCATTTCTTGTTTCTCTCAGGTTTGTCAAAGATCAGATGGCTGTAGATGTGTGGTATTATTTCTGAGGACTCTGTTCTGTTCCATTGGTCTATATCTCTGTTTTGGTATCAGTACCATGCTGTTTTGGTTACTGTAGCCTTGTAGTATAGTTTGAAGTCAGGTAGCGTGATGCCTCCAGCTTTGTTCTTATGACTTAGGATTGTCTTGGCAATGTGGGCCCTATTTTGGTTCCATATGAACTTCAAAGCAGTTTTTTCCAATTCTGTGAAGAAAGTCATTGGTAGCTTGATGGGGATGGCATTGAATCTATAAATAACCTTGGGCAGTATGGCCATTTTCACGATATTGATTCTTCCTATCCATGAGCATGGTATGTTCTTCCATTTGTTTGTGTCCTCTTTGATTTCACTGAGCAGTGGTTTGTAGTTCTCCTTGAAGAGGTCCTTTATATCCCTTGTAAGTTGGATTCCTAGGTATTTGATTCTCTTTGAAGCAATTGTGAATGGAAGTTCATTCCTGATTTGGCTCTCTGTTTGTCTGTTACTGATGTGTAAGAATGCTTGTGATTTTTGCACATTAATTTTGTATCCTGAGACTTTGCTGAAGTTGCTTATCAGCTTAAGGAGATTTTGGGCTGAGACAATGGGGTTTTCTAAATATACAATCATGTCATCGGCAAACAGGGACAATTTGACTTCTTTTCCTAACTGGATACCCTTGATTTCTTTCTCTTGCCTGATTGCCCTAGCCAGAACTCCCAACACTATGTTGAATAGGAGTGGTGAGAGAGGGCATCCCTGTCTTGTGCCAGTTTTCAAAGGGAATGCTTCCAGTTTTTGCCCATTCAGTATGATATTGGCTGTGGGTTTGTCATAAATAGCTCTTATTATTTTGAGGTACGTTCCATCAATACCGAATTTATTGAGCGTTTTTAGCATGAAGGGCTGTTGAATTTTGTCAAAAGCCTTTTCTGCATCTATTGAGATAATCATGTGGTTCTTGTCTTTGGTTCTGTTTATATGCTGGATTACGTTTATTGATTTGCGAATGTTGAACCAGCCTTGCATCCCAGGGATGAAACCCACTTGATCATGGTGGATAAGCTTTTTGATGTGCTGCTGAATCCGGTTTGCCAGTATTTTATTGAGGATTTTTGCATCGATGTTCATCAGGGATATTGGTCTAAAATTTTCTTTTTTTGTTGTGTCTCTGCCAGGCTTTGGTATCAGGATGATGTTGGCCTCATAAAATGAGTTAGGGAGGATTCCCTCTTTTTCTGTTAATTGGAATAGTTTCAGAAGGAATGGTACCAGCTCCTCCTTGTACCTCTGGTAGAATTCAGCTGTGAATCCATCTGGTCCTGGACTTTTTTTGGTTGGTAGGCTATTAATTATTGCCTCAATTTCAGAGCCTGCTATTGGTCTATTCAGGGATTCAACTTCTTCCTGCTTTAGTCTTGGAAGAGTGTAAGTGTCCAGGAAATTATCCATTTCTTCCAGATTTTCTAGTTGATTTGCGTAGAGGTGTTTATAGTATTCTCTGATGGTAGTTTGTATTTCTGTGGGGTCCGTGGTGATATCCCCTTTATCATTTTTTATTGCGTCTATTTGATTCTTCTCTATTTTCTTCTTTATTAGTCTTGCTAGCGGTCTGTCAATTTTGTTGATTTTTTCAAAAAACAACTCCTGGATTCATTGATTTTTTGGAGGGTTTTTTGTGTCTCTATCTCCTTCAGTTCTGCTCTGATCTTAGTTATTTCTTGCCTTCTGCTAGCTTTTGAGTGTGTTTGCTCTTGCTTCTCCAGTTCTTTTAATTGTGATGTTAGAGTGTCAATTTTAGATCTTTCCAGCTTTCTCTTGTGGGCATTCAGAGCTACAAATTTCCCTCTACACACTGCTTTAAATGTGTCCCAGAGATTCTGGTATGTTGTATCTTTGTTCTCATTGGATTCAAAGAACATCTTTATTTCTGCCTTCATTTCGTTATGTACCCAGTAGTCATTCAGGAGCAGGTTGTTCAGTTTCCATGTAGTTGAGCGGTTTTGATTGAGTTTCTTAGTCCTGAGTTCTAGTTTGATTGCACTGTGGTCTGAGAGACAGTTTGTTATAATTTCTGTTCTTGTACATTTGCTGAGGAGTGCTTTACTTCCAATTATGTGGTCAATTTTGGAATAAGTGCGATGTGGTGCTGAGAAGAATGTATATTCTGTTGATTTGGGGTGGAGAGTTCTATAGATGTCTATTAGGTCCGCTTGGTGCAGAGATGAGTTCAATTCCTGGATATCCTTGTTAACTTTCTGTCTCGTTGATCTGTCTAATGTTGACAGTGGAGTGTTGAAGTCTCCCATTATTATTGTATGGGAGTCTAAGTCTCTTTGTAAGTCTCTAAGGACTTGCTTTATGAATTTGGGTGCTCCTGTATTGGGTGCATATATATTTAGGATAGTTAGCTCTTCCTGTTGAATTGATCCCTTTACCATTATGTAATGGCCTTCTTTGTCTCTTTTGATCTTTGATGGTTTAAAGTCTGTTTTATCAGAGACTAGGATTGCAACCCCTGCTTTTTTTGTTCTCCATTTGCTTGGTAGATCTTCCTCCATCCCTTTATTTTGAGCCTATGTATGTCTCTGCATGTGAGATGGGTCTTCTTAATACAGCAGACTGATGGGTCTTGACTCTTTATCCAGTTTGCCAGTCTGTGTCTTTTAATTGGAGCATTTAGTCCATTAACATTTAAGGTTAATATTGTTATGTGTGAACTTGATCCTGCCATTATGATATTAACTGGTTATTTTGCTCGTTAGTTGATGCAGTTTCTTCCTAGCCTCGATGGTCTTTACATTTTGGCATGTTTTTGCAATGGCTGGCACCGGTTGTTCCTTTCCATGTTTAGGGCTTCCTTCAGGGTCTTTTGTAAGGCAGGCCTGGTGGTGACAAAATCTCTAAGCATTTGCTTATCTGTAAAGGATTTTATTTCTCCTTCACTGATGAAACTTAGTTTGGCTGGATATGAAATTCTGGGTTGAAAATTCTTTTCTTTTAGAATGGTGAATATTGGCCCCCACTCTCTTCTGGCTTGTAGAGTTTCTGCCGAGAGGTCTGCTGTTAGTCTGATGGGCTTCCCTTTGTGGGTAACCCGACCTTTCTCTCTGGCTGCCCTTAAGATTTTTTCCTTCATTTCAACTTTGGTGAATCTGGCAATTATGTGTCTTGGAGTTGCTCTTCTCAAGGAGTATCTTTGTGGTGTTCTCTGTATTTCCTGAATTTGAATGTTGGCCTGCCCTACTAGGTTGGGGAAGTTCTCCTGGATGATATCCTGAAGAGTGTTCTCCAACTTGGTTCCATTTTCCCCCTCACTTTCAGGCACCCCAATCAGACGTAGATTTGGTCTTTTTACATAATCCCATACTTCTTGCAGGCTTTGTTCATTTCTTTTTCTTCTTTTTTTTTTTGGTTTCTCTTCTTGCTTCATTTCATTCATTTGATTCCCAATCGCTGATACTCTTTCTTCCAGTTGATCGAGTCGGTTACTGAAGCTTGTGGATTTGTCACGTATTTTTCGTGTCATAGTTTTCATCTCTGTCATTTCATTTATGACCTTCTCTGCATTAATTATTCTAGCTATCAATTCTTCCACTCTTTTTTCAAGATTTTTAGTTTCTTTGCGCTGGGTACGTAATTCCTCCTTTAGCTCTGAGAAGTTTGATGAACTAAAGCCTTCTTCTCTCATTTCGTCAAAGTCATTCTCTGACCAGCTTTGATCTTTTGCTGGCGATGAGCTGCGCTCCTTTGCAGGGGGAGATGCGCTCTTATTTCTTGAATTTCCAGGTTTTCTGCCCTGCTTCTTCCCCATCTTTGTGGTTTTATCTGCCTCTGGTCTTTGATGATGGTGGCGTACTGATGGGGTTTTGGTACAGGTGTTCTTCGTGTTTGATAGTTTTCCTTCTAATAGTCAGGACCCTCAGTTGTAGGTCTGTTGGAGATTGCTTGAGGTCCACTCCAGACCCTGTTTGTCTGGGTATCAGCAGCAGAGGTTGCCGAAGATAGAATATTGCTGAACAGCGAGTGTACCTGTCTGATTCTTACTTTGGAAGCTTCCTCTCAGGGGTGTACTCCACCCTGTGAGGTGTGGGGTGTCAGACTGCCCCTAGTGGGGGATGTCTCCCAGTTAGGCTACTCAAGGGTCAGGGACCCACTTGAGCAGGCAGTCTGTCCATTCTCACATCTCAACCTCCGTGTTGGGAGATCCACTGCTCTCTTCAAAGCTGTCAGACAGAGTCGTTTGTGTCTGCACAGGCCTCTGCTGCTTCCCCTTTTGTTGTTTAGCTGTGCCCTGTCCCCAGAGGTGGAGTCTACAGAGCCACGCAGGTTTCCTTGAGCTGCTGTGAGCTCCACCCAGTTCGAGCTTCCCCGCGGCTTTGTTTACCTACTTAAGCCTCAGCAATGGCGGGCGCCCCTCCCCCAGCCTCGCTGCTGCCGTTTAGGTTAGATCGCAGACTGCTGTGCTAGCAATGAGGGAGGCTCCGTGGCCGTGGGACCCTCCCGGCCAGGTGTGGGTATAATCTCCTGGTGTGCCCGTTTGCTTAAAGCACAGTATTGGGGTGGGAATTACCCGATTTTCCAGGTGTTGTGTGTCTCAGTTCCCCTGGCTAGGAAAAGGGATTCCCTTCCCCCTTGCGCTTCCCAGGTGAGGCAATGCCTCGCCCTGCTTCAGCTCTCGCTGGTTGGGCTGCAGCAGCTGACCAGCACCAATTGTCTGGCACTCCCCAGTGAGATGACCCCAGTACCTCAGCTGAAAATGCAGAAATCACCGGTCTTCTGTGTCGCTTGCGCTGGGAGTTGGAGACTGGAGCTGTTCCTATTCGGCCATCTTGCTCCACCCCCACTCTTGGCATTCTTTGTGGAAAACAGAAACACAATCACCTTGCAGAACCAGGATGGGAGGTTCCATGACAAATTCTTGAGGTGCTTCCCTTTCATGTATGTGACAGCTTTGGTTTGTTATGACCCAAGGCTCTCTATTTAATAAGTGACTGAAGGAGAAGCAAAGTCAATCTCTTCCTTCCTGTGCAAAACCTCTTTACCACTCTGCCTTTCAATACTGCACTTCACTGGTTAAATAAACCTCACTGGTTAAATAAACCCTAAGTGCCCCTCTCAGCTATCCACATTCCTTCTCCATCTTGCTTTTGTCAACTTGATAACTTTGTGACTTACATAATCTTGGCAGGGAGTTGCAAAAATATTTTTTTTAATGCCCCATTAAAATACATTAAGCCTAAGTCTCTTTTCTGTACACGATGCAGCATACAGAAGGGGTAGAAAGTAGGTGCAGTGGGCCAGTGGGAAGCTGACCTCACTAGGAATCCAGACAAGGGTTCCCAACCTTAGTTGGTGGCATTAACTCCCTGTGTGATTTAGAACAAGAACTTACTCTTCACATCTCCCTTTCCTTAATCTGTAAAATGAGAGGAGTGATTAGCCCAGGCCTAACAGCTAGGCTGTGCGTTGCATGACATCTGTTGTGGATACCTGAGCAAGAAACAGCAGTCCACATGCCTAGAATATTTCCATGCATAGACTAGAGACCACCACACCCAAATTACAAGATATCAAAACCTTAGTGTCCTCATCCATAAAATGGGAGGGATCATATCTACTTTCCAGAGAATTAAAATAATGTATGTAAAAGGTTTTAGCTCATGGCTTCAATCCATGAGTTCCAGCCCCTTCTTTCAGCTTCTGCATCCTATAAAAGAATCATCTTTCCTCCACCTTGGGAAGCCTCCAGCTTGTTTTGTTATGACAACACATTTGTTATTATTTTACTTGCTGTTTCCAATAACCCTAGGCTTTTTTGGATACCTGCCTTCAATCAGACTGCTTCAAACACATGTTATTACTCATCTTCTAAGGTCAAAGTTCAGCTCTCTTCTGACATGAGAAGACAGAAGTAGCCAGCTCTTCTTCTTCACACCTGCATCATGAACTAATTGGACATTTTTCCACTTTTTTTTGTTAGTGAGCAGTAGAGTTTTGTTTTTTGGTTTGTGGGGTTTTTTTTAGCATTTGTAGAAGACAAGAAATAGGGATCAAACTGCATGATTGTTGCGCTATTATCAATTGTGTTATTTGTGTATTCAAACAATCCAATGAAAATAAGACAGTGTCTACAACAGCTAAGAACTCCTTTTCGATTGCAGAGCAGTTTTATTTTCAACCCAGAGTAGCTTTGGAAACCAACCAAATCAGTTTTATGAACTAGGAAGGTTTACCGAAATAACTCTTCTGAAAGAACCAGCATTGCTTCTAAAATCAGCTTATATTTTTGAAAATTACTTATAGTGACTTAAAACTGATCACTTTCAAAGAAAAATGTTTAAGGTGATTTTTATTGAGAGTCTACTTACCTATTCTCCCCTCCCACAACAACAACAACAAAAAAAAACTCTTGGTTTCTATAGCAGTGGAGATGTAAATTATATGCAACTAATATTTACCTTTTCTTCTGGCACTCCCCACACAAGAATAAGGCTATTAGCTTCTGAAGAGAGGCTAACACTGTTGAACAAAGTACCCATAGTTCACGTCCTTCCCCCAATATGCCTCACTCCTGCTGGCCTTCACTTTTCTGTATTATCCCTGAAAAGGCCTTCCTGGTCTACCTCCTTCCACTTCTTGGAAAATGTCTATTCCTCCTTTTAAGTCTCAATTTGTATGTCTGGGACCAGTCTGCCTCTCATTCCAATTTGTTCTTGCTTCTTCTGGGACTCCAAAGGACTTTGTGCAAACTCCTATTCATGTATCACACTATATTGTCATTATTGGTTTCCATTCATTCATTCATTCCACAAATATTTCTTAAGTAACCAGAATATTTCAGATACTGTCATAGGTCCTGGGGAATTTAGTAGTAAGCAAGTTAGGCTTGCTTCTTGCAAGTCTTGACTAGGAAAAAAGGCAAATATGCAAAAAATAGAATTTTTAAAATTTAAAAAGGAGGGTGTCATGGCTTATTTGCTAATATAAATACTGGATTTGATATAGCATCTGGCACACATTTGTTTTCAACCCAATTTTACCCTTCCTTTCTTCACATAGGAGGCACTCAGTGAACACTTGGTGAAGAGTGATCAAATTGTTAAGAAATGAAGAAAAAGTGAGTCAAACTTCTGTTCAAAAACATACACATAATTTTCATCTTAAGTTTGCCTGCAACAGAACACAGCCCTGCTAAGCCCTACTAACTCAAAGTGGTACTTCCATCTGTGAAGTTGAATACAGATTCTATTTTCAGTGAAAAATCTGGTGTTTACCTTAACTGTAAGATACCTAATTATAAGCTGCCATTAGAAAAATTGCATCACTATAATTTCAAAACAAACTTACCAAAAGTAGGATGGTTTTCTCATATTGTGGTATGTTCAAAATACACCAACTGTCTTAGGGAAAACCCACAAGAGTCCAAGCTATATTCTTTCATTGTCATTGCTTGTGAACTATTCACTATCCTTGAGATCAACAGACATATCAGATACTCTCAATTCCACTAGCGTTTGTCTTGTTTGTGTTTGGTTTGAGGGTAGGGGAGTCAGGGGATGTCTTTGTTTGTTTGTTTGTTTGAGCCATTATCGATGCCTTGACACGCCCACACGTCCAGGGCTGGCTGCTTCTGTTCAGTGGAACACTTGAAGAGCACTGTGAGTGATGTAAATAATAAAGAACTTCTCTGTAGTGACTGCAACCTTTCTGTGATCCTCTCTAGTAATAGGGCCAAGGATTCTAGGGCTAAAGTGAAACTATTAATAATTCTATTGCTAAATTTTTTCAAATAAGTTCACTCTGTTCTTCCAAGCTGGCTTTTCTTCAACCATTCTAACGGAAATGAAATGATTGATTATGATTTCGCCATCATCCACCTTATCTTCTTTTCTCTACCTCCAGAAGAGGTGCTGACATAAATGATCAAAGAACAGAGAGGGAGAAAAACAAAGGATCTCAGAGAGATTAATCAGTCCCTGAAAATCTGAAAGTGACTTTTGTCACCATTATAAATCAACATACAGGATTTCTTTAAACACTAGATTTAAAAAATATAGTATGTCAAAATCACAATTAAAAAGTAGATAAATATAATTAATTTTAACAAGCTCTTGAATTTATTTTTGCTGCTTTAAAAAATAGAGGATAGATTGCTTTCTTCTTTCTGGTCTTCTTCATACAATGATGATTACATTAAGGGAAGTTTCAAAATTTCCACATTGTATATCTGGGCTTTTAACCTCTCCCAAAGATTAGATAAAGACTGCCAAACCAAAAAGCGTTTTTGGCTCACGTACACAGCTCATTCTTTAAATAGAAGTTTCAGCATGTCCAGACAGGAGCAAAGATTTCTAAAGAGTCTTTATTTATTGATTAACTGTAGAGGATATTCTGCTTAAAATGAATCTTAAATACTCTCTAAAATAAATGTTTTATTCTACATTAGGGTAAAAGGTGTAAAGGGAAAAGCGAGACATTACTACTCCTCTCCCATCCTACAATATATGTTACATCTTTGCCTGCAATTTTTCTATAAAAAGTTGAAAGTAGGAAAAGAACCCATTTGGCAATGAAATTGTATTTTCCTCCTGAGATGGATATTCAAGAACTCCTACTCCAAGAATTGCTACTCCAAGTAAATCCAAGTAGATATCCAAGAATTAATACTCCACTGAGCAGAGGTCAGTTGGTGACTCCCCAGTACACAGGAGAAACTCCCTTGGAGACCACTGGCTAAACTATTGATACACTCCACATCTCAGATGGGGTCAGAAAAACCCCTTCCTTTTTCTGTGATTCTGGTGGCTAAGAATATACCAATACACCTAGATAGAACCCTGAGAAGCAGGCAGCATATAGTGAAGAGATCAAGGTGAGAATCCCTCCTGTGTACTTTAAAAAAAAAAAAAAAACCTTTAAGTTCCAGGATACATGTGTAGAACATACAGGTTTGTTATATAGGTATACATGTGCCATGGTGGTTTGCTGTACCTATCAACCCGTCATCTAGATTTTAAGCCCCACATGCATTAGGGATTTATCCTAGTGCTCTCCTTCCCCTCACCTCTTACCCTACCACCCCTTGACAGGCCCTGATGTGTGTTGTTCCCCTCCCTGTGTCCATATGTTCTCATCGTTCAACTCCTATTTATGAGTGAGAACATGTGGTGTTTGGTTTTCTGTTCCTGTGTTAGTTTGCTGAGGATGATGGTTTCTAGCTCCATCCATGTCCCTGCAAAGGACATGAGCTCATTCTTTTTTATGGCTGCATAGTATTCCATGGTGTATACATACCACATTTTCTTTATCCAGTCTATCATTGATGGGCATTTGGGTTGGTTCCATGTCTTTGCTATTGTAAATAGTGCTGCAATAAACATATGTGTGCATGTGTCTTTATAGTAGAATGATTTCTATTCGTTTGGGTATATACCCAGTAATACAACTGCTGGGTCAAATGGTATTTCTGGTTCTAGATCCTTGAGGAATTGCCACACTGTCTTTGACAATGGTTGAACTAATTTACATTTCCACCAACAGTGTAAAAGCATTCCTGTTTCTCCACAACCTTGCCAGTATCTACTGTTTCTTGATGGGTTTTTTTGGTTTTTGTTGTTGTTATTGCTTGTTTGTTTTTTGAGACAGAGTCTCGCTCTTGTCACCCAGGCTGAAGTGCAGTGGCACAATCTTGGCTCACTGCAATCTCCATCTCTCAGGTTCAAGCAATTCTCCTCCCTCAGCCTCCTGGGCAGCTGGGATTACAGGCACCCGCCACTGCGCCCAGCTAATTTTTGTACTTTTAGTAGAGACTTTTAATGTTGGCCAAGTGGGTCTTGAACATCTGACCTCAGATGATCCACCCACCTCAGCCTCCCAAAGTGGTGGGATTACAGGCATGAGCCACTGTGCCCAGACAATTTCTTGACTTTTTAATAATCGCCATTCTGACTGGTGTGAGATAGTAACTCATTGTGGTTTAGATTGCCATTTCTCTAATGATCAGTGATGTTGAGTTTTTTTTCATATGTTTGTTGTCCACATAAATGTCTTCTTTTGAGAAGTGTCTGTTCATATCCTTTGCCCACATTTTGATGGGGTTGGTTGTTTTTTTTTTCTTTTTCCTATAAATTTGTTTAAGTTCCTTGTAGATTCTGGATATTAGCCCTTTGTCAGATGGGTAGATTGCAAAAATTTTTTTCCCATTCTGTAGGTTGCCTATTCACTCTGAAGATAGTTTCTTTTGCTGTGAAGAAGCTCCTTGGTTTAATTAGATCCCATTTGTCGGTTTTGGCTTTCGTTGACATTGCTTTTGGTGTTTTAGACATGAAGTCCTTGCCCATGCCTATATCCTGAATGGTATTGCCTAGGTTTTCTTCTAGGGTCTTTATGGTTTTGGTTTTTACATTTAAGTCTTTAATCCATCTTGAGTTAATTTTTGTATGAGGTGTAAGAAAGGGGTCCAGATTCAGTTTTCTGCATATGGCTAGCCAGTTTTCCCAGCACCATTTATTAAATAGGGAACCCTTTCCTCATTACTTTTTTTTGTCAGGTTTGTCAAAGATCACATGGTTGTAGATGTGTGGTATTATTTCTGAGGCCTCTGTTCTGTTCCATTGGTCTATATGTCTGTTTTGGTACCAGTACCATGCTGTTTTGGTTACTGTACCCTTGTAGTATAGTTTGAAGTCAGGTAGCATGATGCCTCCTGCTTTGTTCTTTTTGCTTAAGATTGTCTTGGCTGTATGGTCTCCTTTTTGGTTCCATATGAAATTTAAAGTAGTTTTTTCTAATTCTGTGAAGAATGTCAATGGTAGTTTGGGAATAGCATTGAATCTATACATTACTTTGGGCAGTATGGCCATTTTCACAACACTGATTCTTCCTATCCATGAAGATAGAATGTTCTTTTTTTTTTTTTTTTTTTTTTTGAGGCAGAGTCTCGCTCTGTCGCCCAGACTGGAGTGCAGTGGCGCAATCTCGGCTCACTGCAAGCTCCGCCTCCCGGGTTCACGCCATTCTCCTGCCTCAGCCTCCCGAGTAGCTGGGACTACAGGCGCCCGCCACCTCGCCCGGCTAGTTTTTTGTATTTTTAGTAGAGACGGGGTTTCACCATGTTAGCCAGGATGGTCTCGATCTCCTGACCTCGTGATCCGCCCGTCTCGGCCTCCCAAAGTGCTGGGATTACAGGCTTGAGCCACCGCGCCCGGCCGATAGAATGTTCTTCCATTTGTTTGTGTCCTCTCTTATTTCCTTGAGCAGTGGTTTGTAGTTTTCCTTGTACAGGTCCTTCACATCCCTTGTAAGTTGTATTCCTAGGTATTTAATTCTCTTTGTAGCAATTGTGAATGGGAGTTCACTCATGATTTGGCTCTCTGCTTGTCTATTATTGGTGTATAGAAATGCTTGTGATTTTTGCACATTGATTTTGTATCCTGAGACTTTGCTGAAGTTGTTTATCAGCTTAAGGAACTTTTGGGCTGAGATGATGGGGTTTTCTAAATATATAATCATGTCATCTGCAGAGACAATTTGACCTCCTCTCTTGCTATTTGACTACCTTTTATTTCTTTCTCTTGCCTGATTGCTCTGGCCAAAACTTATAATACTATGTTGAATAGGAGTGGGGAGAGAGGGCATCCTTGTCTTGTGCCTGTTTTCAAAGGGAATGCTTCTAGTTTTTGCCTATTCCATATGATATTGGCTGTGGGTTTATAATAAATAGCTCTTATAATTTTGAGATATGTTCTATCAATACCTAGTTTATTGAGAGTTTTTAACATGAAGGGCTGTTGAATTTTATCAAAGGTCTTTTCTTCATCTATGGAAATAATCATGTGGTTTTTGTCGTTGGTTCTGTTTATGTGATGGATTACATTTATAGATTTGTGTATGTTGAACCAGCCTTGCATCCCAGGGATGAAGCTGACTTGATCGTGGTGGATAAGCTTTTTGATGTGCTGCTGGATTCAGTTTGCCACTATTTTATCGAGGATTTTCACATCCATGTGCATCAGGCATATTGACCTAAAGTTTTCTTTTTTGTTGTGTCTCTGCCAGGTTTAGGTATTGAGATGATGCTGGCCTCATAAAATGAATTAGGGCGGAGTCCCTCCTTTTCAATTGTTTGGAATACTTTCAGAAAGAATGGTACCAGCTCTTCTTTGTACCTCTTGTAGAATTCAGCTGTGAATTCATCTGGTCCTGGGCATTTTTTGGTGGTAGGCTATTAATTACTGCCTCAATTTCAGAACTTGTTATTGATCTATTCAGGGATTCAACTTCTTCCTGGTTTAGTCTTGCCTCTCATATTCTTTCATAATCATTATATTTGTCATTACAAGTAGTGTTATCAGCCAGAAAAACAGAAAATACTCTATCTCAAAAAGAAGAAACTTAACACAGGGAATTGGTTATACCTGTGATGAGAGAGCTGAGAAGCCACACAGAGGATGATGAATTCTGATGACAATACTGAAATTAACAACAGCAGGATGCTTCTATCTGGGGTAGGAGATGGAAAGACACAATGTGGAGGTGATGGCACCACAGACCAGAAATAGGAAGCAGAGCATGAACTATTAATAGATATGCAATGGAGGACTTCCCAGCAGAAAGTGAGATGACAGAGAGAAGCAGTAGTCCAATAGGAGGCAGAATATGAAGGAGATGTAGCAATTGCCAGAGACATCACTAGAAGCATAGTGAATAGGAGACATATCCTGGGGTCTCCTTCCTTCCAATCTTTTGCCAGTGCCCCCCACTTGTCAAGACTACCAGGAAAACAGGACAAGGGAGTCTGAAAAATCGAGTTCCCTGAGATGCAGGGCCAAGCTGAGAAAGTTTGGGAAATAGAGATGAGAGAAAACAGTTAAATGACTGGCAAAAGTGACTATAGCCTAATCACGATTCACCATTTGGAGCCGCTGCTTAGCTTGAGAGGTCTTCATTGAAATAAAGAAACCTCAAGACCACCAGTGACTAGACACTGACAGGTTTAGAGTCTTGATTGTGATCTCTGTGTCCTCCCTGACCCTACACAGCAAAAATAATGGATGTATTTTTTTGAGCCTTTAAGAGCTCCTTCGTATTTCAGTACTGAACTTGCCAGCGAGAAGCTACAAATGGCACACCCGTGAAAGTTCAAAAATGATATTTAATAAGTGGTTTCATCAAAGAATAGATTTCAGAGAAGAAAATCTCTGAGTTCATGAAGGACTTGCTCTCAGAGACTAGAAAGACAGATAAGCCTAAAATAAAACCTGTAGAAGGCATGGCCGTCAAAATGATCATTTTAGATGTCAGTGATTAAACTTTGCCCACCCTGCTTTGGATCACAACTGATCCTAACTCCAAATTTTCATATGACTGACAGTAACACTTTCCTAAGCCTTCATCTGCCAACCCAAATATACCAGCCTCATTTTATATTCTACCAAGTAGAGCATAAAACTGATGAAAGCTAAATGATCATGTAAGAGAGAGAACTTAGATTATTTTTAAGACACTGACTCTATTAGCTTAATAGCACAGTACTCATCCGCCTAGAACCCTGTGATTTTTTTAAAAGAATTACTTAGAGAAAAAACATTTTGGAACATCTTGTTCTGAATTTCTCACTGAGCTTAGATGGCAATACCTACTCTTTCAAGTCTAGTTCAAATGTCACCTCTGAAGCTTTCCCTGTCTCCTTCCATTTTGTTCTGTTAGTGTCTTCTATAAGCCTTAACGGATGTACTTATTACATTATATTGCAATTATTTGTTGCCAGTCTATCTCTTTCTACTAGTGATTTAGACAAAAACAACTTGTCAAAAGCAATTTAACTTTAGAAATTGAACAAATATAAATTGGTCAGTACCAGAAATTGGTCAAAAATGAATATCCCAGTCCCTTTTGCCAAGTCTTATAATTCTGTTGTACAATGGGGTTGTTTTTCAACACTTTATGGGTCCAGAATTTACACATTTTTTTGTCACTTTTAAAGAAATGGGATTGGGCATTTTTCTTATTTGTTCCTTATTTTCAGCTAGTCATTGCTACTCTATGTTATTTGTAATGGGTAAAAGTTGAAACAACCAAAATATCCAATTTAGAAGATTGTTTGAAACACATGTTCAGAAGACAAATTGGAAAAACTTTAAAGTCTAAAGTTGATTGGCTAGAAAACAATATGTAAGCTATGGTTTCCCTTTTATAGAAAAATGTTGTACTTATGCCTGTTCATCTTTGACGTTGCTCATAGTTCATAATAAGTATCTAATAAATGACTATGAATATAACTTTTGTCCTTTTTCCTACTGGGTACAATCCATATCAATAGATGGCACCCATTCTTTCAGGTATTCAACAAATGTGTGTATACTGGCTGGTCAGAGGTCTTTTTTTATTGAAGCCCCTAGAGTTTGCATGAATACACGAGTTCGAACTTGATTCTACTGAGCTAAGATGCTATTTTTCAAAATGGAACATAAACATTGTCTCTCTCCCTGCTCTTCTCTCAGAGAGAGTCGGTTTCTTCCATTTCCTTTTCCTCTCATTCCCCTACTCCTCCTCCTGGAATTTTAAGCAAAAGTTTCACTACACATAAACCATATGCCAGGACAAAGTTATCTCTTTCATAATTACCTTCTCCTCAAATCTAGGAATTTCATTTGGACAACACACTTGAGGGCCTTCCATATCAAAGTTTTCTATTACAGCTAAAGGCACAGGGGTTAGCAAGCTCATAAGCTGTTCTTGAGTAGTTATCTACTTCCCAAGCCTGACTGAGAGTGTGACTGCAACACGTATCCTTTATAACTGATGCTAGCAAAGTGTTGACTGGTGTTATTTCCAGTATATGGTGCAGGAGACATGAAATTTAGTTGGGTATGTTAATGAACATTAATGATCTATAATCAGTTCGTAATAAGAAATCCATTAAACAAACAAGTAATTGGCTTGCTTGAAATGTAATTAATAAAATTGCTAATTCAGGTCAGAATTTAATTGCTTTTGGCAAGACCTTTTTTGGAATGACGGCTATGTGCAGGCTTGACAGAATATTATGGAGAAGTGTTGTTTTGTTCTTTTTTTTCACAGAATGCAAAGGGCCTTATACATAGTATGCACCCAAAAAGTATCTGTTCTGTAAAGACTGGAGAGTTGGGAGGCTGTGATTTTTTAAATAAATCATTCAAATGAAACAAGAATAAAAAGGCATTGTGGGCCGGGTGCGGTGGCTCACGCCTGTCATCCCAGCACTTTGGGAGGCCGAGACGGGCGGATCACGAGGTCAGGAGATCGAGACCATCCTGGCGAACACGGTGAAACCCCGTCTCTACTAAAAATACAAAAACTAGCCGGGCGAGGTGGCGGGCGCCTGTAGTCCCAGCTACTCGGGAGGCTGAGGCAGGAGAATGGCGTGAACCGGGAGGCGGAGCTTGCCGTGAGCTGAGATCCGGCCACTCCAGCCCGGGAGACAGAGCGAGACTCCGCCTCAAAAAAAAAAAAAAAAAAAAAAAGGCATTTTGGATTACGAGAATGGAAAGATCATATTTAAGAGCAGTTGCCATAAGATAACTTACCAGCTGCAACGTCACACCAGCAGCTTTAGTGTTGAATGTTTAAATGGCCAGTGCAAATAAGAGGAACAATACTGACATTATCACCTTTGACTTTTTATGATATATCTTCACACATGTATGAAGATTCATTCATGTAATCATTCAGTAGAGAAAATGTCATTCACATACATAGGTAGTATATGCACATGTTTTAACATAAACACCATCATTCTGGTACATTTCTAGAGTGCACACCAAAGAACATATAAACACAACAAAATTTTGGCATAGTGTCAGATGAGTGATTATTGACCCAGGGGTCCATGATTGGGGTCTCAGGGGGTGTGCGTATATGTATATTTTTCAGAAATGAAGATACAAAACTTTAATCAGATTCTCAAAAGAGGAGGAAGAGGAGAGCCTGTGACCTGGAGAAGATTGGAAACTACTGTTTCAGACAGATGCTACAGTAAACAGTTAAATATAGATGGTTCCATTAACCAGGAGCCCCCCAAATGCAGGTTTGTTACACGGATCTATTTGGATCTGTAGAATTCTGCTAAACTTGCTCATCTTTTCTTCCATGCTCCCAGTAACAGACAGTAAACATGTTTTTTTTATTTATTTAGGAATTTCAATTAGAAATACCAAAGAAGAGGCCAGTCATAGTGTCTCATACGTGTAATCCCAGTATTTTGGGAGGCTGAGGTGGGTAGATTACCTGAGGTCAGGAGTTTGAGACCAGCCTGACCAACATCGTGAAACTGCGTCTCTACTAAAAATACAAAAATGTGCTGGGTGCGGTGGCGCACACCTGTAATCCCAGTTACTTGGGGGGCAGAGGCTGGAGATTTGCTTGAACCCAGGAGGCAGAGGTTGTAGTGAGCTGAGATCACACCATTGTACTTCAGCCTGGGCAACAAGAGCAAAACTCCATCTCAGAAGAAGCAGCAGAAGCAGAAGGAGGAGGAGGAGGAGGAGGAGGAGGAGGAGGAGGAAGGGAGGAAGAAGAAGAAGAGGAAGAGGAAGATAAAAGAAGAAGAAGAATAAAAGAAGAAGAGAAGAAAGAAGAAGAAAAGAAAGAAGAAAGAAGAAAAGAAAGAAGAAAGAAGAGAAGAAAGAAGAAAGAAGAAGAAGAAAAGAAAGAAGAAGAAAGAAGGAGAGGAAGAGGAAGAAGAAGAAGAAATCAAAGAAGAGATGCACATGTGGAAAAGGAAGTTGCTTGTGGGTAATACCCAGTATGTTTCTGCTAGAGCAGGTGGGTTTGTCAAGGGGCCATGGACAAACTGCATGCTGCTAACCAGTACACTCTGGGGAGTTGAGAATGTTGTCTCAAAGCCACTCGAGTGCTCTCTAAAATATTTGTTTCATTTATTTGTTAGGTGATCAAAAAGTGACAATCCGCATCCTGAGACATGCTTTGAGATCTTTCATTACAAAGCAGCCCATAAAGAGAAAATGTATCTCTTTTGGGAGCAAAACTAAGAAAATCATCCAGAATTAACAAAAGGAATGACATGTTCATTCCAAGTACTGACATATTTGCAGATATCAACTTCTTGCAGTGGGAAATTACATATAAGTGATTTATTTTCATTAAGTCCATTTTCTAAGTGCTGTTCCCAAGAATATGCATTGGCTTCCTGCGTGCCATCAGCCAAGGCCTGATCTGTGCTTGTGTTCTGATTTTCTTCATCATACTATTCCCCCAAATACTCTGCCTTATAGTTATATATGCAATCAATCTCCATATAGAGATTTATGTTGAAATAGATGCCACAAGCCAGGAAATGCTAAATGAATCCCATTACTCTCTTTGGTGAGAAAGGAATGCTTCTTGTTGACCAAATACCAGTCTAACTGGCTGCCCATTGACTGTGTTAATATGTGCCAGGATGGTATTCCTGAGCAGTTGGAGTTTTCATTAAAACATTAATTCCTGGGCTATTGTAGAAACATTAACAGTGAGCCAGTGAGTATGAGAATAAATATGAATGTTCCCTTCTGCCCAACATCCATACAATGTGTAACTTTTTATTACCAAGCTATTGAGATTACAGTGAAAATTGCCCTTAATGCCAGCATAAACAAGGTCACCCAATAACAGGAACAAAAATGTGAAAAACAAAACAGAAACCAGAACCACACAGGTAATAGGTAAAAAGATCAGATGAATGGGAGTTCACAGGAGGATCTATACTGAGGAAACTGAGGTAAAGATGAACAGCTACATGTTTGTAATCTAAAGCTGGTGGACCCAGTTGGCCCAACTGTGCCTTCATGGTATGGAGTTTCTTTACAGTAAACACCTCCATCCCAAATTCTAATTAAAAACAAAACAGAGGCCAGGCGCAGTAGCTCATGCCTGTAATCCCAGCACTTTGGGAGGCCAAGGCGGGCGGATCATGAGGTCAGGAGATCGAGACCATCTGGCTAACACAGTGAAACCCTGTCTCTACTAAAAATACAAAAAATTAGCCAGGCATGGTGGTAGGCACTTGTAGTCCTAGCTACTCGGGAGGCTGAGGCAGGAGAATGGTGTGAATCCGGGAGGTGGAGCCTTGCAGTGAGCCGAGATCACGCCACTGCACTCCAGCCTGGGTGACAGAGTGAGACTCCATCTCAAAAAAAAAAAAAAAAAAAAAAAAAAAAACATGGAACAAAACCACTACAGCAGCCCAGCCCTAAGACTCAACTGCTTTCCTGCCCCAGAAAGCAGCCACCCTGGTTATGCATGATTTCCCTTCTCCACCGGCTTCTCCTCACACCCTCTCAGGCTCTGTCCTGGCCTGGCACCTCCAGCTGACATCTTACAAGCAAGCCCCAGCTGTTTCCCTCCATCATTTCCTAGAAAGCAAATCCTTCAAGCAGAGGCTGAGAGCCAAGCCTGGATTTGACAGGTGTCTGACTTGGAAAGATCTCAAGCATGTGTCTTAAGCATCCAGCATGGACCCAACAGCTTGTGCTGTTTTGGGGACACTCCCAAGGACCATAGAGGTTGGTGCCCTGTGACCAGGAGTGTGCCACCTCATCAAAACAGCAGCATGCCAGCAACAGGTGGGCCCATGGGAAAACCTGTAACTCAGGAAAGACAAGGCAAGGTCCTGTGTTCACAGACATCTGTCTGGCATCTCTGCTATGAAGGAGCAGTCTAATGGTGAAATCTAACAAACAGGCATCTCTTGAGCAACCAACAGTATGCTCTCTACCTGGACAGGCCGTGGGTTCTTTGGCAGGAAGGCAAGATGACCAGCTTTTGAGTTGAGTCCAGCTCTGCCTCTTACTAGAACAAGGCTAGGGTGACGTTTCATAAAAATTGATTCATTAGCTATGGACTGAGTGCCTACCATATGCGTGTCACCATTCCAAGTGCTTGGCAAACATCAGTGGACAAGAAAGGCCAAGTTCCCTGCTCTTATGCAGCTTACATTCTAGCAGAAGACAATACACTTCATAAGTAAGTCAATCATATAAGAGTTAGGAGATGATAGGAACTATTGCAAAGTTTAAAAGTGGAACAGAGTAAGATGACCTGGAGGCTCAGGGATGCGGAGTGTGGATGCAGCACATGTTCTAGTATTAAGATCCAGCGGTCAGAATGGGCACGTAGAGAACAGGAGATTTGAGCAAAGGCATGAAAGCTATGAAGAATTAGCCAAGCAGTTATTTGGGATTCCCAGGGGAAGAGTGCTGCAAGGGTGCCCTGGCTACAGCAAAGGACTTTCGGTACAAGGAAGTGTGGCAGGTCAAGGAACAGCGAGGACGCTGTGAGCAGCAGTGGAATGGACAAGGGCATAAATGATAGGACAGAGTTGCAGGAGGGTGACGTGAAGAGCATTGTCAGCGGTAACTCACCTCCTCTTGCCCTCACTTCCTCATTGATACGATGTATAGAAAAATACCTCTGCAAGGGGCTGTGAGAAGGTGATAACAGGTGTGAAGGGCTTGGCATAGCACACAGTGGAGTGTCCGTAAACATCCGTGGTTTTTCTTCTCCCTCTTTTGTCCCAGATGACAAAACTCATACAAATTAGCCCAAAATTAGGGCTGGAAAGTGGGAGCTGTGCTCTACAACAGAGTAGTGGAGTGCACACATTTTTAAATAAGACGTTTAAAGTTTTTTTCAACAAATATGAAGGTCTTCCCTGCCCTAGACTCCCACCTCCAGCCAGCATCCAAGCTCGAGACTCCCTCAGTCCCCTGGCAGTGGGTAGGGGTTGTGCAATCCAGAGACTCAACATCAATGGGGAGAGTCCAAGACAGAGGAACATTTGTTCCCAAGGGGCTCCTCCTTCCCTCCTTTGTCTCTTTTCTCCCCCAACACACCCATGCTTGCCTGGGCCTTAAATTGTGGGGTGGGGTCTTATCCTGCCGCCGAGTGACTGTCACCATGGGCCCTCCTGGTTGTTGCCACTGGGCACAACAAAAAGCATCTCAAGTACTTCTTGGAGGAGGGAAGTGGGTATAGACCGCAGGTTCTTAAAAACAAGGAGGGCATATGAGAGAGGGGACAGAAGGCAGGCAGCAGGTCTTCCTTGAAGCAGAATGCTCACTCCACGGGACCTGGAGGCTTCCATTTCCACCCTCCTTAGGGTAGGGGGAGAGAGTCGCAGCCTTTCTGGCTGTGGTTTCTCCCACTTCTCCCTTATGACCACTGAGAGGAAACCAAGAGGGAGAAGAGTCCTCTTCCTACTGCAGAAGAAGTGCTTGGATGGGAGCCTACGGCAGCCAGACTGCCAAATGCGCAATTTCTTGTGGCAAATGCCTCTCTCCTTCCCACAAATCCTCCCCACCCAAGGATGGGCCCAGCATGGTGAAGTGGTGTGGATTTCCTCCAAGCAGGAACCAAGGCTAGAGTTTCTTCTCCAGACCTGACTTTAGGCCACAATGCCTTCAGAGAAAAGTGAAGCTGAGGAATAGCACAGCAGGAAGGAGCAGGCTCCCTCTTGGCCATCCTGGAGCCTGTTCTGCTTGTATGTAAAGGAAGGAGTTGCAACATTAACATTATAAATCTGGTCATCCCATTGTAGAGTTCCTGGTTGACTCAGCTCTGCTCGAATTAGGGGGCTCAGGGCAGTGCCTACTATTCCTGCTCTTGCACCAAATAATAGGTATAGTGTTCCAGTATCTTTGTGATTAGTTGAGAATAACCAAGGATTGATGAGGAATTTTCCTTCTTGTCAGGCAGCAACTGCCCCATTCCTTTTCCCCTTCTAAGAACTAACTGACTTGTCCCTCTCTGTTCCACAGCAGGTCACAGCTGAAAATCACTGGATCTCCTGCCTAGGAATTCCTGAACTCCAAGGAAAGCACCGCTCTTGTCTATGTTTACCAAAATGGGGCCTGGGGAGAAAAATTAGATCATAACTCTGACCTCCATGTGTTTTAAATGAGCTGAGTGGGAGACAAGACTGACACAAAAGACAAGAGCGAGCTTTGAAGACGGTGCACAATGAATGCCAACTGTATAGTAAGTGCCACTGGATCAGAAGGGAGGAGAGCCAGGAGACCTGGAAGATTCTATGGAAGATGAGAAATTTAATAATGAGGCCAATAGGGCGACCAGACAGAGGAAGGGATATTAAGGACAAGTACAAAACAAATTGCATAAGCAGGATGGGGGCAGACCGAGCAGGATGTCGAAAGCAAAAGGGAAAGGCTTAGAATTATTCATTAAGAAATGACCCATGGAGAAATATGGGGTCATTGAAGGTTCCATGTGCTGGACTGATGTTGATGATGAAAGAGCTGCTGCACAGCCTTTTCAGCTTCCCATGATGCACAAGGCTGCCCGGACACACAGCACACACTCAATGCATCAGCAGAAGTAAATGCTGCCCAGATCCCACGGAGTCACAGCCACAGAGAACATTCTTCCTGAGTGGATCAGATCTCTGGGGAGGCTTCTCGACCTAGATACTCTATTTCTGGCAGCCAAAGAAGGCTGCCAGGATAGGGGAAGCTCTGCATATGAAAGTAATGTCAGCGCCTCTGGAGGGGAGGCTGGAAGCAAAACCACTCTGAAAACTCACAGATGGCAAGCACAGACCACATTATTTTGGCCCCATCCATTTTTTGTTATTTTATTTTGCATTTGCAGGTTCCAGTCACCGTAGCCTGGGAAACACTTCGTGACAGAGGGCTGTATTGGGTGGAGGAGGAGAGGGACAGAAGGATGTGCTCCAGGGCCCACTGCTGGTAGGCAGACCCTACCCTGCTGCCAACACCTCACCTAACCACTGCAGGCGGCCACCAGGCGCTCGAGCTGACCTCTGCCTCCACTTTACATCTCCTCTCAAGTTCATGCCCATCCACAAAGGAAGGAGCACTCTCCTCTCCTTGTTCCATCCAGTAAGACCTTCCTTAATTCAAGTCCTCTTTCTTTCCTACTCAGTGGTCATGGCTTCATCTTAATGGCAGAAAAACTGCAGGGGATACATTGAAGAGGTAAATGTAGCCCCATTACACATCCAGAGGACTCTCCCTTCAGAAGGTAGAGATTGGGGTAGGGAGGGGAGTTGCTATTGGGAAAAGAACTCATGATCCACACTTCCCAGTATAAAAATACTTCTTTCTGTCCTTCACAATGTTATCTGTGGTTGGAATTACCCTTCTCTTTTAGTAAATAGTTACGGTACACTTACTCTTTGCTCCAGGACGTGTGTTATATGCTGATGCTGATGACCTGTGTATTTGCTGTACCCCAGTAAATTTCAATGTCTTCAGCCAGCACTCATGTGCTATCTCCCTTAGCACTGTGGGAGATTATGCATCATGCCAGCTCTTTGAGAACCTCTGCAGAAAGCCAGATGTGAATCATCTGTATGCTCCACAGCCTCTCAGTTGTACTCTGGTTTGTCTACTACTCAAATCTTTGCCAAACTCCCAGTCCTTTGAATCTCCTTGCACTGAAGTACAGACTGAAGCACAGTTTGCTTATTATGCAATCTGGCTGGATTAAGAGGGGCTGCAGTAAGGCAGGAAGGAAGTCCCACTGGGAGTGGTGGGAAGCAGCACTGGCCAGGATGGCCCCTAGTAAGGTAGGCGGCAGGCCAGCCTGGCCCTGGATGCAGTGAGCATTTGGTGAAAGCTGGATGCTGGGCCTGCTTGAGATCAATGACGTTGAGGAGACATGCTCCAGGCTCCTGCAAGCTGAGCTCCTACCAGCTCTGAGATCGGCTCTTGGAAAAGATCACTGGCACTTACTGAGGTGAAAGTCCCAACTCTAGTTATGAGATACAGTCTCAGGGTTTTAAAAGACCCAGGTTTTGGCTCCCCTGCCTCCAAATGAGAAGCCCCACTGAGCCTAACTCTACCCCCACAAGCCATCAAAGGTAAGGAGGTGAGACCCTCAGCCCCAAGGGGCTGGCTCACACTGAGACATTCCGGTTTACACTGAGACATTCATGAGCTTTGTGGATTGCTCCCCTGGTATTTCTAGTCTTTCACAAAAACATGGTGTTGTGCTACATACCACGATATTCCAGAATAATTTGGCTCAACGTCACAGAGTGTTGGCAGCATTTAACAGCCTTGTAAAAATATATTGGTGAGGTTTGTTGGCCATGTGATTTAAAAAAAAAAAAAAAACACACACACACTGTTTGGGCTACAGCTAAGTGCGTGTATCACTTATTTAAAGTTCATGCTATTAATTAATAAATGCCTGCTTTAATCCTGCCTATCATCTCTTTCCAGGCAAAGAGTTTATTTTATTCTAAAACAAAAAATACCAGAGCAACAGAATGAACTAGCTGGCTGTGAAGGTGGTTATGGTGACCGTTACCTGCCCTCCCGCCACCATTCTGTTGACTGTCCTCGCCTCTGTGCTCATCTCAGGCCTGGGGCACACAGCTCCCCAGTACATGACCCCAACTCCTCCGTCCCTCAAAGAACTTCTGCTGGACCTACCAATCTCTCAGGGAACAGTAACCCACACAACTTCTTTATTATTATTATTATTATTATTTAAGTTCTAGGGTACATGTGCACAACGTGCAGGTTTGTTACATATGTATACATGTGCCATGCTGGTGTGCTGCACCTGTTAACTTGTCATTTACATTAGGTGTATCTCCTAATGCTCTCCCTCCCCGCTCTCCACCCCATGTCAGGCCCTGGAACCCACACAACTTCTAAAAGGAGAAGCGGGTGCTTGGTATTCTGACTCTCTTGACACTCTTCTGAGCCATGTGACCTTCTTGTGCTCCATCCTGTACCCTCAGCTGTGTCTCACCATGCAGGTCACTCAGCCTCTATCCCAGTTGCTGCTGGAGACCATAGGCAGTGGCAGGAAGGATTTACACAGATGCCTTCCTGTACACAGCTGATGTCTATAACCAGTTCTGGATTTTTCACCCTGTGGCAATTTCTGCTCGGTTCAGTTAAAATCAATAGCCACTTAGGTTTTTAGCTGAGAATGGACTGCCTCTAAATAAATATAAAGATATGCTGTTCCTCATGCTGTGGCATTGCTTATACAATGCATTGGACTAAAATATACCTATCTCCTCTTCTTTATCTTTTTTTACAAAGTCCTCAAACTCGTAGCTCAAGGGATGCTCCCATCTCAGCCTCCCAAAGTGCTAGTGAGCCACGTCACCTGGTCTCCTCTTCTAAAGGGCTATTTTAGACAGCAAGAAGAAAGGATAATCTGCTGCCCCACACTGTCTTTATAGAATCAGCGTGTCCTTGGCTGGGCGCGGTGGCTCACACCTGTAATCCCAGCACTTTGGGAGGCTGAGGCAAGCATATCACCTGAGGTCAAGAGTTTGAGACCAGCCTAGCAAACATGGTGAAACCCCGTCTCCACTAAAAATACAAAAATTAGCCAGGTGTTGTGGCGCATGCCTATAATCCCAGCTACTCAAGAGGCTGAGGCAGGAAAATAGCTTGAACCCGGCAGGTGGAGGTTGCAGTGAGCCGAGATCACATCACTGAGGTTCAGCCTGGGGGACAGAGCGAGACTTTGTCCCAGAAAAGAAAAAAAAAAGAATCAGCATGTCCTCGAGTTTGTATTAGAACCCAGTATACTCTTCAGAGAGTTACCAGGGGCATAAACTCAGGGGGTGAGTTCAGTTAGGGCAATAGGTGTTCAGGATGACTGAAAGCTATCATAAAAATGCACTTACCTTTTATCCCTTCCACCTAAAGACTGCATGCCTGAATGGGCCACATCAATCTCAGCTTTTTCAAAATTGTTCTTTGGCTGTCATGGGAATGTCCAGAGCACCCAGGTTTGGGGGCAGAGGGTGTGGGAGATAGAGGGTTGGGTTATAAGCCTGGCTACGTTAAAGATACAGTTCGGGAGCTGGCCACAAGGCTACAGGATTCAAAAATATTGGGTCACTATCTTTTAAGAAAGGACAATTGGCAAACTAACAGCTAGTAACCATGTTTACCTTTACCCAGCGTCACTAATGAAAGGCAGAAAATGCCAGTCTGTACTCGAATACACTGCCCTGAACACCTTAGGAGAAAAAGAAGAGTTTTTAAAATCTATTCTAAGCACATAATCAGAAAAGCAAGCAGGAATTTATATTCAAACTTTTCATTGCTAAATGTCATTTATAATAGTGAAAAATTAAAACCAACCTACAGTGTAAATAACAAAAGAAATAGCTAAAATTAGGACACATTGAGAAGTCAGAATGTTGTATAGCCACTAAAAAGGACGTTAAGCCAAAAAGGTTAATGATGTAACAAAATAGTAATGATTATGTAAAAAGCAGGATTTAAAATTATATACACCGTACAAGTTTTTAATCTGACGTGAAAGGATTCTGCATCATCATTATTTTCTTCTGTGGTTTCCAGATTTTCTGTAACATAGATTATTTTCCAGATTATTTAAAACTAAAAAGAAAACTAGGAATTTTAAGTGGAGAAGAAAGTCACTTTACATAGGATACATTAGATGTTTCTCAAAATAGGTAACTTCCTGACTGAATGAAAATATGATTTAATTTCCATGTACAATTCAATAATTGAACAAGTATTTATTAAGTGCCTACAATTTGCCAGGTAACTTATTTATCCGTACAATAAATATTTACTGGAGACTGAGTAAGAGGTATAGGAAATAATAAAATAAATTCTCTTCCCTCTTGATGCCAAGAATCCGCTAGGAAATGGGATACTGAAATAAAAGACAAAACTGTCCCCTCAAGTAATGTCACAGTCCAGAAGGAGAGACAGACAAGTTAATAAAAAGTGATGCTGCCCAGCACCAGAGCTAATACTCTGCTAAGGGTATATTAGGGTGTAACCTGAAGAGATCTCCAAAGCAAAAAAGGAAGAGAGCCTGACAGGGGCTGTTGGTCAGCAGCCTAGTCCTCAGTTAGAATACAGGGAGACTTCTCCTGGTTTCTTTCTTTTGGCTTCTATTAATTCCCTAATTCGTTATCCCCTCCACCCAAGGGGTTTCAACTGTGTTCAAAATAGGTAACTTAGAGACCACTTTAAATTAAAAACCAAAAAGATCTGAGTTCTCCCTCTTCATACCTACCCCACCACTAAGCAGAAGATTCGGCCACCACCATTTCTTAAGAATACTAAGGAAATCGGGGTTTAACAACAATGACAAAAAAGCCTAGAGACAAGGCAAAGAAACTTGGGGAAAGAGCCAGCATTTGTCTTCAGTCTCCACCTTTCCTTTCCACCTCCTAAACGGCTTTTAAATGTCTTCAGTGACACGCTGATAAAATCCTACACTTGTGTATCTCTTTGCATGGGCGAGTCTTATAGGGTAGGGTCCCAGAGAGCCTCAACAGAATCTCGAGTCTGGTTTCGTGTAATTCACGAGAGATTGGTGACCATTCCCTACTCAGGTCTGCTTGCATGAATTGATGTCTGTGGGAAATTGTTCTTGTTTTGTGGTTGCTGTTATTGTCACTGTTTGTTTGTATTGTGGCTGCAAGAAATAGATGCAGGGAGATGGAGAAGAGCAGTAAAGGAATGAGAAGAGTCTACAATCAACAAGCAGGGGACAAAAGTCAGGAGAAACTGTTTTTAATGAACATGTCACCTCATTGTACCCACATGCTGGTGGGGCTAAGGACATTAAAGTGCCACGCATCATCTCTTAGAAGACCTATACTTCTTGGCCAGGCGCAGTGGCTCACACCTGTAGTCCCAGCACTTTGGGAAACTGAGGTGGGTGAATCACCTGAGGTCAGGAGTTCGAGACCAGCCTGACCAACATGTTGAAACCCCATATCTACTAAAAATACAAAAATTAGCTGGGCGTGGTGGTGCATGCCTATAATCCCAGCTATTCAGGAGGCTGAGGCAGAAGAATCACTTGAACTCAGGAGGTGGAGGTTGCAGTGAGCCAAGATCCCACCACTGCACTCCAGCCTGGTCAACAAGAGTGAAACTCCAACTCAAAAAAAGAAAAAAAAAAAAGACTTACATTTCTCTCTGATCATGAAAACCACAAAACTGAAAATCATATTTTCAAGTATTTATTAATTCTCAGCTTTCCACCAAAGTTTTGATCTGCTGACCACAGACATCACTATAACAATATTGAACTTTCAAGAATCTCAGAGTCATATTTAAAGCTTATTTACCAAAAACTATGTAGCCCACCCCTCTCCAATATCTGAACATATATTCCCTTAGTTTTGACTTTTTTTTTTCTTTTTTTTTTGAGGCAAAGTCTCCCTCTGTCGCCCAGGCTGGAGTGCAGTGGCACGATCTCGGCTCACTGCAAGCTCCGCCTCCCGGGTTTACGCCATTCTCCTGCCTCAGCCTCCCGAGTAGCTGGGACTTCAGGCGCCCGCCACCACACCCAGCTCATTTTTCCTATTTTTAGTATAGACGGGGTTTCACCATGTTAGCCAGGATCCGCCCGCCTCAGCCATTATGAGTAATTTCGTTGTTCCCGATTCCTCTATTTTATCTTACATTCTTTTCTTGTATGATGTCTGTGGTCAGAAGATCAAAACTTTGTTTGGTGGGAAGCTGAGAATTAATAAATACATGAAAATATGATTTCCAACCATAGCTCCATGAAATAGGTAGCCCATGCTGTGTCTCAGTTTTCCAGATGCGGAAGTTAAGGTGACATGTCAAATTATGTACTGTTGTGTTTTGAGTCTTTGCATGTTAAAAGAGGGTGGTGCTTACTAGAAAGAAGTGGATCACAACTTGGAATTTCTATAATTGGCGAGGGAGATCTTTGTCTTTCTCATATGCCCATAAGCCTAGTCCTCTCAGCTGATAACATCTTCTTCTTACTAAAAGATTACCTGCCTGGCTAACTAATGGGAAAAAAATGATGGAAAAAGAACTGTCAGATGATGCAGTGTTTGGTCTCCTAGGGAAGGACCAGGGCCACAGAGAGGAGGACCAGTTACTGGAAGAAAAGAAAGAGAGGTGGGGGAGAGCGCAGCAGTTTCAAATGAAAAATTAAATTAATTTTAAAATCTAATTTAAAGCGAAATAGAGCAGCAGATGTGGAGGGAGTTGAAACTCCTCCTTGAATTGTATCCCCTAAACTTTCCTGTTCCTTCATTCAGCATGAACATCATCCTATTTATACCAAATAGCAAAACTGGATTAATTAAGAAATAAAATACCCCAGACAGTTCATTTCTAGGGATAGTTTGTACACAGCATGTATGAGAGGAAGGAAATGCTTGAAATTTTAATATCTCCAGGAAAAAAAAGACCACCAAGGCTTACTACCTCAAACTTTAAAAGCATATTTTCCTGTAAGGCTGTCCTAATGAGCTTTCTATCCCAGAATCAAGTATTAGTAAACTACATATTTATTTTTGCAGCTTTTTTTTTTTTTTTTTTTTTTTTTTGAGACGGAGTCTCGCTCTTGTTGCCCAGGCTGGAGTGCAGTGGCACTATCTCAGCTCACTGCAACCTTTGCCTCCTGGGTTCCAGCAATTCTCCTGCCTCAGCCTCCCAAGTAGCTGGGATTACAGGCATGCACCACCGCACCCAGCTAATCTTTTTTTTTTTTTTTTTTTTTTAATTTTAGTAGAGATGGGGTTTCACCATGTGGCCCAGGCTGGTCTCGAACTCCTGAGCTCAGGCAATCCACCCACCTCAGCCTCCCAAAGTGCTGGGACTACAGGCGTGAGCCACCACGCCTGGCCCACAGCTCATTTATTCTAACACCAAATACTTATTATTGAACCCTCTATGAGTCCGGAGCTGCACAGGCTTCTCTGCTGTGTAGGTGGTTTTAGAGATTCTGCTGGCTTACAGACAGTTAGGATGCCAAGATCCAAACTCAAGTTACAGGCCAGATACGTTCTACAAGACTTCTGCACAGTTATCATCAGCGAGACAGTTCATATCAAGAAATTACAGAATAAAACTGCTTCCATTGTGCTGCTACAGAACAAGTGTTTAAAAACAGCAGCCACCAAGGAGCCCTGCTATGAATCATGTGCCTTTCATGAGGTGAACTTCCCCTCCCTAGAGATGCGTGAACAGCAACTCAGGAATCCGCATCCCCACACTCAGCACTGCTGGTTTGTCTTGTGTTAGCCACGGACCTGACATCTGCCAAAACACCTCGCAGTGTAATCAAGGGTGTTGTCTGGTTCTACCCTCACCTTGTATAAAACCATTCTTTATACACTGGACTTTCTATTTAATAATCTCTGCTCAAGGTGTTTAAATCGTCCAAAAATCTAAACAGCTTGATTGAAATCTGTTTTTGGATATTCTTTTCTTTTCTGCACATGTTTAAGCATCACAGTGAAAAGCAGGTTCTAGTAACAGGCAGGAGAAACCAGCTGGGGATATTGCTGTGTGAAGCTACTGATTAGAAAAAGTGGCGGCCGGGCACAGTAGCTCACGCTTGTAATCCCAGCACTCTGGGAGGCTGAGGTGGACGTATCACAAGGTCAAGAGATTGAGACCATCCTGGCCAACATGGTGAAACCCCGTCTCTACTAAAAATACAAAAATTAGCTGGGCAAGGTGGTGGGCGCCTATAGTCCCAGCTACTCAGGAGGCTGAGGCAGGAGAATCGCTTGAACCTGGGAGGCAGAGGTTGCAGTGAGCCGAGATCATGACACCATACTTCAGCATGGCAACAGAGCAAGACTCCGTCTCAAAATAAATGAATAAATAGAAAAGAAAAAGTGGAGATCTCACTAGCCACATCAACAGCAATAGTGTCAAACATTTACTGGATGCTTACTAGGAGGCATGCCCTGGGTCACATACATCCATGCTGTATTAGTTTGCTAGGGCTGCCATAACAAAGCACCACCAACTGGGAGCTTAAACAACAGAAATGTATTGTCTCATGGTTCTGGAGGCTAGAAGTCCAAGATCAATGTGTCAGTAGGGCTGGTTCCTTCTGAGGGCTGTCGGGGAGAATCTGTTCCATACCTCTCTCCTAGCATCTTATCGTTTGTTGGCAATTTTGGGCATTTGTTAGCTTACAGATGCATCATCCTGATCTCTGCCTTCATCTTCACAGTGTTCTCCCTGCGTCGGTACCTCTGTGTCCAAATTTCCTGTTTCTATAAGCACATTAGTTGCACTGGACTAGGGCTCACTCTAACGACTTCATGTTAACTTGATCATCTGCAAAGACTCTATTTCTAAATAAGGTCACCCGCACAAGTACTGGGTATTAAGACTTCAACACGTTTTGTGGGACACAATCCAACCCCTAACACATGCATTGTCTCATTCAATGCTCACGCCAGCATCATGAGGCAGGGGCTATGATTACTGACATTGTGAAATGAGACGACGAGACCTAGACAGTTTTGCTTACACTTTTCTTTTGCATCTACTACACAAATAGTAGAACTAGGGTACAGATGCAGACAGTTTGATGCAAAAAACCATGCTCTTAATCACCACGTGAAAGTTCCAAAAGAGCATGAAGAACTTTCTCCACCTTTCGGTTGCTTGGTCATAGGTTACATACTATAGTCATCCACTCTACTCAGAAGAATGCTAGCTACGCTTGGTTGAACACCTAGTATATATATTACATGAACTCATTTAGTCTCCCAAGCAAATTTAGAAGTTCAGTACTCTTTATCCCAGTTCACTGATAAGCAAATTGAAAGTCAAAGAAGTAGAGAATAGCTGGCCAAGAAAGCAAGAAAGAGCTGAGCCAGGATTCAGGGTGCCCCGGCCACTACCTACCACCACTTGAGCCTGAAGATGTATTTTCTCCACTGTGCTGTGCTGCCTTTCATGCAAAGCTCAGAGCATACCAGGCTATGATTCACTCACATGAAAAAATAAGAGGTCTGAGTAAATCTCACAGTACTCATTTTTAAAAGGGTACACAAAACAAATCTCAATTCCAAAGAATTTGGATCAGCCAAGAGAAGACATGGGAAAATATCAAATGTTTGTATGATTACCTGGGAAACCTTTTCTGCGCTATGTAAATGTGTAATGACTAATCAACCAGGGCGGCCAAGGGATTTGTTTCTAGAGATAGGCAATTTTCATTTGTGCCTGTGATTGGCTCAGTTCTGTATATGAAGAGGGAAAAGGCTTCCGTTTATGTAGCATAACAATGGACCAAAACAAAAGCAGAAATCATTTTACTCATGCTTAGGTAAGACATTTCCATCTTTCTTAAATCTTTGTGTGTCTATTTTTGTGTTCATAGCAACCGGCAGACTAGAACAGAAATGTGCCTGCGTTGAGTACAAAGCGAAGGCAGTGTTGGGTGGTGGGATGCGTGCTGAAGAGGGATAGCTAATGTTTGGCAAGTGTCAAAAACAAATGGCCACTGATCAGGAAGAATCCTTAGCAAAATAAGATCAAGATTTTCCAGGGGCTGTTGACCATTACCAGTTTTCACTTTTCTGACATTCATTAAAAAACAACACAAAACAAAACAAAACAGAAAACAGATCCTGACTCCCTGGGGCTTTGCAGTTTGCCAACTTTCTGAGGGCATTGCTAGATTTATAGTGCCATCATGTGGCCACTTCTCAATCTGTTCAAAAATTCTGCTGGATCCAAGCCTGACAGGGTGACTGAATGATTCCAGTTTCATGGTGTTGGGAGGCTTGTAGAACAGTGCTGGCTAGTCACACATCTGATACAGGCAGCAACAGTGTGCTGGGGAAGGAGTTAAGAAAGAAAGAGCTGAGAGGCTCCCTGCAGGCAGAGCAGGGGCGGGACAAAGAGAATCCAGACAGTTGGACTTGGCCATGGGGACAGGCAGCTGGCAGAGAGGACATTTATCCCCTGGGATTAGGGCCATACTAGTGGGCTTGGGTTCATACGCAACACTTTCATCACTGTAAAGGAAGAATTGGCAAGAATAAGGCTAGGCTCCAACTCTTGTGGGGTAGGTGGGACTGGGAAATAAAATAGCAACTGGAGCTAAAACCCAGTTACAGTCTTCCCTGGTCACTGGCTCTTAGAAGAAGACGGGCATTCCATGCACCTCACTCAGGAGACCACCAGAAGTCCAGCCAAGCCCTGCCTGGGCTCTTTCCCAGGAAAGTGCTTCTGCTGACACTCTCCTGGTCTCACGCTCTTCTTTCCAGCAGAGGAAGAAATGTTGTCCACATAGGAGAAGTTGAGGTATGGAGTTTCATTGCTCGGCAGGGAACTAGGGTGGGTGGGTAGACAGTAAGCAGGTTATAGGTTCCGTGGAAATAGACAAAGACCAACCAAATGAGAAAAGCAAAGGCTGTTTATTCTGAGCTTGCTATAGCAAGGAAGTTGGCCACCATCACTTGCATTTTGTCAGAGACCCCATCACAGGCAAAGCACTGGGAAAGCTTTAGAGTGGGAAAAAAGTCTTCAGGTGTGCCCTGATGGGAGATTGTTGGCCTGGGGAAGCTGCAGGTGGGCTAACTGGAAGCAGGGCACACTGTGTGATTGGTTAGGGGTAGGTGCAGATTTGGCTTTCTCTGATTGTTCCTAAGTTAAAAATGGTAATGAAAGTTAGGGAAGCTGTCAGTTATTAATCAGGTCCTGGCCATTTTTGGCTGATTGTTACAGAAGTCATTGTTCAGCTTCCTGGATTGTCACCGGAGATAGCAGCCTGGCTTCCTACAAGTCTGAGTTCTAGCAGGCTGACTTCCTGGGTTTACTGTACATAAGGGGCTTGGTTTTCTTCTCTGGTACAGAGAGTGGGTCAAAGGTCTATTTTTACATGTCGTCTGGTCTGTTTCTACATTCAGTCTATCCACTTTGAGGGGCTATAACTCAAGCAAGGATCAGCCTGGGAAGAGGGGGTCAGTGTTGGGAGCCCTCATCTTACGTCAGCAAACAGTGAGGAGCTGGAATTAGCAAAAGGCCCCACCCACCCTATCCCCAGTCAGAATCAAGTCTCCAAGGGGACAGGAGCAGTTGGAAGCCTGGTGATCAATACCAGCTTGTATCATCGCTCAGACCCACAGCTCAGATGCACCCATGCTAAACCCTCTCCTAGCCACTAGTATGTAGCTGAAGCAACTTGATTATATGCTGCCTTAGTCATGACTGGATGAGGAACTTGGAAGAGAATTCAGCTTCAGGAGAAAGAGGAGGAAGTGGTGCTTGTGTTGGTGGGATTGATGTTAGGCTGGCACATTTTGTAGGCATCTGGGAGACAAAAAAAAAGAAACAGAGCCTGGCACTGCCCCTGCTGGATGTCTTAGTGCCTCTAACTGGGGTTTGGGGCCCTGGCTCTATCCGGCTAGTAAACTACATTTGATTTTTTCTGGAAGGTAGTGACTATCATGTGGAAAGAGCAAGAGCTACAAATGCAAGCCTGGAGGTGCACATCTCTGGGAGGAAAACCTGGGTACAGGCACTCCTTTTTAATTCAAGGAGAGTTGGAAGAGCTCCAATCTGTGCAACAGGGGAGAGGGCGACTTTTCCTTTCCTGCTGGTGATTTTAACTCTACTCCCATTTTTACAGCATCTCTCAGCTGGGAAAAGTCGACCAACAACCCTCATATATACTGACATTATTCCTTATTTGTCACATTCATAAGAGCCAATTGGTGACACAGAAACCCTAGTTGTAGCAAAACTGACTGTATTATGAACAGTATCCGGAAATGGGAAAACATGGGTGATTTAAGCTAGGCATGGTGGCTTATACTGGTAGTCCCTGCTACTTGGAAGGCTGAGGCAGGAGGATCGCTTGAGCCCAGGAGTTCAAGGCTGCAGTGAGCTATGATCACATCACTGCACTCCAGCCTGGGTAACATAGCGAGTCTCTGTCTCCAAATACACACACACACACACACACACACACACACACACGTAAGTTAATCAGGAAAAGCACTGGAGAGCAGACAGTGTATAACTGTTCTCATTTCTAGCAGTCTTGTCCTGTGTGAACATGTGGAGCACACTGCGGGCCAGTGTGGAGTATACAGAGTTCTCCAAATTTCAGTCATAATTTTAGCCATATCTATACTCGGCCTACATAGTTCCTCAATGTTTTTCTTTAAATTTACTTATTTGTTTTTAATTACATTTATTTTGAAAGGGAAATTATATCATTATCGAAAATAAAAAGTCAATATCACCTGTCATAAATAGAAAGTAATCCTAACTATAAATACGTAACTAAACAAATCAAAGTCTTCACCCATAGACTGTCCCCAAATGGTCTCCTATGCCACTACTGGTACTAGGGCCACATTTGGGGAAATACTTGTGCAATACTAGTTAAGAGCTCTGGCTCTGGTGTCAGATTGCCTAGGTTCGACTTCTAGCTGTAAAATCATGTGCAAATATTTAGCCTCTCTAAGTCTGATTTCCTTCCCTGTAAAATCACATTTTTGCTTAATGGAGCTGATGTGAAGATTCAGTGAGATGATACATAAAAGATTTAGCACAATGCCTGGCATACGATAAACAATAAATATTAATATTAGCGGCCACTATTATTAGTATGATTACTATTATCCTTTTGAATTGGGTCACTGGTGCATACCTCTTCCTAATAGTTGGTCCTTAAAACACTCACGCCTTATCTATGGAGAGGAATGTGGTTGAAATACACAGAGGATGGATGTCTTAAAAGATTTGCAGACTACTGAAAATAAGAAACCAAGCCAAAGGGCCTTTCATATTAAAAAACGCCAGCCAGTAAGGCAGTGAACCTAAGTGTATCAACCAACTTTTCACTTTTATTTTTGATATGACTTGTTGTTTCCTAGCCCTTTGGTTCTCTATGGTATTTTTTTCCTGGCACTCACTGAATCAGTCAGAGTCCCAGCAGGAATCAGATCATACCCAAAGGAGTGATTGAAGGGTTTAATGACAGAAGGGTGTATTTGCAGAAGTGTGGGTAGGAGCTAAAGAAGCCGACTGGGCGCAGTGGCTGTAATCCCAGCACTTTGGGAGGCCAAGGCGGGCGGATCATGAGGTCAGGAGATCGAGACCATCCTGGCTAACATGGTGAAACCCCATCTCCACTAAAAATTCAAAAAATTAGCCAGGCGTGGTGACAGGCACCTGTAGTCCCAGCTACTGGGGAGGCTGAGGCAGGAGAATGGTGTGAATCTGGGAGGCGGAGCTTGCAGTGAGCCAAGATTGCACCACTGCACTCCAGCCTGGGCAACAGAGTGAGACTCTGTTTCAAAAAAAAAAAAAAAGAGAGAAGAAGCCAACAAAAGATGGTTATCTCCCGGGTCCTAGCAACAACAGGAAGCTCTTACACCCCTACAGCCTAACAGACATGGGAGGAAGGTGTTGCTGCAACCTGGGGAGAGCTGCAGCCAGGATAGACCACGCCACCCAACCCTCCTCAGGTGTCTCCACGTTGGTAGGGACCAGCAGGGAGGGAGCGGAGAGAATACCTGCCATGGATGGGTTCTCCTCCTGCCTGGCCATCTCTGGCCAGTGCCACTCAGAAACAAAGCAGCTGCAGCTACAGCACAAGGGAAGCACTGGACATGCTATGCTTAGAGGTCAGCAGAGAGGGCTGGAGAGTGGAGCTGGAGGGTCAGACAGAGAGGGACCAACACGTTTATCACGTAACACGACGATGCTGCTAGATCTATCATGCCCTTTTGCACTCTGTAAACTCTCAGTAGAATGAGAGTTCTCAGTAGAATTTACTTAGCCGTGAAGTAAATCAGACTGTGAATGTGTATGTCAGTGACACAAAGACAAGTGGGGTGCAAACAAAATAGACGCATATACCACCCATCTACCACCCCCCAGGCCAGGAGGCACTTCATGGGAGCTGGCAGAAGCTCAGCACTGGCTCCCATTTCTTAGCCAGAGCTCTGCTACTAAGCAGCATGCTTTTGGAGGCAGGTACAGTCCATAGAAAAGACCCTCATGACTTTTATCCTCACCGCAAGCTAGCAAAATAAAGAAGCAATGCAATCAAAATCACTCACCTACTAGCACAGAAAGAGTTTGTTCCCCAAGTCTTTTGAGAAAAGAACCTAGCACCGTCAGTCTCAGGAGCAGATGCTAAACACCTGAGCCACGCTGACTCTAACAGCAGTTTGAACTAACAGTGGCGGAGTGTGTGCTGGCTGAAGGGCAAAGCCAGCACGGGTCAGAGCTGTGGGCTTCCAGGCCCCACTGCAGTAAGGTAGGCAGCCCCCTTTCTGTGAATCCTTCCATAGGACGCAAGTCCCAGTCAGGCAGAAACAATATTTTCTTGAATGAGGAAACCAGCCTGTTCTATCAGACTGCCTTCTCACATCTAGGCCAAACTAATAATGCTGTTATCAGAAAAGCCCCATGCACGTCTCTCTTTCTCTCTCTCTCTTTTTAAATGTGCAACACACATATAAAATTTACCATCTTAATCATGTTTAAGTATACAGTTCAGTGTTGTTAACTACACTGGCGCTGTTGTAAAACCCATCTCCAGTACTCTTTCTTCTTACAATACTGAAACTCTAAACCCATTAAGCAATTCCTCACTCTCATCTTGGATTAGCCTACTCTAGAGGCCTCTCATCCATGTGGGATCGTACAGCGTGTGTCCTTTTGTGACTGGCTTATTTCACTTAGCATCATGTCCTAAAGGTTCATTCACATTGTAGCATGTGTCAGAATTTCATTCTTTCTTAAGGCTGGATAATATTCTATTCATGTAGAGGTCACATTTTGTTTATCCATTTATCTGCCGTGGGATACTTCCGTCGTTTCCACCTCGTGGCTATTATGAATAATGCTATGTACGTAAGTGTACAAATATCTCTTCAAGACTCTGCTTTTGATTCTTTTTGAGCCTATCCCCAGATGTGGAATTGCTACACATCTTTTGTTTTACTCACCTCCATGCCGACTGTTTTCAGAGACATAGATTAGTTGATTTTCTGAACAGGACAATGTGGGCTTCTCTGCATCCCATAAAGCAAGTTCATGTTGGGGGAAGGATCTAGGATTTGAAGTCACAACCTTGGATTTTAATCCTCTATGTTAATCGTTTACCAGCTATGCAATCTTAGGCAATTTCTTTAACATCTCTGAAACCTGTGTTTTTCTCCTACTAAAGGAATAATGACAGTATTAGCTTCCTAGGGATGCCTCAACAAAGTACCAAAAACAGGGTACCTTAAAACAACAGAAATGTATTCTTTCACAGTTCTGAACACTAAAAGCTGAAAATCAAGGTACCAGCAGGATTGGTTCCTTCCTAGGAGCCCTTAGGGAGAATCTGCCCCATACCTCTCTCCTAGTTTCTGGTGATTGCCAGAAATCCCTGGTGCCCTCAGCTTGTAGCTAGACAGCGCCATTGTTTGCCATCTTCCCTTTGAGTGTCTATGTTCTCACTTGGCACGCTTTTTCTGTGTGTTTCTAAATTTCCCTCATTTTATCGGGTCAGCAATAACTGGATTAGGGGCTATCCTAATCCAGTATAACGTCATCTTAACTTGATTATATCTATGAAGACCCATTTGGAAATAAGGTCACATTCACAGCTGCTGAGGTTAGGACTTCAACATATCTTTCAGGGAGACACAATTCAACCACAACACTCCCCTCTAGGAGGTCTATGAGAATTTTAAGTCCATTTTGTAGATGCTGAGGCTTCGTACTGGAGAGGAGTCACGGACATGGCTAAACTGACATTTAGCTCGTTTGTCTTCTGAATGCAAGAACTTCCTTCTCCCTCTGCTGCCTTGTCTCACAATGTTAAATCCATTCTTGTTTTTTTTTAGTTCCACTCTCGTAGCAACCGGGTCTGCATTCACTGTGAGTTGTTAAATGTTCAATGTTGTTTTCATCCCTGGGAGGATGAAGAATGTTAAGTGTGGACTTCAGTAGATAAAGCCTGGCTTTAGAAACTTTCTAACTTTTGTGGCCTTTGGTCTCTGAAGAATACACCCTCTGCTGCATTGCGTTGTCCTCCTTGTCCTAGAAGAAACAGTGTGCCTGGGATGATCTCGGGAGGTGACACCATCAGGGCTTCGAGGTCATTACGTCCTTTCCCGGCCCATTCAGTAGTCATCACATCCATAAATACCACACCCCAGAGAGGCTTGGGCTGCCTAGCTGATATATTGTCTTCAGATGTTCGCCCGTGTCCTCCATAACATTCTCCAAGCTGGGGCATACAAAATAGATTTGCTGGGAGCAGGGATAGAAATGATTAACTTGCAGCACTTTAACTATATTGCTACTAAATGGCTGACGTACCCAGATGCCCTGCACTCTAGAGGAATAACCATTCTCCAATATATGAAAATCAGCATTTCTAGAAGAGATAAAATTAAGGGGTGATTATTTGGGCTTAGACAGGATTTGTTGTGTGATTCCTTTAAGGAGATGATGTAATAAAACAATAATGTATTTTTACTTCAAATTTCTCTGAGCTCCTCTATTGGAATAGGTGCTATGGAATATTTATCACACAGCTTCTTTCCACAACATGCAGCTCTGGGGCCCCAAGATGGACTTTTTTTTTAAGGAGTACAGGGGCTGGGCACAGTGGCTCATGCCTGTAATCCCAGCACTTTGGGAGGCCAAGGTAGGTGGATCACTTAAGGTCAGAAGTTCAAGACCAGCCTGGCCAACATGGTGCAACCCCATCTCTACTAAAAATACAAACATTAGCCAGGCATGGTGGCACACACCTGTAGTCCCAGCTACTCGGGAGGCTGAGGCAGGAGAATTGCTTGAACCTGGGAGGCAGAGATTGCAGTGAGCCAAGATCGCGCCACTGCCTGGGCAACAGAACCAGACTCTGTCTCAAAAGCATAAAATAAAATAAAGGAGTTCAGGCAAAGGATTCCCTGGACCCCCACCCGCCATGCAGCAGACAGCAGCCCTGCATCCAGGAACCTCCGGTTGGTGCCAACGCTGCACTCGACTGTCGAGCTGCAACCACCCGGAAGGAAGAAGTGACAAACTCAGTGACACAGACTTCTCAGATGCTTGAACAGGGCCACCTGGTGATTTATTTACAGAGGCAGCTTTGCTGTAAGATCAACACCAGGGCAATTCGACCAGGCAGGTTGCTGAACCCTAAGGCAAAGTCTGAGTTTGAAAGTGTTGTTATTTTGTGCTCTCTGGGTCTAGTTAGTTTTAATGAGCTGTGGCTCTCTAGTAAAAGAATTGAAGAGCAATTCCTAATATGACCAAATCTTAGAAAAGGACTTGAGATGCAAATGGTTACATTCTCCTTTGTCCCTATCACCTACTCCCGGTCATATAAAGTAGCCTTGGCTTCCACATATCCCAGCAGACAGAACATCAGGTGGCTTATCTCCAGCTGTAAATGCCTGCTTAATGCTACTAATAGCATAAGTAATTTTGCTGGAAAGCCTGGGGAGGATTCCTCCATTTATTACCTAGTGAATCAATTCTAGCATTAATAGAAAAGACAGTGGCTGTAGACCACGATGCAAAATAAAGTGCTGTGTGTAAATCCTAGCAGGGTTCTCACGCCAGGATTGCGAAAGGGAAAGAGAGACCCTCCCTCGCCTCCCTTTCACCGGTTTTCCTGCTTGGAGTGTGGGAAAGGAGACTCTCAATTTCTGGCAGAAGCAGCCTCTGTGTTCTGCTGGTGCCCTTGAGACTTCAAACTGCAACAGCAGAGAAGGCAGGCGAGGGAACCAGATTGCAGGCATTGTGTTGCCAGTGGCTGAAAGGTGCGGATGAGATGATGCTGATTATAAGGACTGAAGGAAAGCGGAGAGCATGGTTCTGAAAATGGCTGAGAAAGGAAGAAAGAAACGCCCTGTGAGTTCGGGAAAGTGGATATTGCATATTAGGTACCAGACGTGCATTTGTCCTTCAAAGATGAGGCCCATCCTGTCTGAAGTCAGTTTCACTGCTTCTCCCAGGGGCTCTCTCATGAGGCCAGGGACAGTGGAGAATCATTTTCACTGAAGAAGCAAATCTGATCAGACAACCCACTAGCATGGGAAATGGCAAACAATAAAGACACGTGGCCAGAAAATGCATTCTCCTGCTCCCCTTTGTTGGTACTCCCTTACATCCTCAATGTCCTCTCCCTATCACACCCAAGGCAACTCATGAGGGCAGACTGCACCATTTTCCTCCTGGATAACCTCACCTTCTTGAACATTCTAGTACCCAAGCTGCCTCTTAAGCCCACTTTCACCCACACATATTTTTTTTAACTAATCCATTTTACAGGTGAAGACCCACACATTTTTAACAACTCCCCACTGCCAGTCCTTAAGCCCTCTCACTCAGGGGCCTGAGGTCCAGGCCACCCTGGGCGGCCCCAGCAAGGCACCACTGTTCAAAGCTGGGGAGTGAGCACAGACGTTTGCAGCAGCTGCAGAATTCACTCACGTCTCACACAATTGTGCATATGAAAGGGTTAATTTTTCACTTGCTGTGATTGAATTGGCAGTTTCTTACCTGGAATCAAGAAACCCCAGTCATTTGCTGGAAGGAAAAAAGAGGACTTGAAGACAACCCTTTGTTTCTTTTTCAAAGCCGCTTTTCTAAAAGGGCCAGAGAGAGAAATTTGTAAGACTACAGCCTGGACCCTGACAATGAAATGCCAATTAATTTAGTTTTAAACGGGTCACCAAATATCCCCAGTGGTTTTTTTTTTTTTTTCACTTTAAATACATAACATTAGGAGAAAGTGTAATACTTTAAGAAATTGCTTAGAATCTTGTCTCCCATAAGAAAACAAGTTCCATATCTTTTCTTATTCACTTGAATGTTTTCCCTGTCTCTGCTGTAAAACGTGTCAGAGATTTTCTTTAAAGTGCCTATTTTTTCTCCCCACGAGTATCCCTGTAGGTAGGAAATCTTGCTCGACAGAGCACTCACGGTTAAAGATTTCCAGATACTGGCTGGAATATTCTGAGAACCGTGAGTCAAGTGTGATAACCAGCAACAACCTGCTGGGCCCTTCTCCCCAGCCGCTCCAGAGAGGCCTGTGGTTTTGCCACTTGACTTGCTGATAAAGAGCAAGCTCTCTGGGCTTCTTTTGAAACTCCTCAGGCACCAGAGAAAGAGGCTGATTTCGCTTTGGTTGTCCCTGTGTTTCAGTCACTTTACTGCTCAGTTATCCACTGAGAACAAAACGAAAAGGAAAGCTCGCTTCTGTTTCATGATTGGAGCTGCATGGGGAGAGGAGTGGGCAGGACCAAGCCCCACCCCCAGAGAGGTCCACATCCTGGCCCCCAGAACCTGTGAATCTGCTACCGTGCATGGCAAAGGGATTCTGCAGATGGGATTCAGTGAAGGATCTTGAGATGGGGAGGTTTTTTGGATTATTCCAGTGGGGCTGATAGAACCACAAGAATCCTTACAAGTGAAAGGGGCTGGGCACGGTGGCTCATGCCTGTAATCCCAGCACTTTGGGAGGCCAAGGAGAGCGGATCACCTGAGGGCAGGAGTTCGAGACCAGCCTGACCAACATGGAGAAACCCCGTCTCTACTAAAAATACAAAATTAGCCGGGCGTGGTGGCGCATGCCTGTAATCCCAGTTACTTGGGAGGCTGAGTCAGGAGAATCACTTGAACCCGGGAGGCAGAGGTTACAGTGAGCCGAGATCGCCCCATTGCACTCCAGCCTGGGCAGCAAGAGCCAAACTCCATCTCAAAAAATAATAACAATAATAATAAGTGAGAGAGCGAGGAAGGAGAGAATGTGTCAGAGTGGTGAAATGTGAGAAAGACTTGACTGGCCATTGCTGGCTTCGAGGATGGAAGGCAGCCATGAACCAAGAATGCGGGTCACTTCTAGAAGCTGGAAAAGGTAAGGAAATGAATTCTCCCCAAGAGCTTACATAATCAGCCTTGCAGATGTCTTCATGTTAGCCCAGTGAGACACATTTTGGACTGACTTCTGACCCCCAGAACTTTAAGATAATACATGGGTGCTGTTTTAAGCCAAGTTTGCGGTAATTTGTTACAGCAGCAACAAGAAACTAAGAGGAAGGAAACTGAAAAACAGTACTGTCTATTATATAAATCAATGAACTCCAGATCCCAAAGTAGCCATTTGCATTTGGGTAGCTCACATATCTCATTTGATCCTACAACAACTACACTCGAATGTAAACCATTTTACCAGAAAGTAAACTTCTTGAGGGCAGTGTCTTCGTTTTGTTCACAGCTATATCCTCAGCACCTAGAATAATGTCTGGCACATCATAATTGTTCAGTTGCATGCATTAGTCAGTACACAACACTCTGACCCAGTCGGGTAGATACAATACAATCCACAGGCACAGTAACCTTTGTTAGGAATGACTAACATGTTTATTTATCTCTATTTTCCCCATCCTATTCCAAACCACCATCCTTCTGGCCACACCACTGTCTAGCCACAGCCACCTCTGGTCTTCTCCAGTAATTCCTCCATGTTTTAGTCTGAGTAGCCTTTTAAAAACACATATTGGATCATGTCTCCCCATTACTCCCACCACAGGTCCTGGGACACAGAACGAAATATTTGCAAAGACCCGATGGCTGCATGCTCTTGCCCATGCCTTTCTGCCCAACTTCATCTCACATCACTCTTCCCATACCTGTTATGAATCCAACCAGAAGCTCAATGTGCCAAGTCCCTCTTACCTCAGGGCCTATGCACATGCTATTCCTCTGTCTTGGATGCATTTCCTTCCCCACCTGCTCCCACCATTTCTCACAGGTTCTTGCTCATCCTTCACTTTTCTTAACAGGAGTCACTTCCTCAGGAAAACCTTCTGCAGTCCACACCACCAGATTCGCTGATACCTCCCCCAACCCTCATGCGCTCATAACATTCTATATATTTCCTTCATAGTATGTATCACTGACTTCTCAATACCTAGCACAAAACTTGGAAGAAAGCAATGCACACCTTACGGCATAAAAGACCTTACTGAAAGTTAAGTGATTTCCCTAAATTCATATAGCCTGTCTAAGGGCTGGAGCTTGGGATAGAACACGGCTGTTCTGACTTCCACATCTGTCTGCTATTCCACCTGGCCTTGCTAAGAATTTCTGTTGGGGTATCTGCAAAACAGAAGAGGAACCACTACAAAGGCTGGAGCAGTGACTGCCGTAGAGCTGAACTACAGAATAGTAATAGACTCAAACAAGCCAGCCTGGCACATGGACATCGGAGACAGGGCCTTGGCTCTGAGGACAGGGTTTCTTGGTCCAGGAGGAGGAGAAACAGGACTGCCAACAGCAATAAACCCCATAGAGCCTGACAAACCCCTGACAGATGACTCAGGAAATGGCTGGTGCTCACTCACTGGACTTTGCTATCACATTTGTGCATAAGAATGAGAAGATTATCAAAAATGAGTTAGCAAATTCTGAGTCCCATAGTAGGTGCCTACTGTGGACTGAATTGTGTCCTCTGAAAATTCTTATATTGAAACTCTAACCCCCAATGTGACTGTATTTGGAAATAAGACCTTTAGGAAGGTAATTAAGATTAAATGAGGTCGAGTTGTGACTGTATTTGTAGCTAGGGCTTTTAGGAGATAATTAAGGTTGAATGAGGTCATATGGATGGGGTCCTAATCTGATAGGATTGGTTTTACAACAAAAGGGAGAAAGAGCTCTTCCTCTCTCTTATCTCTCTTCTCTCTCTCTTTGTCTCTCTCTCTGGCACACACACACACACACACACAGGAAAGGCCATGTGAGGTCACAGTGAGAAGGCAGATCTCTGCAAGCGAAGACGAGAGCCCTCACCAGAACCAGACTATGCTGGCACCCTGATCCCAGACTTTCAGCCTCCAGAACTGTGAGAAAATAAATGTCTACTTTAAACAGTCTGTCACCTAGTCTATAGTGTTTTGTGATGACAGCTGAACAGACCGGGACAGTGCCCAGATGTTTGTAGCATTAATATAAATTGTACAATTGTTCTGGATAAGAAGATTACAGCAAAATTGATTTCTGCTAAAGGGGTTATAGTAGCTATCTGCGATTTTGCCAGTCCAGCATCAATGCCCCCATTTTTTTAGTAACAGCACCTTGGCTTTCCTTTGGACAATCCCAGACTTCTCCCAGCACCATGTCAACCCTATCACTGTAGCAGTCTTAGTGGAACTGTCAATTATGCCATATTTTCTCTTGCCAAGAAATGGGCATATGGCCCAAACCAGGCCAGACTGTAGCAGGAATTTGAAAGTTGAGCACAGTGACACAAGAATTGAAAAAATACTGAAGCTAGTTTATTTTCATGATAGTATCTAGGAACAAATGCTGCCCGACAAGTCCCACTATCTAGATTCCTGGAGCTACCATAATTCCTACCCCTTTCCAAAGCCTGGTTGGTCGGTTGCTTCTTCACTTTGATGAAACAGTCCATATCCTTCCAAAAAAAACTTTTCTAGTTTGAATTTGGATTTGGTTGCTTGCACTCAAAGAACTCTCAGTGACACATGGGTCTATCAAATCTGTGCTGCCAATTTTTTTAATGCCAATAAATTATCTTGATATCATTATGCAACTAAAACGCATATACATATTGAAAGCTATCTATAACTGGGCAAGAATTTTACTTTTAAAAAGTTTAGTGATTAGTATACACATTAGAAATGTGCTATATTTTTGGAAATATTCTTTCTGCTTTTTTTTTCAGCAGGAAAACCCTAATATTTAGGGCCATCTGGGTAACAACAGAGTTGATAAGATTTCTATTCTGAAACATTTGAACATTTAGGAGAATAAAGAGAGTAATATATATTTTAACATTTTAATACTAAAATGTTACAGACCTAAAAAATAGTAGAATTCACCTGGTGAATCAATTTCAACCAAATTCTAATCTTCTTTTGCATGAAATATGGATTTCAGCTTATTATTCTAGGTTAGCTCTTCTCTGAGGGAACTCTGAGAGCAAATTACCAAGACTTTTCTAGTAACATCTGTGAACTGTGGAAACTCAACTCTCTTTTCCAGGCTCAGTCCATCTATGCTTTTCTATTCTGATAGGGAGGAATGGAAGATGGGGAGATGCTTGATGTGTTGTGATGAATATTTAAGAGCGTTCATTCACTCACTGAAATAGCTCTTCCATTTTAAATTATGTCTTTTTTAAGGAATACTTTAATTTTTTTATTGTGAGGCATATCATTTTTACAAAAAGATTGTCTAAAATGTAGCTGCAGTTTAAAGAATAATAATAAGCTCTCATGGTCTTTGAGAAAAAGCATTACCAGTACTTTAGAGCCTTTTGTATGCTCCTCTCCAATTACTTCCTGATCCCTCTCCCACAGGTGTGACTACCATTCTGTATTGGGTATTGACCATTCTCTTTTCTGTATAGTTTTATGTCACATATATGGCTCTCTAAAAAAATATATTGTGCATATTCCTTTGCAACTTGAGTCTTTTGTTTAATATTGTTTTCTAGATTACCTAAGGTTGATACATGTACCTGTAGTTCACTCATTTTGCATTACTCGGTAGTATTTCACTTTATAAGTATACCATAATTAGTTTGTCCATTTATGGATTATTTATTACTTTTTGTTCTTAAGAGTAAGGCTTCTGCAAACATGTTTTCTAGTGCATATGTACAAAAGTATTTTTAAGGAACATACTAGGAGGGAATTGCTGGATCAAAAGTTAGGCACAGGTTCAACTCTCCAATATGCAAAATGCAATATTGCAAAAATTTCTGGACATGGTTATACGAGTTTATATTCCCACAAGCAGGGGATAGTGTTTCCATTGCTCCACACCCTTGGATTGAGGAGCACCAACATGATTTAATGCCCCTGGAACCTCTCTCTCTCCCCAGAAAGAAAAGACATCAAGAGGATGGAGGACTCACATTCTGTGAACTCTTCGGCCCGTGAGTTTTTCCCATGTGATCTCAGTGAGTATAACTGTGTCCTTCTATGATAAGGAGTGATATACTTTTTCTTTTTTTTTTTTTGAGACAGGGTCTCATTCTGTCACCTAGGCTAAAGTGCAGTAGCACGATCATGGCTCACTGCAGCCTCGACCTCCTGGACTCAAGTGATCCTCCTGCTTCAGCCTCCTGAGTAGCTGGGACTACATGTGTACACCACCATGTCCAGCTAATTTACTTTCATTTTTTTGGAGAGGCAGGGTCTCCCTACATTGCTCAGGCTGGTCTCAAACTTGTGGACTCAAGCAATCCTCCCATCTTGGCCCCCCCAACAGACTTTCAAATTTGTGTCAGTCTATTAGATGTGCAATAATATCTTTGGGGGCAAAAGATAACTGAAAACTGATACCGCGCAGTTTAGTTTCAGTTTGCATTTCCCTGATAACCAATGAGGTTGACATTTTCCTAAGATTATAGACTATTTGTATTCCCCCTTTTTAAGAGTTCCTGTGTTTTCCCCATTTTTGTATTAGTTTGTCTTTTCTATATTTATTCTTCAATGTTTTATATTCTAGATACTAATCTTTTGTCAATAGTATGAGTGGCAAATACCTTCTCCCAATGTTGAGTTTATCTTTTTTATTCTCATTATTATGTCTTTTGATGACCTGATTTTTAGTCTTAATGTAACTGAGTGTATTAATCTTTTCCTGCATATTTTGCACTGTTGTGTCTTCTTCAAGAAACGCTTACTGGCTGTGCACAAGGGCTCACACCGGTAATCCCAACACTTTGGGAGGCCAAACCAGGAAGATCACTTGAGCCCAGGAGTTTGAGACAAGCCTGGACAACATAATGAGACCTTATCTTTACCAAAAAAGAAAAAAATTTTTTTAATGAGCCAGGTGTGGTGGTATGCACCTGTGTGCTTGTAAGAGACTCTGTGATGTGACTCGGAGGACCCCCTTCTGAGGCGAAGTAATTCTCCCAGCAGCTAAGAGTGCTGCTGGCGGACAGCCCTCAACTGTCAGCCTTCTTCAGCTGAACAAAGTCACTTTTCCCACATCACACCCATTTCTTGGGGCAGCCTACCTCAGGTAGCTGGTTAACGTGAGGTACAAAGGCCCAACTTACTCACCCCAAGTCAGGCCAACTCTAAAGAGCCGATCTATTTTCAGAGCTCTCTGTAGGGTAGGCTGAGGCTTTCCCTAGGCTCCACGGCAGCCCCCTGCTTCTCTTACTTCTGCCCAGCCCTACTTCCTTCCTTTCCCTTCCATAGGTGCTAACAACAAGAGCACTCCCTAATAATCCTCCTGCATGTTAATCTCCATCTTGGAGTCTTCCTAGGGATCCTAAGCTGTGACAATTACTTTTATCAATCCTTAATTGAGAAAATTTATGATAAACTAGTAAAACAATTCGGAATAAATCAAACTCAGGCCAAAAAAAAAAAAAAAAAAAAAAGCCTATATAGGAACTAAGCTGTAAAATGCAGTTGGCAACAACCAGTTAGTGAACTTATGTGCCAAACACTTTGCCAAGCTTTCTCTTCTGAACACATGCTTCCTCCTAAGACTTTGCTAATTCTCAGACCTCTGATGAGTTTATCTCATTGATCCCACAAAATATCCACAATTGAGTATAAACAAGTAGAATCAAATAAGATTTACTACGGCCCAGTTCTTCAACTCAGTGAGAAGTCGCAAACCAGTAGTATTTATGAACAAATCCTATCTGATTTCGCTCTTAGCCTGATTTCACTTTGTCCCCTGGTATTTCAACTCTCAGAGTTGATTAAAATGATGGGGCCTCCTATGAACATCTGGATCCCAGTCAACCCATCTTCTAAGCTCCTCACTACCAAGGGAAAAGTTAATTGAAATCTAATCTTCCTGAAAGGTGCAGCTGAAAGCCAAGGTAATAAGTAGATTTCACCTCAAGTGCCAACTTCCAACAATTTGCAGCAACAACTTGGGTCACTGTATTGAAGATTAGAGAGCTACATCCCCATTCAAAAGAAAAGAGAGCTGTAGTCCGTTAGAAATGTCTCTCAGAGGTAGACTAGGCAGAAGTAAGGGGTGGCTAATGTGTGGGAAAATTGAGTATGTTTTTTAAAAAAATTTGCAAATGAATGAAAAGTGGCCTTTACAATTGTAATTACCTTTCTCTTCAAAAATGTGGATTTGGAGTGCATGAATTATAGAGACTGGGGTCCAGGCAGCTGTTGTAGCACCAGATGACAATTTTAATGATCTCCTGTGGCTGGAGCTGTATCAGAACCTCAAACAAGAGCTCTTGTCCTCTAGCCAAGCCAGCTACTAGGATTTACCAGGGTTTGCTGCCAACCAGCTTACTGCAAATTACATTGCATTTGCAACCACAGGCCGATAGAAGAAAAACTCTTAGCAGAAAGGGGCAGATAAGAGACTAAAACTGATTCTGCAGTTATTAGAGGATGGCTAACAGTGTAAATTGATTCTTTATTATAAGAGAAATGATATATATTCTGACACTCAATAGCATTAAAACCTACACAGAATTTGGCATTTTTATTTCATAACAGAAATAAACAAAGGAATGTTTTTATGGGGGAGTAAAGTTTTTAAAATTTTATTCTTAAAATGATGCATGATTATGCAAGAAAGGAAATATAACCAAGTTAGCTAGGATTGGAATTTTATTCATTTACAAGCTTTACTTGGAAGATTTGAGTATTAAAAACTGTACTGTTCTCTCTCATATAACCTCTCTTCCAAATGTTAGTTTGAGAATAAATTTAAAAATAGCTTTATCCCTATAACTCTCCTTACCACATCTTCCAATACTCCACTGTCTTCCTGTATTAAAATGTATCTATAGCATAAAACACAATACAGGATTTTATTTTATGATGTAGTAGGTTAGGTTATAAAAGTGCATAAGACTGGGCACGGTGGCTCATGCCTGTAATCCCACTACTTTGGGGGGTGGGTCGGGGGATGGCTTGAGTCCAGAAATTTGAGATTAGCCTGGGCAATAACCCAGTATCCACAAAAAAAAATTTAAATTAGCCTAGCATAGTGGCACATACCTGTGTGCCCAGCTAGTCAGGAGGCTGAGTTAGGAGGATCACTTGAGCCCAGGAGGTTGAAGCTGCAGTGAGCCATTATCACACCACTGCAGTCCAGCCTGGGCAACAGAGCAAGACCCTCTCCAAAAAATAAATAAATAAAAGTGTATGAATGCCCTCCATACATGGCAAAAAAACCTTTGAAACAAAAGAATAAGGAAGAAGTCTAAGACTGCCACCAGTCTACCCAGATGCCTCAGGCAGAAGTTTAAAGAGAGGAATCTTGTTTCCACACTTATTCCAAACTTATCACTGAGCCTTGTAATATTTTTGAATTATTGTTTTATTTAATTAATTCAGAACAATATTTTAGGACAAATGCTTCAAGTCTGACTAGCTGAGAATCTTTATGTCTTCAGATGGAGGAAGTAAAGGGCCATTCCCTTCCACCTTTGACTTAGGAAATTCACTGGCATCAAGAAATACAATTCTGACTGGGCATGGTGGCTCACCCCTGTAATCCCAACACTTTGGGAGGCAGAGGAGGATGGATCACCTGAGGTCAGGAGTCCAAGAACAGCCTGCCCAATATGGCGAAACCCCATCTCTACTAAAAATACAAAAATTAGCCGAGCGAGGTGTCAGGCACCTGTAATTCCAGCTACTCAGGAGGATAAGGCAGAGACAGTTGTTGAACCCAGGAGGCGGAAGTTGCAGTAAGCCAAGATCACACCATTGCACTCTAGCCTGGGTGCAGAGCAAGACTCCATCTCAGAAAAAAAAAAAAAAAAAAAAAAAAGAGAAATACAATTCTGAGCAGGACACTATGTCAATAACCCAATTCGAGTGGACCTTGGGAAAGGCAAAGCATTGTTTTGAATTTTTATTTGATATTCAAACCAGAGTTTCAGAGACCTGTTACCAAGACTGGCTCTTATCATATGATTTCTGGTGATTTGACGTTTGTTTAAACAAACTACTTTGTAAATTTCCACAGTGCAGCAGGGTCCATCAGGGTAGGCAGTTCTGTGTTTCTTAAACTAGATTGCTAATTTTTTCATATCACTTGGGCTACCTAACATACTCCCCTATAAATCAATGAGTATCTTCATTTTATACTAAACTGCTTTTTATGAAGTAGAATTTATTAAATTCTCCCCCGTGACAATCTCTATGGCCTGTCTTCTCCCTGTAACTCCAACTTGTGTCTGTTAGCCAGTGTGCCAGATGTATTTGATACTATGGAAACATCTGTGTCTCGTGGCAATTGAATCTAGGGCATTTATTGCTATTCCCTGAGTCTGGATAAGATCTACAGGAATCTGTCAGTCTTTCACTAAATGCTTATTTCAGAAACAATATACTGTTTTCTGATTTGGGGGCTCCCTAAAATCTCATTTCTGGAGCCGGAAGTCTTCCTCAAATGGTGGTTTTCAGATTTTCCTCTGGCTCTAAGTAAACTATGTGGATTATGTTTAACAGTTGAAGTTATTTAATTGGTAAAATATATGACTCATATTCCAAACATCGACATGGAAAAATATATGACTCATACTCCAAATATTGACAATCTCCAAGTATTTCACCTCTTTTAAAAACATATGTTTAAATCCTTGCGAGTCTCTGTTTTTACATCTTGCTGTGGATGCTAGGAACTTGCAGTGTGTCCCTGCCCCTGGTGGGCTTAAAGTTTATATAATTAAGTAGATTTTTGCAAAAGGCAGGCATTCCACCAACCCTTTCAATAGGGATTCCCGGGTAATATCCCCAAAGCTTCTGATTTTGTGGATGGGGGGCAGGGGCTGGAAATCTACATATTTTAAAACTCCCCTTCTGTTCAATGTTGCTGTGAACCTAAAATTGTTCTAAAAAATAGTATTTTTATGCAAGTAAGTTAAAAAGAAAACAACAATAACAACAACCCCCCCCACACACACACACAAAACACAAAAATGAAACCAAAAAACATTCCCCTAGTCAGCTATCTCAAAGTCAGTTCACTTTGAGAACCCCTAGGAATTTCTCTAATTACAACATTAAGAATGTTAAGGCCGGGTGCGGAGGCTCACGCCTGTGTTCCCAGCACTTTGAGAGGTGGAGGCGGGCAGATCACGAGGTCAGGAGATCGAGACCATCCTGGCTAAAACAGTGAAACCCTGTCTCTACTAAAAATATAAAATAATAGCCGGGCGTGGTGGCGGGCCCCTGTAGTCCTAGCTACTCGGGAGGCTGAGGCAGGAGAATGGCGTGAACCCAGGACGCGGAGCTTGCGGTGAGCCGAGATCGCGCCACTGCACTCCAGCCTGAGCGACAGAGCAAGACTCCTTCTCAAAAACAAACACAAAAAAAAGTTAAAGGCTTGTTAGCGCCAATGCCTAATCCCTCTGGTTCCCTCTAGTGGACTAAAATAAAATGCACTTTCTACAATTTAAGCAATTATGAGTGTGAAACCAGATTGCAACACACGTAAAGACTAATTATGGCCGGGCGCGGTGGCTCAAGCCTGTAATCCCAGCACTTTGGGAGGCCGAGACGGGCGGATCACGAGGTCAGGAGATCGAGACCATCTTGGCTAACACAGTGAAACCCCGTCTCTACTAAAAAATACAAAAAACTAGCCGGGCGAGGTGGCAGGCGCCTGTAGTCCCAGCTATTCGGGAGGCTGAGGCAGGAGAATGGCGTGAACCCGGGAGGCGGAGCTTGCAGTGAGCTGAGATCCGGCCACTGCACTCCAGCCTGGGCGACAGAGCCAGACTCTGTCTCAAAAAAAAATAAAAAAAAAATAAATAAATAAAAAATAAAAAATAAAAAATAAAAAAAAAAAAGACTAATTATGAGACACTTTCAGAAAAAGGCAACATGCATCTCAGTGAAATGCATCTGGGCCCTAAAAGATTATGAAAGCCCCACCATATCTGCTTCATGGCTGGTTTTGCTGGAAGGCGCCCAAGTTAGCTCTCAGTATGTCAACCACAGGCAGAGCTTTCTCTATGTAGTCCTCTGCAGATCACATTTAGGTGTCTCTGCCCAGCCACAGATCCTCAGGAGGTCCTGAGAACATGTGCTCAAAGTGGTTGGGTTACAGCTTGGTTTTCTTAGATTTTAGGGAGACAGAAGTTACAGGCGAAGACGTAAATCAATACATGTAAGGGACACATTGGTTCGACCTGGAAAGGTGTGACATCTGGGGGAGAGGGACTTCCAGGTTGTAGGTAGATTCAAAGACTTCCTGATTGGCAATTGGTTGAAAGAGTTGAGCTTTGCCTAAAGAGTTTAAAGTCAGCATAAAGAAATGGTTGAGTTAAGATAAGGGAGATTGTGAAGCTAAGGTTCTTATAGATGAAGCCTCCAGGTAGCAGGCTTCAGAGAGAATAGACAGTGTTTTTTACTGGACCTTAAAAGGTGTCAGGCTCTCCAGAAAAGAACTAGTAAGGGAAGGGGAGCCTTTAAATCCTTGCGAGCCTCTGTTTTTACATCTTGCTGTGGATGCTAGGAACTTGCAGTGTGTCCCTGCCCCTGGTGGGCTTAAAGTTTATATAATTAAGTAGATTTTTGCCAAAGACAGGCATTCCACCAACCCTTTCCATAGAGATTTGCATTCTCTACAGAATGCAAAGTCCAGGGCCCCTCTCCCATCCACAAGAGACAGCTTTGCAGGACCATTTCAAAATATGTCAAAGAATATATCTGAGGGTAAAATACCTTGATTTCATTCCGGGCCTGCTATCTGCCATGTGATGCTATACTAGAGTCAGTATTTTTATTGTAAATAAAAATTGGTATTTTATTGTAACTGGGGACCTCAGTTTTAAAAATATTTTTAATCACACATTTTCTTTTTCTTCCTTTCCTCCCCACTCACCCTTTTATTCCTTCCCTCTCTAGACATTCCCCTCCAAGTAATTCATGTTTATCTAATTATGTTCTTGCTTAAGAAATTTCAGAAGCTAATCTTGAAACAAACAAGGCATACAGCCCCTGCTGAATCCTCCTGCTTAGGAGGAGTCTCAATTAGTCCATCACCATCTGGCCCAAGACAAGATAATGCCAACCATACTTCCAGATAGGCAATGACCCAAGATAGCCATCAGAACAAACACACAGACCCTTCACCCTGCACTAGTCCCGCATGTCTTCCATACCAAGTTTCCCTTTAAAAACCCTATGATAAAATTTTAAAATTTAAGATGGTCTTTGTGACTAGTTCACCATCTTCTCAGTTTTGCCAGCTTTCCAAAGAAGCCTGCTTTTCTTCCCACCAATTCTTGTCTCTCATGTCTGGTTTTCCAGGGGTGAGCAGCTGAAGCTTGGTTTGCTTACATTGCTGCTACGAAGATCTTTTCGTCAGTCTTAAGATCTCTGTTTTAATGCTAATGCTAGTCAGTTGTGTCTAAACTCCAAAGGGAGGAGGTTATAAGGAGGCATGTCTGGCTACTCTACCTCCACCTTCCAGTCATGGCCTGAACTAGTGTTTCAGGTTCCTTTGGGATCTCCTGGGCCAAGCAGGGGGTCCATTTAGTTGGTTGAGGGGCTTAGTATTTTATCTTTGATTTACAACTCTAACATTCCCAGTGCCTAAGACAGTGTTTGACACAAAGTAGATGGTCAATGAATGTGTGTTGAATGAATGAATGAATGAATGAGGGAATGACCTGAGGAACAACTGCACACCGCACATACTCACACCTCCCTTCTCAACCTTTCTCTCCCTACTCCCAACACTGTTATGACATCTTAGGAAGGAAGGAGAAATGCTCACTTTGAAAAAGCTCCCCAGCTGACTTCGGGGTAGCTGCTTCCCTCCTGCTTTCCTGCCTGGTAGGGAATTCCTGATCCATTCAATCCTCTCGGCTCCAACCCCAGAGAAGTTAAATCATTTGACCGATATCACATAATTACGTAATGGCAGGGGCTTATTTCCCAAGTCTTGGGCAAAGTATCTTTCTATGAGGTTTACCAGCATTGACAGATACTCAGGATGTGTCCTCTCACAATCTGCGTGTGTTTAGATGTTTTTTCTAAACAGTAGAAAACAGTCCTAGCTACTTGTTTCCCTGGTCAGTCCCTAGGCCCTGCCCTTCCACTGTGGTAGGTAGAATTCTAAGGTGTCCTCCAAGATACCTCACCACCACTAGTGTGCACACACCTTTTCTCAGTTTTTCAGTCGAACACTAACCTAGGTGCTACTGTGAAGGGATTTGCAGGTGAAATTTGAGGCCCAAATCAGTTGACCTTAAGATAAGGATGATAGGGACAGGGGGCAGAGAAATTCTAGGCACAAAAGGGTGGGGTTCCCGGCAAGGGACCCACCCTCAAGCCTGGAACCACAGCCCAAAGTGAGAACATGCATTCCCGTTTTCCCACTTGAATGCTGCCTTTTGCAAAACCACCCATGGCCTGCCCCACCCACCATCCTGCACTCATAAAAATCCCGACCCAGCCGGCAGAGAAAAGGAAACAGCTGAACATTGAGAGGAGAAGAAATAGCTGCACATTGGGGAAAAGCAGCTTGACTGCAGAGGGATGGCTTAATGGTCGGACTTCAGAGAAGAGTCCGTCTAGAGACAGCCAGATTTCAGGGGAAGAGTATTTTCCACTCCATCCCCTTTCCACCTCCCCTTCCTGCTGAGAGCCACTTCCATTGGCAATAAAATCCCCCACATGTACTATCCTTAAATTCATTTGTGAGACCTGATTTTTCCTGGATGCCAGACAAGAGCTTGGGGTACAGAAAGCTATCACACTGACCCTCTGCCCTCACAAAAAGGCAGAGGCTTCAGTGAGCTGTTAAACACATAAGCCGTCCACAGACAGCAAAACTAAAAGAGCACTGACTGTAACACTCCTTCTGGGGCTTTGGGAGTCATAGGTACTCCCCCTCTAGATGCTGCCATAGGGCATGCACAGAGTTTTGCTCTTGCCGGTGCCCGGAAGCACTCGCCCTGGCTCCTGCACCCACTCAGCTGCACTCCCCGTCCCACCAGGGCTGGAGTGCAGTGGATCCAAGCAAGTGAAGCCAGCCAAAGCAGCTGGCTAGCTCCAGTGCCCACAGTCCAGTTCCCACCCACTACAAAGAGGTCAGGGAAAATGTCCTGTTTCAAGGAGCTCATCTTTGGTGGGCCTGACCTAATCAGATGAGTCCTTAAAGTGACTGGGCTCTTCCTGGAAAGAGAAATTTGAAGCATGAGGGAGATTTGATGCAAAGGAGATTCTCCGTTGCTGACTTTTGATGATGGAGGTGCCACATGGTAGGGAACAGTGGGCAGCCCATAGAAGCTGAGAGCAACTCTGCGAGCAAGAAGGTGGCAATCACAGTCCTACAACCATAGGAAACAAGATCCTGCCAACAACCTGAATAACTTTGGATGACCCAAAGCCTCAGATTAGAATCACAGCCCTGGCTGACACCTTAATTTTACTCTTGTGAGACCCTGAACAAGGAACCTAGCTGTGTCATGTCTGGACTTCTAACCTGTAGAACTGTGTGCTAATAAGCTGTTGTTTTAAGCCATTAAATTTATGGTAATTAGTTATGCAGTAATAGAAAATGAATAGACCATCTACACTGAAACTACAACAGATCAGATTCAGGGAAATTTTATAACTCTGAGTGGCTACAGTGCTACTGGGAAGTCCTCCACTTACTGGCTTGCTAGTTGCTTCCAACAACTTCCCTGGGCACATATGATGAGCAAGACTCTGGAAAGTCCTCACAGAAAGTTGACCTATTGATCCACTGTATAATTAGATCAACTATTCTGGGAATGTAAAAGTAGTCTGCCAGTTGTGGCTGCAAAGTTTAGATATATATATGCCAGAAAACTCATGCTATCCAACAATGGTAGGCAAATTGGTGTATCCATCTAGGTTTATAACCAGCTCTTCGGTGAATGTAAAGAAATGAGCTTTAAAACAAAGAAATAATACCCAGCACTTTGGGAAGCCGAGGTGGCTAGATCACGAGGTCAGGAGCTCGAGACCAGCCTGGCCAACACAGTGAAACCTCATCTCTACTAAAAATACAAAAATTAGCCAGGCGTGGTGGCAGGCACCTGTAGTCCCACCTACTCGGGAGGCTGAGGCAAGAGCATCACTTGAAGCTGGGAGGCAGAGGTTACAGTGAGCAGAGACCACGCCATTGCACTCCAGCCTGGGCAACAGAGCGCGACTCCATCTCAAAAAGAAAAAAAAAAGAAATATTATTTTGTTATTGGACTTGCTGAAAGAGATCCAGACAGTAATTATTAACCATATATATGTTGATTGATTAATAAAGCTGTTTGAAGTCATAGACCAGACTTACATACAAATTTTCTGAAAGCTTATTCTAAAAAACTATTAATAGATGCAACTGCCTGGATATGAATTAAAATGCCTGAATATCAAGCCACAACAATGTTTATAAAGAATGATTTGTAAATAACACCTTTCAAAGCACTTTCAAAGCGTTAGTAAAAAATAGCTTAATTACAACAAATAATACAATATAATAACAGGAGTTCTAGGAGACTGTGGATCCCTGGGATTTTTATGTAAAATCAAGTAAGCACATATGCATTTTCCTGTGGCAAAATGTTTATCTCTCTCATCAGCTACATAACCTCATGAAAGCTAAAAACAAATGTTGTATTATAAAGTTTCTGAGGTTGTATCTACTTGGAATATACAGATTAATAATTGTTACCAAAAGTACTTTAAAGATATAAAATAAAATAAACCATTAGGGGCATGGTTTATTTGATCTTCTAATTGGGCTGTTTGTTCATGACTTAATGTCTTTTCACGTTTTATTAGATTTGCCACATTGAAAAAAAGACCTCTACTACCAGGTTGTAACTTCCTTTTTATACCCATTATCATTTAGATGAACCCTTTGTAAGCAATGATTTCAGCCTCACTCGTTTTAACAGCATATAATGGTCTTTTTAATAGAGTATGAGAAGGCTTTTACACCCCCAGGTAAAATTTTATAAATAAATGCAGATTTTTAAAATTATAATTATAATTACTGGCAGAAAGTTAAAGCCAATGGGATAGTTATAATCATTATTGCCTTGATTTAAACATTTAAGAGATACCTTATAAGTTTCAACATAACTCTACAATTTACATAAAGCATTGCCAGTCAATAAAAGTTGTTGAACTTACAAGAAGAATGTTGATAGTGTAAAGCTATTTACATAGTTGACATATATAAGAAGTTTTCAAGGCTAAGAACTAGAGTAAGAGCAACCCTGCCAGAATTTAAGTTGTTCCAGGCCAGATAATTAAACCAAATGAAACAAAAGATAAACATCCTTTGAACTAAAATATTTCTTTAGCTGTCGTCTGTAACTGCATAAACACTGATTGGCTAAGACTATGAGTAACTGAGAATATTTTAAATTTGAAAAAAGAATAAAATGAGAATTTTCACAGTGGATATTATAACCAGCAACACAGGGTTCCACAAATAGCAATAGTCACTACCTTTTGGGAGTGTGCAAAGTTGTATCTTGGAGTGTGCTTTGCAAATGTTTGTGTCTGAGGATGTATCTAAACTTGCATTTTACAACTGTAATGTAATGGCACTATCAGCAAATGGCTAACTTCTAATTTAAAATAGAGTAGAGAAGAAACAAATGTTTCTGAATATATTTCTCTACAGTATATAACTCTCCATATTTATTTCCTAAGATTCTGTGACCCAAACACCTGCACATACTGTAAACAGCATATAAACAGCAATCAACTTGTCCACGTAAACAACGGTAAACTAAAAATAAAACTCCAAGCCTCCAACGGACTGAATGGATCATCTCTTTGCCAAGGGGACCCTGAGTAACACTGAAAACAGAGTTCTCGGCCCTGATGGGAGCCGGGGTCAGACTCTTTCTTGCCAACCATGATTGGGCTTTCCTCCCTCAGGGCCTAACAGAACTCAGCCCTTTCAAAAGTTAAAGCCAATGGAATAGTTATAATCATTATTGCCTTGATTTAAGCATTTAAATCATGTTTAAAATCATGTTACCACTGACATGAACCAACCACCCGACACTGCCTCTACTGTTTTTGTTTTTGGTTTGTTTGTTTTTTGGTTTTTGGTTTTTTGGGGTTGGAGTCTCACTCTGTCGCCCAGGCTAGAATGCAGTAACGCGATCTCGGCTCACTGCAAACTCTGCCTCCCAGTTTCAAGTGATTCTCCTGCCTCAGCCTCCTTAGTAGCTGGGATTACAGGCCTACACCACCAGGCCCGGCTAATTTTTACATTTTTAGTAGAGATGGGGTTTCACCATGTTGGCCAGGCTGGTCTTAAGTTTCTGACCTCAAGTGATCTGCCCGCCTCCACCTTCCAAAGTGCTGGGATTACCAGTGTGAGCCACCGCCCAGCCTGCCCTTACTGTTTTGCCTGAGACCACAGACCATGGAGTGGTTCTGGCCAGTCCCTGGAGAATGCACAGTGAGGGTTTTCATGTCCTCTGCTTCACTTTTTGACATCAGAGGACTGAAAACTCCACCCTCAGATCACTGCCTTTTTTTTTTTTTTTCTTCAGACACGGTCTTGCTCCATTGCCCAGGCTGGAGTGCAGTGGCATGATCTCGGCTCACTGCAACCTCCACCTCCCAGGTTCAAGCAGTCCTCCCGCCTCAGCCTCCCAAGTAGCTGGGACGATAGATGCGCGCCACCATGCCCAGCTAATTTTTGTATTTTTTGTAGAGCCAGGGTTTCGTCATGTTGCCCAGGTCGGTGTTGAACTCCTGAACTCAAGCAATCCGCCCCCTTCAGCCTTCCAAAGTGCTGGGATCACAGACAGGAGCCACCGCGCCCTGCCTAATGCCATTTTTTGAACATGGAGAAGAAGCAGGAAGCTCAGTTGTGCATGTATACGTTTCTCCTTTCATAAATATTCATGACTCCTTTTACAGCTTATTGAGTATGTATCTTTGGCCACTCTACTTGGCATACATTCCTGTTCCCTTTGTCCTCCTCTGAAGTATCTGTTTCTGGTTTCTGGCCACAGACTATGCTTCCCAGACTGTCAGAAAGGGCACCTTGCTGGCTACAAACCTTTGTAAGAAATAAAGTCTCCTCTTCTACTCTTCTAAATTTATAAATTGTATTTTTTTAAGTTAACACAGCAGAGGCATAAAAAAGGAGCTTGCTCTTGTTAGACCAACAATATCTGAATTCCTCTAGAAGCCCTATTAATCCAAGACATTCCCTTCAGAGGCCTTTTCCCACTTCTCCCTGACCACTAAGGCAGGAGGTCCAGAATAGAGAGGGCTGTCTCTCTAGTGCGTCTAGAAAGATCTACATCCCCACAGAGAAAGAGTAGTAGCACTCCTAAGAGATGGATTAATTAATTCACTCTGATAGAAAAGAGTTGCACTAAAAAGTTCCAAGCTCATCGTGGTGGCTCCTGCCTGCAATCCCAGCACTTTGGGAGGCTGAGGTGGGAGCACTGCTTGAGGCCAGGAGTTCGAGACCACCCTGGCCAACAACTGCATCTCTATAAAAATAAATAAGAAACAAACAAGTAGATAAATAAAATAAAAAGTTACTAAGAGTCTACATAGAAAGGATAATAAATAGGGCCAAATTATGTTAAGTACTGCGTCACTTATCTTGGCAAAGCAGAATTCAATACGGTTCTGTTGAACTGACAGTTCAGATCTTCATGCCTTTTTGAGAAATCACTTTGCCTTATTCTCAAACCACTTAGCCTTCTAAACTATTTAGCATGAAGCTGGATATAAGTGATATAGCTGATGGGTTAATTTACACTTAAATACCAAATAATCACTCAACTGATAGCAAATATCTTAGATGTCCTCATTAGAATGTCAGTGCTGCTAAAATACTTATAAATAAGTAAAGTTGCCACTTAAAATTTGCTGACATCATTAAGTTTTGTTAATTTCTGGATTATGCAATTTCAGGGACTATTTAAAACTAATGGAAATGGCACTGAAACTAAAACTCTCAATCTGCTTGTGGATCTGATTTTCCTTTAAAAAGAATTTTAAAAGGCCAGGCATGGTGTCTCACGCCTATAATCCCAGCACTTTGTGAGGCCCAGGTGGACTGACTGCTTGAGCTCAAGAGTTTGAGAACAGCCTAGGCAACATGGCAAAACCCTATCTTTATTCTACAAAAAAATACAAAAATTAGCCAGGTATGATGACATGCACCTACAGGCCCGGCTACTTGGAAGGCTGAGGTGGGAGGATCTCTTGAGCCCAGGAGGTTGAGGCTAAAGTGAGCCATGATCTTCCCTCTGCACTCCAGCCTGAGTGACAGAGTGAGATCCTGTCTCAAAACAAACAAACAAAAAACTTTTCTATTAAAAATATAATACAGGGCTAGGTATGGTGGCTCACGCCTATAATCCCACTACTTTGGGAGGCCAAAGTGGGAGGATTACCGGAGGCCAGGAGTTCAAAAGTAGTCTGGGCATCATAGCAAGATCTCATCTCTACAAAAGAATAAAATTTTTCAGGTGTGATGGTGCCTGCGTACAGTCCTAGCTACACAGGAGTTTCAAGCAGGCTGATCGTGCCACTGCACTCCAGCCTGGGTGACAGAACAAGATCCTGTCTTTTAAACAAAAAAAAGAAAGAAAGAAAAACCATCACTTTCTTTTAGTCCACAAAATTGAGTGAAAAAAATAAAAAGTAATACATTTCTCCACTCAAATAGAAAGAGCTCTGCCACTAGATCCTATTTCACACCCATTAGGATGGCTATAGTTAATAAGACAGACAATAGTAAGTGTTGATGAGGATATGGAGAAATTTGAACCCTCATACATTGTTAGTGGGATTGTAAACTAGTCCAGTCACTTTAGAAAACAGTTGGGAGTTCCTTAAAATGTGAAACACAGAGTTACCATATGACACAGCAACTCCACCTCTATGTATATACTCAAGAGAACTGAAAACATTTGTCCACACATTTGGACACTAATATTGATAGCAGCTTAATAGCCCCAAAGTAGAAACAACCCAAATGTCCATCAACTGAAGGAGAGTGTCTATACAATATGTAGTGTGTCTATGCAATAGAGTATTATTTGTCAATAAAGAGGAATGAATATTGATACGTACTAAAACATGGATAAACCTTAAAAACATTGTGTTTCCTGAAAGATACAGAACACCATATATCTTATGATGTCACTTCTATCAAATGTCCACAACAGGCAAATCCATAGAGAAAGTAGATTAGTGGTTGCCAGGGGCCGGGAAGAACAAGTGGACTATGAGTAACAGCAAATGGGTACAGGGTTTCTTTTTGCAGTGATGCAACCTTCTAAAATTAGATGCTGGTGATACTTGCACAAGTCTGTGAATATGCTAAAAACAACTGACTGTGAACTGTACATTTTAGAAGAGTGAATTTTAGGGTATGTGCATTATGTCTCAATAAGACTATTATTATTATCATTTCGGACAGGGTCTTGCTGTGTCACCCATGCTGTGTTGCAGTGGCACAATCATGGCTCACTGCAGCCTCGACCTCCTGGGCTCAAGCAGTCCTCTCAACTCAGCCTCCTGGGACTACAGGAATGCACCACCATGCCCCATTTTTTTTTTTTTTTTTTTTTTTTTTTGTATTTTGTAGAGACAGAATCTCACTACGTTACTCAGGCCAGTCTTGAACTCCTGGACTCAAGTAATCCTCCTGCCTCTGTCTCCCAAAGTGCTGGGTTTACAGGCAAGAGCCACCACATCTGGCCTCAATATAGCTATTACTTTTTTAAAAAAAGCAAAAACTGATGACATGTTGGAGAAGTTTTTTCCAGTCTATTTTTTTCTTAATTTTACTGTTGTGGTTATTTTGTGTTCATATACTAACAATTTTTAAAGTATGTCATCTTATTACAAACTCATCAGAAACATAATCTTAATGGCTGTATAAATTCTGTGAGATCATATCCCACAATAATAAAGGTAACTATTATTGAGTGCTTAACATGAGCTAAGTATTATTCTAAGCCCTTTATATGTATTATTTTATTTAATACTGACAATAAGGTAGGTGATTTTTATGCTCACATTTTACATAGGAAGAAATGAATATTAAATTAATTCTATAGCTAGTGAATGGTGGAGTCAGTGTACTGTTTTACATTCATTCCAGTTTTTCGTTAGTATAAAAAATAAGAATTATCCTTGATTTTGGAAGACCAAACTTCTGCATCTACGGAAAGGTCCTGGCTTAATTAACAACTGCAGGTCAGAGCTTCCCATGCCCCAAAGGCCATATACAGCAATCCAGAAAGCGAAGTTTCTGCCTTAGGATCTGAGTGATCTTTGGTGTCATTTCATCTCTTCTTGACCCTCTGGGTGATCCAGAATTTACAACCTGCCTCCAGCTCTCTGGTCCCTGACTGCTTCTCTCCTGTAACTGAGTCCCTGACTGGTCCTGCTTCTGGGAGACCCCCACCCCTGCCTGTTTCTCTCAAACCTTTGCTGGTTAAACTTGCACTAAGAGGCAGACTCCACACAGCTAGCTAAACTTTCAGGTCCTAGAAATCCTCAACCAATTAAATTAATCACTAAAAAGGAGGGTTCAAGTCCTCCATTTCTAACCATGTGAAACTACAGAAGCAACCTCATTGAGTCTGTTTTGTTATCTGTAAAAAATGATAATCCTACTGTATACTTCACAGGGTTGTTTTGAGGTTCACCTAAGATAAAGTACTTCATAAACTGTGAAGGTACATAAGCAGCAGGTCTTACGTTTGAGTCGCAGGCATGTTTCAAAGCACTGGGGCCTCTGACAGCAGCAACAGAACTGATATAGCCTCTCAAGGTGACCACGGTGGAAGAGGCCGCCTGGGTTAGGGTCTGATTATACATTGCTGTACTCAAATTTATTGTATGGCAGTATGGCCTACTGACAACTTCCTGTACACAAAGGACTAGCCAGGAAGCCCTGCCAGGGCATTGCTACTTGAACATTCTCTGCATGGATCTCATTATTTCTTCTTCCCTCTTCCCTGTTTCCTAGCTCAGTTAAGGGCACCACTATGTACACGGTCACCAAAATCAGAAATCTGTTGATCATTCCTGATTCCCAGTAGTCCAAGTTAAAATCCCAAGAGTTTGTTTCTCACTCTCTCTCACCCTTACATACAAAATGATCCACAGACTTGTCTCCCAAATCTACGCCCACTCCCAACCCCCTAGTCTGGTTAACATCCTCCTAGCCTCCCACCTTGATGATTGCAATAGTGTCCCCTGCTGGTCACATCTGGTAGTTCTACTTGGCCACTCACCAGTTCTCCTAAGACCTGAATAATATTTCTAAAATGCAGATACAGTCCTATCTGGGACGCTTTCCTGTTTTCCAAAGGATAAAGTCAGAACGTTAGAATACCATACAGAGCTCATCTCACACACACACACTTCCTCCCCAGCGTCCTCTTCCGGCCTCTGCTCCCTCTCCAAATGCCCCTTACTCTTTACAAAGGGACTGTGGATTGTTTTCAGAATACACCATGCACTTTCATACATCTGTGATTTTCCAAATACTGTTCCATAAGCCTGAAAATTCCTCCTGTCTTCCTTAATCCTCCTCTGCTTTGAGAGAGTCTTCTTCCCTTCAAGATCCAGTCATCCCAATTTTATGAAGTCTTCCACAGGCAGCTGGACACTCATTTCTCTGGACTTGCACAGCACTGTGGACATTTATCACCTTGTAATGTTTTCATTGATTCACCTGCTTTTCTCCTTCACTAGACTGGGATTTGTAATAAAGAGCCTGACTCTATTTTTTATGTCTGACTACTGAAAGTTTTCTTTTTTAAAGAAAGATTTCAACTTATTGTAGATTAAGGGTACACATGCAGATTTGTTATATGGGTAAACTGTGTGACACTGAGGCTTGAGGTCCCAACAATCCTGTCGTTCAGGCCATAGGCATAGTATCCAACATGGGGTCCTTTAGCTCATGCCCCCTCCCTCCCTCATCTGGTGATCCCCAGTGGCTATTGTTCCTGTCTTTATGATCATGTGTACTTAGTGTTTAACTTCACTTGTAAGTGAGGACATGTGGTATCTGATTTTTTGCCTTTGCGTTAAGTCACTTAGGATAATGGACTACTGGCAGTTTTCAAGCCCACCACTCCCTTTTCCCCTTCTGCCCCCACCTCTGAGCAAGCCATTACAAAAAGCCATGCTCTTTCTCCTTTGAAGCTGATAGGAAATTCAAACCCTGAACAGGGAAACCCTCACTGTGGCTTCATCTCCTAACCACCATAAAGCCCCAAGACAGTCTCTAGTCCCTGCTCTCTCTCTTTCTCTGTTTTGTTGTGTGTGTGTGTGTGTGTTTTGTTTGTTTGTTTTTTTGAGACCAAGTCTCACTCTGTCACCCAGGCTGGAGTGCAGTGGCGCCATCCTGGCTCACTGCAACCTCCACCTCCTGGATTCAAGCAATTCTCCTGCCTTAGGCTCCTGAGTAGCTGGGACTACAAGCGTGTGCCACCATGCCAGGCTAATTTTTTTTTTTTTTTTTTTTTTTTTTAGTAGAGATGGAGTTTCACCATGTTGGTCAGGCTGGTCTCGAACTGACCTCAGGTGATCCACCTGCCTCAGCCTCCCAAACTACTGAGATTACAGGCATGAGCCACCGCACCCTGCCATATACCCTGCTCTCTTAAGCCATTCGAACCAGCTTGGGAAATTTGACCTGCTGTACTCAGAAAGTCTCATTATGTAAGTAACAAACCTTTCATAACTTCTCGATGTATGTGTGGCATCATCAGTCTTTTAAAATTATTTTTTATTTTTTATTTTTTATTTTTTATTTTTTTATTTTTTTTTTTTTTTTGAGACGGAGTCTCGCTCTATCTCCCGGGCTGGAGTGCAGTGGCCGGATCTCAGCTCACTGCAAGCTCCGCCTCCCGGGTTTACGCCATTCTCCTGCCTCAGCCTCCCGAGTAGCTGGGACTACAGGCGCCCGCCACCTCGCCCGGCTAGTTTTTTGTATTTTTTTAGTAGAGACGGGGTTTCACCGTGTTCGCCAGGATGGTCTCGATCTCCTGACCTCGTGATCCGCCCGTCTCGGCCTCCCAAAGTGCTGGGATTACAGGCTTGAGCCACCGCGCCCGGCCTAAAATTATTTTTTATTTTTTAAAATAGAGACACGGTCTCACTATTTTGCCCACAGTGGTCTCGAGCTCCTGGTCTCAAGTGATCTTCCTGCCTTGGCCTCCCAAGGTGCCAGGATTACAGGCATGAGCTACCTCGCTCAGTCACATCATCAATCTCAACCTCTGAATCATATTTCAGATGGGGTCTATCCTACTTCTGCAGGGTGATCAGAACAGAATTATTAGGCATATGAGCCATATCTTATTAACTTCCCATTTCTCAGTGCCTATAATAAAATAATTAATAAATGGTTATTGAATGAACTATATTTAAATATTGTTGGAATATGAAAATTCAATTTTATCTGAGCTGTGGAATAAACAGTTTCTTTGTGACCAGTTTAAATATGGTTGATGGAAAAATGAAGACCATCAGAAACATTTTGAAAAAAGACAAATTTATAATCATTTGGAACATTAAGTAAATATTTATCTAAAAATTGAAAAATTGGCAATGGATTTGAATAGATATTTCTCCAAAGAATATATACAAATGTTCAATAAGCACCTGAAAAAAATGCTCCCAGATATGCAGAAGGCTGCGGTGGGAGGCTTGGGCTTGAGCCCAAGAGTTTGAGGCTGCAGTAAGCTATGATTGTGCCACTGCACTCCAGCCTGGGAGACAGAGTGAGACCTTGTCTCAAAATACAAAATAAAGCCTAGGCACAGTAGCTCACTCATGTCATCCTAGCATTTTAGGAGGCCAAGGCAGGCGAATCACTTGATCCCAGGCATTCAAGACCAGCCTGGCCAACATGGTGAAACCCCATATCTACATAAAATACAACAATTAGCCAGGCACGGTGGCGTACACCTGTGGTCCCAGCTACTCTAGAGGCTGAGGCAGGAGGATCACTTGAGCCCAGGAGGTGGCGGTTGCAGTGAGTAGTTATCATGCCACTGCACTGCAGCCTGGGTGACAGAGCAAGATCTTGTCTCAAAACAAATAAATAAGATAAAACAAAAAATAAATAACAGATAAATGGGGCAATATCTGGAGGAGCATTGACAAGAGAGAAGAATCTATGAAGTGGTGACCTCAGAGGGTAGGAAAGTCCATTCCTTTATACGGTCATGGAAGGTTAGGAAGCTAGCAACACAGAGACGGTGTTAGTGGGGTCATCCCTGTGGACACTGAAACACTGAAATTCATGGGAGGAATCAGGGACAATAGGGGGTTGCCAAATAAAACACTATTTGCTGTTTGTCTGAAAATCAAATTTAACTGGACATTTTGTATTTTTATTTGCCAAATCTGACAACCCAGGTAGAGAGAAACACTGTCCTGGAAGCTGTTCTGTGAATGAGAGATAATAGCAATATGGGATAGTGTAGTCACCCCTATTCATGGCAGATAAGTTCCAAGACCCCCAGTGCTTGCCGGAGACCACAGATCACACTGAACTTTATATATGCTATGCTTTTTTCCTACACATACATACCTATGATAAAGTTTAATTTATAAACTAGGCACCGTAAGAGATGAACAATAACAATAAAATAGAAAATTATAACAATATACTGTAATAAATGTTATTTATTTATTTGTTCATTTATTTTGAGATATAGTTGCCCTGTTGCTCAGGCTGAAGTGCAGTGGCATGATCTCAGCTCACTGCAGCCTCCGCCTCCTGGGTTCAAGCAGTTCTCACGCCTCAGCCTTCCGAGTAGCTAGGATTACAGTCATGCGCCACCATGCTCCGCTAATTTTTGTATTTTTAGTAGAGACAGGGGGTCTCACCATGTTGGACAGGTTGGCTCGAACTGCTGACCTCAAGTGATCCACTCACCTCAGCCTCCAAAAGTACTGGGATTACAGTCATATAATACATGTTATGTGAATGTGGTCTCTCTCTGTCTCTCTCTTTCCTTCCCTCTCTCTCTCTCTCTCTCTCTCAGTATCTTATTGTACTGTACTCACCTATTTTCAGACCACAGTTGACTTCAAGTAACTGAAGCCTTGGAAAGCAAAACCACAGATAAGGGGGGACTGAGAACTATAGTTGTATGGCATGAGCTTCAAAGAAGCATGATGAGGGTTGGTGGGGTGGAAAAAAAGGGAAGAAAACTGGTTTCAGAAACATCCTTGGGAAGCAAGTCTCCACATCCAGTCACCAAGTCATAATGGGGACTTTAGAAAGCTGCAGGAGAACCCGTAACTCAGGACACAGCCAGGCCTCATTTAAACAGTGAAAGGGAAGGATGTTAAGAGTCCAGGGAGATCTGGGGAAATTAGGGGGTGGGTTGAGCATGCAAGAGAGTTTCTTGGCCACAGTTCTAATGTTTCAAGAACACAACAAGAGCATTTTTTTAAAGGGTTGAGTCAAATAATCTGATCATGGTGATCAGGAAATTTGCCCGTGAGCACAGTGGCCATGCCACAGAACTGGGCTGGCAGTAGTACCCCGTCATGCTCAGTCGGTGGCTGCAGCCATCCTGGGGCAGTGTGGACCCAGAGAACAGCAAGGGGGCTGGTAGCCAACTACGCTCCCCTCTGCCACGAGAGACAGGAAGTAAAACCTTCCACTCCCTTCTCCAGCTCCACTTAGCATTTGGTGTAAGGAAAAACGTACTGCAAATGCCCTTTTATGGCAGTTGGTCATTTTGCTGCGTTTCTTCGCAGAAGGCATCCTTTATCCCACACAAACAAGTTTTCCATAGATGCCTTGGATTCCACATCTATCGTTTTTCAACTCTCCTCATATTTTAACTACCTTTCTCAATTTCATTTTTATCTTTTCCATACATTTCCTTTAAAAAATAGTATGACTATCTCAAGTTATGAGACAGGATTGCAGTCCATTTTCCAAAAGAATAAAATTCAGTTTCTCTGTAGAGTGATGCCTGTCCTGTGGGCCACTCTTCAGGGTATTACAGGTAATAGCTCCTGACGATCTGAATTGCAAGTGTCAGGGTGGAAATCAATTAAGCTGAAAGTGAAAAGGATAAAGGAGACTGCTCTACTCTAAAACCAATTCAACTTTCAATGGCCGGAAAACTAAAAATGTTACCTCAAGAGTTTTCTAAATGGTTTAACCTAACACAAATGGAAGTCATGACACGTTCAATTTGAAATACGATCATTCAAGGCTGGGCGCGGTGGCTCTCGCCTGTAATCTCAGCACTTTGGGAGGCAGGAGGATCACCTGAGGTCGGGAGTTCGAGACCAGCCTGACCAACATGGAGAAACCCCATCTCTACTAAAAATACAAAATTAGCTAGGCATGGTGTCACGTGCCTGTAATCCCAGCTACTAGGGAGGCTGAGGCAGGAGAATTGCTTGAACCCAGGAGGCAGAGGTTGCGATGAGCCGAGATTGTGCCATTGCACTCCAGCCTGGGCAACAAGAGTGAAACTACATCTGAAAAAAAAAAAAGAAAAAAAGAAAGAAAAAAGAAATATGATCATTCAGACACCTTATGTATAATAATAACACATTTCATGGACATAGGAGGTCCCCACCTGCTTTCTTTCCAGAATAAACACAATCAGGGATTACATAGTTTTAATAGTTAGAATAATATGCAGTACGTGGCCTTGTTATTTTGCTATGTTCTGAAACTACCAAAAGACCATAAAAAAATTTTTTTTAAATTTCTCTAGGGCTACTAAACAGTCCAAAAACTATTTCTTTAATGAAAACATTCAGTCTATACACCAAGAAATGGATTTTATAGAGAAATATGAGGTGCCCAAATTACCCTAACTTGCCTCCTTCCCTGCAGCTAAATCAACTACATGCTTTTTTTGTAGTACATTAAACTGCTGCATTCCCGACACCACCAAAATAATTTGCATTGTGACCAGAATATGACAATCTGTTCATCAACAGACAAGGCACCTTCTCTTTCGGGAATGGGGAAACCCAACAGAATTAGTGCCAACTTATTATTACATGGTAACATAAGCTGGAATACGCCCAGTTTCCGTAGTCTGCGGAATCAGCTTCCTCATTTCCCTGGAAATTCAACATTTTAAAAAATTCTCTTTTGCCATTTTAGCCATTTTCAAGTGTACGATTCTGGGCACTGAGAACATTCATATTGTTGTGCAACCATTACCGCCATCCACCTCCAGTCCTTTTTCATCTTCTCCAACTGAAACTCTGTACCCATTAAACGCCTCCTCCCTACCTGCTGTCAACCACCATTCTACTTACTGCTTCTGAGAATTTAAGTGCTCTGAGAATCTCATATAAGTGAAATAATATATTAGTTATATTTTTGTAATTGGCTTATTGCAGTTAAGTCTTCAAGGCTTATCTATGTGATAGCATGTGTCAAAACTTCCTTTTTGAGGCTGAATAATATTATATTGTTTGTATATAACGTATTCTGTTTATCCATTTACCATCAAGGGACACTTGGGTTGCTTCCACGCTTTGACTATTATAAATAATGTTGCTATGAACAGGGATGTACAAATAGAAACTTCAATTCTAAGTAAGCATAAGGCTGCAGCAATGACGAGGATACGCATCGCAACCTTCCTTTTCACTTGCTGGGCCACGCTTCAGTTACAGGTGGTGACCAGAGTGAATATCAAGTTTAAACTGCAGGTGGCAGCAAATATTCATGAACTAGACCCAATGTTTGGCAAAACCATAGCAGTTTTTTACTGAGTTAAAATTTGCCTCTTTAGAATGGAATTCACATTTTTCCCCAGGTCGTCTATGTTCAACGTAAGAAACTCTGGAAGCATTTGTGTGGGTTTAACTAATAAGGAGTACTTTAATTGTGAAATATAAAAGAATGGTGAATCAGTATCTGAGTGCTTGAAATTCTGCTCACAGCTTTCACAGTCTTGCCTGAAATGTCTCAGCCAACCACACATGCATAATCTTGCCACATCTTCAAGCTCTGAAAGTAGGTCTTCATCATTCAGAGGAACTGCCTCTGGCTGTTCCATGGGATAGACCCTGCTAGTTGGCTATCTGATATCCTTTTCACTTTTTTGCCTACAAATAAAAACCCCAATTTTGATTAGGTCACAGTGTACCCAGCTAAAAAAAATCATTTCCTTACCTCTCTTGCAGCCGAGATGAGCGTATGACACAGTTCTGTCCTGGAGATAGAAGCTCAACTCTGCTTGAGATCAAAAGTTCTGCTTTCCTGATACAGGCTCCTCCGGTTCTTCCTTGTTGTTTTTGTTTGTTGTTTTGGCTGCTCCCCACCTAAAACCTGGGTGGAAAACGAAAGGTGGGACAGCCATGCTGTAACCATGAGACCACCAGGAAAGTAAACGCACATGTTAAGCACTGCAGAGTAGAAAAAGGAGCCTGGGGTGATGATGGCCCAGGTAAGGTGCCCCAGGGTCCCTGGGCTACCCAACTCTAGGTGGACTGCTTACTTTCAAGGACTTTCAAGGACTTCTCACTTCCTGTTATGCGAGAAAAATATTTCCTTATTGAGTTAAAGCACCATACTTAGACTTATGCTAGGTGAAGCAGAGCCCAACCCCTAAGTGAGATGGATAGATAGTCCCTGGGACGCGTAGATGAGTTAAATGTGTGTTTAAAGATAAAGACAATTAATACACTAGCTTCTTTTTTAATTGAGAAAAAGTGCCTAAAATGCAGTGCAGAACTACATTTTTATCAGACGTAGGTCTAAAAATACTAAGGCAGATATTATGCAACATTTAAAGTAACGAGTTAGTAGACTTTTCCATAAATAAAGGAATGGCATTTAGCAGTAGAAGTAGGAGAAGAGGATGACATTTTAAATAATAAAAGCAGAGCTGAGTTTCTAAGATTTCTCATAAAAATCCTCATGAATGTGGGAGTCTCTGTTCATTAACAGCTTCAATTTGTCAGATTTTGCCACAATGTTATAATAACTCATTTGTGAAATGCCACAAAGTCAAGATAATCCTATCCTCATCCACATCTTTTTAATGAAAACATTTGGTGCTCTGTATATATAGCTAAAGTATTCATCCAGTGAAATGAACATTTGTCAACATCCAAGAAAGAGACAGAGAGACAGAGAGAGAGAGAAGGTTCACAGAAAAAGTAAAATGAAAGACTTGGAGAAAATATTCTAGAATCAGAACACTCAAAGGGATGGAACCAAACAGGAGAGTGACTGTGAGAGAGGCTGAGGTTTAAGTGATAAAAATCAGTTCTAAATCTATGACTCTAATTTCTTCTGTATACTTTAAACAGGTTTCTACATTTGTGAAGTAAGAGATGGGAAATGTCTCATGACACTTATAATTTAGTTGGAGAATAAAAAAGTAAAGACACATTAGCAGAAGAGCAAATAGTGTGGCACAGTATGTAATTAACGGCTAAATTATATGGTTTGAGGACAAGTGCTACAGAAATTGAGAAAGCAGGGAGAACTATAAGACCAAGAATAGTTGGGAAAGGGTTTCATGGAGGAGATAGGAATAGGGATAATTTACAAAGGGAGATGGTTGAAGAAATAACTTTCTAAGTGGAAAGGAAGCAAAGTCAAAAAGGGATGCATATGTTTGGTTTGTTTGTGGCATGGAAGGAAGGCTTGTTTTGGAAAATAGTGGGGAGTAAATTTAGGTTTATAGTATTGGGTCAACTCATAGACGCCTTCAAAAGCTAGGAAGAAAATATTTAGAAGCTGAGCAGAAGTGAATTATGTTTCCTGGAGTGTGGAGATTATTGGCTCAGGAATTCCCAACTCCACTCAAAGCTTTAATGGTTGGGAAACCCAGGAGCATCCCAGGTACCCAAGCTTGTGCTGAGTCTCAGCTCCTGGGCCAGCAGCTCTCTTCACTATCCATCAAGCTCCATCCATCAACCCGTGGGTGACTCCTTCCAAAGAGGGAACCAACCCAACCTCCAGAGAGCACGTCATTTTCAATCCATGAAGAGGATTGCAGGCACTGCCTGCAATTTGAAGAGAAGACTATGATTTGAAAAGGTAGACAGTCTTTTAAAAAGTCAAGAAAAAGTTTTTAAGAGTAACAACCCCAGTACACCACCATGGAATTTTGGCAGAGGCAAAGAAAACAAAATTGCCACCAGTGCTAGCCAGTTCTAGAGCTGCTGACTTGGAGGAGGCAAACTGAAGTGCAGAGGACATCGATAGAGCCTGGGGTAGAGGCCATTTAGCAGCATTTCAGGAGAGAGAAGAGACTCGAGTTCTTGGTGATGGTTCTACTCCAGACAGGTGCTCCAATCTCATTCAATAAAAACTATTCAGTGAGAGTGTCAAGGGAAATTTGCCCATCATAGATTAAGGCATCAAAAGGTCTGGATGAGTGACTCATATTTACTACAAACAAGGAAGAAAATGAACGTCATAGCAACCATACAAGAACCCTACACACCACACCACATTACACCACACACACACACACAAAACACACACACTAACTAGTGCTTCTCAAACTTTCAAATTTGGGAATTATGTGGAGAGCTCGTTAAAACACAGATTCTAGACCTCACTCCCAGAATTCCTGATTCTGCTCTCTGGAAAACCCTAGTCAAGCATAGAGCAATATCTAATTGACCTTTTATTCCAATACAGTTCATATTTGTAAAGAATATTGTCACCTAATAAATATATCCTAAATTTCTTTAGAATACTAAGAGCAGGGGGAAAAAGCATTGCTTTTTAAAATTTATATGACAGACTCAAAAAAAGGTTTGGAGATTCTCTATTCCATAATCCTTCCATCTATGACATACTTTAAAAAAGTTTTTAAACCTTTCAAATGTATCCTGGTAGCCTGCAGTGATAGAGTGGCTACTATTTCTCACTTTATTTCAACACATTTGGGGCAGCTTTAATTACTATACAACCATCCAAGGAGCTACTAGTCTTATCTTCCCTTGGAGAGATTTATTTACACTTCAAAGTGTAAGAATAAGAATCCAGGATTCTTTTGAAAGAACAAAGGTTTTTGCCCCCACATTTCAGGAGAGAAGGAGAAACAGCTATTTCTTTCCTGTATAAATGTCCAGATTTACGTTTTCAGGATTCTTCACTTACATTACAAACTCTGATATGTGTAGGCTGACATCTGATCTAGGTCTTAGTGTTAAGATCTTAGAGTTTAGAATTGAGGCAAAGGAGAACTGATATGGTTATTTGCTGTAAGCAAATAATAATCTGCTCTGCTTTCAAAACCCTGTATTCTCATTCACTGTGTGAAAGTTGCAGATACCAAGATGTCAGACCCAGACAAACAGGGTTAGCAAGGCCTGAAGGAGAGAAGGCTCATGCTTACATGTCTGAGACAAGAACTGTTTCAAAGGACTTTATAAAAACCCTTTGAGGGCTTCATGCACCTCCTGCTTTAATAAGGTATGTCACTAGACATTCTTGAAGACTGCAGTACTGCAGATATAATGTTCTCCAAGGAACACTTGTCCAGTAACAGCATCTCCAACAATGAACTGACAATAACTCTGACTTTGAACCTTGGGAACTAATGAACTCTGAACTCTGTTTCTTTCTTTCTTTCCTTTTTTTTTTTTTTTTTTGAGACAAAGTCTCACTCTGTCACCCAGGCTGGAGTGCAGTGGTGAGATCTCCATTCACTGCAACTTCCTCCTCTCAGGTTCAAGCAATTCTTCTGCCTCAGCCTCCCGAGTAGCTGAAATTACAGGCGCACTCCACCACACCCAGCTAATGTATTTTGTTTTGGTTTGGTTTTTTATTAGAGATGACTTTTCACCATGTTGGCCAGGCTGGTCTTGAACTCCTGACTTCAGGTGATCCACCTGCCTTGGCCTCCCAAAGTACTGGGATTGCAGGCATGAGCCACTGTGCCCGGCTGAATGAACTCTGTTTCTAAGCAGTTTATGTAAGACTCTTTTTTCCTAATAAAAGCTCCCCTTACCCTTCCCTTGCCAAATAAATGCACTGGTGGCTTGCCATTCCATGTACTCCAAATTATAATCTTTACTTCTATTCCTGAGTAAATCCATCATATTTAGAGATAATTTTTTCTAGTGTCATTTTTTTTTGGAATGACAATGGTAATATTAGTAAACATAAGTATTTTAAAACTTAAGAATCCCATGACAACCTAAGAAAGGTATATGAACATAAGTTTCCATGAGAGAGATTATTGGCTTTGGTAGACTGAAATCATGTAGAAATTATTTTCATGTACAGCTTATACATTTAATGTTTACTACACATGAAGTGGTATTACCATTAACAATTCTGTATTACAATTTCAGGATAATAGATTTACCCCAAATGTTGATATTCCCATGAGAACTGTGAAAGTAATATATGGCCTACAAAAACATTTCATGAAGTGAGTAATTTGGATAAATTAGTGCAACAAATGTTTATGGCTTTTTCTCATTTTTGGAAAAACTTACTCCTAATTACCAATCTCTGTTTTCTTCCAGAACCTTTCCCATTCACCATAACTTACCGGATTTTTTTCAGTGAATATCTGTATTTACAAAGAACTTTTTGTAGTGTGAAATAAACCTTGCCTCCCAAACACTTTTCATGCCTATTACTTTACTTTGTTACAACATCTTTGTGCCACATCAGATAATTACAATTAGTCCTTTTTAGAGATGAGAAAACTGAGGCACAAAAAGATTAAGTAATTTACCGAAGCCTAACCAGTTAATTAGTTTCAAAACTAAAGTTAGAGCCAGCCAATTAAGTGGTTATACTGAGTTTACTCTGAATGATTCATATGACCTCTAGTTATAAAAGTTAAACTAATAGCCTCATGGCACAGCCAGTAGTTGGCTTACTTTTCAAAATCCTAAGACTGTGAATGCAGATGAGAAGACGAAAGGTCCCACTCTGAGTAATAGCTGTACAAATTATCATTTAATACGTTCTCTTTTTAAATATGTCATTTTGGTTTTTTAAATAGCATTTCTTTTTCTAGCAGTATCCAATTCACAAATGACAATTTTTAAAAAGCATGCCAAAAATCTAAGACAATTATATGACCTTAAACAGTGACGTGGTTTGTTTAATTATGGAGCTGGTAACTTACTGACATTCAGCTGTTCATGACTGATATCTTTATGTTAGTTATACATACTTAATTAAAATAAATGCTTGCCAACTGACTATGAATCTTGGCAATAAATGTACTTGATGTTTGCTGTCAACGTACAGATTATAATAAATTTCTGCAATGTGTATGGTTTTTTAAATGTATTTCTATTACTGAAAGGGCAAGACCAGCTTTGTATTAGATGAAAATTATTGGGAAAATGGAAAACATAGCTCAAAAAAAAATGAAGGTATCTGTTTTCAGCCCATATATTCTTTAAATAAACTTTTTTTAGAACAATTTTAGATTTACAGAAAAATTGTGAAGGTAGTTGCATTAGTCCATTTTCACCCTGCTGTAAAGAACCACCTGAGGCCGGGCGCGGTGGCTCAAGCCTGTAATCCCAGCACTTTGGGAGGCCGAGACGGGCGGATCACGAGGTCAGGAGATCGAGACCATCCTGGCTAATACGGTGAAACCCCGTCTCTACTAAAAAAATACAAAAAACTAGCTGGGCGTGGTGGCGGGCGCCTGTAGTCCCAGCTACTCGGGAGGCTGAGGCAGGAGAATGGCGGGAACCCGGGAGGCGGAGCTTGCAGTGAGCTGAGATCCGGCCACTGCACTCCAGCCTGGGCGACAGAGCGAGACTCCGTCTCAAAAAAAAAAAAAAGAACCACCTGAGACTGAGTAATTTATGAAGAAAAGAGGTTTAATTGACTCACACTTCTGCAGGCCTAATAGGAAACATGACTGGGAAGCCTCAGGAAACTGAATCATGGCGGAAGGCAAAGGGGAAGTAAGCACGTCTTCCCATGGTGGAGCAGGAGAGACTGCAAGTGAGAGGGGAAGTGCCACACACTTTTAAACCATCAGATCTCAGGAGGACTCACTCACTATCCTGAGAACATCAAGGGGGAAATCCACCCCCATGTTTCAATCACCTCCCACCAGGCCCCTCCTCCAACATGTGGGGATTACAATTCAAGATGAAAGTGGGCGAGGACACAGAGCCAAACCATATCAATAGTAAAGAAAGTTCCTATAAATTCCACACCCAGTTTCCCCTGTTGTTAACATTTTATATTAGTATGACACACTATTATTAACTAAAGTCAACATTTTATCCCATTTTCCTTAATTTTTACCTGCTATCCTTTTTCTGTTCCAGGATCCCATATAGGATACCGTATTACATTTAGTCATCATATCTCTTAGGCTCTCCTTGGCTTTGATGGCCTCAACAGTTTTGAGTAGTACTGGCCAATGTTTACATTTTTCTCATAATTCGACTGGACTTAGGGGTTTTGACAGTGAAGATCACAGAAATCAAGTGCTATTTTCATCACATCAGATAAAGGGCACATGCTATCAAAATGACTTATCACTATTGATGTTGACCTTGATCACCTAGTTGAGGTAGTATTGCGTAGTAACTTTCTGCACTCTGAAGTTATGCTTTTTCCATCTTTTTATAAGGTTTTTTGGAAAGATGTCTCTATTAGCAGTCCACACTTAAGGAGTGAAGAGCCATTTAATTTTACATGTAAATAAAATATAAGTTGTAATTTTGAAAGCATGCACCATTTAAAAAATGAAATCATCAAAGTCTTGGTAAGTTGTGGCATCTTGACACTTTACACAGTTAAGACTGTATTCTTACAATCTTTGTAGGGACATCTTCTATGTGATGCTATTTGTGTGATACCATTTTGAGCACATTTTCCCAGTTTCTCAGATTACATCCCTGACAAGCTTTTATTATCAGGCACTATGCTGGACCCTGGGAATGCAAACCTGAGATGTTATCCTTGCCCTCAAAAGGTTTAAGTTCTCATTTTAGAGATTCCACATTCTAAAAGCCAACACTTTCCCCATTTTTCTTGCTGTGGTATTTGGAATATTTTCAAACATCTTTTAAAAAATATCGTTGGCTGGGCATGGTGGCTCAAGCCTGTAATTCCAGTACTTTGGGAGGCCGAGGTGTGCAGATCGCTTGAGCCCAGGGGTTTGAGGCCAGCCTGGCCAACATGGCAAAAATACAAAAATTAACTGGACTTGGTGGCAGGCACCTGCGGTCCCAGATACTCAGGAGGATTGTTTGAGCCTGGGAGGCTGAGGCTGCAGTGAGCCCTGATCACATCACTGCACTCCAGCCTGGGCAATAGGGCAAGATCCTATCTCAAAAATAAAAATAAAAACTTACATAAATAAGATAAAAAATCATCGTTTTCCAGTATGTGGCACAATACATTCTTACCAGAGTAAAGAATGAACATTGCTCTTTCTTTTTTTTTTTTTTTTTCTGAGATGGAGTCTCGCTCTGACACCAGGCTGGGAGTAGAGTGGCTCTATCTCTGCTCACTGCAACCTCCACCTCCTGTGTTCAAGCAATTCTCCTGCCTCAGCCTCCCAAGTAGCTGGGACTACAGATGTGTGCCACCATGCCTGACTAATTTTTGTATTTTTCGTAGAGATGGGGTTCACCATGTTGGCCGAGGATGGTCTCCATCTCTTGACCTCGTGATCCGTCCATCTCAGACTCCCAAAGTGCTAGGATTACAGGCATGAGCCACCGCGCCTGGCTTCCTCTCTCTTTTTAAAAATATTTTGTTTTCCTGTCTCAGAAAAACATAGATGTGGTTCCTTAGAATTTCCCTGAATTTTTTCCAACAAATAAATTGGACATCCAATTATGCACTATCTTCTAGTTTTGTCTTGCTCATCTTTCATTATTGAAAGAGCAAAGAATGCATGCTGGGATGAAAGGTCTACCACCATCCTAATTCTTGCATCAGTTAAAGTGTCTTTGTCTATAAATTACAAAAAATCACTTAGCCAGATTGGCTTAAATAATAGAAATTTGTTAACTCATATATCAGAAAATCCAGAAGTAGTCAGTAAATAGATTTGGGGGGGTTGATGTAGCTACTCATCAATGTCATCTTGGATCCAGCTTCATTTTATCTTTCCACTCTACACTCATAAGTGTCCTGGCTTCATACCCTGATAACAAGATGAATGCAGTAGTTTCAGGCATCACATCCAGACACAGCAGTGTCCACAGGCAGAAAGCAGGTCCTTCTCTATCCTTGTCATGGACAAGAACCAGGTCCCTGAACCACATGATCATAAACCAATTGCTGGCAGGAGAATAAGAATATCATAATTGATTCAGACAAATTAGAGTTGACTCCTGAGCTGGAGGTTACTCCAGAACTGCATGCAGAATAGATGAATATCTGAGCAAAACTAGGGTCCTGTTAAGAAAGAATAAGAAAGGAGTAGACATTGTATAGAAAACCAAGGCCTGCTATATGCTCTTTGTAGCATTTCTTGGCAGGTCTGTCCTACTTTAGAGCTCATATTGTTCTTCTCTACCCTTTTTTAGTGATATTTTCTTTTCTTTTCTTTTTGAGATGGAGTCTCACTCTGTCATCAGGCTGGAGTGCAATGGCACTATCTTGGCTCCCTGCAACCTCTGCCTCCTGGGTTCAAATAATTCTCCTGCCTCAGCCTCCTGAGTAGCTGGGACTACAGGCTCACGCCACCACGCCTGTCCAATATTTTGTATTTTTAGTAGAGATGGGGTTTCACCATATTGGCCAGGCTGGTCTCAAACTCCTGACCTCAGGTGATCCACTCACCTCAGCCTCCCAAAGTGCTGGGATTACAGGTGTGAGCCACCATGCCCAGCCTATAGTGATATTTTCAAACTCAAGATTTTCTGCTGGTAATACCTCTCTCTATACTTTGCTGATACATACTGAAGCTTATTTACTATGATTCATATTGCCTGATACGCCTGATTCTAAGTGGAGATTATTTTAGGCACAGGCCACCTTTCTCATGCCTTCTTGGTCTTTAGGGTAGAACAATTTTAGTAATAATTGGGAGGAATTAAGAATTCCACTAACTGCTGGTCTACAGCAAATCCTACAGGGCCAATATCTTACATTTATGATCAACGTCACTCTTTTCATTGAAAATTATACTCCCAATCTTCTGATGAGGGATGGAAAACAATCTGCTGTTCTCTGTGCCCTGCCCTAACTACTCCTGTTCCATGATAGAATACTGTTCAGTTTCTTCCTAGCATTTCTCTATTTATAATGCATTTATATCCTTTATTTTTTTTTTTTTTTTTTTTTTTTTTTTTGAGATGAAGTCTTACTCTGTTTCCCAGGCTGGAGTGCAGTGGCACGATCTCGGCTCACTGCAACCTCTGCCTCCCAGGTTCAAGCGATTCTCCTACCTCAGCCTCCTGAGTAGCTGGGATTACAGGCACACGCCACCAGGCCTAGCTAATTTTATTTTTAATACAGACAGGGTTTCATCATGTTGGCCAGGCTGGTCTTGAACTCCTGACCTCAGGTGATCTGCCCACCTCAGCCTCCCAAAGTGCTGGGATTACAGGCATGAGTCACTGCACCCAGCCTGTCCTTCATTCTTTAATTTTTTTGTGTGTCTTTATGGTGGTTATCTTCTACTATGTATTGCACTTGTACCAGTGAGGGATATGAGTACAAAGGATTCATATGAAGAATGTTAACATGATTTGTACATATTATTTAAGCATTATTAGTATGTTACATCCCATGCCCACACTCAAGAAATTTGTGTGATTATAGAAGACAAATATGGGTATGGTGGGAAAAGTACCAAAATTACAATCAAAAGAGTGAAGTTTGAACATTAGCAACTTGCTTGATTTATGGCCTTATAGGGGAATATTTAACTTATCTTGGTCACTGTTATCCTATAGTAAAGTAAGGCTAATAATATTTATCTCAAGGACTGTTTTGAGATTAAATGAGATAACTGATATGAAAGCGCATTGTGGCTGGGCATGGTGGCTCACACCTATAACCCCAGCACTTTGGGAGTCCGAGGCGGGCGGATCACCCGAGGTCAGGAGTTCGAGACCAGCCTGACCAACATGAAGAAACCCCGTCTCTACTAAAAAAAAACAAAAAAATTAGCCAGGCGTGGTGGCGCATGCCTGTAATCCCAGCTACTCGGGAGGCTGAGGCAGGAGAATCGCCTGAACCCAGGAGGTAGAGGGTGCAGCGAGCTGAGATCACGCTGTTGTACTCCAGTCTGGGCAACAAGAGCGAAACTCCATCTCCAAAAAAAAAAAAAAAAGAAAGAAAGAAAGTGCATTGTGAGAAATGTGAGACATTACAGGGCATTACTATTTTCACAGAGCCTACAAAAACATGAGAATATTAAGAAGTTTTTTTGTTTTGTTTTTTGGGGGTATTTTCAGACAGTGTCTTGCTCTGTTGCCCAGGCTGGAGTGCAGTGGCGTAATCTCAGTTCACTGCAACCTCCCCCTTCCACGTTCAAGCGATTCTCCTGCCTTAGCCTCCCAAGGAGCTGGCACTATAGGCGCCTGCTTCCACACCTGGCTAATTTTTGTATTTTTTTAGTAGAGACGAGGTTTCGCCACATTGGCCAGGCTGGTGTTGAACTCCTGACCTCAAGTCACCTGCCCGCCTCGGCCTCCCAAAGTGCTGGGATTACAAGCATGAGCCACCGCACCCAGCCTAGAGTATTTTTAATGTTCAAGAAAACTAAACCAACGGGTCAGTACAGAGAGGTAAAAGCTAAACTAGCTACTGGCTTTATTCAGACAGAAATATTTGACTAGCTAATGTCAGTGTCTAGCCCATATCCCTCTGGCCAACCCTGGAGGTCAACTATATTTAGGTAGACAATTTGCTTACCCCCCAATGACTTTTCACCTTAAGCATCCCTCTGCCTGAGAGCTCTCGGGGAGTTAATTTCCTGGGGAGCAAACTTCAACCAGTAATGGGCAGATATTGATGGATAAAAACCCTTGCTTTCTTGTCTCTTGGAACAATTTCAGATGTGCTTTACAACGTGTCTCAGAGTGTCCACAGTGATAGTGAACCCCAATTACTCATGGCAGTAACCTGTGTATTGCATTGTCCAATGCAAAGATAATGCATTGATCTTCGTCCTGTCTCCTTCCATTTCCTGTACCATTTCATTTCTCCCTCATCATAGTTCCCAGGATCACCTCTGTGTAGAAAATAATAAACTCAGTTTCTCCCACCGTACTCTCACACTAGACGTGTGGGAGTTTCTCCCCACCAGCCAGCAAGCAATCAATCCTGCAATGAACACCAGCTGGGTGTCCTCCAGCATAATTCTGACACTACCTACCTGGAGATAGCATCAGATCCTCCAGGTTGAGGGCTCAGTCCACAAGATTTCTCCCACTTTTGATGCCTATCTCAAGTCCACGTTCTTTCACCAGTGCTTCTGACTGACTAGCTATAAACTGGAGATCCCAAACCCCGCTTCTGGGTTCCATTAATTTGCTAGAGTCACTCACAGGATTCAGGGAAACACTGACTTATTACAAAGGAGATTGCAAAGGATACGATGAAGAGATGCATAGGGTGAGGTATGGGAAGGGGTGTGGAGCTTCCATGCCCTCTTCAGGTGTGCCCCCCTCCAGGAAGATCCATGTATTAAGCTATCTGAAAGCTCTCCACAACCTGTCCTCTTGTGCCTTTTATGGAGACTTCAATGGATAGGAATGTTGGCAACTGTGAGAAATGTGATTGGGTAAAAAGTGTATGATCTCATACTAATAGATTGGGTGGAGAAACCCAGCAAGGCTTGTCTGTCCAGATTCTTCTTGGCCTGTCTGTACAGTTTTCCTTCTTCCAGGATATGGAGCAGGACTCCTTTTGAAATGGGGGTCTTATTGAGATGGAGCAGGGACCCCTCTTAGGGGTCTACTGGAACCTCTTCCCCCCAAGCATGAAATAAAAGAAAATCTTTAGTTCCTTAAGGGGAAATTCCAGGCACCTAGCCAGCCCTGAGAAGTAAATGAGCAACTTGGCAAGCAGGACAGTAATAGTAGCTTAAGACAATCCACAAGGAAGTTACAGTCATGAGGTGTTTGGTTCCTTGCAGAAGCTAAAGATAACATCTTTTTTGTTGTTGTTGTTGTTGTTTCCTTGATACGGAGTTTTGCTCTTGTTGCCCAGGCTAGAGTGCAGCAGTGTGATCTCGGCCACTGCAACCTCCACCTCCCAGGTTCAAGTGATGCTCCTGCCTTGGCCTCCCAAGTAGCTGGGATTATAGGCACGCACCACTACACCCAACTAATTTTGTATTTTTAGTAGAGACGGGGTTTCACCATGTTGGTCAGGCTGGTCTCCCACTCTTGACTTCAGGTGATGCACCCACATTGGCCCCCCAAAGTGCCACCATGCGCAGCCTAAAGAAAACATCTTAATACATGTACCTGAGTTGTTTTTCAGAAACTTGGACCCCCACTAAATGGGTCCACTGGCACGAAGACCTCAGATAAGAATTGAGGACTGAACTCTCACCATGGTTCTTTGTTCTAAATTTCTTCCTGAGGGACCTGGAGGAAGTCATGCCCATGGGCCAGACCTATCATTTCTGTCTGCCGAACTCACAATTTTAAAGAAAGCTTCTCTTCCTCAACCAATTTCAAATAAAAAAACTTTGAATCTACCTATGACCTGTAACACTCCACTTCAAGATATCTCACCTTTTTAAGCCAAACCAACATTTAGCCTTGATACATTTATGATTTTGCCTATAATTTCTGCTTTGTTGAACTTTACCCCTGCCTTTAAAAAGTCTTGCTTGTAAGATACAGGGAGGTTGGGTCTTAAGTGTGAGCTGCCTGGTTTTCTTTACTTGGCATTCTGCAAAGAAATTCCCTCTGTATTAGTCTGTTTCATGCCGCTGATGAAGACATACTCGAGACTGGGTAATTTATAAAGAAAAAGAGGTTTAATGGACTTACAGTTCCACATGGCTGGGAAGGCCTCACAATCATGGTGGAAGGCAAAAGGCACGTCTTACCTGGTGGCAGCCAATAGAGAATGAGAGCCAAGCAAAAGGGGTTTCCCCTTATCAAACCATCAGATCTCATGAGACTTATTCACTACCACGAGTATAGTATGGGAGAACCACCCCATGATTCAATTATCTCCCACCAGGTCCCTCCCACAACACATGGGAATTATGGGAGCTACAATTCAAGATGAGATTGGGGTGGGGACGCAGCCAAACCATATCACCTTCCCTCCTCCTGATGCAAAACCTCGGTGTGGTTGTTCGGCCTTACTGCACCCGGTGTGAGGACCCCAGTTTGGTTCAGTAACATTATGGCCTACAATCAGACAATGTAGTCAGATAATTTCTTTATGGCCAGCTCCAAGACAGAAAGGTGAGGGAAGATTAGAGTATATTTTTAGTTTCTATGGCCTGCCTCGAGAAGAAAAGGGAGCAGGTGAAAGGAAGGCAGGTCAAAGAGAGAGAGAGAAACAGATTCTGTTTCCTAAGGTCTAGTTCTGAGGCCTAAGGTATTGCAACATTATACCAACAGACTACCTTTTACCTTTTTCACCCTGAAGCTGCTTCAGGAACCAAAGACAAAAGGATAAAACCTTTAGCAAAAGATATGTTTATTGTTTCAGCCACTTAGCAAGTAACAAGGGCTATGGGAGTTATGAGCCAGGAACCGTGGTAGAAAAGATTTATACATATATAAATGTATATGTAAAATAGTACCACAACTTCCCAGATAAACTGCTTGCACCCAAATCCTTGCCTCAGAGTTCACTTTTGGGTGAAATCTGAAGTAAGACATTTGTTTTTCATTTTTGAATATTCATTCTGTTACATAAAACTTGCTTTACAAGCGTGTGTTTGTGATGGTTCACATTTTGTTTGTCTTTGCTTTCAATTGCTCGTTTTATAAAGGGAACACAAGAAATTGGAGAGTAGGACAGGAAGGAGGAAGAGGAAAAGAGGTGGAGAACTGAAAGCTGAGCTCTGTTTCTTAAGTGAAAAAAACATGTTTTGAAAAAGGAAGTATTACTTTTTAAGTGTGAATAAAACCAGTCATGAGGCAGAGGTGAGAGAGAACTGTGTGAACTGCAAGATGGGAAGGGTGGAATGGAATGTCATCATTGTTCTGACCCCAGCATTCCTTCTGATAGGATTTTTCTAAATCTGGACTCTTACTGCCTCTTCTGGCCCCCATACTTTCTACTCTGTGAATTCCTCTTTCTTAACCACATTTCTCATCACCAGGGTAACACAATAAAATCTTCAAATGAGAAAAGACAGGAAATGTCAAGCAGGACTGTGCAGAATGCTTTGCTTTGTCTCTAAGTTCTGAGCTTGGACGGGCTTCCTGGAGACCAGCCTATGCCTTCCGACAGGGACAGGCCTGGACCTGAGAGGAGCAAGTGGGGAGGAGTAGGGGTGGGTAAGTAGTTGCTGTCAGGAGGTAGGAGAGACAAAAGTGTGTTCAAGCATTTATCCAGAGTGCTATCACTCCCATACCGAATCTCAGCCTAGACCAATACCAATACCAATAATAGTCCTTAGCATTAACCTTTTCTTTCTTTCTATTCTTCCAAAGCAGTGTAAAGTACTCCTTTCAAAGCAGTACCACATTACCAAATCTGCAAATCCCAGAAGTCAATAACCTGAAGACATGCCAGGAGCAGTGAAGAAAACAAGTGTCATGAGAGATGAGGCAATAAAGACAGCAAGCTGAGGAGGTGGCTGTTTTCAAGCCACTGACCAGAATACACAGTAGGTACCTTTTTCCCCTGCTAGCCAATGTCACCAACTCAAAGGAGTGATTTTTGTAATCAATGGCCTAAAGAATTCTTTTCAAATGACATAAGTTGCTTGGAGGAGAGGTGGAACGAGATAGGCTCAAATACAAAGAAGAATCTTGCCAAAGCCAAAGTCCAAACTCACAGAAGAACCTACTGTGAAAGAGAAACCCAGAAGAGTCAACATCTTGCTACTTCAACCAACTGCCCCCATTGGAAGGCAATGGAAGATGGACCAGAAGTTCACACACACACAAAAATAGAAAAACCTGGCTGGGCATGGTGGCTGTCACCTATAATCTCAGTGCTTAGGGAGGTTGAGTCAGAAGGATCACTTGAAGCCAGGAGTTCAAGTCCAGCCTGGGCAACATAGCAAGACCCTGTCTCTATAAAAATAAAAATAATTAGCTTGGTGTGGTGGTGTGCACTTGTAGTCCTAGCTACACAGGAGGCTGAGGTGGAAGGATCACTTGAGCCCAAGTGTTCAAGGCTGCAGTGAGCTATGATTACACCATGGCACTGTAGCCTGGGCAACAGATGAGTACCTATCTCTAAAATAAATAAATAAATAATGAAATAAAAATAAAACCCTATATTATTTCTCATCTAGATATTATAATATCCTCTCTGAGAGACCACCAAAAGAGTGCCATGAAAGGTAGAGCTAAATTATGTCTCTGGCCACTGGATTTTCAAGCCAGGAGCAAGGGATTGGATAACTATAACTTGCTTATAGTTTTACCCCAGTAATTTAATACAAAATGTAAAAAAAGAACACCTAACAGGAACTCACCAACACCTCTCACTAGGATCTTTCCTGACTTCAGCACATTTTACAAAACACACACGGGTTGTTTCTTCTCTCATTCAGTGCCTTTGAAGAGACAGAGGTTATCCTGGTAAGAATGAATAGGGCTTATAAGTAGGGTTCTTAGCAAGGAAGAGATGGGAATATTTAATTAAAGGAGACCATTTGTTGGGTGTATGGGACTGGCTTGGGTGATAAAGTAGATGCTCTACACACACTCAGCCCATCTTTGATTTTTTTGCTGCAGCTGTAATGCATTTTCCCATGCATGCTGACAGAGTCCCACCGCAAGTTCCTCTTCATCTCTCTGACTTCCTTTCCCAAGTCTTTTTTTGAAGCAGTGGGAGCTTATATGCTAGGAGCTTATATGTGTACAGGGCAAGCCCAAAGGAGAAATATTCCCCCATTAGAACCCCAGCCAGTGGTGCCTGCAAGCCAGGGGATAAATTGTTCAGCCTCCCCTCTTTTGCAGGCGCCATTCTCAAGTGTATTCCACATGGTTCCTCAAAGGATCCTCAGAACGCTTAAGCCCAATCGCCACTGTGGTAATTAGTTCAATAACATACTTTTTTTTTTTTTTTTACTTTTCCATCTTCCTTCTCTCAATAAGCTTACTCCTTCGTTCCTACTTTCTGGAGTCATCTTGCAAATAAATTACCTGAACTCAATTCCTTACCTCATACTCTGCTTTTGGGTGGACCCAAACTAAGACAGTAATACCTGGTGTAATTGGAGAAAGCATCCCCTCAAGATGGTATTCTGGAAGAGGTTTACTCACCAGACAGATGAAAACAAAAGCTCCATTGCTGGTAGTAATTGTGGTGTTGATAACCTCTGGCATAACAATCAAACTCTCACCTGTGGTGGACAGGATGTTGTGGAAGGGAAAGTTTCACTTATATAGAATCTAATACTGGCATGAAAGGGGGCAATGGTAATTATAAGAGTAGTGGAATTGACTGGCTTTTGTGAAATGCCATAAAAGTTTTGAAGAGTGCCTCAAAGAAAGACAAAGACAAGTGCAGATCAGCCAACTATCAGGTCAAGACATTCTGTGAAAGTCAGAAATCTTCCATGACAGCAAGTAAAGGGACTGTGTAGCAAAACGGCAGTCTGGACAGGCACAGTGGCTTGCTCCTGTAATCCCAGCTACTCGGGAGGCTGAGGCAGAAGGATCGCTTGAGCTCAGGAGTTTAAGGCTGCAGTGAGCTATGATTGTGCCTGGACAACAGCGTGAGATCCCATCTCTGAAAGAGAAAGAAAAGAAAAGACAGAGAGAAAGAAAGGAAGGGAGGGAGGGAGGGAGGGAGGGAGGAAGGAAGGAAGGAAGGAAGGAAGAAGGAAGGAAGGAAGGAAGGAAGGAAGGAAGGAAGGAAGGAAGGAAGGGGAGACGAAAGGACAGTCTGTGCTAAAATTCAAGCTCCAAATTTAATCTTAGGGGGTGGCAGAATGGCAAAGGAGACTGAATATACAGGTCTTCTACTTTAAACATCTATGCTAAAGTCACAGCTTTGATAGGGAAATGGTGAGACTCAGACTTGGGACGGAGGCATCTGTGAGGATACGGATGAGGACCTTAAATCCTGGGTGCTCTTGAATCAGGGAGGCTACAGAAGCCAGTCTCCTGCCTTTGGCTGGAGGACAGCAGTCTTCCCTTGCCTGAAGAGGATGAAAACCTTCCTGAGTTGAGTGTCTTGGAAGATGTTTCTCATCCTCCTTGGGATCACTCCAGTGACTCCCCTAACTGCCTGCAGCTTGAAAATGTGTCGAGTTCTAGCATACCATAAGAGGGAAGGTACTGTTTCTTCTATGGGAAGAAATGATTTGCTGAAAGAATTACAGAAAAATTCTGACAAGAAAGAGGAAAAGATCTATGGGAATAAATCTGAAGGTGTTATTAAATTGAATAGGTAAGTGAGATGTAAGGCTGAATAGAGGAGAATGTAATTCTCCCATGACTCACGGTAACATCCTGTCAAAGACGCCTGGAGTTTGTCCCAATACACTGCAAAAATGGTGCCTTGAAACTTGTACATGATAACAATGTAGAGATGCCACAGTTGTCTATTTAAAAAAAGGTCAGAAGGCTCAAGGAAGTGGGCATAAGAGAATGAGATTTGTATGTGAGACCCATCGTCTGACTGTTTCCTAGTGTACTCCCTTCACAAGGGTAAGGAGGAATATACCAACATTTTATGAAAGGTTAGTGGCAGTGTCCTCTATGAATTGGGATTCACAAAATAAAATTCTGCCACAGAATTGAGCCCTCTAGGGTCAATGGGAATAAAAAGTATTCAATTATTTGTGAGTCCAGGTAGCTGCACTTAAACATTAAAGGCTAGATGGAGATAATTCATGTAACAGGCAACAAGACTATAGGGGTAACCAGGGTTTTGTCAGGCCCCTAGAGATTTCTGATAATGGTTAATAGATCTTCATGTCCCCAGGAGTGAGATGCAGAGGCAGCCTACAAAAATATTACATGACTTTCATAACCAGAGAAAAAGTAAAAACAGGTGAGCAGTAGGCTAGGATCAGTGCCACAGTAGAAAAACAAAATATTCTGTTGAGTTTTTAGACCAGAGTGAGTTATCAGACCCAGAGCCCAGTGATTGAAGGGGACGTGTGATCTGCTCAAGGAAAGGCCCTACAATCACATCATATATATATATGTTAGTTTATATACATGATAGTTCATATATATGATAGTATTATATATATATATATGAGAGTTTATATATATATAAACTCTCCATTTCTTCCCCCAAAGAGATCTATGACTATTTATTCAGACTTTTCAAGGACTGTTAGATACAGGATCTGAGGTGACACGAATAACAGGGGACCCAAATGCTATCATGGCCCCACTGATAAAGGTAATGGATAATATGGTAATTATCCTGATTTGATCCTTACACATTGTGTACACATTGAAATATTATACTGTATTCCATAAATGTATATAATTATATGTCAATTAAAAATAATAATTGGCCAGGCACAGTGGCTCATGCCTGTAATCCCAACACGTTGTGAGACCAAGGTGGGAGGACTGCTTGAGCCCAAGAGTTCGAAACCAGGCTGGGCAACATGGCAAGACCCTGTCTCTACAAACAATAAGAAATTAGCCAGGTGTGCTGGTGTGTGCCTGTAGTCCCAGCAACTTGGAAGGCTGAGGTGTGAGGATTGCTTGAGCCTGGGAGGTCGACGTTTCAGTAAGCCATGGTCATGCCACTCCACTCCAGCCTGAGTGACAAAGTGAGATCCTGTCCCCCAAATAAATAAGTAAATAAGCAGGCAAATAAAAGTCATGTGGATATACAAATAGGAGTAGAAATGAACATGCACATCTTCATGCCTCACACTAATGTTCTCTGGAGAGAGTCCATCACTGAGGAGGCTCTTAACAACCAGGAAAACAGGCTACTCCTTGGGTAGATCTCAGCCAGCCTCTATTCTTGGCACTCCAATGCCAGTGCAATGGACCTATCAACATAGTAGCTTTGTCAGCAGGTATGGAGGCCATGCAAGGCCCCAGTTGTATTGGCTCATTCTCACCAAGCTGGCATAGCTACTGCATCTACAAACTTCTGACTTGTCAGCAGGAAAAGCCAATACTACACATTCAGTAGAGTACCAACCCTCGAGGACACCAGCCAAGAACTTAGGGGCAAATTGATTGCATCAGATCCCTCATCCTCCCTCCAGAGAAGAGAGTGATTCATCCTTCCTGGAATTGTTTCCTGTTCTGAATATGAGTTTGTCCTCCTTGCTCATAGTGTAGCTTCTAGGATTATTATCTGACAGCTTACAGAATGATTCATTTACTAACGTGGTAACCTGCATAACATCAGTTTGGACTAAAGGACCCATAGGGAAGGAAGCACAACAAGACCATAAGGGCACAACACTATGGGATCCACTGTTCCTACCATATATCACAGTATTCACAAGTTGCTGAACTGATAAAATGTTGGAATGAACAATTAAGAGATTGGCTAGTTTGGAGATAATACTCTCCATGGTTAGAATTTGGCCTACAGGATGTGATATATGCATTGAGCCAATGCTGTGTATCCAATAGCTGAAATACGTAAGTCTGGAAACCAAGGTGGAGAAGTTGAAATGGCTTCTCTCGCCATCATACCCAGTGACCCACTTGCAGAATTTGTGCTTCCTATGTTCATATCCTTAGGCTCTGCTAACATTCTTTAAAAATACAAATAATTATTTTTATAAATTTTTACTGGTGATGGGAGGGAGAAAAATGACTTGTATCAATACACAGTATTAGTACACAGCATGAATACACAGCAAGAGTCTCACTGGACCTATAGCTATGACTACCCCCTGCTCACTTTGGCTCTTTATGCCAAAGGACTAGTAGACAAAGAAAGGCATTTTTCAAACTGGCAAGGTAAATAATGAAAACAGTAAGGACTATTTCTAGATCTCAAAAGATTCATTGAGATTCACCTAGTTCTGTCATACCTGATAAAAGCACTGAATGAAAAATTATAGCAACCTCAGCTATCATGGCCCCACTTACAAGGGTAAGCCAACCAAGAGCTTGGATTCCTCAAGAATGAAGACACTTGGATCTCCCCACCAACCAAATAATTTAGATCAGCTGAAGTGCTCACCAAGGGTAAGGAAAATCTGGAATGGGTGGTGGAAATCTGAAAGGGACCTGATGAATATCAGTTATGGCCTTTGGAGCAGTTGCAGCAAGGGACATCTGCTTGCTATGCTAAGTCTCACCTGGAGTCCTTTTAACAATCAGCAGCTAGCTATGACCTTAAAGAGTTGGTGACAGAATGAATTTCATATAGAGCAAAAATGGATCTGAAAGTTTTAAGGGATAGATTATAGGAGATACTTTTGATGTCCTGTGCCACTTCTTTTGTTTTCAGCTGCAAAGGTGTTGGACAGTTTCTATGCATGCCATAGTTTTCCCTTAAGCACCTACTAGATCTCTCTCCCTTCCTGACTCCCACTGTCTCCAAAGCCACAGGAGTTCACTAAGCTCACATTGAATAACCAGACACACAGAGACATTAATTCCCCTGGTAGCCACCTTTGATCAGTGAGTGAAAGGAGACAGCAGATAAATGTGTCCGTCTTTTGTCTTTGAGGAGAAAATTCTGAGATTGATTTTACAAGATTCTTCAGAGATTGAGTCCCAGTGGACCAAAGTGGTAACCAACTCAACAGTGTGTCCTTCAATGGCTTTTCCTTATCTCTCTCATATTCTTGCTTCTCAAGATCACTTACCAAGTAAACTTATTCAGTCCCTGCTTTCAAAGGAAGCCAAGTAGATGGATAAACCAGTTGGCTGCTGGTTGATTGTGATATTCATAGGAAGGGTTGGCTGTGTTGTTAGAGAAAAAGCTAATGATAGTTTTGGTCGAGAAAGTGAAGTTAACTAAAAATTGGAAATAAATATTTATTGTGCATGTATTATGTATCAAACATTTTAGAAGGTTTTCAATATCATTATCAATTGACGATAGAGCTAAGTTTTCTGAATTCATGGGGAAGAAACAAAAATAAGGAAAACAGAGAAAGAAGCATATAGCAAGAACCAACAAATCATAGTCAAACTCTTTTATCATGATGTTTACCAACTTGCAGCTGTCTAGATTAACCACTTATCTAAAGAAACAAGAACCACCTTATTTAGGCTTATTTTGTGTACCATGGTTCGGGTGTGTTAGGAGGTAGAAGTGAGAGTTGGAGCATGATTGATGTGTGGTATATCCATACAAATACAACAAAATTCTGTTCTGAAAATATGAAATAATGACTGGGCATGGTGGCTTACACCTGTAATCCCAGTGCTATGGGAGGTTGAGGCAAGAGGATTACTTGAGACCAGGAGTTCAAGACCAGCCTGAGCAATGTAGCAAGACTCCATTTCTACAAGAATTTAAAAAAATATATTCCCAGTACTTTGGGAGGCCAAGGCAGGCAGACCATTTGAGGTCAGGAGTTTGAGACCACCTTGGCCAACATGGTGAAACCCTGTCTCTACAAAAATTTAAAAAAAAAAAAAAATAGCCAGGTTTGGTGGCGGGTGCCTGTAATCCCAGCTACTTGGGAGGCTGAGACAGGAGAATCACTTGAACCTGGGAGTTGGAGGTTGCAGTGAGCCGAGATCAAGCTACTGCACTCCAGCCTGGGCGACAGAGTGAGATTCTGTCTCAAAATACATATATATATATATACACATACACACACACACACACACACATATATATATATATAAATAAAAAAAAATAAGTCTTAGCTATTTGGGAGGCCAAGGGTGGGAGGACTGCTTGAGCCCAAGAGTTCACACCTGGGTGACAGAGAAAGATCTTGTCTTAAATACATAAATAAATAAATAATGTAAAATATTAAATAATTCAACATGTAACACAAGAGATATATAAGAAACACTCAATATCATTTAGTCCAGTGTCCTCATTTTACAGATGAAGGCTTAGTGGCAAAATGAGACCCAGAATACCAACCAAGATTCTGATTACCTTTCCATTATACATGGAGACTAGTGCCAAGAGAAGACTTGTCATTTAGAGAATGTTTAACTCAAAATGTTTTCTTTATCTGTGTGAAGTCTTACAGAAAATTCATATGATTATTGATTCCATTGGAGTTCAGTTGCTTGTACGTAGTCTATAGTGATTCTAAGTCCCTTATACCTCGCTGTATGGCCTTAGATTGAGTCCCATTCAAATACTGAATGTTCCTAAGAGGCATAACATTGAGATGCAAATAAGAAGAGAGCTGAAAGTACCTTCGAGATCACCTGGCAAACCCCAAAGAAGTTTCTGAAGATCTTTAGTACAGGTGCTTTTGTAGATATTTCATATCATTTTCAATTGACTGACTAATTTGGTCTCTATGATTCTTCTGGCCCAAAGGGGAAGAAAGAATAGAAAAAAGAAGGAAAAAGAACATTTCCTCTACCTCCTTCTTTCAAACCTTATGTCTAGATGTCCTCTTTAACTAACCATGACCTTGGGTAGGAAATGTCTATTTCACCTCCATGAGGAAAGCACTCAACAAATGCTTGTTGATTGACAGAACAGCATTATCTGATTGTCTGTTCACTGGAATGCACTTCCCATAAGTAGCAAGAGTACTTTTCATCGATGAACCATTTCTTAATTGTGGCAAAATATAAATAACATACAATTTAGCATTTTAACCATTTTAAGTGTATCATTTAGTACATTAAGTAGATGCACACTGTTGTACAACCATCACCACTATTCATTTCTAGACCTTTTTCATCTTCCCCAATTGAAACCCTATACCCATTAAACAATAACTCTCCATTCCCTTCTCCTTCTAGCCCCTGGAAACCACCATTCTACTTTCTGTCTCTATCAATTTGAGTACTCTAGCTACTTCATATAAGTAAAACACCGTATGGTATTTGTCCTTTTGTAACTGGTTGATTTCACTTAATGTAACATCTTTAAGTTTCATTCATGCGTCATTCTTTTTAAGATTGAATAACATTCTGTTGTATATACCACATTCTGTATATCTATATTTATCCATCAATACACATTTGGGCTGCTTCCATCTTTTGGCTTCTGTGAATAATGCTACTGTGAATATCGGTGTACAAATATCTTTTCAAGTCTTGGCTTTCAATTATTTTGGGTACATACTTAGAGGTGAAATTTCTGAATCATACAGTAATTCTGTCAATTTTCTGAGGAACCAGCATACTGTTTTCCACAGTGGCTGTACCATTTCACATTTCAACCAGCAAGTTCAACCACAAGGATCCCAATTTCTTCATGTACCACTTGTTATTTTCTGTTTGGGTTTGTTTTGTTTTTTCGATAGCAGCCATTCTAATGGGTGTGAAGTGGTATCTCATTGTGGCTTTGATTTGCATTTATAATTAGTGATGTTTTGAGCATCTTTTTATGTGTTTATTGGCCATTTGTATATCTTCTTTAGAAAAATAACAATTCAAGTCTTTTGTCCATATTTTAATTGGGTTATTTGCTTTTTATTGTTGAGTTTTAGAAATTATTTATGTGCTCTGGATATTAATCCTTTATCAGAAGCATGATCTGCAAATGCTTTCTCATAGTCCATGGGCTACCTTTTCACTCTCTTGTTAGTATCTTTTGGCACATAAAAGTTTTTTATCTTGATGAAGTTCAGATTGTCTATTTTTTCTTTTGTTGCCTATGCTTTTGGTCTATTAAATGTTGAGCTCACATCTCTATCCTAATTTTAATTCTTAACCTTAACTGCTATTGCCTGGGGTTAATCTAGGTTTAACATACACAATTTGGGAAGGCTTAAAAAATACAAAGAATGTTATTTTTACAAACTTTTACTTAATTTTATAACCATGTATCGCGTGTTAGGAGCCTCCCCTCCTTGCAAACTTGACAGCTCTCTGCTCCTCAGCCTCAGCGTCCTGTCTGTTTTACCTTATGGATATTTCACATCCATCCTTTTTTTTTCCTACTCTCACTGCATTATTTTAGGTCAGTGGTTCATCATCTCTCGCCAGAATAAGTGCAATAGCCTGCTAACTAGTCTCCTGGTTTATAGAGTTGTCCCATAATCGATTTTCCATAGTCACAAGAATTATGTAACTAAAATGAAAATATGATTATTTCATGTTCCTGCTTAAAGCCTTCCAATGGCTCGATTGCTTTCAGAACAGAGACCCAATCCTCTTGTCAAGGCATATAAGTCCCCCTTCCATGAGTAATCTCGATACCTGTTCCACCTCACATTCTGACATCCCTCTCAAACTGTGCTCTAGCCATATTACACTACTTGCTTTTCCCTAAATAGGTCATGCTGTCATCTAATCTCCAGGGCTTTGCCCTTACCCTCCTCGGAGCTTGTGGTCTACCTTCCTACCCATTTTACCTGAAAAACTCAGCCTTCAAGGTCCATTCAAGCATTACGTTTGTGTGTGTGAAGCCTTCTCTGACACCCAAGTCTAGGTTAAGTGATCCTCTTGGAGTTCCTTTCACACTCACCCACTTTGTAGCACCTAATTCTTCATTTGTCTGTCTTCACTAGACTTCTGACTTCTTCAAGATAGAGACTACTGTCCTGAAGAGACTACTTTCAGTCATCACTGCAGCCTCAGTACCTGGAACACAATAGGCAGTCAACAAATATTTCTGCATAAATAATCTCAAGATTTCTTGCCTAACTAGTTTCTCTCATTTTCTCTCTTTTGCATGCTAACTTTTCTAGATTTTTTTAAAAGTGAGTTTCTGGTGATGGGATTATGGGTGTGATGTGGTTTGGATCTGTGTCTCTACCAAATATCATGTGGAACTGTAATGTCCTGTTGGAGGTGGAGCCTGGTAGGAGGTGATTGGATCATGATGGCAAATTTCTCATGAATAGGTTAGCACCATCCCCTTGGTGCTGTTCTCAGGATAATGGGTGGGTGACTTATCATGAGATCTGGCTGTTTAAAAGTGTGTAGCACCCCGCCCCCTACTCTCTCTTTGTCCTGCTCTTGCTGTGTAAGACGTGCTTGCTTCCCCTTCACCCTCCTCCATGATTGTAAGTTTCCTGAGGCCTCCCTAGAAGCAAAAGCGTCTTTGCTTCCTGTGCATCCTGCAGAACTGTGAGCCGATTAAGCCTTTTTTATTTATAAATTACCCAGTCTCAAATATTTCTGTAGAAAGTAATGTAAGAATGGACTAATGCAGAAAATTGGTACCAAGGAGTGGTATCTATAAAGATACCTGAAAATGTGGAAGTGACTTTGGAACTGGGTAACTGTCAGAGATTGGAAGACTGTGGAGGGCTCAGAAGAAGACAGGAAAATGAGGGACAGTTTGGAACTTACTAGAAATTAGTTAAATTTTTGTGACCAAAATGTTGTGTGACCATAATATGAACAATGAAGTCCAGGCTGAGAAGGTCTCAGATGCAGATGAGGAATTATTAGAAACTGGAGTAAATGTCACTTTTGTTATGCCTTAGCAAATAATTTGGTTGGATTGTGCCCCTGCTCTAGGGATCTGTGGCACTTTGAACTTGAGAGTGATGATTTAGGGTACCTGGCAAAAGAAATTTCTAAGCAGCAAAGCATTCAAGATGTGGCCTGGCTGCTTTTCAATGTATGCTCATATATGTGAGAAAAAAATGATCTGAAACTGGAACTTATATTTAAAAGGGAAGCAGAGCATAAAACTTTGGAAAATTTGCAGCCTGGTCATGTGGTAGAAAGGAAAATCCCATTTTCAGCAAAGGAATTTAAGCAGGCTGCAGAAATTCACATAATGAAAAGAAAGGCAAATGCTGATGGCTAAGACAGTGGGCAGAAGGCCTCAAAGGCATTGAAGGTAACCTCTCCCATCACAGGCCTGGAGCCCTACGAGGGAAAAGTGGTTTCATGAGCCACACCCAGGGCTCTGCTGCCCTGTGCAGCCTCAAGACCCTGCTCCCTGCTCTGTCTCCAGTCTTGGCTCAAAGGACTCCAGATACAGCTTGGGTTGTTGCTTCAGAGGGTGCAAGCCATAAACCTTGGTGGTATTAAGCCTGCAGATGTGCAGAGTGCAAGAGTTGAGGCTTGGAAGCCTATGCCTAGATTTCAGAGGGTGTATGGAAAAACCTGGATGTGTAAGCAGAAGCCTGCTGCAGGGGCAGAGCCCTCATGGAGAACCTCTACTAGGGCAGTGCTGAGGAGAAATTTGGGGTTGGAGATCCCACACAGAGTCCTCACTGGGACATTGCCTAGTAGAGGTGTGAGAAGAGGGCTGCCATCCTCTAGCCCTTGGAATGTTAGAGCCATTGGCAGCTTGCACCCTGTGCCTGGAAATGCCACAGGCACATGATGCCAGCCCAGAAGAGCAACTGTGGGGTGTGCACCCTGGAAGGCCACAGGGGTGGAGATGCCCAAGGCCTTGGAAGCCCACCCCTTGCATCAGTATGCCCTGGATGTAAGACATGGAGTCAAAGGAGATTATTTTGGAGCTTTAAGATTTAACGACTGCCCTGCTGGGTTTCAAACTTTCATGGGGCCTGCAGGCCCTTCCTTTTGGCCAATGTCTCCCTTTCGGAATGACAATGTTTACCCAATGCCTATATGTCCTGATATGGTTTGGCTCTGGGTCCCCACTCAAATCTCATCTTGAGTTGTAATCCCCATGTGTTAAGGGAGAGACCTGCTGGGAGGCGATTGAATCATGGGGACAGTTTCCCCCATGCTATTCTCATGATAGTGAGTGAGTTCTCACGAGATCTGATGGTTTAAAGTGGGACCTCCTCCTTTGCTTTCTCTCTCTCTCTCTCTCTCCTGCCACAATGTAAGATGTGCCTTGCTTCCCCTTTGCCTTCCACCATGATTTTAAGTTTCCCAAGGTCTCCCCAGCATGTGCAACTGAGAGTCAATTAAACCTCTTTCCTCTATAAATTACCCAGTCTCAGGTATTCTTTATAGCAGTGTGAAAACAGACTGATATAAAAAATTAGTACTGGGATAGTATTGCTGTGAAGATACCTAAAAATGTGGAAGCAACTTTGGAACTGGGTAACAGGCTGACACTGGAACAGTCTGGAGGGCTCAGAGGAAGACAGGAAGATGTGGGAAAGTTCAGAACTTCCTAGAGACTTGTTGAATGAATTTGACCAAAATGCTGATAGTGATATAGAAAACGAAGTCCAGGTTGAGGTGGTTTCAGATGAAGATGAGGAACTTATTGGGAACTGGAGTAAAGGTCACTCTTGCTATGGTTTAGCAAAGAGGCTGGCAGCATTTTGCCCCTGCTCTAGAGATCTGTAGGACTTTGAACTTAGATGATTTAGGGTATCTGGCAGAAGAAATTTCCAAGCAGCAAAGCATTCAAGAGGTGACCTGGCTTTTTCCGAAAGCATGTAGTCATATGCATTCACAAAAAGATTATCTGAAACTGGAACTTCTATTTAAAAGGGAAGCCAAGCATAAACGTTTAGAAAATTTGCAGCCTGACCCTGTCGTAGAAAAGAAAAACTTACTTCTGGGGACAAATTTGAGCCAGTTGCAGAAACTTGCATAAGTGACAAGAAGAGGAATATCAGTAGCCAAGACAATGGGGAAAATATCTACAGAGCATTTCAGAGATTTTCCTGGCAGCCCCTCCCATCACAGGCCCAGAAGCCTAGGAGGAAAAAATGGTTTTGTGGGCTGGGCCCAGGATCCTGCTGCTTTGTATGGTTTTGGGAGTTGGTGCCTTTTACCCCAGCCATGGTTAAAAGGGGCCAATGTATAGTTCAGGCCATTGCTTCAGAGGGTGTAATCCCCAAGCCTTGGTGGCTTGCACATGGTGTTGGGCCTGCAGGTGCACAGAAGAACTGAGGTTTGGGAACCTCTGACTAGATTTCAGAGGATATATGGAAACATCTGGATGTCCTGGCAGAAATTTGCTGCAGGGGTGGAGCCTTCATGGAGAACCTCTGCTAGGTCAGAGTGCAGAAAGGAAATGTGGGGTCAAAGCCCCTACACAGAGCCCCCACTGGGGTACTGCCTAATGGAACTGTGAGAAGAGGGCCACCATCCTCCAGACCCCATAATATTAGGCCTGCATCATGTGTCTGGAAAAGCCACAGGCACTCAACACTGGCCCACGAAAGCAGTCATGGGGGTTGCACCCTGCAGAGCCACAGAAGCGGAGCTGCCCAAGGCCTTGGGAGCCCACTTCTTGCATCAGCATGTCTTGGATTTGAGACATGGAGTCAAAATAGATTATTTTGGAGTTTTAAGATTTAACGAGTGGACTGTCAGGTTTCATACTTGCATGGGGCCTGTGGCCCCTTTATTTTGGCCAATTTCTCCCAGTTGGAATGGGAACATTTACCCAATGCCTGTACCCGCATTGTATCTTGGAAGTAACTAACTTGCTTTTGATTTTACAGGCTCATAGGTGGAATGGACTTCCCTTGTCTCAGATGAGACTTTGGGCTTGGACTTTTGGGTTAATGCTGGAATGCGTTAACACTTTGGGAGACTGTTGGGAAGGCATGATTGTGTTTTGAAATGTGAGAAGGATATGAGATTTGGGAGGGAACAGGGGTGCAATGACATAGTTTGGCTGTCTCCATTCAAATCTAATCTTGAATTGAAATCCCCACGTGTCAAGGGAGGGACCTGCTGGGAGGTGACTGTGATACAGAAGGAAAGTGCTGGGAAGAGAAGGGCATAGTCCCTTCAAATAATACAGAAAGGGGGAAGGTTGTCATCCCTGGCTAGGGCTACACCCCCAGGCCTATGCCCATGGACCTAGGTGAGCACAGACATTTTTGTTTTCCTGGCCAAATGTTGCATTTCACAAGACTACTCTGGCCTGCCACCCCCACCATCCTGTGCCTATAAAAACCTGGAGACCCTAGCAGGCAGACACAGGTGGCTGGATGTTAAGAGGAGCACATCAGTGGTGGAACACACAGGCAGCTGAATGTTGAGAAGAGCACATCAGTGTAGTAACACACAGGTGGCTGGATGTCAAGAGAAGCACATCAGTGGAGGGACACATAGGTAGCTGGACATTGAGAGGAATGCACTGATAGGCACCAGCATGCCAGCAGGCTGTCAACTGGCAGAACAACACGGAGTTTGATTGGGGCAGTCAGAGAAGAGCCTGGGCTGTCGAGTGGCCTGACTCCAGGGGAAAATCATCTCCCTTCTGGCTCCCCCATCTGCTGAGAGCTACTTCCCTTCAATAAAACCTTGCACTCATTCTCCAAGCCCACGTGTGATCCAATTCTTTCAGTACACCAAGGCAAGAACCCCAAGATACAGATGTGATAAGGCAGGGGTCTAATTGAGCTGGCTAACACAAGCCACCTACAGACAGCTAAGCTAAAAGAGCACCCTGTAACACATGCCCACTGGGGCTTCAGCTGTAAACATTCACCCCTAGACACTGCCTTGGGGTCTGAGCCTCACAGCCTGCCTGTCTGTGTGCTCCCCTAGAGGTTTGACCAGCAGGGCACTGAAGGAGTCACACTCCCATTGCATGCCCTGCGAAGGGGACAAGAGAACTTTTCCCGTTTCAACTGGATCATGGGGGTGATTTCCCCCATGCTGTTCTTGTCATGGTGAGTGAACTCTCACAAGATCTGACGGTTTTACAAGTGTTTGGCAGTTCCTGTCTCTCTTTCTCTCTTTCTCATCTGACACCATGTAAGATGTGCCTTGCTTCTCCTTCACCTTCCTCCATGTTGTAAGTTTTCTGAGGGGCAAAGTTCTCATGAATGGATTAGCACCATCCACTTGGTGCTGTTCTCATGATAGTGAGTTACCATGAAATCTGGTTGTTTAAAAGTGTGTGGCACCTCCCTGCTGTCTTTCTCCCTCCTGCTCCAGTCATGTAAATTGTGCTTGCTTCCCCTTCACCTTCTGCCGTGATTGTAAGTTTCCCGAGGCCTCTCCAGAAGCAGAAGCTTCTATGATTCCTGTACAGGCTGCAGAACTGTGAGCCAATTCAACCTATTTTCTTTATGAATACCAGACTCAGGTATTTCTTTACAGCAATGTGAGAATAGACTAATACAGGGTGTCTTACCAGCTGAGCATCCCAAATCTGAAAACTCAAAATCTAAAATGCTCCAAAATCAGAAATGTTGAGTGCCAACACAACATTCAGAAGAAGTGCTCATTGGAACATTTTGGATTTCAGATTTTTGGATTTGGGAAGCTCAACCAGTAAGCATAATGCAAATATCCCAAAATCCTAAAAAGTCTGAAATCCAGAACACTTTGGGTCCCAAGCATTTTGAATAAAGGATAATCAACCTATATGTTTCTATTATTTATATTAAATATAATTTTAATTGTGACTTGTTTTATCCCAGTGTAGTGGGGAAAAATATTAAATTCATGAAGTGACAGTGGATGTCTTTTGAGCACAGTATTTAAGAAAAGGGTCCTTTGGGCTATGCCACACAGTGATGATGGAAACTCATGTGATGGAGTTCAGAGTGAATTACCAGTTGACCAGGGTCCTAACTTCTAATTATCAAGTCCGAGGTGGAAGGAGCTGGTAACACCGTCTTTTTTCAGAGGAAGCACTTGAGGAGTGAACAGATTGGGTGACTGAACTAAGGCTACCCATTAGTCTCCTTATTTCCAGTCTCAGTCTCTTTCCACTTTATCATAGTGACAAAAACAAAAACATCTTTGTCCTAGCAAGACTTGGCTATGCAAATTTAGTGAAACAGAGCCTTTTGAGCACACATTTCTGCTTAGAACATAAAGAATGTGAGTTCTAAAATGATTGTGAATCTTCCATGCCTAGAATTTGATGAAATAGAACTAGCGCCTAATTCGCTTTAATTTTATTTGATCATTAGTGCTTAAGAAGGGAGCAACATTTGCAGGATATTTGTTTCTGGCCATATGCTCCATACAGAACCTTGGAACTAGACGTTTTTCCTGGAAGGTCTATTTAACGGCGACGGAGTACCTAACATCTGGGAAAAGAGGCAGCCAATTTCAAGTTTCCTTTCTGGAATTCCAACAGATCTGAAAGTATTTCAGGGTCCGATTAAATCTTCACCTTGTTTAGATGTTGTCACATCCAGACAGTCTTTGTTAATTTGGCTTTCAATTAGTCTGTTAATATTCTCAGATTTATATTTTGGCTACCTGCATGCTAAAAAGAAATCACATAGAGTTGGGGAATTTGGTTCTGCAAAACTGCGTGGTAAGATTTTTTTAAAACACAGGTACAATTCTATGATTTTTAAAGTTTGTATTATCCATGCCCTAAAATGACTCACATGCTTCAATGCAGAATACAAAAAATTTTTTTAAAAATCATTTGACTTGCAGGAGTAGAGATGTTAAGAGAAAATCAGTAGGGAATAACACATTTAGGAAAGGTGAAAATGCACAAGTTATGACACATTTTGGTCCAGCTCCAAATCCTTAAAGCACTGATGTCTTGTTCCAATTTTTTCCCATTACTTTCACTCCAATCCTATTCTTACTTATTTCCAGCCAAGTAGTTTCGTATCTATTTGTCTTCGGCTCCACCGGGGGAAAGTAGCTATGCGGTGCTCCACCAGCTGACTGAAAAGGAGTGTTCCCTCCACAGATACACTCAGCACTGAACTGGGGGCAGTGGCCGGGCACTCAGTAGGGGACGGAGGAGGGGGCCTAAGACAGTGTTACGATCAGTTGTGTGCCACTGGAAGGAAGGTCAGGGCAGGGAAATCTCGCTACTTCACTACTCAGGTCTCTGGGTTGGGCTTGCCGCTCTTGGGGAAGAGCCACTTCTTGGGGCCCTGCACACAAGAGGACGCACGTGGAAAGGGTCTGTAAACCGACACCCGTTCTTCTAACCGAAGGTGACCACCGCACTGTCTTCTTGGGGAGAATTTTTTTTTTTTTACGTCAGGCCTCATGCTCGCCACACGAGGATCGCCGCCAGGGCTGGGCTGCCGGGTCCCCGCCACACGGTGGAAGCACTGGAGGCGAGGTCCCGGCGCGACCTCGCTAGGCGCCCGCACTGGCCGCAGGACTGCGGGACTGGCGGTGGCGGCGGCTGCGCGGGGCGGGGCGGGGCTTGGCTACGGGGAAATGACGTCGCCGTCCCCGCGCGCGCCCTGGTAACGGCGGCTCCCGCGTCCTCCTCCATGTCCCCGCCTACCCCCGCCGCAGCCCGCCCCGTCTCCTCCTCCCTCCGCAGCCTCGCCGAGTCCTCGGTGCGGGCTGCGAGCGGGACTAGCGGAGGCACTCTGTCCTCGACGCCTCCGCCGGGCGCGGGCTGAGGAGCCAGCGAGAGGAGACCCGGCCCCCGGCCGCCGTCGCCCAACCCCGGGCATCTGCCCCGCGCCGTTGTCCCCGCGGCTTCGGGCCGACGGGACCGCCCCATCCCTTCCAGGGGTGACCCGGGCGTCGCGGGCGGGACGGCGCCTGCGACCGAGTTTGGGGGGCGCCGGGTGTCGGGTCGGGAAGCGGCCGCCACGACTCTTGCCTCGCGGGCGTCGTTGCTCCGCGGGCCTGCCTCTGCGCGTGGGGACAGGTGCCCCGGCCGGGGTCTGTCGGGAAGATGGCGACCCCGGGCATGAGCTGGCCGCAGCACTATTACGGCGGCTCGGCGGCCGGGGCGGCCAAATTCGCGCCCTCGCCGGCCGCCGCGCAGCTGGCTGGGCACAGTATGGACTACAGCCAGGAGATGCACCTGAAAATTAGCAAGAAAATCGCCCAACTCACCAAGGTAAGGGGCGCAGCGGCGGGGCGGGTGGCGACCCTGTGCGGGCCGCGCCAGACTCACCTGCCTGCCTGGGACGCAGCACTCCTTGCTCCCGCAGCGAGGGGAACGCGACTCCTCCGCCGAAGCAACAGCCGGAGACACCTCCAAAACCTGCAAACTTAGGTGTAACGCTGGCAACATGAATTTAAACTAGACAGCACAACGGCACGGTGGGTGTAAGGGACTTGCACCTGCTTGCCCTTTAGGGCTAAGCCAGCACAGAACAAATTAGGGTTTAGTTCCTTTATTCCACAATACTAAATCACTTGACTGTTGCTCCCATGCATCTGCCAGGGCTCCACGAGGCATCACACTACAGTACCATTTGAAGTACAGTACCGTATTTACGTAATATGACTCGGAATTAAACAGTATCTTACTGGTTAGTTAAGGGGAGACTCAACTTTCAGAGGAATGTAGAAGGGTAAAACATACCTTGAGTGCCAATTTGGGGCATTTAATGAGTCATTCCTTATCCTGACAAAATGCCAAACAAGGCTTATTAGATGAATCACACTGTCTGCATCTAGTTCAATGTTTGTCTATGGAAGGATAATTTTCAAGGAGCAGATAGCCGTCAAATTCAGCCACATGTAGTTAGACTGTACCTAAATCAGGGGACTTTTTTCTAATTTAATAAATGTTGATAATGAGAAGGAATTGGTATCTGAGAAGCAAGAGCAATTCCTATCAGTTCTATTGCTCTGCTTAGATCTCACCAGCAATGTAGCAATACCTCTCAGTAAGAAGTGATTTATGGTGTCTGAAAGTTAAGAAATGTGGTGTACCTTAATGTGTTTAAGCTGTCTCCTAACAGCTTGTTAGGATAGTTCGTATGCTAAAGAGAGATGGGCATCATGGGGGTTACTGCTAGATAGCCTCTGAGTCTGACTCAACTCTAAAGTTCTCATATAATCCCATTGCTGGTTGGCACTTTTGAGAGAGTGAAGTAAGACATGAGATTCCGAAGAGAGGAAAGGAAGAAAATGGGAGTGAAAAGAGGATGAAAAGAGAATAAAAAGGTTTTAGTAAAGAAATGTGACTAAGGACAGAAAAGATAACATAAGAGGACTACAAAAGGAGAGCACAAACGGCAGAGCAAAAGAAAAGTTACAGGTAGGTAACAGTTAAACTCAACGAACGTCTTGTGAAGTTTTCTTTTTTGTCTTTTGTTTTATCTCAGCACTGACTCAGAAGTTGTTTGTGCGGTGTTTTGTTTCCTTTTTTGTCAGAGTATTGCATTCAGAGAAAGGAAGATCTAAGAAGGAATGATAGTAGTGTATCATCAGAACATTTACACATTTGGAGTCTAAAAGCCAGGCTTCCTGCAGCAGTGTTTGATCTTCCGAATACTGATGTCCTGAATGAAGCACATGAATATTTATTCTGATTTTCTCTTATGATGTGTCCATAACATCCAGTGTTCTCATTTTAGATGTAACCCTCTAGAGCCCTACTGTAAGTAATAGGAAAACTCATTAAATTGGTTGTGGGACTGTTTAATAAAAGCTGTTGCTCTTCAGTACATTTTTTTTCTTTCTACTTAACACTTTTTCAGTTTCCTGTTCTTTTATCGGAAAAAAAATCAGTCAGCACCACCGGTAAAGGTAGGTGTATTGATTGGAAGCTGGTCTTTTCTGCCATTACATTACCCACCTCATATCTAATGAGACAAGAGGGTGCTCTCAGGCCAGTGCTCTCACACCGCTTGAATGCCTCATCTGATCTTTACTGAGCGTTACTTGGACTCTGTGGTTTTGTGTTTGTAGTTACAGTCTCTAAACACTCTCCACCCCCTCTGCTAAGTACTTCAGACATTTAATCCTTCATAGTAGCTTTCTCAGTGTCACATTTTGGACTGGTTATTGTCACGTTATTGACATTTTGGACTGGATAGTTCCTTGTTGGTTGTGGGATATCCTGTGCATTACAGGATGTTTAGCAGCATCCCTGGCAGTACTCAGTGGGTACCAGTAGCTACCCTCCCACACCCACTCCCAGTCATGACAGTAAACATGCCTCCAGATATTACCAGATTTTCCCAGGATGGGGCAAGGTAGTTGGGACAGAATCATTCCAATAAGAACCATTAACGTATCCTGAAATATCTGGGGATTATCCTGCCTTTATTTACTAAGATAAAGCCTGAGAATGAAACAGTCTGATAATAGGACTCTGTTGCAGCCAACATCTTTCTATTTCTACAGACATATAATAAGACTTGCTTTCTTTATGTACCATTTTGAAAGTTGTCAAATTTTATGGTCATATACACTTATTGTAAATACTGTACCATAAGCATGTCATCATGAATGTATATAAACATAGAGAGGGACTGTTACGAACTTTACTACTATCTGCCATATAGAATTTTTACTCATGAAGAGTTTATTCATATTAGCAGAGGTGCGTTCCCACTATGGTTGGAACTTGACAGTGGCTTATATTTCATAATTGTACACTGTAAACGTAACCATTAAAATTGGATTTTATTTCTTTTGGAAAGAAGTCAGTAGAACTTAACTCTTCAGCATTATAGCAGCAGCACACTTAAGAGCAGTGTGGGAACCTGACACACTAAGTTAAAATTCTCACTCCACCTCTTACTACTATTGTGACTTTGAGCAAGCCATTAAACACTGAGCCTCAGTTTCCTAATCTTTAAAATAGGGATGATAATACCTATTTTACAGAATTGTAGCGGCACATAGTAGGCTCTTGATTCAGGCTGTCACTCACTGAAAAGACATATACTAATATGAGTATTAATAAAATATGTATATTTTTTAAAATGCTTCTCTCCTTTTAAAATAAACCATTCTGCATTTAACAGTGTTGTATGATAGTGCACTTATTTTGAGAGTTTTCTGCTAAACTTTTTAAAAATGTGTATATAGTAGTATTTTTTTCTCCTTCGAATATCAAAGTTTAAAGTTTTCACATTTATTCTGTATTGTGGTAGTATATACTGAAAATACAGTGTGCATGTTTCAAAGATTTGGCTCGCTATGAAAGGATAAGCATGAAAGTAATATATATTATAATTTTGCCCATAGCGAAGCTCAATATATTTTTAACTAAAAAGCAGTCTTTGCTGTCTGCAGATTTGTTCAGATCCTGTTTCCTAAGAGCCTAACATAGCAACCTTCTCATGGTAAGGAGAACAGCAGTTCTTTAAGTACCTTTAATATAAGAGAGACTTTGGGAAATGTTACAGATACAGCAGGGAGCAAGACACAGTCTCTGCCTTTTAAAGGAAGCCTAGCATATTTGGGTCACTCATGTCAAGTTTTAAGAATTAATATTAGATTCTTGAGCTACATTATGGCAAGTTTCTGCAAATGTTAATGGCTAAACTATCTCAGGATAGGCAGTGAAGCTGGATGGATTCAGTTATGTTTTATAAGACCACATTTGTATACTTCTGTGCTCTCCACTGTGTTGACTTTTCAGGATATTAGGTTGAAAAGCAGGCCTTGTGGGATGTAATTATGAAAGCTTTTTTTTTTTGTCACTTCAAATTTTTTTCCCTTTTTGTGTCTTTCAATTTACTCTTCGAGACTGGTTCATCCTCTGCCATGGATTAACTTAATTTTTCTGGTTGCTCTTAGATAATACAAATCATCCTTCAGTAACAAAGTCACAAAAGTCTCAATTTGATTATTAAAATTAAAATGCCCAGTACCAACAAGTAAAAACTGCAGACCAAGCCTGAAATAAAGATGAAGCTTCTCCCTTAACTGGTCTCTTGTTCTGTCTCTTCCAAGGAGGAAGCCAGTAACTGGGGAAGGGGGCATCATTGCCTTTTTACTTCTTACCTGGTTTTCCTACTCTTCCTGCTTTGTCTTGCCATTTCTGGTTTCTGACCCTTCCAAAGTTGGACAAGGAAGAAGCAAAAAGAGTAAAGAGGAGCAGCAAACTTTTACTTGATTCGTGAAGAAGCTAGCTGGTGATTAAGTTTCAGTGCTTTTGTAGCCATTGCAGATGTTTAAAGCTTGTTCTTTCACTGGAGAATCCTCTACCTCCCACCTCAGTGGCTCTAGATTTTCATCTCAAGTCCTTAACAGTGAGAATTCCCTTACGTTCTGGTTGGTTGCTTACTCCTTCCTGAGCCTCTTAGAGCTAGCAGTACCTTCACCTTCACTTTGCAGAGGTCTGTGCAAACTCTAGATGCCCCTCTTGCATGGACTCGTGTGATCCTACCTCTGGTTGCTCACTCTCCTGTAGAGGCCACATAGGGAGCACTCATTCTTTGCACAAACTCTGCTGGTGGTCCCAGTTCAGCGCTCTCTGTTGTTCTCACATGCCTCTTCATGCAGCTTCTCATCCTTTAGATTTTCCAGGGATTAATCAGGTACCAGGTCAGCATGTTCTTCAAATTGCTTGAGACACATGTCAAGTTCTTCAAGTCATCCCCGCAAAGCCTTTTTCCCTAGGCTTTAGATGTGGGACAAGCATCTTCCACCCTTCCCCCTTGAAGACACAGGCCCCTGTTACCACAGCTCTCCCCAGGGAAATCTCTGAACCCTACTCTGTAATCTCCTTGAAGCGCCACCTCACTGGTGGTGGGGTAGACAGGAACACACCTTAGCACTCTTTTCTTTAGACTGCCTCTTCTCATTTTTGAGAATGTTCTGGCAGCTGCTTTGGAATGTCATTTCTGTTGTCTGGTTCTCAGCAGAAACTTCGCTTTTAATACCTTGTTGTGTTAGCTGCTTATCAAATGCCTCTTTAGTTGATTGCACTTTTGATAGAGTCTATTTATCACTTACTAGTATAGACATAACTAATATATGGTACAGTGTAAGTTCCCAAACAGCAGGAAGTAGTTTTTTTGTGTTTTCTGTGCTAGGATCAAGTCCTCTTATTTTACCCAGCTTATGGCTCTGCTACTAAAACTGTCCTGACCAACTACCCTTGTTGGGCTTTCCTTGCTGTGCATTAGCATTGATTGTTGGTACTTCTTACTTGATGCTTAATAATGCAAACTTGCAAATACTGTTTATTGTGTTTATAAATATACTTTGTTTTCGTAATTTGACTGTAAGGTTCTTAGCTCTAGGGACTGTATCTTTTATTTCATGTAACCTTAATATGAATGGTTTGCACATAGTACCAAAGCTTAGTAAGTATTTACTGAAGAAGACAGTGGTCATAATGATACAGCAAGTAATTTTGTTATACAACAGAGAAAGGCAGTTTTTGTTTTGTTTTGTTTTGAGACGGAGTCTCGCTTTGTCGCCCATGCTGGAGTGCAGTGGCCGGATCTCAGCTCACTGCAAGCTGCGCCTCCCAGGTTTACGCCATTCTCCTGCCTCAGCCTCCCGAATAGCTGGGACTACAGGTGCCCGCCACCTCGCCCGGCTAGTTTTTTGTATTTTTTAGTAGAGACGGGGTTTCACCGTGTTAGCCAAGATGGTCTCGATCTCCTGACCTCGTGATCCGCCCGTCTCGGCCTCCCAAAGTGCTGGGATTACAGGCTTGAGCCACTGCGCCCGGCCAAAAGGCAGTATATTTTAGGAATTGTATCTGCTACTCTTCTGGGTTAATGACAGATCATTTCAACTGAGTTAAATTATTCCTAAATACGTAAATGTTTATTGACTGCCCTTTAAACTGCTTCAAAAAGCTATTTTATTTCTTAATATATTTTTGATGTAAAAAATAAAAATGTAAAGTTCTTTATCTACCTTATAAATATTTGTCATTTCAAAGTGTAGGTAATTAATATACTAGTTTCTTAGCAAATATAAAAAAGCCTTGTGATTAGTCATTTTATACTAACTCTGCTTTTACTATATCCAGAACCAAAATGTGTTTATATAACACCAAAACCAGTGAATTTTTCAAATAATACTATTGTCTCTTCATGAAATAAATGATTTTTCACTAATTGGTTTGTTTGAATTACCTAGATACTCTTTCATAATAATTCTTTGTTGCTTATGGCTTGAGTCTTTGAACAAGAGTGGTAAGTGCCTCATAAAACATAGTAATTGGCTGAGTTTCACCTTAGCACTAGTACATGCCAAATGCAGCATCTCTTTTTCTTTGTTACATTGCAGCTTTGCCATGCTATTATGCAGTGGGTTAGATGTAATCTTTTAGTCATAGTTGAGTGGTTTGGATTAATTTCTTGCATTTTACTAATGGACACAAAAGCATAGTATCCTATTAATTAATTGGTCACAAACTTATAAAGGGACTTCCTTTAAAAATTTAGAGTTAAAGGTTAAAGGTTTAGATCAGGCACCCTGGCTCATGCCTACAATCCCAGCACTTTGGGAGGCCAAGGCAGGCAGATCACTTGAGGCCATGAGTTCGAAACCAGCCTGGCCAACATGTTGAAATCCCGTCTTTACAAAAAATACAAAAAATTAGCTGGTGTGGTGATGGGTGCTTGTAATCCCAGCTACTTGGGAGGCCGAGGCACGAGAATTGCTTGAGCCCAGGAGGTGGAGATTGCAGTTGAGATCATACCACGGCATTGAAGCCTGGGTGACAGAGCAAGACTCTGTCTCAAAAAAAACAAAAAGATTAAAGGTTTAGACTTTAGACTGATCAAGCTGACCCTCTCGTTCTCTCATTTTATAGATATGGAAGGTGAGGGCACAGTGTCATTTGAAGATTACTCAACCTGAACTCACATTCAGGTCTCTAGATTGGTGTAGGCGGGGGCGGCCACATTAACAGGCCTCTTTTCCCTGTGTCTGTCTTCTTTCTAATATTACTTATTCAATGAGAGAGCACAGAGTTGTTGTTTTTCCATGTTGAAATCATGTTTTACTTACCATTTGAATCACAGATTTTTGATAAGGGTGAAACCAGCCTGCCTCTCCTCTGTATACTTTCTGTAGAACTTTCTGGGTTTATAGGTTGTATCTTTTGTATACTATGACTTGATCACTTTGTAACAGGTTTTTTGTATGTGCTGCCAGCTTAATGTCATAATATTTTCACGTTTTTATTAACAGATTTAGTCATTCCAAACAAACATATTTAAAATAACATTAACTTAGAGACTGCCATACTTGGGGTGAAAATTACTACTATGGTTATTTTAGATGTCTTTCTTTTGACTGCTTTCATTCTTGATTAGATTGTTGCTTAGACCCCGTTCCTAAATGCAGTAAATTGCAAGTTTTCCAGTTTTTATTGACTTCACTATCTGTTTTGTTTGTTTATGAAAATCCTTTGGTAGCCTCTAATCAGCAGTCTTAAAAAGTGTTATAAAGATTCAGCAGGAATATGTGACTGGAGTAATTTCTTCATTTTAATTGATAAGTTCCCTATACTTTAACTTTTAAAATTGTGATATTTTTGAAAATTTTGTATCTCTTAAATGTGAGATGAGAATGGAGAATAACCTGGGTCTATAAAGCTAGTTAGTTTGTGGAAGAAAATAGGAGGTAATGGGGACAGGGGAGTATTGATAAAATACTTTTATTTTGCGCTTTCAACTGATCTTATGAGTTTTTTCTTTTTAAGAAAATCTTTATAAGCATTCAAATCAATTTGAATATTATGCCATGAAATGGAAAGGATGTGAATGACAGGAGTTCATAATGCATTCTTTTTATTCACCACAGGAAGTTTCTATCCTGCAGGCCACTTTAGAATGTAAAGGACATTAAGTAAGTGTCAGTCGGTGCGCCACGTCCTTTTTTGGAGATAGACACCTGTGGGAGACAATTACTAACTGAATTCAGGATTAGATAAATAGATAAATAAAAATAGCAACATTGAGATCCCGTCTCTACTTTTTAAAAAATAAAAATAAAGAAAACCGATGTTATAAATGGTAGTTTGATATGGGAGAATCATATCAAACTATTAGGTTTATATTTTATATGTCAAGTGTGGTCTAAACCATAGGGGACTTTTTAGATTGACCTAGAGACTTAATGATCCTTCAAAATATTGGAAAATATTCTTTGACTACCAATCAATTAATATATAAAAATGAATTTTTGAAACAATGATATTTGCAAGTTGGAGATTGCCAGTTGTAGTGTTTGGGGATGCTTAACATTTAAGACCAAAGCAAATATTTTAGAAAATCTGTGATTCTTAACTTTTAACTAAATTACATCAGTGAATAACTGTTATTTGTAGCCTTATTTCACCAAGGATTACATCTTTCTTTTCTACAGAAACTTCAACGAGAATGTATAAAAAATAGTGAAGTTGAATATATGAATATTTTATCCCGTATCTTACAGTATTATCTTGAGATGTTAATGGAGGCTGAAGCGATCAAAGGATCTCTAATACATGGAAAAACAAAAGACTTAGTGATCAACAATCATATGTGGAATTTGGATATTTTGGACTTGGCTACTGTGTGCTACCTCATTTAATTGTAAAGGAGATAGTACTTCTAATGATTTTTTTAATTGCTAATCTGTATTTCCTTATTTATATGTACCATCTCTATACTGAAGTTTAAGGAAGTTGGAAAGTAAAACATTTCATCTATAAAGTACATTACTAATATTTAAATTATCAATAAAATTGATAATTTTAGTAAAAGAATAGGATAAATTCCTATTTATGCTAAATTATTAGAGAATGAGTTATTTCAGTTAACTGGAAGTTTCCATAGCAGTTAATAATTTTTCACTTTCTAATATAGTATACTTACATTTACATCATACCATTCATATATCACACTGGAGTTCTTCATCAACTCCAGATCACTGTGAAATTGGACCAAACTTATACTAGTCCTATTAGGCCAGACCTATGAATGCTGATATTTAATTTCTGAATAAATTGTTACTTGCCCTTTTACTTTTCATGTCTTTCTTATAAAATGAAGTGCCACATTTGCATATTTACAAATTCTAGACATTGGCCTTGGTGGTTGAGCAGATTTTATTTATTCTGGCAAATGTGTGTCTGTGTTCACAGGTATTTGCATTTTTCATCCTGTAGCTCCTTAAACACAGTTTTAAAGATTCTCATTTCTTTCAGAAAACATTTTATGACCAAAATAGTAAATAGTATTCTTTGCCTACTTTTAGATGTTTCACCTAGTGAATTTTGGGAGGAAGGTGTGTGTGTGTGTGTGTGTGTGTGTGTGTGTGTAACGGTCTACTCAGAGAATAAAATATACTTAGATATGACCAAAGTAGAACATGTAGGTCTATGTGTTTGGTAAACTTGTTGAATGCCTACTATATGAAAGACATTGTGCTTGGTACTATTAATTATTTAATACTATTTATTATTCCATTTCAGGCTATGTATTTAGGTTGGTGCAAAAGTAATTGCGGTTTGGGCCTTTATTTTCAGTGGCAAAAACCTCAATTGCTTTTGTGCCAACCTAATACTTTACTTATTTTTTCCGACTGACTTGAGAAAATGTATCTGGAATATATTAATTGTATATTTTAATTACAACATATTTATCAGTACATTAATTCTGACAAATTTTAAATGTGTAATCATGGGCAACTTTTTCTATTTGGTTTCATTCTTTTTGGGTAGAACTTATATACGTGCTTTTCTTGGATAAAGAAACTATGCTGATGCCTTCTAAATTCTTTAATAAGGTTTTGATGCCTCAGTTGACATATTCTGGTTACAAATCTCTAATATATTTGGCTGGGGGGTAGAGTGGTTAAAAGGAAATTTCAGTCTTAGAAACCCCGGAGTTAATGTGTTTGTGTTAGGTTTAGGTTTCTCCTGGGCAGCCGGAGGGCCACACTGTTCCCAGAGCCAAACGGCCCAGTCAGGCAGCAGTGCCCATCATATGGGTCAGAGGTGTGGTTCAGTAAATTAGGCATACCCTTATTTGAATTTCACCTTCACCACTTCCTAGTGTTTGACTTTTAATACATATTTTAACGACTCAAGGCTGTGTTGTCCTCATCTGTAAAATGAGAATAACAAAGCCTACTTCATAGAATTATTGTAAAGATTAAAGGAGATAATTGATGCGGGAGAGAGGACTCGGTTTGCACCCACTATCCCCTCCTGACTTGGTTAAGCCTCTGCTGACATACTCTTTAATGATAAAGCAGGTTTTTAGGCCAGGCACGGTGGCTCACACCTGTAATCCCGGCACTTTGGGAGGCTGAGGTGGGTGGATCACAGTTGAAGTCAGGAGTTTGAGACCAGCCTGGCCAACATAGTGAAACCCTGTCTCTACTAAAAATACAAAAATTAGCCGGGTATGGTGGCACATCCCTGTAATCCTAGCTACTCGGGAGGCTGAAGCAGGAGAATCGCTTGAACCTAGGAGGTGGAGGTTGTGGTGAACTGAGATTATGCCACTGCACTCCAGCCTGGGTGCACGGTGAAACTCCATCTCAAAAAAAAAAAAAAAAAAACGAAAAAACAAAAACAATAAAGTAGTTTTTTATATATCTTTATTTGTTTGTTTATTTATTTATTTTTTAGAGATGGGGTCTGGCTATGTTGTCCAGGCTGGAGTACAGGGGTGCCATCATAGCTTGCTGCAACCTTACACTCCTGGGGTCAAGTGATCTTTCCACCTCAGTTTTCCGAGTAGCTGGGATTATAGGTGCAAGCCACTGTGCCCAGCTGTATTTTATTTTCTGATGGATATATAGTCTACATTGTTAGGGACCATAGCTGTCAAGTAGAGGTTGAGCAGCAAATAAAATATAATCAGTTCTCATTATTCATAGTAGTTGTATTCCATGGTCTAGGGAGAATACAGAGCTAGGTTCCTGACACCCTGTGGTCACAACATTTTCACCAACTGATCAATGTATAACCTTGTTTTATGTGTGTTTCTGTTTGAAACACCTTTTAAAATATATATTGATGCATTAACAGTGAACCCACAGCCAAATAACACTGTAACTCATGCCTGAACAAAGGTTATTGAACACACCTCGAGCGTTAGATTTTGGGGTTACATATAAATTTTAGCAAGTAAGATAATTTACAAATATGGAGTCCATGAGTAGAGAAGATCAACTGTATCTAAAAATGGAGGCACAACTTTGCATCTGCTGTTTTCTTAGCTCCTGCTGTTTATCAGCTATTGTTAGGGGCCTAAGTGACTATGACTCTTATTACCACCCTAAACACCCTCACGTGAGTGTGACTTTGACTCATTATCTCGGTAAACACCCTCAGATGAAAGGGGTGGAAAGGATGGGGAGGCTGAAATACTAATCTTTTGTGTGAGTTGGCAATCACCTACAGGCCACCCTACAATCATAAGCATCGGATAAAATTCTCTCCTTGTATGTTAATTGTAATCTTCAAGATCTAAAATTAAATCTATCACATTGCCCTAGGTCAGAAAAAGGAAAAAAAAATGTAAATGATTCCAGGGCATGGAGCAAAACCTTTAAAAAATAATTTATTTTAGTTTAAATAAAATCTTTAATAGTCATCATTTGCCTAAAACATGTTTGCAGTTACTTCTTTTCTAGCATAAATTGTCACTGTGGGAGTTGGTTTTATTAAAAGTCTTTGTCTAGGTACCTAAGGATAACTTGAGATCTTAAACAGTTCGAGGCTATAGCACATTTGGTTGGATGTTTCTGAATTAACCTTATGCTGCATACAGAAAACTTTTACAAAACTATTCAAATATAGAATGTCTTAGGCAGTTAGTCTTACTGGTTTCTATCTTGATATATGCCTTCCTTAAATGACCTAGAAGAATGTGCATTTTCAGTGTTTTTATTGGTAGTGTATATTCATATCTGTCCACACCTTCTTGTTTCAGCCCCCTAGTAATTATCAGAAAAAGGAATCCAGTTAAGAGTACTACTGGATCATGAGGGAGTTGGCAAAGATAACTGTCCTGGAATAAAAAGCAATTTGATCTGAAGCCAAGCTCATTACTATAATATTGCTCTATTTAGGACCATGTGTATCTTTAACCTTCTTCAATCCTGAGTCACTGTTGCTATTTGCTCTCTCTATTCCTACTTCTGGATTGTGGAGCATTGCTAGAGAAAATTATGGAACTGGACTGTAGCACAGAGTGCCACCCCCAAAGATGTTCACATTCGAATCCTAGAACCTGTGAAGATGTTATCTCACATTAGCGTATGTGGTTAGGTTAGGGATTTTGAGATGGGGAGATTATCCTTGACTCTTTGGATGGGCAACTGTAATCACAAGGATCCTTCCAAGTGAAAGGGGGAGCCAAGGAACACAGGTGGCCTCTGGAAGCTAGAAAAGGCAGGGAAACAAGTTCTTCCCAAGAGCCTTCAGATTTTGGTCCGGTAAAACGATTTTCACACTTCTGACCTCAGGAATTCTAAGGTTAGTACATTTGTGTTGCTTTAGGACACTCACTTTGTGTTAAACTGTTACCGCAACATGGCTCTCTACAAAATCATGTAGTCCAATTTTGTCTGATCACTCAGTGTTGCTGCACTGTATGATGTTGTTCTCTGCCTGAATTGTTCACAGCTGTGGAAAGTGTGTCCTCTCTTCTTTCTCTGTACACATGGGATGGATAAGCTGCTATTTTACTGAAACTAGCAAGCTTAGCTTACTTGTCTGCAAAGATACTGGAGTTATTTATTCATGAAAAGAACTTTCTCCTGGTTCTTAACTGCCTTAGCTCTCGTGTACTACTGCTTTTCTATGTCTTACATAGATCACCCTTGACAGAGACAGATGGGAAACAAAGGAAATTAAATGGGAAGCTGTTGTAATAGTATTGGTGAGAAATTATGAGAGCCATGGATTAGGACAATAGTGGCAGAGAGATAAGATATTTGAGAAATCTCAAATCTCAGGAGGAGATTTGAGAAACATTTTGGTGATAAATTTGGCAGGACTTTGTGACAGTTTGTTGTCGGAAAAGATTGAGGATAACGGGTCTATCATATACTGTGTACTTAAGTGTTTCCTGAATGAATGAGAGAGTGAATGAGTGACTAGATGGACTAGATAGCTATTAATGTTGACTGAGATAAGAATAAAGGAAGGCCATATATTTGTTACCTATTGCTGGGTAAAAAATTATCCCCAAATTTGGCAGCTTAAAACAGCGAAAGTTTATTATCTGACACTTTTGAGATTCAGAAATCCAGGAGTCACTTAACTGAGTGCTTCTGGCTCAGGGCTTCTCATGAGGTTGCATTCAAGCTGCTGGCCAGGGCGATAGTCTCTGTAAAGAGTTGTCTAGGGCTAGAAATTTTACTTTTGAGTTCACTCATGTGGGTGTTAGGAGACTATTTACCACATGGGTCTTCTTACAGCAAGTGATCTGAGGGGTGGGAAGGGAGAGAGACCAAGATGGAAGCCATAGTCTTTTCATAACATAATCACAGAGTGGCGACAGGTCATCATCATCTTCGCTGTATTCTGTTGGTTACATGGACCAACCATGGTACAGTGTAGGAGATAACTGCACAAAGATTTTAATACTAGGAGATAGAGATCACTAGGGGTTATTTTGGAGGATGTTTATCCCAAGAGAAGCAAAATTGATGGGAGAGTTCTGAGAGTTTTAGTTGGCCATGTACATCTAGGTAGAAACATTTAGTAAGCACTGGGATATGTGTCTATGCTAAAGGGAGAGATCAATAGTAGAAATAAAATCGTTAAAGTCATTAGCGTGTAGGTGGTAATTAAAATCGTGTGTAGTTGGTTGGGCCTTAAGCAGAGTAGAAAACATTTGGAATAGTTGCTGAGGAAAAGAGAAGAAAAGAGCTGACCAGAGACAAAGGAAAGTATCTATAAGACATCGGTTGTCCCAAGAGGAATTGAAACATGGTATTTGGTATCAATTTTTTGTTATTTTTGAGAGATGGAGTCTCCCTCTGTCATCCAGGCTGGACTCCAGTGACATAGTAATAGCTTACTGCAGCTCCAAACTCCTGGACTCAAGGGATCTTCCCACCTCAGCCTCTCGAACAGCTGGTATTACAGGTATGCACCACTATGCCCAGCTAATTTGTGTGTGTGTGTTGGTGTGGGGATGAGATCTTGCTGTGTTTGCCAGACTGATCTCAAACTTCTGGCTTCAAGCTATCTTTCTGCCTTGGCCTCCCAAAGTGCTGGAATTACAGGTGTGAGCCACCATGCCCAGCCTCACTTTGAATGCCTTGCAGTTTTCTGAAAGTCCTATGCAGTCCTTTGGAGAGGACCGTGGTTGAGCATATGAGGAGAGAAGCAGTCGGGTTACAAATCCAGAGCCTGAGGTTTGCCTGGTAGGTGTAGCTGAAGAACTGCATTTTAAGAGAATTAAAGAGCTTTTGTAGAGAGTAATTTGGTTAATCTACCATTAGTTACTGTGTAAGAAAGGAAGGGAGGTAGGATGGAGCTAAAAGATTAAGAGAAAACTTAAGGAGTGGGAGGACAATTGATATGTATGAAGATAATGCCTAGAAGTTGAGGGATAAAGGCAAGGAGTGGTAGCCTGAGAGGAGGCTATGTGAAGACTTCAGAGGTGGATAAGTTATAACAGGATCCAGGGTACAGTCTTGAGATTGTTTATGGGGGGTGAAAATCATTAGAATTTCGAATCCCAAAGAACTGTTAAGTCTGATATTTTGGATTCCACATGCATTTTTGAACTCTCCAAAGATAATAGGGTTGAGATGGAAGAGAGATTTGTGAGTCTCATGGCTTAATCTACACTAATGTGTAGTGACCCAGAGCCTGGTTTATTACTATGACAAAGTCAGTCAACTGATAAAGCTGAATTATAGGAACAGTTATAAAATAAGAGGCATTTTTTTTTCTTATGAGGGAAGAATACTGAGTCTAATTAATAATAGTAAATACCACTTTGGAGCAACTATTACCTGCTATTTTCTTATACTGTTTAATTTCATGCTTACCATCATCCCAAGAGGTTGATACTAAATTTCACCATGAAGCTGAATGTTAGAGAGGTTAAGTGACTTCCTTGAGGCCACGTGCTAGAAGAGCTGAGATTCGAACATGGATTTGTCTGACTGTGCCATATTGCCTTTTTTAGAGAACCGCATTGGGCAGCTAGGCGAATACCCAAATCATTTTTGAATCCCATGATGAGTTAGGAGCAACATAAAGTACAACGTCTGTTGGAACAGATTCTGTGTCTTGGAGAGCCAGGCTTGAGCAAGAAATGGGGCAGAAAGGGGGTTTTGAGGGTATAGGGAATTAGTTTTGTGTGTGTGCTTGGTTCGTTTTTTAAATGCTGGCTCAGGGATTCCAGAGGGTATAATGGAGGGTAGGGGTCAGTCACTGGTGGGAGGAACCAGGAATGAGGATGGATATTGGAATTTAACATGCAGCATGTTCTGCAGTCATGTAGCTAAATAATATGGAATATATAGTCTTAGAATGTAAAATCTTATTGTGCCTGAGTTTTTTTTAAACAGCAACTAGAAAAACAGGTATTTAACAAATGTTAAACAACACAAATTTTACAGCAAAATGTGATGTATTTAAGTGAGTTGATTATACTGTCTTTTCTAACCTGATTATTCATTTATACAAAATTTTTGCATATTTTGTCATCTGAAAAATAATGAATAACATCAATACATATACCAATAGTCTCCTGTTTACTAGGTATATGGATTTTTGGTGGTGGTGGGGGTTTCACCTTTTTGTTGATGTTTAATCTTAAATCTGAATGACTTTCTTCAATCTAAATGTCTTTCAGAAAATTAACAATGAAGTTATTTAACAGAAGGAGAGATACTGTGTTAAATGTAGCCTCTAGATTTACCATCCCTGAGGTATAGAATGTTGTTTTATTTTATTCCTGTTTGTACTCTTGGGGACACAAGTTAAGCTTCAGGAGCTTGCAATCTAACAGATGTATAAGACAGAAAATACCTGAGACAAAGCAGTCTTTGGTAAACCTCTTAATGTTTAGCTTTATCTGAGTGAAACTGTGACCAACTCAGAACATTCTGAGTCCTTTTGTTTCTTCTACCAAGTGCAACCACTTTTACCATGAGGTGTGATCGGTGGAACTAACCAATCTCTTTTTTTTTTTTTTTTTGAGATAGGGTCTCTCTCTGTCACCCAGGCTGGAATGCGGTGGTGTGATCACAGCTCACTGCAGCCTCAACCTTTCCAGGTGCAGGTGATCCTCCCACCTCAGCCTCCTGAGTAGCTGGGACTACAGGCTCACACCACCACACCTGGCTAATTTTTGCATTTTTTATAGAGACAGGATTTTGCCATGTTGCCCAGGCTTTTATTCCAGGGTTCAAGCAGTCTGCCTGCCTCGGACTCCCAACGTGCTGAGATTACAGATGTGAGCCACCATGCCAGGACGAAACTAACCAATCCTATGCCCTGTGTACTTGGTTACAATTTCTTTGGAGGACCACATTAGTAACAACAAAAACAATTAAACCGAAAAGTGTACTGTGCATTACTGTGTTAAGCACTATACATACATTATGCTGTTTAATCATGGTACTTCTTGAAGTAGATATTTTTCTCTTTGTTTTACCAAAAACTCTGAGGCTTAGAGATGTTTAAAATAACTTTTTCAAAGTTATACATTTGTAAGTAAGAAGGCTAACCCTGGTCACCTCTCTCTAGCATATTTGTAATCTTGTGTAAAACCTAGTTGGCTGTGTTCAAAATGGTAAGACTAGAGTGTGTCTTGGAAGCCTCAAGCAACTCAGTCCATCTTGCCTCACCCTGTCTACCTGGACCCCAGGTCCAAATGCAGGCTCCCTAAGTGTTGGGATTACAGGTGTGAGCCACTGTGCCTTGGCCCTATTTTTTCTTTTGTTTTAATTGACAAATCATTGTAGATATTGATGGGGTATGTATGATGTTTTAATACATACAGTGTTTAGTGATCAGATCAGGGTACTTTTGTATCTTTAGCAAATCCTTCCCTATCCCTCCCTTCCTCAAGTCCTTGCCAACCTCTCTCATCACATTTTTATAATTCCTTTATAGAGCTCTTATTTCATGCTGAACAAACTTCTCTGCAGCCACACTTCATAAATCACTCAATCTCCTCACTTTAGTTGAAAAGTAGTTCAGATGTGGTGGCCCATAGGTTGAGAGAGGATTGCTTGAGGCCAGGAGTTCAACACCAGTCTGGGCAACGTAGTGAGAGCTCATCTCTACAAAAAGAAAAAAAAAAAAATGAAAAAGAATTAGCCAGCATGGTAGCACACACCTGTAGTCCCAGATACTTAGGAGGTTGAGGCAGGAGGATTGCTTGAGTCCAGGAGTTTGAAGCTACAGTGAGCTGTGATTGCATCACTGCACTTCAGCCTGGATGACAGAGTGTGATTCTATCTTTATTTAAAAAAAAAGAAAGAAAGAAAAGTAATCCTGGCTCTCTCCTCAGGATATTGCTTTTCCGGTAGCCTTTGCAGGTGAACACAGCTCATTTTCACACAGTTCATCAACTAGAGGTCCTAAAGATGGTAATCTTCTTTCTTCTAGTTTTCATATCAACTTGTAAACTATTCCTCCTTGAGGTTTAGGCCAACTAGCTCTTTTACCTATACCTTTCCCTGTTGCTTCTTACTCTTGAAGAGACACAGTCCGTGGGTTCATCTAATATCCTAGCTTCGCATTTCTTGACGTTTTCAAATTCTGTCATCATTATCTTTAATCAAGCTATTCATACATGTTTCCTCTGAATCTTAAACTCCAGAACTTCCAGCCACATGGATGGTGTGTTAGTCCATTCTTGTACTGCTATAAAGAAATGCCTGAGACTGGGTAATTTATAAAGAAAAGAGATTTAATTGGTTCATTGTTCTGCAGGTTGTACAAGAAGCAAAGCAGCTTCTGCTTCTGGGGAGGCCTCAGGGAGCTTTTACTCATGATGGAAGACAAAGTGGGAGGAGCTTCACATGGCCAGGAGGAAGAAAGAGAAGGGGGAGATGCTACACACTTTTAAACAACCAGAACTCAGGAGAACTAACTCACTATGCAGTACCAAATGGGGGGATAGTGCTAAACCATTAGAAACCACCCTCATGATCCAATCACCTCCCACCAGGCCTCACCTCCAACACTGGGGATTACAACCTGACAAGAGATCTGGGTGGGGACACAGATCCAAACCATGTTAGAAGGTATTAATATTTGTTGATTAAATGAATGAATGTCTTAAACTTTCAGTTCTCCCTTTTTCAAATTCTACCAATTCTTTTGTTTCTTCAGTCTTATAGCCTTTTCATTTTCTCCCTGTTCATCATCTCTGTTTTCATTTCATTCTTTGTCTGTGCTAGACTGTGGGCTGTTGCTTTAGCCACTGTCTTGTCAATACTGTTAGTGCCTTGCCTATGTTTTTCCACTGTACCTTCTAGAACTGGCAAAAGGATAATACTGACCAAATATACAGCTCATTCCCTTTTAATATATGCCAGCAAGAAAGCAGTATCCCTGTAGCCACTCCTGTAAGGCTGAACAGGGTGAAAATAGACATGATACTAGGAGGGAAAGAATGATAGGAAGGAGCTTTGAATTGTAACTGAGATGACAGGGTCATCTAGGCTGGCCTCAAACAGTACCTAAAAACAGTACCTGGTTTAACTAAATCTCTTCCAAAATCTAAACTTTAATCTAGAAGTGACTAAACACTTAGAGGCAGCAGGATTAAGTTTTTTTCTGCCATGTAGTTATGAAGAATCATATACCATGTGATTAGTGACCAATTTATACCTATTAAATAGAGTGGTAAGTTATAAGATAACCTGTATTTATAAAAATACAGTGGTTTGAAGTTTATATTAAAATTATACCAAGCAATAGTCTTTTTGTTGAAAATATTAAAATGTGCTTTTCTGGCAAAATCATACTTGTGGTGAGTGTATATAAAACTCAATATAGCCATTTTCATTAATAAAGCATGTATAATTATAAACATCTGAAGTACTGGTATAATACTTTGTTTATAGTAAGTGCTGAATAATTGTTATTCCTGACAGAATGTTTACTTACCATGTTTATAGTTGGGTGCACAGCATTTTGCTTCAAGTAATTATGTCTTTAGTCGTGACCTAATTTAGACATAGATTTGAAGAAAGGGTGAAAAACTGAAATAATTCCAGTAAGTGGAGAGGATGTTAAGAAAGAAGCTTTTAAAACAAATTGGAAACCAAGCTCTAGGAAATGGTTTTGTTAGATGTGTAATGGTTTCTCAAGTTGAACTGTCAAAATAAATGGAGAACATAATAGTGGATGTTTATTATTGGCAAAAAAATTAATTGGAAATAAAATCTCAGTAAAGTAGATTGGAAGAAAAATGTGGAATGTTTATTGAAGTGAAGAGATAGACACATTATCAACCTTGATTCCAGTTACCTGTCGCTGCTGTGGTTATCTACTGCTATCTTTTACACCACCTGAAATTTGTATAAAACAACTGGGCAGGTGGTGACGTTTCACATCTATAATCCCAGCATTTTGGGAGGCTGAGGTGGGAGGATTGCTTGAGTCCAGGAGTTCAAGACCAGCCTGGACAATATAGTGTGAGACCTCATAGCTACAAAAAGTTAAAAAATTATCTGAGTGTGGTGGCTCATGCCTGTCGTCCCAGCTACTTGGGAGGCCAGGGTGGGAGGATTGCTTGAACCTGGGAGGTGGAGGTTGCAGTGAGCTGAGATTGTGCCACTGCACTCCAGCCTGGACAACAGAGCAAGACCCTGTTAGCAGACCAAGACCCTGTCTCAAAATAAAATAAGATAAAATATAAAATAAAATAATAAAAAATAAATATAAAAGAAGATACAAATAAAATAACCATTATATTATGATTACAACTTCTTGAGGTAGGAATTCAGAGAAGAGACAGCTGTGTGCTTTATGTGGGACCTCAGAATGGAAGACTCAAATGGCTGGGTGTGACTGGACCTGCTGGGAATGGAAACAGCTGGAACTGGAGAATCCTCTTCCATTTTGACTTTTTTACTCACCTGGTACCTAGACCAGGATGACTCGAAAGCTGGGCTCAGCTGGAATGCTAGACCGGAGGACCTGGAGGACAGTGTAGGTCTCTCCTTGTAGCTGAGGCTTTTCATAGCATGGCAGCACCTGGAGACTAAGTCTTCCAGAAACTGCGAAAGAAGCTGCCAGGCTCCTACTGAACTAGACTCAGAAGTCATTCACTATCATTTTTGCCACATTTTATTGGTTACAAGTGAATCATTGAGGCCAGCCTAGATTTAAGAGAAGGAGAATTGGGCTGGGCATGGTGGCTCACGCCTGTAATCCCATCATTTTGGGAGACTGAGGTGGGCAGATCACCTGAGGTCGGAGTTTGAGACCAGCCTGGCCCACGTGGCGAAACCCCATCTCTACTAAAACACAAAAAAATTAGCTGGGTGTGGTGGCACGCACCTGTAATCCCAGCTACTAGGGAGGCTGAGGCAGGAGAATTGCTTGAACCCTGGAGGTAGAGGTTGCAGTGAGCCAACATCACGCCACTGCACTCTTGCCTGGTTGACAAAGCAAGACTCTATCTCAAAAAAAAAAAAAAAGAGAGAGAGAAGGAGAATTGGACTCTACTTATTGATGAGAGAGTGGCAAGGTCACATTGTAGAAGAGCATATGGGATGGGAAATATTGTGGCCACCTTTGGGAAATAAAGTACACTTTCAGGGAAGAGGGAAAAACATTAACCCATACTTAACAGTTCTTTCAGTGATTAGCCACAGAGTTTCATTTTTTTTTTAAGCCAGTCATTTAGGATTGGGGGATTTTTATACTAACTTCAGTAACACTAATGTTAATGTGTTCTGATAACCCACTACTATCAGACCAGCCACCACAAACTTTTAAGAGAGTAAACACACACACACACACACACACACACACACACACACACACACAGAGAAGAGAGTTGGTAATGTAACCTGATATGCGTCATTAAGAAAGACCTCTCCTTTGCCATTTTCTCTTATTTTAAATTTATTTATTTATTTATATTTAGAGACAAGATTGCCCTCTGTCGCCTGCGGTGGAGTGCACAGGCTCGATCACGGCTTATTGCAGTCCTCCACCTCCTGGGTTCAAGTGATCTTCCTGCTTCAGCCCCCCTGAGTAGCTGGAACTACAAGTGTGCACCACCACACCTGAATAATTACAAAAAATTTTTTGGTACAGTTGGGGGTCTCACTATCCTGAGCATTCTGGTCTTGAACTCCTGGCCTCAAGCAGTCCTCTTGTCTTGGCCTCCCAAAGTGTTGGGATTACAAGCACAAGCCACGGCACCCAGCCTTCTTTGCCATTTTAAACAGAAATTTAGAATCTCTAAATTAACAGTGATGCTTTTCCTCAGTCCTATAGTCAAACAAAGGAATTCTTAGATATATGGTAATAAGAAATACTTTTATATTATAAGCATGGGAGAAATTTAGAATTTACACTATATAATCATGTGCACTTTGGATGTTGTCACTGCTCAGACAGTTCCCAGTCTTTTAGCTATTGGAACAGTAAGAAAGAGAACCATAATTTCAAGGCCTTCGGATTATCACTTCCAAGATTTGGATTTTTACTTCATTAGTAATAGTGTATATATATGTGTATTTGGGCAGCAGCAGCTTTTATTGGTTTCAAGATAGACTGCATTAATTAACTGATTTATGCCTTGTGTTCCGTTATTGGAATGCTAGGCATGTGAATTGTTTATATCCTACTGCTCAAGGTCTGATACCAAAAAATCAAAACATTGCAACCTCCGGCATAAATGGGTTAATTCTTAAACATACTGTGGAATAAATTTCTCAATATGATTAAGTTCTTATTTCTATCCTCTTAGCCCATTTAAGAAAGGGGCAGATGGTGACATGAGTAGTAGTTGTGTCAGAAAGGAAGCAAGTCACATCTTTAGTACACAGTGGTGAGTACCCACCAGACCAGGCTTATATGGGATGTAGTTCCTTGGCAGGGGAGGTTCTAAGGAGGTTAGCGATCTAGTGGTTCCATTATAGAATGTTTGTGATAGTTGGGCTTTTCTTCTCTTGTCTCTTGGCTTCATTCTATCATGTATAAATGCTTGGCATGTTGTGAACATCCCAACTTACATCGCTTTGGAAAGGAAGTCCCTAGTAGGCTACATGAATAGCATTAGTCTTTGGAGATACTTGAGGATTTCAGTGATAGAGTTGATTAACGGTGTTAGAACCATGGTTTAGTAGGCAGTAAATTTCATGTCCAATGCCAGGTAATGTCCATGGATAAGACAAGAAATGTATTCTAGTGAGCAGAAAACATTACTTTGGGACGGTAGAACTCTAGGTTTGTTTTGGGAAGTTTCTGTCCATTTCATCTTTTACGACTCATCTGTACCTGGATGTGTGCTATGACCTCAATACTACATGCCCAAAATCTAATTAATCTTCTTCCTCATCAGACATCCCCCATATCCCAAATAACAAATAAACCAAAAACCTAGTTTCTTGTCTCAATCTAGCATTTCTGTCTGACTCTACCTTAAATGTAATCTTTTAGAATGGAACATTTGAATTAAAATTTCCTCTTTTTTCTCTTTTTTCTTTTAAGTATTTACACTTCTTTCTTTGAAATATATTTTAGATTTTCCTTTTCATTTGCATTTCCTACAGGTAGGAATTAGTGTAGCCCTTATTTTTGCAAAGTTTCCTTTCATACTCTTCTATTTCAGTTTATCCTGCTTAGTGATATGGTAGTACTAATAAATGTACCCTGTATAAATACTCATTTTCTCTTTGTTATTTACTACATCAAATCTAAACTCTTCTGCATGTGTTTATCATATCTCTTATCAGGATGGGGAGCAGAGATATTATAAAGACCAGGCCCCAGAAAAGTGGAGATTGTGGATTTTGTAGGAGGAGGAAGAAGAGAGTAGATATATTAGGCAAGGGGCATGCTTTTGGGAAGGCAGCCAAGACAGGAGCTGAAAAGGGTGGATGAAGCCCATAATAAGTCATGCCCATTGCAGACAGTATCAGAGGGCTAAAAAAGTATGTTGTAATACCCAAAGAAATGCAGCATATGGGATTTTACACCAGAGATATATAGCATGTTTACTGTGCATACTTTCAAAGAATTAGGTCACCATGAGTAGTCATTAGGGATATGCAAATAAAAAACACAGTGAGATACCACTTCACACACACTAGGATGGCTGTAATTAAAAAGAATGACAATAAATTGTTGCCAAGGATGTGGAGAAATTAAAACACCTATACGCTGTTGGTGGGTTTATAAAATGGTACACTTACTTTGGTAAACAGTTTGGCAATTTCTCAAAAGGTTAAACAATTACCATGTGACCCTGCAATTCTAGGTATATATCCAAGAAAATTAAAAACATATGTCCACACAAAAACTTATATACAAACAATCACAACAGCATTACATATTTGTAATAGCTAAGAATGGAAACAACCCAAATGTTAACATCAACTGATGAATGAATAAAATATGGTATATCCATACAATAGAATATTATTTGCCCATAAAAAGGAATGAAATACTGATATGTGCTACAATATGGATTAAGCTTGAAAACATTATGCTAAGTGAAAAAGGCCAGACACAAAAGGCTAAATATTGTATGATTTCATTTCTCTGAAGTGTCCAGAATAGGCAAATCCATAGAGACAGAAAGTAGAGTAATAGTTGAGAGGGGCTGTGAGGGGAAGGGGGAGTGGGAAGAAATGCTAATGGCTGTGGTGTTTCCTTTTAGGGGGATGAAAATATTCTGGAATTTGGTAGCGGTGGTGGTTGCATAACTTTGTCAATATACTCAGAACCCACCAAATTGTATACTTTAAAGGGGGTGATTTTTATGTTACATAAATTATATCTCAAAGCTGTTATTAAAAAAAAAAAATTGTCACAAGGCTCAGTTACTCAAGACTCAAAATGTGAATGTTCCTGAGTTTAGGACCTATAAGGCAAGAAGTCTATGTGGATTTCTCTGCCTACTTTAATCTTATCCTAAGCAGTAACACATAACTTCACAGATTTGGTGGACCACTTAGGTTTAATGACGGTTAATATAAATGCATACATATCAAATAAAAACATTGATTACCTAAAGTCCCCTCTTATTTCACACTTTAGGAAATTCTTGCTCTTGTCTAAATGTTTGTGTCCCCCAAACTTCATATGTTGAAATCTCATCCCCAATGCCATAGAATTAAGAGGTGAGGCCTTAGAAGGAAAGAGCCCTCATTAATGGATTACGTCCCTTATAAAAGAGGTCCAAGGGAGCTTATTTGCCACTTCTGCCATGTGAGCACACATGGAAGGCACTGTCCCTGAGGAGCAGGCCCTTACCACCCAGTCTGCTGATGATCTTGGATTTTCCAGCCTCTAGAACTGTAAGAAATAAATTTCTGTTGTTTATAAGCTACCTAGTTTATGGTATTTTTGTTATAGCAGCCCAAACAGACTAAAACAATTCTGAATTATTGTATGTAATTGCTAAGCTAGCATGATTCATTTTGATTGCAATTCAGTCATTTATTTCAGTTTTGCTTTTAGGGTTACATACAATGTTTTCATTTTCTGTAAAAAATAGTGGAGATGGGATAGTAGAAAGAGGAATGGGAAGGTTGTCATTAAATTATATATGATTATATATGATTTTTTTTCTCTAAAGGATTTGAATGCTGAGAACTTTAAGGTTTTTTCCTGGAACTTCATTACATTAACTTTAAATCCTTTTACTATGGCACTGAAATTTTCTCAGTAGGGAGCGCATCATCATATTCGTCTCATTAAACTATGTGTAGTGCCTGCTGAGAAGTAGATTGGGACTTGAAAATGTTTGTCACCATAGGAAACAACAGAAAAGTATTTTAAAACACAGCTACTTCTCTAAGAATTCTGTTTGGGATACTACTATTATGTTTCAGAATTCTTAAAAACAGTTTGGCATAGTATTCTAATAACTGAATTAATTTTATTGGCCCTTATCTTTGTATTTAGTAAAGCAGGTGGTTGTCAATCATTTTTCCACTCAGTTGCCTCCCTTGGTGGGTGTGTGGGTGGCCATAAGATGGAGAATGGGAATGAACGTGTAGTCTTTTTAAAGGGCCACTTAGTGATTCTTGTATATACTACATCCTACCCCTACCCCAAATTGAAAATATTGCCACAGTGATCAAAAGGTATTAATGGAAGTATAATATCCCTTTGGTCATTGGGCAGAAAAGTGGTTAAGCACATTTGGTGTTAGGCTGTTACACAGAGAAATTTAGGGTGATGTGTTTTTAGATGTGCCTGCTTTGCTGGGAAGATAGGAGCTAAGAACAGAGCTATAGACACAGGAGTCAGAGGTGCCTGAGTTATAATAGCCCATTCCAGCTCGGGTTTGTCTGAAATAGCAGGTCACTGTCTGGGGGTTATGTGAGTAATTTCACTTAGCAGGTGCTGTGCAAGTCCTCTATGACTTGTAAAGTATAAACCTTGGTTGAAGATAGAATGAAGTTTGTAGAGGTGCATGACCTCATAACAGACTAAACAACTGAGAGAGGGCACCTCTCCCCTGACTTTCAAGCAACCACCAGCTTCCTTTGCTGTGTGTATGTATGACCTAAATAGCTCTTCCATCAGGTCTCAGGTCTCCAGCCCAAGATTTGTGTTAGGAACCACAGGGCTCTTTTCCTGGGGTATTTTGATGCCTTTGGCTGTTCTTTAATCAAATCCTATCTAATACATCCTCCACAGTGCAACCAGAATTTTAATTTCTAAAATGCAAGTCAGATTGAATTATTCCTCTACTTAAATCCCTTCACTGGTTCTGCATTACCTAGGAAGAAAGGAGTGTTTACTGAATTTGGCACAATGTTATAACTTGACTGTTAGATGATTCATTATATTGGGGTACCTTCCTTTAAGACAACTCAGTGTATTTAGAAATTCAAATTCCTTGTGTGTTTTGCACAAAGCCTCTACCTATACAGCTTGTGTGATACTGGCCTCCTTCAGCTAGTGCTGCTTCCTGTCCTGCCTCTGGTGGTTGGCTGTTGATTCATTTGGTCTAAGTGGCTGCCAGCTTAAATCAGGAGTGGGAACCAGATCAGATACAACTCTGAAGGCCACAGAGAGGAGTTTGACTATTTTCCTCCTGTATATGTATGGTGGGAAACGATCGGCAGGCTGCAAGCAAGGGTTATGTTATGATTTATGTTTTGAGATGACCACTTTGGCTACTGATTGAGGAATGAATTGTGGCACAGCATGAGGGAAAGCTGGAAGATCAGTTAGGTGACCACCACAGTGGTCCTAGGCCTAATGCCAGGTGGTGGTGGCTTGCATTAGGGTGGTTGTGATGGAAACAGAGGTAAGTGCAGACATCATGATGTATTTTGGAAGTAGAACTAATGGGACCTAATAATGGCTTCGTGGTAGGAGGAGGAGAAGCGTACATAATGGAGGAACTCTTAGGTAATATATTTGTGTATTTTCATTCTTCCACAGTACATTTAGGTGTGAAAGGAAGAAATGAAGAAACAAATAGAATATAAGTGTCTATATCCAAAACAGGTAATTGAAATTATTTTCAGTCCTTGAATTATGCTTGAGTTAGGTAGCTAATGTTAGGAATTACAGGAGAATGTGTGATTGGCAGAACATTAGATCTATTCAAGGACTGACATAATAGAGATCACTATATGAGAGACTACAGTCATACCTCAGGAGATACTCAGGAAATCTGCACCTCAGCTCAGGACCTGAGTCTCATACATAGGTACTGCTGTTTGGGAACCTGGGCCTCCAATGGCTGCTGGCTTTGAAGGCTCTGGCTTTTCAAAGAGGATTTCTCACCAAATAACAACCAGATTCTACAGTGCTTATTTTCTGTTGCATAAAATAATCTTCCAGTCTTACCTGACTCACCTCATTAACTTTTATTAATTTCCAAGTTCTTATTCAAAAGCCTATATTTGAGTCCCGTGATCAGACAAGATAACACATTATAGCCCTCTTATTCTTACTTTACCTCTCAAACCAATAGCAGGATATTCTTTTTTTTCTTTTTTGGCAAGATACTCCCTTTTTAAAAAAAAATTTTGTGGGTACATAGTACTTGTATATATTTATGGGATATATGAGATGTTTTGACGGAATATGAAATAAGCATGTCAATGAAAATGGAGTATCTATTCCCTCAAGCATTTATCCTTTGAGTTACAAACAATCCAATTACAGTCTTTAATTTAAAATGTACAATTAAGTTATTATTATTCTTTTGGTACCCATTAACCATCCCTGCTTCTTCCCTAAAACCCCACTACCCTCCCCAGCCTCTGGTAACCATCATGCTACCCTCTGTGTCCACGAGTTCACTTGTTTTGATTTTGAGATCCCACAAATAAGTGAGAACATGTAGTGTTTTGTCTTTCTGTGCCTGGTTCATTTCATTTAACCTAATGATCTTCAGTTCCATCCATATTGTTGTAGATGACTGAATCTCATTCTTTTTTATGGCTGAATTGTACTCCATTGTGTGTATGTACTACATTTTCTTTCTTTCTTTAAACTTTTATTTTAGGTTTGGGGGTACATGTGTGAGTTTGTTATATGGGTAATCTTATGTTACAGGGGTTTGTTGTACAACTTACTTCATCACTCAGGGGTTAAGCCTAGTACCCAACAGTTACTTTTTCTGCTCCTTTCCCTCCTCCCACCCTCCATTCTCAAGTAGGCCCCAGTGTTCCCTTCTTTGTGTTCATGAGTTCTCATCATTTAGCTCCCACTTATAAGTGAAAACCTGCGATATTTGGTTTTCTGTTCCTGAGTTAGTTTGCAAGGATAATAATAGCCTCCAGCTGTATCCATATTCTTGCGAAAGACTTGATCTCATTTTTTTATGACTGCATAGTGTTCCATGGTATATATGTACTATTTTTTAAAAATCCAATCTGTCATTGATGGGCACTTAAGCTGATTCCATATCTTTGCTAATGTGAATAGTGTCACAATGAACATTCATCTGCATGTGTCTTTATGGTGGAATGATTTATATTCCTCTGTGTATATACCCAGTAATGGGATTGCTGGGTCAAATGGTAGTTCTGTTTTTAGTTCTTTGAGGAATTGCCATACTGCTTTCCACAATGGTTGAACTAATTGACACTCCTACCAGCAATGTATAAGTGTTCCCTTTTCTCTGTAACCTCACTAGCACTTGTTGTTTTTTGACTTCTTAATAATTGCCATTCTGACTGGTGTGAGATGGTATCTCATTGTGGTTTTGACTTGCATTTCTCTCATGATCAGTGATATTGACCTTTCTTTTGTATGCTGGTTCGCTGCATGTATGTCGTCTTTTGAAAAGTATCTGTTCGTATCCTTTGTCTACTTTTTAAATGGGGTTGTTTTTCTCTTGTACATTTAAGTTCCTTATAGATGCTGGATATTAGACCTTTGTCAGATGCATAGTTTGCAAAAATTTTCTCCCATTCTGTAGGTTGCCTTCACTCTGATGATAGTTTCTTTTGCTGTGCAGAAGCTCTTTAGTTTAATTAGATCCCGTTTGTCAATTTTGGCTTTTGTCGTGATTGTTTTTGGTGTCCTTGTCATGAAACCTTTGCTCATTCCTGTGTCCTGAATGATATTGCCTAGGTTATCTTCCAGAGTTCTTATAGTTTTGGGTTTTACATTTAAGACTTTAATCCATCTTGAGTTGATTTTTGTATATGGTGTAAGGAAGGGGTCCCATTCCAATCTTCTGCATATGGCTAGCCAGTTATCCCAGCACCATTTATTGAGTAGGGTATGTTTTCCCCATTGCCTGTTTTTGTCAGCTTTGTCAAAGATTAGATAGTCATAGGTGTGTGGTCTTGTTTCTGGACTCTCTATTCTGTTCCATTGGTCTTTGTGCCTGTTTTTTGTTTGTTTTGTTTTATTTTGTTTTTGTTTTTGTTTTTTTGTTTGTTTGTTTGTTTGTTTTGAGACGAAGTCTCGCTCTTATCCCCCAGGCTGGGGTGCAATGGCACAATCTGGGCTCACTGCAACCACCGCCTCCCAGGTTCAAGCGATTCTCCTGCCTCAGCCTCCCGAGTAGCTGGGACTACAGGTGCCTGCCACCACACCCAGCTAATTTTTGTATTTTTAGTAGAGACAGGGTTTCACCATGTTGGCCAGGCTGATCTCGAACTCCTGACCTCAGGTGATCCACCTGCCTTGGCCTCTCAAAGTGCAGGGATTACATGCGTGAGCCACTGCGCCCGGCCTATATGCCTGTTTTTGTACCAATATCATGCTGTTTTGGTTACTGTAGCTCTGTAGTATAGTTTGAAGTCAAGTAATGTGATGGATCCAGCTTTGTTCTTTTTGCTTAGGCTTGCCTTGGCTATATGGGCTCTTCTTTGGTTCCATATGAATTTTAAAATAGTTTTTTCTAGTTCTGCGAAGAATATCATTGGTAGTTGGATAGGAATAGCATTGAATCTATACATTGCTTTGGTCAGTATGGCCATTTTAATGATATTGATTCTTTGTATCCATGAGCATGGGATGTGTTCTCATTTGTTTGTGTCATATCTGATTTCTTTGAGCAGTGTTTTGTAATTCTCGTTGTGGAGATCTTTCAGCCAATCCCCCACTACCCTCGCCCATTACCTCGTTACCCTCCCCAGCCTCTGGTAACCATCATTCTACTCTCTGTGTCCATGAGTTCAATTGTTTTGATTTTTAGACCTACAAATAAGTGAGAACATGTGATGTTTTGTGTACAGGTATTCCTAAGTATTTTATTATTTTTGTGGCAATTGTGAATGGAATTGCCTTCCTGATTTGTCTCTCAGCTTGGCTGTTGTTGTATAGGAATGCCAGTGATTTTTGTACATCGATTTTGTATCCTGAAACTTTGCTGAAGTTGTTTATCAGCTGAAGGAGCTTTTGGCTTGAGACTATGGGATTTTCTATATATAGAATCAAGCCATCTGCAAACAGACTTCTCTCTTTCTATTTGGATGCCCTTTATTTCTTTCTCTTATGTGACTGCTCTGGCTAGGACTTCCAATACTGTGTTGAGTAAGAGTGATAAGAGAGAGCATCCTTGTCTTTTGCTGGTTTTCAAGGTGAATGCTTCCAGCTTTTGCTCATTCAGTATGATGTTGGCTGTGGATTTGTCATAGATGGTTATTATTATTTTGAGGTATGTTCCTTCAATACCTAGTTTATTGAGTTTTTTTCACATGAAGGGATGTTGAATTTTATCAAAAGCCTTTCTGCATCTATTGAGATAATCATGTGACTTTTGTCTTTAGTTCTGTTTATGTGGTGAATCACATTTGTTGATTTGGGTATGTTGAACTAACCTTGCCTCCCGGAGATGAAGACTACTTGATCATGATGCATTAGCTTTTTGATGTGCTGGTAACCATCATTCTACTCTCTGTGGATTTGGTTTGCAAGTATTTTGTTAAGGATTTTTGCATTGGTGTTCATCAAGGATATTGGCCTGAAGTTTCCTTTTTTTCTATGTGTGTCTCTGCTAGGTTTTGGTATCAGACTAATGCTGGCCTCATAGAATGAGTTGGGGAGGAGTCCTTCCTCCTTAATTTTATGGAATAGTTTCAGTAGGAATGGTACCAGCTCTTCCTTTTATATCTGGTAGAATTCGGCTGTGAATCCCTCTGATCCTGGGCTTTTTGTTTTTGGTTGGTAGGCTATTTATTACTGATTTAATTTTGGAGTTCATTATTGATCTGTTCAGGGAATGAATTTCTTCCTGGTTCAGTGGGAGGGTGTATGTGTCCAGGAATTTGACCGTCTCTTCTAGGTTTTCTAGTTTGTGTGCATAGAGGTGTCCGTAGTAGTTTCTGATGGCTATTTTTATTTCTGTGGGATCAGTGGTAACATCCCCTTCATCTTTGTAATTGTGTACCACATTTTCTTTATCTATTCATCTGTTGATGGACACGTAGGTTGCTTCCAAATCTTAACTATTATAACGGTTCTGCAACAAACATAAGGGTGTAGGTATCTTTTTGATATACTGATTTCTTCTCTTTTGGATACTTACCCAGCAGTGGGATTGCTGGATCATATGGTAGTTTAATTTCTAGTTTTTTGAGGAACCTCCAAACTGCCCTTCATAGTGGTTCTATTCATTTACATTCCTACCCATAGGGTGCAAGGGTTCCCTTTCCTCCATATCCTTGCCAGCATTTCTTATTGCCTGTCTTTTAGACATAATCCATTTTAACTGGAATGAGATGATATCTCATTGTAGTTTTGATTTGCATTTCTCTGATAATCAATAATGTTGAGCGCTTTTTTATATGCCTGTTTGCCATTTGTATGTCTTCTTTTCAGAAATGTCTATTTAAATCTTTTGCCCATTTTTTGATCGGATTATTAGATTTTTTTCCTATACAGTTTTTTGAGCTTTTATGTATTCTGGTTATTAATCTCTTGTCAGATGGGTAGTTTGCAAATATTTTCTACTCTGTGGGTTGTCTCTTCACTTTATTGATTATATCCTTTGCTGTGCAGAGGCTTTTTAACTTGATGTGATCCCATTTGTTCATTTTTGCTTTGGTTGCCTTGGTGCAGGATATTCTTAAAAATAGATTCCATGATCTTGTGGATGCTATGATACACCCTGTAATGGTTATAGTGGTAGTTGCTCCTAAGATCTGCTCTGCATTCCTGGCCATTCAGGGGTATGTATTAGCAAGACTGTGGTGTCATATGGCCTTTTCCAAATACTAAAGAAATGTTAGTCATAATTTACTTTACTTGATATACAGCACAAAGAATTCATGCTTTTGATGACAGGAAATTGCATGGGCATAGTAAAAATTATGGTGTATTTTTAGATAATTTTTTTTTATTTTGTAGGTATAACAATCACTACAAAATTGGTCATTTGAAGATCAACTTGGTGTAGTTAACTTTCTAAATTATTTTTCAGGCCGAGGCAGGTGGATCACCTGAGTTCAGGAGTTTGAGACCAGCCTGGCCAACATGGTGAAACCCTGTCTCTACTAAAAATACAAACCTTAGTCGGGCGTGGTGGCGCATGCCTGTAGTCCCAGCTACTTGGGAGGCTGAGTCAGGAAAATTGCCTGAACCCGGGAGGCAGAGGTTGCAGTGAGCCTAGATCACTCCACTGCACTCCAGCCTGGGCAACAGAGTGAGTCCCTGTCTCAAATAAAAGGTATACATTTTCTATCATGACCACAACTTTTATCTTACTTGCCAGATTCCAAATACTTGGTGTGATTTTTAATTTTTCTTTGTATTTCATTCCCTATATCCAACCTCTTATTAGGTTCTCTTACGAGATGAGATATGGAAAAAAGATAACAGTTGTAATAAGATAAAGGATGACATATTTTTCCCTATTTCTTTTGTTTTTAATATATTTTCCAAATTTTCTACAATGAATAGTGATTACTTTAGTAATCAGGGAATATATAGTACATACACTTTTTCCTAAGCATCATTTTCAATAGGGATATGACAAAAGGAGGACATTCCAGGGAGATCACTAGTAATGGCAAAGGTGTAGAGAAAAAGAAGATAATTAGTTCTTAAATATTTATCAACTTACCTAATCCAGATTTTTGCAAGATAAATTTTTTTTTTAATTGGCTTAAATTGGTATTTAAGAAGAAATTTTGTCTAACTTGAGCATGAAAATACAGGAAATCTTTGTTATTGCAGCTTTGAGTATTTGTTGCTCTTATTAGTAATTTCATTGTGGTACATTTTGCATCTTCTATCTGTGTACGAGGCAGGCAGGCAGTCTGGTCTCTTGCGATTTTTGTAGCCTACCCTACATCCCCTCTCCACTGTTCTTCTGCCTCTTTCAATTCCAAAGTGCAGTCACCAAGAAGAAAAATCTGCTGTTAAGTCACTGCTCCAAGGTTGCTTTGTGGGTGATTTTTCTCCAAGGTTGTAATGCCAAAATGACTTTTGCAGAGGCCTACATGTGACCTTGAGCCAGCCCTGGGTGATGGTTATGTCAGCTGCTCATCAGGTAGGTTTAAGAAGGACATTTAGAAAACAAGTGTTTAAAAGAAGAGTAGCTCCTATTAGGGTTTCTTTCCTTGATATATGTATATGAATAGAATAGCAAAAAAAAAAAAAAATTGAGAAACTGATACAGTGTTTTAGCAGGTAGAGGAAGATAGCCTTCCTTTTCTCATTTATTTTTATCAATATACCAGAGATTTCTCAGCTTCTTTTCTTTGATATGACCATAGAGCTGTGAACTAGATGAGTAGATGAGGGAAGGAATGTCACTTTTGGCTTCACTTCCCTTCTGCCTAAGAATATCCGCAATCCTTGAATAGATGGAGGGGTAAGAACTGGTTGGAGAACCCATAAGAAATGCTTTGAGAGCAAGCATAGGTTTTAGGTTACAGCATTCGAAATTAGAAGAGATCGCTAGAATTGTGGTCCTTGCTTGACATATTTGGTGCATGTTTACCTATGTAATGTACCTCAATGTACGGAGCCAGGTACAGACCAACTCCATAAATTTTAGAAGAAAATAAAGCACTTTAATTCCTAATCGCCACATAGATTAATGATATCAGTAGCTGTCACTCTCTAGAGGCTCCAACACAGATGAGATAAACTAAGAGTTATACCCAATTCCCAGTGCTGGCCATTAAGGCTTTCCTTTTCTTCACATTTACAAACTCCAGACTCTATTAACATTAAATTATTTGGGGCATGTAAGTCACAGCACTAGTAGTTCCTGGGTAATTGGAATTGTTTTCTTAATTTTCTTTTCAGAATGTTCGTTGCTTCATTGACAAGTTTATAATTGATGTCTGTTGATTTTTGTTTTTGTTTTTTTTTTAATTAAAGAGAGAGAAGTTCTCGCTTTGCCACCCAGGCTGAAATGCAGTGGCAAGATCATAGCTCACTGTGCCCTTGAACTCCTAGGCTAAAGCAATCTGGCCACCTCAGCCTGCTGTGTAAGTAGGACTATAAGTGCATACCACCACACCCAGCTAACTTTTAAATGTTTTATAGAGACAGACTCTTGCTTTGTTGTCCAGGCTAGTCTTGAATTCCTGGTCTCAAGTGATTCTTGTGCCTCGGAGACCTAACGCTTCTTAATCTTCTGCAAATTTGCTGAATTCATTAGCTTGAATAGTTTTTTGTTGATCATTTGAGATTTTGTACATAAAAAAATTGTGTCATCTGCAAATAATTGATAGTTTTACTTCCCCAATTTGAATGCCTTATCTCTCTAGCTAGGACATCCAGTACAATGTTAACAGTAGTAAAAGTGTGCTTCTCCCTTGTCTTAATCAGTCTAAGGCTTGTCAATTTTGTTGATCATTTTAAAAAATCAACTTTTGGTTTCATTGGTTCTCTCTACTGTTTTCTATTCTCTGTTTCATTTATACCTACTCTAATCTTTATGCTTTTCTTCTGTTAGTTTTGGGTTTCATTTACTCTTCCTTTTCTGGTTCTTTGAGGTGTGAATTTAGGTTATTGATTTGAGGTCTTTCTTTTTCAGTGTAGTTTATAACAACTGCTCAATTATGCCAGTATAGTGGGAAGGCAGCCATAGACAATCATAAATGAAAGGGCATGCCTGTGTTCCTTTATTTACAAAACAGGTTGCAGACCACTGTTTGAGCTGCATCCTACAAGTTTTGATACATTTTGTTTTCATTTACATTCAATGGCTTCCTGCCCATTCTCCCAAAGAGTTTTTCTTTTTTTCTCTTTCTGCAGCTTCACTAGGTTTATCACATGTACCCTGGGGGTAAAGGTGCAGAGGTGGGGCAGGGGTAGAAAAAGAGGGTTTGTTGCCCTTATCCTAGTAGCTTATGGCTTTTGTTCCTTAGATGAGAAGGATCTGGGTAGAGTTTTTGCGCTTTCCCTGCAGTGGGAGGCCTGTTTCTCCGAGGAAAGCTTTCTCTAGTCTCCTACCCAGTAAACAGTTTTTCTTGTGGCTACCAACTGGGGTCATAGGAAAGAGACTATGAGTAGGCAAACTTGATTGTGTCTGTGGCTTCCCTGGGTTCCTTTTTCTCACACTTGCCCGTGTTCTACCTTTAGCAATTTTTAATAAATTTTTGCTGAATTCTTACCCACTTATGATGTGACCTTCTGATTTTCCTTCTGTGTTCTGCCACAGGTGAGCCAGTGCCTGTGTTCCATCTGTCCTTGGAGACTTTTCTTAGACTGAAGGCCAGTTGGTTGCATTGTGATCTCAGCTCTCTGATAGGTTCATGAAAATTGATGAGTTTACAGGTTATTTCACAGTTATTAGGTAGAACATTGCTCCATTTATATTTCTACATTCTAGGTGGAAACTGGAACCCCATCAGATTTTTTTTTTTAAATAAATTGAATACATCCAAATGTCAATGTGAATAGATATTTAATTTTCTTCAGATAATTCTTTAACCTGCTGCCTGACTCTTGGCATTCAGAATCTTCCCCAAATTCAGAATTTGGGAACTGGGGACACATTGTTCAGGATGTAGATTTTTAAAAAATAGGCTTTACTCTTTTAGAGCAGTTTTTAGGTTCACAGCAAAGTTGAGCAGAAAGTACAGAGTTCCCATCTCCCTTTCTCCAACACACATGACCTCCCTGACTGTCAGCATCATGTAGTAGAGTGATATGTTAGAATCGCTAGACCTACACTGATACATCATTATCACCCAAAGTCCATCATTATTACCTAAAGTCCATGGTTTACACTAGGATTTGTTCTTGGTGTTGTACATCCTAGGGATTTTGACAAATGTATAATGACATGTGTCCACTCTTGTGGTATTACATAGAATAGTTCCACTGCCCTAAAAATTCTCTGTGCTCTTGTTAGTGGTGGAAGAGATCAGCTCTGAATTACCCCGAGTTACTGGTGGTGAATCCATATGGGTCCACAGCAACTTCAGTCTTTGCCTCCTCAAAAGAAAGAATTCAACTGAGGGGCATAAAGCAAAAAAAAAAAAAAAGTGACCAAGAGTAAGAATGGACGTTTAGAAGTGATTTCCTCCCGGTTTATTTTTAAGCCAAGTAGTTTAAAGTTCAGGGAAATTAAACTTCCCAGTTTTGGGGAATGCATCTGAGGAACATGCCCTGCCATATGGAGACATGATTACCCATCTGCCACTTGCGAAGAGAGAACACAGGAGAAGAAAAAGGAAAAAGAAAGCATTCCCCCTTTCTTCTTCTTATCCTGGATGAGGCATCCCTCATTGTCCTGGGTTCCAGGCTTACCCGATCTTACCATGTGCCCCCACTTCTGGGTTCTGGGCTTAACCAGTCTTACCGTATTCCCCTAGTTCTGGGTTCCAGGCTTGACTGGTCTTGCCATGTACCCTCACTTCTGGGTTCTGGGCTTAACCAGTCTAACTGGGTACCCTTGGTCCTGTTACCAGGGGGTCCTTACTCCCAGAGCTCCCAAGATGGTGGCGGGACACTTCCAAGATGGTGGCAAGCCTCGTGTTCTCTGACCTGGGGTTCTTGGCCTCACTGAGTCCAAGGAATGGAATCTTGGGCCATGAGGTGAGTGTTACAGCTCTATTAGAAGCCATGGGTCACGGAAGAGAACCGTGGAACCCAGCAAGTAGTGTTCAGCTCGATTAGGACGAACCCGGGCACTTAACCATGCAGGAACAATGGCAAGCCTTTAGCCCCATCCGGAGTGGCAGTGGGCACCTCACTGGATCAGGAGCACAGCAGACACCCTGCCGGATCCGGAGGGATGGAAGTCAGCGGTAGGTCTGCGAGGGCGACAAACAGCAGTGGTGGACGGCGAGCGAAAGCTCAGCTCCAGCCGTAACAAACACGGACCAGAAGAGTGTGCAGTTGCAAGATTTAATAGAGTGAAAACAGAGCTCCCATACAAAGGGAGGGGAACCAAAGAGGGTAGCCAGTTGCCTGCTGGAATGCCTGGGTTTATATCCCAATCATTGTCCCTCCCGCTGTGCTCTCAGGCGATGGATGATTGGCTATTTCTTTACTTCCTGTTTTTGTCTAATTAGCATTTTAGTGAGCTCTCTTTACTACCTGATTGGTCGGGTGTGAGCTAAGTTGCAAGCCTGGTGTTTAAAGGTGGATGCGGTCACCTTTTCAGCTAGGCTTAGGGATTCTTAGTCGGGCTAGGAAATCCAGCTAGTCCTGTCTCTCAGTCCCATCTCATCACAATTTTAGCTTAGAACCACCCTTCATCTCTGTCCTGTGGATCTCTTGCGTGTGTGGCCTTGGGCTGGCCTTGTCACCACGACCTTATAGTAATACCCTCACTTCGAAGTATTTTAGTAATAAAATGATCATGTTTTTTCTTAGAAGCTTATTTCTCCATTAACTGCTGCAGGGGCTGGAATTCTCTCCCCTAGAATATGACTTTGAAGGCCCTGTTGCCTGTTGAAAAGGGTGTGGAAGTAATTCAATAAATGGGAGCTGAAGGAGTAAGTGGAAGGAATACTCCTGGAAACCCTTCAAATGCTTGCAAAAACACAGCCCTTGGATTCAAGGGGGCAGCATTTGTTCACCTTCTGCAACAAAATGTCAAACATAAATCAGTAACCCCTGAGGACTTGCGGCTTGGGGTGAGAATTTCTCCACCTCCTAAAGTGGTGCTAACTTAAAAAGCAAGTGGGTGGAGTCCTTAAAAAGGGCCAGAGTGAAGGTCTGTGCAGGTGGATGAGCAGCTTTTAAGAGCCATAGAAAACTTAGCCCTGGGACATAACAGGAACCAAAAGCACTTGGTGAGTTGTAAAAAGCCAGCAAAGCCAGGGTTCCAATTCATATTTGCCCCGGAAAAGAGCCGATTTTAGTTGAAAAAGCAGAGGAAGCCCCAGACATTACATGGGTTTAGGCTTTAGCCCCACCATTTGTGCAAGGCTCCTGTCAAGGAGGGCCATATAATGCCTTGGATCTGCTTGGTACAAACGCTAAAGCCCCTCCCGCCTCTGCAAGCCACCAGTCAAGGTGAGCTGAGAAATCAGCTGGGCGGAGCAGAGTCACTCTGGCCAAGAGGAATTACTCTGGGGAATTTGTTAGTAAGCAGGAAAGAGAGGAAGGCCATGCATGTGGGTCAGATGTCTCCAGCTGAAGAAGGTGAGGCATAGAAGTCTCTTACCACTAGGAAGGTCATGGCACCAAATATGTTAGCGGTGGAAGACATCTGAGGTACCCTGAGATCACTGGCGGCAAATCCATACAGGTCCACAGCAACTTCAGTCTTTGCCTCCTTGGAAGAAAGAATTCAACTGAGGGGCATAAAGCAGAAAAACAGACTGAGGCAAGTTCCAGAGCAGGAATGGAAATTTATTTAAAAGGCCTTAGGACCGGAGAAAGGAAGGTGCACTTGGAAGAGACCCAAGCAGGCATATGAAGGTTAAAGAGAGAAGGTCAAGTCCCCGTTTAACCATGATGCTAGGACTTTATAGGCTCACCTCTTTCCCACGATTTTTCCCTAAGGATGGGCTGCCTGAGCACGCGTAGTGTGTTTAGGGAGTTATACACATGCCCATCTGAGGCTTTCTTCCTTTTTCCAGGGTAGTATACCCAGAAGTTACTTTGCCATTTTTGTCTCTTAATCTGCATGCCCAGGAAGTTGCTTCTCCCTGGGACCTGCATTCAGTTAACATTTTGATGTTAACAGGTGTGGACCATCAGTAAATGGCCTCTCCCTGGTGCTGCTGAATTATTATTTTTAGAGAGGCAGTGTGATAATTGCCAAACCATCCCCTGACATTTCTAGTGGGGGGCGGGGCAGAGCCCTGTCCTACCCCAACCTTGCCTAGCTATGATACCTGTAACACTGCCTATTCCTTCCGCCCTCTCCTCAACCCCTGGCAACGACTGATCTATTTACTGTCTTCGTACTGTTTTCTTGCTTGCTGATTTTCTAAAGTAAAATTTTGAAGGTTGAAACTTATCAGTAGCTTCTGTAGTATAAAACACAAAAAGAAATGGCTTTGCAAATGCTTAGCAAATATTTTTTACGTATTCTAAATTAAGTTAGACTACCACAATTAACCTATGTTACTGTTATTATTTATTTTTCTTTTTTATTTGTTATTAGGTGTTGTCATTTTTTATTCCAAAGGGCAAAACACAGTTTTGGTGTTGCCATCTCATTCAAGAATATTGAGGGTGTTTGTATTGGTCAGATAGCAAACAGTGAAGGCATGTTATCAGAATAAACCAATGAACTATTATCAAAGCCAGGTGTGGTGGCACATGCCTGTAGTCCCAGCTACTCAAGAGGCTGTGGCAATAGATCACTTGAGCCCAGGAGTTCAAGGCCAGCCTGGGCAACGTAGTGAGGCCCTATCTCTTAAAAAACTTAAAAACAAACATCAAAAAAAACCCCTAAAAGCTGCTATCCTTTTGTCCTGCTGTCAATTAAACTATGATATTCAATTGACAGTAAGATGAACACTGATTTAAGAAATGTTCAAATGTGAAAGAAAAAAATCTTAGAACCATTGCCTAGTACCATTGTAGGCATACAAACAGAAAAATATACAGAGATTCTAAATCTTAAAATTACTATAAGGAGACTTTCCAGTTAAATTTCAGGGGCAAATTAATACCCAGGAACTTTTTAACTCTAACTGACATTCCATGGTACTCACTCTCTCAGTGTCCAGGATTATTGGACCACACTAACCACAAGAATCATTCACATTTTGTGCCTTAACTGAAGTTGCTTTCCTCATAGTTCTCTACAACTGACTTTGACCCTTTATACCTTTCTAATTACTGCAATCTTTATCCAGTTCTTTCTACTGAAAACTTGTTATGCCGTGTCACAGTATTCTGTACTACACAGCTTGACACTTAATATATATTATCTCGAATTGTGTGCCATTATATTTTATGACAAAATAAAAATATGTTTTATTTTGAGCAGGTCTGTTTCAGAAAGATTAAGAACATTCATACTTTTCTTTGCTGGAATGCATATAAAAAAGTACTGAGCATCATGTAGTGAACATTCACAAAATGTTTGTTGTTTTGATTTTTGTTGTTGTTGAAGTGTGGTAACACAGATCCCATTGCACAGATCCTGAATAATAGCTATATAGTAGGACTTCTGCTTGCTGTTTGAGAATTCAAGTTAAATCTGGGGAAACATATGTATTCTACATTACTGTACACAAAGATACCTCCAACATTATTAGACTTTATCAATATTTTCCAAAAGATTTCCCAGCAATAATTATAGAATCATATAGAGAGGAAATATATCTTTAAAGACAATTTCCCAGAGCAATTGGATTTTAAAGTTATTTTAAAATTAGAGTTTTATAGTGTCCTTGGCTTAAATAAATCCACATGAGTTCCTTTTGTGAACTGCCTTGTAAATGTTTTCGTTGGACACGTCTGTTGCTGAAATTCATATGATTACATAATGTATGAAGAACAGCTTTTGTCTTTTGATTTTCCTTTCTAGTAAAAAAAAAAAAAAGATAGTGGACCAAGGGAAAAAAAAGGAAGTGAGTCATTCATGGGGCTGAACTATTCTGTGTAGGTAGCATTTGTTCCCATGCTACTCATGTTGAACTCCAGATCTTCAGTACATCTCTCTAGTAGATCCTGTTCTAGTCATTAATAGGAAATAGATAAGTGACTCAATATTTTGTATTAATATGGTGTCAACGAAAAGAGTCAAACTCTGTAAAATATTTGAAGAGATGTATTCTGAGCCAAATATGAGTGCCCAGTGGTCCCTGACACAGCTCGAGGAGAGGCTGAGAACATATGCCCATGGTGGTCAGGCTGTAGCTTGGTTTTACACATTTTAGGGTGACATAAAACATAAAGCACTACACATAAGATGTACATTTGTTCCATTGGGAAAGGTGGGACAACTCAAAAGGTTGGGGACAGGGTGGGGGTTTCTGGTCATAGGTGGATTCAAAAAAATTTTTTTTTGGCAGCTGGTTAAAAGAGTTGTTATCTGAAGACCTAGGAGTGTTTGGGTTAAGATAAGGTTGTGGAGACGAAGGTTTTATCATGCAGATGAAGCCTCCAGGTAGCAGGCTTCAGAGCTCTTATCAGACCTAAAAAGATGCCAGACTCAGTTAATTCTCTCCTGGATGAGGGAGAAAACCTAGAAAAGGAGGGATATTCTCCACAGAATGTAGATTTTCCCTACAAGAGACAGTTTTGCAGGGCCATTTCAAAATATGTCAAAGAAATATATTTGGGAGTGAAATACTTCAGTTTCTTTCAGGGCTTGCTGTGTGTCCTGTAAACCAGGCTGGAATTTGGTGTCTTGTTGCTACAAAACATCTGCTTCGTCAGTCCTCCTAAAGGGCTTGCCACACAGGGGTAGGTTAGTTTGTCTTAGGGACTAAACCTTTTGTAAACAAAATTCATTTCCTAGTATTTTTTCTAATCTCTTAATACTGAGTCGGACATTACAAAAGAAGAACACTAGTTTAGCAGAGGGTTGGGGGAAGGGTAGTATAGGAAAAGCACACTGATAAAATGTGCCCTGATAATGTATTAGATACTCTAAGCAGTGGTAGGTAGGATGGATTGAGAAGCCACAATGTAAGATTTCCACAGAGAGAAACTTGACATTAAAAACCTATAAGATAAAGACTATAAAAGTCTATGCATTCTAGAAAACATCCAGCCTGGCCTCTCTAAAAAATGTTAATATGATGAAATAAATAAACAAAAAGCGAAGGTTTTTTTTTTTTCTTTTTTAACTATATATTAAAACAGACTGAAAGAATATGACAACTCAATACAGTGTCGAATCCTTGATTGGATATTCACTGACAAAGAAAAACAACTATAGTTTTCACTTGGAATAATTTGGTAAACTTGAATATATGCTGTGTGTTAGATAATATTCTATTAAGTTACATTTCCTGGGAACAATAATGCTACTGTCTTTGATCTTATGAAACAATGTACTAAGATATTTAGTGATGGGTCCTGATAGCTGCAACTTTTCTTTTTTTTTTTTTTTTTTTTTTTGAGACGGAGTCTGGCTCTGTCGCCCAGGCTGGAGTGCAGTGGCCGGATCTCAGCTCACTGCAAACTGCGCCTCCCAGGTTCACGCCATTCTCCTGCCTCTGCCTCCCAAGTAGCTGGGACTACAGGCGCCCGCCTCGTCGCCCGGCTAGTTTTTTGTATTCTTTAGTAGAGACGGGGTTTCACCGTATTAGCCAGGATGGTCTCGATCTCCTGACCTTGTGATCCGCCCGTCTCGGCCTCCCAAAGTGCTGGGATTACAGGCTTGAGCCACCGTGCCCGGCCGCTGCAACTTATTTTCAAATGATCCAGAAAAAAAGAAAATTCATGCATATGTGTACACAAATGCTTGGTGGTGAAAGAGTTTGGGATTTTTCTTTCTAACATTCATTTTGCACTAAGTGATAGTCTATGAGTTTTGGTTCTTGCTTTTTTCTTTAGAATGCTTGTTTATGATCTCCTCATTTTAACAGTTTTTCTTTCATCTGCCTCATTTTATTAGTGTGAGGTACTTGGGACTATTTCTTTTCTTTCTTTTTTTTTTTTTTTTTCTCGCTCTGTCGCTCAGGCTGGAGTGCAGTGGCTGAATCTCAGCTCACTGCAAGCTCCGCCTCCCGGGTTTATGCCATTCTCCTGCCTCAGCCTCCGGAGTAGCTGGGACTACAGGCGCCCGCCACCTTGCCTGGCTAGTTTTTTGTATTTTTTAGTAGAGACGGGGTTTCACTGTGTTAGCCAGGATGGTCTCGCTCTCCTGACCTTGTGATCCGCCCGTCTCGGCCTCCCAAAGTGCTGGGATTACAAGCTTGAGCCACTGTGCCCGGCCAGAGACTATTTCTTGAATTTAATTCCATAATTTTTTGGTGGGGGACAGGGTCTCACTCTGGCACCCAGGGTAGAGTGCAGTTGCATGATCTTGGCTCACTGCAGCCTCTGCCTCCTTGGTCGAGCAATTCTCCTGCCTCAGCCTCCTGAGTAGCTGGGATTACAGGTGCGTGCCACCATGTCTGGCTAATTTTTGTACTTTTAGTAGAGATGGGGTTTTGCCACGTTGGCCAGGCTGGACTTGAACTCCTAACCTCAGGTGATCCATGCATCTGAGCCTCCCAAAGCCCTGGGATTACAGGTGTGAACCACTACACTGGCCTAATTCTATAACTTTTTAGTTTCTTTCCTTTTTTTTTTTTGAAACGGAGTCTCACTCTGTCGTCCGGGCTGGAGTGCAGTAGCATGATCTTGGCTCACTGCAACCTCAGCCTCCTGGGTTCAAGCGATTTTCCACCCTCAGCCTCCTGAGTAGCTGGGAATATAGGCACCTGCCACTACGCCCAGCTAATTTTTTTGTATTTTTAGTAGAGACGGGGTTTCACCATGTTGACCAGGCTAGTCTCGAACTCCTGACCTCATGATTTGACTACCTTGGCCTCCCAAAGTACTGGGATTACAGGCGTGAGTCACCGTGCCCGGCCTTTTCTTATGTTGCAGTGATTAATCCTGTCATCCAGGTAATCTAGGTAGCATAAATGTATGCTGTTATTGATCACCAGTAGAATAGCTAAGAAAATATGGAGTGATTTGTGCAATTTCATCACCTCCAAAGCAAGCCAGCTTTAAAAACATTTTATTAACATGCCCTTATACAGTAAGGATGACATATTGAGATGTGGTGCTAATACCCTGGCTCCAAACAGTGAACCATTTTATAGAAACATAAGATTTCCTTAGTAAGCTATTTAGGGCTCATTGGGAATATTTAATAATTTTTTTAATAAGTTGGGTAATTTGCAAAAAAAATTGTATTTATAAGGCTGGTCTGGGAGTACCATTGAATATAAATTGAGGTACAGAGGTTTAGTGTATGTTATTGCTCTGGAACTGATAGAATAGCCTCTGACAAAAGGAAGTAAGCCACTGTTTTTGAGAAGTTTGAGAGTTTTCAATATTCTTTAACTCTGATGTCTTATGGCTCAAGTAACCTTTTGGTGATTAGCTCAACTAGAAGAATTGAAGATTTAATAATACAAACATTCTCTTTGTTTAAAATGTACCAGGTCTTTTTTTAAACAATTATTGAATCCGAGATTACTCCTTTATTGACTTAGTAAGCTACCTTTTGCCTCATGTAGTGGTTATGTATTCTAAGGGAGAGTCTTCTCCCATCCTTTTTCTTCCCTTCCCTTTCCACCTCCCTGCTCCCTCCCTTCCTCTTTTGCTCCCTTCCTCCTCCTCCTCCTCCCCCTCCCTCTACCCTCCCTCTTCTTCTCCTCCTCCTCCTCTTCTTCCTTCTCCTCCTCCTCCTCTTCCCTCTTCCCTCTCCCCCCCTTCCCCTCCCCCTGCCCCTCCCTGGTCTGGAAGGAATAGAGAAGCAGTATCCAGAATTTAATAGTAAAAAAATGAGATTGAGACTGGCAGTCACGTAGTCACTGTTAACCTATTAAAAAGGTTTAATATATTCTGATTATAATGGGAATATACATTCATTATAGAATGTGTAGAAATACTGAATCTCGTCAGTAAACATTTGGTTTATTTCTTTTCTTTTTTTTTTTTTGAGACAGAGTTACTTTGTTGCCCAGACTGGAGTGCAGTAGCGTGATCTTGGCTCGCTGCAACCTCTGCCTCCCGGATTCAAACAATTCCCCTGCCTCAGCCTCCCAAGTATGTGGGATTAAAGGCACGTGCCGCCATGTCCAGCTAATTTTTGTATTTTTAGTAGAGATGGGGTTTCGCCATGTTGGCCAGGCTGGTCTTGAACTCCTGATCTCAGGTAATCCACCCACCTAGTTCCTCCCAAAGTGCTGGTATTACAGGAGTGAGCCACCGTGCCCGGCCTGGTTTATTTCTTTACATATCTCTATCTATATCTCTATCTCTATCTATATCTATCTACATAGCTGTACTCACTTTTTCCTCCTGTAAAATTGGATCTTATTGAATGTAACTTATATACTTACCTTATATCACTTTTTCTTGTATTGTGAAATACTCTTCTAAATGAAATGTGCTTTTGATGGTTTTATGTTATTACATTGTATGAATATACCATTATTTATTCAGTGATTCCCTTACCTTAGCAGTGTTAAGCCTGTTGGTGTAATATGTAACAATTAAGGTCCAGTTAAAATATTTTACATTACTAAGCTAATACATATCACTTTAGTGAGTGTACGTTATTACAAATGTGCTTTATTACTCTTTCAGTGAATTTACCTTATGACTAATGAGTTAGATTTTAGTGGGAACATATTTACATATTGCCAAGACATTATTCAGCTTGAGCTGCCATAATGTAATACCCTAGACTGAGTGGCTTAAACAATAAAAATTTATTTCTTGCAGTCTGGAAGGTGGGGAGTCCTGGTACCAGCCAACTCAGTTCCACAGTGAGTGCTCTATTCCTGGCTTGCAGGTGGCCACCTTCTTGATGTGTCATCGCACTGCAAAGAGGGAGCAGAAGCAGTCTCTTGGGTGTCTCTTCATGTAATAGCACCAATCCCAGAATGAGGGCTCCACTTTGATAGTCTCATCTAAACCTAATTACCTCCCAAAGGCCCCATCTCCAAATACCATCAGATTGGGAGTTAGGGCTTCATATTCAGGAAGGCAATTTGGTCCAGAGCAAGCATAAATGAGGGTTATTTCAGAAACTTCTTATTTTACCTGAGTATCATTTTAAACCTAGAATCTAGAATTGTTCTCATTTTACCTGTGGAAAAGATTATCTGATTTATCATAGGAAAAGTAAAAGATTTATCATAGGAAAAGTAAAAATTACTATTGCTTATTCATCATGAAATACATAGTTAAAAGTAAAAGATTTATAGGAAAAGGAAAAATCACTATTGCTTATTCATCATGAAATACGTAGTTAAGTTATGCATTATTGGCATGAAATGGAACTATGAAATTGCTGAAATGATTCATGTACTATTCCATTCCATGAATGTTCATAGTTCCATAAAAACTGCAAATGTCTCTTAATGTCTTTTACTTTATGAAAAGAGACTTTAAGAGATTTCTTTTTCTATTTGGAAAAAAATAGCCAATTTTATGAGTGATTATGATCATTTACTAAAGTTCCTTTTAAAATTAGTCTGTCTCCATAAATAAATAATGCAACTAATAAGGAAGTCTTATCATGTTTTAATGTGTTACATGTATTTTTAAAAATAGTTACATAACATCAATTTTTGAAATTTCAGTGATCAGTTGATCTTATATCAATGGTGCTACTAAATAAGATCTTTATTTAATATTTGAGAAACTCAAAGCTTGAAGAAATTAAGTGATTTTGTCTAGTGTCAAACCTTTGTTATATCTTCTGTGTGTTCAAATAATACAGGGAATTTTTATATTACCTTGATCTGAAAAATAGTGTTCAGAGAAAGATACTGATAAATAGTTACCTTTATAATTACATAGAAAAATGAACAATTGGAGGACACTATATCCAGTTAAGCTCAACTTGAAAATACATATGTAGCACTCTTACTTAAAAATAATATAATTTAGTAGTGATGTATTTCAAGTGATCACTAATGAAAGCAGTATTAATTTGTTATTATGTTTGGCTTCATTTTGTTATTTCTTTTTTAAGTTTTTGGAAACTTATTTAACATGGTTTTCCCTGGAAAATACCAATATATGGTCAGCATGAATATATGTTCTTTTATAAAATATGCTTCCAGAATCACTTAATTGGTATTCTCAGTATATGAGTGGTAGTGGAAAGAACCCTGTACTATTTAATAGGGAGGAAACCAAGCTAGTGCAAATTTAGATCTTTTATTATTTTGTATTTGTGGCTGCCAATTTTGGCTGATAAGATGGCTTGTCTATGTATAGATTAGAACAGGAGTTGGTAATAATGTATTTTCCACAACTACTCAACTTTGCTGTCATAGTAGGAAAGCAGCTATAGGCAATACATAAACAAGTAGACATAACTGTGCTCCAATCATACTTTATTCATTAATACAAAGACAAGCAGCAGCCATATTTGGCCTACACGTTGTAGTTTGCTGACTCCTGCCTTAGAATATCATTAGAATATCAAGTGAAATAAAAGCTCCTCACTGTAATAGTTTTAAAATTATTTGTTTTATTTATTAGTTTTGTTTACTTAAATCCTATTCTAACTTAATGCTTTAATTTGTACATTTTTCTTTTTAAATTTCACCTTTTTGATTGCTACAGTGCTTTTAGGTTCTTTTTAGGTTCTCTAATATCCTCATACATCTTTCCAACCTTATCAAGACTCCTCCAAATTTAATTACATATTTACTGACAATCAGGAGTGAGTGAGGTAAGGCAATGGAGGTTCTAGATATAAAGAAAAGATAGACTCTTATGGAGACTCATTAAAGGAGGCAGGACTGGAACTGATTCATCAAAGCTTCGAGGGAAATTAAATATCAGGAAAAAGAGAAGATTATTTCAGTAAATTGTCAACAAGGGGAAACTCACATATTTCCTCTTTTCCTCGTTTCATCCCCAAAATATGAATTCCACCAGGGACTGGTTCTTTCCAAGATCATTTCCGGGAGCAGAATGCTAATGATGTGACTTAGTTCTCTCTTTGGATTTTACCTCTTTGAATTCCCTTTTCCTTCCTTGTGGCTAGGACTGACCCACCCTGGAAAGGCCTGAAGCCTGTGGCCTATACCAGCTTTGCTCTAGGCACTCTAGCAAATGGGCTTCTCTCTGGCTAGTCGGCTGGTTTTTCCTTAGTGTCCCTATTTGAGATAGTAAAAAACAGTTTTTCCTACCCTTACACTGGATAGAACACGTAACACCTCACCTCTGGTCACCAAAATGTGTGTGGCTTTTCTCCCCCAACAACCAGTTCTCTAGTGGACACCAAATGAGTATACTATAATTCAGTTCATTTCTGACACTATCTGCCTGAAGATAGCGTCAGATCCCACAGGTTAAAGGCTTAATCCCACAAGACTGCCCTCATTCAGATGCCAATCGCAAGTTCTTCTGGCAAACTTACATAAATAGGGGGTTCATACTACCCTCCCTTGGGTTGGATTAATTCGCTAGAATGGCTCTCAGAACTCGGAAAAACATGTTTACCCCCAGTTATAGGGTACAGAAGAAGTTAGTTAGATGGAAGAGATGGATAGGGCAGGGTCTATGGGAAGGAATGAGGAGTTTCCTTGCCTTTTCCAGGCATGCCACCCTCCCAGCACCTCAATGTGTTCAGAAATCTGGAAACTTGCCTTTTGTGTTTTTATGAAGGCTTCACTATGTAGGCGTGGTTGATTAAATCATTGATTGTTGGTGATCAACTCAGCCCTCAGACCTTATCTCCTCCCTAGAGGTCCCTGTATGGGGCTGAAAGTTCCAACTGTATAGTCACATGATGGGTTCCTCTGGCAGCCAGCCCCCATCTTGAGGCCATCCCAAGGGCCCACCAGGAGTCACATCATTAGAACAAAAGATGCTCGTATCACCCAAGAGATTCCAAGGGATTTAGGAGCTCTGCTGTTATAGAACTGAACTGGAGTCTGCTTGCCTGGCACAGTGAAAGCATACCTCAAAGTTTTTGCAGTGACAGAAAGTTGCCTATTGCAGAGCGCTAAGCAGGGGGAACCAGCAGCTAAATGCTCAAATCCAGCCTCCCCAATGGCTTGCAGGCAAGGATTTTTAAATCCTAACATTTTTTCCTTCATTAGGGTAATCAGGCAAGAGAAAGAAATAAAGGGTATTCAGTTAGGAAAAGAAGAAGTCAAATTGTCCCTGTTTGCCGATGACATGATTGTATATTTAGAAAACCCCATTGTCTCAGCCCAAAATCTTCTTAAGCTGATAAGCAACTTCAGCAAAGTTTCCGGATACAAAATTAATGTGCAAAAATCACAAGCATTCTTATACACCAGTAACAGACAAACAGAGAGCCAAATCATGAATGAACTTCCATTCACAATTGCTTCAAAGAGAATCACATATCTAGGAATCCAGCTTACAAGGGATATAAAGGACCTCTTCAAGGAGAACTACAAACCACTGCTCAGTGAAATCAAAGAGGACACAAACAAATGGAAGAACATACCATGCTCATGGATAGGAAGAATCAATATCGTGAAAATGGCCATACTACCCAAGGTTATTTATAGATTCAATGCCATCCCCATCAAGCTACCAATGAGTTTCTTCACAGAATTGGAAAAAACTGCTTTAAAGTTCATATGGAAGCAAAAAAGAGCCCGCATTGCCAAGACAATCCTAAGTCAAAAGGACAAAGCTGGAGGCATCACGCTACCTGACTTCAAACTATACTACAAGGCTACAGTAACCAAAACAGCATGATACTGGTACCAAAACAGAGCTATAGACCAATGGAACAGAACAGAGTCCTCAGAAATAATACCACACATCTACAGCCATCTGATCTTTGACAAACCCGAGAGAAACAAGAAATGGGGAAAGGATTCCCTATTTAATAAATGGTGCTGGGAAAATTGGCTAGCCCTAAGTAGAAAGCTGAAACTGGATCCTTTTCTTACTCCTTATACAAAGATTAATTCAAGGTGGATTAGAGACTTAAATGTTAGACCTAATACCATAAAAACCCTAGAAGAAAATCTAGGTAGTACCATTCAGGACATAGGCATGGGCAAGGACTTCATGTCTAAAACACCAAAAGCAACAGCAGCAAAAGCCAAAATTGACAAATGGGATCTAATTAAACTAAAGAGCTTCTGCACAGCAAAAGAAACTACCACCAGAGTGAACAGGCAACCTACCGAATGGGAGAACATTTTTGCAATGTACTCATCTGACAAAGGGCTAATATCCAGAATCTACAAAGAACTCAAACAAATTTACAAGAAAAAAACAAACAACCCCATCAAAAAGTGCACAAAGGATATGAACAGACATTTCTCAAAAGAAGACATTCATACAGCCAACAGACACATGAAAAAATGCTCATCATCACTGGCCATCAGAGAAATGCAAATCAAAACCACAATGAGATACCATCTCACACCAGTTAGAATGGCAATCATTAAAAAGTCAGGAAACAACAGGTGTTGGAGAGGATGTGGAGAAATAGGAACACTTTTACACCGTTGGTGGGATTGTAAACTAGTTCAACCATTATGGAAAACAGTATGGCAATTCCTCAAGGATCTAGAACTAGAAATACCATATGACCCAGCCATCCCACTACTGGGTATATACCCAAAGGATTATAAATTATTCTACTACAAAGACACATGCACACGTATGTTTATTGCAGCACTATTCACAATAGCAAAGACTTGGAACCAACCCAAATGTCCATCTGTGACAGACTGGATTAAGAAAATGTGGCACATATACACCATGGAATACTATGCAGCCATAAAAAAAGGATGAGTTTGCATCCGTAGGGACATGGATGCAGCTGGAAACCATCATTCTTAGCAAACTATGACAAGAAGAGAAAACCAAACACCGCATGTTCTCGCTCATAGGTGGGAACTGAACAATGAGATCACTTGGACTCGGGAAGGGGAACATCACACACTGGGGCCTATCATGGGCGGGGGGAGGGGGGAGGGATTGCATTGGGAGTTATACATGATATAAATGATGAATTGATGGGTGCTGACGAGTTGATGGGTGCAGCACACCAACATGGCACAAGTATACATATGTAACAAACCTGCACGTCATGCACATGTTCCCTAGAACTTAAAGTATAATTTAAAAAATAAATAAATAAAATAAAATAAAATAAAGAAAAGAAAAAAAAAATGTGTCATGCTCTCTGGAGAAGACCTAGTATGGGAAGGAGATTCCCTACAGAACGCAAATTTAGTTTACAAGAGGCAGCTTTACAGGGCCATTTCAGAATATGGAATGTCAAACAAAAAAATTTTAGGGTAAAATACTTTGATTTTCTTCAAGGCCTTCAATAAAATACCAAACTCCAACCTAACTCTTGGTATAGCATCACATGATGTTGTTTGGAATTTGGTATTTTATTGCTATGAAGAGTCTGTTTTGTCAGTCTTATGGTCTCTGTTTTAATGTTAACATCAGTCAGTTGTGTCTAAACTCCGAAGTGTAGAGTGCAGAAAACCCAGCATGTCCAATCCATAATGAGGCATGTCTGATCCCTCCCTTTCAGTCATGGCCTAAACTAGTTTTTCAGTTTTCTTTGGTGTCCACTTGGCTAAGAGGCGAGTCCATTTAATCGGTTGGGGGGCTTAGAATTTTATTTTTGGTACCCTTGTTTTTTTTTTGTTGTTGTTGTTTTTTTTTTTTTTTTTTGAGGCGGAGTCTCGCTCTGTCGCCCGGACTGGAGTGCAGTGGCCGGATCTCAGCTCACTGCAAGCTCCGTCTCCCAGGTTTACGCCATTCTCCTGCCTCAGCCTCCCGAGTAGCTGGGACTACAGGCGCCCGCCACCTCGCCCAGCTAGTTTTTGTATTTTTAGTAGAGACGGGGTTTCACCGTGTTAGCCAGGATGGTCTCGATCTCCTGACCTCATGATCCGCCCGTCTCGGCCTCCCAAAGTGCTGGGATTACAGGCTTGAGCCACCGCGCCCGGCCTTTGGTACCCTTGTTATATCACAGATCCTTTCAGTCTTTTATGACCATTTGACTTGGTGGGTGGATATAACCCAAGGGGATGGGAATAGGAAGTTTTCTTGGCTTATAGGCTACCTTTACGTGTAAGCGTGTAAATGAAGGGAGTCCTCCTTGGGATCTGTGTTAGCTTATTGGGGACATAATTTGGAATTTGAAATTAGAGTTTTTTAAAAAACAGAATGTGAATAGGTACTCCTGTTCACATTTTTTCCTGTAGACTTTGCAAAAAGGGATAACATGGCAAGACAGATGGGTTCCTGCCATCTCTCAATCTTTTTACCTTCGGTATGATGGCAGAGCAAGCAAGTATATGGACAGGGCCACTGGATCTGGAAGACAAAGCCCTGTGTGGAGAAAGTGATGTCCCTGTGGTGAGGCAGGCTTCTTGTTTCTTCTGCAAGCACAATTGCAGTCCCAGAGAGTGACAGCCTATCTTTAGCAAGTAGGATCTGGATTTACTGTGGTATTTGGAGAACCAGCCAGTCTGCCACAGTTACCTCAGGCTGGATGAATAATTTCTCTACAAAAAATGGCAACACTTTTCCATCATAACTGCAGTTTCTGGTGTCTGATGCTGGAATTCATTTCTAAAGTCAGAGTAATATCACATTAAAATGAGCAAATCTCCAGACACTGATTTTTAGCTGCTGGATTTTTTGATTGTATAGTGTTTACTTCTTTTCGCTCCAGGGGAAAGAAAGTGGACACATCTCTAAGCCTTAAATAACAGTCATGAATATTTCACCGTGTGACCACAGTGGTATGATGGAGGGCATCCAAGGAACAGAGGGAAGGAAGGAGAGTGTTACTGTACAGGGAATATGTTGTCATTTGAAATTAAGGTTGGGACATCTCAGTGAAATCATTAAAACCTAGAAACTAAAATGAAGATAAAGACCTGTACTCAAAACACTGGCTTAGGGAATTGGGTTGCTTGGAGGCAGAGAGAGAATTAGCCAAGAAGTAAAAACTATGGCATTTGAATTATAAAGAGAAAAAGTACAAATTGGGTTTTATAAAGAGATCGCTAGAAACTTGAAGAAAGAAGAGGATCAACTTTAAAAGCAAACTGTAGGGGAATTGGGAAAGGAAATTTTAAAATTTAAAATATTTAAACAGGCCATTACAAAGATAAAAGGCTTTTGGGAAGACTTAGGGCCTAGGGCTTCTCCTCATGTGAAGCCTCTCGTATCTCTAGGACACCAACACAGGGCAGAGTCTTCCTATGAGGCTTTATCTCCTGAGCACCCCTTCACAGTCCCTGGTAAGCTAGATTGGGACATGTGAGAACTCCTTTCTCTTAGGCCAATTGCCTCCTTTGTCCATTTCCTCTTCGCTGTTTCATTTGTAGTAAAAAACAGTCTTAAATTGAATGCTTTAAAATTATAACTAAAAAGTCTTTAAATACAAATCTTAAGATCGTGCTAAGATAGAAATTTGCTAAGCAAATCAATTCTGTGAGTACAGAAACAATTGCGTCAAGTTTCTGTATTTAACATTAGCCGTGGCCAATATTGTGTTGCATAGAAAAATATCAATCCAAATGAAACAATTAACTTCAAGTTAGAAAATAATATGGATTCACAATTCTTCTCCCTTCTTATTCAAAACCATGCAGGTAATATATGCTTTAAACACTAAAAATGATGAGCATGAATCTGCAATTCAAGCCCTCAGAGATGCTCATGAAGAAGAAATTCAACAAATTCTTGCAGAAACAAGAGAAAAAATATTGCAGTATAAAAGCAAAGTAACAGAGGAGCTAGACCTTAGAAGAAAGATTCAAGTTTTAGAAGCATCATTAGAAGATCACATAAAAATGAAGCAGCAGGCTTTGACAGAATTTGAAGCTTATAAGCACAGAGTTGAGGACATGCAACTTTGTGCAGAAGCCCAGCATGTCCAACGCATAGTGACCATGTCTAGAGAAGTCGAAGAGATTAGAAGGAAATTTGAAGAAAAATTACGGAGCTTTGGACAGCTTCAGGTACAGTTTGAAAAAGACAAACGATTGGCATTGGAAGACCTGCAAACTGCACACAGACGGGAGATACAAGAGCTATTGAAGTCACAGCAGGATCAGAGTGCCTCAGTAAATAAAGGGCAGGAGAAGGCAGAGGAACTACACAGAATGGAGGTGGAGTCCTTAAACAAAACGCTTGAGGAGCTAAGACTTGAACAGAAGAAACTAATTGAGGATTATGAAGGCAAGTTGAATAAAGCTCAGTGCTTTTATGAACGTGAGCTTGATACTTTGAAAAGGTCACAGCTTTTTACAGCAGAAAGCCTCCAGGCCAGCAAAGAAAAGGAAGCTGATCTTAGAAAAGAATTTCAGGGACAAGAAGCAATTTTACGAAAAACCATAGGAAAATTAAAGACAGAGTTACAGATGGTACAGGATGAAGCTGGAAGTCTTCTTGACAAATGCCAAAAGCTTCAGACGGCACTTGCCACAGCAGAGAACAATGTTCAGGTAAGTAAAGAATATTATATTCAACACATGGATTTTTTTTCTTTTAAATATATGTATTTTGTAGGCTGGAGAGCAGTGTGGCCCACTTAGAATCAGCGGCTTCACACCACTTAGACTTTTTTTTTTTTAACTTCCCTGCTTTTTCTCTGTGAGAAAAATTAATGACAGGATAATTTATATTACCCTGTAGTAGTTATTTCAGAATTTCAGATATTAGGGGCCCAAAAAGACAAGCTTAAAACCTTGTTAATTATTGACTGGGCACAGTGGTACACACCTGTAATCCCAGCACTTTGAGGGGTCCAGGCAGGAGGATCGCGTCAGGCCAGGTTTTAGAAACCAGCCTGGGTGAGTGTACTTAGCGAGATAATACCGTTTCTGGGGGAAAATATTGCTAATTATTTACAAAAGAGTTTTAATGTTGGGCTTAAAGTTTAAATACATTTTTTTTTTCCTTTCTCTAATAATGGTTTGTCTGCTAGCTGATATTTAGACACTGATTGAGAAATTTTTCAAACTGTACTTGAAGCTGTCCAAAGCTCTGTAATTTTTCTTCAGATTTCTTCTAATCTCTTCGACTTCTCTAGACATGGTCACTATGCGTTGGACATGCTGAGCTTCTGCACAAAGTTGCATGTCCTCAACTCAATTAGAAAGTAATTCAGGTTACTTTCCAAACCTGAATTTAATAGGGGTATTGCACAAGTCTGGGGGCAAAAATGCCGGAAGTCCACAAGTTTTGTTTTGTTGGCTTAGAAAATTTTGTAGCCATGTTTTTAATAATATCTGTGCAACATTAGAATGGATTAGAAAGTGTAGAATAGCCTTTCCTGATTGGGTCATGTGGCTTATGAAAATATCAAGTTATAAGTCACCAATACTTACAGATTTAAAAATTGGTATATACTTAAGTATGACTTCTGATAGGAGAAAGCTGACACTTATAATTTAAATGAATTATTTAGCTTAGTATTATTCCTACATTTTAATAATGGCTATTTAATCTTTCTTAGGGTCTTCAAAAACAGCTTGATGATGCCAAGGAGGGAGAAATGGCCCTATTAAGCAAGCACAAAGAAGTGGAAAGTGAGCTAGCAGCTGCCAGAGAACGTTTACAACAGCAAGCTTCAGATCTTGTCCTCAAAGCTAGTATGTCTGACCACAGTTTTTGATGTAATGCTTAGCTAAAACCAACACAACACTTTTTTTTTTTTGCGACAGAGTCTTGCTCTGTCGCCCAGACTGGAGTGCAGTGGCGCAATCTCAGCTCACTGCAACCTCTGTCTCCTGGGTTCAAGCAGGTCTCCTGCCTCAGCCTTAAGTAGCTGGGACTACAGGCGCACGCCGCCACGCCTGGCTAATTTTTTTGTATTTTTAGTAGAGATGGAGTTTCGCTGTGTTGCCCAGTCTGGTGTCGAACTCCTGAGCTCAGGCAGTCCCCCCGGCCTCAGCCTCCCAAAGTGCTGGGATTACGGGCATGAGCCACCATGTCCGGCCCCAACACTTAAATGTTAATTTAAGGTAGCATTTGTTTTTTCTTCTAATATTTTAAAACTACTTAAACTGTAAATATGTTAAAGGACTCAATACCTTACTAATTACTTATAAGATACACAAATAACTTTTTTATTTTTAGGAATATATTTTTATAGAAAACTTGAGAGTTAGCAGGTAAAATACCAATAAATTAGTCACTGAAGGAAAAACGGGCTGGGCATGGTGGCTTATACCTGTAATCCCAGTGCTTTGGGAGGCCAAGGTGGGCAGATCACTTGCGGCCAGAAGTTCGAGACCAGCCTAGCCAACATGGCAAAACCCCATCTCTACTAAAAATAACAAAAATTAGCTGGGCATGGTGGTGCATGCTTGTAATTCCAGCTACTTAAGAGGCTGAGGCATGAGAATAACTTGAACCTGGTGGCAGAGGTTGCAGTGAGCCGAGATTGTGCCAGTGCACTTCAGCCTGAGCAACAGAGCAAGACTATATGAAAAAAGAAAAAAAAAAAAAAAAGAAAAGAAAGAAAAATGAAGCACCCTTTTCAAGAGGTGTTGTCCTTTAAAAACATACATTTTGTTGTCTGGGCGCAGTGGCTTACACCTGTAATCCCAGCAGTTTGGGAGGCCAAGGCCGGCGGATCACGAGGTCAGGAGATCGAGACCATCCTGGCTAACACGGTGAAACCGCGTCTCTACTAAAAATACAAAAAAAATTAGCCAGGCGTTGTGGCGGGCGCCTGTAGTCCCAGCTACTCGGGAGACTGAAGCAGGAGAATGGCGTGAACCCGGGAGGCGGCAGAGCTTGCAGTGAGCGGAGATCACACCACCACACTCCAGCCTGGGCGACAGAGTGAGACTCCGTCCCCCCCAAAAATATATATATATTTATTTATTTATTTTATTTATTTTTTTGAGACAAAGTCTTGTTCTGTCACCTAGGCTGGAGTGCAGTGGCATGAAAACAACTCACTGTAGCCTGGACCTCCTGGGCTCAAGTGATCCTCCCACTTCAGCTTCCTGAGTAGCTGGGACGACAGACATGCGTCACCTTGGCTGGCTAATTTTTTAATTTTTTGTAAAGACGGGGTCTTGCCATGTTGCCTAGAGTGGTCTCAAACTCCTGGGCTCTAGCAGTCATCCCGCCTTGGCCTCCCAAAGTGCTGAGATTTCAGGTGTGAGCCACCATGCCAGCATTTGTTTAGTTTTTAGAGATGGGATCTTGCTCTGTTGCTCAGGCTAGAGTGCAGTAGCATGATCATAGCTCACTGCAGCCTCAAACTCCTGGGCTTAAGTAGTCCTCTCGCCTTAGCCTCCCCAGTAGCTGGGACTCTAGGTATGCCACGGGCTAACTTTTTTAAAAATGAGGCCTCACTGAAAAAATATACATTTTAAAGTGTTTAAATTAATTGAACTACATGTAAATTATAGCAGTTCATTTCTTAGGGCTTGTTACTAAGGTTCATTTTTATATACTTGCGTGTTTCTCAAGTGGCTGGTATGCTGTTTCACAGCCATTACTGGAGGAGGTGGGTGACTTGTGTCAGTTCTGAAGTTATATTTTGTCTAAGTGTTTAGTGTGCCCAGGAAGGCTGTTTGAGCTGGTTCTTTGAGGATCTCGTTTCATTTTGATTGGCTTATCAATGAATCTCAGATTTTCCTTCCTCTAAAACAATTGCTTTTAATAACCTTTAGTGCACGTTGGAATGACCTGAAGAGTTTGTGAAACTACAGATGCTGGGCCCCACCCTCAGAGTTTCTGATTCAGTAGATCTGGGGTGGTTCACATTTCTAACCAGAGTTCCCAGGTGATGCAGGTGATGCTGGTCCTGGGTACTTTGAGAACCTCTGCCTTAAACTGTCCTTCCTATGAGACCTTTTTCTTCACTCACTCTTCATCTCTCTGTCTCGCACCTCATTTTTCTCCACCTTCCCTGCTTTTTGCTGTCATTTAAAAGATTCTTTCATAACCTTGCTGTCTTTATCTATGTCTTATACCACCTTGTTGGTTTGTTGGTTGTTTTTTGGAGACGAGGTCTCGCCATGTTGCAGGCCATAGTGCAGTGACTGTTACAGGTGCAGTCATAGTTCACTGCAACCTTGAACTCCTGGGCTCAAACAGTCCTCCTACCTCAGCCTCCCAAGTAGCTGGGATTACAGGCTCCACTTTAGGTCTTTATCCGGCCTCTTGCCTGAAACAAATTCAGTTTCAACCAAACTGCTCTCTGCCATCTTTGTTTCCTACATACAGATTTCTTCCACTTTATGTTAGAATTTAAAAATAAAGAGATTAGAAAAGAACAAATCACTCATTTTGACCCCACAGTGTCAGTGCATCCTCTCCCTCCTTCTTTTATTCCCAGGAGACTTTCTTATGAAGCCCCGAGGAGTTGTGCCTACTTCAACCTGTTTAGCTTGCAGTCTTCAAAAAAAAAAAAGCAGGAAAACGGTGGGAGGTGCAGGAAGCAACATTAATCATGTGAAAATGGCATTTTAATTTATTCTAATGTGCTAATAAGTATTTTCATGTAAATATTTCCATTTTATATAGTGAAGAAACGAAAGGAAAATTTGTACATATAGACCATTTATTTTACTTAAGTCTAAAGTACAGTTGTGTTATTAAATATAAACTTTATCTCATAGTACAACTGATTTTTAAATTGAAGGGATTTTCTTTTATGGGGGATAGGTCATATTGGAATGCTTCAAGCAACTCAAATGACCCAAGAAGTTACAATTAAAGATTTAGAATCAGAAAAATCAAGAGCCAATGAGAGATTATCTCAACTTGAAGAGGAAAGAGCTTTTTTGCAAAGCAAAACCCAAAGTCTGGATGAAGAGCAGAAGCAACAGATTCTAGAACTGGAGAAGGTAAAAAGTAATGGACACTCCATTCCCTCCCAAAAGAGTTCAGTTTTCCTCTTTTTCAGATTTGAAGTATTTGAAGTATTCCTTGCTATTTCCTACTTTAGTGGTTGTTTTTGGTTCTAATTTTGAGGAAATGGGTATACAGCTAGACTGTCCTATACTGTGTGTATGTTCAAAATATGTGGATAACAATCTATATAATATAAAAACTTAAGACATTTCAACCTATTTCAAGACAGAAATTGAATAAACTCTTATTTCAGCGGAGTGTATACTTATAGTTAATCGTATTTGTTTTCTATTAATGAAATATATTACTGCATATACACATAGGAGATTTCTGTAGGACTGAAAATATGACAAGCTTCAAGCTCTGAAAATGTATACCAACATATTGAATTTCTAGTTTAACAAGTGAGACATCATTTATAGAGTAATTGCTGAATATATATTCCAGTTTTTCAGATGCCCACAATACCAAGTGGGAGTTTTTGGACATCCTTTTCTTTCTCTTTCCCTCAACGTCTAAGTATTTTGAAAATATCTATTCTCTTTGCTCTTTACTTACTTCCATTAATTCCTTAACCTGGTGTAGTCCTCTCTGACCATCAGTGCACAGACTTTGCTTTTGCCTCAGCCCTCAGTGACATCCTGATTGGTGGACTTGGTGGATCGTATCTTACCATGGTACTTACTAACCACTGATTTACAATCTCTCATCTCTTGGTATTTCACATTCTTTCACATTTTTCTCTTACCTCCTTGGCCTTGCAGTCTCCTTTGTGAACTTGCCTCCTCCATCTGTTCCCTTAGCATTGATGTTTCCAGTATTTTCATCTCATTCTGTGTACTCATTCATTCCAGTAACATCAACTGTCACTTATTCAGGGATAGCTTCTAAATCTTTAGGTCCAGGCCAGACATTTTCTCTGAATTTAAGTCCTTTCATCCTTTCCACTAGATATCTCCATTTATGTTTTTCACAAACATCAAGTTACCATGCCTAGAACTTTCTCCTTTCAAAAGTACTAAGTTTCTTTTACTTCTTATTTCAACCAGTAGCACCACTGTCTATCTAGTTGCTAAATAAAAAACCTGAAAGTCATTCTTGATTACTGTTTTCTCAGTCCCTTTATCTGTTACAGAGTTCTGTTGGTTCTACTCCCTTAATATATTTTTATTCCATCCTCCCCTGCTCATACCCATTTATAGATCTGAGGTTTAGGCACGTGTTATTGCTTGCCTGGACAACTGTCTAGCAGCAATCTCTGATTTCAGTTGGCTCACCAGCCTGCTTCCAAGATGATTGTTTTTAAAAGTATATCATTTACTTAAACTTCAGTGATTTATCCATCCCTTCAGAAGAAAATTCAGAGTTCTTAGTGTAAAAGACCCCTTCTTGTTATTTTATTCCTGCCTACTTCTGAGCCCCGTCTGTCACCACTTTATCACCTTATGTCCTGTGTTCTATCCAGACTGCTTAGCTGCACTGACTTTCTGTCTCCCTAAACTTTCCCATCTGGTTAGCTACTTGTCGTCTTTCCAGTGCTGCACAACAATAGAAATGGTTATGAATGTAGGCTTTTGACACCAGACCTAGGCTTGACATTTTCTTATCATTAATTTCCTCTGGGCTTGTTGTAAGAGTTAAATGAGAGAATGTCATCACCAGCTCAGACGCTTTCTCTTCTGAAAAGCCTTCCCTGATATCTCTCTGTCTCTGTCTTTGTCTCTCTCTCTCTGACACACACACACACACACACACACACACACACACACACACTCTTTCCCACCCCATCCAAGTTAGGCACCCTTCTAATATACTTTTATAACACAGGATATATATCTGCATTAGTTCGTTTTGCATTGCTGTAATGGAATACCTGAGACTGGGTAATTCATAAAGAGAAGAGGGATATTTGGCTTGCAGTTCTGCAGGCCGTGCATGAAATGTAGTACTGGCATCTGCTTCTGGTGAGGCCTCAGGCACCTTACAATCATGGTGGAAGGAGAAGGGGAGCCAGCATGTCACAGGACAAGAGAGGGAGCAGAAAGAGGAAGGAGGTGCCAGCCTCCTTTAAACAACCAGATCTCATGTGAACTCATAGAGTGAGAGCTCACTTATCATTGCAAGGACAGCACCAAGCTATTCATATGGGATTCACCCCCGTGATCCAGACACCTTCCACTAGTCATACCTCCAACATTGGAGGTCACATGTCAACATGACATTTGGTGGGGACAAAAAAATGCAAACCTGTGTCAACATCCCTTTTTCATAGTAGAACTTATAAAACTGTATTGCCACAGTCTTTTGACTTTTTTTCATTATTAGAACTGTGAATGCCTAAAAGGTACTTGATTGGCATTCAAAATTGTATTGAGTGATATCCTTTGAGTGGGTTAACTGGTAAGCCATTTTGTGTACTATTTTGACATAAAAGGAAGCCCTTTACTCTTAAGCTTGCAGATGTATTAACTCACATTTAGTCTAATATAATAATAGTCTATTTTATCTCTTGCTTTAAAATTTTTGATTTTGTGTGGGCTCACCTGTCACTTTCTGAGAACACTAATGATTTATTCTCATGTTTCATAGTCTAGATCCCATAGCACTCAGTTTATTCAATCTTCCATATTTATAGGGTATTCAAATTACCCTAATAGCGGTAATGAAAAAAGCAGGTGCCAGTTATTGATCTTTGTCTGTTTTAATTTTAGAAAGTAAGTGAAGCAAAGATAATTCAACAAGAATATTATGAAAGGGAACTTAAAAACCTGCAAAATAGATTGGAAGAGGAGGTGACTCAATTAAACGAGGCCCATTCTAAGACTTTGGAAGAATTAGCTTGGAAGCACCATATGGCAATTGAAGCTGTCCACAGTAATGCAATTAGGGATAAGAAAAAACTGCAAATGGTGAGTAAAAATTTAATTTATCATTGCATTGTAAATTGATGGGATTTCTGTAATAGTCCAGTGTGACCTATATTGTAGAGCAATGATTTGCTTCTTTTTTTTTTTGAGACAGAGTCTTGCTCTGTCTCTCAGGCTGGAGTGCAGTGCAGTGGCGTAGTCTCAGCTCATTGCAACCTCTGCCTCCCAGGTTCAAACAACTCCCCTGCCTCAGCCTCCTGAGTAGCTGGGACTACAGGTGCATGCCAGTACACCTGGCTAATTTTTGTATTTTTAGTACAAACAGGGTTTCACCATGTTGGCCAGGCTGGTCTCGAACTCCTGACCTCAAGTGATCCTCCTGCCTCAGCCTCACAAAGTGCTGGAATTACAGGCATGAGCTACCGCACTCGGCTGATTTCCTTCATTTTGATGACTGCTGTCTTGTAATCATTCTTGAAGTTATGGTTCAAAGAGTAACATACCTGATAGTTCTTGATATGGGATATAGCTTATTGAATTGATATGAGACATTGCTACTTCATATAAGCCATAGTAGAAACACTGTTTTTGTTCTTGAACTGTCTCTTCATGAGACAATCTAATAGGTGTGCTCTTCAGGAAGGTTCAACTAGTTGAAAGTACACATTCTCTCGTAGTTAGTTTTCTTCCTTGAGAAAATGATTTATGTTTTATTTTGTTTGTTTCTTCCTCAATTAAGTATTCAGCTTGCTAATAGTAATATATGACAGACAGAATTGCAGAGTAGAAAAAGCAAAGTATCTGATAGACCTTGGCCTTACACTGAGCTCTTTGCTTATTAGCTGTATTACTTTGGGCCCCAAAAGCTATGCCTCAGGCTCCTCATCTGACAGAAGATATGATCCATCTTAAAATGTTCCTTTGAGGATTAAGTCAGATAAAGTGTTGAGTACCAAGCCATGTTCTAGCACATGATGATAAAAGTTAGTTATTAGTACTTCTTACTATATACAGTACTGTTTTGCATCTTTTAAAAAATGTAACTCTTATGACACATCATTGGTTTGATTTCTGACTCATTTTACTGAAGAGAGGATGTGCTCAAGCACATGCAACCGGTAAGACTCTGGCCTCGAACTCAGGTTCCAGATCTGTCAAACCCCAGACATCTAAATACCATCATGTAGGCATTTAGTAATGATGGTTGTTATATATTTCACGAATGGTACTTTACAGTTTACAAAGAGCTTTCTCATATATACCTTAATAGTTATGACTTGGAGATTAAAGTTATTTTTATTATATAGATGGTAAAATAGGTTACATAAACCTTGATGATTTCCTCAGAGCCACAATGCTATTAAGAAGAGATAGGATATGAATTGAGATCTGCCTCAGTGTACTTTCCTTTTGTGACACGACTAGCTGGGAAAAATATTTAAGACCTAAACTTAATTTAAAATTCAAATAAAACTTCCTGTTAGAATGTTATTTCTTTCTAAACTTACTACTATATGTTTATGTAGCCAGAGACAAAAATTAATGACACATTATTTCTTAAGACTCTGACTGTAGTATTCTGTGTGCCAGGTCACTATTCCAGAACCAGTTTGCACAGCATTAGTTATATGAGGCATGTGCATGCTTAGCAATTCTGGTTGCCTGTATCACATGTTCAGAGTTTTACAGAAGAGTGTTCTGTGGTAACTGCTTCTTCTGTACTCTCTTTCCTAGCTATCTTTTGGTATTATTTTTCATTTCTACATTCATTTTCACCTTAACCACCTTCTTTCTTATTGGAATAAATTGCATATGTCCTGCCTTTAGCCTTTATTCCTCTCTATTAAGTTGTAAGTGCTAGAATCAAGGCATCTTTCACTAATGTCATTTTTACCTCATTACTCCTCATTATCCCTTCATCTGATTAAATTTTAATTTTCTAGCACCTGCCTTAAGCTACTTAAATTTCTTAAAGTCTTTCTTTAAAATGTGGTTGCCATAAGACAGATGACATGAAATTTCTGATATGTGAACATATTCACCATCCTATTGCAGCCTTATTTCTACCCTTCTTTTTTTTTTTTTTATCAGAGTAACTTGTGTATCACTTGCTCTTTCTTCCTCTCTTGCCTGTCTACCTCATGTCTGAACCTAAGCTGAAACCAGCCTCCTTCCAGAATAGTCTTCCTCCAGTATCAGATTCTCTCTTAAGGAACATTTAGGTGAAGATGACTTCTCTTTTCTTATTATTCAGTTATCAAAAAGGTTTGTATTGCCCATAACTGTAGTTGACCCACCACATCTGAGAGTGAATGTACAGAGAACCCATGCAGAAAACTGTTAACATAGGAGACTTGAGGCTACCATCCTTAAAAAGGCAAGTTGGCCCTTGGCTGGCATCTGGGAACTTGGATTTCTGGAGGGATCCCTCCATTCCCTAATAAGAATGACTCACTGGCCTAAGCTGTGGCCTAACCACGCAAACAATGTGGTTTATGCTGAACACCTGCTTTCCTTCTGGGAATCTGGAATTTTGACATGTGACAGGAAGATGGTACCTGTATGATCAGTCGCCGATAAAATACCTGGGTACTAAGTCTCTCATGAGCTTTCCTAGTAGACAACATTTCGTACAAATTGTCACAGGTTTCTGGAGGTATTCAGCCTGTCTTGTATAAGGACAACATTTCACACAAGTTGTCACAGATGTCTGCAGGTATGAAGAGTGTCCTGTGTGAGAGGGCTCTTGGAAACTTTGTACCTGTTTCTGGTTTCTGGCAGACTTCACCCCATGTGCCTTCTTCCTTTGTGGTGTGTGCTTTGAGTCCTGTGCTGTAATCACAGCCATGAGTGTGACTATGCCCGTGAATGTAAATCATCAAACTCGGGTTTGTTTTGGAGTCTCTGACACTGAACCTTATTTATTCTTCTTCTCATTTTACACTGTAGAAATATTGAACTGCATGTAGCATACTTTGCTCTTTTGTGCCTTCATGGTGGTTAGCACACGCTTTTTCCCATGCCCAGAATGTGATGTTCCCCTCCTGCTCCATCACCTTTTCTTCCTTCAAACTGTGCTTAAAAATTGCTTTCTCTCTAAAGATTTCCCTGCCAACCTAGACATTATTAGTCCCCCTTCGATATACTCCCGTACTCCCTATGCATGTCTAATTTAGTTAATGTTATTTAATTGCTTGATACCATGAGCTTATTAAGGGCAGGCTCCATATCTTATTGCCTTTGTTACCCAATTGTTAAGTAGCGTGCCTGGCAAATAGTAAGTGGTCTTCAGTAATTATCAGTTTTACCAGTTTTTCTCTTTCATTTGCCTTCATTTTGTACTTGCTCATTCTCTACTATGTTCCAGCGCTAGACTACTGATTTGTAGAAGTGTTACTGGATTTCATTTTTTATGTGAACATAAAAGA